>NC_089269.1:11825609-13132276 GCF_963930625.1 Muntiacus reevesi
TTCCACATTTGAAATCCTCTTTCTCAAACTCGTAGACTTCTAGTGCCTTGTTACTGTCCAAAGCTGCCTCTTGGGTTCCTTGCCTTGGACTGCTCACCCTATTCATGGGGTCCATGTTCAGAACTGCCTGCATCAGCCTTTCTTCTCTCTGATCAATCAAAACTTCTGCTCTGTGGGTGTAAGTGGCCTTCTAACTGGGTGAGAAGAGAAAGCCCCTTCACACTGCTAGAAGTGTGTGGATGGACTTGACAAGATTCACATGGGGAGTGCAGGAGTGTAATAATATACGGTAAAATGACCCAGGTTGTTCACAGTCTGAAGGGCTCAGGGAGAAATGGAAGAAAATTGACCGGCAGGAGGAGTGAGAGCTGAGGCAGGCCAGGGCTGCCTGGGAGCTGAGCCCAAGACTGCTCTCGGTGCTCTGGGTATTCAACACTGTCGCTAACTATTATCTGCATTTTTTCTCCTTTTTGGTATAAGATTTGAGTTTCCCAGGCAGCGTTAGTGGTAAAGAGCCTGCCAATGCAGGAGATGTAAGGGATGCGGGTTTGATCGCTGGGTTGGGAAGAACCCCTGGAGGAGGGCGTGGCAACCCACTCCAGTATTCTTGCCTGGAGAATCCCATGGATAAAGGAGCCTGGTAGGCCCTAGTCCATAGGGTTGCAAAGAGTTGATGATTAAAGTGACTTAGCATGCATGCATATAAGCCTTTGAGATATATATCATATAAGCCTTGTCCTCTGACAAGGTTGTAAATTCTTTGAGTGTAGAAATACCCTGTATCTAGTTGCTTCTTTACCTTTTCCTTCAAAATTAGGGCTTCCCTGATAGCTCAGTTGGTAAAGAATCCACCTGCAATGCAGAATACCCTGGTTCGATTCCTGGTTCAGGAAGATCTGCTGGAGAAGGGATAGGCTACCCACTCCAGTATTCTTGGGCTTCCCTTGTGGCTCAGCTGGTAAAGAATCCACTTGCAATGTGGGAGACCTGGGTTCGATCCCAGGGTTGGGAAGATCCCCTCCAGAAGGGAAAGGCTACCCACTCCAGTATTCTGGCCTGGAGAATTCCATGGACTATACTGTTGCAAAGAGTTGGACGTGACTGAGTGACTTTCATTTTCATACTTTCTTTCAAAATGTTAAGGCACTGAACAGATTCTCTTTGAGCTAAACTGGGTTTTGGTTATTTGGTGGGATTCATTTAATTTACTTGAAAATCTCTTAAAAAATGAACTAGAGAAAAACACCATGCTTGAAGTATAATTTTTATTGCATAATTACTTGTATATATGGCACTATATTCTCCCGTAATTATTTGTAAACATTTTATGCAATTTTGTGAAAAGATGAATTTTTACTAATATTACACATTCTAATTGTGATAGTTCTAAAATTCTGGCACATTATAGAGGATGTTATGTTTCTAATTATGTTTCTTTGTGTTCAAAAATAGTGTTGAAGAGATATCATGGTGGTAACTTTCTCTTTAAAGGTTTGGTAATCAGGTATTTAATTTTTTAAAGAATTTGTAGAGGTGAATTGACATGATTATGATAAAAATTGGGGAAGGATTTCTTTACAAGTTTTAAATAATTAGAGAAACCCAAGTCATCTGGAACTGATAAGTAATATCGATAGAATAATCCCAAAAGGGAATCTTAGTCCTTTTCATATTCTTGACTTCACATTAGGTAGGAAAATAAATGTGCAAAGCTCCTTTCCAGTACTGCAATTGACAGTTAGGCACCTGCTGCAAAGTTATTAATAGGTTCTACTATAACTCTTACATTTCTGACTTGTAACATACTGTTTTTGAACAACTGACATAGCCAGATATTTCTGACTCATTTGTCTACAAAGTGCAACTCAGTCCATGAAATAATGGAAATAGAATGAAGCAAAATGATGTTTCTTTCCCTAATCAGAACTACCCCTAGTGGTCCCCAGCCAATGATATTTGCCTCAGGTTTTCTTGCCTCAGCCTTGACATCTTTCTTGAGAAGTGAGAGTGTAGAGGTTAAAAGCATGACCTCTGGAGCCAGCTTGCCTGGGTTCTTATCCTGGTTCTGCTATTTGCCATCTGCATGACTTCTCCCAGCTCTGTCATGTGCAAAACAGAAATTTATAAAAATCTCATAACTCATGATGCATAACCGAATTAATACAAGCACCTGCTTTTGCCTCTAAAGTCTAATCTAAACAGAGCAGCCAGAATGATTTTTTTTTTAAAAAACATGAGTCAGATCCTATCACTCTTCTACTCAACACTTCCATAGAATCCCCACCTCTATTGCTGTGAAAGCCAAGGGCCTGATGATGGCTTATAAGGATCTGCATGGAGCACTCTGGCTTCAGCTTCTACCATTCTTTCTCTTGCTTACTAAACTCTAGTCCCACTGGCTTTCTTGCTATTCTTCAAACACATCAATCATACTTCCTATATAGGGCATTTGTACCCACTGTTCCTTCTGCTTGGAACACTCTTCCCTAGAAATAATCATAGCTCACTGTCTTGTTTGCTTTAGGTCTTTGCTTGAATGTGGCTTTTACACGGGCACCTTCCTTGACCATGTCTATAAAAAAGCAACTCCATGTTCTGGTTCAACATGAAGATATAGGAAGATCCGGAACTCACCTCCTCCCACAGACATGCTGAGTCTACAGCTACAAAAGGACCAATTTCCTCTTAAAAATCTAAAGACTGCCTGAGCGACAATTGCACATTGGGCAAATGAGAAGAAAACCACATTAAGGCAGGAGGGGGGACTTTCCTGGTGGTACCGTGGCTAAGATACCACACCCCCAGTGCAGGGGGCCCAGGTTTGGTCCCTGGTTGGGGAACTGGGTCACACATGCTGCAACTAAGAGTTCACATGCCACAACTCACGATCCCACATCCTGCAACAAAGATTGAAGATCCGATGTGCCACAAATAAGACCTGGTGCAGTCAAATTAAAAAAAAAAATTATAATGGCAAGTAGGAGAGGTTGAGACATATCTTTCCATAAACCCTATGCCTGGTACAGTGACCCACAACTGGGAGGAAATTCAAAACCTGGAGCCTCTCCCTGAGGAGCAAAGGGTTCAGACCTGTCATCAGGCACCCCAACTTTTAAGACACCCACTTGAGAGAGGATCACTCCAAATATCTAATTTTAAAAGCCAATGGGGCTTGCATCCCCAAATTCACAGGATGGCAGTGAACTGGCTGACAGCTCTTAAAGGGCCAGGGGGGTTCAGGATGGGGAACACATGTACACCCATGGTGGATTCATGTCAATGTATGGCAGAGCTAATACAGTATTGTAAAGTAAAATAATAAATAAAGGGCCAGTGCACTCCGACTTACCTGCCGAGGACCCAGCTCAGAAGTAGCTGATCACGCCCAGACTTAAAGTGAAGGAGTCTCATCTACTGCATTAACACTTCACATTTCTATGAGCCTGCTGCAGCACTCTGTGGACAGAGCCTGGGAGATTCTCCTTTTGCCATGCGTAGGGCACCAGAATCTCCCAGGAGAGAGCCTTAACATGTGGCTGGTGCCTCAAATTTTGTGACTGCCGCTCAGGGGATGTCTCTGGGTTGCCCGGCCCTGGAGGCCAGGGGAACTTGTGTTCCTGGTCACCTGGGACTCTAATAATCAGTGTCACCCAGCAAGGAGCTCCTAGCCCTGTCTGGCACCCTGAGTTTTATGACTGCTGCCAGATAGCACCTTTACATCACCTGGCTCTGGTGGCCAGTGCATCCCACAGGACTGTAACCAGTGTAGAAGGAGTTCTTAAAAAGCTACCACCCACAGGGTTACCAAGAGGTAACAGACCTAAGAGTTTGATCTTGCTGTGAATAAGGTATGTTAGCTAATCATGACTGTCCAGAGGGGCAGCCTTCTAATCAAACATGTACCTAGGGGCTGGCTGTAATTCTTTCCAGAGACCTTGGAGGGTGGGTGCTATATTCACTCTCCCTCTCCATTGCACTCCAGAGTGCCAGTGTCTCTTGGAGGGGAGATTTGCAGGTGGCTGGTGCCTGGATTTTGCAGCTGACACCCAAGGGACAGCCTTTGATTGCCTGGTTCTGGTGGATGAAGAAGCTTGTATTCTGGTGTCCCATGAGACTATGGTGATCAGAGGGATGGTTCTTGGCAGCTTACAATCCCCCGGGACACAGCTCAGATAGCAGCCTGAGGCATATTTTTCAGTCTTTCTGTGAATGATGCCACTTTTCCTGTCCTGTAGCTTCCGCCTGAGGTGTTAGGTCTGGCACATATTTAGTGACCTATAGAGCCGCTCTCAAGGAAGACAGGGTGTGAATGCCATCTTGGCCTTCCCCTTCTACCTTGCTCCAGCTCAACAGCATCTCAGGAAAGGAGCTCACACACTCATCTGGGGTGTGATTGTAGCCCAGGGGACACTGCCAGATCACCCGACTCTGGTGGCCAGCAGGGGCTCTGCTTGCTTACCCTCAGAACTGCATATATTTGCATATTTTTAAAAGCAGCTGCCTGAGGATCTGACTTCCTGTCAGCCTGCTCTAGATGTTGAGATCTTTCCCTTTGGGACTCTGAAAGGTCTTGGCATGTGTTCAGCCACTGGGAGGTATTAAAAATATATTAGGCTGCTTAACAAGCACAGATGTTTGAGAGATGACCAGGAGCTGGGACAGAACTGAATTAAAAAAAAACTCATCTTCAACACAAGGCTACTCTTTCAAGACTGGGAAAGATGGTTGTTTTCTTTACTATATAGAAACCAACACAGAGAATCAAACAGAGGAATATGTCCCAAATGAAAGAACAAGATAAACCCGCATAAACAATCTTAATGAAGCAGGTACTTTACCTGATAAAGAGTTAAAAGTAATGATCATAAAGATTCTTACAAAACTGGGGAAAAGAATGGATGAACACAGTGAGAATTTCAAGAAAGAAATGGAAAATATAAGAAAGCACCAAATAGAAGTCACAGAGTTCAAGAACACGGTAATTGAATTTAAAAAATACACTAAAGATATTCAACAGATGAAGCAAAAGAAAGGATCAATTGACTTGAACACAAGGCAGTGGGGTTCACCCAGAAGAGCAAAAAGATAAAAGAATGAAAACAGATGAAGATAGTTTAAGGGACTTATGAGACAACATCAAACAGTAGGGAGCAGAAATCTTACTTGAAAAATTAATGGCTGAATTTTTTCCTTCTCTGAATAATTTCCTTCCTTAATCTGGAGAAGGAAACAGACATCTAGATCCAGGATGCCAAGAAAGTTCTGAATAAAGAGACTTACAATAAGACACATTGTAGTTATAATGTCAAAAGTTAGAGAGAAGGAAAGAATATTAAGAGCAGCAAGAGGAAAACTTTTTATGTACAAGGGAGACCCCAAAAGGTTATCAACAGATTTATCAGAACAAAATTTGCAGGCCAGCAGGTAATGGCATGATGCAGTCAAAGTGCTTTAAAAAACCCTTAAAATCAAGAATACTCTACCCAGAAGAGTCATCCTTCAGAATTGAAAAAGAGGTAGAGTTTTACAGATAAGCAAAAGATAAAGGAGTTTATCACCACTAAACTGGCCTTACAAAACCTATTAAAGGGACTTTTTTCAATCTGAAAACAAATGATGACAATTAGTAATGAAAACATATATGAGAGAATAAATCTCTTTGGAAAAGTAAATAGTAAAGGTGCTGGTTTAGTTACTTATAAAAGCTAATATAATCATAGTAAAAATGTCTATGATTGTAATGCAGGCATACTAGTTTTATTGTGCTTCTCAGATACTGCATTTCTTTTTTAAACAAATTGAAAGTTTGTGGTCCTGCACTGAACAAATCTGCTGGCACTAGTTTTCCAACAGCATTTGCTCATTTAATGTCTCTTTGTTGTATCTTGGTGATTCTTGCAATATTTCAAACTTTTTAAAAAAAAGTAATATTTGTTATGGTGATCTTTGATGTTACTACTGCAAAAAGATTACAACTTGCTGAAGTCTTAGATGATGGCTAGTATTTTAAGCAATAAGACATTTTCATAGTGAGGTATGTACATTTAAAAGACAAAATGCTATTACACACTTTATAGACTACAGTATAGTGTAAATATAACACATGCCCTGGGAAACCAAAAAATTCATATGACTCACTTTATTGCAGTATTTGCTTTATTGTGGTGGTCTGGAACTGACCACAGTATCTTTGAAGTATGTCTGAAATTAGTTAAAAAATACACAAGATAAAAAAAAGTAGTAAAATGTGACACCAAAAACATGAAACATGGGGAAGAGTAAAAATGTTGAGCTTTAGAATGGCATCAAACTTAAGTTATTACTAACTTAAAATATGGTGCTATCTAATTATATAAAATATGATATGTTACAGAATATAACTTGTTATATGTAAGATTCATGGTCACCACAAAGCAAAAACCTATAGTAAATACTCAAAGAATAAAGAGAAAGAATTATAACCATACAACTAAAGAGAAAGTCATCAAACCACAGAGGAAGAGAGCAAGAAAAGGAGAAAGAAACAGAGCCACCACAAAAACAGCTAGAGAAAAATTAGTAAGGTGGCCATAAGCACGTACTGATAAAATGTTATTTTACCTGCAAATGAACTAAATTTTCTAATCAAAAGACATAGAGCCGCTGAATGGATAAAAAAATTACTCATCGATATGCTCCTACAAGAGACTCACTTTAGGTGTAAAGACACATACAGACTGAAAGTTAAGGGATGGAAAAAGATATTATATGAAAATGGAGACCAAAAGGTTGGAGTAGCTATACTTATATCAGACAAAAACACTTTCAAACAAACATAGTAATAAGAGACAAAACAATGTTACATAATGATAAAGGGGTCAATCCAACAAGAAGATAAAACACTTGTAAAAATTTACACACCTAACAAGAAGCACCTAAATATATAAAGCTAATATTAATGGACTTAAATGGAGAAATAGCTATCAATATAATAATTGTAGGCATGAATACCCCACTTACATCAATGGATAGATCATGCAGACAGAAAATCAATAAGGAAATATTGACTTTAAACAACATGTTAAAAAAGATAGGCTTAACAGATATTTACAAAATATTATATTCAAAGAGCATCAGAATACATATATTTAAAGGCACATGGAACATTTTCCAAGATACGTCATATGTTAGGCCACAAAACAAGTCTAAATAAATTTAAGAGGATTAAAATCATGTCAAGCAACTTTTCCAATAACAATGGTATGAAACTATAAAAATGTATTTCTTTATTAAAAATGTATCCTTTAATTGATTCATTTTTGTTACATAATTTTTAAAGGTTATATTCCATGTATAGTTATTTTAAAATATTGGCTACATTGAAATTGTAAGTTAATTACATGACAAAAACTGGAAAATTCGTAAGTATGTGGAGATTAACCAACATGTTACTGAGCAGCCAATGGGTCAAAGAAGAATTCAAATGGGAAATCAAAAAATACCTTGAGACAAAAGTGGAAATGTAATATACCAAAAGTTACAGGATGCAGGAAAGTAGTTCTAAAAGGGAAGTTCATAGCAATAAATGCCTGTTTCAAGAAACAAAAATAATATTAAATAGATGACCTAATGCTATGCTTCAAGGAACTAGAAAAAGAAAAACAAACAGGCTCAAACTTAGTATGAGGAAGGAGTTCACAGAAATTGTGGTTTAGTCACTAAGTCGTGTCCGACACTTGTGACCCCATGGACTGTAGCCTGCCAGGCTCCTCTGTCCATGGGATTTTTCAGGCAAGAATATGGAGTGTGTTGCTATTTCCTTCTCCAGGGGATCTTCCCGACCCAGGGGTCAAACCCAGGTCTCCTGCATTGCAGGCAGATTCTTTACCAACTGATCTCCCAGGGAATTCCCATTAGAGCAGAAATAGAAAGAGACTAAAAACACAACAGAAAAGATCAATGAAACTAAGAGCTGGTTCTTTAAAAAGATAAACAAGATGGACAAACCTTAGCTAGACTCACCAAGAAAAAAGTATTATGCCTCTCAGGATGTTTGAATTTTAAGGTGTGGATAGGGTGGTGCGAACACTCAGAATACCTCGTAGTGGAGACTGTTGGTGTGTGGTAGGACTGGGGAAGCAGACAGAGATCTCTCCATCACCCTTGAAATGACATTGTGGGGGGCTTCCATGCATGGTTAGTGGCTTAGATCACCTCGTGACAGGACAGAAGTATGAGAGGACAGAGGAAAATCATGGAACCCAGTAATACCGAAGTACCTTCCAATTAATGCTTCCATTCTTTCGTGTAAAGCTGGTGTAGTGAGAAGGGCATGGGCTTGAGTGTTAGCCCTGTCTCTAATTAAGAAATATTAGAACTTCACTGCCAAAGACCTCAGCCACACGTGCATGCGGTATGACTGCTCAAGTTTTTCAGGTCTGAAATTAATAATTTCTGAAGCTCCATAACTAACTGGAAGTCCATAGTTGAGATTTTTTTTTAAAGGGAAGGACAGAGGGTGGGCATAAACTTTTGTAGATATTATTGGTTAATGGTGCACGGGATTCAGACATAGACCGGGAAAGGATCTGGCAATTCAAGAAAAATCACTAAACTATTTAAAGAGGAAAAAATTGAGAAGATAATTTGTATCACTTCTGCTTCCTCAGTGTGTCCAATTTCCTTTTACATACTGGTGCAGGTGGGATTCCCAAAAGTTAAGGAGAATGAAGATCCTTTGGGGTATGTGTTATATCCTACCGATTGCAAAATAATGCCAAAGATATGCTTCTCTTTTTCTTAAGGAGAAATCTCACCCATGAAGTCTATGTGTAAGACTTTCTAAGGGAAGATTTGTACTGAGTCCACCCATTTTATGCTTGGCTCTGGTCAGCACCATTATTGTTCTCCTTTTTTGTTTTAAATGGGGTGAAATTTGCAAGCAGCAAGGAAAACACAAGCACGGGATCTTTCACTATATATGTGTCTTGTGAAAGGTAAATGGAAACCAAATGAATTTAACGCTGATATTAAACATCTTGCTTAACAGACTAAACTAAAAGTGAGTGGGGTTTCCCAGTTCCCTCAGCCAGGTTTCAGATGCTCATCCACTGGCCCTCACAGAGGAAAAGAGACATATACTATTATCTGAGTGGTCCTCTTGTTTTGCCTTTCTTCTTATAAATGAGTTCCTTCTAAACTTAGGAACTGGATGCAAAAATCATGAAGTTATGGGGAGAAGGCTGGGGAAGCCTATATACGGGAAGCTACTAGAACTTTCTAAGTGGAAGACAACCCACATGTCTGTAGACATTGGGCTTCCAAGTAAACAAAGTGATGATGCCCAGGTGCCCAATCTGTTGAATGCTTCGACTCTTTTATGTCATCATTTCTGGTATTTCCTTTAGGCAAGTATTTGCATTCCGAGCTGGCCAGGTAGCAACGGTGCTATCAGTATGGGGGAGACATACAGTTGGGTCTAAGGAGGGTCATGTGCTAGGAAGTAAAGAACAAGTGGCATCAATATGCATCCACAAATCTTCTCAAAGAAACTGGCCTCCCTGAGGTAAGCACCCGTGCTAACTTGAGTATCTCCCATCTCCTTTGACTCTCTGTTGTCAGAATTTATAACCCTCATTCTTAGAATTGTGTATTTTTCAAGCTCTAGATGCTGAAAGATTCTCTCTCATGCCAAAGCCTTTTCAGTTAACTCCCTAAAACATCCTTTCATCTCAGCTTCCCCAATCTCTTTAGGGATTTAAAACAATTTAAAACAAGCATTTAAAACAATTTGCTTGTTTTCCTTTTAACTTCCTAGTCTGACTAATTTAATTCTGACTCACAAACCTATAAAGTTTATTAGCAGATCTAATCATCCCAAAGATGTCTTCATCATAGCTACTCCTTTGACATCACTTGCGGTGAACAAGAACCATTTCATACCTCAAAGAGGCACTCAGGTTTATTTTTTTTGTGTGTGTGGTTTTAAATTTTTATCTATTTCAGGCAGAGAGTATAGCAAAATGATTAAATTATTACTTAGTAATTGTTTAAAAAAAAACACTAAAATAATGTGAGATTGAGGGGAATATGGTGAAAATATGATACACAGGTCTGAAGAAGTGATGCATAAATCTGTCACGTGAATTCCAAAATAAATAGCCCTGTTTCTACCTTGGTAGCCAGCTTTAGGTCTGGTGCCCATAGTCGGCTGTGAGTGCAGCTGGCCTTAGCTTCTCTTGTGACGGTGAGGTGACCCTGTGACGCTGGGCCTGACCACGGGCTGCTCCGGGTCTGCGCAGCGCAGCCCTCCAGGTCTCGTCAGAGCTGCTGGCCGTGTGCGAACAGGCCCCTCAGGTCCTGGGACCCTTGTCTGCCCCCTCAGAAGGACTTTCAGACATTCACTTGGCCTTTCTGCGGATTCTACCTGTAGTCTCGCTCTTTGGACCCTTCCTGACTGAACTGCTGTTGGCTGCTCTGACGGAAAACACCCCAACTCCCAGAATCTCTCTTCTTGGCCTCGGCGTCTCGTGGTAGGTGCCCCTACCTAGCACAGACCCTTTCACGCTCTGAGGTGGGACCCAGACAAGCCTTAAATCTTGTTAATCTTTTTTTTTTGTAATGAAAGTTATTATTTTTTTAATTTAGTTTTTGTCTTTTGGCCCCAACACGGAGCATTCAGGATCTTAGTTCCCCAGCCAGGGATTGAACCCGTGTCCCCTGCAGTGGAAACAGAAACCCTTCACCGCCGTGCCACCCGGGAAGTCCCATAAATCTCGTGAATCTTGACATCTGGAGGAGGAAGTGATTCTTAAATACCTCGGAATTTGTGCTACAAAAGTTGAAACTTTTGACATGCTTATTCGCTCGGCTTTGTTCAATTCAGTGGTGGTGGTGGTTTCGTCGCTAAGTCGTGTCCGACCCTTGTGACCCCATGGACTGTAGCCCGCCAGGCTCCTCTGTCCATGGGATTCTCCAGGCAAGAATACTGGAGTGGGTTGCCATTTCCTTCTCCAGGGGATCTTCCCGACCCAGGAATCGAACCCTAGTATTTAGAATTCTAGTGTGTGCTATTAATGAAAAAGACCCTTACTTTTATGCTGACCTAGCCGATGTTTCTTAATTTGCTTTATAATTCTTTTAACAAATATTGAGTGACTCTCATTGCCAGGATGGAGGGCAGGTACTCTCGGAAATAACAGTGGACATAACATAACATGACATGACGTGTGGTTCCTGCTCTAACAGAGCTTATATTCTGTGAAAAGGAAGGAAGGCAACACATAAGTGAATGATTACAAACTGGTGCTGTGATGGAAGCAAATACAAGCGGGAAAGGGAGGGAAAGAGGGAATAGCCAGCTGGTCTTATGATTTTAAATTATCTTTATTTTAAATTTTTTTATGTAGAAACTTTTTGCTAACTATCAATGTCACTCATAAGTAGTGATGAGAGAAACCTTCCGTTTTATTTTGAGATTTATTGATACAAAAGGTAAGAGGCTATTATAATTCAATTATCTTAGGACTTCTGCTAGTTTATTACTGAGAATACTTTTCCAATAAGTTTTCAACTGTTTTTATTAATCATTCTAATCATTTTCTCTTCCTAATCTTTTAAATTTAAAATGAAGACTAGTACAATGAATGTAAAATAGCTTTTTGGTAAATTTCTATTTTGATTATATGTTGAAATGATACTACTTGGGACACATTGGCTTAAATAAAATATAGTACTAACTTAATTTTACCTATTTTTTAAATGTGGCTGCAAGAAAATTTATATTTATTTATATGACTCTCATATTTCTATTGAAAAGGTTGCTGTAGAATCTTGGTATGAAAATTTGTAATTATTTTGGATAGACTGTGCTTCATAACGTGTACCCTTAACAATCATTACTAAAAAAGAAAAGAAAAGATAAGATTATTTGGTTGGAGTCCTTAATTATATCCCTGAACATCTGTCTTTTATAAGGATCCACAGCAATTTTTACTTCTGCCATAAGTTAAAAATTTCTTGAGAAGAGGCATTATGCATTTTGAACTATATTTTGCTTCCCATCCACAAGCTAGATATTTGTATTATTTGGTTAAACTTGGTAAATCACTTAATGTTACTACACTGAATGCTGCTGGTCTATCAAAAAAAAAAACTTATAATTTTATATGAGTAAAAGAAAATAAGAACAATTTACAAAGATTTACAGACAGCAGGAAACTAAAGAGTGAGGAAGATACTGGAGATTTATTAAGCATAAAAGAAATAATGAAATTAACTTTTGGTTGGATGCCTTTGGATTGACAGTTCTCAGATGATAATGCTATGAGGGAGAAGACAAAGAAAAGATCATTTTCAAAGGGTGAGGATGCAGTTATATTTCCCCCATTTTAAATATAATGCTTGGGACTTAAAACCCAGAGTAATCTGGAGGCAAACTGAAGAAAGTATTTGACAGTATGACTACGGCCAAATATAGTATGCTTGATTGTTCTTTCAAGTGGTTTTGCTATTATTCTTGACTTTGGACAATTAATTTCTCTTGTTTCTAGGTCACCATTCAGTGGGAATAGTGGAAAGAGAAGTGGGAACAAAATGGAAAGGAAAGATTGCTGGGAAACATACAAAGGCTCACTATACTCAATAATGAACCAGTGAAAATTTTTTTTAATGCCACCATATATTATTTATTCTCTACCCATTTCTTTATGGTTACTTTAGATAAATTTGGTTTTCAAGTTGTAGAAGCTTGAAAAGCCCCGTGCCTTAAGGCACCGGGGTTTCCTGGTGGCTCAGATGGTAAAGAGTCTGCCTGCAATGCAGGAGACCCCAGTTCGACCCCTGGGTCAGGAAGATCCCCCAAGAAGGAAATGACAACACACTCCAGTATTCTTGCCTGGAAAATCCCATGGATGGAAGAGTCTGGCAGGCTACACCCTATGGGGTTGCAAAGAGTCGGACACGACCGAGTGACTAACGCACAGACACAGACAAGGCGCAATGCTGGCTGCTAAGAGGGATTATTGATTCACACTGGACTTGCAAGCATCCTGGGTCATGGGCTTATCTTGTTTCTGCTGTTATTCATAATTGAATTACACATTATTGGTGTTGGCCCTGCATGTGTGTGTGTGTGTGTGTGTGTGTGTGCGCGCACACACGCTGCACATTTGCTTGGGTAGAGGTGGGTGCCTCGGGGAGGAAGCAGGAAAGTAAGCATCTGGCCTGAGTCTAGAGGTCTTCCTACCACCTGGAAGAGGAATGAGACACCTGTAACTTGATTCTTCTGGTTGTACCTCCAGAAATAACATAATTTCACTAAAACCCAGTCATTTTTAAACTAAGAAAAGCTTTTTCCAAGAGAAGAAAAGCATTGCTGTTCATTTGTTATAACATTAACACTTGGCAATTCAATCACACCATTTTGGTAACATTCTCATGAAACTGTGTAATCAACTGCACTGGAAAAACTAATAACAAATTCTGTGTTCTGCTGCTAATTAGCTGTATGGTTTCAGGAAATCTGCTTTACCTGCCTGGGCCTCAGTTTCCTTCCCTGTCGAAAGAGAGGGCTTGGAATCCTGGCACTTAAAAAAGGAAAAAACAAAAATAATCCTTACTGCAAATTCTGCCTTGAGGGAGGTTGGGTGGGGTGAGGATGGTTAGGATTGGTATGGTCTTAGGTACTAAGAGGGGCTTCCTTTGTGGTTCAGCTGGTAAAGAATCTGCCTGCAATGCGGGAGACCTGGGTTCGATCCCTGGGTTGGGAAGATCTCCTGGAGAAGGGAAAGGTTACCCACTCCAATATTCTGGCCTGGAGAATTCCATGGGCTGTATAGTCCATGGGGTCGCAAAGAGTCAGACACGACTGAGCAAATTTCACTTCACTTCACTCAGGTACTAAGAACAGAGTTACAAAACCAGTGTATTAGTTTATCTAGGAATTTCATTAAAATGCAAATTCTGACTCAGTAAGTCTGGGGTGAGGCCTGAGTTTCTATATTTCTAACAATATCCCACGTGATGCTGATACTGCTGATCCCTACAAGGTGTTGCTGCTGCTGCTAAGTCACTTCAGTCGTGTCTGAGTCTGTGTGATCCCATAGACAGCAGCCCACCAGGCTCCCCCGTCCCTGGGATTCTCCAGGCAAGAACACTGGAGTGGCTTGCCATTTCCTTCTCCAATGTGTGAAAGTGAAGTTGCTCAGTCGTGTCCGACTCTTAGCGACCCCATGGACTGCAGCCTACCAGGCTCCTCCATCCATGGGATTTTCCATGCAAGAGTACTGGAGTGGGGTGCCATTGCCTTCTCCGCTACAAGGTGTTAGATGATTATTTTTCCCAACTGTCTCATTCTAAAGAAGAAAGTGGGTCATGAACAGGTAGAATGATTTGCCCAAGCTCACCTGGCAATCGAGTAGTGCACCCCATAGAAGAATCCCTGGTATCATGTTATTAGTTTGATGGCAATACCACTTTCTACATCTCTCATATATCCCTTCCAAAGCTAAAACTCTGTTTGATAACATTTGGGGCTTTACATTTCTTAAGAGTTATTCTGGGTTTAATATTTTGGCCACACTATCTCATTACATTCACAATTTCATGTCAAACCATCTGCAGTAGTTGCTAGAAAAATCAAATTTGAAAAATTTACCACTTTTCAATTCTTAGCCTTAGTCTCCATTTAGAATGACCCTTGCATGTTTATGTACTGCTCATGTAGAGGAAGTAAGAGTCTGCTAAGGAAAAAATCCTGTTTGCTGATTCCATGAGCTGTGACCACTGTCCATTTGCAATCTTCAGGTGATATTAACTTCAGCAATGGTTGCTTTTAGATTATCAGGGTGCACATTCTGTGCCACTTTATGAGTTAAGATAAAAAAGATGTTAATTACTTCTCAAAGCAAAGAAGTAATGAGTATAAGCCATGCTATAGCCAGTAAAATGATTTCCACATTGTCTCTTATATTTGTTTGTCATTTGCATTCAGTAATGTTTTTGAGTCCCTGGGGGTGCAAAACAGAGATGAACAAAGTTAATCCAGAGAAGACAGTCTGTTCTTCTAGATAGTTGTTAAATTATAAGGGAGTGTACATTTAAAAAAATATCCATTATCCTAGAGTTTGTTCTTCATCTCAGGAAAATACTGTTTTCTCTAATCTAGATTTATCAGCATTTCCCAAAATATGTTCCTCTGAATACTAGTTCCAGGGAATGCTCTTAGGGAAAAAGAAGATATTTGTCATTAAATAAATTTAAGGTTGCATGCTTAATATCTATTTCTCTTAAGTTTTACAAAGCACAATAGAAAATGAAAGCTTTGACAAGTCTTACAATAGAAAATTAATTTTGTTTAACAACATTTCCTCAAATTATTTGACTAGATCTCTGCCAACTTCCCCCCTTACTTTTTTCCCCCCATGTAATGTCTACTGAGATCATATAGAATTAGTGTTCTGTGAAATACACCGTGGGAAATCCTGGCCTGGATTACTTTCTCCAGTGTTTGAGTTTGCTTTTTTGGTAGTTATCTGACTGATGTGATACATTAAACATATCAGTACGAACTACCTGATATTGCTGTTTTTAAGGGCATTATCTTAACTACTATCTGTTTTTAAAGGAAAATGAAAAGGAGGATGTTTAGGAAAGTGTAAATGCAAGCCTGAGATTTTCCCTCTGATTGCGAAAGCAATTGGTTTTCTGAACTTTGATGGTCCCTCATCTGTGAGCAACTTGAGTAGATGGGAGAAACCTCTTTAGATCTAGAAATAAACGTCAGGCTTTTCCTGATGTTGGTTGCCTCCAGGACAAAATTTCTTAAGCTTTTGTGTATGTACCTAGGAGTGAGATACTTTTAGATAGCATGTGGATAAACATGAAACTCTTTATAGTTATTATTTAATTCAGTGTATTTTAGAAAAATTTCAGTAGCATTATGAAACATGATTTCACTTATATTATTGTTAAAACATTGATGTTTGAAAATCATAAGCTGATTTAAAGATAAATACCGAGTAATTAATAATAAAAAGAAATCATGAAGGAGTTGTGTGTGTGTGTGTATGTGTGTTAGTAGTTCAGTCATGCCCAATGCTTTGTGACTATATACCTGCCAGGCTCCAGTGTCCATGGGATTCTCCAGACAAGAATGGCGTGGGTTGCCATTCCCTTCTCCAGGGAATCTTCCTGACCCAGGGATTGAACCCAGGTCTCCCATACTTCAGGCAGGTTCTTTAGCATCTGAGCCACTAGGGAAGCCCCTATGAAGGACAAGTGACTAAAACTTAGGAGGGCTTCCCTGATGGCTCTGATGGTGAAGAGGAACTAGAGAGCCTCTTGATGAGGGTGAAAGAGGAGAGTGTAAAAGCTGGCTTAAAACTCAACATTCAAAAATCGAAGATGATGACATCTGGTCCCATCACTTTCTGGCAAATAGATGGGGAAACAATGGAAACAGTCACAGACTTTATTTTCTTGGGCTCCAAAATCACTGCAGATGGTGACAGCAGCCATGAAATTAAAAGACGCTTGCTCCTTGGAAGAAAAGCTATGACAAACCTAGACAGAGTATTAAAAAGCAGAGACATCACTTTGCTGACAAAGGTCCGTTTAGTCAAAGCTATGGTTTTTCCAGTGGTCATGTATAGATGTGAGAGTTGGACCATAAAGAAGACTGAGAGTCGAAGAACTGATGCTTTTGAACTGTGGCGTTGGAGAAGATTCCAGAGTCCCTGGGACTGCAAGGAGATCAAACCAGTCAATCCTAAAGGAAATCAATCCTGAATATTCATTAGAAGGACTGATACTGAAGCTCCAATACTTTGGCCACCTGATGCGAAGAGCTGACTCATTAGAGAAGAATCTGATGCTGGGAAAGATTGAAGGCAGGAGGAGAAGGGGATGACAGAGGATGAGATGGTTGGATATCATCACTGACTCAACTGATATGAGTTTGAGCAAGCTCAGGGAAATGGTGAAGGACAGGGAAGCCTGGCGTGCTGCTGTCCATGGAGCTGCAGATTCAGACATGATTGGGGAACTGAACAGTAGCAAAAGCTTGGGAATCAATGTGGGGAGGATTAACCAAGAAGTGAATTCTGGGGCCTGGCCTGTATCACCTCAGAGGCACCATCACCCCTGTGTTTGATAACCATCATAGTAGAATAGAAAGTTTGAAAGATGTAGGCTGAGATTATGCTGCTGCTGCTAAGTCACTTCAGTCGGGTCCGACTCTGTGCGACCCCATAGACGGCAGCCCACCACACCCCCCCGTCCCTGGGATTCTCCAGGCAAGAACACTGGAGTGGGGTGCCATTGCCTTCTCCAGAGATTATGCTACTCATAATGAAGTGAAAGATGGTAAGACATGGGTCCCACTGCTGAAGAGCTCATGGCTCTTGTAAGACACTGTGTTCCGAGGCACTCCTCTCTGCCTGATATCCAAAGCCCTGAAAGCCTCATAACCCACACTGGACTCATCAGATGCATGAGTTACTACCAATGAATAAGACAACTCTGAGCTTTGTGTCTTTTGGACAAATACATTTGGCAGTAAATTTAGTCTGCAAGGCTAAGATGTATGACTCACATTTGCCCCCTTAAGATTAGCGATCGGTCTACATATCCAAATCTTTTGCCTTCTATGAACTATTGCCTTCAAAGAGGCAATGACAATAATTTGGCTGCTTTCTATTACATGAGTGGGTCTCCACTGAGGGTAAATTGTTTCTACCCAGGGGACATTTGTCTATGTGCGGACACGTTACTCTTTGTTATCACAACCGTGGGGGCAGTGCTATGAATATCTAGTGGGTAGAGGCCATAAATGTTTCTCAAATTCCCACAATGCGCAAGACAGCTCCCCACAACAGAGAAATATCTGGCCCCAAATGTTAATAGGGCCAAGGGTGAGAAGCCTTGTGTTAAAATGACATAGGTAGGAAGAATTGGATGTGATTACAGAACTCAAATAAATACAAGGCTCACTGGGCATATGTGAACACATTTTTTATGCTCCCAATGAGTTTTTCCCCCAGTGAAAAAGTAATGATAACACAGTAAACTGTCTGTGGTATGCTGGGTACTAGACCCCCCAAAATATCCAAGTGTTAAGCCCTGAACCTGTGAACGTATTATTTTACAGAACAAAAAGGATTTTCCAGATATGATTAAGTTAAGGACCTTGAGATGGGGAGATTATCTTGGATTGTCTGAGTGGGCATAATCTAATCATAAGGGTTTTTTTTTTTTTTTTTTAGTTGGAGGCTAATTACTTCACAACATTTCAGTGGGTTTTGTCATACATTGACATGAATCAGCCAGAGTTACACGTATTCCCCATCCCGATCCCCCCTCCCACCTCCCTCTCCACCCGATCCCTCTGGGTCTTCCCAGTGCACCAGGCCCGAGCACTCGTCTCATGCATCCAACCTGGGCTGGTGATCTGATTCACCCTTGATAATATACATGCTGTTCTCTTGAAACATCCCACCCTCGCCTTCTCCCACAGAGTCCAAAAGTCTGTTCTGTACATCTGTGTCTCTTTTTCTGTTTTGCATATAGGGTTATCGTTACCATCTTTCTAAATTCCATATATATGTGTTAGTATGCTGTAATATTCTTTATCTTTCTGGCTTACTTCACTCTGTATAATGGGCTCCAGTTTCATCCATCTCATTAGAACTGATTCAAATGAATTCTTTTTAACGGCTGAGTAATATTCCATGGTGTATATGTACCACAGCTTCCTTATAATCTAATCATAAGGGTTTTAAATCTGTAAAAAGGGAGGCGAGAGGGTCAGGGTCAGAAAAGGAGATGTGGTGATGAAGACAAAGGTGGCAGTGATGTGATTGAAAATTGAGGAAGGGGCCATACACCAAGGAATGCAGGCTGTCTCTGAAAGATTGAAAAAGGCAAGGAAATAGATTTCCCCTCTAGTTTCAGACGGATTATATCCCTGCTAAGACTTTGATTTTAGACCTATAGACTTTGGACTTCTGACTCAGAGCTGTAGGATACTGAACTTGCGCTGTTTTATGCTCCTAAACTTGTGGTGACTTGTCACAGCAGGAATAAGGAACTGAGACACGATCATTTGGTATGCTTTGAGAATGGATATTTCCACATATTATTTCCACTATATGTATTTCCACAGATAGTAGAAATGGATTTCAGATTTTACTGCATTAGAACAAAAATTGTAGTTAGCACTATAGCTATTTGGAACACTTTTCCTCTAAGAGTAAGGGAGGCACTTGGGGGTTTTGCATGAGGATGGATGATCTTACTGAGGAAGAAGGGTTGGTGGTATAACAGCTGATTGATAAAATCTTAAATAAGCCAACTTTATGCTGCCTTCTTTTACAGACAATTTATGGGCAAAATAACCCATCAAGTGGTTTGGAAGCTGCAAAAGTATGAGGAACTATTGTCAGAGTAGCTGTAACAATTCTTCATGAACCCTCCAAGATTATAAACTTTTGTTATGCTCTCACCTGAATGGTTTTATTCATTTTTACAACAACCATATTAAGTTGGTTGGTATCATAAGATGATCATGATGTTTCTCACTGCAGCCTCTCTAAAATCTTGCTTTCCAGTTTGAACCCTGAGTACGAGGGCTATCCTGTTTTTCTCTGGCCCCTATCCAGTACGGTTCTAAGCAGTCAGTTGATGTCCAGGGTGCAGCATGGAGGTTTGCAGCTGTCAACACACTGTGTGTGTACTCACTGGTGTGATGTGTGTATAGCCTCCTGCCTAGGCACAGTTCACCACAACCAACCTAATCACGCCAAGGGCAGCATTCTCATCTACCCTCTCCATCTCTGAAGTGTGAAAAACTTAGACTTACATAATAAATAGTACACACATCCACGGGGGCTTCCCAGGTGACTCAGGGGTAAAGAATCAGCCTTCCAATGAAGGAGACGTGCATTTGATCCCTGGGTCGGGAAGATGCCCTGGAGAAAGAAATGGCCCCCCCCACTCCAGTATTCTTGCCTGGAGAGAGGAGCCTGGTGGGCTATGGTTCACGGGGTCACAGAGAGTCAGACACGACTTAGCGACTAAACAACAAACACACATCCACACAAAGACACATGAACAGATAAGGGTAGCTGACACTCCAATGCTGCCCAATAGCTCGCAAAGTGCCTTTTACCTCCGTTGTCTTACAGTCCTTAATTGTTATCCTGGTCTGTTTTGCTGATTAAGAAATGGGAGCTGAAGTTTCAGTGATTGGTCTAATGTCATAAAGGCAGTAGGGGCGGTGGGACTCAAATCTTCTTTCTCTAATGTGGCTGTCCACCTGCTGCTGATGGTTCCATGGCTTCTGGACTTCCCAAGATGGGCAGTTACAGAGCATCGCTGAGGTCACTGTGGTGATCACGCCGAGCACTTATATAGTAGCAGTGCCCTATATGTGGCCCCGTCAGCTGGCACCCAATGTTCTTCTGCTTTTTAAAAACATATTTCTTTCTTTATTTGGCTGCACCAGGTCTTGGCTGTGGCCTGGGGGATATAGTCCCCTGACCAGGGATCTAACTCAAGGCCCCTGCATTGAACACGTGGATTCTTGGCCTCTGGACCACCAGGGAAGTCTCTCTCCGGCCTTTAAGACTTAATATTTCTGCCGCTGGGCCTTGGGAGACCTCTGCTTGAAACTTCACTGTTCTCATCAGTCTGGCGGAGGGAAAGTATTTCTCTGTCTCCTGGCTGTGGTATAGCTCTCTCCCCAGGGTCCCCTGGTTCCTACTTCGTTGACCCTTGTATGGATTTGCACTCTCTAAAATCTGTTTTTTTAAAAAATTGAAGTATAGTTGATTTATAAAATTGTGTTAATTTTAGATGTATAGTAAAGTGATTCAGTTATACACACACACACACATATATATTCTTATTCATGTTCTTTTCCTTTATAGGTTATTGCAAGATGCTGAGTATAGTTCCCTGTGCTACATAAGTAGGTCTTTGCTGGTTCTCTATTTTATATATAATAATGTGTACATGTTAATTCCAAGCTCCCAATTTATTCCTCTCTCTCCTTTTTCCTTTTGATAACTGTAAGTTTGTTTCCTATGTCCATGAGCCTATTTCTGTCTTGTACATAAGTTCATTTGCATCATTTTTTATAAAAAAAAATTCTACATATAAGTGATATCATTTGACATTTGCCTTTCTCTGTCTGACTTCACATAATATGATCATTTCTAGGTCCATCTGAAATCTATAGAATAAACTAGCAAGAAGTGAAATGAATGATTAGCTACTTCATTGTTCTCTTTTTAAAATTTTCACATACTATAAAAAGGTTCATACTAAATTGAATAAAGCATCCCACTAATTATTTAATATTGTGGTAAATTCTATCAAATGTTGAATGCAGATCTTCAATCAAAAATATAACCCATGACTATTGTTTTGAGGATGCAGCCTATTGTTTAAATTTATTTTGCCTCATCTGGGAAATTTTAGGCTGCATATGGTTCTGAAATTTTCAAAAGTTACTACCTTTGGGATATTTCTCTTCCAGCATTTGATAAAGAACAGAGATAGCATTAAAATATTTATTAGAAGCAAGTTATTTTCTGTAATACTGAAAACAAAAATGGCAAAAATAAAAACCTTTGTATGATTGAAAAGGTTGCCAAGTCCCCAGCTAAGTACCCCACGTGGGTATATCACATGCTCACCCTCGCATGGGCCTATTATATCTGTATTTTTGTTAATCATGGAAAATTGCCGCAGTGAATGAATTATCACTCTTATTAAGAACTTATTCTACTTATTGCCATATTATGGACTTAAATAAGCAAAAATCAACATGACTCGGCCATATGCTTTTAGTAGCCAGAGATAAATTATACATGTTTGGATTGAAAATATAACTTTTTACTCTATGTGGAAACCCATTAGGAGAATTTTTTAAGACTTTAAAATTCTAGAACATAGAGAAAAGGGGAGAAAAATGTTTAGTGACATAGTGTATGGTATAGACAGTGCAGAGAAGGGTCACTCTCGTTTCTTTTCTTCGAATTGACACACTTTTATTTGGCAGATTTTTAAGTTCTAGAGTAAACTGAGAAAGAAAAATTAGCAAAGATGGAAATAACATACTAATTTCTTATTCAGTAGAACATGGCTAAATTAATACTATTTCATAGTTATGAATATAAAATACAATTCCAAAATGAAAAACTGAAATGTGTGGCATTTGAAAGATATTTATATTCTGGACACACCATGGGTATAAAAAATTCTTATTCTTTCTTACTGCTTTTGATGGCAGCAGAATGGTGGTATCACGCATGCCTTTCCATCAGCTTTTTATACTGTATTTTGTATTTTTTGCATTCGTCGTCTTACTGATTGAGCTTTCAATGTAGTTGATTGACATATTTTTTATTTAGAGTTTTTATTACATTAAGAATAAATTTATTTATTCCTTAGAGTGAGACATTAAAGTAGTAAATTAACATTTTTTTCAAAGATGTTAAAGTTTGCAAAATACTCAGAAATATTTTCTTTGTGAATAGCATAATTCAGTTGTAGGTATTACTGGAGAAGCTGGGGAGAAAAGTGTTGCCTTGTATTCTCCCTTTCCTGTTGTAGTTACACCGACAAATAGGATGACAATTCAGTCCAAAAAATTTCCATTTCTTTTAAGAGTGAGACCTTGAGGGCCACTTGAATTTTTGCACTGCCTCCCCTTCCCAGAACCTTTTAAAATTTTGGCAACCTTTTGCAATTAGGTAATGGAAGCACAATTCCCGTTCAGAAAATTATTCTGCAAGGTGCCAAATTCAGACATTTTAAAGAAAATACTCTACCTTAGGAAATGATTCTATCATTATAATAATACTGACAATTCACAGAGCAATGGAAAATGGGTGGTTGAGATCTGACACTCTCCATTTCAGTAGGAAAAAATGTACAGCTGATTTAAACCAAATGTCAAACTACTCATTCAAGAATTCTTTGTGTCTACTTTCTATCTTTTCAGAGCTTTGGGGCTCAGATGCTTGTAAATGGTCAACTGTGTGCCCCTTTGAAAGGCAAGCAGAGACAGGCATTTGACTTTAAATCCTGACTCTGACTTAGTAGCTGGACAGTAGTGGGGAGTTTCTATAACCTCTCTGAAGCCCCTTTTTATAAAATGGGAATATGATATAAAATGGGATATAAAATGGGAATAATGACCTCTGCCTTTTTTAAGGAATATTTTTAGGATTATAGAGAATGTATATAAAATGTCTGGTACAGTCAGACTCACCCAGAAAGTGCTCCATGCACAGTGATAAATGTGACTGCCCTTCTGGTAAACTCATATCCTAAGTGTGGTCCCCACGGCTTGTTTGGCTCACATCACCTGATGCTGAGAGCCTGAGTGAATGCAGGACATTCTGACAATGTGGCAGGTTCCCAGGACCTGAATCTGTCTGACTGCTCTGGACAGTCAATCTGAACTTAGCTAATCCACATAAAAAATTCACTCCCTTCAGATCTCAGCCCCCAAGCCTGGTTTCAGAAAGTGTTTGATTTTTCATCCTACTCTTCTGATCATATGGAGGCAAAACCACAGATGCTCCTAGTTGACATTCATAGTGCTTGTGCTTGGCTGCAAGAATCTACTGATATAAAAACAGGATGTTTGCCACATGACAATATTGGGTTAAGTATCTGGACTCCTCTTTTTATAGGAGCTTGTTTAAGGTACAGTCAGGGTAACTGGAAAGAATCCTATGATTGGAAGGGTTCCCCAGGGTTCATTTGGGATCACTGAGTCACCAAAGCCCAGGATGGAAGAAATCATGTGGTTTTATCCACCTGATTCCCAGAAGGCCCACCCACTCCCTCTCACTAACCAGAATTTGTCCTGCCCCTTAAGAGCTGCTGCAAAGGGAGTTCTGGAAGTTTTGAACAATCATGAAAGATGCTTCGGTATTGTATTTAGTTATAGCTCTTCCCACACCTAAGTAAGGCAAAAAAGAATTTCCATCTTCAGTGAATGGTCTATCAATCTTAGTAAAGGAAATAAGATTCAATTTATATTTTTTCTCCTGTGATTTTGTTCTTTTTCCAATTAAGAACCTTCATTCATTCATTCAACAGATATTTTACAAATGCCTATAGTCTACTAGGCTCAGGTCTCGGTATGAATTTGGTAAATATGGAACAATTCTAGAATCCAGAATCTCACTGGGAAGAAAGACACGTGAGAAGATTATTAGAATATGATAAGCATCGTAGTAGAGGTAGGAAAGTACAAAGGAGAAAGCAAATAATTAAAAAAAAATGGTGCTTCTTCTCTTTGGACTTTTTCTGGAAAAGTCATCTTTCTTTCAGAAGATAACAATTCTCTAGTCTCCCTTTCTGCACTTAGCATATTTCTCACACATAATATCAAAAGTTCTTCCTCTGTCACCTTAGACCCTTGTGCAGAAGGGAGACTGGGAAAGGAACTCTTTGAGTGGTAACCACAGCAATGCAAGGTGTAGTTAGTATTGCTCTCATTTTCCAGATTTTCTTCACCATTGAATTCTGATCTATGTAAGTGCTTAACGGATAGTGTTGAATAAGTTGAGAGAGGAAACAGCACCAGAGAGGGTAAGTGATACCTGAAATCACAAAACTCTTAAGTTCTCATAAATTCTGTGTTTACACACTGCTAAGTCACTGAAGCCTTTTCCAATGATTTCATAGTTGACAGAGAATGTCAGATTATGAGGGTCTTCCTACACTTGAACATCAAATCTAATAGCTACTCTTTCTTGTTGCATCGCCATTGCATCAATCCTAATGATGGAGAGAGTTGGCCCTGGAGTCTAAATCTTTGAGTTCGCATCCCAGCTCCTCTGCATGGGAGCTCCTTAACAAACCGTAGTCTTCCCGTTGATAAAATGAGGACAACAATATTTCTCCCATAGATTTGTTGTACTGACACGAAGACATAAGGAATGTACCATGCTCAGTGTGGAGCCTCAGTGTAGAAGCCCTTCATACACATGGGCTATTATTTATCCCAGTGTCAAGACATCCTTGAGAGGCAGTGACAATCTTACTTAGTAACTTGTTTCACAGACCTAACCAGGAAATTCTTCTTTGGGTCTAATCCAAAGTGCCACTTTCTGCTGTAATTGAAGGCGGTTTTCTCGGGTTCTAGTCTCTGAGGAAATTCAGAGCAGCTGGTCTTTTGTATTCTTGATGACTTTTATTAAATCAGCCACACTTCAGAGGTTTTGTTTCTAGACTAAATACACTCCCCAGTCAGAAACTGTGTCTACATAATTTTTTTCTCACTCTAGTCTTTCAGGCCCCTTTGGACCCTTTAAGAAATTAGGCCATTGGTGTAAAAATTTTGCAGATGGAAAATACAAGAGATTTTTCTTTGAAAATAGAGTCTATAATTTCTGACCTAGATTTACAGGAAAATTTCAGCCAAGGATAGATGATGAAACAGTTGCTAATGAAGTAACTCAGGGATGAAAATTTTCCTGGATATTAAAAATACACCCCAATCCATATTTATATATCTTTTATCCACAATAATCCATCTTGAAAATGTGTAATGTGTTGGCCTATTTTTCTTACTATCTCAAATTGAGATTCTGACTTGGCCATTGCCATGCCAGAAACAGATTGAACCTTTTCTACAAATATAAACTGATTTGCAAAAAGAATAGAATAATTCTGGAAAGACCTGTGGAGATAATTTATCTCATGTCTCATGACCATACGCCAAGTTAATGGGAGTGAAGTATTCTGACTTCAAGGCTCTTTATTTGATATCAAGAACTGCCTTTTATGTTGATTTCAGTAAACTGATAGGCTACTATTGATAGATGAAATGAAACTGCCTAATAACGAGCTGAAACTATGTCATAGAAAGATAGGGGAAGACTGTCCGTAATGTTCTGAACAAATATAATTTTCCCCTTTTCTGGGGGATAAAGAGCAGATAGTAATAAAATCCTACAAAGAGAATATAGGTGGGAAGATTGTTCCCTCGTTCTCCTTCTTTGTTATACAAATATCAATTCCTACGTGTCCAGCTTCTGTCTGGATTGAACCCAGAAAAGGGCAGTTGGCCGTAATATTATTTCATATTCTTAAACTGATCTCCCTTGGCCTTTACAATTACCTGATGACTGTTTTTTAAGCACATCTTGGACTTAGAAGATTGCAACCTTGGCTCAGAAAGGAGCAGTCTTATTCCTCAGGCTATTTTCTTAAGCTCTGAAAGCTTTAGTGAAATAATGCACTATTATGTCACATATGGTGCTCATCTCAGATGAGCTAGAAGCTGCTGAGTTTTATACCAATCAGAGATATCCATTTGTGGTTGGAGTGAATTTGTGTGTCAACATTTATATGGGGAATGATCTCCTGTGCTTTCATCCCTCAGTATTTGGAGCACTTCTATTTGTAGTGGGAGAAAAAAAAATATAAACATATCTTTAAGTCTAGAACACTCTAGATATGTGTCCTAAGGTGTTGGTTTTGAATAAATTATCTTATATTTCTTAATGTGAAAATGCTACCCAATGGCTTTTTGGTCTTAAAACATTCTCTTTCCCAATGAGCTCTCCTCAAAATTATAATTATTAGTAACTGTTTTAATGGCGAATTTGAACAATTCTGCCACATTTCTTTTAAGTACACAAAGGGAGGAGTGAAAAATGTCTTGAGAGGCAATCTAGTTGCAAAAATTAAAAATACCCAGAATAATGGTTATCCAGTTTACTTTCTGAGAGAACTTCTGAATACTCAATGTGCTAACTACCTCGTCTTAACTTATCTTCTAGATGAGCATAGTGCTGGAGACATATCCTTCTATTACAGAAGTTGAAGTGACTCCTTTTCCATATTCACCACTGTCTTCCTTTTCTTAAAAGTCTGCTGTAGGCCAACGAGGAAGATTTCATCCCAGGCACTTACGTTACATGGTGTATCAAGTCCAAGTCAGAATGGCCAAACAGTGGTTGAGAAACAAACCAGCAGTTGTCTCAGAATATCGCTGGCTGGTGACTCAGTCCCCAACATTTCAGACAAGTTGCTTGGGGAGTTGTATGGCCTCAAGCAGAGAAAGGCAAACTTGTTCACCCACATGTTGAGAGGAAGCAAAGAAGATGGTAATTTGTTCCCTGTATAAATGTGTTCCACCCACGCATACCCACAAGTGGGAGTGCAAGATGGGGCTTTGGGCCTAAAGGGTGGAGTTACTTTCGTCCCCCTCGTTTCCTTGTAAGGATGTTGAGGAGACCAATGAGATCATGTCTGTGAAGTAGATTGACTGGAATGTGTTCCTATTGTCCAGTGTAAATTATGCCAGGAAGGTTTTTGCTTTTCTCACAACACTCACAAGCCACTGGCAACCTGGGTAGACTGTCCCATGTCCTTAAGTTCAAATCCCTCTGCCAGCCCACCCTGGGTAATTCATTTGTGGTTTGTGTGTAAGTGACCAAATCTTAGCTTTTCATCTTGTAGAGCTTTCCCATAGATAGCTGGAGTTTTTCCGAGTGAGGAACCCTGTGGAAAACTAGAAAGGAACTCTTGCAGGTCGCCCTGCTGTCTAGCAAACTCATCAAAAGGTCACATAACACTGAGTTCTTTAGACCTTGCTTGAGATGGTATTCAGAAGTTTTCTATTCAAAATTGCTTCTATGGACACATTGTGTATTTTCATGTGATACCCTTTAAGATGTTCTGCTTGAAGAAGCTATCTGATTACATGTTTTTTAAGAGAGCCAGAAAGACCCAGACCATCATGAGTTATTTCCTTTTGGGACTCTACTTCTATCTAAGACATAAAACCAATTTAAAACCAGTGACTTTGATGGGAACTGTCCTAAAGTCCATTTCTATTTTCTGATGTTATCAGTGAATTACAATAGCCTGCTTTTAAGAAATGTAGCAGCTAACAAAAGAGAGAAAGAGGAATAAAGATTTGGAGATTGGTTTTAGAAAATTACTATCAAAATTTAGTTATATTTACATGGGTTTTGGATCTATTTTTTTTCAGCACTTGTCCCATCAGATTATTACTTTTAAAATAGTCATTTCTTGATGTCTGTTCTCTAAATTTCTTTGCACATAACTAATAAGTTAATGCTTTAAATGCTATTGTAAATGATATCTTTTAAAAGTTTCTAATCAGTTCTAATGAGATGGATGAGACTGGAGCCCATTATACAGAGTGAAGTAAGCCAGAAAGATAAAGAACATTTCAGCATACTAACACATATATATGGAATTTAGAAAGATGGTAATGATAATCCTATATGCAAAACAGAAAAAGAGACACAGATGTACAGAACAGACTTTTGGACTCTGTGGGAGAAGGTGAGGGTGGGATGTTTCGAGAGAACAGCATGTATATTATCAAGGGTGAAACAGATCACCAGCCCAGGTGGGATGCATGAGTCAAGTGCTCGGGCCTGGTGCACTGGGAAGACCCAGAGGAATCGGGTGGAGAGGGAGGTGGGAGGGGGGATCGGGATGGGGAATACGTGTAAATCCATGGCTGATTCATGTCAATGTATGACAAAACCCACTGCAATATTGTAAAGTAATTAGCCTCCAACTAATAAAAATAAATGGAAAAGAAAAAGAAAAAAAAATAAAAGCTTCATTTTCTATTTGTATAATGTTTATATAGAAATGAATAGTTTTTTGTATATTGAAACTTGTATCCAATGGGCTTACATATGCATTATTAATTTTAATAACAAATAATGAAAATTATATTTCCCCTTTCCTATTCTTATGCCTTTTTGTTTGTTTGTTTGTTTTTTGTCTTATCGCATTGACTGGGACCTTAAGTATAATTCAAACAAAAATGATCATAGTGGGCATCCTTGCCTTGTCCCAAAATTCACAAGTAAGGATAATGTTGTTGTAAGACTTTTGTAAATACACTATCAGATTTAAAAAGTCCCCTTGGTTTGCGAGATAGTTTTATCATCAATGGGTGTTGAATTTTATCAAAAATTTTTTGAAACTATTGCATGTTACATGATTTCTCTTTTTTTTTCTGTAAATGTGGTGAATTACATTGATTAATTTTTGAATCATAAACCATCCTTGCATTCCTGAAAAGAGCCTATTTGGTCATGCTACTGTTGTTTATGATTTTTGCTTCTCTATGTTTGCTATTTTTCTTTCTTGTAATGTCCTTGTAAGGTTCTGCTGGGCTGATAAATAATAGAAACATGCCTCTTATCCCTTTTTTCTATTCTCTGGATGTATTGGTGCTAGTGTTATTTATTCTTTAAATTCTGAAATAATTCACTGGTGAAACTATTTGGTAAGTAGAGTTTTCTTTGTGGGAAGGCTTATAAAAATAGGTTTAATTTCTTTTGTAATATCAGACAATTCAGGTTTTCTCTTCTTTTTGGTGTCAGTCTGGTAATAATTTCACATAAGTAGTCATATTTACTGGCATAAAGTGTTTCATAGTATCTTCTAATAATCTTTTAAATGTCAGCTAATAGTTTACAATGCTATTTCTACAGCCAATAATAACGCCAAATACGATGCTCACTCCTTGAAGTTTGCCAAGCCATTTCCTATTATCACATAAGTTTATGCAATTAGATGAAATAATGTGGATGTAAATCACAGACTCTTTCCTATCCCTGTGACATCAAATGTTTACATTAATATGAAAGTACTTCTTCAGCACAAGGGGAATCAAAATGCTATTAATAATAGTTATACTTGTTTTTAGAGACTTGTTGCTTCTATAAACTGAGGCATACTGCCAATAGCTCATAAATATTACCTTTCAGTTACCTTTTGTTCTTGAGATTATTCCAAGGATGTGTTGGTGAATGCATAGTTTCCTTGAATGGAGAGTGTGATGTTCAGTGGGGATGATAAGGAGAGTTTTTAACTAAAATGCTTCTGTTGTCAGACATTTCCATTTTAAGCAGTACAGGCTAGTAATTCTGTTACAGAAATAAGTGTGTTTACCTTCATTAGTTACTGACTGGGTGACTTGGACGAGTAACCTAATTAACCTGTACTACTCTTTTTCCAGGGTATGAAGTTAACCTGATCTTCCTTTTGTGCATCATTGGTACGCATAGCAAATAATTAAATATTGTATGTAGTACATTATGCTCCAGGAAACCATTCAGAAAGAAGGTCTTGATCTGTGAAGTTGATAGAAGCAGTTCTGATCTTTGAAAATGATTTTACTCTGGACCAAAAATAAAGCAGGGAAGTTAGCAATGGGAAGAGATCTTTGAGGATCTTCAAAATATCAGTTGACTATGGCTGTAGCTTTCTAGGCCATTGTGAAATGTCAAATGGAACTGTTCCACAAACTGTTGGTGGAAGCATACTCTTCCTTAGACTATGAATGGAGTGATAAAATCAGAAAGAATAACCAAGAAAAAAAGACATATCTCCAATTATGCCTAGACAGCCTTGGTAAGAAAATGAATTTCAAGCTGGGAGGGATTGGAGAGGTCATTGAGTCAGGTGCTCTAATATTCCCCTAAAGAAAACTGAGCTCTCAAAGATTAAGTGACACCTAGATGACACCACCCTTATGGCAGAAAGTGAAGAGGAACTAAAGAGCCTTTTGATGAAAGTGAAAGAGGAGAGTAAAAAGTTGGCTTAAAGCTCAACATTCAGAAACTAAGATCATGGCATCTGGTCCCATCACTTCATGGCAAATAGATGGGGAAACAGTGGAAACAGTGTCAGACTTTATTTTTGGGGGCTCCAGAATCACTGCGGATGGTTATTGCAGCCATGAAATTAAAAGACGCTTACACCTTGGAAGGAAAGTTATGACCAACCTAGATAGCATATTAAAAAGCAGAGACATCACTTTGCCAACTAAGGTCCATCTGGTCAATGCTATGGTTTTCCCAGTGGTCATGTATGGATGTGAGAGTTGGATTGTGAAGAAAGCTGAGCACCGAAAAATTGATGCTTTTGAACTGTGGTGTTGGAGAAGACTCTTGATAGTCCCTTGGACTGCAAGGAGATCCAATCAGTCCATCCTGAAGGAGATCAGTCCTGGGTGTTCATTGGAAGGACTGATGCTGAAGCTGAAACTCCAGTACTTTGGCCAGCTCATGAGAAGAGTTGACTCACTGGAAAGACCCTGATGCTGGGAGGGATTGGGGGCAGGAGGAGAAGGGGACGACAGAGGATGAGATGGCTGGATGGCATCACCGACTCGATGGACATGAGTTTGGGTAAACTTCGGGAATTGGTGATGGACAGGGAGGCCTGGCGTGCTGGGATTCATGGGGTCACAAAGAGTCGGACACGACTGAGCGACTGAACTGAACTGAACTGAACTGAACTGATGGTAGAAAACTGGAGCTTCCCTGGTGGCTCAGACAGTCAAGAATCTGCCTGCAAAGCAGGAGACTGGGGTCTGATCCCTGGGTCAGGAAGATTTCCTGGAGAAGGGAAAGGCTACCCACTCCAGTATTTTTGCCTAGAGAATCCCAAGAATGGAGGCGTCTTGTGGGCTACAGTCCATAGGGTTGCAGAGTTGGACACGACCAAGCGACTAAGCAGACAGAAAACCAATGCTAAACTTGCTTTAAAGAAGATCATATTCCAAAATTCTAAATGTGAAAACAGATAAACTAAAGGGTCATTATTACTTTAAAAAGGGATTTTATTATTCAGTAAATAACCCGCTGCAGCATTTATTAAGCAGCAAATTCCCAGTGCATTCAAGAAGTGATTTAACTTGCAAACACTTGATTTTCATGCAGAGTTACAGCAACACATTGTTGAGGGAAGCAAAGTACATGAATGTTCTTTCTGTGACTGGTCAGGGTGGGCTCAGTCATCTACCTGGCTGTCTGCCAGGGCACACACAACTAGGGACATTTTATGGCATTTTCCCAGGTGGTAAGGTACATAGGTGTTGTTGGTTTTACGGCACAAAATGCAGAGCCTGAGCTATACAAACCAGACTAGAGAGGGTGGGCCATGAGCTAGGGCTGGTGGGCCTTTCAAGTCTGAACCTGCGGCAGGACATTGCTTTCCTTGTCAGCCACACCCTCAAGACTTTTTAAAAAATGGATACAATTCACTTTATCACAAAGCTAAATTAAAAATGGAACAGAATTTGGGTGGAGTAGCAATACCGCAGTTGAAAACCTTCACCTTCAAGTTGGCGGGGTGGAGTGAGCAAGGCATTCCTTGCCAAGCTTGTTTATCTTGGCTCACAGGACCAGCAGGGGAGTGTGGGGGCCCCCTCTGACCACAAAACTAGAATGTTCCTCTTTTCCCTCAACTCCCTCCATTCCCAAGGGATTTCCTGTCACCAGCCTCAACAAAGGATTTTGATTTCAAAAAGGAAGGCTTATTTGGATTCATTCCCTTTAAGATATCCATTCATGAAAAAAAAAAGTAAGATCATGAAAAGAGATAGCATAGGATTGATTTTTTCTTATGTGTATGAGTGTGTTCAGTTGCTCAGTCATGTCAAACTCTTTACGTCTCCATGGACTACAGCTTGCCAGACTCCTCTGTCCATGGAGTTTTCCAGGCAAGAATACTAAAGTGGATTGCCATTTCCTAATCCAGGGGATCTTCCCAACCCAAGGATCAAACCCACATCTCTTGCACCTCCTGCATTGACAGGTGGATTCTTTACCTCTATCACCACCCGGGAAGCCCTGTTTTTCCTTTTTTTAAAAATATGCTTCAAGATATTGTACCTTGAGACATTTCCATAAAACTATGAAATCATTAGGCTAGGTTATAGCTAGAAACAGTCTCTTAGAGATGCCTGTGTCAAAAGCCTTATGGAAATTTGAAATATAATAATAATAACATCCACTGAGGACAGTTTAAACTTTTCTCTCTATATTAATTCATTTAATCTTTATAACACCCTGTGTAATAGGCACCATCATTCTCACTCTTTTCATCCCTGTTGTCTAGATGTGGAAGGTGAGGGACAGAGGTTAAAAAACTTGCCCACAGTCACACACTTAGTAATAACTGGTGGAGTCTGGATTCAGACTCAGTCAGTCTGACTCTAGAACTGGGAATCTCAACACCTATGCTCTGCTACTTCTTTAAACTTGAACATAAGATAGATTTTTTAAAAAGTAATAGCCCAAAGTCAACAGTTGTTTCAGAATCATAATGAGTGAAACAAAGGCAGGAAAATAAAACAACAATGAAAAACAAAAAATATTTTTTTCTCCTCAAATACTGTTGTTTAAAATTTACTTTCGTATAAATGTTAAGGACTAACAATATGGACACTGCTTAATTCAATGAATAACAAACTCAAGTTATTTACACCAAAGGCAAAAAATATTTTAAAACTATTATAAAGAAATATAGAATAATTTAGGCAAATTGATGCCTAAATTATGATGTCTCATAATAGATTTTGAAGGGAAGAAGGGTGTCTCTAATATCAGAAGCTGAAAATTTACTCAGCCTGTTTTTCAATAGAAAATGCAAGGAATTTTTCTCTTAATCAAGGAAGGCAACCAAACACTTCTCCCTCATTATTTTTTTGTGCTAAAAGTAAGTATACTAAACTATGTACTGCCCATTAATTAAGTACATGTAGTGATTCTTATAGGGCTTCCCTGGTGGCTCAGAGGTAAAGTGTCTGCCTGCAATGCAGGAGACCCTGGTTTGATCCCTGGGTCAGGAAAATTCCCTGGAGAGGGACATGGCAACCCACTCCAGTACTCTTGCCTGGAAAATTCTTTGGGCTACAATGGGGTCGCAAAGAGTCAGATATAGACTTAACACCCTTGTATCATTTTTTACTACAAAGGATATCTTAAATGTTAAAAAAAATTCACCAAAAATGGAAGAGTCAACAGAAGTGAAAGTTTGATAATTCAAAAAGTGAATCTGTTTCTTACATGCAAAGCACACTTTTATAAGATATCTAGTTACAGAATCCCCAAATTTATTTTTCTCAGCATCAAAATTGATTTCTGGGATGGTTGGCTGACTAAGCAGATGTAGGAAACATATATTCTAACTCAAAATATGTAGTAATGCCAGTTATAATAGAAATTAAAAATTATTATCTACAAAGCTGAGTCCAAAAGCCAGAAAGAGAAATCTTTTAAGTAGTAGGAAATAGAGGGAACTTAAGTCATTGCAATGAGTGATGGTTGATGCCATGCAGGCCAAGGGTATTAGCCTGGATATATGCTTTAAAAGCTAATGTCTAAAGCACTTTGTACAATGGGGAAATATATCTGGGAATATCCTGTCCAATTCATACGGGGAGATAGAAGTCCAGGGTCAGGCTGGGGATAGAGCATGGGGATATGGCTTAGAACCAGATCATTTCCCTGGCCATGATGGAAAATAGAAGTCCAAATCCAGGCTCTTTGTGGGACCTGAGTTTGAATAGCCCAAGCAGTGCAGAAATACAGTCTTAGAGTCTAACCCAAGAGATGAGTTAAACAAAACCTAGATAAACTGAAGACACAGGGAAGGCACTCAGAATGAAGGCCAGAGAGAAAAAGAGACAGAAAATGTAAGCGCAGTTAAGAAAACATGGAAGATAGGAAAGAGTAGCTTCAAAATATATCTAATAGAAGTACAGAAATCTTTCCTATAAATCAAATAGTTACTTTTGTACAAAAAAGCAGCAATGCCATCTATATAAGAAATATAGATAGTGTAGCTAATAATTAGAGAAATGTAAATCAAAATTACAATGAGGTAGCACTTCATACTGGTCAGAATGTGTGACTAACATTTAAAATTATACAAATAACAAATGCGGGAGAGGGTGTGGAGAAAAGAGAACCTTCCTATGCTGTTGGTGGAATGTAAATTGGTGCAGCCACTATGGAGGACTGTATGGAGGTTCCTTAAAAAACTAAATATAAAGTTATTGTATGATTCAGCAACCCTGCCCCTGGGCATATACTCAGAGAAAACCCTAATTCAAAAAGATACACACATCCCTATGTTCAGAGCACTATTTATAATGGCCATGGTATGGAAGCAACCTAATGTCTACTGACAGATGAGTGGATAAAGAAGATGTGGAATATATATATATAATGAAATATATATATAATGGAATATATATATAATGGTATACTGCTCAGACATAAGAAAGAATGAAATAAGACCATTTGCAGCAACATGGATGCAACTAGAGATTATCAAAGTCAGTGAAGTAAGGCAGAAAGAGAAAGACAAGTACTAAATGATATCAACTGTATGTGGAATCTAAAATATGACACAAATGAACTTATTTACAAAATAGAAGCAGATCCACAGGCATAGAAAAAAATTATGATTACTGAAGGAGAAAGGGGGTGGGGGATAAATTAAGAATTTGGGATTAGCAGAAACAAATTACTATGTATAAAATATATTAAAAAACGAGGTCCTATCAAATAGCACAGGAAACCACATTCAATATCCTGTGATAAACCATAATGGAAAAGAATATGAATAAAAATCTATACATGTGTATAGCTGAATCACTTTGTTGTACACCTGAAACTAACACAACATTTCAAATCAACTATACTCCAATTAAGAAAAAAGAAACTTGGATATTGAAATAGAGAATAGGTTTTCTACCTGTCTTTCCAATTGCTTTTCTGGAAGTGTGAAAGTTTAATTTTTCCTGCTCTGTGCTGTGGAGATTCCCTATGAATTAGTTTTCTGACTGCCTCTGTGGAGCTCTTCAGGTTTCAACAGTTCCAGATTACTTATGTCTTTTCTCTTTAAAAGCTCTCAGACTTTTAAGTGGATGGCTCAGATGACAAAGAATCCGCCTACAATGCAGGAGACCAGGGTTCAATCCCTGGGTTGGGAAGATCTCCTGGAGAAGGGCATGGCAACCCACTCCAGTATTCTTGCCTGAGAATCCCATGGACAGAGGAGGCGGCAGGCTACAGTCCATGGGGGCTCAAAGAGTCTGACACGATTAACTAACACTTTTCTAAAGTGGATAGCTCCATTTAATTCAGCTAGTGTGTTCTATAGAAGACAATCTCTTGAATAACCAAAGTTCCCAAAGTCCTGTTTTTTTCTTTTGTAGCAGATTTGGGAGAGATGATTTAGATAATTGAATACTTACTCCTCTTAAAACTTGGTACATGAAGACTTCCCTGGTGATCCAGTGGCTAAGCTCCCAATACAGGGGGCCTGGGTCTGATCCCTGGTCAGGAAACTAGATCCCACACTCTGCAACTAAAGAACCCACATGCTGTAATGAAGACCAAAGATCGTACATGCCACAGCTAAGACCTGGCAGCTAAATAAATAAATAAATATTAAAAAAAAAAACCTGGTATACATCATCAAGAGTTTTAACTTTTCTGCTTTAAAGCATCCCTCATCAAAGAAATTAAAAAATATTTCTGAACTGTAAAGAATATGAAGAATTTTCTCTTCTACAATATGCTCCAAGAAGGTTCTGATATCACAAACATCTTAGTTATTATCTTTACTTTTTCGTATTTAAAAATAATTTCATTCCTATTCCTTTTAATTCATCTTCCTTCCCCTTTGTTCATGTTCTATATTCTGTTTCACTTGTTTTTTCGTTTTTAAATTTATATTGAAGTAGCACTGATTAATAATATTGCATTAGTTTCAGATGTACAGCAAGGTGATTCAGGCATATATATATATATATATATATATATATATATATACATGTATCTATTCTTTTCAAATTCTTTTCCCTTTTAGGTTATTACAGAAAATTGACCAGAGTTCCCTGTGCTATTCAGTAGGTCCCTGTTGGGTATCTATTTTAAATATACATGCTCCATATTCTTTAAACTTTTGTTCTCAAAGATTTTTGGCTGCAGATTTGTATAGAATTGGTAAAAAGGAGTTACACATTTTAAACACTCTCTCTGTATGAGTCACACAGACTCACAGACACACAGACATACAGACATACACACAAACACAGACACACACACACAGAAACACAGACACACAATACACACAGACACACACAGACACACACACATAGACACACACAGACACACACACAGACACACACACAGACACACACAGACACACACACACAGACACACACACACAGACACACACAGACACACACACAGACACACACACAGACACACACACAGACACACACACACAGAAACACACACACAGCTACACAGACACACACACAGACACACACACAGACACACACACACAGCTACACAGACACACACACACACAGACACACACACACAGACACACACAGACACACACAGACACACACACACAGAAACACACACACAGCTACACAGACACACACACAGACACACACACAGACACACACACACAGCTACACAGACACACACACACAGACACACACACAGACACACAGACACACACACACACAGACACACACACACAGACACACACAGACACACACAGACACACACACAGACACACACACACAGCTACACAGACACACACACACAGACACACACACAGACACACACACAGACACACACACACAGACACACACACACAGACACACACAGACACACACAGACACACACACAGATACACACACACACACAGACACACACAGACACACACAGACACACACACAGACACACACACAGACACACACACAGACACACACACACAGCTACACAGACACACACACACAGACACACACACAGACACACAGACACACACACACACAGACACACACACACAGACACACACAGACACACACAGACACACACACAGATACACACACAGACACACACACACAGCTACACAGACACACACACAGACACACACACAGACACACACACAGACACACACACACAGCTACACAGACACACACACACAGACACACACACAGACACACAGACACACACACACAGACACACACAGACACACACAGACACACACACAGATACACACACAGATACACACACAGACACACACAGACACACACACACACAGACACACAGACACACACACAGACACACACACAGACACACACACACACAGACACACACACAGACACACACACACACACCCCAGGAGAGACTGGACGTGCCACAATGAGAAGGACAGAAGGCAACCAATTGAGCATCTTCGGAGGCAGTGAAATGAGGGTCTTCTCCAACAGACTTCACAGTCCCCTCCTTTCTCTTTAAAAGCTGGTTGCAAGCGGTCTTACCCATTAGCCTGGGGCAACAGGATGACTCAGTTTGACTAACTTTAGGCTGACCTTCCATAGTGGCTCAGATGGTTAAGAATCTGCCTGCAATGCGGGAGACCCAGGTTTGGTCCCTGGGTCAGGAAGATCCCCTGGAGAAGGGAATGGCAACCCACTCCAGTATTCTTCCCTGGAGAATCCCATGGACAAGGAGCCTGGCGGGGTATAGTCCCTGGGGTCACAAAGAGTTAGACACACTGAGTGATAACACTTTCACTTTCAGGCTGACTTTATGAGTGGAAGAATTGTAAGTGTATAATTCCATTCAGTGCCTTTTGGGCAATCATAACTGACATGCAATAAGAGAAATGATTATTGTTACTTAAATTCCTCTTTGGTTCAAAAGCTTCCAATAATGGTTATGACTTTAAAATATTTGTTTTTTAGGTAATTACAGCTAATGTCTGAGTGGTAGTACTTTGGTTTTTTTAACCTCATTTGAAATAAAAATTTCAGCTGAAATATAAAACGTGTATATTTCAGACCAAGGCCAAAAAAAAAAAAAAAAATGCTAAGCCTGATATAAATATGTGAAATATAAGCCATCTCTCTTTTTTTGGATCCTAGAGGTGATGTATTGGTTTTGAGTCAAAAATTGTATAGGAGTTTGGTAAATTCAAGAAAAGGGCTCTGGGAAACTTTTTTTCCTCTGGAATGAGGTGAAAGAATTAATTGCCAAAATTTCATTATTACCTTATATGTCTAAAGTTTTTTTCTTTATTTATTTCTTCTTTTTTTGTTTCCCCAAAGAACTGACTGGTATCATACCAAAGGAATTTTCTCTTTCATTTTCACTTCTATGAATAGAAACTAGAATTGAAATCTAATTTTTTGTTTCTTTCCCAGTAGCTTCTGGCTATCTCTAGATTTCTTTGTATTATAGAACATGCTTTTCTTCTATCTCCCAACACTCGTAATTTTCTTTCCTAATTTTCTTGAAGATATGGAGGTTGACGTATATGGTTACTATTTGGGGTGTGAGAGTGGAATCTCAGTTCTAGTGCTACAAAGACATTTCATTTTGTTCAACATTCTTTGAATATCTACCATGTGCTGGGCATAATGTCTCTAAGCCTTAGTTTCTCCATCTGGAACCTTCAACATTAAAATTTGCTGATCCTGACCAAACATCATCTTTTCCAATTATCTGATATTGTGCCATTCCTACTCACCTTTAAAGACTTTTAAAATGTAGTTTTTAATGCCTCTGTGCATTTACAGACCTGACTTCTGCCTGGAATGATTGTCTTTCCTTCTTCATTGATCTGACGACCCCTCATTCTTTAAAATTCAACAAATGATAGCCTGGCCTCCTTAGTCTGGTTTAGAGCCTGTCTTCTGTGCTCCCACAGCCCCTGAGCCTTTCTCTTTCAGAAGATTTATCATGTTTTACTATAAAACTGTGGTGAAGGACGAAAAGACAACCCTCAGAATGGGAGAAAATAATTGCAAATGAAGCAGCTGACAAAGGATTAATCTCCAAAATATATAAGCAGCTCATGCAGCTCAATATCAGAAGAACAACACAATCAAAAACTGGGCAGAAGACCTAAACAGACTTTTCTCCAAAGAAGACATACAGATGGCTAATAAACACCTGAAAAAAATGCTCAACATAGCTTATTATTAGAGAAATGCATATCAAAACTACAGTGAGGTATCACCTCACACTGGTAAGAATGGCCATCATCAAAAAACCTACAAACAAAACATGCTGAAGAAGATATGGAGAAAAGGGAACCGCCTTACACTGCTGGTGGGAATGTAAATTGATATAGCCACTATGGAGAACAATACGGAAATTTCTTTAAAAACTAAGAATATAGCTACCATATGGCCCTGCAATCCCACTACTGGGCAGATATCCTGAGAAAACTACAATTCTAAAAGACACATGTAACCCAGTGTTCAGTGCAGCACTGTTTACAAAAGCCAGGACATGGAAGCAATCTAGATGTCCATTGATAGATGAATTGATAAAGAAGTTGTGGTACATATATACATATATATACAATGGAATATTACTCCATTAATATTACTCCATAAAAAGCAACAAGTTTGAGTCACTTCTGGTGAGGTGGATGAAACTAGAGCCCGTTAAAATGAATGAAGTAAGTGAAAAAAGTAAGTAAAAAAAAGAGAAAAAATCATATATTAACACATATATGTGGAATTTAGAAAAATGACACTGATGAACCTATCTGTGGGCCGGCAGTAGAGACACAGACATGGAGAACACACTTGTGGACGCAGTGGGGGAAGGAGAAAGTGGGACAAATTGAGAGAGAAGCACTGAAACATATGTACATTACCATATGTAAAATAGAGAGCCAGTGGGAATTTGTTGGATGATGCAGGGAGCTCGAGCTGGTGCTCTGTGACAACCCAGAGGGGTAAGATGTGGCGAAGGGTGGGAGGGAGGCTCAGGAGGGTGGGGGCATATGTATACTTATGATTGATTCATGTTGATGTATGGCAGAAACCAACACAACATTTTAAAGCAATTACCCTCCAATTAAAAAAAAAACGAAACAAAACTGGTGAATAAACTTTAAAATGGCCCCCAATTAGGCCTGCCTTCATCCTATGAGCAGATTCTGGCTGTTGCCCTTTTGACTTACACACCTTGATAAAAGAAGCAGGCCTGTTGGGGAGGTTCATGTGGCAAGGTATTGAGGATTGCCTTCAGACAAAAGTCAGCTAGACACGGAAGACCTCAGTCTGACGGGCCATGAGGAGCTAAATCCTGCCAACAACCACATGGGCTTGAAAAACAAATCCTTCTCCAGCTGAGCTTTCAGATAAGACCTCAGCTCTGGCTGGTACTTGACTGGAACTTTATAAGAGACCCTGAAGCGGAGGATCCAGCTAAATTATGCTCCATCTCTGATCCTCTGAAGCTGTGCAATAATAAATGTACACTGTTTTAAGCTACTAAGCGTGTAAGCTATCTGTTACACAAAAATGTACTTACCAATTTATTTACTTTACTCTCCCATTGGATTGTGATATTCTTCAACCCTGTCTTTTTCACTTTTGTATAATCAAAACCCGATACTATGCCTGGCACATAGCAGTTAGTTAAATATGTATTGAACACTGTGTCAGTGAAGCCAGCTCACCTCTGCTTTCTACTGCTAACTTTGTGATCTTCATTTTGTTCAAGTTCTGAGTCTCAGGGTTTTTTTATGTGGAAAATTAGGTGGTCAGACTTACTGTAGCTCAATTCAGCTCAAGTAGTTTCCATATCAGTTTTTCTCTTTAAAAGTAACTATCAGTGATATGTGTGAAACCATATTATATTTTGGTATATGATCTTAGTGAATTTCTGTATTCTGGTATATTTTTAGCTCTGATGTGCAAAAAGCAGTTATAGCAAGAATAGTGTATCTTTGACTTTTTTTTAAAATTTTTTTTATCTTTGACTTTTAAAAATGAAAAATCCTAAAGGATTAAACAGTGAGAACACAAAAACTGGATGAACTCATGAAAAATTGAAATCAGTTTTAAAAAGGGCATTTGATGACATGTAGCATGACATTTAGCAGCTTTCTTAATTAAGTGGGCTAAAAACCAGATAACACAATTTTAGACAGGAATTTCTTTTTCCATGCTGACAGGAAACATTTGTTTTGTTTTAGTCAGACAGCCTAAAAAATGCTATTTAAAATAGCTTTGCCAAAGTGAAAAAAAAAGACATCTACAAATTCTCATTCATTTCTTTCTTTTTTTTAAAACTTGCTCTATTATCTTCTCAAGTGTTTCTTTGTTTCACTGATAAGAAAATCATGATTCAATTCTTCAAAGACTGATGGACAAGACATTTTTCATTTTCTGGGCCAGCACGTATGTAGAAGATAATTCTTATTAAACACATTAGATAATCCTTGATGAAATCAATCAGCTATCAGTTGGAGCTACCTTTCCTTCCTCCCCACCCTCTTCCTTATGTGTTATTTCTCCAAGTCCAGAAACCCTAGGCACAGATGATATTGAAATTTTGTTATTTAAAAGAAAAGCAGAAAATGAAGAGTTTCCTTTTATGTCAGACTAGCACTTTTCATCTGTCCATCTATAGACATTTCATTCCTTCTGTGTTTACTCTGTGCAGACACCCCGTGAAACACTGACTGCAAGGTGGAGTTAACATTCCTTTGGTGTCTCGGGACAACATTTTTGTATCTTCCCTTAAGCATATTCTGTCCTATTATTTCTCACCAGGAGAAAGGGATAAGAAACAATGATGAAATTCACCCTGAAGGACTGAAAATGAATTAGAATTGAAGGGAGCCACATCAGACAGAGGAAAAAGTCCTCCTTTCAATAGTAAGCAAGTAAGCAATAGACGATCTTCTAAGGGAGGCTATATCACCTCTATTTGAGAGAATCTTTTAAAAAAGGGGGGAAAAACATTTGTTTGGGTCGAATGCTTTTGGAAGAAAAAGTCAAAGGAGATGAAGCTATCTGAAAGTTCTTTTTTCTCTACCATTCATAATATAAAAGTCATTACAAAATATTGAATATAGCTTTTTTATTCTATATAAAATCAACAATAATAACTTACTGCCAATACTTCTCGCAATGAAATGAAATAGTTCCATGGATCAGGACATAGAATCTGAAGGACTCATTTAGGTGCTCAGAGCTCATTTAGGTGGTAGCCTATTTCAGCAGTTAAAATTAGGACTTTGGAAGGGGAAGAAATTAAGGTTTAGATTCAGGTTCTATATTTGAGTGGCCAAGATACAGGTTATGAAAGTTGCTTAACCTTCTAAATCATTTCTTCATCTAAAAAATGCAGATTATATGAAAGTGAAAGTGAAGTTGCTCAGTTGTGTCCGACTCTTCGCAACCCCATGGACTGTAGCCTACCAGGCTCCTCCATCCAGGGATTTTCCAGGCAAGAGTACTGGAGTGGGGTGCCATTGCCTTCTCCATAACTCAAATAGAGTTACTGTGAATACAAAATAAAATCTCTTCTGCTTCTGTTAGATCCTGATCATTTCTGTCCTTTATTGTGCGCATCATTAGCCCTAACAGAAGCAGAGGAAATTAAGAAGAGGTGGCAAGAATACACAGAAGAACATACAGAAAAGTTTTTAATGATTCAGATCACCACAATGGTATTGTCACTCATCTAGAGCCGGACATCCTGGAGTGTGAAGTCAAGTGGGCCTTAGGAAGTATTACTATGAACAAAGCTAGTGGAGGTGATGGAATTCCAGCTGAGCTATTTAAAATCCTAAAAGATGATGCTTTTAAAGTGCTGCACTCAATGTGGCAGCAAATTTGGAAAACTCAGCAGTGGCCACAGGACTGGAAAATGTCAGTTTTCATTCTAATCCCAAAAAGGGAAATGCCAAAGAATGTTCCAACTACTGTACAATTGGGCTCATTTCACATGCTTGCAAGGTAATGGTCAAAATCCTTCAAGCTAGGCATTAGCAATACATGAACCGAGAACTCCCAGATGTATGAGTTGGGTTTAGAAAAGTCAGAGGAACCATAGATCAAATTACCAACATCTGCTGGATCATAGAAGGAGTCAGGGAATTCCAAAACAAACCATCTACCTCTGCTTCACTGACCACACTAAAGTCTTTGACTGTGTGGATCACAACAAACTGTGGAAAATTCTTAGAGCTGAGAATACCAGCCTGTCTTACCTATCCTCTGAGAAACTTATATGTGGGTCAAAAAGCAACAGTTAGAACTGGACATAGAAGAACAGACTTCATCAAAACTGGGAAAGGAGTATGACAAGGCTGTATATTGTCACCGTGTTTATTTAACTTATATGCAGAGTACTTCATGCAAAATGCTGAGATCAAAATTGCCAAGAGAAATATTAATGACCTCAGATATGCAGATGATACCACTTTCATGGTGGAAAGTGAAGAGGAACTAAAGAGCCTCTTGATGAAGGTGAAAGAAAAGAGTGAAAAAGCTGGCTTAAACTCAACATTCAAAAAACTAAGATCGTGGAATCTGATCCCATCACTTCATGGCAAATAAAAGAGGAAAAAATGGAAGCAGTGACAGATTTTCTTTCCATGGTCTCCAAAATCACTGCAGATGGTGGCTGCAGCCATGAAATGAAAAGACGCTTGCTCCTTTGAAGAAAAGCTATGACAAACCTATACTGTGTACTAAAAAGCAGGGACATCACTTTGCCAACAAGGTCCATACAGTCAAAGTTATGGTTTTCCCAGTAGTCACGTATGGATGTGAGAGTTGGACTGTAATGAAGGCTTAGCATCAAAGGATTCATGCTTTTTTGAATTGAGGTGCTGGAGAAGACTCTTGAGAGTGTCTTGGACTGCAAGGAGATCAAACCAGTCCATTCTAAAGGAAGTCAGTTCTGAATATTCATTGGAAGGACTTATGCTGAAGCTGAAGCTCTAACACTGGCCATCTGATGCGAAGAGCCGACTTATTGGAAAAGACCTTGATGCTGGGAAAGATTGAAGACAAAAGGAGATGGGAGTGGCAGAGAAAGAGATGATGAGATAGCATCGCTGACTCAATGGACATGAATTTGAGCAAACTCTGGGAGATAGGACAGAAAAGTCTAAACTCCTCCAGGGCAGAGAAACTGGCCGTGCTGCAGTTCATGGGGTTGCAGAGCTGGACACGATTTAGCAACTGAACAACAATAACAACATAAAATAGTAACATGATAAACGCTCTCCATAGAAACTGGTACAGAATGGACAATAAATGGACAATGCATTACCTGGTCTAAAATTGACAGATGAGGAAAATGATGATTAGAGGTTAAAACCTGCCAAAGGATGTGTGGTTAATTACAGAACTTTAGCAGAAAGAGAGATTTCTTCCATAAACTCAAAGTTCTCTTTTACATCTAGTCTTCTATTAAATTGCCATAGCATTTGTTTGAGAGAAGATGTCTCATTGCTGAGAGAGCAAGGAGAGTAAAGAAAGGGAAATTGATTTACATAAAGATATAAAACAAATTTCAACTGAAAGTTGAAACCAACAAAGTTTCTCCCCTTCCTATAACTTTCCACACTGATCTGAATTTTTGTTCCCTGAATGCATATATTACAGAGAAAGTGAACGTGTTACTGGGTCAGTCATGTCAGACTTTTTGCACCTCCATGGACTGCAGCCCACCAGGCTCCTCTGTCCATAGGATTCTGCAGGCAAGAATACCAGAGTGGGTTGCCACTTTCTTCTCCAGGAGATCTTCCTCCTCCAGGGATCAACCCTGGGCCTCCTGCATTGCAGACAGATTATTTATCATCTAAGCCACCAGGGAAGAGGGATGAACCTAACTGAGGATCCAGGAAAGTTGATGAAACTATGAATTTGAAAGCAAAACCACATGGACCACCATACTTCTTCCCAGTTGGGGCAGAGAGAAAACTTGGGGACAAGAATTCTTCATAGATCCCGTGGATAGACTCAGGTCTGAGGTTGCTGCTATATGGAGTGAATGTTTGGTAATTAGAGGTAGGCCTATTTATTTTGTAGCTTCCAAATCAATGAATTGTGATGAGATTTCCATCCTATGCAGAAAATTGTGGTAAAGAATTTATAGAATTGAGGCAGGGTTAGGAAAAAACTTAACCAATTGTTTTTTTCTTAGATATACGAGGAAAAAAAAATTAGTTTGTATTTTTTAAAAATTCCAAAGAAACCTGGCTTCAATAGGGATACAGGTATAGCCCTTTCTGGGGGGGGGGGGGGGATTCTCATCATCTCCACCCCTTTTTAAAATCAAGCTTGTTTCCTCTAGTGTAGATTTCCCATGGTTTTAGAAGTCAATTATAGGGAAAAAATGACAGCGAGTATTGCTGGAAAATACAGTGTCAAAGTGACACACATCAGCTTATCCTGGGATTTAATAAACTCATAGAGCTTATTGCAGTGAAAAGACAAAACACCACCATCACTACCATTTTGATCAGAATTACTTTAAAAATTTTTTACAAAACACAACTGTACATTTGCTTGAGCTCTGTAGATCAACGTAGAGAAAATGGGGACAGGAAACAAGAATTCTCAGGTGATTTAGAGAAACCAGAGCCCTATTGCCTTGGCATGTGCAGTGCCTGAGGAAATTAACAAACATGCACGCCAAAGCCTTACAAAGGGATGCTTCGTGTTTGATGTACTGGTTGGTGAGAATGTGGAGTGGGCTGTGATGGATATTGACTCTGATGAAGAGGGAATAAATATTTCTCATTATGCTCAGGCTGTATGATCTAGTATCTGACTCCTTTTACACCTAGCCTTGGCAAAGTGGGTTCTCCTATGTCCAGTGAAAACGTGGCACCATCCAAAAAGCTGGAAGAATGCCTCCTGGTTTGATATGACATTATTTTTCTTCATTGATCAGCTGAAGCGCAGGGGGCTGGTTACTCCCTGCCTGAGCCCCGCCCCTCCCCAGCAGCCGTGGACACAACTGAAAGACAAAATTCTTGGAAAGCTAGTGGGTAGGGGGCAAATTTACCGAAATCATGATTTAAAAGCTGAGCTGATGCAATTCTACGAAAAGAAGACTTTTGGAAAACCTTTTGAGTCTGAGTTAGGGTTCCTTAACTCAGAGAACCAGGCTTCCCTGAGCACTCAGAAATTCTTTTACTAAAACACAGTCTATACTGTCTTGTAGTTAGGTGTTTTCTTGACCTTGTTCTAATAGGGGACTTGTTTATTTTGCTGATCAACAAATCCCTAGGACCTGGTGTAGTCCTGACTCATAGAGGGTACTTAATCATTACTTCCTGATTGAATGGAAGAATGAAGAAAGCTCTGAAGGACTGACCTAGGTTTGTGGGGTTCAACTCTGTTCTATTGGGCCTGCACTGGAAACTGTCTTTCCAATAGCAGTAGCAAAGGGTGGCACCGACATGCTTCAGAGGCAGAATGGAATAATCAGGCTGCTTGATTATATAACAGATCGTCTACATGTTGTCCTTCAAACACACAGCTCAAATCAAGGGCCTCTGCATTCAGATCTTTGTCTAGGAGAAGCAACAGTTGGCTATTTTTAGGCTCAGTCAAATTTTGTTGTGACGTACAATATAAGTGTCTGAGCCAGATAGAAATAAACATAGACCAAGGGATTGCATATCTGGAATTCACAGAAACATTTAAAGATGAAAATACAAATGCCAATGTGGTTAAGAGCCTAAGGTCACATGGCCAACTCGTGCCAGAAATGGAGCTCCTTCTGGACCCCCAGTGCAGTTCTATTTCTACTCTGCCATTGACTCAGAAGCCCTTTTAGGGGGAAAATATGAAATATTACTGTTTTGCAATTTGACAGCTGAGAAGGATTCCAACAACTTTGGGTCACCTGATTGTTGTAGTTCCCACTTCTTCCCAAGGCAACCTGATTATCTACCTTGATGAACACCTATGTGTGTGCAGGTGAGCTCAGTCATGTCTGACTCTTTGTGACCCCATGGACTGGAGCCTGCCAGGCTCTTCTGTCCATGGAATTCTCCAGGAAAAAAAATACTGAAGTAGGTTGCCATTTTCTACTCCAGGGGATAGTCCCGACCCAGGGACTGAGCCTGAATCTCTTGCATTGGCAGGCAGATTCTTTATACTGAGCCACCTGGGAAGTGGCTTGTAAAACTCTCACTCTATATCCATTAAATGATAACTCGCCATTCCACTTGGGAAGCCTACCAGTAAACCATCAGAAGCTAATACAGAAACATGAAACATATATTCTTCCTCAGAGCTCTCTGGAGTAATTAAATTTTGACATCCTGATCTTAGCCTTCTGGCCTTCAGAACTGTGAGACAACACATTTCTATTGTCCTAAGTCATCTAGTTTGTACTACTTTGTTATGGCAACTCCAGCAAACTAATACGGTCAATGTAAGCATGGTGTTCTGAAAATTGCTTTTTGACTCAAAACATAGATCCTGGACAGCCTTATGAGTTAATAAGTTTATAGACACAACAGTTTTCAATGGTACGTGGAATTCTATTCAATGGCTGTTTCCCATTTGGAGGATTTGCATGTGTTCTGTTTTTCATGATGACTATAATTCACACCATTATTCTTTTTTAAAAAACTGTGGTAAAATATGCCTAACATAAAATTTACTATCTTAACCACTTTAAGTATATAGGTCAGTATTCTTAAGTACTTTCATATTGTTGTACAATCAATCAACAGAACTCATTTCATTCTACACCCATTAAATAATATCTCGCCACTCCCTCCTCCCCTCAGCCCCTGGCAACCACCATTTTATTTTCTGCCTGTATGAATTTGACTACTTATGTATCTATTTAGGTACATAGCTTGTTTCACTTAGCATAATATCATCAGATTTCACCTGTGTTGTAGCATGTGTCAGAATTTCCTCCCTTTTTAAGACTGAATAATATTCCATTATATATGTATATCACATTTTGTTTATCTACTCATCCTTCAATCAGTGGACTCTTGGGCTGTTTACACATTTTGGCTATTGTGAATAGTGTTGCTATGCAGCAAACATGGATATAAAATATATATTTGAGACTGTACTTTCAATTATTTTGAGTATATACTCAGGGATAGAATTTTCTGGATGATATGGGAATTGTATTTTTAATTTTTTGAGGTAGTGCCATACTGTTTTCCATAGCAGCTACACCATTTTTTCATTCTCACCAATGGTTCACAGGGTTCCAATTTCTCTGCATCCTCACCAATATTTCTTATTTTCTGTTTTTTAAATATAGTTTGCCATGTTAATGGTTATGAGATGGTATTTCACTGTGGTTTTGATTTGCATTTCCTTAATGATTAGTTATGTTGAGCAGATTTGTCATGCATTTGTTGGCTATTTGTATCTTCTTTAGAGAAATGTCTATTCACTCCTTTGCCTATTTTAAAATTAGGTTGTTTACTTTTTGTTGTTGAGTTGTAGGAGTTCTCCGGATACTGATTTTTGGGATGGAATTATTGGTTCAACTTTGAAAAGTTGTACCAACTTAAGACTCTTACCAATAATGTATGATCATCTCCCTATCTCTGTTCTCTTGTCAGCACTGCAAAAGAGATCTATTTTTACAAATGGACATAAACATAGACAATGAAAAGGGTATATTTATACACAGCTATTCTGTTCTTCAAACAGTAAAAGCCTGTTACCTCATGGTTAGCTATTAAGCAAATTTGGGTCAAATCAAATCACGTCCCCTGGAACTTTAACACATACACACAGTAAAAACCTATGATTCAGAAATTGGTTCTGCCCCCAGCTCTAGGGTAAAAAGCTTTTACTTTTTTTTTTTTATTAAAAGCTCTATAATTAGTTCTTTTACATCAAGTGATTTACTTTAATGAATAGTGCCATTTTATAAATTGAATAAATAAATCTGCTCCAATTCATAGCTAGAGGAATTATAGGAGAAGCTGGTGTGCCAGAATGATCCAGTGTGTGCCAAGGATTCAATCTCACAGCCCAGACTCCTCCCTCGTGCCAGGCCCGCCGCACCAGCAGAGACACCCAGTTTCAGGGGCTGGAAAGACCCAGCAGAATTCTTGTCGCTAAGAAGAAGGGCAACACTATCCCACAGAGTGAGCGGGAGTTGTGTCAGTGCCACTGAGAGAGTGACCTGGCCCAGGGGGACATTTCCTTTGTAGTGATATTTTTAAAAAATTATAGGAAAATAATCATGGCTTTAGATCTGGGGGGCCAGAGGGACAGAAAGGCAATGAGATTCTCCCCCTTAATCTTACCGCCTGTGTAAAGGCTTGTGAGGGCCCCATGTTAATGTAAGGGAGGTTGTACAGAGCCATGGGGCTCTGATATACTTGCTCTTCTTTCCCTGGTAGAGCTTCATTCATAGCGCATGTGTGAGAGATGGACCATGCTTGTGGATGAGCACTCGTCCCCCCGTGTGACTCCAAACAGGGACACAAGCCCCTCACTCATCCTAAGGTCCTCCACGGAAGAGCATTAAAACCAGAGAAGTGGAGCCTGGCGTTTCCACGCTGCTTTTCTAGTTTATTGGCTCTCTTTGCTTGTAAAGTATGTTTTCAATTATACTTAAAACATTTGATTCAGACGACTTCAGGAAAGTCAAGATGTATTGTTTCTCCCGCCCACATCACATACGTTCTAGTTTATTGGGGGCTTAAAGTGTTGTATACTGACGTCAAATGGCAGTGATAGAACAGAGTCTTGGGAGAAAGGTGAAGAATAATCTTAAGCTACAAATAATAGAACAGTAACGAAAGTCGGTGTTGGCCTTGGACTCAGTGTGAGCATGACAGATTATAGGCATGACCGTAAAGGACAAAACTATATGTAAAACCTGAAGGAAAATAATGAGACTGCTTGGAGCACAAGCCCAAATCAGGAAATGCGGGTTTGAGGTGAACTTCTTTTACTCAGATAGAACTTTCTAGATTTTCTTTTTTTTTTTTTTCCAGTCATCCCTATCTAATTATTTTTCTTTGACAATAATGCAAAATTGGACAGAGTTTTAAAACCACAGGCTTAGTGGGGTTAAAGGGGACATTTTTGTTTTCCTCAGAGGAGTGATAGCTTACAATGGACTCTTCATAGTTATTATTGTTATTAGCCCTTTGTCCAGGTCATGGACAAGGCAATATGTTTTATTGAGCATTGGTTAAATGGTTGTTGTCCAGATAGAATGTGGAGATGAATTATACTGGGCCATGCCCCAAGTAAGAGAAGGGAGGCCACAGTGAGACGTTAAGTGGGAGCTATGAAAACATGCCCCCTCCTCCCTACACATGACCCTTGTTGGAACTTTTAAGGGTCACACATGGACCAGCTGTGTGTTAGCTCATTATGAATGAACCAGAGCAAAAGGGATCCTTATCAATGAGTCATGGGCCGCATGGACAGCAACTGGGGCTCACGATACCGAGCTAGACACCACCAAGGAAGGGTATTTGCTTCCCACTCTTGCTCTCCCTACTCAACCAGCTACTGTGATTGTACTTCTGGCCTAGGACCTTAATGTACATAAGTATCCCTCGGGGGTGCTGGTTGAAAGTGCAGATTTCTGGCCCCAGCCTAGACAAGATCCGGAGTCAGCAGAGCTGGCTGGGGACGTAGAATCATGATGTAGCTAGTCCTCATATCACAGTCGGAAACTTTGGGGAACTTTGCTCAGGATGAGCGTGAGAGGGACTGGCTGGTGTTGTGACTACCAGATTCTGTTTGCTGTTATGGGTAAAGGCCTGTCTAGACCTCTTCTTCCTCCACCACCTTGCACTGCTGATTGTTCAAGACTTTGATTTCTGATTTCTTTGACCAGTCTTTTGACCACTCACTTTTTCAAGAACCCTGGTTAAATCTTGAATCTGCTGCTTTACGTCTGATATTGGTGCCTCTCTGATTATCATTTATGTGTCTTTCATTCATTCTTTCATTCAACAAATATTAAACATCTGTGCTTAGCTTCAGGCTCAGGAATGGAACACGCTGCTTAGTAAGACAAACTCAATTCAGATCATAATGGGGTTTATAATGGGGCCAGCAGGAGAGATAATCTGTTAATTAAATAGTTACGGTGATAGTGTTAGATGCCACAGAGGAATGTTGGGGTAACATGTGAGCATACAGCAGGGCCACCTAATCCAGTTCTGGGGTTCAAGGATGGCTTCAAGGGGGATGGAAATGATGAGAAGGCAGGGTGTTCCAGACAAAAAGACAGAATAGTGTGAATGAAAGTCCTAAAAATTAAGAGCTATGGCATGCTCAGAGAAAACTGTTGGCTACATCTGGGGGGGTGGGTCTTTGTGACAGCGGGTGATATGGGAAGAAATGGAGCTGGAAAGATCGGCAGGCCCAGATGATGAAAAAGGACCTTGTAAATCCTCTGATGGTGTTTGGATTCTATTAATCTGAGGGCCATGAAATATCCCCGAAAGGTTTTAAACAGATGTGAGTCATGATGCAATCTGGGTTGAGAGAGATCACCACAGCTGTAATGGGCAGATGGTGCAAATGGTTCAGAGTGAAATCCCCAGAAGGCAGGAGGGCTGGGATGAGGAATGCCAGAGAATATGGAGAAATTTAGGAAGAAGAATGTCTGTAACAGAGGGGAGTCACGGGGGACAGAATGGCCTGCAGGTAAGGGGTATATTTGGTAACAGTGAGTGGACAGTGTTTCTATAGAAACTTCCTCCCAGGGAGATGAGTGAAGACACTTTTGAGATGTCCTTAGAGCACTTTAGATAATGAGATTTTAGTACTGAGATAAACTTTTCAACTGGGCAATATGGAGGAACAGCCAACTTCTTAATCTTCTCAGTGAAAGAGTGACAATAGCCATTTTAAAATGTACCAAAATGGATATGTATCTTTTTCAGATTGTGAGTGTCTTTAAGAATTAAAACAGGGACTTTCCTGGTGGTCCAGTGGTTAAGAATCTGCCTGGCAATGCAGGGGACATGGGTTCAATCCTTGGTCAGGGATCTAAGATTCCCCATGCCATGGAGCAAGAAAGCTCATGCACTGCAACTTTGGAGCCAGTGCGTCCTAACAAAAAATCTCATCTGACACAGTGGGGATTCCGAGTGCCACAACGAAGACCCAAGGCTGCCAAATAAATTAATAATAAAAAATAGTCAAAACCAGAAATAAAATACAACTATAAAATACTGGGAAATCAGAGGCATACAGGTCTCACAAATGAATGAACATACATGAAAGCCCTTCAAACACTACAAAGTTGTATGTTAGACTGTGACAGACTTTAAGGAAACTGTCTCGAAGAAAACAAAAAGCGTGATATCTGCTCATTGCTGGGATGTAATAACCAATTTCAATATCAGAAATCTCTAAGTGAAGGCTCTCAGTGAACCTTCAGCTTTCTGAACCACATAGAACTTTTTTTTTCCCCTGAAAGAAGGATCGAGCCAGCTTTTCTAGGCACAAAGTTATAGCGTTTTCCCCATTTGTCCTAAAAGCAAGTTTAAACTGAGAAACCATCTTAAGGACCAAATGAGTAAGATCTCAAAAAGAAACCAGACTCAAGATTTCATTGAAAGGCAAAGTTCAGCCCCTTCTTTGGTCAGAAAGTTCTAACATCAGAAAAGGACTCCGATGGGGGGAGCTGTGTGCCCAAGTGGACTTTTCACAAACGCATCACACTGGACAGATTCGGACAGATTGGGAACGTGCCCTTCTTTCTGCTAAAGATGTTTTTCCACGCTTGGCCTTCCAAGACCCGGAGTTCAAAGCTTCATGACTACTTTTTTATGCGGGAGCAAATTGACCACAGCACTATTAGAAAAAATTGTGAGTCAGAGTGCTTGGCTCCTTTATTTCTCTCTTGTGTTCTTTGGAAAGGAGAGATTGTAAGGATAGAAACCGGGAAAAGAAAGACTGACTACCTTGCCTCTTTTTTTTTGAAGGGTGTTTGCTTAAAAATAATAACCCAAACCAGGCTATTATTGGGATTTATATTAAACATTTCCAAGTTTTGAAATGGGAGCAGTCCACCAGACCCTTGTGAGCTGAGTTTTTGTTTTTCTCGTTATACCAATAGATAAATTGAGTCACTGAGCAGTGAGGTAATTTCTCTGATCTCAGTTGTATTAGATGAAAAGAAAGCATGAACTCAAGGTTTTGGATTCCAGGTAACCACTTTGATCATGCTTTTATAGGAGGCCAACAACCAGAAAGTTAATAATCCGTTATACTGCATGTTAGGGGGATGAGGTTTTCTAGTGTAACAAAAATTCTACTTCATATAATTTATATACATATGTGCACATATGCATGCATACATACTCATATATAGTAGAATGACCTCAACTTTCCTGAGTCTTCAGGGAATGAGACATTCTGGATAAATTAAAATTTTCCTAATAGCTGATAATTTTACAACCACCAGGACCAACATAGGCTTGTTTTTATATGATATATTTGAAATACAGAATTTCCTTTATTCTTAAATGATACTACTAAATATGTCAATATTTTTATTCAGCTGTGATTCAGTGGTTCCCCCAGGAACTTCCTAAAGCTATGCAACTATTTATCTCCTCCACGAATGCCATACACCTTAGAAATTCTGATCATTTTATAGCTCTTTTCCTCCTGGGCTGCTAGGCTTCCATGATTCTATTCCTCCCTGCTGTCAATGCATTTGTTGCAATCCCTTCCCCTATTCAAATTAGGTACTTTAAGTTCGCTGTGTTCTTGTGGTTTAGGGCTAAGTCCGGTTCAACTCTTTTGTGATCCCATGGACTAGAGCCCGCCAGGCTCCTCTGTCCATGGGATTTCCCAGGCAAGAATACTGGAATGGGTTGCCATTTCCTTCTCCAGAGGATCTTCCCAACCCAGGATCAAATTTATGTCTCCTGCATTGGTAGGTGGATTTTTTTTACCACTGAGCTGCCAGGTAAGCCCTGTACTTAGGGATCAGAGAACCAAGTTTGTTAGCATTATTTGCAAAGTAGAGGTAATTAAAGCTTGAAGTGAGAAATCCTAATTGCTTATGTTTTTATTTATTTATTTATTTTTCACTTATTTTTATTAGTTGGAGGCTAATTACTTTACAATATTGTAGTGGTTTTTGCCATACATTGACATGAATCAGCCAACAGAGTGAAGTAAGTCAGAAAGATAAACATCAATACAGTATCCTAATTGCTTATGAATACAAACCTTAGTGGCTCAGTCGGAAAGAATCCACCTGCAATGCAGGAGACTGCTTGTAATGCAAGAGATCCGGGTTTGATCCCTGGGTTGAGAACATCCTCTGGAGGAGGAGCAACCCACTCCAGTATTCTTGCCTGGGAAATCCCATGGACAGAGAAGCCTGGCAGGCTACAGTCCATGGGGTCACAAAGAGTTGGATACCACTTATTAACTAAACCGCCACCATACCATGAACCTTAACAACCATCTTCTTTTCATCTCTGAGTACCTTTGACTTACTTTTTGTCCTCAGTTGTGTTCTGTAGGGTTGAAGCTTTCAGAATGTGAGATAAATGAAAAGTTACCTTAAGCGTATTTTAATTCTGAAATTCAACTTGGAATAATTTATTTTTTTTCTAGTGATTCAGATAATATTCATCCACCCAGCATTTATTGGAAAGCAAAGTGCCTGATTCTGTTCCAGGCCCTTAGGATTTCTCAGTGACTTGGGGTCATCCCTAGGACACTCACTCATTTTATCTTGTTGGCAACAGAATTAAAAGATTTCATAACAATTTTAGTTGAAAGAATACCAGATAAAAGAGAGTTTACTGCATTGTACATTTTTATATATGTGTGCTGAAAGTCTGAAGTATATCTATTAAGGTGTTGACTTGTTGGGTTTTTGGCACCTCAAGAGTAGGTTGGGGCTTGAATCTTTGACAGCTATTGAGTGAAAGCCTTTTCCTGAGTGAGGATGGGTATGTTGTGAGAGAATGCTGGTCCCAGGGAAGGCTCAGGACACCCTGACCAGCATGAAAAAGGCACAAAAATTGGCCTCCCCTTTGAATAAAAAGGAGTTCTCAGATTCCCTGTACATTTATGCTTCAGATAGCTTTTTACTGGTTTCTGTACCTTTCAGCTGCTAATCCTAAATGCAGGTGAAACAGTTCTTGATGGCATCTAGCATCTAGGGCTTAGCTTGTAGTAGGCCCCCAAAAGCTATATGTTGAATTGTTGAATGAATGAATAAATGAGGTTGAGATCAAAGTCCTAAACAAACAAAAGTAGTATAACTGAACTGGAATGACAGTCTTTTAAGATTCTTATGGCCCTCTTTCCTTTGTCTCATAAACAAAAGTACCTTCTTCTCCAGTAGCTTATTATTTTCCTTATTCTAACATTTGGCTTCTTAGAGCCAGTTTTTGAGGGAGTGAAAGTTTTCTTGATAATTAAGGCATAGAGATAAAAAGGCTAGGGCTTTTAAAATAGGAAAATGGAATTCATATAAGATAGGATTCTGATGTGCTGCCATTGAATGTTGTAGGGAGAATGTGCATGACTTAAGAAGGTAAATGAAAAGTTACCTTAAATATATTTTAATTCTGAAACTTGGAATAATTTAGTTTTTTCTAGTGGTTTGGATAGTATTTACCCAAATTCATCATTCATATATATAGTCTCTCTATGTAGAATACATATAAGAATCACTTTGCCATACACCAGAAACTAACACAAAATTGTAAGTCAACTATATGTCAATAAAAAAGAAGGTATATTACTGCATCAAAATGCAGGGATCAGGATGTATTTGGAATGCCAGCACCCTAAATGGGAGTGTACAGAGCACAGAAGCATAAAGCTCCAGAGCCCATGGGATGAGCTAAGGCCTTAGATGAAGCACTAGGGACAGCCGTCTCTTTCCTGATGATACCCACAGTTGCCTATATGTTATCTACATTGCCCTGGTAATGGAGGGAGGTAGCTTGGGACTGGAGAGGGATTATGCAATCACAGAAATTTCCTCCACTGGCGAACTACTGGGAACACTGATGTAATGCCATTTAGTACAAGCAAACAAACAAACAGCAACAACAGCAGAACATAAACAACCTCCTTACTCTCCAAATCCCAAATCCTCCAAAGACCAGAAAGAGAGATGAGCCAAAAAATATCCCACACTGCCACCATGGCAAGCTCACTGAAGCACCCTGGAGCAGGAGTCTAGAGTTCATCAAATGAACTGCAAAGGAAAGAGGTCCTTCGTTTGCCCTTATTTGCATTATGTATAGAGCAGTATTTACGTAAGTATTCAATAATTGGGAGTCATTATTATCAAATAACTTTAACTAAATGCCTTCTCAAAGACAGATACTTTCTCATATGTTATCTTATTAGACTTCATAACAATCCAGAGAGGCAGACTAATTCTAAAGCCAAGAAAGTGAACACTAGCTGAGACCCACAGTCTTGCCCAGGGTTCTGCGCTGCTAGATAGCAGAGGTAGTACATGACCCTGTGACTTCTTCTGCCAAATTCAGTGCTTTTTTTTTGTGACAGTGGCTTCTCGTCTATGGTTTAAGGTGTTTTGTTATTATTTCTTCCATTAACGACATGCATTTTGGCCTTAATTAAAAGGGGATTTAAAAATACCCTTTACAACTTACAGGCAGGTTTAAAATTAATTGTGTGTTCTTTAAAATCATCAACTGTACAGAAAACAATCTATGAAACTATTCTTGCTGATTATTCGTGGCATTTCTATGTTGCTGATCCTGTGACCGTTGTTTGTCCACAGATTATTAATAGGGTGTTGTGAATAATTTGGGGATAAAATGTCAATGATGTAGCAGTTAACGAGGAGAGCTCAGGAATATGATTTACTGGTTTCATATTCTGGTTACTTTACTTCTAGCCACTCGAATTTGAAGAAATTACTTCACCTCTTTTACATATCCTGTCTCATAGGAAATTGATCAGGATAAAATACACTAATATATAAGATTAAAAAAAAGAGAAGCTTTTGGCATTCTGCACTGTGCCAAGTAAACCTTTATTACACATTAACTGCTATCATTGCTGGGAGTTTGAGTTCTATCTTCTTGAAAAGCACATTCTCAATCACTGAATCTGGTTTATGAAGTAATCTTAAAGATCATTCAGCTTTCCTTTGTTGCAATTTCTCATTTATCCTGCCAGGACCATACCTGGGTGTGATACTCTAAGCCTAGGTGAGTAGAAAGAAGAGGACTTCAGGAATGGGATGATCTAGGTTCATATTCAAGCTCCATCACTTACTGTCTAAATGATGTTGTGAAATTTGCTTAATCTTTCTAAGTCTCCACAGACTCATGTGTGAAATATAGATAAAAATCTCTAGTGCAAATATAGGAATGTATATAAAGAATATATGTCATAAACTGCAGATTTCATTGCAAAGGTTATTATTATCATCATCAATACTTTCTTGTTTAAAAGGCCTCAAATTAAGATACTTACTAATACTCTCTTGCTCATGTGGTAATAATGAATTCTATTTTATAAAAGCAAGATCTCACACCTCTCCGGTGTTCTTGCTCTGTTACAAAGGAGTCAGTGGATTCTTTCTTTAGCCACTGGCTCCTGTCTGCAGATGAAAATTTTATTTATATGTATTCAAATGTGATTTAAACACATGGTGATATCTTTGATGACTAAATATTAAAAAAATACAGTTGAAATATTATTGCTATCTTTATGATACTCTAGGGCTTGCTTATGCTACAATTTGTAAATATTTTACAAGGCAGAGGAAAATACCGACCCATAATTATTTCTCGATGTTGTCTGGCTGATGATCTCAGGGTAAATTCTTTTATTTTATTATTTTTTAAAAAAAGTTTTCATTGAAGGTTTTTCCAGTCACTCCAAATAAACTTAGCTGTGAATGGAAAAGATACAGCTGATTGCCCTGGCTTTGTCCACGTCTTTTCTGCCCTGTCCTGCTCTTCACTGAGTCAGAAGGAAAGCATGCGGTATGGCCGACCTCTGAAATCATTAAACAACTCCTGTAAACTGTTGCTGCTAGAGACACATTCTGGTTTATTTTCTGAAAGCTTATTAATAAGTCAGAGTCTAATCTGCAGCCAGACTGTTTGATCACTTTGCTCTTGGCTTTGCAGGCACAGGATTTTATTGTGTGGTTGGCCTGTCGGCATGATGATTCCTGAAGGGCCGCTGGTAAGCCAGCAAATGCCAGGGGCGCATCAATGTCAAATTCCAAAGACCTGTGACCTTCCCTGACCTGCTGGGAGAGGTTTAGCCTTCTTCAAAGAGCCTCAGATTGGGCACTAGAAATAGAGACAAAAATGCTATGGGAAAGTCTATCATTGAGAACTAACTTCCTTCAGAAAGTGATGGGACTTCAGGGGGTAATAAAAATCTGGTGGCTGAACTTGTTTCAGATTCTCAGGGACAGTCTTTCTCTGTAGAAAAGACATTTTGAAAATTAAAGAAATTGTTTCAGTAGGTCTGAAATATGTTTAAAAAACATTTAAAGCATATTTTCCCCCCAAAGGGAAAAGAGAAGAGATAGTTATGCATAATGGAACCTTTTCTTTCAGAGACTCAGTTCAAATCATTCTTCATCTCATTTTGGTTTTATAGTGATAAAGGATCCAGGTAGTGATACAGTGCCATTCTGAGTGAGTTTAAACCGTTAAAAAAGCAAAGGCAATCTGTATTATTTTATTAATATTATGTATGTATGGGAGAGGACGTCTTTAAGAGATTATAACTACTAGAGGCAGACCCAGCAGTCTAGCAATGCACTGCGCACATTTGTTGAATACTACCGCAATTATGGCATTAGCTGAGGATACAAAAAAGAACTGAATTCAGTTTTTTTCCCAATAGTTTATATGCTCATCAAGGATACAAGACATAGCATACAAAAAGTTAAATATTCTGTGTTGTCCAATACAGTAGCCACTAGCCACATGTGGCTATGTCATTTTAAATTAAAGAGACTACAAAAATATAAAATAAAAGTCCATACCTCAGTTGCACTAGCCACATGTCAAGTACTCGGTTGCCGTATATAGCTGGTGGCTACCATATTGGATGGTTCAGTTATAACACATTTCTATAATTGCAGCAAGTTCTAATAGCCCCAATTTCTTCAATACCGGGTACAGGCAACACATAAGTAATACTTACAATAACTACCAACCAGTTGAGAATAAGGAAGAATCAATACAGGCTGCAATACTTAGGAAGATCTTAGTAGGACCTTGAATTTATAGTTATTTTGACAAGTGTAAAGAACAGTGGGGCCTAGTCAGTAGACAGAAGAGGAAAGAATATTTGGGGGAAGAACAGTCTATCTGACTTAGGTCAAATTCCTGGTACAGACTGGAGAGTGGTGAAAATGGAAAGCTGGATCGGGGTAAGAGGGATGGAGGGACTGGCTGGCAAGCTAAGGTGTTTCATCTGTTTTCTAATGCTAATGAATAGTTTTGAGCAGTTTACAGATAGTCCTGGGGAGTGGCACCACCCAGCAAATAATCTTGCCTCATGCTTGGACTGCAAGGAGATCCAACCAGTCCATCCTAAAGGAGATCAGTCCTGGGTGTTCATTGGAAGGACTGATGCTGAAGCTGAAACTCCAGTACTTTGACCAACTCATGCGAAGAGTTGACTCATTGGAAAAGACACTGATGCTGGGAGGGATTTGGGGGCAGGAGGAGAAGGGAACAACAGAGGATGAGATGGCTGGATGGCATCACCGACTCGATGGACATGAGTTTGAGTAAACTCCTGGAGCTGATGATGGACAGGGAGGCCTGGCGTGCTGCGATTCATGGGGTCGCAAAGAGTCGGACCCGACTGAGCGACTGAACTGAACTGAACTGAACTGATGTAGTTAGGTATTCAGAAGGCTCATATTTAATATCAGTCTCCCACTGAGGGTTCATCCTGAGCCTTGTAAACAGCTACAGAGTTGAGCCTAGTAATACTCTGTGTGTGTGTGTGTGTGTGTGTGTGTGTGTGTGTGTGTGTGCACTTCTTGGAACAACCTACAGGGATAGGGAAAAGCATATTTAGAGTCTTTCATGTATCATCACTGCATTTTGTCCCCTCATCCCTTTTTTCTGTTCACATTTATCAAGTTTCTCTTGTGTGCTAAGCATCGAAGGTGCAGAGATAAGCAGCACACGAATCCCACAAGGGGATCACTGTCTTATACAAAGACGTGGCCGTGACGGGGCTGTGCAGAGAACAGTGGTGGGCGTGGGGAGATGTACATGCATCAAGACGGGCCGGGTGCAGGCAGGTCTTTTCAGAGGGGAAGTTTGCTGATCTGAACCTCAGAGGAGGAGGACAAATGAAGTCAGCAGGTCACATGGGGAATGCTCCTGGCAGAGAGGGAAGATCAAGCACAAAACTACGACGTAAAGCAGAATGTGACCATGTGGAAAGACCTAGACCCTCTCTCCTCTTTTGTCTTTGGCACAGCACAAAGGAAGGGCTCAGAGTGTAATTATTTTCTACATACAAGCTTCCTCTGCTCTCTGAAACGAGAGCGTGCGTATGAAATCTTTCATACGGCAAAATGGGGTTAAGTGAAGAAGCAGCTACCTCAGGACACATCTTGTTAATGGATGCAAAAAATAAATCCGGAATAAGCACAGATGCTTACAGACACAGTTCAGAGCTATGGCGGCTTGATGTTGAGTGTAATTCCTGGGGAAGGAGCTTGGCAGTGCGGAATGCTATTAGGTTGGCCAAAAAGTTTGTTTGGATTTTCAATACCATCTTACGGAAAAACATGAATGAAATTTTTGGCCAACCCAACATTGTTGCATTTCCCCCCCTCCCCATGAAGGTGAAAATCTTCTTTGGATTTCTTTAGATTAGCAGAAACAGGTAGTAATATAGGTCTTTCATAGAAGTGAAGTGGCATAAAGTGAACTTTTGGAAAGGGGGGTTATCTGTACACCCTCAAATAGGTTAAGCAGCAGGTGTAAAGACAACAGACGTTTGTCTAGGTGACTCATGTGGCTTGGAGCCTCAGTTAAACTGTCTTTACTCTCTTCACCTGGGTATGGAATACAGCAAGAGTCAAAGAATGATCCAGGGAGCTGGATTCAAGTGTGTTTCACATGCCAGAGTACCTTTGTTCTAGGCTGTTCCTCCTATACTCATGGGAATTTCTCCTGCCTGAGGAATGACATGCTTGCTTGTCACTCTTTTTCCCAGACTCATGCCAAGCAACTTGGGATCACTTGGGGAGAATTTATGGAGAAACCTTAGCCCTTATAAATTACCCCAGGGAGAAATGATAGCTTTTTTTGTTTATTTTTCTAGTTACACAGACCTTACTTCTTTGGCTCTGAAATGGCAGCATGCTTTTAGGAAAAAAATACAAAAAAGAAAAAGAAATTAAAATCACAGTATTAAACGAAAAACAGAGCCAGTCGGCAGTGTCTAGGAACAGAGCCATTGGAATTCTCTCACTTTCTTTATGAGTCAGAGGTAGTGACACAGGAGTCGATATTTTTTCTTCCTTTTATGATATGACGAGACCTCAGGAGAGGCACCATGAAGGAGCAGGAAACCTATGGCCTTTGGAGCATGACTGGGATGGGAACCCTGGCTCTGCCACTTCTAGCTGGGTGACCCTGGGCAAGTTGCTTGACCAAATAGATGCTCAGTTTTTCTCATCTTTGAACTGGGAATGATAATACCACCCTTGTACTGCTGGTGTAAGAAATAGAGATAATGAGAGCAGTACAGTGTCTGGTTCTGTGAGCCACTTACTAGGTCGTGTCTATAATTGTAACTAGAAATGGTGAGTTTGAGTTTTCCCCTTGGATGACTGTGAACTTATTTTCTTAAAGGAGAGGATGCTACACTGCAATACTGGCCTCCAAGCATGATCTTTGTCAAGGGGAAAGAGATGTCCCAGAGTAGAACCCTAAGAGAAGTAGTCAGTTTGATACGGGTAGGAGGTCTGAGTGTCATCGGTAAACCAATAAGCCCTGATGTAGCAAGATATACTAGAATATCGGTGTGTTCCTATTCCAGGAATTAGCTCCCTATTGATGGTGATAAAGTAAATTCTCAAGAAAAAATGTTTGGTTAATGATCTTGATTAATTAGTGGTGTTTATGTTGAACAGCTCAGGGGTTGTTGAGCTAATTCATGAAATTATCCAGGCTGCCCATTTACTGACTTATTACTCATTATTGGCCATTTCTCTATTTGTATCACAATATCCTGACCCTGAGAAAGATGAGGGAAGGAAGAGATCATTTCAGTCTACCCAATATTCTCCCCGCTTCCCCTATTTTCTTTCTTTCTTTCTTCCCATCACTCCCTCCCCTCTTTTTCTCTCTCATTTACTGTTTAACTTAACTATTGGTAAATTATTTTAACACTTCTGCTGTTCTTATCATAAAGAACTTAGTCATGGGGCCAAGACATGTTCACTTGCTTCTTTTCTCCCCTTTTCAATTGGGTTTGGAAATCACACTGGGATTGTTTCTTACTTTATGGTTTGACATAGCACATAATCTATATTAACTGGTAACACTGAAAATATCATGTCCCAGTAAGTCTTGGAATAATTTAAACTGAAAACAGCTGAGGCTTGTGATTCCTAAATTGTCCCATAAAATACCAGACCCAAGAGATGCCCTCAGGTTGAGAAGATTTGTCATCGAATATGTTGGGTGCACACTATTTACTGTAACTTTTTTGAAGAATGAAAATACACAGAGCATATTAAGGTCTTTATGAAATCTTGTAAGTAAAATTGTAAAATAATGAAGCAATTGGTAAAATTACTTGTATTAATTGTAAAATAATAAGTAAAATTGGTCATGTTATTTCACTGAGTATTTCTAAAGTTTATTTGACCCTAGAACCTTTTTCTGTATAAACATGTTAATATCCCATATATTACTGGTTTTGAAACACACTTTGGAAAATGCTGAAGAAGTGGCATTTAGAAATTTTATACTATAACAGTTACTATTAAAATATCTTTCTCCAGTAAAATAATTTTAAAAATCACAAAAACTTTTTTTTCTGTATGAGGAATTTTTTTGACTGGTGTCAAGATAATGAATAGGTGAACATATAGGCCTCTTGAGACTCTTGAAGTCATAGTTTAATTATTGTTTCTTTCCCTTTTTCTACTTACCCTAGGCCTTATCTGGCCCCTTGAGACATGTAATATTGTCCTCTGTACTATAAGAAATAAAAATGCTCCTAGTATATCTTGGAAAGCTATGTGCTTGTTTGGCACTGTATTCCATTTTAACTTGGTTTTTTGTAAATGCCAAGAGCCATCTCCAGGTGTCCTGAGTACAATCAATTAACTACGTATGCTTAAGTAGCACCATTCTGTAAAATATTTGGCAAGGCCTTAATTGCCTTTAAAGAGAGTGGTTCTTTGAGAATTGTTCTTCTATTCAAGATAAGTAAATTAAGGCACAAAGATGATCAAGGCCCCAGAAACAGTCAAGATGTTCTGGGGACTAAAACACTGAAAATTCCTAGAATAGAGGATTCTCAGGCCACATGCATATCATCTTCACAGCTTCATCTCTACTGAGATCACTAATAGTCCTAGAGAGAGGATTGCTCTGTTTTCCTGTGAATGTCATAATTTTTACAAAGCAAGCTGCCCTTTCCTGGTATGCCAGGGATTTTTTTTTTAATGGTCCTAATTGATCTCTCTCCTCTAGAGGGTTCTGAATTTTGCAATTGTCTCAAGTCTTAACAAGCCACCCCACACTACTGTGCAATGGAAATGTTCAACAGAAAGGTATTCACTTCGGTCTAGGTAAGACTCTGACTGCTGCCTGGAGAAACGAGGATCCTGGAGTGTAGGTTCTGAGCCATCTTGATTGGACAAAGCCTTTTTGGCCCATTTCTGCCTCCCTCTCTCTTGCATTTCCCTTCCCCTCTCCTGGGGACCAGGAGTTGATCCTGGCAGGACACTAGGGCTTCCCTTTGGAACCCAAGAGGTTTTCTCAGCCCTTGACTCTGTGCTTGTCTGCTGCTGACCCCCAGCTGATGTGGTTTATTTATTGCTGAATTGAGCATTTAGTCCTGAACGTTTAAGTCTTGGCTGGTGGTGGCCTCGGAAAGAACATTTTCTAAGATTGCCATGGTTTTCTTTCAAATAAACTCCTACATGCCTGGACATTTCTGGCATTGCTGAAATGCAGGTGATTTATTTGTAGAGGCTTAAATTGGGATTTTTTTTTTTTTTTTAAAGGAAAACCAGCAATGTGGTATACTCCTGTGCTACATTTTAGCCACTGGGTGTAGAGGACACCTTGTTCTGTCTTTTATCAGGAAAATGAAAATCTGGAGGCTCCCTCTGGGAACAAATCAGTTTTCTGTTCTGAGACACTCAACCCCCTGGCTCCCTCTACTGGTCAATAACCTCCCTCCCCACTCACGGGACAGCAGGGGACTAGGGTCAGCTGGGAGCTAGCAGGGAAACTGGACGTGAAGTCAGGGACTGTGGATCCAATAGCCTATTTTTGCTGCAGATCCTTTATCTTCCTTCACTCTTCCTACCTCAACAGTCTTGGTCACCCAAGCCTCAAATTCTTAGCTCCACCTAGCGTCTCCCTTCCTGTATTCCTCAGGCTTGTCTTGTATGTGCCCTTTAACAAGAGGCCACTTGTCTGGCTTTATAGCACGGATGAACACTATGACCTCTCGATGGGAAAGCTGTTAAGTACAGATCTTCAGAGAAATATAATAATGTACAGTCATCGCTTTGAATTTACGAACCAAGTTTAGATTTATCTTTAGCGTGCATGCGGTATGATAGAGGAAACATACTAAATGGGATGGGAGCTCACAGAATATCTCCCAGCTGCCCCAGGACAACACCCCTCAACCAGCTCTGAAGGTCTGCTGTCCTGCTGCTGAACTGAGGGCAGCTGTGGCTTAGCCATGCCACTGCTGGGTGGCCGAGTATATTTCTAAACCGGCCATGGTTCCCTAATACATGAAACCTTAATGGTGGCCCAGAATTTCAGCAAAACAGCTGTTTTATCTAGCTAACAGAGAGGACTAGAAACGCTCCCCAACAGGCTGATACATTTTGTTTCCTGGAGAAGCCAACAGCTGACATCCACACCCAGGCCTATTCAGTTAGTTGGAAAAGTAGTGCGTGAAGTGACTAATTGTCTTTAATCTCAGTACATCAAATGATGCCAATGCCTAAATATCCTGAGATGTAAACACATCAAGAGAGCTTAAGAAAGACAGTCTTCAAGAAAGACTTACTTAAAAGTATGTTTTCACAGTGAAGCTTAGTCACGGACCATATAAATTTTAACATACGATAAACCAATTTCAGAAACACAATGACTATTTCAAAGTTTTGCAAACAATTGTCAGGCATGCTTTAGAGGAAAGTGAAGAAGCATCTGAGGTAACATCTTTCTCTTTCTCAGTAAGTTCTTTCTAGAAAAGATACAAGAATATTCTTTTCTACCTTTATCACTTTCCACATTGGGGTAACTTCATGTATTATGAAAAGCTGTATTTTTATCTTAGCAGAGAACATTTTGATGTCATGATATCCATGGAGTTAGTACTCTGGGTCAGGGTCAAGTTTTAAAATGAGGTCAATGAGGTTCCATTCTCAGCGGAAGTCCAGTTAAGGGTTAAGAAGAGTTTTAATAGATGTAAAATTTATAAAGCTTTCCCCCCATGTGAGCCATTCCTAATATTGTACTATACAGAGAGAAGTCTGACCCAAATAGGGTTTTACTTCCCAAACATTTGAGTGGGTCTTAGCTCTGACAATCATGTTTAAAAAATCTCTTCTCTGGAGTTTCTCCCTCTTCTGTTTTAGAGGGATGGATCCTCTTAGCTGCCCTATCTTCTCTCTATACTCTTGATCCCTTGATAATCCCTCTCTGGTGTCATAACACTTCTCATGCCTACACCCCTTAACCAGTATTTTCCTTAATGGTCCATTATGCATATTTTGTCCTTTCTTTCATTAAAGACCTGAGGAGATTCCAGGTATATTGATAACACACTGTCAATGTGATGTGAGAACAGGAACGTTATGCTGTAAATCATCACATAAAAATAATACATTTGTTCTGTCATGGAAAAGCTGGAACTCAATCTTAAGCCTGCTGCAAAAAAATAGCATTATTCCTAGAACTCAGGCAAATGTAAGGATTAATGAAATCTCTGTAGGCAGGGAAATGACTCAGCCATTGATAAGGCTAAATGAACTCTCCTGCATTACTTAAAGCACCAGGGAATCTTAAATTTGATATACTTGAGATCTGAGTCTCTGTAAGTACCTATAGACTTGTAAGGATTTTTATGGAAGGAGTTAAGAAATATGGATATTTTATATTTAGCCTTTTTTTTTTTTTAAATGAATCACTCACTTTCTCAACATGGGTTTACCAAGCAGCTATTACATATAAGACCCTGGTATGAAGAGAAAAAGACCATAAGGTGCCTGTGATGGAGACAACCAGTGACTTCACTCTTCACAAGGGATTGTACCAGTGTTTCTAAATGTTCTGCAGGAGAGGTACAGCTGAAGCCCCAAACCTCTACCAGTTACGGTTTTTGAGAACTCTGTATTTTATGTTTCAACAGAATTCTTGTCACAGTCAGAGACATCTTAGATACATACTATATGGGGAAGACACATTATAGTTATTCAAAATAGAGCCCTGATCAGAGAGTTCGGTCATGTGAACTCCAGTCCTGCTTCTCCTACTCATGTCTGGGTGACCTTAGCAAAGACATCAACCTCTCTGACTCTTCTCATCCGTAAAATTAACTTTGTTAAAATTACCTCCAAGGATTCTTTCAGCCTTTGTACTGTGTGAGTCCCTAAATAAATTTTTAAACCCCTGAAAGTTAGACTAGAGCCTAGATAAATAAAACTGCTTGGAAGCTTCATTTCACTTTGGAGGCATGGAGCAAGTTTAAATTTCCTATCTTCTAGGTATAGGAATTAAGATTTAGAAAAAATGTAAAGGTTTTTTATTTGTTGGAGTGAAAACCTACATCACCTGTTTAAGATAAGTATGAGACTTTTGATAATGAGAAATGCCACTGCTATGAGAGGTACTCCAGAAACTATAAGATCTATAAGGATTGAAAAAAGATTTCTTTCACTGAAAGAGAAAAAAAGGAGGTGGCACAAAGAGGCATGACTGCATCTGTTAATCCTCTACTGAAGGAGAGAAGGACAGCTTTCATTTTCCAGGAAGGACAGTGGGAGTGAGCCCAAAATTAACAGAGGGGATTGAAGGCAGACCATCAAGGTGTTTTAATATTTGACATAATCAGTTATAGGTGTCCACAATAGCTTTCGCTGTTATGTTACACTGAGAAGTGAGAATTCATTATTATTTTAGCAGATTACTCTATGATCAGTTTCTGGGAACATTTTTGTTTCAGTCACTTCGGTTTGATTCCTTGCAATTTCAACAGCTTTGTGGATTTGCGTTCACAGGGCCCCCAGATTATAGACATTCCGACCGTGTGTGACTCCCTTTAGCCCTCCTGTTGCAAATCTATTTGCTTGAAGATAGACTATAAGAACCTCCTTCCTCAAACAGCAAATGTAGTTCCAAAGTTGATAGTGGAATGTCTAATTAGTGGCTTCTCTGTTGGTGCTGAAATGTGGTTACTATTCTTTCCCAGTCTTCACTCCTTGGGTTCTGCAAAGGGGAAGTTTAGCAGAGCTCTAAATTAGTACTTGGGGGTATAAACTGATGTTAATGACTGTCAGGTCATTGGAAGATCTTTTTCATTATATCCTTAGCATTTTGAAACAACCTGTAAGCTGGCCTTTTTATTTTTTAATTTAAATTTTTAGATGCTTTTGGTAGTAAGGGGTTCTTTTTCACACAATGCTAAAGTGATTCTCTAAATTCCATAGGGCACTCATTCTTCTCTCTGTATCTTTTTTATCCATTTCACTCAGTAGCTAGAACAATGAAACTCTCAGAAGACTGCACTTTAGTCTTGAGATCTATACTTTCCTTGAGTTATGCATATGGATGTTCATGGGGGCCTGGTGGAAGAGAATGAAGCCAATGCCTGTAGAAAGACCTAATTTTCAGAGGGTTACTTGGAGGACCAGAGATTGGCAAATACTGCTGCATCTCAATCACGCTACAGGTTGCCATATCACAGTTGAAGACCATGGATAGGTAGGAGTAGACAGCTGCCTCTAACTTCTAACTTTCAAATAGTTACTGAACATTGGGCCCTGTGAGAGAGTTAGAGGTGGATTTGTTGACATGAACAACCCATTAGTTAAAAATGTGTTCTGAGGCTTTTTATATTCATAATGTAGCTTTTATTATAAAATTATAACCGGCAAAGATCTAAGGGTTTTAATGTGGGGCAGACCTGAAATCATGTTGGTCTTTAGAAGGGCTGTTCTTTTCTGTTACAGAAGGGTGTAGTAGAGATGAATCTTAAATTATTAGAAATACTATCATTGATTTAAAAACAACAACAACAGCAGATATGGATTTTGTTCCCCATATTCCACATAAAAAAGAGCAAAAAGAAGTTGCATTTGTTACAGAGATCCTGGGCTTTCTCTTCCAGGGCACTTTCTAGGAGCAGCTCTGCCCAGCTTCCCCTCTCAATTCTCTGTTCATTCCATCCCCCTCTCCTTGATTCTTGTTTCACAAATGGAATTAAGGTAGGATATACCTTCTGATCATGGGAAGAATACTGTTTCATAATTTGGGGAATAGCAGAGGATCTAAAATGTGTGTTTCCCTAATTGTAACAGGCCCTCCAGATCAACCAAGCACCCTTCCCATGTGTCTCTAGTGAAACATGCAGTCACTTCTTTAATAAGAAACATTAAAGGAGTCATTCACATCTTGCTGGAGTGGTATGGGGTTGGTATGGCCATGAACCAACCCAATCCAGGGGCAGCTATACAATGGCACAGACAAGACTCATGCCTCTATATCCTGTGCAAAGGGGGAGCCATTGCGGGGACTCCAGGAATCCCCACCACTGATTTTTCTATAAACTTAAGGAGGAAACTATGGAGAAAGTATCATTTTTAGTGTCTGGTAAAGACCCCTGGGAAAGTGAGGTCATGAGCAGTCTAGGATGATCTCATCCAGTTATTTAGGGTGTTGAATGTGATGGCACATGGGGAGAGAGGTTTCTGTGAAATGGTTCATAGCTGGTAGAGTGGATTAAGTGCCAGGAAAAGCAGAAGCAAACCCTGGGGGAACACTTTTCATCCCCACATTTAGGAATAACAGGGAGCTCTTTTACACTGGCAGCACTTTTTTTTTCCTCCCAGAAAAGATAACTTTCCTCAAGGGGATCTGGTGAATGAAGCAGTGTATTTTCACCCTTGTGATGATGGGCGTGAATCCGGCACTAACATAAGAGAGGAATTAGCCTGGACATACCACACACTTGGTTTGGCCCGGTCCCATACCTGTGCTCTTGTCATGGTTGATTACCCACTTACAGCAAATATGAAGCAAGCATTCTGCACTGTGGCTTGAGATAAAAGGTATTTTAATATGCTCAGGTCACATATTATCATGGCCAATAGTAATTTTATATCATTTTCTTAAAGGAAACCGCACTCCTCATAATAATTTTTTCCAATGAAGCAAAATTTCACATGACAGAAAGTTTTACATATAACTTTTTCATTTGAATAATAACATTGAATCCTCTCCATGCCAAGTAGAAATTTTAAATATCTTTATTATTTCTTTTGACATGCAAGCGATAAGGAGGAGAGGTTTGGAAGACCCTCAGTTAAACTTCTAATGATTCTAATTTCTTTAATAGTGAAGAATTTTTTACAGCTTTGGAGACGTTTCCTTTTTCAAGTGAAACAATATAAACAAACCAAAAAAAAAAAAAAGGAAAACTTTTCGTCTCTTACTTTAAGAACCTTGAGGGTTGAAACAGTGGTTTGGTTTCCTGACTGCCAGCTTTGGTTTGCCGTCTCTCAGCTGTCTTGTGCAATTCCCCAGAGGAAATATTTGAAGAGGGTTTTTCTCCCACATGAGAGAGTTTCATCCCACACAGCCCGCAGATTCTGACTGCAAACTTCATGGACTAAGTGTCTGGTTTTCCAGAAGTAGCTGCGGAGGACGTTTTTCCTTCACAGGTGCATGGCACACATTCTCAGACCTCAGGGATCAGGATGTAAAGTCCGAAGTCTTTAAAAATGAGGGTAGCTTAAAGACTCTATCTCTCTGCCAATCAGGTCCATTTTTACTAGGTAAGGGAAAAGAGGGTGACAAGCAGGGATCCAACTTCCAAAGCCTTCGAGCTGATCGTTCTTTACAACCCTCGGGTGTAAACAGAAGTATTGGATAATCTGGCCTGTATTTTTCTCTGACTGTGAAACACATTGAAATGCTTTATGTTTAGGTGTGTGTCTAGAAATCGTGAAGTTCTCTTATACACTTTTCTATTCCAGCACAATTCTCATTTTAGGACGACTTGAAAAGACAACTTTGTGCTCTCACCGTTGTGCTGTAGCTTGTCAATTTGGATTTGTTCTTTCCTATCTACAGCCACCTGATCATGGTCTCTGGGCAAAGGGTACCCGCTGGCATCATTTTTTCCAAGCACTTAAACCTGGAAAGATATTTTTTAAAGGACTCACAGAAGCTGTCTTGGGGGTTTGGAAAACATGGCAAAATTGTTAGCAGACCTTTGTGCTATTTTTAGGAAACTAATTGTGTTCTTTTAAAGTACATTTTTGACAATGGGACAGAGTTTTCCTTGCCCCCACTGTTAGGTGAAATATTTACAATGAAAAGCGGTCAGGAAAACACCCCAAACAGATACACTTTAACCTCGGCAACAGCCAGCAACCCGGGGCAAAAGTGATTTAAAAGGAGAAAAGGTTTTTGCAATATTTATGCTGCTGTTTCTGCCCCAAACGAACTTTTATTTTACCGTTCAAACAGAAGTTTGTTTTCAAACCAGTTGCTGGTTTAAAGGAGCAGCCGATCTGGCATCCATAAGGATCAGCTCTAACCAAACAGTAAGCACGTTGACCAGGGGAAAGCTGATTGCCCCGGAGCAACCCCCAGTAGGTCAGATGCCTGCAGAAGGGTTATCTTACCTTGAGCACGTAAGATCCAGGAGAGAGGCTCGGGGGGCTCCCGCAGGAGAGGACCGGGAAAGTGCTCTGATCCGCTGCGGGTAACATGCACTTGGCTTTTATGGGCAGGTGGGAGGAGCCGCTCCTCATGGTAGGTGGGCAGAGGAGCAGCGGCGGGCGGGCAGCCCCGGGAAGCTGGACACTCTTCTCTGGGGAGGGGTGGGGAGGGCAGAGCCAGGAGCTCGGGAGAGGGAGGAGGGGCGGGGAGGGAGGAGGGATGAGGAGCGGAGGAAGCGGTGGAAACGGGGGAGGAGGGAGCAGGAGAGAAAGAGAGAGAGAGACAAGAGAGAAGACTCATCAAGGGATGTAGTCAGTCCACAGACAGGGAAAGGATCGGGGAGAGAAGGAATAGGAGACCGAGGCAGTCCAGCAAGCCAGATACGGAGGGAAAGGGGAATTTGATTGTTTTCCACTTTGCAGGACATTTTAGAAGGTAGTGGTGTTGGGGAGCGAGTTGGGAGGCCGGAGATAACAATAGGTGTTTTCTGTGAATTTGAAAAGCTAAATAACGGTTCAGGAATATCTGAAATGTCACAGGCAAGGGCAGGAGGGGCAGCTGGCCGTCGGAGCAGCACATCCCCAGCCCTGGGTGGGCGCGGAGAAGGGCTGCCCGCCCTCGGGGCCCGTCTCCGCCACCCGCGGGTGAGCGCCGGCCCTTGCCTCATCACTCCCCTCTGTGATTTGTGACCCGCGAGTTCTCCTGGGGCTGCCGAAAGTGCGCAGCGTCCAGAGGCCCCTCTTGAGACTTCTGCAGCATTAAGGTAAATCCAGCAGAGGTTGGAGAGGATCAGCGGAGATTGGCTTGTGGAGAAAGGAACCTCAAAACCAGCCTCGGTCCTCCAGCATCTGCTTATGTAACAGGATTGCAGGGCTCTCTGCCCTCTGGTTATTTTCGGTATTTTAAAAACCCTCATTCCTAGCAATTGGAAAACGTCTTGGTGCCATAGCTCGCTCCCTGTGTGTCTTAAACATTAAGAGGATTCAACCGACAAGAGGCTGAAGGATCAGGCTGAAATTCTTAAGAAATACATTCAGAGAAAGAAAAACAAACTCCTTTAGCTGCTGAGCTGTGACTCACTTCCTAGCCCAAGTTTGATTTTTGCCACCACAGGAATTAAAGCATTTGAAAAGAGAGAACCTGAGCCTTGGGGATGAGGGGTACTGACAAGGGGAAAGAGAGGGGCAGGGAGATGGATGGATGGGCCTGAAAAGAGCAAGGGAAATGACTTTTACTGACAACATTGATATATAACTATATAAATGTATAGTAATATATACATATATGAAACTTGATTCATTTCACCACAGCCTTATGGAGTTAGATATGATTCATATTGTGTAGTAGTTTTTTTTTTTTTTTTTTTAGAAAGGAATTTCAAAGTGTTAAGCAACTAGCTCAAGCTAACAAGAAGGGGAGCCGAATTTGGTGAGCCTCCAGCTCATGTGCACTTTGCACATGAAGCCACCATGTAGAATGCCTGACCTGGCCTTGGGTTAGTCCTGATATCTTTGTGTGTGGAGTGGGGAGAGGTTATCAGACTCCAAGAGAAGGAAAAATGACGGCCAAGAGCAGGATATGTTGAACCGGGTACTGTTGACATCTTGGTCCAGATAATTCGGGTGAGAACTTTTTCTGGGTATTATAGGATGCTGAGCAGGATCTCTGGCCTCTACCCACCAACAGCCAGTACCACCCTCCTTCTTGAGTTATGAGAATTGAACATGTGCCTACACTTACCCAAACTGGAGGGGAGGAGCAAAAAAATCCCTTCCTCCCTTTAAGAACCATTGGTCCACAGTTACAAAAAAGGATTTTAAAGAAATTCATTAAGAAAATATCCAACAGTGGTATTTGGATAACAGTAATATCAGTTGCCATATGTGTTAAGGTTACATTGAACATAACTTTTACATTTTCATAATCCCATCTGTCTGCCTCTAGACTTCAAAGCCTCAACTGCTTTCTTCATAACTAATCTTATTCTCATTTGGATACATCTGGGAGTCAACAACCCCGTGCGCCTGGGATATGAGGAGAATTAATGATATATGAGGTGAAACATTTAAGTTCTTTATTATAAACGCAAGCTTGACGTTAGAACAGTTACTCAGATGTTACTCATGATGTTTCATGACATTGATTATTTGTCTTAATAATTATAATTTTTCATCTCTAGATCCTCTTCACAAATAGTATGTTTGTGCTCTGAGAATATGCCTAAATCCATGGAAGGAAGTCTATGAAATGAACAGCTTTGTTACTGGACCTAGAAATAAAACTGCATTGAGTCTTCTGGGGTTGACCCTTGAAATCAAATGTGATTTCACAGGAAAGCTACCACTTCTGGAACTTTATAGTTTAGTGAAGAAATGTTTTCTGGGAAGACTAATTAAGACCCAGTTAGAGGCACCTCTGGGTGATACACGTATTAGTAGATATACTTACCAGATTACAGCAAATCACCTTTTCAATTCTGATTTAATGCCTTCAGACATTCCAGATCCATCACATAGTTGTGAAAAATAGAAGCAGAAAAGGCAAGAAAAGCACATTCAAAGGGAAGGCAATTGACAGCTGTATTTTCTTTCCCTTTTTCCTCCATCACTCCCTCCTTTCAAACTCGAATATCCAGCTATGTAACAAAAGAGCTCCTTTCATTTTGTTTGGAAGGTGCTAACAGTTAGTTCATTTCTCCAGTTCACACTTGCCTGAATCTAACTAGCAAATCTGGACAACAAATCAGGAATCCAGGAATGTGATCTCTTTGCTGACTCTTCGAGTGCCCTTCTAGAATCTCTTGAAGGTGACTGAGGTTTGAAATGACCTAGTTTGGTCTTTTGTGGAAAGAAAGGAATCCAATGACAACATACTAGATGGCTCTGAAGTTTCCATTGTGTGAATGTAATAACAGCGACAGATTATTACCTTATTTTAAAGAGCTTTGAAAATGGAAACTTTTTTTAAAATTTAGAATTAATCAATTAATAAATACCTATTAAGAATGGATACAGACAGTGTGGGGTATTCAAAGCAGAGGAAAATAGTACGAATGTAGATCTACTCTCATGGAAGGAAGAAAAAAAACATGAAATTCCTGTTAGTTGGGTAGCAAAGTGGTTTCAGGGAGGTGTTGGCATTTGGGTTGACTGTGGAAAGTAGAATTGGAATGGGTGAGTGATGAATTCTAGGACAAGGGGGGAAATGTACACAACTAGGGGAGTCACAAGAATATGTGGAGGATGGTAAATGGCCAGCATGACTTAAGGGAAGGGTCTGTGTAGCAGAACAATGAAGCCAAGAAACAGGAAAGCAGAGATGGAGTTAGCCTGTGGGTGGCCTTCAATGTCACCTCAGTAGTCTGAACTGTAACTCTAGGCAATGAGAAGTCCTTGGAGACTTTTGAGCCATAGCATGGCATGCTGGAAATGGCATATTATTAAGAATTTGCTTTTTTTTTTGGTATAGGCTGTTTATAGTAGCTTTGCATATACATACCTTCCAGTCTCTCCAGGGCCATGAGTATACTTAGAAAAAACTGAGTGTCTGAGTCCTGCAGACTTGGAGGTCTGCGCGAGGTGGCAAAAATGACGGTGGCTCTACCTACAGATGTCCCTACGGTTGTTCTGGGTGATTCTTAGGAGATGGGAAGGCAGAATTCTCCCAGAGTGTGGCCAGGACGATAGATGAGATTAGTGTGAAGGTTGGTGCCTGTTTTGTGTGTCAAAAGGGCCAGTCTTTAGTTCACCTGCTGTAGCTTTAATGTTATTGAAAAGATAATCTTTTACTTTTACCTAGTTTATTTCACTTTTTCTATTTCACAGTGCTCCTGTTTCATTTAGTTTAGCTTTTCCAGTTTCTCCATCTCTTTTCTTTTTCTTTGACGGTCTTACTCAAGCCTTTATCAAGCATGGTAGAAAAGTTTTTGTTTACATGTTTATAAGTAGTATGTATAATATATATATTTTAGAAAACTTATGAACATTTGCCTAACTAAAAACTTTATGACAGTTTGATTCCACTTGTTTGACTTAGTATGAATAGAATGCTAGATTTCTAGTTCAAAAAAATAGATCTGCAACAGGCAACAAAGGTTTACTGTGTAGCACAGATAACTATAGTCAGTATCTTATAATCACCTGTAATGGAAGATAATCTGAAAAATAATGTAGGTTATATGTATATACTGAATCACCTTATTTTGCTCCTGAAACATTGTAAGTCAACTATACTTCAATAAAACATATATACATTAAGAAAAAAAGTATCAGTCCAGAGATAATAGGTCTCATGTAGAGGTCCTTGACTTTCGAAGGGTTTCTGGATGAGGAAACAGTGGATCCTGGTATTAAAAACTTATGCCGTCACACTTATGTTTTTTAAAATACTTTGAATTACTTCCTATGTGTTATCCTCGGCAAATTTCACCCTTCAGTTTTTCCTACCACTCCTCCATTGCTTCACAATGCAAATGATCATGGCTTTCGATCCGAACAAAAATCACGATGATCTGCAGTTCGATGTACAGAAATTTGCTCTTTGTCTATCAGCTGACCCGTCAGTCAGTCAGCCTAAGCTTCTGTGAAGTATCACCAAATATGATCTTGGACTGCAAGGCACTTAGAATTGCCAGCTCTCCTAGGACATTTAAAGTAGGGTTTTATTTACAAAAATTGAAAAGGTTCACAGCCCAGAAGAAAAGCATACCTCTCCTACATTCCAGAGGAACGTTGGATTCTGTGAGTCACTCTTTTCCTGTTGGCCCAGATGGTAGAGAGCTGACTGACTCGGGTGATCCACAGATGACTGCCTCACAGCTCCCGCTGGCTTTATAAAGAGCACTGGATGGAGGGTCAGGAAATATGGGGTTTAGTCCCAGCTGGGCCACTAACTACCCATACAAACTTGCGGCAGATGTTTTATCCTTTTTGGATTCAGTGTCTGTATGTGAAACAAGGAGGCTTAACCAGCTCTTTCCACTTTTCCCATGCCTGCTCTGGACTAGTCAGTAGATGCTTCTTTTATTCAACATCCCCGTGAAGTCAGCTTGATGATCCATGATACACATGCTCAACTTGAGTCATAAGAGTAAAGCTCGTAATGTATTAGTCCAGTGTTTGCTATAAGAGGATCACATCCCAACCTTAAACATTGTCTGTATTCTAGATCCAGAATCCCCAAAGGTGGGGTTTAACTAGCTCTTAACTGTAATCATTGTCTCTCTAAGTTTCAGGATTGGGAAGAAGTCTCCCAGGTTTGGGCTTCCTAGTGGCTCAGTAGTAAAGAATCTGCCTGCCAATGACCAGCTGCTAGAGACTCGGGTTCAGTCCCTGGGTTGGGGCTATCCACTGGAGGAGGAAATGGCAACCCACTGCAGTATTCTTGCTGGGAAAATTCCATGGGCAGAGAAGCCTGGTGGGTTACAGAGGGGTCACAAAGCCAGACACCACTGAGCAAATGAGCACTCCCAGATTTAGCCATCAACCTCTAAACCTTGAGGCCTTTTAATTTTTTCTTCTAAATCAAGTAGTAATTCTCCTTTTAATTGGTGGAAATGTAACCACACCATACAGAGCTCCAGTTTCTGAAAATTCTCTTCGTTGTGCTGAATTTGTTTGATGTCCGAATAAATTGATTTCCTGAGAAGCTATCTATTCTTCTCCCACTATGAATTCTTCCCTTGCCCAAGTGCTCCACCTCTTTATTTCTTTAATTAGGAAAAATCTGGTTGCCTTTTTCAATATAGACTAAATGATTGTGATTCTTTTTAGTTCCCCAAACTGTTAGACTTTTACCAGGGTCACTGGACCTTTTTTCAGCTTTTACCCTCTCCATTACCAGTGGCACCTAAAGCCATTCCATTCTTTTTCTGTTTGTTGAAAATTTCAACGTAGGGATTCTCTCATGGGGGCAGTGCAATGGAGAGGGAAAAATATAATCAGGGAGAGTATTTTTTCCTTACTTCAGGGTGGAAAAGTAAAAGCTTTCCAGAGTACTAGAGAAATATATTCACCCTTACCATATGCCATCTTAAATCCTATCTAAAATATGGGAATGTCTTGGTCCTAGACTTCCCTTGCTGAATAATTTGTAATCCTGCCTTATCTTCTATCCTCCATGCTTTCTAGTTGTGATTTACTCTCTTATGCTTTTATTAATATTTACCTCATGTTCAATTTTAATAAATCCCATACTTCCTGCTTAGAGTTATACAACCTAAGATTTTCATGAAAAACTCCAGTTTGACAGGCAAAAATGTTTATCTGAGACAAGACGTCTAACAGGTGATCAGACCTTACCTATCCCAAATTACCTGGCCTGTTGCCCCTATAGCAATCTCCCTAAACCCAGGAATGATTGTGTCTTCATTCAGACGCCTTCAACGATACCACTCTGTTTGTAAAGATAACCATATGTTATACAGCACAGGGAATATAACTAATGCTTTATAATAACTATAAGTGAAGTGTAACTTTAAAAAATTGTGAATCACCATGTTGTACACCTGAAACTTCATAACATTGTAAATCACCTATTGTTGTTTAGTCGTTAAGTCGTGTCTGACTCTGCCACCCCCTGGACTGTATCCCGTCAGGTTCTTCTGTCCATGGGATTTCCCAGGCAAGAATTCTGGAGCGGATTGCCACCTCTTTCTCCAGATCTTCCTGACCCAGGAGTCAAATCTGCATCTCCTGCATTGGCAGGTAGATTCTTTACCACTGAGCCCCCTAGGAAGGCTGTTAGTCAACTATATTTCAATTGAGAAAACACCCAAATTCATATCCTGGCATTAAAGAGCGCCCCAGATTCAAGCCCGGTCTTCACTTCATTTACACACCCTGTAAATGTGCTTCAGTCAGGAGAAATCATTTGTCTGTCGTAATATCTGTGCCTGTAGCTCTTCATCTTCTATGTTATTGTCAATGGAGTGCTTGTTGCCAGGTGAATACTGCTCAAATCCTTTAATCCTTCAAAACCACCTTCTTTAGGAAATGTTTCCTGATCCTTTTTTGAATCTCCCAGGGAAATTGGTACTTAACGACATTTTCTACTCTTCACACATATGCTCACTTATTTTCTCCTCAAATTCATTGCTCCCTCCTTGGAGCCCTAACTCTTCCCCCTGACACAGGGCCTATCATGGAATAGGTGGTCAATAACTATTTATGAACTGTGGAACATTTTTTGGAAATAAATCCTTTCCTGCCTTTCTCTGTTCCTAGCCCTCTTACCTGATTCGACTAAAAAAAATTTTTTTTTAGAGCTGCTAGTATGTTTCTGGTCAGAGAAACTGTGTTCAAAAGACCAATATAGCTTCGTTACCATTTTTTAGGAATTTAAACAGTCTTGTTGGGGAGCAGAGATAAACAGGCAATTTCTGTTCCACATGGTACATTCCGTGGGTGAGCTAAGTACTGGGCACTGCAGGAGCTCCACAAGCAGCCTTGCTCATGAGAGGGCGCTTTGGGTGTGTTACTCTGAATGCCCGGTGTACGTCGGGATGGCACGGAGAAACACACGGGAGAGCCAAGTTTGGTCCTTCTCTGCGCCGCTTGGGAGGACAGTACGATATGCTTTGTGTTTGGGGTGTGGGATCAGGGGGGACAGTCTGCCCACTGGCCTGACCACTGTGTCTTCCTGCCTGGTCATTCAGTCAAGGTGCGGGGGTTGTTTGAGTAGATATGTTTCAATATTGCTCTGACATAAAAAGGGCTTGAGTACACTCTTCTGGTGTATACCATCACATGCTGAGAATCTTGACTGACTTAGACTGCACCTAATGCTGAGTGGGCTTCCCTGCTGGCTCAGACGGTAAAGAATCTGCCTGCCTTGTGGGAGACCCAGGTTCGATCCCTGGGTTGGGAAGATCCCTGGGAGAAGGGAATGGCTACCCAGTTCACTATTCTTGCCTGGAGAATTCCATGGACAGAGGAGCCTGACAGGCTGCAGTCTATGGGGTCACAAAGCGCTGGTCATGACTAAGTGGCTAGCACCTTCACTTTCACTACTGAGTACACTTAAAGGCTTTGGACTTCCTTAGTAGTCCAGTGATTAAGAATCTGCCTGCCAATGCAAGAGACATGGGTTCTAGCCCTGATCTGGGACGATTTCACCTGCCACGGGGCAACTAAACCCGTGGCCCTTGTGCTCCATTACTGAGCCTGTGCTCTGTACCCCGTGCTCCACAAGAGAGGCCACTGCAATGAGCAGCTGTGCACTGGGCCTGGGGAGTAGCCCCTGCCCTCCACAACCAGAGAAAGCCCGCGTGCAGCCACAAAGACCCAGTGCAGCCAGAAAGAAATTAATTAATTAAAAAAAGAATTGGTGCATGTATCTTTGGATGCTCTGTGATGGATGCTATCTCAGGGCATCTGGTTCCATCTGTTTCCTTTAAAGGAAATTCTCTCTAAGATAGCCTTCAACAGCCTCCATGACAGCAAGGGGGAGAATTTAGAATTCTACATTGACAGTGTTAGTCCTTTAGTCATGTCTGACTCTTTGCAACCCCATGGACTGTAGCCCACCAGGCTCCTCTGTCCATGGGCTTCTCCAGGCAAGAATACTGGAACTCGGAAGACCCAGAGGGATGGGATGGAGAGGGAGGCGGGAGGGGGGATCGGGATGGGGAACACATGTAAATCCATGGCTGATTCATGTCAATGTATGGCAAAAACCGCTACAATGTTGTAAAGTAATTAGCCTCCAACTAATAAAAATAAATGGGAAAAAAAAAAAAGAATACTGGAGTAGCTAGCCATTCCCTTCTCCAAGGGATCTTCCCACCCCAGGGATCGAACCAGGGTCTCCTGCATTGTAGGCGGACTCTTTATCAGGGAAACACAAAAGCTTGTATTGTCCCCTCTGAGCTTTGAACTCAGGACCTTTGGGTTATGAGACTGACATGCTGCATACTGTGCTAAGAAGGCACCTGTCAACCTTGGCTTCTATATTATCTGCAATTTTTCCCCCTAAATGTGGACATAAAATGGTTGCCCCTTATAATTTGTGCTTAGGGCCACTGTATTATTTTGTGAGCACACGCAGTGTGCCAATACCAGATCTCTTCATCTCTGTTAGTTCACTTGTTTTCCTAGAAGGAAATTCACAGTCCTGGAGTTTCACTCTATGCATAAGGAAATAGGCAAGTCTATTTACAAGATAACATTACAGACACCAAAGTTATTAACATGTGGTTAAATGGGCTTTAGATGCCTATGTAAGGGAATGGGAAGAGAAATGGCCTGTTAAGAAGCAAGACTTAAATGTCTGTGCAAAAATTGACCTGATCCCATGAAACTCTTGTAACTTGTTATTTATAGATTTGGTCCAGTTGGATTTTTGGAAAAGGTGTCTGTTTCATACTATCTTGGTTTCATCTTGTTTTTCACTGTCCTCATTTCTTCAGTGTTCCAATTTCTTCATTTTCCTACTTTTTCATTAAATTCCATCTTGTTGTATGTGTTTTGTACCCTTTCTGGACCCTTCATTTTGATTTGACTTTCTGTGCTGGGTTTATTACCAGAGATTTAGGTGAGTACTCAGATTGCATCTGGCCATGTGGTGTGGAGGAACCCTGTTCAGGATCAGATGTTTTTCCCCATTCCCCACTTTCCTTGACTAGACTAGGAGGATTCCTACTAGACATTTCTGAAGATAAGTTATGTGTTTATCATCACAAATGGATATTGCTTTCTACTTTAATTTGTGGAATCTTGTCTTCACTTCTGCTTTCTAGTTTATAAGTTTCTCAAACCAAGAAATCAAACCGTCTCTTGAATGCAGGAAACAGTGTAACTCAAAGTACCAGCATAGGGGTGACTGCCTCAATAAACACGTGTTGATTTATGTCCCTTTTGAGACCATGAAGATGATACATCTATAAAATCCATGAATATATTTGCATCTGACTATTTCTCTTTATGACGGAAGTATTAATAGCATCTGTGTTAAAAATAGTGATTGGAGGTACTTGGGGCCCTCTTTTTAGGTTTCATCCTGGGTCTTAATTTTTGAAGAAGTCAGTATCTGCCTTTACTCATAAATTAAAAATCTCACCATTCATGCTGTTCGCATAGGGTCTCACAAGGGGAAGGAGTTGGCCTGTTACTCGTTACATCTCATTTTCAGACCCTCTGTGATGACTGGGTACCATGAGCATTTGGTCCAGATGGGAATCTAATCTTCTGTCTCCTCTGAATAATAATAATGTTCTGTGGGACTCTGGCACCTTGGAATATTAGTAGGTGTTAGGTATATGAAAAAATATGTCCAATTCATTATGTTTCAGAAATCCTGGATTATTAAAATTAGATAGATTTCTTTATTGCAGGGCTATTTATTGCATGGCTAATGTGTTTTCTCATATTCTAAAAGGTAAACATACTATACATAGTGTTTCCTAAGATTATTTGACTTACAGGACCAACCCCATACTAAGCCCTCTTTCCAAGGGACTTCCCATAGAACTAACGCTCTGTGGTCCCTAAATTTGGGAACCCTGCCAGAGAACTTGTCACACCCCCACCACTAGGACCAACAGTAATATCACCATTATTTCCTCTTAAGTACAAATAGCACTTGATGCTTTTCAGAGCATTTCCACATGTATTATCTCATTTCATTTTTGTTAGCTGTGCTGAGGCTAGGACAATCTTCCCAGGTGGTGCTAGAGGTTAAGAACCTGCCTGTGAATGCAGGACACTGAGACGTCGGTTCAATCCCTGGGTTGGGAAGATCCTCTGGAGGAGGGCGTGGCAATCCACTCCAGTATTCTTGTCTAGAGAATCCCTCGGACAGAGGAGCCTGGAGGGCTACAGTCCGTGAGGTCGCAAGGAGTCAGACACGACTGAAGCGACTTAGTACGTTGAGCGTAGGCTAGGCAAGTCTAATTTTATCACCCTAGTAGATGAGAAAGGAGAAACATTATCCCGGTTGTGTGTCAGAGAATTTTTGAACTGCATAGAGGTAAAGAGAACACAGGTCTATGGTTAGAGAATTCTTGATATTAAAGAGTAGAATTTTTCTGTTATTTTATTTTATTTTTTTTTGAAAACAATTTCTCCCCTTCAGCACTCTGCCCAGAAGAAACTCTTCTACGGCATGAGGTGACATCACATAATTTCAGATACTGTGGAGGGTGATGCACTTAGATGGTTTGATTCAGTGTTAGGGTGCCAAATGCATTTGCCTGTATAAAACAGATTGATTCAATATTGGACCTTGATGCAATTGGGAGAAAATTGAAGGAAAAGGTTGAAATCTGACCACAGCATTTCATTTATAGCAAAAATTTTGTACAGATTTGTTAGAAATTCTGAACACACTCATTGGGATGCTTTAGAAACTTCCTTCTGTCCCCAATTTCTACTTGGAACTTCATATACTTTTGATGTGTGTAGTCTGTGTTAAATTTCTGTAACTGTTTATGATTTTCTTCACTTGACGCTAATGTGAAGCTACTTTCACTAGGTGAGTGTAAACAATATGTTGTGGGTAAGCAGAAGTTAAACAGCAATTATCTAAGTCTATAGATTTAGTTTAGTAACCAGAGTTTTTATTTCTTATTTTCTTTTGAAAGGGCATTTGGAGAGAGAGAGAACAGGGCTTGTGAGTAATGGGAGTGAACTTCCAGACAACATTCCTTTGAAAAGACATTCCTTTCTATAGCTAATCCACTTCCCCCATATAGATCCCTCTTCCTTGGAAGCAAAATAGTATTGTATAAAGGGGGTGAGTGGTACCAAAGAGACTCCTTTCCTCATTCCCAGAATGGCACAGATTTATGCAAAGTCATTAGGAGCAGAAATTAAATAAACAAATAAAAATTACCTAAGAGCAATACAGTTCTTCTATCAGAGTTTAGGCATTGAGCTTTGAGCAATTGCAGGCTGAGTGGCTATGAATCTTTGTCAAATCTTCATTGATACCAAAAAGAGATAGTGCAGTGTAGGGTGCTGAAGGGCCAACTAGGGCAGGGCCCTGACGTTCTGCAGATCTTCTCTATGTCTCTGCTAATGGAGCAGGGTCAGCTTGGCTGTGATGCTTGCGTCATGATCTGTATCAGGGTAGCAGGCCAAGTGGCCCTCTTGAACCTTTCAAGACTGAGGGGGTAGAGCTGGAGGAACCAGGTTAAAGCTTGATCTGTTAGGGAGAGCTGGGGTCTAACATTGGTGTCTTGCGCTCCAGTGTATTTTCAGTACCTACCAAGAAACAGAGAGTCAGGTTCAATAAATATTTATGGGAAAATATGGATTGACGAATGAATATGACAAGGGTATCAGCTAAGAATGCCAAGTCTGATGGGGAAAACCAGGATGGAAATCAGGTGTTGTGCTGAGTCTGTGAGGGCATCAGAGATGAAGTCTTATAGTGCCAGGTTTTAGATGGATTAAAAGTGACATAATTTTGGAAACAGAAACAGAAGAAAACCAAGAGTGTGTTGAGTGTGTGACTCTAGCCACCCTCCTTAAAGCGAGATGGGTTGGCGGTAAACTCCAGACATACACTCTCCTGGTTGCATGTTAGATGTACTGTATACTGGCATATACTTGTTAATGATTCCACCGTGGGAGATCAGTTCTTCATGACTGATGTTTATAAAATCCCCAATTATGCAAACCCCTTTAGATACTGATTAAAAAGTAGGAAGACCCAGTGGGAGTTTCCAATCTTGTTTCGTTTCCTGTGTAGATAGTTTCCCTAGGTAAGCCGCACTCTCGTACACAGATGTACTGTAAAGAAGGATGTATTGTATGGCAGGGAAAACCAGCATCCATTTAAATAACCGGAGACAATTTACATTAGTAGGATAATCTTTGTGGATATCTGGAAGAACTCCTAATTCAAGTGGCAAGCCAAATTGATTCTTTCTGGTCCTTGTTTATTGATGTTTCTCAAGCCCCTAGAGTAAGCTTCAAAACACAGGAGGTTTAAGATTTGTGTCACGCTCATCCACTATCATAATGCGTTAGCAGTGCTTATAGCTCTGGTTTCTATTTATACCATGGGACTGATTTGAGCAAATTCAATGTGTGGCAGTTTGCCCATTATTTACATGTTGCTCTGAAACACATTGGTAATGGGGAATGAATGACTTGATTTTCCGGAGATGAGAATAGAAATGTCTGGGTTATCATGGGACTGACCATGTACACACTTCACTTGTCACCATCTTATTAAATCCGTTTCTGAAAAGGAATGCCAAGCTTCTTGGCATGCACATCTATCATCCATACACGGAAATCATTAGGCTACGTCAATGCTGCCTCTTTGTAGTCATCTGGGCTTTATGTTCATGGGTAGAGTTACTCAGTAATATAAATAAGTCACAGCAAAGTCTTAGGCAAAAAGTTCTTTGGACTGGGGAATAATAAAAAGTTTTTTTAATGTGTTTGTTGCTTCCATATGACTTTTTGTTTATGTTCTGGATTATAGCCATTGCCATCATTGTGCAAAAGCCAGAAAGAAATTTAATCGGATGTTGCCCACAGGGGTTGTAATTTAGTATAGTTTTCAGTTTCCACCACATCTTACTAAGTCAGTGGACCCAGATGCAGCAAACCTCCACTGGGGAGACCTAGGGTAGACATGCTCAAAGCCATCATTTCATAATTAAAACATGGTTCTATCTCTTTAGGTTTCTTTGAAGATAAAATCTCCTTTAAAGATGATCCTATGCTCCTAATTAGAAGTTCCCCCAATTCTTTCCCACAAATATTATGTCTAGTTTTTGGTTTCCTGAAAAAATCTGCCCAATAATCCTTTTCTAAACATATAATTAATATATTTTCTTAAACATCTCTCGCTTTCTATCTGTTTGCCAGTATGTTTACCTCTTCAGCTCTGTAACAGAAATTCTGAAAAACAATGAAATTTCAGAGCACAGTGGGGAAGATATCCCACATAACCCTCCTCCATGCTTTCTTCACTGTCCGATCTTGAACTTCTAGCTGCTTCCTTGGTTGTCAGCTTTTTTCATTCTTCTCTCTCTTTATCACCTTTTGTATCCAGACTGTTGTCAAGTTCTGTTTATTTGGTCAATATTTCATTTACCCCTCCATTCATTCACCCATTCACTCAAGCCTCTACCTTGTACACAGAAAGGATTAATCTCAGGTTATCATGGGCACTACTGTCTATACCATTCTCTACCACAAGCAAAGTGCAGGTCTATCATTTTTTATTTAGACCACTGAGCCTGCCCTTTAGGGGTCTCAGAGAAAGAGCCACTGAACACAGGGTTGGCCTGCTATAGTGCAGAGTGTCAGAGAAGGCTGTGGCGCCCCACTCCAGTCCTCTTGCCTGGAAAATCCCATGGACGGAGAAGCCTGGTGGGCTGCAGTCCATGGGGTCGCTAAGAGTCGGACATGACTGAGCGACTTCACTTTCACTTTTCACTTTCATGCATTGGAGAAGGAAATGGCAACCCACTCCAGTGTTCTCGCCTGGAGAATCCCAGGGACGGGGGAGCCTGGTGGGCTGCCATCTATGGGGTCGCACAGAGTCGGACACGACTGAAGCGACTTAGCAGCAGCGGCAGTGTAGAGTGTTTTAAATGAGGTTGTTCTCCTGCCAGTCCCACACTCTTGTTTCTTGATACCTCGACTCTTCCTCATTCTTCATAGGTGACTACTGTGGTAGGCAGAATTGTGGGCTTCCAAATGTGGCCACATCCCAATCCCCAGATCCTGTGAAAATGTTACTTTATGTGGCAAAAGGTAGTTTACAGATGTGATGCAGTAAAGAAAGCTGGGATGGGGAGATCGTTTTGGATTATCTGCTTGAGTCCAGGAGAATAATAAGTCTCTAAAAGCAGAGCACTTTTCCTCGTTTGTTCAGAGAAAGAGATGTTACCAGAAAAGTGTCAGAGGGTGGCCACCTTGTTGACTTTGAAGATAGAGGGAGGGGGCCATGTGCCAAGTAATGCACGTGGTCTCTAGAAGCTAGGAAAGACAAGGAAATGGATCATCCCTTCCTCAGAAAGGACCTGGTGATGCCTTGGTTTTAGATAGTGGGGTCCAGGTCAGACTTCTCATATAAGGCCTGCAGGATAATAAATCTGTGTTGTTTTATGCCACTAATTTTGAGATAACTTGATATGTTGGCATTGAAACTTAATACCGCTCCCTTGACCATGGGCTTCTATACTTCTCGGGTTGACTTTTGGTATCTCCTGTCTACTGGCCCCTCTATATTGACCTCAGTTATCTACTTCAGATCTTTTTGCATCTCCAAGTGGGGACATCATCCATGCCTTGGTATCTCCTATTGACTGTGCTTTTCTCAGCTTTTAGATTCCTTTCTGCCAGTAGTTTCTATGGGCTTCACGTAACTATTTTTCCCTCCTGTAGTACTTTCCCCCTTCAGTAGACCTTCTACGCTAGACTAGGTTTCAAAGCTTTGGATTATCTGACCTCAAACTATCTTTCTGATTCTCTCCTCTAGGTTGTCATGGTCAAGCCTGTTTCAGTTAAATGGTACTTCTATTTTTGCATATAATCTTGACTTTAGAGACTTGGATCAGCCAGGAGAGGCCAGATCATGCTGGAAAAACAAAAACAACTTCAAAATTTTAGTGACATAAAATATTCAGGTGGTTCTACTGCAAGTTGGGCCCCATAGTTCCTTGTGTGCCTTAGGGAGCAGCTATTATCTCAGCAGTTGTTGGCCATGATGCAGCAGAAAGGAGTTGCACATGAGGTCAGCAATTACACCTGGTCCAGAAGTGACATCTGCCCCTTTGACTTTCAACCTAGCTACATGGCTTCATCGCATGAGAATTATAGAATTAATGCCTGTCATCTATGGGCAATTAAAGCCCATTGCCGTTGGTCTGTGATCCTCTGCAGATGGATTGGGGAATCACTTCATATCTATCAAGTCTGTCCACAGCTGCACTCTCCTGCAAAAGATTTTTTTTGGGTGCCCCTGGTCATGGAATGGTAAAGTGGTGATTTTACTATGTCCTCAGCTTACACCTCCAACGATGATAAGATTTTAAATAAGGGGAAGAAAAATGTTTGTTTACTCAGTCACCACAATCACGCCTGGACTCCACTGAATCCAAAGTGCAGTTGGGTGTTTGGGAACTGTAGTGATGAACTAGCCAACCCACAGGGGTACAGGGTCCACTGGCTGTAGGAAGCGCTCGGGGATGAACTGCTGTCCCCAAGTTTGGCAGACATGCAGAAGGTGGTCAGGATGTGTGTGCTCAAGTCGCTTCAGTTGTGCCTGAGTCTCTGTGACCCCATGGACTGTAGCCCACCAGGCTCCTCTGTCCATGGGATTCTCCAGGCAAGAGTACTGGAGTGGGTCGCCATGCCCTCCTCCAGGGGCTCTTCCTGACCCACAGACTGAGCCTGTGTCTCTTATGTCTCCTGCACTGGCTGGCAGGTTCTTTACCACGGAGCCACCTGCAAGTCTCTGGTCAGGACGTCAGGTGGGATAAATCAGGGAAAGCTCTGGGCTTATTTGCATAGGCTTCTGAAGATAACGCTGCTCTAGTTTACTTCACAACTTCTGAAGGAACTTGCAAGTATGAATTTTATGAAATTTGAAAATAGCATTTTAAGGAATTTTGTGCTACAGTGCTAAAAATACTTGCTTTGGAATTCTATAGTTCTGAACAGGATTCCCAGGTCTGGTCTATACTACTGTGTAATCTTGGGGAAGTTATTTAAATTCTCTGAGACTTGGTTTCCTCTTCTGTATAGTGAGTAATATTTTCCTCAAAAGATTAATAAGAAAATAGGAAGTGCACTTATGGTCGTATCTGGCCTAGGTAGGCTCCAAATAAGCAATGGTTCCCTTTAGTCTTCCTCCTAAGACTCAGTGGGCAGTTAATATTTCATTTTTCTTTGTATTAGGTTATATACATCTCCATTAAGCACTGTTTTATAAAGATTACTTTGCATAAGTTTGCCATTTTATGTAGTTTGCTTTCTTTTTTTTTTCTTTTCATGTTTTTTCATTGTGGTTTAATTCACATACCATAAAATTCATGGCTTTAACGTATACAATTCAGTGATTGTTATTGTATTCACAAAGCTTTACAACCAAAACCACTATTTAGTTCTATAACATTTCATTACCCCTAAAAGAAAACACATACTCTTAGCAGTCACTACCCATTTTATCCTTCTCCAGGCCCCTGACAACCACAAATTTACTTTCTGTCTCTATTGAATTGCTTGTTTTGGACATTTCATATAAATAGAACCATACATATGTGGCCTTTTGTGTATGGATCTTTTCCCTTACATAGTGTTTTAAGGTGCATCATGTTTTAGCGTGTGTCTGTATGTCTACTGCCTTTTTATTACCAAATAGGATTCTGTTGCATGGATGTACCACTTTTTGCTTACCAGTCATCAGTCAATGGACATTTGGGTTATTTTAATTATTCAGATATTATGAATAATGCTGCTATGAACATTGATGTACAAGTTTGGTATGATCACATATTTTCTTTTCTTTTGGGTATATCTTTTAAGTAGAGTTTCTGGGTCACATGGTGACTCTATGTTAGCTATTTGAGGGACTGTCAGACTGTTTTCCAAAGTGGTGGTCTTCTTTTGGCTGCTTTTAGTTGCTCAGTCATGTCTGACTCTTTGCAACCCCATGGACTGCAGCCTGCCAGGCTCCTCTGTCCCTGGGGTTTCTCAAGGGGATCTTCCCAATTGAGGGATTGAATCCAGGTCTTCCACTTTGTAGGCGGATTCTTTACTATCTGAGTCGCCCAGGAAGCCTATTTTATATTCCCACTAACACTGGGGTCGCACAGAGTCAGACACGACTGAAATGACAGCAGCAGCAGCAACAACAATGGATGAAGGTTCCAGTTTCTCCAAATCCTGATCAACATTTGTTATTGCTCGTCTTTTTTTTTTTTTTTTTTTATTACAATCTTATTTTCTGTCATTGTGATTATGGCCATCCTAATGAGTATGAAGTGGTAACACCAGTGTGGCTTTGATTTGCATTTCTACAATGACTAGTGATGCAGGACAGCTTTTTGTGTGCTTGTTAACCTTTTGTGTATCTCCTTTGGTGAAATATCTATTGAAAGCAGTTTCTTTTTCTTTTTTTTTTTTAAAACACTATCTCTTCTTGTTTTAAATTTTGTTTTTTCCCTTATGCTGCTTTGTTGTTCAGTCACTAAGCTGTGTCTCACTCCTGCTGCATGTCAGGCTTCCTGCCTTTCACTATCTCCCAGAGCTTGCTCAAACGCATATCCTTTGAGCTGGTGATGCCGTGTAACCATCTCATTCACTGTTGCCCATTTTCCTCCTGCCCTCAATCTTTCCCAGCATTATTTGTACTGCTAGATTTTCTGATTACTCTCAGTTTAACACAGAGGTGGTGTTTGAGTGAGGTACCTATTCTTTAGCTGCAAGCCATTGAAGGCAAGAACACTGAACTATGAGCCCGAGATCTGGGACCCAGCCCAGCTTTGCCACCCCTGTCTGTGAGACCTAGGACAAGTAACTATAATCTCAGCCTCCTCATCCTGTTCAACTAGGTTAGTTCATCTCAAACTACAAAACACAGCTTTGAGCTGTATATCAAATGTGGTACAAGGTCCCAGGAAACAGATGAATAAGGCTTGGTTTCTCTGCATGATACCCCTTAACATCTAGACATTTAAATGAACATTACACTATAACAAGATGCAGTCACAGGGAAGAGAGTCAAATACTATGGAAGCTCCACCAAGGGGACAGCTGATTGTCCCCAAGGCCATCTGAAGAGGTTTCAGGGAAGAGAGGCTCTGAAGTGTCTTCCTATATTAAAATTCCCTGAATATAGGACTCCATTCCCTTTTGGTTTATATGTTTTATTGTATTAAATGGAGGGGTTATATTGCCTATCAAAATTTTCAGACCTACAGTAATTAATGTTTATTGAGTTCATCAGAAAAACTAAGAGTTCTCACCACTGCTTGGTACTCTGAGGTGATACAAGACCTTGTGTCTCAGTCCCTGGGGTATGTTGGATGAAAGAATCATTTTAGAAAGAAGTGGGATGTGCAGACTACATGTTGGATGCCTCAGCTATAATTTTTCCTTTTATACTTGAGCCCCCAATAAGGATATTTTAATCCTTAATAGGAAAACTTCAGCTTCCTGGTGGAGAGATCTATAATGCTCTTTGTTAACAAGAAATCACTTCCTCTTAAGTTAGTTTCAAAGTTCTTTAGAGATTTAGCCAAACTGACTACAGATCTGTTCCTTTCCCTACAATATTACAAGGCACTTTTAGATTTAAAGATTTAGGGAGTCTAAATAGATGGAGGGAAGTTTTGGGATCTTCAAAAACTGTCAACCCTTCATATCATACAAGGGGAAACAAGCATGGCTTATGTCAAATAATCTTGGCAAGTGTGCATCTAGAATCCAGGCATTCAGTCTCCCCCTCAACAGATTTCCTTCTCTTTTGCATCTTTGTTTTCTCTTCGGAAAAAAAAATCAAAAAGTTAAAACTAAATAAGTGGTCTGGACAAACATGAACCTGTAATATATTTTAAATTGACTGGAGATGTGCAAGAAAGTATTTTGAGCTCCTAAATTCCTTGATACACTTCAAAAAAGTCTTCCTTAGACTAACTGTATTAGTCAGGTAGGGCTATTGCACAACATATAGAATGGGTGGCTTTAGCAATAGAAACTTATTTTCTTGTATTTCTTGAGGCTGGAAGTCTGAGATCAGGGTGCGAATCCAGTCAAGTTCTGGTAGGAGCTTGCTTTCTCGTTTGCAGATGGCTGTCTTCTTGCTGTGTCCTTACATGATAGAGTGAGACATCTCTTTTTTCTTCCTCTTCTTATAAGGCCACTAATCTTATTGGATTAGGAACCCTCTCTTAAGATCTCATTTGATCTTAGTTACCTCTCCAAAGGGCTTCCCAGGTGCCGCTAGTGGTAAAGAACCAACTGCCAATGCAGGAGACATAAGATATGTGGGTTCGATCCCTGGATTGGGAAGATCCCCTGGATGAGGGCACAGTGACTCACTCCAGTATTCTTGCCTGGAGAATCCCATGGACAGAGAAGTCTGGCTGGCTGCAGTCCCCTTGGGGGGTTGGAACTTTAATATATTAATGGGGGAGGCAGGAGGAGACACAATTCAGTCCATAGAATGAATGAATTTATTTTTTAACGTTTTCTTTCCTCCCAGCCTCACTCTCTCTTACCCTTTCTCCCTTACTCATAGGGAATATTGGGGGTGAGGTAATTATAATACTTTGAAAGAATTCTTTTTGATTGAGAAATATTTTGTGTGTATATGTGTGTAATAAATAAAAAACATGTTACTACTCCCTAACCAAAGTTCAATATTGTTTCCAATTGCTCCTTGCATTGCTAACACAGAAAAAGAGTTAAACCAGGGACTATAAAATTTATTATTGGGGTAACAGGACATTGGTTTTGTTATTATTCAAAATGTTCAGACAAGATCTGGCTTGGGTGAATATCTGTCAGGGATAGGCCAGAGGAGATTCCAACACTGGGTGGGAATTGGAAAAGATAACACTGGAGACTGCTTCAATTTTAAGATTTTATGATTCTCAGCAGAGTATTGGATGGGTTTGAGTTTTACCTACTCTTTTGACTGAACACCCTTGATTGCAGGTGCTAACGAATAGTGAAGTGAACCTCAAGCAAGAAGCCGGAAAGTGCAAGGACAAAGCCAGGTTTCTGGGAAAACCACTGTCAAAATTGAGAGTTGGCTGTTGTTAGTGTGGGTCAATGAGTAATGATGATTTTGGAATATTAATACCCTAGCATTGGAAAGGAAAGCTATCAGTACTATGACCAGCCAAGGAGTAACAAAGTGTGAGTAACAGAGAAACAGCTGCTGATGAAAGAGGGCTTTATGTAAAAGGAGTTTTAACATCTTTTATTATACTTATTTAATATTTTGATAGAAAAGAAATGTAAGGAACATTAATGACCATCTTTGAAACAAAAATCATGTCATGTATACTCTTTTCCTCTGGATTTTTTTCACTTGGCATAATTTTTTTTGAGATTTGTACATGGTGACATGCTGTTGCATGTGTCAAGAGTTCATTTCATTTCTTTTTTAATCCACTAGTTATTACTGCTGAATAGTACTTCATTATATGCATATACAAAAGTTTATTTATTCCCTGTTGATGATTTGGGTTGCTTCTAATTTTGGGCTATTACAATTAAAGATACTATGAATAATGTACCTTGTTCATAGTGTACATAGTTAGGTGAGACTTTAACTAGATGTGCAGATTTCTGTATGGGTCCTTATGCTTTCTTTCCTCTTGGGTAAATACCTAGGAATAGAATGGCTACATTGTGTGATATAATATTTAAGTACAATTTGTTTTTTTAACTTTTAAGATACTTCCAACCTGTTTTCTAAATTGATTGCATCATTTTACATTCTCATCAACAGCAGTTTATGATTCTGATAGTTTCTCATTATCTTTACCAAGCCTAAGAAAGTAGGGAAAACCACTAGACCATTCAGGTATGACCTAAATCAAATCCCTTATGATTATACAGTGGAAGTGACAAATAGATTTAAGGGACTAGATCTGATAGACAGAGTGCCTGATGAACTATGGATGGAGGTTCGTGACATTGTACAGAAGACAGGGATCAAGACCATCCCCAAGAAAAAGAAATGCAAAAAAGCAAAATGGCTGTCTAAGGAGGCCTTACAAATAGCTGTGAAAAGAAAAGAAGAAAAAAGCAAAGGAGAAAAGGAAAGATACACCCATTTGAATGTAGAGTTCCAAAGAATAGCAAGGAGAGATAAGAAAGCCTTCCTCAGTGATAAGTGCAAAGAAATAGAGGAAAATAATAGAATGGGAAAGACTAGAGATCTTTTCAAGAAAATTAGAGATATCAAGGGAACATTTCATGCAAAGATGGGCTCAATAAAAGACAGAAATGGTATGAACCTAACAGAAGCAGAAGATATTAAGAAGAGGTGGAAAGAATACACAAAAGAACTATACAAAAAAGATCTTCATGACCCAGATAATCACGATGGTGTGATCACTCACCTAGAGCCAGACATCCTGGAATGTGAAGTCAAGTGGGCCTTAGAAAGCATCACTATGAATAAAGCTAGTGGATGTGATGGAATTCCAGTTGATCTATTTCAAATCCTAAAAGATGATGCTGTGAAAGTGCTGCACTCCATATGCCAGCAAATTTGGAAAACTCAACAGTGGCCACAGGACTGGAAAAGGTCAGTTTTCATTCCAATCCCAAAGAAAGGCAATGCCAAAGAATGCTCAAACTACCACACAATTGCACTCATCTCACATGCTAGTAAGGTAATGCTCAAAATTCTCCAAGCCAGGCTTCAGCAATATGTGAACTGAGAACTTCCAGATGTTCAAGCTGGTTTTAGAAAAGGCAGAGGAACCAGAGGTCAAATTGCCAGCATCCACGGGATCATCGAAAAAGCAAGAGAGTTCCAAAAAAAGCATCTACTTTTGCTTTATTGACTATGCCAAAGCCTTTGACTGTGTGGATCACAATAAACTGTGGAAAACTCTGAAAGAGGTGGGATTACCAGACCACTTGACCAGCCTCTTGAGAAATCTGTATGCAGGTCAGGAAGCAACAGTTAGAACTGGACATGGAACAACAGACTGGTTCCAAATAGCAAAAGGAGTACGTCAAGGCTGTATATTGTCACCCTGCTTATTTAACTTATATGCAGAGTACATTATGAGAGGGGCTGGGCTGGATGAAGCACAAGTTGGAATCAAGATTGCCATGAGAAATATTGGTCACCTCAGATATGAGGTTACTACCCTTATGACACTACCCTTATAGCAGAAAGTGAAGAGGAACTAAAGAGCCTCTTGATGAAAGTGAAAGAGGAGAGTGAAAAAGTTGGCTTAAAGCTCAACATTCAGAAAACTAAGATCATGGCATCCGGTCCCATCACTTCATGGCAAATAGATGAGGAAACAGTGGCTGACTTTATTTTTTGGAGCTCCAAAATCACTGCAGATGGTGACTGCAGCCATGAAATTAAAAGACGCTTACTTCCTTGGAAGGAAAGTTATGACCAACCTAGACAGTATATTAAAAAGCTGAGACATTACTTTGCCAACAAAGGTCCATCTTGTCAAAGCTATAGTTTTTCCAGTAGTCATGTACGGATGTGAGAGTTGGATTCTAAAGAAAGCTGAGTGCCAAAGAGTTGTGCTTTTGTACTGTGGTATTGGAGAAGACTCTTAAGATTCCCTTGGACTGCAAGGAGATCCAACCAGTTGATCCTAAAGGAGATCAGTCCTGAGTGTTCATTGGAGGAACTGATGTTGAAGCTGAATCTCCAGTACTTTGGCCACCTGATGCGAAGAACTGACTCATTTAAAAAGACCCTGATGCTGGGAATGACCGAAGGTGGTCGGAGAAGGGGATGACAGAGGATGAGATGGTTGGATGGCATCACCGACTCAATGGACATGGGTTTGGGTAAACTCCAGGAGTTGGTGATGGACAGGGAGGCCTGATGTGCTGCAGTCCATGGGGTCGCAAAGAGTCGGACATGACTGAGTACTGAACTGAACTGAGGTATGGATAACCTTTCTACTTTTAGCCATTTTAATAGTTGTGTAGTGATATCTCATTGTGGTTATTTTTCACTTCCCTAATGTTTAATTATGGCAAACATTTTTTATATGCTTGTTTGCCATCCATATATCTCCTTGGTGAAATATCTGATCAAATCTTTTGCCTATTTTTAAATATTGGGTTGTTTTTTAAATTGGATCAGAGGTCTTTCCATATTCTGCATACACATTGTTTATCAGATTTATGCTTTGTAAATGTTCTGTGCATTTTGATTTGTAAACTTATGAACATAGTCCTAAGTACTTTTTAAATACATAAAACAGTACTTAATAATACTTCAAGCTAAGCTTATAAAAATAATGCTAAAGATGAATGAAGATAATCAATAGGGGGGGATCATAGGTTTTCAGGTTCTCATTTGATTACCTTTGATTTTTCTGCTTGCTAAACACTTTGCTCAAATGTTCCTTCTTAATGCGTTGAGAATTATCTGTCTTATCTATACAGGGAAGTTAGAAATGTAAAACATAATTTTTGTTATTACAGATTATCTCATTTTCTTGGCATAATATTTACATTTTTATCAAGGTAATGCATACACATGGTTAGATAATACAATATTTATAGGCAAGGCTTATAAAGATCATCATTAATTCTCTAACCTATCCCTCAATTATTGCCACCCTCTGAGACAATCACTTTGAACTCTTTTAAAAATATACTTCTGATAATTGCTTCCATATTCCTAAATAATTGTCTTTATATGCAGTTATCTATTTTAGCCTTTATCTATTGATTTTCTCTTATAATAAAGGAAGGTTGGATCTTTGACATGCCTGTATTTTTAGTTAAATCAGCAGATAGTGGTCATACCAATAAAAACACCAAAATAGCAATAACAAAAATAATGCAAATATTTCCGCTGTTCTTTTACAATGTATTGTGGGTGCCTTTACTTTCTTGTGCATCTTTCTACTGTTATTTGAGTTAATTATTTATTTTTATTTTATGCTACACAGTCTCTTATACCTATTATTTCTTTTTCTTGTTTGTTCTATCAGATTGGTCATATACCCATCACTATATTTTCCCAAATGCTGAAACATTTTGTGTTTTTTTTTTTTTTGAAACATTTTGATTAACATACCACATTAAAAAAAAAATCTTTTGGGACTTTTCTCCCTGAGGTCTCTATACTTCTGTTCCATTCCAGATGGTTATTCTTCAAGCCTTCTGCATAGCTGTTATGCTGGGTTTTACCTCCATATTAGTTTTTTTGTGTTCAATGTCTGCATGCTGCATCTTGTCTTTTCCTCTTCAGCTGGAGCACATCCTTAAGCAGCTTTCCCAAGAAGACTTTGAGAAGGGCAAAACTTATTTTTCCTCATCCTTGATTGACAGTTCAGCTAGATATAAAATTCTGGGTTGAAAATGATCTTCCCTCAGGACTTTGAAGGCATTTTCGCAGTGTCTTTTAGCATCTAATGTTCAGCTTGAGAATTTCAATACAATTCTAATTATTTTGCATGTACTGCACCCCTGCCCCTCTTTCCTCTCTGGAAATTTCTGCACTCTTTATCGTGGATGCTTGTGGATATTTGATAAGTACTCTATAGGTCTTTTCATTGTGTGAGCATTTAGTGGATTTTCTTAATCTGTGGAGGCATGTACTGCTGGGAAATTTTTCTTGATTATATCGGTGATAACTTTCCCTCTAACTTCTTCTGTTCTTTGTTTCTGGAACTCTCATTCATCAGGTGTGAGAATATTCTGAACTTATTCTATCTATTCTATTTTTCATTTTTCAATAACTTTATGCTTTTTTACTGAGGTATGATGATGTGTAACACTGTCTTAGTTTCAGGTGTACGGCCCAATGGTTCAGTATTTGTGTATATTGCAAAATGATCACCACAGTTAGTTAACATCTGTCACTATACATAGTCACAAAGTTTTTTCTTGTGATGAGAACGTTTAAGACTTCCTTTTAGCAACTTTCAGTCCATTTAATATTTTTTATTTTATTTTTGAGAGGTATCTTTGATTTATCATCTAATCCTTCTACGGAATTTAAAATTTTGTCTGTCACACTTCTATTTTCTCAGAGTTCTTTATTATTTTTGGATTGTTTCTTTTTTAATGCCTCCTTTCTGGTTGAATGAGTACCACTTCTTTCTTACCTTTTCCAGAATTTAAACTGTGTGATGATTCTTTTTGTACTCTGTCTTACCTGTTTCCTTGGACTTCTCAGCCTTTTGGAGTTTCCAAACCATGGATCAGCTCAGTTTTCAGTTCTTGGTGACCTTCCCGTGGCAGAGGCTGTAGATGCCCTGCCAGATTCCCTTTAACAGGTTGGTGCTTGCATCCCCCAGGTTCAGGGGACGTTATTTTGCTGCTCATTTACATCTGCTGCCTTCTCTAGGTGCTAACAGCCTGATAGAGCCCTGGAATGACCTCTTAATGGCACAATTCAGCAACCTGTTGACTCACGCAGATGGCGGACACTGTCCTTTCAGATCTAGTATTTGCCTTAAACCAGTGACCTTGATATGTTATTTTGCCCCTAGCAGGTAGTCTATAAGCATCTGGGACTTCTGGGATGTATGCATGATCCAGCGCACAGTCACTAGGCAATCCTTCACTCTGTGGGTCTGGGGATCCTGGTTCCTGGTGGAAGGGGAATTCTTCCACCTGGGAGTATCAACCTAATTTAAAACTACAGAGGCCACATTATTCATTCTGTTATCCCAATTCCAGTAGGACAGCAGGCAAAGGAAGGAACTGCCACGTTGGCAGAGGTGATGCTTTGTCTAGCATTTTAGCACATTTTTGGAGAGAAGAGTTGTATGTGAAAGTGAAAATCACTCAGTTGTGTCTGCCTCTTTTCAACCCCATGGACTGTAGCCTGCCAGGCTCCTCTGTCCGTAGAAATCTCCAGGCCAAAATACTGGAGTGGGTAGCTGTTCCCTTCTCCAGGGGATCTTCCCAACCCAGGGATCGAACCCAGATCTCCTGAATTGCAGGCAGATTCTTTGCCAGCTGAGCTACCAGGGAAGCCCAAGAATACTGGAGTGAGTAACCTATCCCTTCTCCAGCAGATCGTCCCAACTGAGGAATTGAACTGGGGTCTTATGTATTGCAGATGGATTCTTTACCAGCTGAGCTACCAGGGACGCCCTGAAGAGTTATATACATATGGCCAATCTTATAAGGAAGTTAAACTCTTGGTATATAGAACTTAAGGTTTATTCTTTATTTTCTAATAATGTGCCATTTCTACTAAAGATTTTAAAAATTTTGTTAAAAATTATTTAAGAAACAAAATCAGAAATTGTAAGGCTTCAAGTTTTAAACAAGACTGTCAGAAATTCCAAGGAATAGTGTGTTGGGGTGGAGTCATTCATTTTGCTTTTAGTCTAGTGTTTCCAAGAAACATTTCGCTTACTAGAGGGACATGTTATGAAATGATTTGAACAGATTTACTAATTTCTGCTAGAACAAGTGTCAGAAGCTATTAGTGAGGTAAAACAGGGTCATTAGGGTTATAATTATATACCTCTCTGAATTTTCACAAGTTTATCTAGTTCATTATTGTTTTCTTAAAATGTTTAATTACCATGATCATACTTTATCTGCAGCATGTGTGTACCTATCATTTATGTCTATGTGATATATGTATCTATTGGCCTATGTCTTATCCCCCCCATAGAGTTGAAGGCAAATGTTATGTTTTTTTTTATCCTTCTATCTCTGCAGAGTCTGTTACCTGGTAAGATGCTCAATTGGATATTGGTTTACAGTAAAATAAAACAGAAAAACCTAGAAAATATTTCTATTTGAGAAATTCACTATAGTCACTAATGATTGCAAGACAGTAGTGATTTCTCTCAATCTATAATCTCCTGCAAGTAAATAAAGTATCTCCTTTGCATCGCCTAACACTTTCTTGTTGCAAATAAAATTGGATCTGAGATTGTGCACAGCTGGTTTGAGTACCAGCTACGAAAGCCCAGCTCAAGTGAAGTCATTCTTGGTGCAGCTGTCTGCTTCACAGTCATTCAGTTTCACTTCACAGAGGCTTGAACAGTATTTATGTTCTTCCTTCCACATCTGCAGAACTCCTTTTGGAGTCAATGAGAATCACAGACTTGTATTTAGCACGCTGGAGACACTGTATGAGATTTTATTTTGTGCTTATGTGTTTTTTTTCCTCCCTTTATTGCCGGAGGACAGGATTAATATTTGGGTTACACTTATCATATGACACAAACAGAGTTACAGAATTCACGCAATCAAATAAATTTACATTTGGAAGGGACTTTAAGTGTCATTTAGTTGAATACCTACCAGTCCTATTTTACACATGAGAAAATTGAGTCTTAAAGACCTTAAATTACTTGATTAAGTATAGTTACTGGTAGATGCAAGATTAGTGGTATCATTCCAGTGCAAGCATATTTTAGGGAACTGGCTGGCATTCAGTTCTCAGCTACAAAAGTCATTTAACAAATTATGTTTTACTAACTTCCCATTGTATTCAATATCTTAAAATATTTAATGTTGAATTCATGTTGTATATTAAATGTTTTAAATAAATATTTTAAGATCTCAGTTAATTGAAATATTAGAAGTTTGTGTTGTCCATTTAATTAGTTTTTCTGAAAAATTAAGGGTCCAAACTTTTGATATTAAAAATTATTTCAACATTCATCAGTGTCTACTGCAACTTAATGTCTACACAATATAGTGGGGCCATCTTGATCTTAAGTCAATAAATAAAAGACTATTGTTGCTCCAGGATCCTTGGTGTGAGATTCTGGTATTGAATATATAGAATGTAAGAGCTCATTCTGAATATATACTGAATGAGGACACATATCTAGGGAGAGAATTTTTAGACTAATTCCTTACATAAGCTTGTTAACTTTTCTAATAAAAATTTGAACATGTTAAAAAAAATGTTTGGATCATTTGAAAGTAAGAGTTGGGTTTTTATGCTAATTTACTATCTGTTCTACATCTTAATGAATGACTTTTGATCATGCCTGTGCCCCAGGAGGTTTTATGCACAGCCTGATATTCTTTATGACCTCACTCACGTGTCTTCTGTTTGTTCATATTAATCTTTCTCCAACATTAGAAAAAAAAGATACTGGAAAGTCAGAAAGGTGCTATCAGTTACCACATCAAAAGCACCCTATGTCAAAGTCAAAGAAAGTAAGTAAGAAGGTGTCTTGGGTTAAAGTCGGTAAGAAACAGGGGAACCCAGGCCAGGAAAATGATAGACCATAAAGACTCAAGGATCCAGACATCATCAGAAGATACATTATTAGTAATACAAGCAAAGGGGTTGTTAAGGATCTAACTCAATGGGTCTGAAAAAGTGGGCCACACACACCAGAAGCAAGAATGAACTTCAGCATAGAATAAGTATTGAAAGGAGAAATTTGAATTAGAAGTTTCTCTTCATGCATTTCCTTCTCAAAACCTTGGATGTATGTAGTCTAAGGCAGATGAGACAGTTGGACGTTTGAGGTCTGAGCAAGGTGGCTTCTAATATGGGACTGTGCTCTCATTTCTCTTGCTTCTTGAAGCCTCTCTATTTTGCACACTGTGGTTCCACAGATTCTCACTAAGTGAAAGTTGTGTAGATGAAACACACATACATGTATGCACACACACAGGGACATACTGGCTTTGAGGGGACCCTGGATCAGACTTAAGGCACATGTATTAAGTACTGCATGGATTCAGTTCAGTTGAGTCACTCAGTTGTGTCCGACTCTTTGTGACCCCATGGACTGTAGGATGCCAGGCTTCCCTGTCCGTCACCAACTCCCAGAACTTGCTCAAACTCATGTCCATGGAGTTGGTATTGCCATCCAAACATCTCATCCTGTCGTCCCCTTGTCCTCCTGCCTTCAATCTTTCCCAGCATCAGGACCTTTTCCATTGAGTCAGCTCTTTGCATCAGGTGGTCAACGTATTGGAGCTTCAGCTTCAGCATCAATCCTTCCAATGAATATTCAGGACTTATTTCTTTTAGGATGGACTGGTTGGATCTCCTTGCAGTTTGAGGCACTCTCAAGAGTTTTCTCCAACACCACAGTTCAAAAGCATCAATCCTTCGGCCCTCAGTTTTCTTTCTGGCCCAATTCTCACATCCACACATGACCACTGGTAAAACCATAGCTTTGACTAGATGGACCTTTGTCGGTAAAGTAATGTCTCTGCTTTTTAATATGCTGTCTAGGTTGGTCACAGCATTTCTTACAAGGAGCAAGTGTCTTAATTTCATGGCTGCAATCACCATTTACAGTAATTTTGAAGCCCAAGAAGACAAAATCTATCACTGTTTCCATTGTTTCCACATGTATTTGCCATGAAGTGATGGGAACCAGATGCCGTGATCTTTGTTTTTTGAATGCTGAGTTTAAAGCCAGCTTTTTCACTCTCTTCTTTCACTTTCATCAAGAGGCTCTTTAGTTCCTCTTTGCTTTCTGCCACAAGGATGCCATAAGATATGGTCATCTGCATATCTCAGGTTATTGATATTCTGGCAATCTTGATTCCAGTTTGTGCTTCATCCAGTCTGGCATTTCGCATGATGTACTCTGCACACATAAGTTAAATAAGTAAGGTGACAATATACAGCCTTGATGTACTCCTTTCCCAAATTGGAATCAGTCCATTGTTCCATGTCCGGTTCTAACTGTTGCTTCTTGACCTGCATACAGATTTCTCAGGAGGCAAGTCAGGTGGACTGGTATTCCCATCTCTTAAAGAATTTTCCAGTTTGTTGTGATCCACACAGTCAAAGGCTTTAGTATAGTCAATGAAGCAGAAGTAGATGTTTTCCTGGAATTCTCTTACTTTTTCTGTGGTCCAGTGGATGTTGGCAATTTGATCTCTGGTTCCTCTGCCTCTTCTAAATCCAGCTTGAATGCTTGGAAGTTCTTGGTACACGTACTGTTGAAGCTTAGCTTAGACAATTTTGCACATTACTTTGCTAGCATGTGAGATGAGTGCAATCATGTGGTAGTTAGATCATTCTTTGACTTTGCCTTTCTTTGGGATTGGAATGAAAACTGACCTTTTTACTTGGATTAAATATTTGGATAAAATTGCATGTTTTCCTTGTCTGGTTTACCAGAATTATTATTGATCATTCTTGCATATAGTTTTGAGGCTTCCCTCACAGACTTCCTGACCAATGCAGCTCTCTATTCACTGAGTGAATTCACAGACTTATGTGTTACTTTATGACTCTTTGGGGACTGGTGATAGGGCATATTTCTTGGGACCTAAAAGATCAGTGAGAATTTGAACAATGAAAAAAATTAAAGAATTCATTAGCTTTCTTGTTAGAGTTTGCCTTTGTGGAAAACATTGGGAAGATAAGGCATCAATAAGCATTTTCAAACAGGATAAAATTTTTTAAATAGAGGGGACTGTGTACATTTAAATGGAAGTGTTTTGGGGTTATGATGTTATAGAATTTAAGTTGTCACTGCAACTCTGTTGGAAGCCGCATGAACATGTGATAGCTCAGCAGTTGTAACCAGAACTATTTTAGGGTTCTAGTCTTCCGACAATATTGTAGGATGACTTGAAAAAATTATTTTACCTCTCCTGATCGCCATTTCTTTGTATGAAACTTGACACATTTAGACTAAAACTGTAGTGTCCTGTTTGCTCTGTTCATGATATATATTTTTTTATCTAACAAAATTTTGGCAAATAAAGGTAAATACTGACTGATCCTGGACTCGTAAAACCTTGTGTTAGTAAGAGAGAGAAGTGGTCCCATGGGTTGGATAAACAAGAGGAGAAGAATGTGGGTGAATATATCTACAAGTTGAGCTGAACTGTATCGTGATGATGATCTGCTGGCCTCGAGACATCTAATTGCACACACAGCTGCTTTTGACAAGTAGAACTGCAGGTGACAAAAGTTATGTCAACATCTCAGTGAGGTGTAGATTAGCAGTACCTAATTTCTTAGGCAGAGCTGATAAATGAGACACAATGGAAATAAGGTCAACAGGAAGGGCATCCAAGTAAATTGGAATAAAGTCCAGCCTAAGGTTGTTTCCAGCAGAGGTGTAAGGGATTCAATTGTGATTGGCAGAGAAAGTATTTTCTCTGTCTATGAGAAGAGCCAGCAAGAACAATGGAAGGGACCTGACAAAAGAAATGAGATATTCCCCAAAAGTGTCTATGGGGAAGACATTCCCCAAAGAGGGCCAGCAGAAGCAGACCCTCTCCTATGACATTTTTATATTATCTTTATCTCTTTTTTCTCAGAAAAAGTTTTCTTTTTTTCCTCTTCCTTTTGTCTTCCTTTCACCTCTTGAAAGACTTGAGATTTAGATTATAGCCCCTGTATACCAATGAGAACTTGTACTTGAACCCTTAAGTTGGAAGATTCTTACTCAGAGGCCCCTGAGAGATCCTCACAGCAGAGTTGCTTCTGGGGACTTGGGAAATGACCAGTCTCTTTGATTTCCTGGGGAAAGCCACCACAACAAAGTCCTTGAGGTCAAAGCTCAGGTTTACACTGCACAAGAAGTTGCAAATTTCGACTTTTCGGTGGGTTCACAGAGAGGTCACCAGGACTAGTTCCTGCACACATTGCCAGTAACAACAGACTTGTCCACAATGAAAAAATAAAAAAAAAAAAAAAGAAGAAGAAATTGGAATAATGATGCAAAGTCTCTGTGGATGAATTTAAAAACTTGATGAAATGATTGATCAAGTGGCCATACCATTGAATTAAATGGATCAAAGCGTGGCTTGGCGTGTCACAGCAAACACATAAACTTAGGTGAGCCAGGCAAGATTTCTCCTTTGTGTGGCTTTTTTGATATTGAACTCACAGGCTTGTTGTTGTCTTCTAAGGAGAGGCCCAGTTGTCTGAGGCCCCTCCCTGTGTCCCCTTTGCCCCCACATGTGATTTGATGTCCTTCTGCTCTCTCGCATCTCTTTTCACTCTTCCCTGCTATTTCAGGCAAGTCTCAATGAGCCTTGAAAACCAGGTCCAGAGCTGCATAGACAGACTGTCTGCAAAGCTCATAATGTTGCTGCCAGTCCAGGTCATCACTGTTCAACATGGGCTCTCGCTAGATCTGGCAAAGCATCACAGCTATCTCTGTGTTTAGAGGACCCAGGTTGTCTGAAAGGAAGCATTGTTCACTTATAGCACTCTGTCTGAAGCATCCTTCTTGGGAAGGCTCTACCAGGAATCACTAGACTCTTTCCAACTATAATGCTTGGGCAGGAGGGTAGAAGCTTCCTAGGCAAGGTTGTGAACGTTTCACCCTAGAAGAAATTTTTTGTCTTCTAAAAATAAGGGGATGCATTGGAAATAAAAGAGACTTTTAATTCAAATTCAAATGATAAATACAGTTTTATAGCAGTGAGGAGAATTTACCAAGACAAAACGAAGTTGAAAGGCCCTCATGGATTGGAAAGAGGGTTACCTATGAAGATGAACTTGTGCTCCTTCACATGGCCTGAGTTCTATTGGAGGAAAATCCCTTCCTGCCTCCCAGTCACTTTATGGAGAAAAAAGTCTGATCTCAGTTTTCAGGCTTGATATTTTAATACATTACACTGTTTTTAATGCAAGCATCTCAAAAGAGTTTAAACCCTCTTTGAGACACTAGAGCTGTTGGCTCATTTCATATCAGTCAGGGGCTAAAGCCTGTGAGTACTTGGTTTTGTTTTTCCTTTTGCTGGGGTTGTGGCAAACTGCACTGCACAGTTTGGGCTTTGGGAGTTGGCCCGCTGAACTCGCAGAAGATGGCTCTCGCAGGGACACAGGGGACAGCTGAGAACCAGGCAGCCTGCAGAGAAGGCCCTTCTGAGGGTCAGTTTGGAAGAAGCCACAAGAAAAAAGGGTGAGGGTTAATGACTCCCTTCATGAGGCTTGTTGGCAGGGGTACTTCACCTCAAATGGAAATTTCAGAAGTTTCTGTACTGCTCGCAAGAGCATTCCTTGAGTTGAGTAGCAGAAAGTTAGGCCAAGCATAATGTAGTGACTGCCGAACACAGCTGTCTCCAGGAACTCGTCGTCATCATCAAATAGTATTTATTAAAAGCCCACACGCATATGGTTCAGAACAAACCACATTAAACAAGCAGGGTTGAGTTGCTGTTCCTCTGGAGGGCCACAATATAAGACACACCAAAAATCAACTCTTGTTTCTATTAAGCTATGTTCTGACAACACAAGAATACTGAGAAAGGAAATTGCTTACACGGTGATTAATATTAATATGAATAATAATAATTAGTGCACTAAATACAATGCTAATTAGTGTGAACGTGAATGTGTCAGTCAGTCAGTGTAGGTATCATTAATTAACTACTTTCTTTGTGTCAGGTCCAACACTATTTCCTTATGCTATTTCAAAATGATCTTTATTTCTACTCAGTGAAGTAGGTATCATTACTAAGACTAATTTATGAAAGAGGTAAATGAAGCATAGACAAGTTAAATAATTTTCCCATTAAGACAAAGTTACAGGCTAGCAGAGGTGGGGCTTTAACTTAGGTTTATTTAAATCCAAAGACCATGCTAGGCCCTACTGTTGCAGAAGAATGGGGCTTGAGAGGATGGTCATAGCCCTGGTCTCTGGTGAGTCTCTAGGATGGGCTGCCCAATGAGGGGCCTTGGCTTTGCTCAGGAAAGAATTTAAGAGTGAACCTCGGTAAAGTGAAAGCAAGTTTATTTAGAGAGATACACACTTGGACCTTTCCCTGGTGGTCCAGTGGTTAAGATTCCGAGCTTCCAATGCAGATGGTACAATTTTGATCCCAGGTCGGGGAACTAAGATTCCACATGTTGTGTGGTATGGCCAATTAAAAAAAAAAATAGAGATGCCTACTTCATAGGCAGAGTGTATGACATTTCAGAAGATAAGAGGTGCCCCAGAAATATAGAGTGATTCAGTTTTCTTATTGTTCAGTTGCTAAGTCCTGTCTGACTCTTTGCAACCCCATGGACTGCAGCACACCTGGCTCCTCCTTCACTATTTCCCAGAGTTTGTTCAAATCCATGTCCATTTATCCAGCGATGCTATCTAACCATCTCATCCTCTGCCACCCCTTCTCCTGTTGCCTTCAATCTTTCCCAGCATCGGGGTCTTTTCCAATGAGCTGGCTCTTCGCATCAGCTGGCCAAAGTATTGGAGCTTCAATTTCAGCACCAGTCTTTCCAATGAATATTCAGGGCTGATTTCCTTTAGGATTGATGGGTTTGATCTCCTAGTCCGTAAGACTCTCAAGAGTCTTCTCCAGCACCACAATTCAAAAGCATCAGTTCTTTGGAGCTCAACATTCTTTATGGTCCAACCTTCACATCCATAACATGACTACTGGAAAAATCATAGCTTTGACTCTATGGACTTTTGTTGACAAAGTAATCTCTTTGCTTTTTAATACTCTGCCTGGTTTGTTATAGCTTTCCTTTCAAGAAGCAAACGTCTTTGAATTTCATGGCTGCAGTCATCATCTGTAGTGATTTTGAAGACCAAGAAAAGAAAATCTGTCACCACGTCCACTTTTCCCCCTTCTACTTGCTATGAAGCAATGCGACCAGATGCCATGATCTTAGTTTTTTGAATATTGAGTTCCAAACTAGCTTTTCACTCTCCCCTTTCACCCTCATCAAGAGGCTCATTAGCTCCTCATCACTTTTTGTCATTAGAGTGGTATCATCTGCCTATCTGAGGTTGTTGATATGTCTCCCGGAAATCTTTATTCCAGTTTGTACTTCATCCAGTCTGGCATTTCGCATGATGTACTCTGAATGTATAAGTTAAATAAACAAGGTGACAATATACAGCCTTGACATACTCCTTTCCCGATTTTGAATCAGTCAACTGTTCCATGTAAGGTTCTCATTGTTGCTCCTTGACCTGCATATAGATTTCTCAGGAGACAGCTAAGGTGGTCTGGTATTCCCATCTCTTTAAAAACTTTCCATAGTTTTCTGTGATCTTCAGAGTCAGAGTCACAGTGGAGATTTCCCGGCGTCGGGCTCATTTTATGGTCAGTGTCAGCGCTGTCATGGTTCCTGTGGATGTGTCATTTAGCATGCTAGTACATTACAACACGCATAATGAGGCTCAAGGTACAGAAAGCTGCCTCTCTTGCCATTTTGGGCCTAGTAGGCTCTAACCAGTCTTTGTTGTATTCTGTCCCCAGTGGCTGCGTCGTTCTTTTAATGGGTATGCCCTGCCCCCTTCCCCTCTTGTCTCAATATTGCCGGTTCTCATAAGAGTTGAAAGTTGGCCTTGGGTGGGGTAGTAGAATATTTATAAAATAATAGTGCCTATACTTTGTAAAGCAAGATATTTTATCTATAACTTTAATAAATTCAGAAACTACTTCATTTGACTCTTTTTATTCCAAATGGTGTTGCTTCCCTGGGGCTCAGACAGTAAAGAACCCACCTGCAAAGTGGGAGATCTGGGTTCAGTCCCTGGGTTGGGAAGATCCCCTGGAGGAGGGCATGGCAACCCATTCCAGTATTCTTGCCTGGAGATTCCCCATGGACTTGGGAGCCTGGTGTGCTGCAGTCCATGGGGTTGCGAAGAGTCAGACACGACTGAATGACTAACGACAGCACAGTACATTTAAAATGGTGTTGTTCCTACCATTAAGGGGGTTAAGAATTTTCTTTGCCATGAAAAACAGAAGAAGTGGGGCTGGTGAGTCAGGAGTATGTCTAACTGAAGTAGTTTACACACCAAATTGGATGAAGAAGACTGGTCTAGATAACTGATCAGAATCACCTAAGCCACAGAATTTTGAAAAACATGCTCCTGAAACCAAGCAGCGTCTATGGGTCCCTCCTAGGTACAAAAACCTTTCTGTGTCCCCAGTCCCTGGTTTGTAGGATAAAGGCTTTGTTCTCCTATACCTTCCCTAAGTTCCAAAAGGCAAATTCAAACAGTTGCTAATCAGGGAAATGAAGAAATACAGAAACAAAGGAAAAGCAGTCAAACCTAGTTCCTCCTCAAGGAATAAGCATAACAATACATCTTTGAGTTCTTCTGTAGAAACTAAAACCCCCGCCCAGGAAGAGGATGGTAATTTCAGGCTGAACACAAGATTCCTGGAACACTGCCCTGTTACCTCACCACCAATCAATCTTCCCCTGTAGCTCAGTCGCTAAGGAAACCACCTGTGGTGCTGGAGACCAGGCTTCAATCCCTGGGTCAGGAAGATCTCCTGGAGAAGGAAATGGCAACCCACTCCAGTATCCTTGCCTGCAGAGTCTCATGGACAGAGGAGCCAGGTGGGCTGCAGTCCATGGGTTGCCAAAGAGCTGGGCATGACTGAGCAACTAACACTTAACCTATCAGAAGTCACACACCCTGCAGCCCTCACTCCAAATTTTGCCTTTAAACATTCTTCCCTGTTTGGGTCTTTTTGAGCACGAGCCACTAATTCTTGCTTGGCCCTTGCCATAAACATTTCTCTGCTCCAGACTCTGACATTTCAGTCTATATGGGCTCACTGTGCATTGGGCACACTGAACTTGGATTTGACAACACTTTCTACAATAATCTATGCTGATTGGTAGTCGTCGGATGATGGATAGATAGATAGATAGATAGATAGATAGATATAGATAGATAGATAGATATAGATAGATAGATAACTGATTCACTTTGCCATGCACCTGAAACTAACACAACATTGTAAATTAACTCTACTGCAATTAAAAAAATAGCACTCAGGAGGGAAGGAGAAGGACTCAATTAATTTCAACCCCTTTTCTTTAGTATTTATACTGCTTGTTGTGCTCTGAACTTCCTGGAACCGTGGTTTGGTATCTGACGTTAATTTGGGGGAAATTCTCACCATTATTGTTTCAAACAATTCTTTTGCTCCTTTCTGTCTTTCTTCTCCTTCCAGTATGCCCATTACTCGTATGTTACACCCTTTGTAATTATCTTACAGTCCTTGGATATTCTGCTCTTTAAGTCTTTGTTCTGTTTGCTTTCAATTTTGTACGTTTCTTTTGAGACATTCCTCAAGCTCAGAGATTCTTTCCTTAACTGAGTCCAGTCCACCAATAAACCCATCAAAGTCATTCTTTATTTCTGTTAAGGTGCTTTTTATCTCCAGCGTTTCTCTTTGGTCCTCTCTTGGGATTTTCATCTTCCTACTCACATTGCTCACCTGTTCTTTCGTGTTGTCTGCTTATCCATTAGAACCCTTAGCATATTAATCATAGTTTAAAATTCCTGATGTGATCATTCCAACAGCCCTGCCACATCTTGTTCTGATGCTTGCTCTCTCTCTTCAAAGTATGTTTTTGCTGTTTGGCATGCCTTGTTGTGGAACTTTCCTCAGTGGTAAAGAATTCACCTGCCAATTCAGGAGACACAGGTTTGATCCATGGGTTGGGAAGATGCCCTGGAGAAGGAAACGGCAGCTCACTCTGGTATTCTTGCTGGGAAACTCCCATGGATAGAAGAGCCTGGTGGGCTGTAGTCCATGGGGTTGCAAACAGTCAGGCATGACTTAGTGACTAAACAGCAGCAACAATAATGTGCCTTGTTATTGTTTCCTGGTAGCTAAACACGACCCTAACAGGTAAAAGGAACTGCTGTAAATAAGCCTGTAGTGATGTGGTGGTGAGGTGTGGAGGAGGGGAAGCGTTCTATCAACCAGTCATGAGGCCTCCGTCTTGGTGAGCCTGTGTGTGCTCAGTTGCTCAGTCATATCTGGTGTTTGACTCTTAGTGACCCCATGTAGCCCGTCAGGCTCTGTCTATAGGATTCTCTAGACATGGGTACTGGAGTGGGTTGCCATGCCCTCCTCCAGGGGATCTTCCTGACCTAGGGATCACATCTCCTATGTCCCCTGCATTGCAGGCAGATTCTTTACCCCCTGATCCACCAGTGGGAAGCCCCTTGGTGAGCTTATGCCTCACCAAAAGTGAACTTCACAAGAGCCTCTTGGCTTTTTCCTCCTCTCTTAGGTGAGACAAGATGGCTAGAGTGGGCTTGAGTTGGGTATTTCCCTCCCCCCAAGTCAGATAGGGAAAGGAGTATGTCAAGGCTGTATATTGTCACCCTGCTTATTTAACTTATATGCAAAGTACGTCCATGCAAAATGCCGGACTGGATGAAGCACAAGCTGGAATCAAGATTGCTGGGAGAAATACCAGTAACCTAAGATATGCAGATAACACCACCCTTATGGCAGAAAGTGAAGAAAAAGTAAAGAGCCTCTTGATGAAAGTGAAAGAGAAGAGTGAAAAAGTTGGCTTAAAATTTGACATTCAGAAAATGAAGATCATGGCATCCGGTCCCATCACTTCATGGCAAATAGATGGGGAAACAATGGAGACAGTGACAGACTTTATTTTCTTGGGCTCCAAAATCACTGTAGATGGTGATTTCAGCTATGAAATTAAAAGACACTTGCTCCTCAGAAGAAAAGCTATGACCAACCTAGACAGCATATTAAAAAGCAGAGACATTACTTTGCCAACAAATGTCTGTATAGTCAAAGCTATGGTTTTTCCAGTAGTCAAGTATGGATGTGAGAGTTGGACTATAAAGAAAGCTGAGCACCGAAGAATTTATGCTTTTGAACTGTGGTATTGGAGAAGGGAATACCAGACCACCTGACCTGCCTCTTAAGAAATCTGTATGCAGGTCAGGAAGCAACAGTTAGAACTAGACATGGAACAACAGACTGGTTCCAAACAGGAAAAGGAGTATGTCAAGGCTGTATATGCAGAGTACCTCATGAGAAATGCTGGGCTGGAAGAAGCACAAGCTGGAATCAAGACTATCGGGAGAAATATCAATAACCTTAGATATGCAGATGACACCACCCTTATGGCAGAAAGTGAAGAGGAACTAAAAAGCCTCTTGATGAAAGTGAAAGAAGAGAGTGAAAAAGTTGGCTTAAAGCTCAACATTCAGAAAACTAAGATCATGGCATCTGGTCCCATCACCTCACGGGAAATAGATGGGGAGACGGTGGAAACAGTGTCAGACTTTATTTTATGGGCTCCAAAATCACTGCGGATGGTGACTGCAGCCATGAAATTAAAAGACGCTTACTCCTTGGAAGGAAAGTGATGACCAACCTAGACAGCATATTAAAAAGCAGAGACATTACTTTGCCAGCAAAGGTCCGTCTGGTCAAGGCTACGATTTTTCCAGTGGTCATGTATGGATGTGAGAGTTGGACTGTGAAGAAAGCTGAACATCGAAAAATTGATGGTTTTGAACTGTGGTGCTGGAGAAGACTCTTGAGAGTCCCTTGGACTGCAAGGAGATCCAACCAGTCCATCCTGAAGGAGATCAGTTCTAGGTGTTGATTGGTAGGACTGATGCTGAAGCTGAAACGCCAATACTTTGGCCACCTCATGTGAAGAGTTGACTCATTGGAAAAGACCCTGATGCTGGGAGGTATTGGGGGCAGGAGGAGAAGGGGGTGACAGAGGATGAGATGGCTGGATGGCATCACCGACTTGATGGACATGAGTCTGAGTAAACTCTGGGTTGGTGATAGACAGAGAGGCCTGGCGTGCTGCGATTCATGGGGTCGCAAAGAGTCGGACACGACTGAGCGACTGAACTGAACGGAACTGAGGTCAGTCACAGGTGTTGATAATGCCCTGCAGGTAGGCTCTGGTTAAGCAGTTTCCTCTGCGGGCAGGCTTGTTAAGAAGAACAGAGCATTCTGGGATATTTCAAAACGTTCCTTCTCTCCTTTCCTCTGCTAGAAGCAGGAGACGATATTTCTCTGATGTTTTCTGATGAAATCTGGTCGGGCTGGCGGAGCTAAATCCCCCTGTCACTGGGTCCTCATGGCGTTTTTAACTCTCTGGCTTGTCTGTGCTAAACTGTCATCAATTCATCATTCACAGCTGCTGGCTTCCTGCCCTCTGCTTGGTTCTCAGAGGTTATACCTTATACTTTCCTGTCTCTCTAATCTTGGCAGCAATGATTTGCTCTGTGCCTTCTTGTTACGGATACAAGATGAGTTGCTGACGTTGGTCTTTTCAGTTTTTCACTTGCTCCTAGAATGAGATTATGGTTTCCAAGCTCCTGACGTGAGCAACCAGAAAGCAAACCCTATCCTCCACTCCCTCATCATCCCACTTAAAGCAGAGAGCTGGCTGAGCAGTGTTGGTATTACACAAAACTATATCCATTTTGGAAACCAAGACCTCACCCCATCACTGCTGTTCCTGCCCGCTGGGCTAAACACGGCTAGTAGTGGTGTGGAAGGGAGACAGGTGAACATTTGTATAGATGCAGCACAGCAACTTTAAGATAGAGACTGATTCAGGGCTGGGGAGGTTGTGCAGCTTCAGAATATGTCTGGTGCTTAGGAAAGTTTATCTCCTAGCCAGAGTTTGATCCTATTTTTGTTGCTAACTGGTCAGTCTTGTCTGACTCTTTGCAACCCACGGACTGTAGCCCACTAGGCTCCTCTGCCCATGGGATTCTCCAGGCAAGAATACTGGAGTGGGTTGCCATTTCCTTTTTCAGGGGTCTTCCAAACCCAGGGATTGAACCCGGGTCTCCTGCACTGCAGGCAGATTCTTTACCATTGAGCCACCAGGGAAACCTGGACTTATTAGTAGCTATCTAATGTTAATTTCTCCATTTATAATACAGCTAATCCTCCTACCTATTGATTATGCTGATTTGTATGAACATCTTTTCTGATCATTTTAATATTCAAACTCTCCTTTTGATTGGGCTTGTTGACTTCCCCATGTGTAACACCATTTTTCTGCTACCTGATCAATATTCTGACCTTCATGAACATCTTTTTCAACTACAAATTTGTGGTTGTTGTGGAAGTGTGTAGTGGGTGTTCCAGCATGTCACCCAGATTCTTCCTACAGGTCTGCGGGCAGTGATGGCTAAAGACCTCTCACAGCTGGGGAGCTGTTTGGAAATTGCTCTACAATAAAGATAGCTTCTTTGCTCAACGTTATACCCTCTCCCTGGAGACAGCTCACCAACTGGATAATTGATCTATATGGGTATGGGCTTCCCTGGTGGCTCAGACCTTTCAGAATTTGCCTGCAATGCAGGATACCTGGGTTTGATCCCTACGTCAGGAAGATCCTCTGGAGAAGGGAATGGCTACCCACTCCAGTATTCTTGCCTGGAGAATCCCATGCACAGAGGATTCTGTTGGGCTACAGTCCATGGGGTGGCAAAGAGTCAGACATGATTGCGTAACTAACACATATGGGTATACCTTAAAGACTTGGTTTCCTTGCCTTAATTCTAGAAAATTGTGAAGGGCCATCGTGAATCCAGGGCTTCCTGAAGGATTAACTGAGGCCCCTGTTAGAACTGCCCTGTACAAGTTCGGCTGCTCCCTTTGTCCAATCCTACTTCCTTACTCCTTAATATATGTTGTTCAGCCTTAGACTGTTTTATGAGGAACCCAACTTAAATGTTAGTTGGTTCCAGGAGTGGGCTGAGGATCCAGATTGTCCAGCAGAGTTTTGGAGCTGGATTACCTGCTGTCTGCAGGGCAGTGAGAACTCCATCCCTGGTGGAGGGAGGGGCAGTGAGCCCCTGGCCTGCTGGAGCATGCAGTTAGAACTTTCACAAGTGGTGAAGCAGGGTAGGATTCAGCGGAAGGAAATGCCCTGCCAGAGGTAACATCTCAGGCATTTGTGAAGTGTGACCGTCAGACCAATGCAATCAGATGGCTTTTCCTATGTGTAAGCAGTGCATTGAAGGCCAAGGGCCAAGGGTTAATAACTCATTTAAGGTGAAGTATGCAAGCCAGATTTCTTTTTTTAAATTTTGCTGCACCTGGTCTTCCTTGCCATGTGCAGGATCTTTAGTTGTGGCATTCCAACTCATAGTTGTGGCATATAGAGTCTAGTTCCCTGACTAGGGATTGAACTTGGGGCCCCTGCATTGGGAGCACAAAGTCTTAACCACCGGAGAAGTTCCAGGGTCTTTTGACAGAGTATGAAAAGAATTTTATCTCTTACAACCAGAGGGGAAAAAAGCTGAGGATCAGGCCCAGGGCTTGATTATGAGGATAGTGAAGCTTCAGGGAAGGTTGAGTTTTCAACCCCAGCAAGTCAAGTATCCTGAAATTAGCACCCTAGTTAGAACGTAGTTGAACTCTGAGACTTGAAATGGGGACATCTCTGTTTGTCTTCAAAAACCTTGAGTGCCCAGATTTCCTAAGACTGCAAGCCCACTGATGTGGCCCACTGTGCACTATTAGATACTAGTCCCTCTTGCTGTTTGAGGATGACATACAGTCTTTGAGAGACAACACAGCCTCCCTGCGGTGCTATCTTTACCTTCGTTTCTGGACAAGGGCCCAAGTCTAAGACTAGTTCACAATCAAGGACAGTCAAGGAGTGCTGGATCTGCTAAGGGATGAAGAGGCTTAAACCCAAGGAGCACTTTGGATAGGCCATTATGTATTAGCAGGAACTAATAGGGGGTGTGTGTGTGTGTGTGTGTGTGTGTGTGTGTGTGCGTGTGCGCACGTGCACACGCATCGTTAGGATGCTGGATCAAGGCATGGAGCTCGATTAGGTTACATAAGGGAAGAATCTGTCTCCAGTAGAGTACTCTCCCAGGCTACAGGATTTAATACCCCATCCCATCAAGAACCTAGGAGATGCTGCTAAGATGGTACTTGGAGAAATGCTGGCCCACATGAGGTGAAGCAGAAATGTCAGGACTCTGACAGTAGATGGAGGAGGCAGGATCAGAAGACTGAGAGGAAAGAACCGTGAGCCAAACCCATATATATCTCAGGCAGAGGGATGGTGACGGGTATGAAAGCCACATTTAGAGATTTGAAGGATGCAGCAATGTCTTATCACATCTTCACTTAATTCACCTCTCTGGCCCCTACAAGAGAGACCTGTATCCTAGAGGATGACAACAGATTCCATCAAGGGGTAATTCCACTTATAACTTCTGTGTCTGCTAGAACAGACTAACAAAACATCTCAGATACAAAGCATACAACCACTGATCTAAATGATGCATTATTTCACATACGTATTATGGAGGATTCGAAGCAGGTCTCATTCACATGAGATAAAAAGCAGTGTACAAAGCAGTATACATTTGTGACCTGACCTCAGGACTCTGTTATAGTACCTCTCCCACCTTCTGTCATGATACAGACCAACAAGATCTAGACCTCCTGGGTGCTCCGTAAAACATCACATTGATCTACTGATGATACCATGTTAATTGTACCAGACGCACAAGGATGTTGGAGGCCTTGGTGAGGTACACAGTGGGAAGTAAACTCTGAAGATTCAGTGACCCAGGACATTGATAAGGTTACTTGGACTTTGTCAAATGAAGGAAACTCCTACCATTAGATGTGAATCCTAATACATGGATGGCCTCATTGGTTCTGGAGGCAGCATATTGCATACTTGGGTATATACTGCTCTGACCCATTTCCCAGCTCACATAAAAGACTGCCAGCTTTTGGTGAGGCCCGGAGCAGAAAAGGCCTCCGTGAAAGCTTCGGCTATGGTACAGCAGCCTGCCAGTTGGGTGAGATCTCCAGGAGACCTTCTGGTAATAAACTATGTGGTGAGAAAATATGTCATATGGCAGGTATGAAGAGCTTCAGTAGGGAAGACCTCTAAGGTTTTGAAACAGGGCCATATCATCTATAATTATTATAATGCAGTAGCTATTGTAATACATCTTCATCAGTGAGCTATAGACTTTGGAAAACAGCTCTTGGCTTGCTATTAGGGGTGAGTGGAAGTGGGATGTTTTACCTTGAGACACAGAGTGATTGTGCGGCCAAAACTGCTGGTGGTGAGCAGAGTATTGTCAGACTTGTCAAGCTGTAGGGTCAGATAGCTATCAGTAATCTGTTAGAAAAAGGGAGTGTCACTTCTAGGTGGTTTATACACATGTGCTGTCTAAGACTCTGCACCAGAACTTCATGAGGGTTCCTTTATATCAGCCAATGAAGGGAGGAAAAAAAAGAATTTGTTTCATATAAGTGTAGGTTTGATATGTCAGGGCAAGCTACAGAAGGATTCCTGCTGCCCTGTAGCCCTACTTGGGATAACCCTGAAAAGCAGAAGTGAGTGAAGATTCAGTGAGCAGAGCTTTAGTCACCCACTTTACACGGAAAGAGAAACAGCCTGAGTTAAGAATACACATGGACTCCTGAGCTGTTAATGGTTTGGTGGTTGAGCTCAGAGAGGGTAGATGTGGTGAAAGGAGACTGTAATCCTGGAGGGAAGTCTGGGGAAGAGGCATGTGGATAGATCTATGGGGTGGGAAAAAAAGTGTGACAGTCTTTTTTATCAAATGTTCAATCTTACCAGGGAACATAAACCATGGAATAAGTACTAAACACAGATAGATACAATGCCTTGGCCAGTTGTTCTCAGCCAGCCCTTTCCACTGGTCCTCCTAGCGCTGGCACAGGGAGCCACGTGGCCGTGATGGAAGTTATGCATGAGCCCAAAAGCGTGGGCTCCCACTCTCTAAGACCGATAGAGCTCCTGTGGCTGCTGAGTGTCCAGAACCCCACCAGGACACTTCCTTCTTATGTACTCCATGGAACAAAAGTCTTAATTTATGTGTGTGGGTGGCAGAAGGGAAGGGCAACTAACATTATTGCCCATAATATGGGCTTAGTCACTCAGTCGTGTCTGACTCTTTGCAACCCCATGGACTGCAGCCGGCCAGGCTCCTCTGTCCATGGGGATTCTCCAGGCAAGAATACTGGAGAGGGTTGCCATGCCCCCCTCCAGGGGATATTCCCAACCCAGGGATCAAACCCAGGTCTTCTGCATTGCAGGAGGATTTTTTACCTACTGAGTCACCAGGGAAGCCCTTGTTAGGGCACTGGTAAAAAGCCTTTGATCTGGGGGGAGTGAATAGAAAAATATCCTCTATCCTTGAGGAAGGGGCAGAGTCGTTGAGAATAACACACCCTCCAGATCCGGGGACTTAGTGCCGCTCTGACCCTGAATCTTTATTAAAACAGAGGCTTCTACCTCTTTCCATCACCTTACACACACACGCACACCCAGGTCAGAAAGTATAAAGTGGCAAATACGTATGGAAAATTCCTGGGGAAGTTGCAAGAGTGTGGATACCTTCTCTTAAGGTTAATGAAAAGGGAAGACCTAAGACTGAGGGTGAATTAGGTGTGGAGAAAACCCATCTGCAGAAACTATTCTCACCCTGAACGCAAGGTATTTCTAGAATATCTGAAGCCTGAGGTTTACTGAGGGTAACCATAGCAACATCAACTCTCTGAACACACTCTCGCCCAAAGAAGATTATGCAGGCTTGTCCAAAGAAGATTACGCAGATGGTAAATAAACACAAGAAAAATGCTCAACTTCACATGAATGCATGGTAAGTCGCTTTAGTTGTGTCCAACTCTTTGGATCCCATGGACTTTAGCCTGCTAGGCGCCTCTGTCCATGGGATTCTCCAGGCAAGAATTCTGGAGAGGGTTGCCATGCCCTCCTCCAGGGGATCTTCCTGATTGAGGGATCAAACCTGTGTCTCTTAACGTCTCTTGCATTGGCAGGTGGGTTCTTTACCACTAGTACCACCCTGGGAAACCAACTTCACATAGGGAGATGCAAATTAAAACTGTTGTAAGATACTACTTCATTGGAATGGCTAAAGAAACAGTAACAGTACTAGATACTCACTAGAATTGCATAATTGGAACTCTTAGGCGCTACTGATATATCGATATGTGCAAAAATTTACTATTACTTGGAAAACAGTTTTGCATTTTCTTATAAAGTTAAACATGTAAATACAATAGACTTACTACATAATTCAGAATTTACTATAGGTATTTTGTTGTTATTCAGTTGCTCAACTGTGTCTGACTCTTTATGATCCCATGGACTCCAGTATGCCAGGCTTCCCTGTCCTTCATTATCTCCAGGAGTTTGTGAAAACTCATGTCCACTGAGTCATTGATGCCAACCAACCATCTCAACCTCTGCTGTCTCCCTCTCTTCCTGCCCACAATCTTTCCCAGCATCAAGGTCTTTTCCAATGATTTGATTCTTCGCAATAGGTGGCCAAAATATTGGAACTTCAGCATCAGTACCAGTCCTTCCAATCAATATCCAGGGTTGATTTCCTTTAGGATTGACTGGTTGATCTCCTTGTTTTCTGTATGGAAATGTTTATAGTTGCTTCATATTTGCCCCAAATTGGAATCAACTGAGATGTCCTTTTTCTAGTTAAGGGATTAAAAAAAAACCTGTAGTACATTCATACCATGAACTTCTACTCAGCAATGAAAAGAATGAACTATGATTCATAATAACAAGGATGGATCTCAAATTTGCTTTGCTCAGTAAAATCAGCCAGACCCCAAATGTTACAGGTTGTGTGATTTCATTATATGACAGCTGGGAAAGGAAACACTACGTGGATGGAAAACAGAGCAGTGCTTGCTGGGAACTAGGGCTTAGGGGTAGGAGTTGACAATAAGGGAGAGCAGGAAGAACTTTTGCTGTGATGAAACTATTCTGTCATGACTGTGATGGTATCAGTTCAGTTCAGTTCAGTCACTCATTTGTGTCCAACTCTTTGCAACACCATGGACTGCAGCACGCCAGGCATCCCTGTCCATCACCAACTCCTGGAGTTTACTCAAACTCAAGTCCATTGAGTCGGTGATGCCATCCAACCATCTCATCCTCTGTCATCCCCTTCTCCTCCCACCTTCACTCTTTCCCAGCATCGGGGTCTTTTCAAATGAGTCGGTTCTTTACATCAGGTGGCCAAAGTACTGGAGTTTCAGCTTCAGCATCATACCTTCCAATGAATATTCAGGACTGATTTCCTTTAGGATGGACTGGTTGGATCTCCTTGCAGTCCAAGGGACTCTCAAGAGTCTTCTCCAACACCACAGTTCAAAAGCATCAATTCTTTGGCCCTCAATTTTCTTTCTGAGGGCCATACATGACTTTCTCACATCCATACATGACTACTAGAAAAACCACAGCCTTGACTAGACAGACCTTTGTTGGTAAAGTAATGTCTCTGCTTTTTAATATGCTGTCTAGTTTGGTCACAGCATTTTTTCCAAGGAGTAAGCATCTTTTAATTTCATGGCTGCAGTCACCATCTACAGTGATTTTGGAGCCCAAGAAGATAAAATCTGTCACTGTTTCCATTGTTTCCCCATCTATTTGCCATGAAGTGATGGGACCAGATGCCATGATCTTCATTTTCTGAATATTGAGTTTTAAGCCAACTTTTTCACTCTTCTCTTTCACTTTCATCAAGAGGCTCTTTAGTTCTTCTTCACTTTCTGCCATAACAGTGGTGTCATCCACATATCTGAGGTTATTGACGGTTCTCCAGGCAGTCTTGATTCCAGCTTGTGCTTCATCCAGTCCAGCATTTCTCATGATATACTCTGCATATGGGCTCCATTTATTTTTCAACACCCATAGAACTATACACTAAAAGTGAGTTTTACTGTATATAAATTGAAAGATTAAAAAGAAATCCTAAAACTGTAAGCAAGGTGAAGGGACCAAAGGGAGACTTTGACAGATCTCACTAGATAAATATTTAAACATGTATTCATTTTTAATTGAAGGATAATTGCTTTGCAGTATTGCATTGGTTTCTACTAAGTATCAGTGTGAATCAACCATAGATTTACCCCTGTTCCTTTTCACTTGAACATCCCTCCCACCTCCATCCCCATCCCACCCCTCTGGGTTGTCACCTAGCCCTGGTTTGATTGCCCTGACTCCTACAGAAAATTCCCATTGGCGATCTATTTTACATGTGGTAATGTAAGTTTCAGTGTTCTCCTCTCCATACACTTCACCCTCTCCTCCCCGCCACCCCAGCCACGTCCATAAGTCTGTTCTCAATGTCTGTGTCTCCACTGCCGCAATGTAGATAGGTTCATTAGTACCATCTTTCTAGATTCCATATATATGCATTAATATACAGTAACTGATAAAATTTTTAAACTTTAAATTCTCTAATATTATAAAACCTCATAAAAATAAAAAGATGAACAATAAACTATCAAAATATTTACAGTAAATACTATAGACAGAGGATTAATACAATTAATATGTTTAAGTTGCATATATCAATAAAAGGCATGATATAGAACCTGAAAATTTTCAGAAGAGGAAAGAGAGTGCTTAATGGGTTGAAATATTTTATTCTAACTGGTAGTAGAAATGCAAATTATGTAATAAATTATGTAATGTTTCAAACATCAAATCAAGATAGGTTTACATAATATTAAAATAAGGTTTAAGTGTAGGTTTGTAGATCTTTGAAAAGGAATTTTTCAAAATATTTCATTAGCCGTAATTCTTTATGTTTGAGAAATTCTCCTTGGAAATTATTCTAAAGATGTAACTGCATATAACTATTATATATATATATATATATATATATATATATATATATATATATAAAAGAATCACATATGTATTTTATATACATACAAAGATACCAATGGAAGAGATATAATAGAGTATATTTGAAAACAATCTAATTTTTAATAACAGAAAAATGTCTAGGTAAATTATGGTACATTGTAAAATAGAGTATCATGCAGACATGAAGTGTTAATAAGCAGCACCTTAATGATAATGATGACACGAGTAGTCAAGGTAAACCAAATACTACATGATGTCATAACACATGGACATAAACCATCAATATATTAAAAATGGTTTTATCCACTCGGAAGAGTCATTAGTGAATGTATTTTCTTTCTCTCTTTTATATAGTTCAACGTTGTTCAAAAGAGATTAACAAACATTTTTTTTAAGCACCTGGAGAATCTTTTATTTCTATCCATTAGCAGCATAGCCAGAGGTGAAGGGCAGATAAATAGGAGTAGCTTTCTTCCTTGATTTTCCCAGGAAATGCCTGGTCCTTTAACCATTTGTTTGCTTTGACTAGTACAAAGCAGGTTCCTGGGTCACTGCTTCGAATTCAGAGGGCTGTTATCTCAAATTGATGAATAAAGGGCTGTAGAGCGTGGGACTGAATTGTTTTCTCTGAGGATACAAAATAGCAAATATCTTTAAATTGTTAAAACTGATTAGGATGCAATCTGGCAATATCTAAAAACCCACACAGGGCACAAATCCTTCAACCCATCAGTCTCTATCTTGGAAATCCAACCCATAGGAATGAAAGCACTGGCATCTAAAGATACCTATGCAGTCACTTCTGCTAGAACACTTTACTTTGAAAATGTGAATTTGTTCCAATGCAATTGATATATTAGGGAACACTTGAGCATAACGTGAATTTTGCTTTGGCTTATGCACAATTTCCTTTGCAAAAAAACCCACTAAGAGATGGCAGGAGACTGCACCCAGCTGAACCCAGCTGCCTGGGAAAACACAGAACACATCTCATACACGTCTAGCTACCTTAGTTCACTGTGTGTGCTAGCAGCCACGCCCTCCACATCTGGTGTTATACCTTTCCATCTGATTCTAAATAATCCTTCTCCCACTGCTTCACAACTTGTAACAACCTTTCTGATGCCAATTTCCTAAAGCAGATTTCATGTCTTTTTCAAGGTTGAATGACCTATTTTTTATAATATTTATGCATTTCTTAACTATTTATCATATGTGAAATGGTACTACCAGTTTTTAGGGTCCTAGTTTTTCAATATGTTGCTTTCTGGGATGAGGTTTCTGTACCTCCCTAACCCCATACTTGCCAGAAGTGGTATGGTTTTGTTTTTAAAATATTTTATTTATTTACTTTTGGCTGTGCTAGGTCTTCATTGCTGTATTCAGGCTTTTCTCCAGTTGCAGCGCGTGGGGACTACTCTTTGTTGCTGTGGTGAGCTTCTCCTTGAGGTGGTTTTTCTTGTAGAGCATGGGCTGTAAGCGCGGGGACTTCAGTAGCTATGGCACACAGGCTTAGTTGTCCTGAGGCATGTGGAATCTTCCCACACCAGGGATTTAACCATGTCCCCTGCCCGGGCCGGCAGATTCCTGTTCACTGCACCACCAGTGAAGTCCCAGCCCTGTGATTTTTATTGCACAATTTTGTGTAGCCAGGTGATTTTTTATGGGTGCATTTATCATGACATAGCAGAACTTATATATGGAAGGCTGTTTATTGCAGCTTTTTTTAAAATAGTAACTGAAAACTGGAAATGTAGAACCCTCAATAGAGACATGATTGGGTAAAGTGGGTTTATTCATGCTATGGAATACTGCACAGCTTTTAAAAGAGTGGATTAGTGTTACAACAGCACATTAGAAGGATTTCCCCAGTATTGTGGAGCTATATTTTTTGAGCACCTGCTAAATGCCAGGCATGATGTTATTTTAGCACTTAATTTCCCTAAGTGTGTGTGTGTGTGTGTGTGTGTGTGTATTTGCTCAGTTGTGTCTCATTCTATGTGACCCCATGGACTGTAGCTCACCAGGCTCCTCTGTCCATGAAATTCTGCAGGCAAGAATACTGGAGTGGGTTGCCATGCCCTCCTCCAGGGGATCTTCCGGATGGAGGTATTGAACCCAGGTTTCCTGCATGGCAGGCAGACTCTTAACCATCTGAACTCTAGGGTATGAAAATCAGTGCAATGAGAGCTTTTCAAAACAACAAAGGACAAAATTGTGGACAATCAGGACTTCCTAATTTGTTGCAGGATCCAGATCCATAAGTAATTCACTACAATGCAAATCAGATAATGGCTTTGAAAGGACTAATGGGCTTACCAGAAGACAGATGTGCTTTAGAAGCATAACTGAGGGAGAGTTACTGTCCTGACTTAAACTCTTGAGTGTTTTAGACACAGTGAGGCAGATGAACTGCACTTATGAATAACAGCGATACAAGGAAGTATGCAACAAATGCTAAATAAGAGCTGTAAATTAGATATCCTAGGACTTAGAAGGTTCCCTTTCTGGCTAAAGACTGCAGGAAATCTTGGAGGAGGTGGGTTTAAGATATTCATTAAATTATAAGTGAGACTTTAATTTTAAATTTTTAATTCTTATTTTTTTATTGGAGTATAGTTGATTTATGATGCAGAGATTCAGTTTTATATATATATATATGTATGTATGTATCTATATATATATACATTCTTTTCAGATTCTTTTCCATTAAATATTATTACAAGCTGTTGAATATAGTTCTATGTGCTATATAGTAGGTGTTTGTTGATTATCTATTCTATATAGAATAGTAGTATGTGGGAATTTTATGTCAGAATTTTAGGAGCAAGGTTATAGAATTTGAGGGAAAAAATAAATACTTTAAATAGAAATAGTCTAGAGGATTTGAGTTTAGGTTTATTTTATAAACGTGTATCAACTCAACATGATAGCTGAATACCAACCAAGAATCACAGGCGAAACAGAAAATTCAAGTAAACATCTAGGATTCACATTCTGATTTCAGGAAGAACAATCACCTCACCTATGTCCTCTCACAGAATAAAAGAATCAGTAGAGAACTCCACGAGATTGACCTTCAGAGTTCTGGTTATAAACCACACTTTACAGTCTGTGCTATTGAGCAACTTCTCCAGGCTTCTCACCTTTGAAGGGAGGATTTTGAATAAGATGGCCTTGAGCTTTAGGATTCTGCAGTTCCTTGACAGGTAAGCTTCCATGCTGTTATGTATCTGCCCTTCAACTTTACTGAAAGATATGCTTTTCATATCTGGATTTATTTGGTGCAGAACAGTTACCAAATGGAGTCTCTTCTTTGGGTGAAAGGAACTCCATGAGCTGGCACATTCTAATGTATTGTTCATGCTTGCTTATTTAATACATTATCTCTACAGGAAGAGAGCACAACCGGTTGGTGTAATTTATGATATATTCACTATAACTACTTAGGTATTTAGAGACATTTTTCCCTTCAAATATCACAATGATTTCAACAGTGCAAATTCTTTACATGCAGCCACAAACACTAGTCCTTGCTTTCTTCCAATAGCCACAGAGAGGCATCTGCTCAGATTTCCTTTGTGCTCATGATGTTTTTACCACCCTCGACATTTCCCATATACAACTTTGAAAAAGATCTTTAGTGATGACAAAATAGTAATAAAATTGTATGAGAATCAGAATTAGCAAGAAATCTCTGAGTGTACATGTGACTTCTTACATTAAAGGTGCAAGTTATAAGATGTCAAATCTGATTTCTTTTTTTGGAGTTAGTGGGAAAGGAATTGAAATTTTAATGGAAGAGCAAGATTCTGCAACATGTTTTAAAAGGGTCATAAGCAAATTGCTGATAGGTTTATTTTCTATTGAGTCTGTCGTGTTGAAGGTTAGCATTTGGCTTATTAACCCAGTTTCCTTTTCTATTGGGGAATTTTATAAGTAATAGGAGGTCTCCAAACCCTTTAGCTTATCGAGTTTATGCTTCTATGATCCTTATGGATCATTTTCTTTTTAAAAATCCTGTATTTGTAACAGAGGGGATACTAGTATATATGTGAACAGATAATTTCTTTGAACAGTTTTCAATTTAGAAATCTATGAGCTGTATAAAATTTGATTTTACATACTTTAGTTTGCTCTGAATTCTTGAACTATTCAAAATGCACTTTACCGTTCAAAAACATTTTCAAAATGACCCCTCAACTGAGGAAGAATTTATCATGAAATGCATTGTAAAGTAGACAAAAAATTACACCTGTGCGTAACGAACATTGCTGAAGGAAGGGAACAGTGTGTTTGAGCTAGGAAGTTAGAATTTTTATTTCTATTGCTATTATTTTTAGAGGCTTACAATTGATTGCTTTGACATTGTTATTTATGTTTTTTTTCTAACTCTTAACCTATTAGGATAGTTTTTGAGGCAGAAATAGTCTCTCAATTTTAGAATTAAAAGTCAATTCCTAATTATGCAAAGTTGCTGTAGGAAATAATAATTTTTGAATGAAAACATAATGGTATGTAGCAGTAGCCACAGACCAAAGAGCCCTCAGAATCCAGTCTCCTCTTGTCATTGTTCCAACTTCTCGTCCCAGCATAGGGGAGTGCTGGGAAAGCTCACTTCCCCCTTATGATTTCGCTAGTCCTTTTTGCTTTTCTTGGTATTTTTCTCAATACAGAAAATATCTGATTGAATACTTTGTTGACTCTTTTTCTTATTTAAATGGAGGTTGAGGGTTGGCTGTTACTTCCCACGGGACCTGGTGCACAAGGCGGCAACTCCATTTCAGATGGAGTCATTTGACTACCTTGGTGGGAGAGCTAGAGGAAGGAAGGACATGCAACCCTGGGGTCCACCACCTCATTCAAGGGAGAAGGCTTCTCCTCAGTTATTTTGTATCGCAGCTTTGTGATTTGCTTTGTCCTGGTCAGTTTGGAGCCATTTCATGACTCCATTAATGTTTGTTTTGATTTTTGTTGGATTGAAAGACATGTTGAAGCTTTTTCTTTTTTTCCCACCTGCTAAACAGTTGCATGCTTGGATTTTGGAGTTTTACTGTCAGAATCATTATGTAGCCTCAGTCAAATTTATTTGGTTCTATCGGCTTTTGATTTCACTCATGCCTATTAGAAGGAATCCCAGCAGTCCTTGTCCTGTTTTTAAAAGCAGTTCATTGTTTGTCAGAGTTCTGCTCATGCCTGGAGGGTCTTCTAAGGCAACTCCAGAAAACTCTTGTAAATTTGGAATTTGGAAACATGAGTTCTGTCTCTGGACTCAATCACTGAATGTTCTGAATCCAAGTTTCCTCTTTGTGCCTCAGCTTCTCCATCTGGAATATGGGAATGTGGAATACAACAAAGGGATGGTGTTGTAGTAGACCTCAAATTTACAATAATTAAAAGGCCTTAGCAGATTCTTCATGGTCCCTTTTATAAGACGCACATTTGAAGCTATACTTACATAAGAAAAAATTATTTAAGAGGCTCATCCTGAAAAAGCACCCATGGGAATATACTAGCCAAGAATCATGCCTGAAACATTATCCTAAAACAGCCAGCAGCAAACTGTATATAGAAAATCAAGTATCGTGCCCATGAATTCTCATCAGGCAAGTGAATTACATGGCAGATAGATGTATAAATCTTGGTACGTGGGGAAATTTAAAATCTAGTTGTTCACGAATTTTTTAAAAAACATTTTTGATTGGAGGATGATGGCTTTAGAATGTTGTGCTGGTTTCTGCTGTATAACAATGTGAATTAGCTTTATGTATACAAGCATTCCCTCCCTCCCCCTGCATCCCACCCCTCACAGAACACCGAGCTGAGCTTGCTGTGCCATTCGGCTGCTTTCCACTAGTTATCTATTTTATATACAATAGTGTATATTGACTCCTTGCAACTGCATGGACTGTAGCTTGCCAGGTTTCTCTGGCAGTGGGATCTCCAGGCAACAATACTGGAGTGGGTTGCCATACCCACCTCCAGGGATCCTCCGGGCCCAGGGACCGAACCCAAGTCTCTTAAGTCTCCTGCATTGGCGGGCAGGTAATTTATCACTAGTGCCACCTGGTGTGTATGTGGGGCTTCGCTGGTGGCTCAGACAGTAGAGAATCTGCCCGCAGTACAAGAGACCAGGGTTTGGGCCCTGGGTGGGAAAGATCCCTGGAGAAGGGAATAGCTGCCTACTTGAATATTCTAGCCTGGAAATTTCCGTGGACAGAGGAGCCTGGTGGGCTACAGTCCAGGGGTCACAGAGACTCGGACACGACTGAGTGACTTAACACTTTCACACTTTTTATCAGTGTATATAAGCCAATACTACTCTACATTTATTAATTCTAAGAAAGGGATTTTGTGGCTAAATTTTTCATTGATTTGGATTAGTGCAAATATATGATACCCATGTTATTGCTTTTCCAATATTTCTAATATGGATAGGATATTTTGTCTCTGATATGAACAGAAGTATATTAAGTTTGGGGCTAGAAATTTGGACCTCATTTTATGCTGAATTCTTTACAGGAGTTCTCATACACTTTTGGCTATTTCTTTTGCATGTGCTTCAGTTTCCTGAGCCTTCCTGCTTCTTGATCTGACCTTTTCAGTACAGCATTAAACTGTCAGTTTCTAGTGCTTATTTGGAACTTGTTCAGAGTGAGCATATGGATTTTATAGTAAGTCTTTATAACACCATTTGACTCCTTGGTAACTTTTTCTCATCATCATATTATTTGCATTATATTGAATCATGTATATTTTGCTGGGCCAGAATGAGATTAGGATGTAATATAGAGAACGTGTTTTAAAACCATTTATGTAAAAATGAAAATCTGGATGAATGCCTTTACAGTCTAGCTATTGACTGGCAGGGTATGTAATGTACACTGCTGGCATGGAACATAATTCAAAATGATTTAATAGGCAGAATAAAACATCTTTACTGAAATCCAAGGGGCAAAGGAACACTTTTCACAAGAGTTTTCTAGAACCTGAGCAAAGAACATGAATATTTATGTACATTCTTAAGAAATACACAAACTTACATAATTTAATTTGGCCTCTCCGAAAATAATAGAATACATGAAACAGACAATTAATTCCCAACAGTTTAAGGACCTAAACTGATATAAATATGATTTCTCTCCCAATGCTTACTTTTGAAAACAACTCTAGGATTCTAATTATCAGGAGATCTGTCAGAAACAAGAACACAAATTTTGGTCTCCATTCATATTCAGTGCTGGACTTAGGCAATGGAAGGTCTGCCCAAGGACTGGATGGATAGTGATCATGTCAGGACCAATGAATTGTTGAATGGTTGGTGGAACTCAAGCAAATATCATCAAAGGAATCCCACCAACAGCTAACCCATTTAATATAATTTCTTGTGAATTTCTTTATAATTGACAAAATGCTTTCACATCAATTTCTCCTTTTGAGTCTCACAAAGCTCCTTTTGTCTAATTAAGGCATATAAAAATACTCCAACTTTGTAGATGGGTTGCGGGTGGTGAGCAGAGTTCAGGCTTAGAGAGATTAAGAAATTTGCCCAAAGTTACAAGGTAGTAAGTAGTGCTGGAGCTGAATTGCAGTTCTTGGAATTCTAAGTGCTCCACCTCTAGAGGATGCAAGGAAGATAAGAAGGGAAATGCATCTTCAAATTGTGAAAACTACTTTTTAAATCTGTGCTTAATAATTGACTGATATATTCTGGGCCATCTTAAATACCAAAGATGCTCAAAATTCTCTTCAGTGGTACCTACTCATGTGGCCACTTCTGCTTTTGTTTGAGGGATTGGAAAAATCTTTCCATAATCCAGGTCATTCATAAAACCAAATGTGCTAGGAAAAGCACACAGCAGCTTTCAGCTATATGATGCAGATTTTCTCAGGTGAAAATGGCCTCTGTTATGCTCATCTTTAATACAATAATGGGCTGTTGCTTAGTTAAGGGAACATCTAAAGAAGAGAGGAGCCATTGGCATGGTAAGCTTTCTTTAAGAACTTCCCCTCTTTCTGTCTTGCCTCTTCTCTTATTGTCTCCTCTCCAAAAATTCTGGGCATGAAACAAAACGGATAGGCTTTCAAATGCTGTGTGTGGAGTCAGAATTGCTTTCCAGATGGCTACTTACATTTTGATCAGTTCTGCTCCAGCTTTTGAATGCTTTAACCTTCCTTCTGTACACTTGATTCCCTCCAATGACCACAGTTCTGACTTAACCACCTCAAAATGCCATGCCATATAACCTTGGAAAATAGCTCACAAAGCTCAATTGTTCCTCAGAGGAACCTTATGTCTGCCCTTCTGGTAAATTAGGGTTTTCCTCTGGGGGGTTTCTTATGGAAAGTAGGAAAGTCACAGCCTTCTGACCCAATCTGAAAGGGACATTTTTTAGGAAGACTTAAAATGAAGGAAAGTGAGACAGGAAAGAAAAAGAAAAAATGACTCTAAATGACAAAAGTAACCAGTTAACAGTTCTGTGGTCAAATAGATAGCTTTGATCACAGAAAGGTAAAAATAAATATTGTTCCATTTATAAATATTGGTATGTATATATATATATATATATTTTTTTTTTTTTTTTCACAGAGAAGACATTTATGACTTTTTGAAATCCTTCTCTTAATTACTCATGAATCAATAGAACAGATAGTTAAAATATACATGAAGGCAAAAGTAATCGATTTATTTTTCCTGGGCATTCAAATTTTATTACCTAACTATTGGTCTCCTCCTAAAGGAGATCAGTCCTGGGTGTTCATTGGAGGGACTGATGTTGAAGCTGAAACTCCAATACTTTGGCCACCTCATGCAAAGAGTTGACTCATTGGAAAAGACCCTGATGCTGGGAGGGATTGAGGGCAGGAGGAGAAGGGGACGACAGAGGATGAGATGGCTGGATGGCATCACCGACGCATGGACAAATGGACATGAGCTTGGGTGAACTCTGGGAGTTGGTGATGGACAGGGAGGCCCGCGTGCTGCGGTTCATGGGGTCGCAAAGAGTCGGACACGACTGAGCGACTGAACTGAACTGAACTGAAGTTCAAACCACTGTGTACTTTGCTGGGAGGGGCAGACTAAGGGAGGAAAGATACAGGCTGATTCTGACCCTCGAGGAGCTACATTAAAGGAAGGTAAGTGTAGCACATTTAAAACAGATTCAGAGTAAATTGTGTCAAGGCTGTGAAAGAGCCTTGTCAAGAGCAGGGAGACAAGTTTCTGTAAAAAGCACTGACTTTTCTTGAGCTCTAGTAGTTTATGAAATTGACCAGATATGGCCATTTTCCTCATTTCATTGAGTCTTAAAACCTCCCTTATTGTTTTGCTTCTGTCAAGAATTATTTTCAAATAAAGGTAAGTATTTGGGGTGTCTGAAATGGAAGATAGAGAAGATTCTGCCCCTTCAGCTGAAGCGGTGTCCTAAATGCCAGGCAGCTGAGGGAGAGGTCTGCTCTTCTCTCTGGTCAAGCTGGGTGAGATATCTCTTGTGATTACAGTTGAGCAAGTAACACCTTGGGACTCATACTTCATTGAGTTCTTGTCAATAATCGTGCTGGGATTCTCAGAATTAGCTGCATGTCCCAAGGATAATAACTGAAGACATCTGGCCACATCATTTAGAGACCATTAGAAAAGCAGAGAGTTTTTCCATTATCCTCCTGCTTACATTTTGTAGGCTGATTTCAGTATGAACAGGGGTCTCTGGCAGTTGTGAAGGCATTGTCAAGCCTTGGAGGTTCCCTTTTTACTTCAGTCAATAGTTTGACAAGATTTTTGTTTGTTTTTTCAAAAACATGTCAAAGGTGAGAAATCACTTGAATCACTAACTTTGGAAGTTACTAAAATGATCTGTCTCTAAACGTTTCATCCTATTTCCAAAGTGACTAATTAGTTGCTACAGGTTCCTTGCATGTTAAAAAGGTGGTAGCTATTCTTAGGACTTGAGGCTTTTTTTTTTTTTTTTAACACAAAGCCCAAACTTCCTTGGTTGTCCATTGGCTGAGACTCTAAGCTCCCAACGCAGGGGGCCTGGGTTGGATCCCTGCTTGGGGAACCAGATTCTACATACTGCAACGGAGACCCAGTACAGCCAAATAAACAAATAAAAATGATTAAAAACAAACAAAAAGTCTGTGAATTCTCTCAAGTGAGAAAATAATAGAACATTGGAATTGTCTTTCAGTTCTTAATTCTTTGACTTGTGCAAGATATATTTTATACCCAACAACAAAGATAACCAGAATTATCTTCCTATATGTGTGTGAACATGTATCTCTCTTTGTGTGCATTACATACACCCCTCATATTCATTAAAAGGAAAGTAAAGAGTACTAGTAGAATAATTTCTGGTAAAGCATTTGTTTTCTTTGGGTGGGGGGTGTAGCCTGTTACATGGATAAAAAGAAGGCTTAGACCAATAGCTTTTTGCTAATTTTTATCTGCCTCAGAGGAGAGAAGGACTTTCTGAGTGCAAACATATTTTGTGGGGTCTTTGAAAAAAAAAAACAAAAAAAAAACAGTGGAAAGAATGGAAGATTTGGAAAATACATATTTTAAACAGTTGGACAAAGACAGCTAGTTCATTTTTTTTCTTTCTGCCAAGCCATTTCCACTTAGGATTCAAAAAAAACCACAGCTTGATATTGGAGTTAGAACCAAATTTTCAAAGAAATACGTTGCCAGGGAACATGAGTGGAATTCCCACTGATAATAGCATGAAACACAAAAGGATGGAATCTGACTATCCGGTGTGATCTCTTCTTATGTTGTATCAGTTGACAGCTATCTTTGTACATATTAAATATGTTACTAGATTGTAAGCTACTTGTGGATAGGTGCTTGATTGATTTCTCTTGTCTTTTCTAACAATTCAATAGAGGACACTCAACAGATATTCAATAATCATCCATAAAATACTATATTTAAGACTAAAATTTCAGTAAGACTGCCATGGTCTGTGTTAGTAGGGTCTGCCAAGAAGCAGGTCTGCCAAAAAGTAGACACCAAGGCAGGATTAAACTTACAAGAAAATTTTAGGGGAAATGCCTGTGAGCAAAAATGAGGAGGAAGCTGGGAGAGAGGCTGAGAGAGGCATCAGAGTATAATGCAGGTCTGACCCCAAATGAAAGAGAGAGAGAGAGAGAGAGAGAGAGAGAGAGAGAGAGAGAGAGAAAGAATGAAGAAAGGGAGGGAGGTGGGTGGAAACATCTTAGACTGAATTGCAGTTCTAATAAAAGTTTGGTGAGGCCATTGGGAAGTCCTGAAGCCAAAGCTGCTTATCAGAGGAATTCCACATCTTCCAGGAAAGGGTGTGACTTAGTATCCTTCTTGTATTCAGTCACTGAGAGTAGCTGGTGGAAAGTGTGATCTCAGAGCAAAGGCAGGGTTGACATTTCAGAGTGTGGCCCCTGGGGCTCTTGGTCAATTACACTCCCTAGGCAGGGAAATCGGAGAGGCAGGTTCTCACGGTCACCACGCAGTCCTCGGTCAAAACTTGTGTATCTTTTCAGTAACAAGGGAAATTTTCCTTCTTGGATAAAATCCATTGGTGGCTGTGAAGATTAACTGAGATTATGTATGTAAAAGGCTTAGTATAAAGCATAGTTTTGCATAATAAGAAGCAGCTCTTTCCTTACCATCTTGAATAGCATTGCTTGTCTGAGCTCACTGTTGACCAAGCACAGTGATGGGCACTTTATATGGAGTGGGACATCCTAGAAAGAATAGAACGGAGTTGAAAATCACGATGGGACACTTATCAGCTGTGTGACCACACTGAGCAAGTTACTGAGCCTCCGAGTCAGTTTTCACATATGTGAGATAGAGATTCTTTACCAGCTGAGCTACCAGGGAAGTCCATAAAATACGCACCCCAGAGGGTAGTGAAGGGAATAGAAGAAATAAAGTACAAGTGCCTAGTACATACCAGAGACGCCGTATATGGTCATTCTTGTTACAATTTCTAGGCATCACAACCCAGCAAAATTATTGATCCTAAGAGGCTGATGTGTATGAACTCAATCAAGAGGGTTCTCCATGTCCTCAGACTACCTTTTACTTTTGGCCAAAGGAAAGCCCTTGAAGGAAGCTGTGTGAGACGGTTGAATGCAAACTCAACGATGTCTTCCCTTGGCCCCTTCGTTGTGAGACCTACCTCTGTCCTCCTACCAAAAGTCACCATTCTTCACAAAATAGACTCCACCCAACTCTCTCCTTCTGGACTATTTTTTAAATTAATTAATTTATTTTTGGCTGGATTGGGTCTTCGTTGCTGCATGGTCTTTCTCCCGTGGCAGGGCCTGCGCTCCTCATTTCCACTGCTTCTCTTATTGCAGAGCGTGAGCTGTAGGTGTGTGGGCTTCAGTAGTTATGGCTCATGGGTTTAGTTGCCCCCTGGCATGTGGAATCTTCCTGGAGTGAGGATGGAACCATGTCCTCTCCACTGGCAGGTGAATTCCCAACCACAGGACCACCAGCGAAGTCTTCCCTCTGGATTCTGACAACACGTCCTCCCTTTAATCCTCAGTCTCACTGGTGAGACTGTCCCAGCTGCTTTCAAGTTATTGCACTCGCCTTTGTGGCTCTCCTAAACCCACACATTTGTTAACCTTGCCTCTGGAATACAGCCTTGCTCTGAATTACCCTATTTTGAGTATGTCTCCACTTATTTGTGGGGGCGGCCAACTTATTTTAGTCCCTCTTTCTTCAACCTTATACCTTTCCTCTGTGAAATATGAGCACTTTATGTTATTTTAATTAAAAAAATACACTTTTAAATGGTGGTGGTGGTTTAGTCGCTAAGTCGTGTCCGACTCTTGTGACCCCTTGGACTGTAGCCCGCCAGGCTCCTCTGTCCATGAAGATTCTCCAGGCAAGAATACTGCAGTGGGTTGCCATTTCCTTCTCCAGGGGATCTTCCCAACCCAAGAACTGAACCCAGCTCTCCTGCATTGCAGGCAGATTCTTTACTGACTGAGCTACAGGGAAAGCCCCCTTTAGGGAAGATGAAAAATAAGAGGTGGTGAAGTAGTCCTATATTTGGAATCTGGCACCAAGATAGTTGGTTTGATTTAAGAAAAGCATGCAACCTCTTTTGAAGAAAATTGTGTTTGTAAACAATCATGCTGAGCCTTACAGAGAGAATTAAGGACAAGAAACCCCTAACTGCTGAAGCCCTGGCTGGCTTACGGTGCATCCCTTACTCTCTCTGACCTTCAAATCAGAATGTAGGCAAATGTGTGGCTGGGACTATTTTGGCTGTAGTGATACTGGCCAACAAAACATTGTCTATGGAGGGAGATTTCATCTTTTGATATTGGAAGAGTGTTTTCAAATTCTTGGTCAAAGGACAAATGTATTGGGGCAGATAATTTTGTCTTCAATGTGAACTTAAATTTCACTTGGATGTATCATCTAGCTGTGGGCATTGCCAGGCAAGATCATAGTCATTGCTGTTGAGCCCCTGGTGGGTGGTGGGTGCGTGGGGGAAGCCTGGTGCCCAGGGAGGGGGGTTTTCCTGTTTTTCCAGCTGGTATGAGTCTTAGCAGCTCTAGAATAAAATAGTTTGAGATCAACAGCCCCAGGTAGAAAAACGAAATTAAAGAATGGAAAATCAGACACCATTGGTGTGAGTGTGAAAACTCCAGTCAATAGACAATTTCAAACAGCTTGGCAGAGGATTTTTCAAGAGCTACTTAGATGAAATTCTGTGTGTTCTTGGACCTCAAAGACCAGACATGGGTTCTGTATGACACCTATGGATTTAAGTCAGAGGACCTGCTCGCACTGCACTTTCTGGCATTGAGGACAAGCAAGAGGAGCTTTCTCCCTCAGAGGCAGAAGTTTTCCTAATGGTTACAGGGAAAGTTTTGTCCCCAGGTTAGGTGGGGTATGACCACACACCACCCTGATTCATTATACTTTAAAGGATGTGAGTGAAACTATGTAACTGAAGAGAAATTGGATTGGCCTTGCTTTTTTTCTTGGGGAAGAGACTCAAAAGTGCTCAGCAGCTGAAACAATAGATGCCAAGAATTAGAGAAGTGAAGCGTAACAATATAACATAACCCTGAGAGCCCTGAATGCAGTGAGGTCTTCCTTACTTCTTTACACACCTCTGGCCTGCTTCATCCCCCGCTGTCTTTACTTCATGATGCCATTAGTCTCCTTTTTGAAAGAAAAGACAGCTTGCCAGAGCACAACACACTTCCTCATTACCAGTCGCTCTCTTTAATCTCAGGCTCCAAACACATTTTCCAGATAAATACGAGACCAGGTAGGGAGGGGACCCACCTTTGCAGGGAGGTTGTGTTTAGAAGAAGAAATAGAGAACGTAGATCAAATATTCTTGTTCTGTGACTACTAGCCATACTATTTTGGGTAAGAGTCTACCTCTCAGAGGCTCATCTGTAAAATGGGGCTGTTGCCAACTCACCTTGCATGATTGTTTTAATAAGGAAATGAAATGATATATGCAGACATACTTTGTAAACTGTAACTTACTATGTAAATATTAGTTGTAATTAATGTGATCCATATAAGCAAAACACTTCTATTCATTCCCAATTTGTCTTTTAAATAGTAATCACTTGTGGGGGGAGTGGGGGGTGGGGATTACTTTTGTGAAATGGACCCCTCATGTTTGTTAAATATCTGTGTTGTGCAAGGCCTTGCGCTACCTGCTATGGAAGATATAAAAGTGAGTAGAGCAGAGTTCTTGCTCTCCTGGATCATGCAAACTAGTCAAGGATTTAAGACACTCAAAAGTCACCACTTTTCCCATCACAACTATTTTCTCTACTCCATGTGGCTTCCCAGGTGGGGCTAGTGCTAAAGACCTGATCTGCCAGTACAGGAGAAATGAGACAAACCTGAGACAAACAAATGGTCCAAACTCCAGGTTGGAAGATCCCCTGGAAGAGAAAATGGCAACTCACTCCAGTATTCTTGTCTGGAGAATCCCATGGACAGAGGAGCCTGGCTGGCTACAGTCCATGGGGCCGTACAGAGGTGGACATGATTGAAGCGACTTAGCACTTGTGGCTTTAGTGGGATTGTCGTGAAACCCTCCCCTTTCCTCTCTTCATCGGTTCTCAGGATAGTAGTTGGGGTTCCTGGATTTTAAGCAAGAGAAATGAATTCTGAGGAGAGGAAACACTGGACTTTGGGTGGGACATTAGGCAATCAGCAGAGTTAACAGGAAGTGTCTTAGTATCTGCTTCCCTAAAAGCAGAATCTGAGACAGAGATTGAGGAGCCTGTGATTCATTGAGGGTTTGCTCTTCAGGAAAACTTGTAAGGAAGGACGGACCCAGTACAGGTAGGAGCAAGGAACTAAGCGAGGATGTGGTCTCAGATGATGTCTCCTCTTACTTTGGAGCTGTGTATTTTAGGGTGAAGAGGATGAAATGTCATACCTCCCTTAGCTCGTACAATCAGTTGTTTGTTGTCTTGGGGTAGGGGATACTGAAACCTCCCAGACATCTCTGAGTGAGGCGTCCCATTCAGCCGTAGGTGATGTTCTGGAGAAAGTTGCAGGTATCCATATAAGCTGCTAGATGCAGTACACACAGCAGCTGGATAATGAATACACTGGTTGGTAAAGAGGGACTGGTTAGGGGACCACCACATCTACTAGGGAAGGTAAGGAGGTAAGACTCAGAAAAGATAAAAACCCAGACTGCTCTGGAGGACATAGTGGGTCTCAGTGTCAAGGATGAATTATTATGGTATTTGAATGAATGAACACCAACCATTCCCCCATTACTGGAACACTCTGCTCACAACCAAAGTCCAAAAAGATGCACTACTTGGACATTGAAATAGAGAAGCTCCCTTTTTCTGCAGGTCACTAATCTGAGAACATACAAAATTAGAATTGAAGAAGATCAATCTGCAGTGGGAGAGAATGAAGCCACACTTAAGAGGGTGTACAACTGAGAGATGGAGTCAGAGGTCCAATATCTTCAGTCATGGTTTATCTGTGATGAAGACCACATCACTTCTAATTTCCCCGTTAGCTAATAACTTTCCTTTTGGCTTAAACTACTTGGGACAGATTCATGCAATCAAATGAACTGTGCTAGGCAGAATCTTGATCCATTGATGTTACTGCTGTTAGTATGTGATATTACATGGCACGATGGGTTTTGCACATGTATAATATTAAGGCTACACATCAGTTGACCTTAAAATAAGATTATCTTTGATTATGTTGTCAGACCTAATCAGATTACATAACTCCTGAAAAGTAGAGATCTTTCTCCAGCTGGTAGCAGAAGGGAAAATCAGAGATTAGAAGTATGTTGTTGGATTGAAGGGCTTCCCTGGTGACTCAGATGGTAAAGAATCTGCCTGAAATGTGGGAGACTTGGGTTTGATTCCTGGGTTAGGAAGATACCCTGGAGAAGGGAATGGCAACTCACTCTAGTATTCTTGCCTGGAGAATCCCATGGACAGAGGAGCCTGGTGAGCTTGAGTCTATGGGGTTGCATAGAGTCCAACACTACTGAGTGACTGACGAAGGGGCCACATGCCAGGAAAAATGGGAACTGAATTTGACTACAAAGTGGGGATCTTCCCCAGGCTTCCAGATAAGATCCCAGCCCAGCTAACACCATGATTTCTGTTTTGTGATCCCCGAGTAGAAATACCTTGAGATATGTAGTGCCCAATTTCTGACCCACAGAACTGTGAGATAGTAAGTGGGTATTTTTATAAGCCACTGAATTTGTCATTAGCTGCACTTCAGCAATACGTGAACCGTGAACTTCCAAGTGTTCAAGCTGGTTTTAGAAAAGGCAGAGGAACCAGAGATCAAATTCCCAACATCTGCTGCATCATAGAAAAAGCAAGAGAGTTCCAGAAAAACATATATTTCTGCTTTATTGACTATGTATTTTTGATACTCTGGAGTGAGGGCCCACCATATGCCAGGCAGGTGTCTAAAGCCTGCCTCCTCATTCCTTTGATCCCCACTGGTCTCAGTTATCAGTTTCTCTCCTGGGACTAGTGCTAGAAACCTCCAAATGGTCCTGGACACTTTGCACTGACTCTAAACTGTCTCCTGACTGGCTTAATTCCCTTCCTCTTACTGCATATCTCCAGGTTGGGGATGAGCATTCACCTTAAATGACCCCAAGCTCCGCTTCCCTTATGAATCCTATACTTGTGAGGAAATATCCAGGTACTCTTAATATCCAGATATTCTTTATTGGTTAGCTAATGACCATTTCACATGTCAGAACTAGGAGAATTTAGGGTTTTAGTAACCTTGATCCATGTAACATATTTGTGTGTTAAGGTGCTTCAGTTGTGTCCAACTCTTTGCAGCCCTAAGAATCGTAGCCTGACAGGCTCCTCTGTGCAGGGGATTATCCAGGTAAGAATACTGCAGCAGGTTGCCATTTCCTCCTCCAGGGGATCTTCCCAACTCAGGAATCAAACCCGAGTCTCTTACGTCTCCTTCACTGGCGGGCAGGTTCTTTACCACTAACCACCTTAGAACCTCTGCTTCATATCTGAAAGGGGACCACAGTATTAAGTAACAGCTTGAGTCTCTCTTTGACATCTTCCTTTGAGAAGTGTTAAATGTTGCCATTATCCTGACAGTTCAAAAGTTAGTCATGTGGTTGATATTTTACCAATGAGATAAATGTGGAAAAATGTCACTTTTCCTCTAACTAGTTCTGTCAGTATAAACTTGGCAAGAGATAATAGGAAGGAGATATTGGCATTTAGGCATGTTCATATTTACTTTTTGTGATTTAGGATTATGATGACTTTCATGTATCCTTACAGTGACCCTGTCTGGTTTAGAAGTTCTGAAAAATTATAATGTCAAACTTCTTTCCTAGTCCTGTAGACAGACAGTAACATTCACCAAACACTGGAGATTTGATCAGATGCAGCCACACAGCAATGAAAAACATTTTATTTTATATTAACCAATTGATGTTTGTGATTTATGTGGAAAAATGCCCGTTTCATTTTCTTTTTCTGGAAAAGATTTTGATGCATAATTTGATCTGTGTTTTTTTTTTTTCCAATTCTTCATTGTATTTTGCATGATCAAAGATATTGTTTTCAAATCTAAATAAAGAGGGCTTGTTCTCTTTTCCTGTCTTATGATTAGAGAGCCCTGGAACACATGTATGGCCGTGGCTTTTTACTTTTCTGGTTCAAATTACTAGAATTCAGGACTTAGCCTTGGCATTCTATTAATAGAAAAAACCAGTGAGGAATTAGCTCCTTACTGATTTAAAAACATCTACTTTTTTTTTTTTTTTTAATGCATGATGCTTCCATGAGGGAAACAAGGTAACAGACATACTGGTTAGGCCAGGAGAATAAACTGTAACAATAATTAATAATAGCTACTATTTATTGAGTGCCTAGTCTATGCCTGATAATTACATGAACAATATCATCTTCTATTTCTGATAATATGGTGGGCCAGGTACACGGTCCAACCCTCCCATTGAAAACTACTGAAAATATTTGCAAGGGTACTTAAAAGCATCTGTGAGTAAGCAACAAAGGAAGGAATGATCATGCTAAAATCTTGGTAAGTGAAGACAGAGACCCAGAGAGCTAAGCTAGGTCTAAATTTCACTTTCATTCTGAGGACGTTTGTTGAACCTAATAACCTTCAGCTTCAATTTCCTCATTGAGTTATGAGACAGGAAACAAAACTCAGGTGTGGAATCTAATAAAGGAACCTCTTCCCCAAAGCTGAGACCAGAGCACTGTACTCTCATCATAAAGATGAACTGTAGATGCTACCCCTTTACTTGGAGAGACAAATATAGGGAACATATGAAACAGATTAAGAGACACAAAGGAGAGAGTGAGATATCACACATAAAAGTACTTTTAGTTTCATAAAGAAGTAATAAAGAGAATGGGAAGCAGTATCCAAAGAGATGATGGCTGAGAATTTTCCAGAATTATTGAAAGACATAAATCCTCAGATGCATAAACCCCAAAGAATCCAAGGCAGATATTAAAAAAGAAATCCTAACCAGAACACATTAGCTTGAAACTAGAGAGCATGAAAGATGAAAAAAAAATCTTTAAAGCGGTCAGAAGGAATAAACTGGCCACCTACAAAGGAATAGTTGACAGCTGGTTTCTTACAGTAGTAATGGAAGCCAGAAGCCAGTATAGTGATATCTTTAGTACACTGAGCAAAATAGCTGCTAATTAGGAATTCCTAACTCAGTGAAAGTATCCTATAAAACCAAAGGAAAAATGACATTTTCAGGCAGGCCTGATCTGAGTTTACTTCTAAAATATTATCGTAAACTAATATGTAAAGGACATATTTCTAAACAGTGTATTTCAGAAATGATGAAAGTGATCCTAGATGAAAAATATCTGAGCTTCAATAAGAAATGGCAGGCAAAGATAATGGTAAATTTAAATAAAAATGGGAATGAGGAGTAGGTTAAAATACCAAAAGGGCAAAATCTAAAATATTGGGAATCATTAGAACTTACATTGGGAAGAAAGTAACTGAAGTTGAAATTGTGCTCTTTGTAGCAGGTGAAAACCAGCCTGGCATACAACTTTTGGTGTGAATAATTTTTTTTTACAACTTTATTAAAATATGCGTTCAGCAAAGTAAAACAAAAAGAAATTATTTTGTTTGAGAGGGAGGTGAAGATGCTGATTTTTGTGCTGTACATGCTATAGTTTATAGGAAGATCACTATAAGTATAAAAATAGAGTATGTAACTTCAAAACTTGCAAAGGAAAATGAAAGTGAGAAAAAGAATTTTAAAAAGTCAAGAAATGAGAAGAAAAAGAGTATAGAAAAGGCAGAATAAATATAAAATGCCAATTAAGATAGTAGATACAAGTATAAATGTTAATAATTACAAAAGATGTAAATGGAATAAATGCTTTAGCTAACATGTAAAGGTTGTTAAACTGGATGACAATACAAAGGGAGGATTGAAATATGTATCAGGCAAGTGTAGTCAAGAGAAAAATGCTGTAACTATTTTAATATCAGACAGATTATGCTTTAAAGCAAAAAATATAATTAGGTAATCTCTTCTGAGTGATAGAGTATTTAATTCACCTGGAAAATATAACTTAAAATTTGTGTGTGCCTAATATATCTCAAAATAAATAGACATAGGTTGAAAACACTAGAAGATAAATGAGTCCACAATTATAAAAGGAAGTTTTAACAAAGCTCTTAGAAATTGAGTAATGGGACAAAAAGAAATCAGTAAGGAAAGTGAAGAATTAGATAATGATTAATAATCATGCCCTAATGGGCATGTATAGTAACATGTCTCCACAAGAGAATATGCATTCTATGTAAGAACACAGATATTTGAAAAAATTGACCATAGAGCAGTCTCAATAACTTTTAAAGTCCTGTATTGTTCTTTGAGCAAGTGCAGTTTAGCTAGATATCAATAATCAAAATGTAATAAACAAAACTCCACATATTAAGAAATGAAGAAATATGTTCCCAAGAAAATTATGAATCAAAGAAAATATAATAAAAGTAGAAAATATTTAGAATGGAACAATTCTAAAACACTACTATCAAAACTTATATGCACATAGAGCAGCATTTAGAAATTTTAGGTTTTAATGATTGTATCAAAACAGAAATAAAGATTAAAAATCAATGAGTGATACATTCAACTTCAGAGGATAGGGAAAGAACAACAAAGTAAACCTTAGGAATATGGAAGGAGGGAAATAAGAAAAACTTGGGCTAAAATTGCATAATAGAAGATGAACATTGAGTAAAAAGAATGAACAAAAACAAAATTTGGTTGTTTGGAAAGACTAATAAAATTGACAAATCTTTGGCAAGATTAATCAAGAAAAATGAGCTGTCCCAAGTAAACAATATGAGGAATGAAAAAGGGGATAAAGCTGTAAGCATTAAGGAAATAAAGGATAGTATGGACAGCTTCATGCCAGTTAGTTTGAAAATTTGAAGTGAACAAATTCCTAGAAAAAAATAGCTTAAGAAAAACTGGTTCAAGAAGAAATAGAACACATGCTAAGTCATCTAACCTTTAAGAAAAATGACAGATGTCAGATCTTTCTGCAGAGAAAACTCTAGGCCTTACATGATTTTACCACAGAGTCCAACCAAACTTAGAAGGAATGAATACTTCCAATTTTATGGAAACTATTCCAGAGCAGAGTAAAAGAGGGAATATTTTTCAACTCGTTTTATGAAGCCTGTATAACCTTGCTACCAAAAACCTAATATGGACAAAACAAGAAAGGAAAATTGTGGGTGAATCTCATTCAGGAGCACATGTAAAATGGGGCTTCTTTGGTAGCTCAGATAGTAAAACATCTGCCTGCAATGTGGCAGACCCAGGTAGTCTTGGACAAATACTAGCAAAGCCAATCCAGCAAAGTCTAAAACAAAACAAAAAAACACATCATATCCAAGTTGCATTTATCTTAGAAAGCATGGTTTTTTAAAAGCAGTAAGGAAATGGCAAACCTCTCCATTATTCTGGTGGTCCACAGTTCATGGGGTCACAAAGAGTCAGACACAACTGAGTGATTGAGTACATAAAAATCAACCTTATTTTCCACATGAACAAACAGGTCAAGAAAAAATATTATTGTCAATAGATACCAAAAAATTATCTGATAGAACTCAACATCCGTTGATGAAAAAATTTTAGCATGCTAGAAATAAAAGAGTTTGTTACCTTGATAAAGAACAACTTAAAAAGTCTACAAAAGATATCAAATTTAAAGATGAAACAATGTTTTCTCTTCAATATTAGGAATAAGACAAGAGTGCCCATTTTTAAGATTCTAGTCAATGTTATATTGACGACTCTAAAGGAGATCAGTCCTGAATATTTGTTTGAAGGACTGATGCTGAAGCTGAAACTCCAATGCTTTGGCCGCCTGATGCGAAGAACTGACTCATTGGAAAAGACCCTGATGCTGGGAACGACTGAAGGTGGGAGGAGAAGGGGATGACAGAGGATGAGATGGTTGGATGTCATCACTGACTCAATGGACATCAGTTTGAGTAAACTCTGGGAGTTGGCAACGAACAGGGAGGCCTGGTGTGCTGTAGTCCATGGGGTCACAAAGAGTCGGACGCGACTGAGCAACTGAACTGAAAAAAAGTATAGTTGGAAAAAAGTGAAAGGTATTAGGATTAAAAAGTAAGTACTTTTAACAGTAAGTAGAAAAGTATAAAGAGCATGTATGATTCTTTGCATAGAGAATTTTAAAAACTACAGATAAAATATTAACATTAATGAAAACTTAGCAGGTTGCTTCCTATGTTCAGCTGCACTAATTAACAAAAATAAAGTTTAAAGATACCATTTATAGTAGCATCCAAAATATAGTAATATCTAGGAATAGGTCTAATAAAAATGAGAAAGGTGAAATTTTTAGAGGAAATTATTGTTCACTTTGGAAGGCTTTCTTATTTCTCCTTGCTATTTTTTGGAACTCTGCCTTCAAGTGGGTATATCTTTCCTTTTCTCCTTTGCCTTTTGCTTCTCTTCTTTTCTCATCCATTTGTAGGGCCTCCCCAGACAAACATTTTGACTTTTTGCATTTCTTTTTCTTGTGGATGGTTTTGATCACTGCCTCCAATACGATGTTATGAAACCACTGTCCATAGTTTTACAGGTACTCTATCAGATCTAATCCCTTCAATCTATTTCTCACTTCCACTGTATAATGGTAAGGGATCTGATTTAGGTCATACCTAAATGACTTAGTGGTTTTCCCTACTTTCTTCAATTTAAGTCTGAATTTGGCAACAAGGAGTTCATGATCTGAGCCACAGTCAATTCCTGGTCTTGTTTTTGCTGACTGTAAGAGCTTCTCCATCTTTGGCTGCAAAGAACACAATCAATCTGATTTCAGTATTGACCATCTGGTGATGTCCATGTGTAGAGTCTCCTCTTGAGTTGCTGGAAGAGGGTGTTTGCTATGACCAGTGCATTCTCTTGGCAAAACTCTGTTAGCCTTTGCCCTGCTTCATTTTGTACTTCAAGGCCAAACTTGCCTGTTACTCCAGGTATCTCTTAAACTTTCTACTTTTGCATTCCAGTCCCCTATGATGAAAAGGACATCTTTTTTTGGTGTTAGTTCTAGAAGGTCTTGTAGGTCTTCATAGAACTGTTCAACTTCAGCTTTGTCAACACTAGTGGCTGGGGCATAGACTTGGATGACTGTCGTGTTGAATGGTTTGCCTTGAAAACGAATAGAGATCATTCTGCCATTTTTGAGATTGTATCCAAGTATTGCATTTAGAACTCTTTTGTTGACTGTGAGGGCTACTTCATTTCCTCTACGGGATTCTTGCGCACAGTAGTAGATATAATGGTCATCTGAATTAAATTCACCCATTCTGACCCATTTTAGCCCAATTTAGAGGAAATTGTAAGCATGTTATTATACTTCATCAAAAAGGTAAAGCAGCTTACACAGATACTATATGCTGAAAGTGGAGATGGATGTGTATGAAGCTGGACCCTTCCCAACTCCAAGATCTGTGTTTTCCCCAACATAGTGTTCCTGATTTGGAGGCATCCCAAGTGTGCTCAGTTCTACATGGCTCCTGGGACTTGTTCCCACTTTCTGGCTAAACAACAGTGACAACTTGCATCATCTCCAGGTTTAAAGACTGGTTGCCATGGCCATCCCTTCATCTCACATTGTCAGGCTCCCTTGGGGATGAGATATGGGCATCGGCATCTGTATCATGGGCGGGTACCCCGTCCAGCTGCCTTAACACATGATCTTAACACTGCTTTTGCCCAGGTGAACTGGACAATATAATCCAGAAATGTAAGGGAGCTGGAATGGGGTGAATTTTGACCAGTGAGAGACTACTACATGTGGGAAAGAGCACAGTCAATAGCTTACCTTCCTCCTTCACCCTCTACAAAGGGCTCTTCCATGTAGGAGATGTTTCTCTTCTGTGACTGAGCAACTGGCTGTGTTTTCTTATGAAAAGGAGGCCATATCAGGAATGTACCACTTTATACATGTTCCTCCTTTTTCACTGATTCACTGTTTTTCCTCTCACTCTTGCTTTCCTGATATAAAAACTCTCAAAGCACTAACACTTTGCCTTGGGGTCTGATTTCCAGGGAACCTGGACTTTGATATCCACTAAAGTTGGTGTTAGTGGTAAAGAGCCTGCCTACCAATGCAGGAGACATAAGAGACATGGATCTGATCCCTGGGTGGGAAGATCCCTTGGAGGAGGGCATGGCAAGCCACTCCAATATTCTTGCCTGGAGAATCCCATGGACAGGTGAGGCTGGCAGGCTACAGTCCATAGGATCACACAGAGTCAGACACGACTGAAGCGACTTAGCACGAACACACTCACATGGTTCAAGCTTTCCAAAATTCAGGTAGGGATCACAACCTATTAGCAGGCTATAAAATCACTTAAAGCACATTACTATTAGCAATCAAAAACATTAAAAAAAAAAAAAGAGAAATCATCGGAGTGTACCATATGTAACGAGAGTAAATACAGATTTTCTAAACCTGTTACTTCAGTTATTGTGTGTGTGTTTGAGGATGTGGATGTGTGTATTGTATTGTGATGTTAAATTATGTTACTCGGTGCCAAAAAAGTTCAAAAGCTAGCGGTCTCGGCAGCAGTTACATGAAGTAGCAAGCTTATAACTGTGACTTCTGTTTGCATGTTCACAAATGTCCTGTCTGTGGGAGTTTTGGGTCATCTGGCTTTACTTCAATAATTACCAAGATGTCTAAAGAACTCTCATATGATTTCCTCATGTATGGTCAACTTATACTTGTAGTTGCCATATTAGAAAAAGAGTATTTTGAAATACTACTCTTGGAAGCTAGATGGCATGCCTTATTTAGAAAAATAAAGGGGATTATCTAGAGAGGGAAATTTTGTTTATTGTTGCTAGATGTCTTTGTGAGACTATGGTTATACAGGCAGATCTATTTTTCTAGTAACAGTGACTGATAATCCAAGTAACTAACACAATATCCATTGTGTTTTTCCTTAATGATGTTTTTATCTTTGAAAACTATACCCAGTCTTTCAAGTGCAATGACCTATTTAATCTCCCTGGAACATCCTGACTTGGAGAATCCGTGGAGAAAATGCAAGTCTCAGAGCTATGCATGTACTTTTTGACTTTAAAAGCAAACTCCCAAAGCAGGTTTTCATTTGCGTTGTATGTACTGACTTAATCTATTAACTGAGAGCAGCTGCTGAGTTGCACTTGGTGAAGTATTCTGAGATAAAATTCCCTGGCAAGACACATAAAAGAGAAAAAGAAGAAAGTTTGTGAAGACACAGAACAGTCTCTAAGGTATGATCCAAAAATCAAAGAAATGGAAAGTGGTGTCTTAAATCCTCTATGATTCTATGAAATCTACAGAAGGGCAATTTGAATGGATTCACACTCTATTCAGAATTCAAGGATATGGTTAATTGCCAAGACCCATTGAGTTGCTTTTAATTTTATACTAATTCCTGAGTAGCCAACTGATAGACTTAGCTTTCTCATTTCGTAGTCATAACACAATTATTTTTACAGTTACTGCCAAACCTACTGAGAATTTAATTCATTTGGAAGTCTCTGAAGAGAGATTTTGAAGTTCATTCTGTCTACACCCAGATGGCCACATCATTAAAGCCTGGCAAAGACAGAGAGGTTGTTTATTCCTTCTTCACAAAATTATCGTACAATAGGTAATGAGCCACACTCTATGTCCAGATAATAACTGACTTGTTACTCAAAGTATTAGTGATATGCTAATTCACAAGTATTAATGATATGTTAAATGAAGTTAAAGAGTAACATTTAAGGGGAAGAATGAACACTGGTTTCATTCTTGTAGAGTTATTTCAGGAGGTATATATTGACCAGAGGAGATATGATTCAGTATTCATTATTCTTACTTTGGAGTCAATAGTATTAATAACAAAGATCAGGTGTCATGTGAAGTGAATTCATTCTGCAGAAGAAGTCTGATCTAGGATGATAGGTCAGGTGGTCACCCTCACATCTGTGCAGAAGTCCATTCATGGTCTGCTTTTCATCTGATACGCTTGTTGATCACCTTTGTGATCACATTACCTTTCATGCATTCATCTGATTTGCCATATGGCTGTTCAGTTTCTCCCATTAAAGGTCTACAGTTTACTTTCCCACCCCTTGACTTTGGAATTGGCCATGAGACTTGTTTTGGCCGATAGCATCAGGTACAAATTCACCGTGCCAGTTCTGAGCTTAGGTCTTAAGAGACTTTGTGTGTATCCATTTGCTCTCTGTGTCTCTGCTATATTCATGAGAAGAACATTCCCAGACTAATGCTAGTCTCAGGAGAGGGTTGAGAGGCATGTGGAATAAACCGTCCAGCCAAGTTCAGTCTGGATTAGCTAATCCAGTCAACCTGCACTGAATGAGCTAAATAAGGGCTTATTGTTGCCAGTGATGTTCTGTAGCTGTTTGTTATGCAGCATTATTGCAGTAGGGGCTTCCTTGTAGCTCAGTCAGTAAAGAATCTGCCTGCAACGCAGGAGACCCGGGTTTGATTCCTGGGTCGGGAAGATCCCCTGGAGAAGGAAATGGCAACCCACTCCAGTACTCTTGCCTGGAGAATCCCCATGGACAGAGGAACCTGACAGGCTACAGTCCATGGTGTCGCAAGAGTCGGACATGACTTAGCAACTCAACCACCACCACCACATTATTGCAGTAATATTTGACTGACAGACCTTCCAAATTCACTTGTGGTTTTTTAGCGAAATTCTTGGCTTTGTCAGATTTCTTTCTTTTTTTTTTTTTTTTGTCATATAATACCTATTTCTTTTATTCTAGGCTCTGTCAGATTTTGGAAGCTAATTTTTGCCCTGTGAATTAAATAAAGAATTAGGTGGAAGCTCTGGCTTTCTTCTTGAGCTCCAAATTCATGTATACACTCTTTCTGGGGTTTATAGGAAATTCAGAGAGGCTGATTCTGGCAGAGTATCACTTTACCTCTATACACTAATAATTCTGAAGTACATATGTTCAGCTGATTTGGCCAAGACTTTGCCTGGAGTCAGTCAGCTTCTGTGGATCATACCTGCACTAGTGATCTTCCTTCCTCATCATGCCTGAAGTTACGGAAAGTTTCATTTTGGAACCCAGGTGAGCTCTAGGAGCATTCAAAGACATCAGTGCCACAGGTAATTTTGACATGTGAAGAAGTTACCACTGGGTAAATGGAAAATGTTAAAGTGACGAATACAGTTCTTACAGGAAAACTTTTTTCCCCCTAGACATTCTTTCTGGGATCATCTGGGAGTTTCATGAGTAAAAATCTAGCGGCACAATCACTGTGCTGTACATCCCTACCTTGTAATAAGTACATGACTTCTCACCAAAGGAACTCACATGTGAACGTGCCATGTCTTATTCAGCCACAGATATGATACTTCACTAAAAGTGCCTGGAGAGGTCCTTCTCTATCTCCTGAGATCTCTGTAGCTGACAAGCTGCTCCTGACATTTTTCTAGAACATGATTCACCTCTGCTCTCCTGTCAGAGAAAGAAGTGAGTTTAGTGGTGGGATAGGATATGCCCTACAATCACAATGACACCCCTTGAACATTTGGGAAGCATCTACATCGCAGTTTGATTTGGTATCTTGGAGCCCAGAACAAGCTCTCATCGTCTAGACAATGTAAAGATATGAAACCAGGGTAATTTTATTATTATGGATGCCTGGGAATTCTAGGAATATCTGTTCCTTCGACTTAAGATGGAAAAGGCACTGGTATACTCACCTTTCAGATGACTGCCCGAGATGGACGGGTTCATAAAAATTCACATTCCCTACTGGTACTTGAAGCCCTGCCTTGAACCTAGGCTTTCTAAGGTTTTTAGTTGTGTTCAGACAGGTTTTGGGTGTTCTCAGGAGAGGAGGTTATTCTAGAGATGGCCTAAAGAAAGCTAAGCCATGCCCTGTTCTCCTTCCCCATGGAGACCAATCTCACCATGCTCCTCACTCTAGGACTAGAGACCAGCTCAGTTATACCTCTGGAGGTTTTAGTGCAGTGGTTCTCAAACCACAAACTACAGATTTACCTCACATGGTGCATGATAAAAAAAAGCTCTAACACACAATTCAAAGAGATGTATTGAATCAGAATATTTGGGTAGAGACTCTAGAACATGCATTTTAACAAACTACCAGAAGTATCTTGATGCTCAGAAAATAGCAAGACACAGGTCTTATTTACCTGGGTTTCCTGAGGCTTTAAGCCTCCTTTGAACATATCTGTCAAGCTTATGGGGCCTTTGAATTACATTCTGGATTGTCATGTCAATCATCAACAAACATTTCTGGGCATTTACTGTGTTCTGGCATATTCTAGGATCCAGTAAATAGCTAAGGGAAGCCCCCCACCTGCCAAGAAACTTTATGTACTGTCCCTGAAAAATACCTTGATCCACCAGTAGCAGTAATTCCTAAATCCAGATCCAGAGATTCCTTGGAGTCCCTGAAATTGATAAAATGTGCCTCTTCTCTCAACCTAGAGATGGCCAAATAAGACTCCTTCTTTTAGCTGGACTCATATCACTGAGTCCAGTCCTTAAACTGTAACTAAACTTAAACTCACTTTACACTCTTGCTCTGGTAGACTTAGATTCTCATTTTCTGAATTCCATTAAATGATTCTTAACTGAATCCTGAATTCCTCTAAATGATTCTTAACTGAATCCTCTATTACACTTGAGAGCAAGCATCAATTTACCCACTTAGCGCTGTCTGGCTTTGTCTCAGCTGAACACATTGAATCTGAAAAAGTCATTTGTTATTGAAAGTGTTTTTAGACTAGGAAGTCCATACCAGCTATGCTCTTGCTTACTTCTCCTTAAAAATACATACAAAGATGTGCTAGACCCAAACATGAAAATCTGCCAATAATCTTCAAGTGTTTTGTTATTCTGGCAGCAAAGTTGAAGTATACACTCATAAATCTGTTTTTATGTGTCCTAAATTTCTCAGTGAGGGAGGACAGGTATTTGGAAGAATATAGTGGCTTCTCTACAACAACCTAATCTTCTATGTTAAACCTGGAGAAACCAGTGTTCCCAAATATTCTCGTGAATATCTTTTGAAGCCCCTTCTAGTACCTGCAGAGTCTTAACTGTCTCCCTAAGCTTTCCCACCACACATGGACTCTGCAAAATGTAACATTCCTTAGTTCTGAACCACATTCCAACGCAGTCCTCTAGATGCCCACAAAGGACTTTTAAACCTGAGATGGTAATCCAGGAGAGAGTCTAAATATCTCAAAGAACATGGGGGTATGTCCTGAAACATGCTCAAATAAGCTAGAATTGCTAGCTCAAGCTTCCAAGGTCTGTCCAAATATACTGGGACAGTCTGTCCTCTTGGAAGTTTCAGGAAGCTTCTACAGAACTTGCTGAGGACCTAAAGGCAGTGAGGTATTCCAGGAGTCCAGCCTAGCAAGTTCAGCTTGGATCAGGATGAGTTCTCAAATGCTGACGTGGAGTTGTTTATTCCTTCTCACTCTTCTGTGATTCTAAGTGTACTCAGCATCTGAGATTTATTAGATTAGCAAATGGTCTGCGAAGAGTCTTTGATTTGCGAATGCTAAGACTGGATGTTTCCTGTGAGTCTCTACTGACTTCATTTATCTACCATTGGACCATAAGAGCATGGAAAACACTGCAGCAGGCAAATTTAAAGATTCAGCCAGACGGATAATAAAGGCCACTATGAGGGTGGGAGATCGGAGAACCTCTTAGCTACCAACTACAGTAACTGGGAACACGGCTGGGAAGCCCCAGGGAAAGGAGCTGTCCCGGGTGTAGGTGCTGACTGCCCATAGCTCCTTTGCCCTACAAGGAACAGGAAGAAGTATGCAGTAATAGGCTGGTGGCCTTGGTGTGTCTCAGTTAGAGACACCCGAGGAGAGAAGAGACCAGGAGGGGAGGGGAAGAGAGAAGACAGAAGTGAATAGGAACAATATAAAGATACAAAACTGACCTGGGTAAAGATGCCCAGTTTGGCTACTGTTTTTTTAACCCCTTTGTAGGTAATCAAGAGACAATCGTAATACTTATTTGACTGTATGATGGAAATCAGATTCTACCTGACTCTGAGATTTTTTTTTTTATTGTCATTTATCCAGTAACCCATTGCAGGAAACAACCTTTTGAGAAGTCAGAACCATGGTAAAACAAGTTTAGTTACTACTCCACAACCTCAAACTACTGTCTGGTTTAAGAAGAGGAGTGAATGTTGTGCAAAAAGAGCAGGCCCTCAGAGGTTTAGAAAAAGGAAACCCCGAAGAAGCGTAATCTTTTATATCTTAATTGGAGCCACAAGTCATACTTCCAATGAGCAAACTCAGCCAAGCATAGCCAGATGAATATCTTATATCTGAAACCATCATAAGGTACTAATCAGTGGAAAGAAAGTATAAAATCTTCTGCTATTGATAGAGGGTAGTTTGAACAAATCCTATGGATGGTGTCCTGGAATGGATGATACCGGTCCTTACTTTGATTTCTCTTTCTTTAAGGTCTATAGCTGTCTTCTGTGTATCAAGTCACTTTCCTCACCAACCAGCCTTAGGAGTCAGGGCAATATGGGGCCATCTCTTCCCACACAGCCTGTAGTTGAAGCCTTACCTGCCTGGCTATAACCTGCTTTGAAGCTTCACTCTATGAGCACTGGACACCAGATAGAGGTAGACCTCCCTAGAGATTTTTTCCAGTCTTTCCTGCCTCTTGACATTCTTTCTGGTGTCTATCTTTGTATGGACACATCACCCATAACAGCAAGTACTGTCTGTCTAGATCCTAATGTTGACTTCTGCCTGACATCATTGTTGCTATATCCTCTTCTTTTCTACCCACTGGCTAATTTCTGTCCCAGATTTAATTCCCGTTTCAAAACACCTTTCAAAATAGAGAACCACGCAAGGTAGATTTTTGTAGTGGTTAGGAGGACAGACTCCAGAGCTAGACTGCTTGAGTTTAGATTTCTGTCTCTGGCTTTGATTAGCTGTGCATCTTTGAGCAAGTTACTCAAACTCCCTGTGCTTCAATTTATTTGTCTATAAAATAGAGACGGTAATAACAGAGCTTACCTCATAAAATTGTTCTGAATATTAGCTGAGATCCACGTCCTCCTTATAAACTAGGCCAGCAAAAGCGTAGCGCATGTTTTTATATGCTAATAGCCTTAGGTATATTCTCCCTTTTGATTCTTTCTGAGGTATGGCCATTTTTATCCCCATCTCATTGTTAAGGCCAGAGAAATTGAATTGCATTTTAAAGATTAAACAGCCATCAAGTTGTGTAGCTAGGACCTGAACATAAGCTTGACTCCAAGACTGAACTTTCATCTTTGTTGCGTGACTTTTATTGGCTCATTGCCCCTGTCCTGGCCCATTTTTGCATCTCAGTTGTACTCCAAGCCTTTATGTCACCTGCTCCTGGGTTCCTCAAATTCCTGGTCAGCATCCACGTCGTGTGACTAACTTGGTTACAGTAGCTCCGATGCAGGGCATCAATCAAGGAAGAGTTAATTTATGGAACAATATTCCTTTTGTCTGTTTTTCCTGCTGAATTCAGCTCATTCAAAAGAGTAGTTACCTAGATGTAATCTTAGTTGTATTGGAGAATAGGACTTCTGATTCACCCAAAGAAATCCAAATGAGTTCAGGAAGCTGTCATCTTGTGTGTGTAATGAAGTTCCTCCAGAAAGCCAATGGAAGTGTAGATCAGCAAAAAGGGTAAAAGAAATTAAGCAGGGGGGATGAAGGAGACTTTTTATTTTGAGAGTCAGCAAAGATTTTTAGCTAGGCAGAATGTGTTGAACCACTTTGAAAGCATTCTATTAAGACCTGAATTAGCACAATACAAGATGTGTTTTATTTTACATTCATTTTGAATTTAGAATTAAAAAAACAGTTGTGAGGACACTTCCTTGCAATAAAAGCTAAAGGATAGGCAAAGACTTGTCTTAAATCCCTGTGAATTTGGAAAAAGCTGCAAAATGTTTGTGTGTGTGTGTGTGTTACCGATTGAAGGTTTGTGTGTCCCCTGTCCTTCTGATTGATGTGTTGAAAGCCTACCCTCCAATATGGTGATATTAGTGAGGTAGGGTCTTTGGGAAGTAATTAGGATTAGTGATGAGGTCATGGGGGTGGAGCCTTCGTGAGTGGGATTATAAAAGAGACCCCAACGAACTCCCTTACCCCTTCCACCATGGGGGGACCCTGCCAGAAGTCAGCAGTCTGTACTAGGCCCTGGCCCTACCGCCACCCTCCTCTGAGACTTCTGTCTCCAAAGCTCTGAGAAATAAATGTTTGATTTTCAAGCCACCTAGTTTAAGATACTTTTGTTAAAGCAGCCCCGAAGGAACTACGACTGAGTGTGTCTGCGTGTGTGAGTGTGGTTTGTTTTTTAATCCCCTCCCTCACAAAGTAGTGTGAGAAGCCAGTTTGAAAATGACAATGTGGTGGTTCCTTTACCCAGGGGAGGTCAAAAATTGCCAAGCTATTTATATTGCTTTTCTTGGATCTACCATTGGAAACTAAGTGCTTTAAAAGTGTTGAAGGAAAAAGGAAACCTTCAAGCTACTCAAAGATTTGAATTGCTCTGCTATCTAAAACTGTACTTAAGAGGGACATTTATAAAACAGTAAGGGGAATTAATCAAAACCTTCCATTGAGAAAAGAAGCAGGTAGCTAAAAATAAAGCTACACTGAGAATAAATAGAATTCTTCAGATTAAATGACTCTTTCTGGTTCCTACCCACTGAAGCACTCAGAGAACCTATAATTCTGTCATTATTACTGCTGCTATTATTGTTATTATTAGGTAATGGCTTCAACTTAACAAGTTATTCATTTTTTTGCCTAGGTAAGATGTATTACTACATAATTAAATAGCAGATCCATGGTTGCTGGTTTGTGGTATGGCCTTATATTACTTCATGATGAGTTATTCAAGTGAAAGAACTAATGCTTTTAGGTGACAAATGTTTTCCTCCTAAATTCACAAAAATATACTTGTTGCTTTTTAATATTTGCATCTCCACAAAGAGCCGCATTGATCTATTCCGTCTCGATGTTCTTTTCCAAATTTTTGAGGCAGAACACCATCTCAGATGCTCCCGCTTCCTCTTTCTGCACCTCTTTCTTGTTTGGAGGTACCACTTTCTCTTAGCTGCCCACCCCCAGCTCCTGAAGCGTGCCTCATTGTCTGGCAACTCAGTGACTGAGTTTGTTCCTTCAAGGCTGTTCTATTCTATGCTGGTGCTGCGTGGAGCGTCCTGCTGGGAATCCATCTTCTACAGCTGTTTCCTCATTTCTCCATTTTCTTTAAGAAAAGAAGCAGACACTTCTCCCTACTCCATGTTCTCAGCTGACCGCCTTTCTTGCTATGTCACTGGGGATAAAGAAGCAATCAGGGCAGGACTTCTCTTTTCTACCACCAAGTCGTATCTGCCCTAGTGTTTTCTGCCTTTCTTCCCTTCCACAGTCACTGTGCCGACTTGCGTCTAAAGCTACATCCTCCACTTGTGCCTTGGTCCCATTTTCTTGTCTAACTCAGACTTTTCTCTTTCAAGTATCCCATTTCTCTCCTACATAACTGCCTCCTTTCCTACTGGAGCTTCCTATCAGTATGCAAGCTGATAGGAGCCATCAGAAAGCACATCGAAAAACACAAAACCCAAAATCCCTCTTTCAATCCCCTCATCCTCTTCCAATTCCTTCTTCATTTCTTTACTCCTTTTGTAGCAAATTTCCTAGAAAATTTGTCTATTTTGTCTCCCATTTTCCCCTTTCCTTTGAACTCACTCCAGTGAGGGTTTGTCTCCATCATGCCAGTGAAACTGCTCTTCTTCTTATCACCAGTGACCTCAATGTGGCCAAATCCTGTAGGTATTCCTCAGTCCTCACCTTGACTGAAACATCTCACCACTTCTTCCTTTGGAAACATTTTTATCTCTTAGTTTCTAGGACACCTCATTTTCTGGTTATCCTTCTTCATACTTCTTTGCCTGTATTACCTCCTGTTGGGGAAAAAATCCTTTGCTGATTCTTCTGCCACTACCTACTCTGAAACACGGGAATACCCTAGGGCTCCTTGGACCTCTTCAGTTCCCCATCTACACTTATCCTTTGGGTGACCATATGGTGTTCAATAGTTTTATGTGCTAGCTACTTCTATCTCCAACCTTAACCTCTTTCATTAGAGCTCTAAACACTTCTATTCAACTGCTTACTCATTATTTCCATTTGAAGGACCAGTACACAGTTCAAATGTAACATGGTAAAGACAGAATTTAAAGATTTTCTTCACTCAATCTGTTTCTCCCTGGGAAGTTACCACTGTCTACCTGGGGGGTTCAGACAAAAACCTAGAAGTCATTCTTGAGTTCTTCCTTACTAAATATACTTAAACAATCTTCAAACTTTTTGTCACTTCTACTTTTAAAACATCACCTAAATCCACTCATTTTTCACTGTCTCTATTGCTATTATCTTAGTCCAAGCCACTGTCAACTTTCTTCTTGATCTTACCTTTCAGGCATCCATTCATTTAACAAATACCTCTAACACTCCAACATGTGTCCATCACTATTCTTGGTACTTATTTTGTAACAGTGAACAAGCCAAATAAAAACCCCCTTTCTCAAGAAATTTAAGTTCTATCTTAAGGAGATACCTCCTTATTGACTTCTCTGATCTTCTCTTTCTCTCCACCCTCTCTTTAGTCTATTCATCATCTAACAGCCAGAATAATCTGTTAAAAAAATAAAATCTAAAATCAGCCCTCTAGTGGCCCCTCGGACCTCATCTCCGTTGTTGCCCTTCGCTTAGTTCATGCATCCCCCCAACCTCTGCCAAGGCACACTAAGTTCGTTCCAGCTCCCTGGATTTTGTACTCACTGTTCTCTGCCTGGAAAGTTCTTCCCTCAGCTATTTGTGTGGTTTGCAACTTCACTTTATTCAGACTCTGATCAAATGTCACCCCAGAGACTTGCCCTTATCATCCTCTCTTAAATAATTGCCCTTTATCACTCTGTTTTTTGACCTTTGTTTATTTTCTTTGGAGCATTTAGCACTACCTGACATACTCTATATTTATTTCCTTATCTGGATTTTATTTTCTCCCACTAGAATATAAGCTATTTAAGGTAAAGCTTTTGTTTTTCTTGTTCCCTGTTTGTTTGTTTGTTTTTTCCCAGCACTCAGAATATTATTTGCAGTATGGTGGACACTGAAAAAAATATCTGATGTATGAATGAATTAATGAGTGAAAAAGTTATGTGTTAACAGGGGGAGAAAACCCACTAAACTTGGAATCAAGAGAGCTGGATTAATAACTCTGGTTCTGTCATTGACTAGTTATGAGACAGTTGGCACGTCATTTTGACCTCCTTGCCTCTCAGACTCTGCATAATGAGAAGTCTGGACTGTGAGTCTGAAGATCCCAGTTCTAACATTCTCAAGTTCTGTGCGCGTGGTGTCTTCACTCTAGAGACCAACTCCCACGCCTCATTTGGCCCAAGCAAGACTGAGGGTTTTTTTTTTTTTTTTTTTTTAAGAGCTGCTGGGAAGTAGACAAGGCTTTTACTTTTCCCTGTATTCTGTCAGGGTTGAGATCCCTGCCAGGAGGGAAGTCACAGCACTTGCATCTGCACAAACATTTCAGTCCAGAACCTCCCCAAGTTGCCTACTGAAGGGAAGGAGCCAGAGTGGGGAATATCACAAGGGAAGAGATTCAGTGGGGCTTTGATCAGAAAATTCATTACATTTGCTCTCGCTCACAATGCATACTCACTCAGGTCTGCAATCACTTACTCTGTTAGGCAAAATTCCTAGTGGGGAAAAAATAGCATGTGTGCACGACTCCATCTGTGTAAGACCCTGCCAGAAGCATTTATGAATCACTCGTCTCCTGATCGACAACTTGCTCTCCTAGTTTGCAATCATCTTTCCCACAGATGTTGCTTTTGAATTAACCATTGTCTCGTTTTGAATGTTTTCTCCTATCTGAGACTGTCATGTGGGCAAATCTCCGCTACCGTCAAAGTTGGCAGCCCTTACTCGGCTTAAAGCAAGGAGGACAAGCCAGAGAGCTGGAATCCAGAATCAGGGATGGACAGTTCGGACAGTCCGGAGTTTGGTATTTCTCAAGTTCTGGCGTCTCTGGGATGTTTACTCTCAGGTTATGCAAAGTCCCAGCTTGGGTTCTGGAAAAAATGAACTGACTACTTTGCCTGAAAGGAGTTTCTTTCTAGTTCCTGGGGACATCTTGCTTTTATTAGGCCATATCTATTGCTTTGTTGTCTATGCTGAGCGATGAGGGTGCCACTCACTGTGTGGAACACGTTGCTGTTGTGGCCTTGGTTGTCTGTGATTTGTATTCTGTTTTACATCAGACCTGCTTATGGTCATCTTGTCTGCACCTCAAATGTTGCTGAGAAAATTTGGAAGGTAAACAGATTTTCTTTGGGGCATATTTAGAAGTTAGCCTCCTGTGTTTACAGAAATGTATTAACTTCACTTTTCAGTCCTTGTGCCATTCAGTCTCTGTTGATTCTTCATGAACTTTGATTAGATTTTCTTTCTCTTTTCTTTTTAGAGATGAAATATTAAACAACACCCTATAAAGCAAATTTTATTCTTTTTAAAATACCATGTCTGAATGTGCCAATGGTGGGTCCAGTTTTGGATACATGAGTTTAAAGTTAAATGCAAATTTTAATTTCCTTTATAAAGGAGCTGATGAAAATCCATTGTGAAAAGGTTATGAGAAAACTCTTATCTTATAATTGCAGCCAAGATTCAAGTCATTATTTAAGACGTGAAGCATTTGGCAACAAAAAGATTGTTGTCATTAAAAAGGAAGCCCAACACATTACTCCTGGGCTGAGAAAAAAAATAATTCAGCTGTCATTGTTACTGAAGGAGCGACACAGGAAGATGGCAGAAATGAAAATGAGCAGCTTTACCTTAAATAGTGTGATATATATATTTTTTCACCTAAGAAGCAGAGATAAACATTTGATGATTGGTTTAAACCTCTCAGACAGATTTACTTATTGGTTAGTACCTGACATTTAGCTAAGTCTGTATTCCCCTAATGAATGTAGCTCAGAGAAAGCCAGTAGAACTTCACCACAGTGGTAGCAAAGAGGTAAGAAGTTCTTTTTCTCTATATTATTAGCAGCCTGAAGTCTGTAATTTAATGACATTCTTGCCAGATTGCTAGGTGGCCTTGTAAATTATTTATTTTTGGAAAGAAGGGTTAGAGTGAGGCCACTGATGTCATCCTGCCTGGGCTTACCTTAGCCTGGATAAAGCGGAAAATGGGCACTGGGGATTTGCATAGGTAAGTATTTGGAAGGCTTTACTAGTTTCAGATGCTACAGAAAAGTCCAGTGTGCTTCTCATCAACTCTTTCCAAATAGTTCCTCCAGATATTCTGTCCCTTGTTGGTTATCCTAAAAAACACTGTCTAAAATGGTTCTGTCTCTTCTCTCTTCTCCCAATGCAGTGTTATTTCTCTGCCTGATATGAGGGAAAATTTGATGGACATACTCCAAAGATGTTTTCAATTAGGTTACTTGTTCTAACACACTATCTCATGAATATGCCTTTTCCTTGTCAATCATGCTTGCCCTGAGCCTGCATTGCACTTCTGTGTAACTAGACTGTCTTTTTCCACTGGGGTAGTGGAGAAGAAAGAGATGGCATGTTGCACTTAGACCAGCAGCAATTAATGAAGGAGCTGTTTTCGAGGTTGTGGGCAAGGTTAATGGAAACCAACCAGGGATGGAGAAGCACCTCTGTCTCCGTGGTCTTCCCTCCTCTGACTGCCTACTCATACCTCCTGTTGACCACAGTCAGTTGAAAACCCAAGGAAATGCCGTGATGCAGGTCAGCCTCTTCAGCGAAGAGAAAAGTGGGGAAGATTAATGTTGGTATCTGGATAGACATGAAGAGAATATTTAGAACATGAATTACCTCTGGAAAACGGTCATTTTCCTCTTTTCCTAGTACTCTTTGGGGTGCTTTCTTATCCTATTAGTTGGTGTCCTTAGCAATCCCAACCTAAGACTCATGTGAGTATTAAAAATCTGGGAGCTAACTCATGAAGTCAAGGAAAAGAATCAAGAGTTCAAGTGTAAATTCACTTTTTGTTCCCAAGCTTAACAAACCTAAGCAGAACATAGGAAAGTAAATCTGTTGCACTCTATAGTCTTCTCTTGCAGTATTGAGTGTGGTATAAATTGGAAATAATGAATAAGAAGCTGTGGAATTTTCAGGCCAGGTGAAGGTAACTGAAAACTCATCTAATTGAAATGTAAAATTTTCATTGCTTTGATTCTATTTCATTTAGGGTATTCCTTCTATATTTACATCCCTACCCAAGTCATCTTTCTTTTTCTATTTCCATTTTATCTTCTCACATCCATTTAAGTGAATACCCTGTTTTTTTCCCCTGACTTCAATAAAACCACTATTGTAAATAGCTGGGAAAATATCAGTGTTTCCTTTGTCCTCCTTCCAGAGTAAGGGAGTTAGAGGTTAGTTTCTTGAGTGTGGGGATTCTTGAACAAGTAAGGGAAATATTTTAAAGATGGACTATATATATTTATAAATATATTTGCATATATATGTAACCTCCCTAGTGGCTCAGATGGTAAAGAATCTGCTTGAAATGCAGGATACCGGGGTTCAATCCCTGGGTTGGGAAGATCCCCTGGAGAAGGGAATGGCAACCCATTCCAATATTCTTGCCTGGAGAAATCCATGGCTAGAGAAGACTTGTGGGCTACAGTTCATGGGGTAGCAAAGAGTAGAACATGACTGAGTGACTTAACACTTTCCAGTCCTATATAACCCCTCCTCTGAACCTTCACCCTGGAGTAGATTCTGGAAACCTTCATCTCATGCAGATACCCTTGCAAGTTTCTGAGTGACTGCATTTCTGCTCCCCAGGTTCTCTCTTCCCTGGGTCCTCATGCCACTTCTTCATCAGATGGTCTTTGACATTCCATTGAGATTCATCTAAATGTTACTTTTTTTCAGGGAAGCTTCTGATGATTCCCAAGACCAGGATAAATCCTCTGTTGTGGAACTTAATACACTAGAATTAATCTCTTTTATCTGCCTTTGCCTTCAGTTCGTAATCTCCTGAAATGCAGGAACAATAAATGTCCTCTTCACCACTGTATCCCTCAACATATAACATGCAGTAGGCACTCATTAAGTGCTTGCTGAGTAGAAATCAACTCTGATGTAGCCAGCGACCAACCAATCTGCAACTAGGGTGGTTTGGAAACTGAAGAGCTTTATCAGTCACGTAGGCCACCCTACACAGTCAGACTTTTCAACAGTCTTCTTTATTTTCTTTTTAAATAACTTTTTTGTTTGTTTTTTGGTCAGTAGCAGGTTTAAAGTAGAATTTTGCATCTAGCTGCTAGTATACTGGGATTGCAACATATTGCAATTTACAAAGGCTCAAGAGTTTGGCAAATACTTTTGCCTGCTGCATTTTTGTAAGTATTTATTTTGGGAAGAGGCTGCAAATTTAACTTTCTTTTCATGGTCCCTTTCTTACTTTATTTTTGTCTGAAAGTAACTGATATGAAATGAACTGGAAACTTTAGCATTCTCTTTGTTCTTTTTAAACTCTATTATTAAAACAATGTGGAAAGAACACTGGACTTGGACTCAGAAGCCCCAGATTCCAGGCCCCAATCAACCATGTTTTCTCATCTGTAAAATTGAGATGATAATAATACCAATTGCATAGAGTTGTTGTGAGGGTTAAGTGGGATGCTCCACATAAAACATTTAATGTGGATCTTGGCCAATTGTAAGTGCTCACTTTACTGATAGTGGAGGTAATCATAATGATTAATAGATGCTAAACTAATATATCTGAACACTTGTTATTTTACCTACAAGGATTGGAGAGGTCATGTAAGAATGAGGAAAAAAAAATATGTGAGAGTACTTTGTAAACTAGTTAACTCTAATGTATAACATTAATAATAGTAGGAATGGTAGTGGTAAACAATGCTTTAAATAAATGTGTATGTATTTAACCCCTACTCCAAATAACTTTCCGTTCTGTTCTGAACATACTGTACTATTTCTCTTTCTGTTTCCTTACTTAGGGAATCAGGAGCAATGATTGGGGATGGAGTTTAAATGAGCTAGCCAAACACTCATCCAATGCTTTATTTTTCTAAAAGTCAATGTATCCATTTCAAAACCTGAAAAGCTAATTTCAGAGGCTCTTTTACCTATGGTGTGAAGAATGCCAAGAAAATTGTTGATGCAATTTTACATTTGTGAATAATAAGACTTAGTTGGCAAATAAATACTGAACTCTTTCTGAACTGAAGAAGATAAGCTTGCTGCAAACTTGCAAGTCATTGCTTCTGGTTTCTGGTTTTGCTTTTCCAAAAAAAAAAAATGTGTTGGTTGCTTTCATTCTTATCACAAACAGCACTGGTATCCAGATTACTAGCTGTGTTAGAGTCCCTGACAAGAGAGGTTTTATTGTATCCTCTGCCAGCATTTTCCTTCCCGAAAGGATTCACGAGGAATCTTTCAACCTAATCAAATTTTAACTATAGCTAACTCTTCAGATGCCACTGAAGAAAGAGGTATTTTCAGAGAATTTAAGTATGTTGAAAGTTCTGTGGATAGTCTTAGAACTTCTACTTTTGATTTCATCAAGTGTGACTTAGTGGAATTTCTCTTTCTTTCCTTTTTGCATAGCAGTATTAATGAGAAATGGATACATGATAAAAAGGAAAAAGATTAAACAGAATGTGGAATACTGGGAATTTATAATCAGCCTTTGAAGGTTTTTGAACATCGTGTTATTTAGTAGATGCCTTCTAAAAGGTTTTCTGCTAATCAAAAGTCATAAAATCTTAGATCTAGGAGATGCCTTGAAGTCCATGAGTTAGCTTCCTTCCTTCGCCGAGGCAGAAGCAGATACTTCAGTTGCTGACTGGTACCCCTTATACACAAATGATATGTTTGCTGTGCTTTTATGCATCTTTCTTGTTAGGTCTTGGTTAGCACATAAACATTTACCAGCAATGAGTATAATCAGTGTTGGCAATATATAAATGTTAACGCCTTTTAATCAGCTAGGTTTTAGAAAACTTGGGCCGAAAGCTTAAAATAATCCTACTTAGCTCTATTGCTGAATGGTGCACCAAATTTTAAGAATTTCTATTCTAACTAATTGTGGTGATAGAAATGGCAGTCATGGTCACCGTGACAGAAGAAACTGCAAAGTCATGTGAACTGTGGGCATGTGGGGGTGTGTGTCCTGACCTCACCATGTTTCACATTCCCAACTTTCTGGTTACATTTCCCTCTAGCTGGTGTGTTATTTAGCAATAAATCTAGGTGAAAGGCAATATTGTTGTTTAGCTGCTAAGCTGTGTCCGACTCTTTTGAGACCCCATGGACTGTAGCCTGCCAAGCTCCTCTGTCCACAGGATTTCCTAGACAGGAATATTTGAGTGGGTTGCCATTCCTTTCTTCAGGGGATCTTCCTGACCCAGGGGTTGAACCTATGTCTCCTGCACTGGCAGGTGGATTCTTTATCACTGAGCTACAAGGGAAGCCTGAAAGGCAATATGTTAGCTACCAAACGTTACCAGAGCAAATAAACCATATTACTGTAGAAACTGATCATTAATATGTCATTGGTACTTGAGGATCTGGGCAGCTAGCCAGTCTGCCCTTTCTGGATGCTCTTGCATGGATTGAAATTGACCAATTCTCATAACTAAAGTGTTGGTCATGGAGCTAAGTCCATTCCTTCTACTTCCTTTTACCACTTTCTGATAAAAACTATGGAATTGGGCACTCTGAGGACTAAGAGAGTTAGGATACTTCTACTGCTAGCAATTTAGATCAAAATAGTTTTTTGTTTTTTTAAGTTCATTTAGCCACTCAGGCTTTGAGTTTACAATGAATTTGTCATATGTAATCAAGGTGAATGTTAAAATGGATTTTAGTAGGTATAAGAAATGACTTACAGTTCAAGAACTGTGTTCACATGATATCTACTTTTGGGATTTTAGAACATCACATCGGAGCACATACCAGTGATTGACCTAAAAACCTTTCCGTGGACAGATTTATGTCCACGATATAACAAGCACTGTACATACCACTTTCTAGTTTCACCCACGTTCTCCTGCCCAGGCTGTTCCCCACACCTCCATAGCCTTTCTGCATGACAGGAGCTCAACCAGACTCTTTTCAAGGGGAGCTTACAGTATCCCAGGCTATAGAAGATAAAGAAAAATCTGTGTGGTACCTTTGGATGAGGGGCAACAAACTCCAGGTGTGGGTGAGCGTCATTTTCCTGGACATGCTCAGTATGGCCTTTGGCCAGCACTCACGGAAGGCATCCTCTAAGACAGAAGGGTGTCAAGCATGTCTCCTCAGCTTAGGCAGCATGGGAGACTCACTCAAATAACCTTGAGACGTGAGGAAACTGTGATGGGTGGGCTGCTCTGGCTTCTAAGAAGGTTCTCTGTACTGGACAAACAGGAAGGGCTGTTTTCTAACAACCCTGCTCCTTCTGGCTTTCCCCTCAAGCTTGCTGACTCACTGTTCTTTGAGAAACATTTTTATTTTTCTGAGACGGTGACCTTTTCCCATTTTTACTGTTAAAATGCCTTTCTTTAATAAAATGATGGTGATAATAGATGGCATTTCTTGTTTTTGACGGCCTGCTTGGCGAAATCAGCACTTGGCAGCCTCCCGCCAATTTCCCACATTGTTTTCGTGTTTGTTTAACTTACTGGTCACTGAACTCCCAGTCTGGAATACCAGGGTGTGCAGGCTCTCCAGGGCCGTGTGGCCAGGAAAGCTCTCGGGGAAGGAGAATCTTTTAGACACTGGAGATAGGGTGGTCAAGGGCATGGAAGGCCAAAGGCAGGGAGGAGCAAGCCGGAAAGAGTTAAGCCAGATGACATGAGGTCAGGCAGCAAGGAATGGGCCTTGCAAACCTCAGAGCCTGGCAGGGAGAAGAGCAGCCAGCTTCGAGGCAGGGCTGGAGCACGAGAGAAAGCTGATAGGGCTCTTTCCCTGAAGGACCTGGGCGGTCCTGGCTTTGGAATGGACACCAGGTAGCTCAGAAATCTCAAGATTCCCCCAGCCTTGTCACAGCGGCAAAATGAGTATGGCAGACAAATGAATCCTGCTGCGGATAAGTGTTTGTTTCAGCAGACAAGGACCTCAGATTCAGTGTTTCCCTTCAACTTAGAACACGTGTGGCGGGGAAGCTGTGGGATTTTGTGTGTTGTCACAGTGAGGAAACATGATAGCAGTATCCCACATCACCAGGACAAGAGGAAGCTGACACCTTCCCCCAATCCCCTGAGAGTTAAGAGAAAATAGGATGGTTAGAGAAGAATACAGTTAGTGAGAAATAGGCACGATTTCAGCTGACTGCATCCTTATGATCTACTTCTTAGTTGGAATGTTTTAAATTATAGAAGGATAATCTGACTATATTCTTGTTGGAAAAGATTGAGATAACCCAGAAAAAGTGTGAGAGAAAATACAGGGTAAATGGGTAACATTTAAAAAATATTATCCTTCATACATATTTACATTTTTTCTTTCTGTGCAAAATGTTAAATGTCCTTCTAAATGGAAAGTGTCAATTTTCTCTAAAAATCTTACCTGGTGTCAGTCACAAATAATAGCAACGTCTTCACCTGATTTTGTTACTGTTTGTAACGCTTGCATGCAAAAGTGATGGATGAAAAAACAGATAATACATTGCTGTTTAAATATGCATTTTCCTAATTAGTAGAGAGAAATATAACACATTTTCTCCTGTTCAGAGTCGTTTGTACTTATGAAATTTCCATATGAAATTGACCTTTCAGTTTTCTAATGTTTCATGTAGCAGTCGGCTCCTGGTAATTAAAGTTTATCAAGGAACAGAACTGAAAGATGAACTCCCCAGGTCGGTAGGTGCCCAATAGGCTACTGGAGATCAGTGGAGAAATAACTCCAGAAATCATGAAGAGATGGAGCCAAAGCAAAAACAACAACCAGTTGTGGATGTGACTGCTGATGGAAGCAAGTTCCGATGCTGTAAAGAGCAATATTGCATAGGAACCTGGAATGTCAGGTCTATGAATCAAGGCAAATTGGAAGTGGTCAAACAGGAGATGGCAAGAGCGAACGTTCACATTTTAGGAATCAGCGAATTAAAGTGGTCTGGAAAGGGTGAATTTAAATCAGATGACCATTACATCTACTACTGTGGGCAAGAATTCCTTAGAAGAAATGGAATAGCCATCATGGTCAACAAAAGAGTCCGAAATGCAGTACTTGGATACAATCTCAAAAACGACAGAATTATCTCTGTTCGTCTCCAAGGCAAACCATTCAATATCACAGTAATCCAAGCCTATGCCCCAACCAGCAACGCTGAAGAAGCTGAGTCGAACAGATCTATGAAGACCTGCAAGACCTTCTAGAACCAACACCCAAGAAAGGTGTCCATTTCATTACAGGAGACCGGAATGCAAAAGTAGGAAGTCAGGAAACACCTGGGGTAACAGGCAAACTTGGCCTTGGAGTACAGAGTGAAGCAGGGCAAAGGCTAATAGAGTTTTGCCAAGAGAATGCACTGGTCATAGCAAACACCCTCTTCCAACAACACAAGAGAAGACTCTACACATGGACATCACCAGATGGTTAATACTGAAATCAGATTGATTATATTCTTTGCAGCCAAAGTTGGAGAAGCTCTATACAGTCAGCAAAAACAAGACCAGGAGCTGACTGTGGCTCACATCATGAACTCCTTATTGCCAAATTCAGACTTAAGTTGAAGAAAGTGGAGAAACCACTAAACCATTCAGGTATGACCTAAATCAAATCCCTTACGATTATACAGTAGAAGTGAGAAATAGATTTGAAGGACTAGATCTCACATACAGAGTGCCTGAAGAACTATGGATGGAGGTTCGTGACATTGTACAGGAGACAGGGATCAAGACCATCCCTGAGAAAAAGAAATGCAAAAAAGCAAAATGGCTGTCTGAGGAGGCCTTACAAATAGCTGTGAAAAGAAGGGAAGTGAAAAGCAAAGGAGAAAAGGAAAGATACACCCATTTGAATGTAGAGTTCCAAAGAATAGCAAGGAGAGATAAGAAAGCCTTCCTCAGTGATGAATGCAAAGAAATAGAGGAAAACAATAGAATGGGAAAGACTAGAGATCTTTTCAAGAAAATTAGAGATACCAAGGGAACATTTCATCCAAACATGGGCACAATAAAGAACAGAAATGGTATGGACCTAACAGAAACAGAAGATATTAAGAAGAGGTGACAAGAATACACAGAAGAACTATACAAAGAAGATCTTCATGACACAGACAATAATGATGGTGTGATCACTCACCTAGAGCCAGACATCCTGGAATGTGAAGTCAAGTGGGCCTTAGAAAGCCTCACTACTGCAAAGCTAGTGGAGGTGGAATTCCAGTTGAGCTATTTCAAATCCTGAAAGATGATGCTGTGAAAGTGCTGAACTCATTATGCCAGCAAGTTTGGAAAACTCACCAGTGGCCACAGGACTGGAAAAGGTCAGTTTTCGTTCCAATCCTAAAGAAAGGAAACGCCAAAGAATGCTCAAACTACCACACAATTGCACTCATCTCACACGCTAGTAAAGTAATGCTCAAAATTCTCCAAGCCAGGCTTCAACAATATGTGAACTGTGAACTTCCAGATGTCCAGTTGGTTTTAGAAAAGGCAGAGGACCCAGAGATCAAATTGCCAACATCCTCTGGATCATCAAAAAAGCAAGAGAGTTCCAGAAAAACATCTATTTCTGCTTTATTGACTATGCCAAAGCCTTTGACTGTATGGGTCACAGTAAACTGTGGAAAATTCTGAAAGAAATGGGAATACCAGACCACCTGACCTGCCTCTTGAGAAATCTGTATGCAGGTCAGGAGGCAACAGTTAGAACTGGACATGGAACAACAGACTGATTCTAAATAGGAAAAGGAGTACCTCAAGGCTGTAGATGGTCATCTGCTTATGTGCAGAGTACATCATGAGAAATGCTGGGCTGGATGAAGCACAAGCTGGAATCAAGATTGCTGGGAGAAATATCAGTAACCTCAGATATGCAGACGACACCACCCTTATAGCAGAAAGTGAAGAAGAACTAAAGAACCTCTGGATTAAAGTGAAAGAGGAGAGTGAAAAAGTTGGCTTTAAGCTCAACATTCAGAAAACTAAGACCATGGCATCTGGTCGCATCACTTCATGGCAAATAGATGGAAAAACAGTGGAAACAGTGTCAGACTTTATTTTTTTGGGCTCCAAAATGACTGCAGATGGTGACTGCAGCCATGAAATAAAAAGCCGCTTACTCCGTGGGAAGAAAGTTATGACCAACCTAGACAGCAGATTAAAAAGCAGAGATGTTACTTTGCTAATAAAGCTCTGTCTAGTCAAGGCTATGGTTTTTCCAATGGTCATGTATGGATGTGAGAGTTGGACTATAAAGAAAGCTGAATGCAGAAGAATTGATGCTTTTGAACTGTGGTGTTGGAGAAGACTCTTGAGAGTCCCTTGGACTGCAAGGAGATCCAACCAGTCCATCCTAAAGGAAATCAGTCCTGGGTGTTCACTGGAAGGACTGATGCTGAAGTTCAGCTCCAATATTTTGGCCACCTCACGTGAAGAGCCGAGGTGAGCTCAGCTCAAAGAGCTGAGCATTTGAAAAAACCCTGATGTTAGGAACGATTGAAGGCTGGAGGAGAAGGGGACGACAGATGATGAGATGGTTAGATGGCATCACTGACTCAGTGAGCATGAGTTTGGGTAAACTCTGGGAGTTGGTGATGGACAGGGAGACCTCGCATGCTGCAGTTCATGGGGTTGCAAAGAATCACACACGACTGAGCGACTGAACTGAACTGAGATGGACCGTTGTTGGCAACGTAATGTCTCTGCTTTTTATTATGCTGTCTAGGTTAGTCATAACATTTCTTCCAAGAAACAAATGACTTTTAATCTCATGGCTGCAGTCACCATCTGCAGTGATTTTGGAGCCCCCCGAAATAGTCTGTCAATGTTTCCATTGTTTCCCCATCTATTTACCATGATGTGATTCAATGGACATGAATTTGAACCAACTCCGGGAGATATTGAAGGACAGAGGACCCTGTTATGCTGCAGTCCATGGGGTTGCAAAGAGCTTGACATGACTGAATAACAGCAACAATCTACCCACTTACTTTGAGAGATTAAAGTCTTGATCGTGGGGTCAGAAAGACTCAGTGTACCTATTGGCTCTAATGTACCGTGTGACTTATCTCTTAGAACTTCTTTAGACCTTCATTGATAGAGGAGTTATGAAAATTTGGCTAGGAAATTCCATGTTCAGGGCTTAGTAGAAGATCTGGCACATTAGATAAATGGTAGTAATGGAATTCAATAAGAGAGATTCCATATATTTATAAAGACTAACTCCCCTCCTTCTCTCCAGTCAATGTGAGTCAACCTCAAACTTACACCAGGTATAGATACTCTAGGGCCTTTAAGTTTGGGTTGGCCTGAATTAGCTGTAATTTCTTTTGAGATATTTATGTACATTCATTAAGTGCTTACTTTGCACACTTGCAAACAATTTAGGATTTGAAAATATATTGCCAGGTTAAAAGATTTGGCAATTATTATTGTGTGGAGTCTTGACTGAAGAAAAGTACAGAATTAACCAGAACCACATCAGTTAGTCTGGGTTTTGAATTATTAGAGCAATAACTAAAGAGTACATAAAAAAAGAGAATGAAGTTTCACAGTTTTATGCTAGAATTTTCTCAAGAATTATTTGTCATTATTGTCAATAATTTTAATAAAATTGAAATAATAATATAATTAAATATTACCTTTATATAATGGATTATGGCTAAGGTCATTTCATAAAATTAGAGATCAGTAATTTCTCCTAAGAATTCTATTAAGAAAATATGCTACTCTGAATATTATGAGAGAAAATATGTGATGTTTCTTTTTCCCTCCGCTTATTAATGAGTTATAATGTGCAAAACTGTAAAACATTACATAAAGGACTTATAAATGTCACTTCAGTTGCTCTACAAATAGTTTTTATTTTATGAAATTTGAATTTCTGTTAAAATGCAATAGGTACAACTAGGAATTTACAATTTTATCTAGATAGCTCCATGTTCCAGAGATTTTCTTCCCATTGTTCTCTGAAGCTTACATGTTATTTTTGAAAGAAAGCAGATGTTATGTTCTCTTCATGGATATAAAGTGCATGCGATCATGAAGGGAGTTGCGTAAAAGCACACACAAGCCAGGCTGGTATCATAATCTCGGTCCCTCAGCTCCCAGAACTGGATGCTTGGACCTCAAACAAAACCAAGGGTTGAAACAATCAGAGTGATGAATACCTCAGATGCCCAGCTTCTCGCATCTCTGAATGCTGCATCCATCAGCTCTAGGAAGATGAACAATTATACAACAGTGTTGGGATTCACTTGTAACTCTTGGGGGGCCTTTGCTCTTTATAATTGCATATATTAATGTAAATTATTTAATATCTATTAATCTTCAAATTATTGTAGAATGAAGAATGGTCAAGTAAATGGACACATTTATTCTACAAGGAATTTATTTTCTAGGTAGGATGATCTACTTTCTACATGGACAGAGAGGGGCCTAGTATCAGGCTGGTGCTTAAGGGAACCAGGCATCTGAAGGCTACAGGGACAGGAAATTGGTGGAGACAACACTTATTTTAGTAGCCTCACACCGTGAGGATCAACCCTCCTGATCTGGGGGTTGGTTGTTCAATTTGGATCACAAGATGAAGTGCATCATGGCAATTAGTAAACGCCTTTACGGCTCCCTTGTTACACCAAAGTTCTGACTTTGCCTCTCATACGCATTGCTCTGTCATAGATTTGACAAGATCCGTGAAAATTAGATGAGATACCATTTAAAACATACAAACAAAAAGATGTGGAAAAAGTGTACAAAGGGGAGTGTGTTAAGAGAGGTTTCCTGGACAAATATAGTGAATATTGCTACTTAGGAAAAAAAAAAACACCCCAAAAGTTGAAATGATTTTAAGTGAAAGATGACTTTTAGGTAAGTGTGTTCGAAAACCGTTTGTATTATGTAACAGTACAAAAATGGTCGTGATTGTGTTTGACACAGGGTGTCACAAGTGAATGACGCAACTGTAAGAAAACCAAGCTTCCACACACTCATCCGGGTCCAGGTGGTAAAGCTGGTAGCAGCTGTGAAGAAACTCCAGGGCACTTGGAGTCAGGCTTCCAGGCATTGCCTTGCTTCTGCTCTGCAGCCCCAGAGCCCTAACGAGGGGGCTGAGTACGCCAGCCCACGGAGCACACTCTCCTGAGGGTGGGCGGCCAGTACAACACCGTAGCCAGACAGCATGGAAAAATGGAACATGGAGGACGCCCGGGAGAGGTGGGTCTGGGACTTGGCTTCGTCCTCCAGTAGCTGTGAGACTATCGATCAATCGTTATACTTTTTAGATTCCCAGTTTCCTTGCTTGTGAAACCAGAAGATGGGACTAAATTTCCCCCCAAGTTTCCTTTTAGCTCTAAAAACATTAATGATTTGCTAGTCTTGACAGGCAATGATTATCCCCTTTCCTTTTTTTGGAAAGACATCTATGCTGTTCATTTTCAGTGTGAAGGGTTTCAATGTATATTGTTTTCTGTTGGTTTAGTCACGTGTACTTTAATTTCAGCAAATGAAGAAACACAATTGGCATTTAAATGTAACATTATTGCAGGTATAGTGTTCTTCTTTCTTGAGGCTATGGTTCTGTAAGAATAAAGAATACTCTGATATCTGGGATATGACCAAAATTCCTCAGAAATAGGACAGAACAGTGCTTAGCCTCGTTGCCAGAAGATTGGCTTTCATTAAATGCATAATATTTCTGGTGTTTTTGATCTCAAAACTCCACCCTGCTGCAAAAATGCATTTTGGGCCAAATACCACATCCAGGGATGAGGTAAATTTAATCTGTTTTTGTTCTGGATGAAATACAACTGATATATTTTTTACTATTTTGGTGAAGTCTTCAATGAGAATCATTATCCTATTTAATTGACTATATTTTTCAAAACTGTGTTGGCAGTAAAGATGGTATCATAAAAATGGTATCTACCAAAGTAAATCTTTCTAATAAATAACTGGCAGATATAAACTGTAATGAGAGCCTCTAATTTATTTTGGGCCCCTAATCTATTAGAAATGCTTAAAGGGATAGCATGTATGTTATATTTTACCATTTTTCCTTAAGTCTACAATCTATGTCAGACATTTCAGTTAGATTGAAACAGACATTCCTTCTTCCCCTAAAAATGTACTGTTTACATTTTTCTCTGCTCCCATTTCAACATTTTACCAAGTGTAATGTTTATGTTTTCTGTGAACTTACAATCACTGAAAATCCTCTTCATAATAAAATAAAGATACATGTGCGTGATGTGGTCATGGATAATCATATATGACATCTGCATGAAACATAAACACACGTGATTGAATTTACTCACTTATCAGATAGTAACTGAATGTCTGCTCCAGATCAAGCATGGTATTAACACGAGATACAACAGTTGTGATGGTTAACTTTATGCGCCACCTTGGAAGTCCCACAGGGTGCTTGGAATAAACACTACATCTGAGTGTCTGTGAGGGTGTTTCTGGGTGAGAATAGTATTTGAACTGGTGGACTCAGTAAAGTAGCTTGCCTTCCCCAGTGTGGTGGGAATCCTCCAATCTGTTGAGGACCTGAGTGGAACAAACAAATGGGGGAATGAGGAGTTGACCCCTTTTGCTTTCTGCCTGCCTGACTGAATGGGGCTATCAGCCTTTTCCTGTCCTCGCTTTAAGTGGGATGTACACCACTAGCTCCCCTGGTTTGGGGGCCTTTGGACTTGTACTAGAACTACATCACCAACTTTCCTCCAGCTTGCACAAGGCAGATTGCGGGACTTTACAGCCTTCATCATTGCATGAGTTGATTCCTCATAATTAATTTCCACATAAATGCATATACGTATTTCAATAGGATGTATGTATATGAACTATATGTACATATATATATTTATGTGCACATGCATCTCCTATTGGTTTTGTTTTTCTGAAGAACCTTCATAATTGGAGCACAATTCCAAGCTCCAACAGCTTTTTATCAACAGGAGATTGGTTGTTTCAGCAGCATGGGAACTCTTTCCTTCTCACTTTCACCCAAGTCTAGAAAGCACAGTGCGCATTCTTGCTGCTTCTGTGGCACAGTGATGCCACGTCTGTGAAAGAGAAGGAGCCTAAAGTTGCATCCTGTTAACTTTTAGTTGATCTGTGTGTCCACGTATGGAGTCCAAAAGGGAAAACTGGGTATTACAGACTCCTGTGGGAATAATTACCAGTATGCAAATGTCAGGAGGTTTTTAAACGTATGAATTTGATGTTTATATCTTTGTTTGGCTTTCTAGGCTTTAGTAAGCAAGAACGGTGCTGTGATCAAATGGCTAAGAATCTGAGTGCTGGAACCTGCCTAGATGGAGTCAAGTCACAGCTCTGCTATTTTTAGTTCCGGGACCTCAGATATGTAACACACCAGTTCTCTCACCCCCTAAAGCAGAGATGAGACTGATATCTACCATTTGATTTATTGAGGCTTCTTATGGGAATTACATAAATGAATATAAGTAAATTACTTAGACTAGTGCTTGGCACACAGCGGGCACTCAGCAAATACTAGATATTACACACAATAAAAAAAATCCACCTCCCCTAAGATATATACATTTGGAAATTGTTTTCTTCATCCTCCTTTTATAGTATGTTATTTGGAGTCTCTTTTTTTCCCTTTTGGTGTTTAGAGGGACTTTTGTCAAAAATGAAAAGAATGCCCTCATTTTGGTAAATAGCAAGATGGAGGCAGTGTATTGGGTGCCTCTCTGCCTGAAGATTCTTCCTGGCTGAGTTCCTGCCTGTCACTTTTGTTCTGAGAGCTTCGGTTTCCCCATGCACCAGAATCACAGAACAGATGTTAGGAGCTGAGTTAATGGTGGCCCATAACCCTGAACACCTTGACTGATAGGTTCAAAAGCTGCCTCCTAGCAATTCAATAGTGCCAAGAACGAGTGAGCCAAGAGGGAGAGTTATGGCCCTTTGCAAACCCATAAGGAGTAGCTCTCAGTCTGCGCTTGACAAGTCTGAGGGTTTAGAAGACTGTTTTGTGGTACAGCTGAATCCCCAATGTGCTGTGTTCCCAGGGAAGAAAACCAATAACAACAGATCCCACAACTCATACCATTTGCTAAATGGGCTTCCTCGCAAGTGGGGCTCTGGGAGGAATCTCACAATTTCCTGCGCTTTGTCTCTGAAGGGTAAGCAAGGAGAATTGTTCTCATTTCAGCTGCTTTCATTTCTTGAGACTGTGGAGAGTGTGGAAATGTCTTTCTTTTCATTTTTGCTTCCATTCCAATGCTTGCTTTTATCAGCTTTATCTTTTTTGTTGCCCAACAGCCTTCAACCTTGACATAAATTGCAAGTCAATTTCTATATTTCACTGGTTTGGGGTTTTTAGCTGGAAAAATTTTCATAGCTATCCTTCAGTCTCTAAGAATACAGAAAAGTGGAGGAATCATAATGACAGTGACCAAAATAAGGCAGGAGGTCTCAATAGCTGATGTGTTGCAGAAATACTGTAGATTCTTATGGCTCACGCCAGAGTCTCCAAAGAACCATTTGTTATCTGATTTTTATTAACACTAATTTTTTTTCATTGAAATGTGCTTTCCTGTGACTCTAGAATAAACAGAATTTAATAATTCTCTAGGGACTATATTCTGGTTTTTGACAAAATTTTGCAATCAAATCCTTGAAACAGATTCTGTCTGACAAACACTGGTGTCCTAAAGACCTAACTCACCACATTTCTGAAGTCTGAGATAGCCCGATTTCATCTTCCAAAATGCAGGAGTTGATATTCAATAAGCCCTTGACCCTAACCAGCTGATCTTTGATGTTAGTTTTAATATTTGGGGGTCCAATTCATAATTTGAATGAATCTCTGTGGCTTGTTGGTTTACCCAGCAGGGAAAATGCTTGGAGTCTGAACAACTTGAGTTAATGACTGTCTTGGCCTTGGGTGTGTAATATTTACATCATGATTTGAGTGTCCTCACTTCTCACTTAGTCACTAAGTCGTGTCTGATTCTTTTGCGACCCCAGGGACTGTAACTCGCCAGGCTCCTCTGTCCAGGGGTTCTCCAGGCAAGAATACTGAAGTGGGTTGCCATTTAATTCACCAAAATTTAAGGTATACATTATGTTAATTTGATGCATTTATGTACAGTAATATGATTGCCATTGTAGTGATAATTACCACCTCTAGCATGTTATATAATTAAACTTTCATTTTTAGTGATTGGAATAATTAAATTCTAGTCTCTAGGTTTGTTTATAATAAAATATTGTTTATATTCACTATACTGTGCATTAAATTTCTAGGGCTTATTTACTACTCATTGTAAATTTGTAACCTTAAACACCATCTGTCCTATCTCCCCCCACCACCATCCTTTGATAACCATCATTTTATTCTAAGTTCCTATGAGGTTGGCTTTTTTAGATACCACAGGTGAAATCATACAGTATTTATCTACCTCTACTAACTTAAGCACCTTAAAATTGATGCTTTTGAACTGTGGTGTTGGAGAAGACTCTTGAGAGTTCCTTGGACTGCAAGGAGATCCAACCAGTCCATCCTAAAGGAGATCAGTCCTGGGTGTTCATTGGAAGGACTGATGTTGAAGCTGAAACTCCAATACTTTGGCCACGTCATGCGAAGAGTTGACTCATTGGAAAAGACCTGATGCTGGGAGGGATTGGGGGCTGGAGGAGAAGGGGACGACAGAGGATGAGATGGCTGGATGGCATCACTGACTCAATGGACATGAGTTTTAGTAAACTCTGGGAGTTGGTGACGGACAGGGAAGCCTAGTGTCTGCAGTCCATGGGGTCATAAAGAGTCGGACACAACTGAGCAACTGAACAATACAACAGCTAATAATTAGTGATGTTGAGCCTCTTTTCATGTACCTGCTGCCTATTTGGATTTTGTCTTTGGAAAAAATGTCTATTTCCTTTGCCCATTTTAACTGTTTGTTTTTGTTATTGAATTTTATAAGGTTCTTTGGATACCAACCTTTTACCTGATATGTATATGGTTTGCAAAAATTTTCTCCCATTTTGTAGGTTGCCTTCATTTTGTTTCTTTTGCTGTAGAGAAGCTTTTGAGTTTCATGGTCCCATTTGTTTATTTAGCTTTTGTTGTTTGTGTTATTGGTGTCATAGTAAAAGAAATTGCCCATTTTTATAGTGCCAGGTTTAAGTCTTTGAACCATTTTGAATTAATTTTTTCGAATGGGGTAAAGGATACTTCTGAATCTATTTATGCAATTTCCCAACACTGCTAGCTGAAGAGACCAGCCTTTCCCCATTGTGTGTTCTTGACTATCTTGTTGAATATTAGTTTGCTGCATGTGTATGAGGGGCTTTCCTGGTGGCTCAGCTGTGAGAGTTTAATTCTGGGCTCTGTACAATTGTATTGGTTTATGGGTCTATTTTTATGCCAATACTGTGCTGTCTCTATTACTATATTGGTAGGGCAGTTTGAAATAAGGAGGTGTAATACCTCTGATTTTGTTGTTTTTCCTCAGGATTTCTTTGTCTACCTGGAGTCTTTTGTGGTTTCTTACACATTTTAGGATTGTTTTTCCTGTTTCTGTGAATAGTATCACTGTATCTCGATGATATTGCATCGAATCTATAGATGGCTTTGGATAGTATGGCCATTTTAACAGTATTAATTCTCCTGATTCATAAACATAGGATGTCTTTTCCTTTGTGTCTTCTTCAATTTCTCCTAGCAAAATTCTGTAGTTTTCATTCATTTCCTTGGTTAAATTTACTTTTAGGTATTTTATTGTTTTTGATGCTACTGTGAATGGTTAGTTTTATTTTTCACATGTTTCACTCTTAGTGTATAGAAAAGCTGTTGATTCCTGAATGTTGATTTTTTGTCCTGATACTATACTGAATAGTTCCAGCAGTTTTTCAGTTGAATCTTTGGGGTGCTTTTTTAATACATAAAATCATAGCATTTGCCAATGGTGACAATTTTACTTCTTCCTTCTTGATTTGATGCCTTTTCTTTCTTTGTTGTACCAAAAATTCTTATTATTTTTTACCCAGTGTTCGAGAAGGACTAGAGAACTGATCCTGAAAATGTCTCCTTTTGTTAGGTGAGAAAACCAAGTCAGAAGAACTTTTCATGATGATGGTAGTGATGCTGTTTTTATTCCTTATTTATATATATTTTTTAAGGCTTTGAGATTACCAGGGAGAATGCTGAGTTTCCATGAGAGGAGTGTTTGAAGAAAAAAAGTTGTAGTGGAAATAAGAAAACATAAGGATATTGATAAACCCAGCGAAAGCATAGTATAGAGCTAGGAGAGGACGAAAACAGGGTTGTATGAGACTGAAGTCTCTAGACAAGAAAATGACAGACCTCTGAGTCTAGACTTCAAATTAATTATCTGATAACGACTGAGCAACTAACTGAACTACTCTGCCTAGTGATTGGTATGTTCTAGGTGTTCAATATACTTTGGCTTTATTCTATCTCTCAGCCATGTTCAACTCTTTGCAATCCCATGGATTGCAGCGTGCCAGGCTTCCCTGTCCTTCACCATCTCCCAGAGTTTGCTAAAACTCATGTCCATTGAGCTGGTAATGCCATCCAAACATCTGATCCTCTCTCATCCCCTCTCCTCCTGCAGTCAATCTTTTCCAGCATCAGGATCTTTTCCAATGAGTCAGCTCTTTGCATCAGGTGGCCAAAGTACTGGAGCTTCAACTTCAGCTTCAGCATTAGTCCTTTCAACCCATATACCATTCAACACATTTCTTGCTTTTTATATATGCTCAGTAATGCTTGAACTGTGGGAGAAGAAATGGGTAAAATTCAAATGGACAGGTTGGATAAAAAGCATGTTGAAGAGAGTATGAGCACAGAATTGGGCCAAAACCAGGATATGTATGTGTAAGAATGAATATAACAGTAGGGTAGGGAAAGGGAGAAATATATTTACAGACACTGTACACTTGATTCTAAAAGAAATCAAAGCTGCTTTGTGGTTTCAGAAACTGAAGGGCCTTGAAGCTTTGGGAGTCCTAGGATTCTCTAGGACTGTGTTATTTACATCTTTCATGGGTGTGCATCCATTAGCCATTGTAAAGATGTAGAACTCTCCAAGACATGGATTTAGCAAAACCATTTTACCCCATTGGGCATTAGTTTTCATACAGTCTAAAGCTTTTTAGATGCCAGAAAAGCTGAGGTTCAGCTTATTCTAATGTAAATGTAAAGAAAGTGTACTTCTTGGCATCATCTTGCATACTGGTATTCTGAAGACTGAAACAGAGAATGTTTGAGCCATTGTCATAGCTGATTTTTTTTTTTTTTCCAATTTCTTTAACATATGGTCATTAATGTGCTGTGATAAAACATACGGCTCTATAGTTCACCATGCTTTCTTGTTATTGAAGAAACCAGGGTGTTTGAGCAGACCTCAAATTTCACAGTACATTGTGGTCCCACCCCTACATTCCTGCCTGGTTTCCTCTTACTATCCATGTATATTACATTACAGAAATAACACTAAACTTTCCTTTTTTTCCACCAAACGTGCCTCAGTGCCTTTGTACCTACCATTCTCTCCTCCTTTCCCTCTTTTGTGACTGGGAATTTATGTCTTATTCTTCAAAATTTATTTAAAATTTGTCATATTATGTGGAAACTTTCCTGACTTTCTTGGGCTAATTTAATGAATTGCTCCTTTGGAATTGCCTGCTCTATATCCTTATAGTAGTTTTCTAGTTTTTCTAACTCAGTAGTACATCATTTGAACATATTTAAGCTAACTATCATATTTCCTTAATGCAGATACTTCTTTAATGCGCTAAGTCTAGGGAAAACACTGTATGTAATGTAGACACCATTTTTAAACCAACAATATTTTACTGTTAAAAGCAAATCTACATTACCACTTTTCTTCAGTGTCTCAAAGTTGAGTCTGCATTTTTCACATTCCTAGTCTAGAGATTCTTCAGGATTACCTTTGTCCTTTGGCAGTGGTGTTTAATAGCATGACAACATTGTTTTTCATCATCCATGCTGGTAATGTAGGCAGTTTTACTGTTAGAATTGATAAAATAGCTTTGATATGTGTTGAAAAATACCAGAATTTTATCTTAATTTCCTATTTGATTAAATTTTTGGTTTATTATTAATTGAATTACATGTCACTGGAAATTAAACAACTTCCTTCAGAGTTATCTGAAATCTTTAAAAAGCCAAATGTTCATAATTTTTGTGATAGTCTGTTAGGATTTATGTATCCTCAATAAACTCTTAGTTTTGAAAATTCTATGATCTTTTCTGAAATTTGGCAATTTCTACTGCCTTATTCACATGGCCTGTCATGAAAATGCTGTTGACTGCATATAGAATTTTTATTTTAAGGTTACATTATAGTCTATTCTTTTTGAAGACAATAAAACCAACAGCAGTCCAAATTTATGATATGACAACCTCAATTTTACTCAGTGTCAAAAAAAGAAATATTTTATGATATCGCTTATATGCAGAATCTAAAAAGTAGTGATACAAATGAACTTATTTACAAAGAAAAACAAACTCACAGAAATTGAACTTATGGTTACCAGGAGGAAGTGGTGGAGGGGAAGGATAGTTAGGGAGTTTGGGATTGACATGTACACACTGCTATGTCTAAAGTAGATAACCAGCAAGCACCTATTTATAGCCCAGGGAACTCTGCTCAATATTCTCTAACAACCTAACTGGGAAAAGAATTTGAAAAAGAACAGATATATGTATAACTGAATCACTTTGCTGTACATCTGAAACTAATATAGTATTGTTAATCAACTATACTCCAATATAAAATTTGAAAAGTTAAAAAAAAGCCAAAACACAAATTTTTGGTATTATCTAACAGATTCAGCCTCATGCTCTGTGTCCAATATTTTATTCTTTTAGTTTCTTTGCTGGGAGGACATTTAAAAAACCTACAGTGTTTCACAAGGATCAGAGGAAGAATAAAGGGATTACAGAAAGAGACCAATGTAAAAAACCTGAAATATTAAGAATGTGTTCCCAAGATTTCTTCCCTTTAATTCTGAAACTTATTTTTTTAAAAAACGAGTATTTATTGGTTGTTGTTGTTCTTTGCTCTTGAAAATATAACAGCAAGAGCTGTATAGAAGAGTAGAGTTTTTAATTTTTTGAAAGTCGGATAGATACCCTCATTTTAATAATGAATAAACTGAGGTCCACAGAAATTAAGGCTTTGTCCAAGTTCATCCAACCAAACTATTTCCAAAACCTGAAAAGTTTCAGAGGCAAGCGCACTGGCCTGGCCAAAACAGAGGATCAGGTTTTATTTAGTTTTGGAAGCACAGGAACATTTGGTATGTGCTGTTGCCTTGGGGGTAAAGATGTGTATACTGGTTACATCTGCATGTCCCTCTAAACACTCCCATACATATGGGTATAACTCACAAGTACGTTGACTGTGAGATATACATGAAATGAGCTCTGCGTTCCAGTGACAATTTTAAATCTCATATCCCATTGAGGTCCTGTTTTTAAGCCATATTGCTCCTGGCCCAGCATATGCTTCCTGAATCAATTCAGATACCAGACATGTAAAGACAATAGCCAAGAAGTTTTATCAGCATTCCTTCACCTTTGTAATATATTGTCCATAACAACAAAAACCTGGAAACAGCTTATTTCTTCATCAAATGGAGACTTTAAAAAATGAATTATGACAGACTTTCCAATACACAGTGTAAAATGAAACCAGAGGAAGAATAATATGTATATTATGCTTGTGGGCATTTAAATATATTTATATATATATAAAGTTTTTACAAGTATATACAAAGTAACTTAAATGGCCTCTGTGGAGAGAAACTGCAGGTATGAAGCAACCAAGAAACTCATTTTTTTTTATTATATATCATTTATACAATGATTTATATAATATGCCTTTTTCATATTTAAAAATAAATAAACACATGCATTGCCTATGACATGTGTTAGTCACTCAGTTGTGTCCGACTCTTTGTGACCCCATGGACTGTAGCCCACCGGGCTCCTCTGTCCATGGAACTCTCCAGGCAAGAATTCTAGAGTGGGTTGCCATTTCCTTCTCCATCCTATAACATATTTCCTATTAAAGGCCTTTAAGTGCAGTGTGGGAAATGGAGGTAATTTTCCCTTTTTCTTAATTAAAAAAAATATTCTGGTTACTCTGTTTTGTCTTTTGTCTATTTGCTTTCAGATCCATTTCTTCCCCTTCCTGTGGATTTGCATTCACAGGGTAGGACTCCATGTAAACTTTGCCCGTTGGCTTCCGTTTAAGTTTGGCCAATGGGAGGCATAGGAAAGATAATGAAGGGAAAGAGCAGGGAAGAAGCTGATCCACCCCTCTGCTCCTGGTGGCTTCTTGATTATCTTCTGTGGGTCCAGCTATATCCTTAGTCCTAGCTTCCACTCGGCAGTCCTGTCAGTTTCAGTGTCCTTGTGGGACCCTGGTCTGGGGCTCTCAGGACATCATTCCCTCCCTTTGTCCTTCCAGCTTGGGGACCTTAGCTGCTTTGTGCTATTACTGATTTTTAGGCAACATTGGTTGCTCTTTCAGCTATTCTAATACCTTCACAATTTGTTCTCGCCTCTATATTTGATTATGTGATAAGACACTATTTTGCTAGCTAGACCCTGACAAAATTACTATTGAAAATGATATTTTCTACTTCCTAACCCATATTTCAAAGGAGTTATTATTTGTACATAAGATAGCAGTTAATTTCATATACAAATGTTATTATTTGTAACCTTATTTCCTTATTTTCGTTTTGAAGCTATTTCTAAAAGCTTTAACCTGGTGCCCTTGCCTTGGGTATTGGAACAAGAATCCACAAGGTCTCCTGATCTGTCTATATCAGTTTCCTGCCTAAGTGTGGAAAATATTTCATTTCTGCTTGTGTCAGCCTTAATTTATTATTATTTTTAATTGAGATATAGTTGACATGTAGCATTATATACATTTAAGCTATTCAACAGATTAATTTTTATTTTAGATTTCTAATATTATGTATTATGGTTATAAAACATTGCTTATGCTATTTCACATTGGGGAACTTGTGAGATTTTCTTTAGGGACTATTGCACTGCCAACTTTAATACCTTTTTCATGTTTCCTTAAAAATTACTTCCTTCAATTTTATTAATATTTGCACACGTGTGTGCTCAGTCACTCAGTTGTGTCTGACTCTTTGCGACCCCGTAGCCTGTAGCCTGCCAAGCTTCTCTGCTCAATCTGTGACTCTTGTGTCTCCTGCCTGACAGGCAGATTCTTTTTTTTTTTTTTTGTACTTAAAGATTTGATTTTATTGTCTTTATTCCCAGTTGTTCCAAATTCATATTCTTGTTGGATATTATGGTTCCATAATTTTCTCAGTGTTCATCCAAATGTATTGAAGATATACATTTATAGGATCTCAGAGGCTTCCCTGGTGGCTTAGATGCAAAGCATCTGCCTGCAATGCAGGAGAGCCAGGTTCAATCCTGGGGTCCAGAAAATCCCCTGAAGAAAGGAATGGCTACCCACTCCACTATTCCTGCCTGGAGAATTCCATGGACAAAGGAAGACAGGCAGATTCTTTACCAACTGTGCCACCTGGGAAGACCTTGTTGATGTTTATGCATGTATATAAAACATCCACATTATTAATTATAGTTTTTTTCTATATTGGTACTTATTTTTTATCACCTGTCAAGGGTTATTTTTATGTCTTTAAATTGCTATTCATTTATGTCTTTTTTATTTTTTATTTTTTCAGTTTTTGCCTTATGCATTTTGATGATAATATTATCTGGTACTTAAAGATTCAGAATTGTAGATCTTCATTATAGACAATATATTTCCTATCATGAAATCCATTCTTAAATTAATTTAGCACTCTTTACTCTAAATTGAAATTTTATTCTTTATAAACACAATCTGAAGCTATTTTTCTCTAATACAACTTTAATTTTTTTTTCTAATTTGGTTTCTTTTCTTCAGAGAGCATTATTTTATGTACTTGTGGGATCTCATTCGTTTTACATATCTATTTTAATTTCTTTAAAATTATTTTCTCTAATGAGTTTTAATTCTTTATTCTTTTTTTTTTTAATTCTTTATTCTTAATCATTTTACTTAATTTTCTTAAGACTGGCCTCCCTAAGTCAGTCTATATTTTTGGTGGTATCTATTATGAAAATTTCTGCTTCTAAAGTGGTCTTTATATCTGGATAACTCACTGTTTCCTTGCTGAATCTGCCAGCTCATTTATAATATCCTTCTATTAGCTTATCTTCTTTAAGCCATTCTCTTTTATTCTAAGTACTTTCTTTTTTTGAAAGACTATTTTCTTTAATTTTTTAATGTCATGGAAAAGTATTTGAGGAAGTCATCTATTTTTTCTATAATTGTTACATGTGATTTTTGTGTGCCTCTTTTACTTAAAAATTTTTTTTTCTTAAATTATATATATATTGGTTTTATGCCAGTTCCTTTCTGTTATTTTTTCTCATCTTTAAATGGGGCCATTCTTTCAAGACTAGCTGTGTGCTGAACACCAGTCTGAGAAGGAGCCAGGGGATATAAGCTGGAGGTAAGCTGGGGGAAGCATTTAGTTTCATTATGCTTATGTTGTCTCAGTCCTTTCTAAAATTTCTTCCAGGGATGAGAATTTTGCTTACTTCCCTCAGGGATATCCCCGTTCAGTTTGCATGTTGTGCCATGAAGCAACGTTTTGGGAGTTTGAGTTCATTAATTATACTTGACCAGTTTTTAACTGCATCTGACCGTCACCCATCATCCCTCTTTGCTATATTGCCACCCTACTAGTTGCAAACATGGATGTGGTTTTATTTCACATCCTTTATTCTATATCTTATTCCTCTTGTGGTCCTGCGTTTTTTGTCACTCTCCACAGCTTACTGTTTCAAACAAGAAATCATGGGTCAGGCGCCTTAAGGCTGTGTCTACTTCCTTTGTGGAATTCCATGCCCTGCCTGAGGTCTGTTAAGGTATGCATCTATTATGCTCAGTTGAATCCAAATCTTACTGTATTCCTCATAGTTTTTGGTTTGGTATTATCATTTTAAATGGAATTTCCTTCTTTTTGTTCCTTATTGTTCTTTTCAGCCCGTTTCAGAGAAGAGATTGGAGGTAGAAGCACCCTTCCTCTGCAATCTCTAAGTGTATGTCTGCAGGACAGTGGAACATGAATTCTGGGCCTGCCTCAAAGCTGATTCAGTTGATTTAGAGTGAGGCCCTAGAATTTGTATTTCTGATTAGTTCCCAGGCAGTGCTGTGCTGGTGGACCAGGAACCATTCTTCATTAACCCATTCCTAAGCTGTTTATTTAATGGTACAGTTAACCCTGGGCTTACCTACTAGGAGACAGATCTGAGTCCTATGTCAATTGGAATTTTGCTTAACTATTTATGTAAAAATGGAAATAGGTATTTGGTGACACTGCTGTCTAAGGACTTTCTGAAAGTTTAGGGAAAATGTTTAAGGCTATTGACTCAGTGGGAGCAGTGTCGTTCATTGTTTTTCATTTTCAAATAACTTGGTTTTACTCCAGATCGAGCAAGTTCTTTTTCCAGTTAACCTCAAGCTATCTAAATGTAATTAACGTAGAGTTTTATGGTTCGAAGTCTACACGAACAGGCACTTGGCTCTGAACATCTATCCATAGTTTTTAGCCCTGAACTTTTCTATAGATCTTTGACATATTGAAATGAGCTTTACCACATAGCTAAATCTATTCTGTCTGAATGCTTTTCACTCTGGCCAATGCATTCTCAAATTTGACATTTAGATGGCTTTTTCATCTCTATCTCGATTTCCCTCCCTTCCCCAAGATATGACAGAGACTAACCGAGTTACTGCCCTATTTCATATGGCAGAAAGCCCAGACACATTTGAAACTTCATGATTTAGATTCATCTGGAGGAAACTGTAGGTTTGACAATGAATTTTTGGTTACATGTTAGTAATGAAACCTCTGCAGTTTTAATAATCTTAATTGAACTAATGACTCATTAAAACTTGAAAATTCAGAAACTGCCTTGGGAACATAATTTAATGTTTTGTTTGTGGTCCGTGGTCATTTCTTTCAGTGATGTCATTTCTACTGCCAAATTGTAAGCTGTTGTACGGAGTTCAAACCTGAACCTGTGCAGGGAGCTAAAGGATAATTCTAGCACTTGTTAATCTACACCAGAAACACTGATCTGTAATAATGGGAAGCTTTCATCAAAGCTGGAAAATATTATAATCCCCTTTCAAAAAAACTGTAATGATGGGAGGAGGGCAGAGTGGGTCTTAATTTCAGTGGAGGTTCCAGGAGAAGTTACTGAGTTTAAACTGAGTTCAGAGCCATGTGCCTGGGAAAGCTATTTGAAGATGTGCACAGTTGTCAGAAAGGTTCTCACTTTTTTCCTCTTTATAATCCTTGTCTAACACACACAGCCCACAACTATGCGTATCACTGTAGATAATTTACAGACATACTCATTAAGATCAAGAAGCAAAATAACTAAGAATAAAGTAGGAAGGTGGCTTAAAAATCAGCCAGAACAAATGAAAAAAAAAAAATGTAAATACCAAGATGAGCCCTTCCAAAATATTGTTGATCTTGTGCAGCCTGACCCCTGCTTTTTAACCTCGCTGGAGTGTGGATGCTGCCCTGGGTCTCCTGCCGCACTTTCTCCACACCCTAGTCAGCCTTCACTCCCTCCATCAGTAACCCAGGGGATTCTTTTTCCTCTTATTTGATGAAAAGCTGCTGTTGCACTTGATCAGATTGGAGGCTGAAGGCATACAGTTACATGATATTCTTACCTTCTTCAACTGCAGAGCCTTTAAAAAATTTTAATTGAAATATAATTGATTTATAATTTTGCATAGTTTCAGGTATACAACCAAGTAATTCAGTCATACATATATACATAAATAAAGATATATGCTTTTTTTACATTCTCTTCCATTATAGATTATTACAGGGTATTGAGTATAGTTCCCTGGGCTGTATAGCAGGTCCTAGTCGATTGTCTTTCTTATATGTCTTTCAAACCTCTTTTTAATGTGTCATTTCACATTTGTGCAATGTGGCCTGGCATTTCCAGGGAGGGCTAGAGACTTCCCAAAACACGGCCATAAAATTTCTGCTGGTTCTTGGGTTAAATTAAGCCTGAGCATGAAGACTGTCTGCTTTGAGTCCCCACCTGCATATTTTCTCAGTTGTGCCATTATCTGATAGAATTGTTTACTTTCCCACTTGAAACATAATACTATGATTAATGATAATAACAGCTGCTCTATTGCTTATTTATTGTCTTTAATTTTCATAGCACTTTTCGTAGTATGGGTCTTCACAGGAAGAAGGGACTTACTCATGGCCCCAGAGTAGACCCTGCTATTTTTCAAACACCCCAATCCAAGCTGCGTGATGGAAGTTGAGCCCACATAAAGCACCTGAATGAACGCTGTCCAAGTTTTAGGCAGCCAGTTTTGTACAAGTGAACTGACTTACGGCTTAGGATAGGAACATCTGACTCCATCAAGGGGCTGCACAGTTGAAAAAGTCCACTGTCCTTCAGCAAATCTCAGAGATTTGACCAGGGAAGTAGAAAGCGGATTTAGCTTGGCATGTGAAGCTGCCGATTGAAAACATTTCAAGTATGCAACCTAGACTTGTTTTTCCCCCCAAAAAAAGGACTAATATGGAAATCTCAGCTCATGGAGACCCCTCCGGAAGTTCCTCACATTACTATGAATATCATTCTTTCTCATAAGCTAAATGTACAGGCAGCTAAGGAATAAAGCATTCTAGCTATGTGTTTGTTAAAGATTATGCCTTCAATGGAATTTTGCAGCATCAATGGGAATAGTAATAACAAAAAAGAATTCATTGAATCAAAGTACAGCTACTAGTCTGTGAGTGCTAAATCTCACAATTAACCAACTAGTCCAAAACTAGGGCCCGTTGGCTTTACCAAGGCCTGGGTGTTCACTGTATTTAATTAAGACAGCCAGGAGAAAGTTATAAATATTGATGTCTTCATTTTTAAAAAGTGGGAAGGACTACCAGGAAAAAGGAAATCAGAACATTTCATGAAAACCTTGTAAAATATCCATCTAAAAATAATTATTGAGCCCATGAATCCAGAATTAGCTTCTCTTTTCCCAGATATTCTTTCTACTTTATAGTACTTCTCACAGCAAGAAATTTTGGCAGTAAGAGCATTTGTTCCCAGAAAGAATACTTAGAATTTCTCCCCAGAACTTGAGTTTTTATGAAAAATGAACACACATAAAAACAATGACAACAAAACCCCAGAAGAAAACTGAGAAAAAAGAAAGAGCCATTGAATTCCTTTAATCCCTGTGGCTAAAGTAAATGTGATTTTTAAGTGAATATGAGACGTGCTGATCTTCTCTGAACCCTCAGAGTTTACTACAAGTCTGCTGGAGCAGAGGTGAGGATAGAGGCCTGACCTTCCTGCCTCCTCAGCTGGCCTGGCTTCTCCCTTTCATGTGGGTTCACAGCCCTCTGTATGTAGAGCCGTATTAGCATTTACCACGTGTAGGTACAAGTTCATCTCTCTCGGTTTCCAGAAAGACATGGAGGTCCCATGCTAGATCTTCCATAACTTTCCACAGCCTCCCTCTTCTCCTCAATTACTCGCTGCTGCTGAGGATCTTGTTACATTCTTGATATCCCTTGTCATTTTTGGTTTCATTTTGAAGTGGGAGGAAGATGAGGTCCAGTCGAGGAAGGCAACAGGGAAGCAGCGTTGATGACAAGACCCACTCCCCTTTGAATCAGGGAACTGCTTGCAATTCCTATCCTCAGAGGAGTGAGTCCTGAAGATCTGGCTATGCAAGCTTTGGAGATCCTGGCTGGCAGAGCTTCCTTGGAGCTCAAGGGGAAAGTGCGGAGCTGGGGAGGGGTTATTTTGTGCCTTGCAGATAGAAAGCCTGGGGGCTTCTGGAGGCAGCTCCTTGACAGGCCTGTTGGAGTGTTAGCACTGCCAGAAGTGAGGCTGCTCAGGCCTGGGGATGTACTTCCCGGGATGTCATGCTGTGATTTGAAGCAATTGAATGTCCCCTCTTAGCCACTCCAAGATCTTCTCCATGAGGAGGGTCAGAGAGGAGATAGCTTCAGACACAGAACCCCAGGTGGGTCAGACAGCCATGGATTTCACCTGTCTTTGCTGTTCTGGGGCACCCGGATCATTCTGATGACAGGACAATACATAGAGAATCTGCCGTGGAAGTGGGGAGCATCATGGCCAGTGTTGGGCAAACTTGCTTCCATGTTGGAGTAAGTGATGAAAAAAGAAGAAGGCCTAGAGCGTAACTGTACAGAGAACAACACTGAAGCCTGTGGAGGCACGTGGGGAGAGATCTCTCCTTCCGCTCCTCTCCTTCCTCTTCCTCGTTCTCCCCTCCCTCCCCTCCCCTTCCGCTCTCCTCCTTTCCTCTCTTTCTGTCCCCTCCTCCGCTCCTCTCTTCCCTCCTCACTTCCTCTTAAGGGTTTTGGTTTCTCTGAAGTCTCTGTGAGGGGTTATAGAGCACAGTGGGTTATAATTCTTGTCAGCTTTGGTTTAAACTATTTGTGTTAGCCAGTATCCAACCAGGGAAATAGAAACCACTTGAAGTCTTTTAAAAAGTGGGAATTGAATAAGGAGACTTGGTTTTATATACATAAACAATATAAAATTGGTTATGTGTGTGTATATATATACATACACACACAAACACAAATATACATATACATGCATTTATATATATACATATACATACACATATACATATAGGCTTCATATACATATATGTGTGTATATATGGGGCTTCATATACATACATACATATATATGTGTGTGTGTGTGTGTGTGTGTGTGTATACATATATATATTCACATATATGGGGGCTTCCCTGGTTGCTCAGCTGGTCAACAATCCAGCTGCAATGTGGGAGACCTGAGTTTGATCCCTGGGTTGGGGAGATTCCCTGGATGAGGGCATGGCAACCCCCTCCAGTACTCTGACCTGGAGAACCCCACGGACAGAGGAGCCTGGCGGGCTGCAATCCACGGGATTGCAGAGTCAGACACGTCTGGGTGACTAAGCAGAGCATATAGCACAGCGTATGTATATGATGGAAGTTTGGAGAAACCAAATAAGAGGTAGAGTGGCAACCTGGAGACTAGCAACAAAGGAAGCCATAACACAAGAGACAAGGGTATTTTTGAAAAAATTGAGATAGTGTTAACAAAAAACCTGTGTAAGTTTAAGGTGTCCAGCATGTTGATTTGGTACCTTTAAATAGTTTGATACAATTTTTATGGGATCTCAGAGGTTGGGGTCATGCAGTGGAACTTTGAACTGCATCTTGCATTTCCTTCCATGAAGCTGTGCAGGCGATGTAGACTGGAGTAGAAAGGTCTAGGCGTTTCCTCTTCTCCTGCTTTCCAATTTCTCTACCTATTCCTTCCCTTGGCTGAAGCCAGAAAGGCAGCTGAGAACTCTGGGAATGCAGCCTGCAGGGGGCAGCGCCTCCTTGTTTCAGAGCAGCCTAGGGGCGAGGAGAAGAATTGATCTGAGAGCAAAAACCAAGTCAGCCCACTCTTCCTATAGTAAATCTTCTGGGTAATACAATGGAGGAAAATACGTGTGTGTTATGGGGTGGGGTTTGGAGGAGGGGTGGTCTGAAATTGAGAGAAATTCTTTTCTTTCCTGCCAGAAGAGTTGAAGTTTATGCTGGCTTGATACTCAGCTTTCAGACAAAAATATCATATTCAACAGGAATTTATTTCACAGCCTTTAATAAACATTAGAATTTGCCGTCAGTTCAAATGAGCTTATCTAAGACTATTCCAAATGACTAGTAGCAGATACAATTTTATTCTAAAATATACAAATAGCCAAACGGTTTAATCAAGTTGTACTCAAAAGTCACATTGAAATAATAATTATCTCTCATTTTAGTAATCAAGGAAGCATTAAACTTAAAAGACGTAGATGTATTTATTTTAATTTATTCATGTTGTTTTCACCAGGGATGGGCACACTTGTTTGGGTTATACAAATTGGATTAAATGCTTAACATAAAAAGCAACTATTGGAGGGCTCAAAATATTTAATTAACTTTTTTTTCTTTGTGTTTTTATGTGTTTCTTGCTTTTTCTTTTTTCAGCCAAGAGAGACAGTACTGAAATGTCATTAAAAAATGTTGATTTTGCAGTATTTCTCTGCCCTTGGGAACAGGAAATACCTAGAATTCTGCTAGTAAGATGGTTCTTATGAAATTTCTCATGTAATTTTTATAATGAAGGGGATTAAATATGTTTGGGTGAGCATCCAGTGATGGGAGCTTTGTCACTCTGATGCTCCAGACCCATTGACATTTTCCTCAAGTGTTCTCTCTTCCATACGTTAGGGAATTACTTTTAAGATCAAGTAATGAGTATGGTTTAGTCTGTGCTGGTTTTGGATTTCATATTCCTTGTGTATGTGAAATAGATCAAATAGAGGACACTTGAGAAGTAATGAATTCCAAAAATAATATCACTGGTGTAATGAAGAGGCTGAGCAAGACTTTTCAACAGTGTTGAAGTGGCATTGGCATTTTCAAAAAGACAGGAGGACAGTCAGCTCTCCTAAGGCCTCCCAGGCTACCTAGACAGCTTTTTGGCTTGTGTGGTGAACTGGTCATCTGAGCCATGGAACCACTTAGCAATGAAGTTCGTGACATAATGTCACCTAAAGGCCAAAATAGAAAAGTTATGCTGTTCTCCTACTTTCCTTGAATCATGGGAAAGAACCATGTCTCTTCTTGATATGTAGTTACTTGAGGTGAGTGTCTTAGGTTTACTTTTACACTCTCATGGATAATTTGATTGGCTTAGTCAACATTTGAGAGAGAATGAAAGACCAACATCGCCAAGTGCCCATTATGCGTGAGGTGATTGGCCTTGCTTAGGATAAAGAAAAGACATCATTCAATTGACATGTGGATAACTTGTGCATTACAGCCACAGGCTGCACCAAGGTGATCAACTGTTGTTGTTCAGTCTTTAAGTTGTGTCTAACTCTTTGAGACTCCGTAGACTACAGCATACCAGGCTCCTCTGTTCTCCACTATCTCCCAGAGTTTGCTCGAATTCATGCCCATTGAGTCTGTGATGCTATCCAACCATCTTATCCTTTGAATGTCATCCCTTTCCTTTCTCCTTCCATCTTTCTCAGCATCAGGGGATTTTCTTATGAATTGGCTCTTCGAATCAGGTGGCCTTCAGCTTTAGCAACAATCTTTCCACTGAATATTCAAGGCTGGTTTCCTTTAGGATTAACTTGTTTGATCTCCTTGCAGTCCAAGGACTCTCAAGAGTCTTCTCCAGTGCCACAATTTGACGGCATCAATTCTTTGGCGCTTAGCCTTCTTTATGGTCCAACTCTCAATACTGGTTGCAAATAAAGGAGCACAGTAGTCATGTCCTAGTGAAGTCAGCATGGACTCTGGAGTCAGCTAGACTGTTGCCTGTTTTTTATCAAATCCGTTTCCTGTCTTGCCTCTGCACCCTTTGTGCTGCTGAGAAGTTATTCTTTGTTATTTCCAAGACTTCTTCACCAGTCAGCATCTCCCCATAAGTGGAACTGGGAGGTACAGTAGGAGACATTGGGGATAGGGGAAGGAATAATCCAGGACATTTATGTTCACCTCTCTGATCCAGGGAAGTCTTTAGTAGTGACTGCCCCGTGTGAAGCTCCAGCTCCTGCCAGACAGCTTGTTCTTCCATGACCCTAAATTCTAGTGTCTGAGCCAACTGGCTTCTAGCTTCTACCATGTCTTCAGTTCCTGAGCTCTGGTTACATCATTTCCTCCTTGGTCCAACCAATTCTGGGGATGACAGCAGCTTCTTGTAGTTGGAAAGTCCTGGTTGCCTCTCCTCCCATGTTTATTCTTTTGGGCTCTTCTCACAACTTTGGGACAAATACCCTATGATTAACTCCCTCTTGAATTACCAGGTACAGACATTGGCCTCCTGACTGCACCATGAACGATGCTGAAATGTAGGTAAAGGCTACATTTGTTCCACCATGAGCAAGCCATTAGGGTAAGTCATTTAACTGACTGAGGATGTTTCCTCATCCGTATTATGAGATTAATAGGGACCTCCTCAAATTGTCAGGGAACCTAAAGAGTTCTATCATGACTCCTAGCACAATACAAGTGTCCAATAAATCTTAGCTCTTAAGCCTATGATTTAAAAACCAGGGAACCGCACTCTAAAGTCTCCAATACAGAGAATCCGATGGAAACAAAAGCATCATGATTGTATGAGTAAAACATCCATTTAAGAGGGTGTGTGGGTTGTTGGAAAAGTCATGGAATACAAATTGGAGTTGTTTGGACATACTGTCTACGGAGAAGAGCAGATTATCTAGGAGAAAAAGATGAGGCTAGGGTGTATTCCAGGGAAAGAGTCAACTGGGAGACAAAAGTTGGCTGAAGGACCGCAAGGCGTGACTATGGAACAAGAAGAGTGGGCAGCAAGTAGTTATAAAAGCTGAGGGCACATAAGGATAGCTTCTGGCTGTGGGAACCGTCCCCACATTAATGCAGATCCAAAGTACAAGGAAGAATACTCTTCGAGTGAAAGAAAACAGTGCTGTTTATTCCTTTTTGCAAATCTACATGGAACATGACATCAGAGCTCGTCTATAACATATTTGGTGATTGAAAATGGGCAACTACTTCAAGGAGAAAATACTTCCAAGCTTACCCCGGTTTATAAAGCCAAATCCAAAGAAAATCTTAGTCATCCAAAGCTTGCTAGATTTAGCTATATTTTTAAACTCCTTTCTTTTACTGAAAATGCCATATAGGGAGGTATAGTTTATTAAGGTGACAGACATGAGACTTGTGATATAATGGACCCATTTGTCTAAGGTTGTGATGAAGAAACCTAATTTTGGTTTTGGCTAATTTTAGTAAATATGCTTAGAGTGTGGCATGAGCATGGAAAATAGTAGATGTTCAGTTAGTGCTTGTTGAATTAAATGTGTATTAAATACAAATATTGGCAACATGAAATGACACATTTTCCAAAATTTGACAAGACGATCACACAGAAATAGCACACTATGAAATAATGAATATGAAGTATAAAATGTGATACAAGTGTAAGGTTGCTATTCTAAAAGTCCCTTGTGAATCATTTCAGGAGTTGTTGGTATTAAGTCATGAGTCAAGTTTTAATCTTGTAAAGAAGACAGTGTCCATTATTTGTACCTCTGATTTTATCTTACTAAGTCATGGAACACTGTAGGGGGCCTGGGAAGTATAAATCCAAAGCAGACTTGAATCTGCTTTTGATGATACTGTATTTGGGTGGAATGCAAATAACCCAGTTTAACAGTATTGAGACAGACTTTGTTATGTACACAACAAAACATGTAGGTTGTGTTTTTCAAAGGGCTTGCCCTTTATCTAGCCGCTGGAAGCGAGAAGCTCCCCCTGCCCCTCTCACAAGCTGGCTCTTAACATCTTCAGGCTAAATTTAACCTCAAGTTATGTCTGGTACCAAGAAGATGCAAAATGGGTGCTTTGGATCCAGTGTTTGACAGAGGAAACCCTGCTCTTTGTGTTTAAGGTCAGACAGTACTTCCCAGATAACTCAGTTGGTGAAGAATCCGCCTGCAATGCAGGAGAGCCTGGTTCAACATCTGGGTCGTGAAGATCCCCTGGAGAAGGGATAGGCTACCCACTCCAGTATTCTTGGGCTTCCCTTGTGGCTCAACTGGTGAAAAATCCACTCACAACGTGGGAGACCTGGGTTCAATCCCTGGGTTGGGAAGATTCCCCTGGAGAAGGGACAGGCTATCCACTCCAGTATTCTGGCCTAGAGAATTCCATGGACTCTGTAGTCCATGGGGTCGCAAAGAGTTGGACACCACTGCGTGACTTTCACTTTCAGTACTTTTTGCTCCTGTGGAATACTAGGGGAAACATTGCTCTGTATAGTAATCACCATTAGGGTCCACTCATCAAGAATATTGGACTATTAAGAAATGCAGGTTGGGATAAAGACATGGAAACCTGAATTCAGAAGAAAATTCCAGTGGTTCAGTCTTATTTGCACTGTCATTGAGGTTGATGACGTTTAGTTAACCACCATCTTACATGATCTTCCTTTAAATGAACTGACACTTTTTCACGGGACTCTTGCTAATTCTCCCTCCCTTACCTTTTTCAAAATTCCAGATAAAGTTTTACTGAAAAGGGAGCTAATTTAATATACTTAGAGAAACACATAAAACACAGCTTGGGGAAAACAACAGACAAAATCCTAAGTGAAAACAGAATGGCATTTCTTTTTAATACACCAACATGCTTGGATTTTCACTTTCAATAAGATTGCCCTGAAAAATAAATACAGTTTCAAATAGCCACTCTGAATATCCTAAAATGCTCTAAGACATTTTGGCATCATGAAGAGAAAATTAATTTGTGGTTTATTCAAATGACTCTACATGAGGAGAGAATAGCTCAGTAAAGGAGTGGAAACCAAATTCTTAATGTTTCTTATTTGCCTAATTGCTTTCCCAAGGAATAAATAATAAACAAAGAGAAAGTTCATGAAAGATACAAGACATGCTTATGGCCACAGGGCTTCCTTTCATGCTTTAAAAGCTTTACACTGTCTTTTTTGAACCCACCACCTGTCATTAAGGGCACCAATAACACATAATAGTCACCCATTCTACATTCTTTTCACCTTCTCTTATTCTTTCTTATCTCCTCCTTTTCTTTCTCTTTCCTCTAAGTGCCTCTTCTGCCTTCTCTTTTTCATCAAAAGAATCTTGATCACACAATTTCTAGGCATACAGTGCAGTCTTGTGGAATCAAAGGTGGGCTGTATGCCATGCACTGAGAGAACAGACAGGGTTTTAGAAATTAGGGTTCATCGGAGAGAATCTTTGGGGAGGAGGGATAAGGGAGGCATGTGAAACTGTGCATCAATCTGGCTGGAGGAAAATGAAGTGGTAGAGATAATGAGGGGGAGGTGGGTGGGGACCTGGTTGGGAAAGCCCTTGACTGTCAGGCTCAGATATCACTCTGTTGGCGATGGAAAACTGTCTGTGGTTTCCAAATGTGAACATATGCTGAAGAGTGATTTGGGGAGATAAACATGTTAAAGTAAAAGTTCTGCTGCTCTAAGAGAGATCAACAATAAAAGTGGCTTAAATAAGATTAAAATTCATTTCTTAGTTTATTAAGTCGAGAGTTAAGTAGTTCAGAGGGGTGGGATGATTACACAGAGTCAGACTCCAGGACCCTTCTATCCTGTTGGTCCACCATCCTTAGGCTTGTCCTGGTGCACATGGTCCACAAATAGATGGTCTTCACTTTCATATGCTGCTGTGGAGAAAGGGGATGGGGAGGCAGGTGCCCAACTAAACTACAGTTTTATTAGTATAAAATAGAATACCAGGGAACACGTGTCAAATTTGGTAGGCAGCAGTATACATAGAATATACTAGAATAAGTTATCTAGCTTTTGTCCCTTTAGGCTTACATACCCAGAGTTCTGAACATGTTCCCTGGCCCACTGGGGGTAAATTAAGACCATTACTTGGATAAATGCTGGTAACAAGAAGATGTAAAATGGTGCATGGAAGAAGTTGCCAACTCAGTGTCAAAGGACTTAGATTTAAGTCTTAATTTATAACTTAATTGAGTGACTTTGGGCAGGTTATCTAACCTTATTTAATCTCAATTTTATTAACTATAATATATATGAGATTACTAATACTTCCTCTTCTTGTCAGAATGTTTTGTCATAAGAATTAGAAAACAGCAAAGTATTATCTATTATCATTGCCTTGCTGTTAGCATAGGATATAGATAGATGTTTGTATGGGTATACGTGTGTGGGATAGACAGATGGGGGAAGGGTGGGGATATATGTATACATATAGCTGATCACTTTGTTGTATAGCAGAAAACAACAAAACATTTTAAAGCAGCTATACCCCAATTAAAAAGATAAACCACCTAGAAAGAGTAAAAAGGGACAAGGGAATAGTATCATCATAAAATAAGCAAGAAAATGAAAATGAGTATGATTGTGATCTTTACTCATTACTTGGTCTCCAGTGCATTGCATATAGAAGGCTCTGCATATGTCAGTTGAGTTTGTTTTATAAATTGCAAAGATTTGCTTTGAAACATCACATCCAAATGCTTATAGGGTAATATTTATATTTACTTGGAGTTCATCATGCCATTCTTTGTCTCATTTCCCTTTATCAACTGTCTAGAATAAACCATATTGTAGAGACAGGGTGATTTAGTATAACACTTCTGTTATTTCTCACATTATAAAAAAAAAAATCTGAAAGTGAATCAATATTATGAAAATATGTAACAGTTGTATTTTTCATTCTTTTAAAAATCACATTTTTCTGAAGGCTTCCTGTCATTAAGATTAGGTATAAAGTTTTGTTGTTATTGTTGTTGTGTTACTGTTTTTTGCCCTGGGAATGAGCCTCAAAAATGACTTTTTGAGTCCACAGTAATACGATGGTTTTGAAATCTTGTTTTCTTCAGAAGGAAGAGGATTTACTAAATTTCTAACTCTTCCTCACTAGAAATATTAATATCAAAACCCAAACCTGGCACACTTACTTCAATAGGGTTTTATTAAAAGTCATTGTATAGAAATGTTGGAATCTGTTGCAAGGAAGATTCCCATCAGGGTACTTAGGTTTTTTTGTTTTTGTGTTTTCTTTTGCTTGGCCTCCCCACAGAGACAGGAAGGTAGGAGGAAGAGAAACAAGAAGTCAGATGTTATTGCCCTCGTTTTCCTCTCTTGGAGAAAATCCCAAGAAATGGAAGTGAGAAGCAGAAACACTGAGATTGCTTTGGGAAGCTCCCAGTGTAGAGGGCTTGCTTCTTGCTTCCCAAAGAATGATGAAGGTAGCCCCTTAGAGACTCTGAATTCTTCCTGCATGTTCTGGAGCATCAAGTGCCAACCATGAAAGTACTGCCTGTCAAGGCAGATAGGCTAGCTTTGATGTGTTCCTAACCTAGAGACTGGTGTGGCCTTTAGGGGATTTAAATATTTCTGTCTGCCTTTGGGAGGAGCTACCTAAGCGCTAAGTCAGGACAAGGAATCAGCAGAAGTTAAAATGGTGCCCTTCCAGAGAGTGCTTTAGGCTCAGCAGATGCCATAGATGGGTTCCTAGGAAGAAGACCAGGTCAAGCACAGTATACTCCAGAGGAAGAAAAGAGCCGCGAAGGACATGTAGATATGTCAGCCTCCCCTGCACCTAGATGCCACCTTTGGGAAGGTGGAGCGGGGTTGCGGGTTGGTTCTCACTAAAAAAAGTGAGAAACTCAGAGTTGACTGAATTAACCCAAAGGAAATGATTTTAATTTGGAAAAGAAGCTGTTTCCCACCCCCACCTCTGTACTTTAATCAGGGTTCTAGAGAAAGATGAGATGAATTAGACATTATAGAAAAAGGTGTAGTGTATATCTGGATTATTGCACATGTGTTTCAATCCTACTGCAAGTATTAATGCTTAAAATATCCAATAGTGTCTGAAAGCAAATGTTGAAATTCACTGGTGCTTAATGTTTTTTGCTATTTCTGTCAGCGATTGTATAAAAAAGCAGCCATTGATTCCAGAACTTTCATAACTTCTGAATTTCTTCTTGACTAGGTATGTGGAGAAATTTAAACTGTGCAAGAAAAATCCAACTGGCCTCCATGAGGACTTGTGAAAGAACTTGGAACTGCCACTGGAGGTCAGTGAGCATCATGTGGAAGGTGTTGGAAGGAGGGAGAAGTCGCCTGTTGCCAGTCCTCAAAGGTAGGGCCCAGAGGCCGAGCCAGGGCACCCGCTGCATTTGCCTTTGTGTCTGCTGTTTGGCTTGGCAAACTCAGGCTCCTTTGCAGGAGGGAAACGGTTTCCACACTGGTCCACAGACGAAAAGGACGTGGACTTAAAAGAAAGGAGGATTGAGCTGTTCTAGCTAAATAGGTTTGGTTCATTTCCCTGAGACCTCCCAAAACACATTGATATTTTCATAAGAATGAAATGAAGGCAGTGATGACAAAGAAGACTAAAATTATAACTACTGTCTGAATTGCCAGTTAGTATAATATTTACTTGTTAATGCTTCTGAAATGGTGCAGTGAAGCCGGAAAATTCCAATAAGTCATCTAATCTGTCTTCCTGGTGGTACAGGATCACCAACCTACTCTTTATGAAAGGTCAGGTAACAGACTGAAAATTTTCTAAGTTTATGAAGGAAAAATAATTTTGGGTAATCCGAAAGGAGACAGTTGGAGGAACGCATCACCACTGGGCAGCCTTGTCCTATAATTAAATCTTTTTGTCAAGGAACTCATAGTCTAAAGTAATAGTCAAGGAACATACACTAATCCTTTGGTGTTTGATCATTCATATGTCAAAGTGTTATCAGATGTCTTTGTGCCAAGTATTAGCCTAGATGCTGAGCATGCAAAAGAGTTTGCTATCTAGCTGGGATGATGAACTTGAATGAGTCATCTGAATGAAGGAAGTGCTAAGAGAGGGCTGAGAAAGCCCTAGAAGAGCATGAAGGTGTGATGATGGGGGAGCAGTGTTGTGAACTCAGAGAAGGCTTCATGGAGGTGGTGGTATTTACGAGACACTTACACAAAGCCACATGGAGTCACGTCTATACTATAGCAGGTATCTTGATGGGAAGGCAGTTTACAGAATTTTCTTTAAAAACAAATGAATTGATCAACAGCAGTGAGGTTTTCTTAGTATTCTTCTGAGGATGACCTGAAAGGAGGAGAGCAAGTCGTTTTTTAATGGTTTTGACAAAATTTGCTTTGATCACTGCTAACGTAAAATCAGCTCTACCAAGCTGTGTTTTGCTAATGATTACGTGTTTGTTGTTGTTGTTGTTGAGTCGCTATGTCGTATCCCACTCTTTTGTAACCCCGCGGGCTGTAGTTCACCAGGCTTTTCTGTCCGTGGGATTTCCCAGGCAAGAATACAGGAGTGGGTTGCCATTTCCTTCTCCAGGAGATCTTCCTGACCCAGAGATCAAACCTATGTCCCCTGCATTGGCAGGTATTTTTTGTTTGTTTGTTTGTTTTACCACTGAGCCACCTGGTAAGCTATTATGCTTTGGGAGTGATCGTTACGAAAGCCAGAGTTTACTGAAGCAAAGATGGAAAGAAAAGTGGAGCTTGTGAGAGACATGACCTATGACTTCACTTTCTTGTACCCTTCCTTTCCTGGCCCCTTCACCTCTTCTGCTTGACCACCCTCATGTCTATGTAAGATTCCTCCATTCCTCTCCTGTTCTCTTGTTGGGAAGGAAAGATGTAGACAAACTCATTGGCATTTAGCTTTTAGAACTGAATGGTTTACTTATTTTCTGGGAACTCTGGTTGTTAAAAAGAACTTTATGGGAGGAATACTATATTTAACCAAAAAGAATGATAGATAACATTTCTAATACGAAGACACTTGGGTGGTAGGGATCTATATATGTATCTATCAAAGAAATATCATTGTCACAACCACCTCCTTTTCCTAGGTGTCAGACTAACGTTGATTACAACCAAAAACATACTCCCCCAAAGGAATACTAGAATATTTAGTTGAGCTATAAAGACAGAGCTCATATGACTACACGATCCTAGTCATGGTATTACTTATACTTTTAAAACCCATGAATGAGATTTTCTGTCTGCTTGAGCTCTCCATATATATATATATGAAAATTCTACAATTTTATTCCCAATGTATATTTGAGTAATGAAAGTAAAAGAAACAGGGTTAACAGGAAAATGTCTTTGTATATGCAAATATACACATCTAGAATATGCATGTGTGTGTTATACATGCCACAACATGTTCTTATGCTAAATGGTGTTGAATGTGTTGCCAAGAAGCAAAGGAAAAGTCTAGAAAATTTTAATTCAGTTCATTATTATTTTTTTCTTTGCATCTGTCACTGTCATTTTCCACCCCCAGAGCAGGTGAACTTTTCAGCTTCTGAATTGATTGTTTGCTTTAGCCATTTAACCAGTTGAACTCTGGTTTAATGGACTCAGAGCAGCCTGATTCTGGGGTGACTTCCTGGAAGAATGTGGTGCTGACACTTTTTTAGAGAAGGCACATGATTAACTGTATTGACAGGATTTTGGTGGTTTTCAGTTTCCCTGCCATGAATATTTCTGTTGATCATGTGTATTCCTATAATTTTTTCTTTGTTATTTCAGCTTGTTGTCTTTTGTTGTATGCAGCCCATTATACCGTTTATGACAATTCTTGTTCATCTTAATTCCCCACTGTTTATTTCTGGAGAATTATTACTATATTGATCAATATTGAGCCCAGCTATGAAGTATACTTTTCCCCCCTTCCACATGTTTATTTTCTCTTTTTATAATTTTGCCAAAACTCTAGATGGCTTCCACTATATCTAATGAAAAAATTCTTGCCCTATTTAACATTGTATTTGTTTATTACTGTTCTTTCAGTTGCTTATGATTTCTTAGGAATGTCAAGTAGAAGAAATCATGTAAAAAATTTAATATCTCTGCAACTCATAAAATCTTAAAATCTAATTTTCAGTTTGACACAAAATTCAAAAGCAACCAAAAGTCCAAATGCAACTTCTTGGAAGCATTTCCAAATTGATTCCAAATATTCTTTTGTAGCTCTGAGTCCCAGTTCCTGCCACATATTTGTTAATTTTCCCCTTTTCCCCAAGTTTCAAAAAAGTGAGCATTCAAACAAGGATCATATGATCATTGACACACATACTCATTAACTCAGATAAGACCTTCATAGTTATTTTATGTATCTACTTATTGTAGTTTGTGATCTCCTTTATATACATCTGTTCCTGTAGATAATCTGGTTTATTCTTGAATGCCTCCTTTTAAAAAAAGAATCACTAACTTTCAAAACAAACACTCTATACTTGAGCAGCAATTCAGAGATTTTCTCCTACTTGGACTTTTCTCCCCTTGGTCTTAGTTCTGGGGTTATAACCCCTTTGGGGTTATTTTGAGCAATTCTGTTTCCTCAGTCACTTGCAAACCTTTCACTATTTTATGTCGGCAACTATAAGCTGACAAAGTCTTTATTTCTTCCCTCACATGTCCAGGATTTCCCATTTTCTTGGTCATTGCTTACATCATATGAATGAATAACTATTGCTCTTAGAACATATTCCAGTTCTATATCCAGTTCATATTCTTGCTGAAGGAGAGGGGAGGGTGTAGTGCCTTAGACTGGACACAAACTCCGGGTGTGCCCCAATAGAACCGTCAGCTGTCCTCATTCTAAAATGATACACTTCCATCAGTATCTCTCAAGCTTGCATGTTAGGAATTTTGGACATTATATTTCTTTGTTGACTCATATGAGGCATACTGTTGACTTAAACCATAAGTCATGTTCTTACCTCTTTGCATTAAGCCCTGTATCCTTCAATACCCAAAACAAACTGGTTTTTAGACTTCAGTTCAGGACCTTAAATTTATCTCCTTTAAGACTCATTATATTTAGCCTGACTTGGAAAGATGTTTTTAGTCTTTATTGGTTCCTAAATCATTATCACTCATGGATTTATAATCATTTCCAGCTTTCTACAAATTTAGAATGCCTACCTCCCATATTTTTGTGTGAATCATTGATAAAATTATTTGGGGTGAGAGAACCAAGGCAAACTCTCTCTAGCTTTCCACTGACCCATTGCATGGATTTCTTCAAAAACTGCAAATGTAACTAATGAAGGACCATCTCATCCCCATTTTCCCACATTATCAACTAAGCTATTTAAAGAACACTTTGTAAAATGTAGACATCATATGTTCTGTACCTACCATGTGTTTTTGGCCTGAGAGTAGGAAAAGTAGGTGGATTTGATGTGACCTATTAATGAACTCATGCCAACTCCAAGTAGAAACTGAATTGTCCGTGTCCTCACCGTACCTCCCGAGGCTGGAGTCTCATCAGCATTGTTGTGTGTGCAGGGTCCTTTGCTAGGTGCTATTTCCATCTCCTCCTCTGTTTTGGGACTAAGACATTTGGTGTGTCTGCAGTCCTCTGGCTCCTCTGCTAGTCTTCCCATTTTCTCACTGGCACACCTCATATTTGCATTCCCTCTAACAGAATCGTGGGTTCTTGTTTAGAGAACAAGATATTCTATTAAAATTTATTAAAACATTGGATGTTTCAATCCTCTTCTGCTAGTGTTTGCAGGATTAATATTCATTCTAGGGAGCATTCTCAGCAGAGAAGATGGGGGTCAAATAAGAATTATGAGCTTTTACCATTTCTGTTTTATCTCTCAACCATAAATTCTGGGCTTCAAAAGTAGCCCTATCACTCTTCAAAATTCACTGTTAGGATAATGAAAAGACAAGCTGGGGGAAAATAGTTTCAAGTCACATACATATCTGATAAAGGACTTATATCCAGAATATAAAATAATAATGGAAAGAAACAATAAGGAAATAACCCAGTTAAAATTGGGCAAAAGATCTGAACAGTTACTTCACCAAAGAAATATATGGATGGCAAATTAGCATATGAAATTACATTCAACATCATTAGTCATTCAGTCAGTGAGTCAGTCAGTTCAGTCGCTCAGTCGTGTCCGACTCTTTGCGACCCCATGAGTCACAGCACACGAGGCCTCCCTGTCCATCACCAACTCCCGGACTTTACTCAAACTCATGTCCATCGGAGCCAGTGATGCCATCCAGCCATCTCATCCTCTGTTGCCCCCTTCTCCTCCTGCTCCCAATCCCTCCCAGCATCAGGGTCTTTTCCAATGAGTCAACTCTTCGCATGAGGTGGCCAAAGTATTGGAGTTTCAGCTTCAGCATCAGTCCTTCCAATGAACACTCAGGACTGATCTCCTTTAGGATGGACTGGTTGGATCTCCTTGCAGTCCAAGGGACTCTCAAGAATCTTCTCCAACACCACAGTTCAAAAGCATCAATTTTTCGGTACTCAGCTTTCTTCACAGTCCAGCTCTCATTAGTCATTAGGGCAATTCAAATTAAAACCACATGAGATATCACTGCCTGTTTATTAGAAATTCTTAAAGAAAAACACTGATCTTACCAAGTGTGGGCAAGATCATAGAGAAACTTGAACTCTAGAACAAAGCTGGTGGAAATGCCAAGTGATTCAGCCACTATGGAAAACAGTGTGGCAATTTCTTATAAATTTAAACATACACTCAGTATATTGACCTAGCAATCTCATTCCCTAAGTACTTGTTCTCGAGAAGTTAAACCCTACATTACACAAAAACTTGTATGGGAATGTTTATAGTGACTTTATTTGTAATTGTCAATAACTGAAAACAACCCAAATGGTTCTCAACTGTGGTCTAACCATGCTACACAGTGATAAAAAAGAATATATTATGGATACCTGTATGACATGATATAGCTTATATTTATTGTGCTAAACAGGTTCATAACTAAGACAAACCAGGCTCATAAGGTTGACTTCTATGCAATTTTGTGTATATGACACTCTTTCAAAGGCAAAAACCATAAGAGAAGAATAGATAGGTTGTTGCCAATGGCTGGACAATGAGGGAGGGATTAACAACAAAGAGGCAAGGGAGAATTCTTTTGGGTGATAGAACTGTTCTTTAACTTGATTATGGTGGTCGTGATGCATGATCATGTGTGTTTGTCAATTTAAAGAATTTTAACTACAATGGGTGAATTTTCTGGATGTAAATTAAACCTTAATTTTAACAAGTGGATGTATAACTTCTTTGCTCTTGTTATTGGAATACATTTCATTTTTTTTTTTAATTGAAGGATAATTGCTTTACAAAATTTTGTTATTTTCTGCCAAATATCAACACGAATCAGCCATAGGTATACATATGGCAGCTCCCCCTTGGGCCTCCCTCGTTTCTCTGTCCCATCCCACCCCTCTAGGTTGTTACCTAGCCCTGTTTGATTTCACTGAGCCATCCATCAAGTTCCATTGGCTGCCTATTTTACATATGGTAATGTAAGTTTCCGTGTTACTGTCTCCATGGATCTCATCTTCTCCTTTCTCCTCCCCCACACCACCATGTCCATAAGTCTGTTCTCTATGTCTGTTTCTGGTACTGAAGAATACATTTCATTTTTTAAAAACAAAGTCATTTTAATTTTCCTAACATACGGTGAGCCTTAGCCAAAAATACCATGAATTGTAGTCACAAAACTTCTAGACTGAACATTCTGAGTTCTTTCCAAGCTCTTCCCTCAAGGACTCCTCTTTCAGAGTCTTCCAGTATAGATCTCATGGTTGCCTTCAGGATTTTAGTCACCTGTTTGCAGAATCTTTACTATGTCTCCCTTAGGTTAATATAACATAAACCAAATAGCCAGGACCTTTCTGTGATGTTTTTCAAATGCCCCTGAACCCTAGTCCCAGTTTAATGTTTGGGAAGGCTCAGCAGTGATGAAATATACACAAATTAAATGTGTCTGGAATGACCACATTTTCCTGGTCCTTTATGGAATCATGAGGTCTCAGAAACCACCAGTCCAGATCAGATTTTCCTTGTTTGTCAATGAATATGGAATGTGGGGTGGAATCATAGAATCACAGAATGTTCAAACTGGAAGACTCCTAAGAGTTCATCTAGTCCAATTCTTTATTTTACAGAATCAAAAGCTTTATTGCCTGTTGGCCATTATCTGGTAACTTCAGGCACTCTCTGATCTCACATTCCTTGGGCTCCATCCAGACCCAGGTCTGAGATATGCTGTGCTCCTAGAGAAATGCATTCCACTTGGATAAAGCAAAACAAAAGCCCAGCCACCTATTCTACCAGCAGACAGGGGTATAAATATGCAGTTATGATGGTGCATCAGTGATCAGTTATGCTTCGGTTCATTAAAATGAGGCTTATTTAAGTAGCCCTTACGTTTTCCCCTAAGGTCATGCATTTGGGTTCCCTTAAGGTTTTTGTTGGTCCCAGTAGTTAGATTCTCTATCTATTTTACGCATTTATTTGTTGAAATGTAGCTGCAGTTCAGGCTGAATATCATGGATGTTCTGATTCTTTTAAATACCTATTTTCAAGTCTACTTTATCTTGTTTGTCCTCAGAAAATTTCTATGCTGGGTGTTCAAGGCTCTCTCTCAAAAAAAAAAAAAAAAAAAAAAAAGAAAGAAAGAAAGAAAACGTGCAGTTAGTTTTTCTGCTGGTCTTGGCTTCTCAAAAATAAAGTTTGTGGCAAAACTACAGAACCGCCAAGGTTTGGAGTTCTCACTACTGAGGACGAGTGGGTGATATTTGAGAAGGTAGTCTTAGCTGGAGGAAAACACAGCCACTGGGCTCAGCTGTGTTTGTTTCTTTTCCTCTCCACAAGTTTACTAGGAGAAGCTTCTGGGTCTTCAGTGTATTTACCTTTCCAATTAATTTCCTTGCAATGATGCCTCCCAAACATGAATTGTTGCTTTTAATTTTCACCTCTCTCTTAACAGCCAGGGCTTCCCAGGTGGTCTTAGTGGTAAAGAACCAGCCTGGAATGCAGGAGACTTGAGAGATTCATCCTTGGGTCAGGAAGATCCCCTGGAGGAGGGTATGGTGAACCACTCCAGTATTCTTGCCTGAAGAAATCCATGGACAGAGGATTCTGGCAGGCTACAGTCCATAGAGTCACAAAGAGTCAGACACGACTTAAGTGACTTAGCACGCTTAACAGCCAAATGCAGATTAATCCTGTTCATACTGTCCTTCCTTTCTCTTTTTGGGGACAAGCTAAGCCTCTGTCCCTGGGCATGAATTTCTCCTTGAACTGAACTGACCACAGCTCTGGTGTGTGGGACTTCTGCTTGCTGAGAAAAAACATGGGTATTGTCTCCAGGGTATACAGGGGAGCTAAAGAAAGTGATTGTGACTTATACTGAAACTTACTGTTTTCTTTCTTTCTCTTCCGATTTTGAGACAGTGGATAGTGTCCTGTTTGAATAGAAAACTTTTCATTAGACCGTGCATGGGGGACCCGGGCTGAGTTTGTCAGAGAGCATTCATATTTCTCTGGGATGCTCTTCCCAGCAGTTTGTGATGCTGGCTGACTACTTCCTCTTCTGAGCTCCCCTTTGGAATTCTTTGACACGCTAATATCTCTCTGCTGTGATCTGTTGGTCAGAACTCTGGGGGATGTGACTGTCCAGTGAGAAGCTCCTGTGAATAGATCCCTGCCATTCTCTGTCACACAGGTCGTGTCAAGGCCCCATCTCACCCACCACCCCATCTCACCCACCATCCCATCTCACCCACCACCCCATCTCACCCACCACCCCATCTCACCCACCACCATCTCACCCACCACCCCATCTCACCCACCACCATCTCACCCACCACCCCATCTCACCCACCACCATCTCACCCACCACCATGTCCCCAAGACACGGCCTCCTGTTCTGAGTTCTTTTAAGGAGCTGGTTTAATCTGATAGATAAATGAGAGGTAAGGAACACCTGGAGATTTTAATCCATTATTGACTGGAAACGTATTAATACATCTTTTGTACCCCAAATGTTATTGACCAGAGATATATCAACACAGTTTTAGGAGAGGGATAAAATTAATATCACTGTGCAAAATTGTTTGAGTTTCAAATAGATCACGGGTCCATTATACAGCTTGTGATTGTTGTTATCATTCATATTCTGTTCCACTAGCCTTTTGTTTCAACCTTATGTATATTACAAATGTAAAATTAAAAAAAATGATGGATTGTGAAGTTTTGAGTGAAGAAGAATATTTTGGTGAATTTTATACAGAGACTTTCTCTGATTGTCCGAGTGACATATATATATATATATATATATATATATATATATATATATATATATATATATACACTAGTGTCCCAGAAGATGATAATTCTTCAGAATATAGTTCTGATTAGACCAACAAAAAGACAAAAAAACCTTAGTGATTGATTATGACATGGAAAGTGAAACTAAAACTCATGGTGCTGGAAAATATATGTTCCTTTCCTTCTACAGAAAAGTGAATTGAGAACAATGTTTCATGAAAATTAGAAGACTCTACAGATGTGTCTGGTGTAACTATTAAATGTAATAATCGGCAAAGTATTAGTGAAATAACAGAATTAATTTTGGGCCGGCCAAAATAAAATTCACCGACTAGAGGCATTAGTTTCTGCAAAAATCTCTGTCCACAGTGATAGCAACTATCTAGAGATGGTCAATGTGCTATTGCCCTCTGACCTCAAGGAGCACCGCTAAGGGCACAGCTAGGAGACTGAGGCGGGCATCTTGCCTGGTGAGAGGCTCAGAGCGGCCTGTAGGTAGACTTGCTCCAGCCCAGTGAGACTTAGACCCTGCCCTTGGACCCTGCATGCGGCTTTCTGTGTTTACCTGGGGCTCTTCTGGTTAATGTTGCTTGTGAGTAAGACTCCCAAAGCACAGAATGGGGCAAACTCCCATTAAGAGAACAAGCCTTTGCAGTATTTACTTACTTCCCAAAGTCACTTGGACTGTATGTTGACTCAACCTTAGGGAAAGTAAAAGTAGAGTAAGAAGTTGTTTATTAAACATTAAGAAAGTTTAAAAGTGAAAATTAAAAAGTAGCTGTTTATTCATATGTTTGTCTCCTTTCCTACCTCTTGATGAAGAAAGGACCAACGTTTATACAACAGTGACATGTGCTTCATGCAAGGGAGCCCATCTCATGAAATCCTGGCTTCAGGCTGAGCAGCTGGGAGCATCCTGAGTGGCTCAGACCCAGGCCTTCGAGGCAGGCGACAGACACCCTGGTACTTACTTTGCGGTAGAAGATCTGGAAAGAGCACTGGTTACATATTTGTAACCCTTGGCTAATGAGTCCCAGTCGGCAGAGGCTGAGCTGAACACACCACACCACAGGCATCAGACCATCAGCTTGCTTCTTGCGGATGCAAAGATGTCAGCGGAACAGGCCTGTCTCTTCATGTAAACTGGCAGCTAATTCCCCCCTTAATTAGTTACAACACCGCTAACACAAAACAAAGGATTTTGTTATTTTCTTACACAAAAATGGTGTTGGAATTCCAGAATTTCTTTTCTAAGTATGTCATTAAGCATTTTTATTTTTTTAGACAAGCTTGAAGGGCAGAACATTCGGAGATTTTCTAGTGGGAACTGTTGTCCACACGTGCTATCAGTGTTGCCTGAAAGAAGGCGTGATGACAGGAGGATACGGTCCATTTCTCCCAAGTCCTGTCCTTATGTTATAATAGCAAACAATTACATTGTAATAGTTAGCTATTGTTCTACTGCTATAATTACTACCAATGTAGAAAGTTGGTATTTGGAGACTGCAGAGTTTGGATACATAGAATGTTCAGTGGAAGTCCTTACTAGGATAAGAGGAAAGAAAGTCACAGAAAGTCAAAGAAAGTCTCACCCAAGAGAGTCATAGGGTGAAATTTCAGAATATTACTCTTTGGAAGGACTTTGGGAGCCCTGCAGTTTGGCAGTTCCTAAATTCTGTCCAGTAGAATACTAGTTCTGAGAGATGGTATTTGAAAATAGGGTTTAACCTCATATATGTTTGGGAAACATGGAACTCTATTTCTCCTCCTCATGATGCAACTTAAAATAGTTATAGTCCCCGAGGAGTTCTAAAACTTAAAAAAGAAATTGTTTTAATGCATAATTTCCGAGTTTTATTTGATTATGTAATATCTTAATATTTCTCACCATTTTTTTTTAACACTTACGGAAACCAAACCAAAACCTTATAGATGCACAGCTAATTGTTTGGTGGCAAAGCCCACCCTCACGGTTCTCAGGGTCCAGATCACTACATAACTCGCTACAGTTTGTGACTCGCTCCTTCCGTGACTCACAGCTGAGGACTTGGGACTGGGCCATGTGTGTGTGGTCTGTGCTCTCTAAGATTTTGGTTTGCTAAGTTATTCTGAATCTAATGATGTTTGGGTGATTCCCCAAACTGAGGAGGAGATGACAGCAGTCTCTGTATGTGAAGAACCGTCACAGTAAGTCTGGGCTTCTGCATCTGAAAGGGCTTTGGTCCTGCTGACCACAGGTGAATGCAGGGGAAGACCTCCTGGCTGCACTCAAGAGCAGGCCAAGGCGGGTCAGCGAAGAGGGGCCAGTATGTCTCCAAAGAAATTCTATTTTCATTTTACTTATTGATCCTTTAACTTCCCCAGAGTCTTTTAATAAAATTCTACTGTGGGAGCTTTTATTCACGCTAAAGTATAAATTATTGATGACCATAATCAAAATGTTATCTATTCCATACTAAAGTATAAATTATTGATAACTATAATTAAAGTGTTACCTATTCCATAGGGATTTACATTTTAATCTAAACCTCATGCTAAGAAATATAACTCTGAGAGTGCATCTTGAGGCAAGTGGTGGATTGGAGAGAATTAATAGGAGAATACATAGAATCTGAAAATCATGTAGGATAAATAAGCATCTATTCTATGTTTGAATTTGAATAAGGATCCAAAATAGAATCCAAAAATACACACTGCTAGCCCTACCCAATATAAGACACATACCATTTAAGATTTCTTTTTTTTTTTTAATTTTTATTTATTTATTTATTATTTTTTTTCAGTGGGTTTTGTCATACATTGATATGAATTAGCCATCGGGATGGGGAATATGTGTAACTCTTAAGATTTCTTAAAAAAATTTTTTTAATTAATTAATCTTGCAGGGCTAACCTAGGTCTTCATTATTGCATGCAGGCTTTCTCTAGTTGCAGTGAGCAGGGGCTACTCTTCATTGCAGGGCATGGGCTTCTCAAGGTGGTGGATTCTCTTGTTGTGGAGCATGGGCTCTAGGGCATGCCAGCTTCAGTAGTTGTGGTGCACAGGCTGAGCTGCTCCATGGCACCTGGGATCTTCCCAGACTAGGGATTGAACCCGTGCCCCCTGCATCAGCAGGCAGATTCTTAACCAGCGGGCCACTAGGGAAGTCCTAATTTTAAGATCTCTGATAAGGCACCCCTTTTCACAGGATGGGTTAGCCTTGGTGGGTCCTCAGGCAGCTGTGTGACTTGACTAGTCTACTACTCAAGACGGTGGGTGAGCACGCTCCATGCCGCTCAGTCCTACCCCCATTCATTCTGTAATAGTGAGTGGCCGTCATGTTCGAGGCCTGGGGTGAGGACGCAGGGACACACAGAGACCTGAGTCTTGGCTCTTTTGCCCTCAAAGAGTTTTACTTTCAAAGTGAAGCTGCTCAGTCATGTCCGACTGACCCCAGGGACTGTAGCCTACGAGGCTTTTCCATCCATGGGATTTTCCAGGCAAGGGTACTGGAGTGGGTTGCTATTTCCTTCTCCAGGGGATCTTCCCAACCCAAGGATGGAACCCAGGTCTCCCGCTTGCAGGCAAACACTTTACTGTCTGAGCTATCAAGGGACCATCAATTTGTTATGTAAACAGATGAAAGAAAGTGAAAGTCGCTCAGTGGTGTCAACTCTGATTGTATGGACTATAGAGTCCATGGGATTCTCCAGGCCAGAATACTGGAGTGGGTAGCCAGCCATTCCCTTCTCCAGGGGATCTTCCCAACCCAAGGACTGAACCCAGGTCTCCTGAATTGCAGTCAGATTTTTTTTGCCAGTTGAGCCACAAGGGAAGCTCTTGTAAACAGATAATGACAACTTAATAATTTCTATAATGGAAGCATGTACCTGTAATGTGAAAGTGGGTCTTCGTGTCAAGGTATTCTGAGCTCCTTTGATAAAGTTAATTCTATCTGATATTCAATTCTGCACAACTCCAATTGCACGCTATTCTTCAGGCTCTTAATCTAGGCCAAAGTCATGGGTAGTGCTTACAACAGATCCTTTGCTTGTATGATGTGTGTGTGTGTGTGTGTGTGTGTGTGTGTGTGTGTGTGTGTGAGGTAACAAAGCACCTCCCCCCAACATCATAAATAGCCAAGCTTTTAAGGTGATATGTATGTTCAGGTTGGTCTGAAGTCTTTTGTTATGGACAAGAAGTGACCCATGAACTTAGGGAAAACAATGCTTTTGAAACGTAGTAAGAATTACTTAGTCAGCAACTTCTGAGTAACATGCAACAAAAAGAAAGGCTTTTTTTTTTTTTTTTTAAGCAAAAAGTTAGCTTTTAGTGAAGTCATTTGATCCTGACATTTCAGTTATGTTCTTCGAAGCTAATCCATACAACAAAGATGCCAAGATATTAGTTAAGTACATTGGGAAGCATTGACATGGAAGGAGTCCTCTTAGCTTTCTTCACTGGGCCTTTGTGGAACATCTCAGTTACGAAAAATTCTGGATGGGGGATGCAGGCAATGATCAGTACCCCCAGGAGTTATGCAGAGTTGGAACAGTACTCCATCTGTATCTTGGTATACTCTATGTCCTTCTTTCTGTACGTACTTTGGGTTAAACGGTAGAACTCCAGACACTCTCTGAGAAGTAATAATGGAATAATTTAACAGTCAGTCTTAGATGCAGACATATTTTGTTTTGAACTTTCACTAGCTGTGTGACCTATGAAATACAGAAAGTGACACCGATGCATTGTGAGATCATGCAGGTGAATTTTAGAACCTGGCACAGTATGGACGTATGAATAAACACAAACCATCACTGTAACCTTCTCCTCCTGTCCCTCCAGTTAAAAAGATATTTAAAAATCAACAATGTGAAATGACTTGTCCAAAGTCTCACAGCTGGTCAGTAATAGTCAGAACTTAGTGCTGACTTGATTAGGACCCTGAGATTTGCTCAAAAGTTTTCTATTTTAAGCCACCTTTCAGTGCATGCATAGAGTAAGGCTTCCTTGGGGTTCTGGTTCTTCTCCTCCTACTGCCTTTCACTCTGACACTGTGAGATACTTTTTGTATATATTCCAATAGTTTTGGCCTGCAATTTTGAAAACTTAGCCTTAATATTATTTTTCAAAGCCTGTTGTCCACAGAGCCAAACCCAGACTGTGGTGTCATCACTTAACCCAGATCCCCTGGAATCCTGTTTTCTGTTTATGTCTGTGGGCTTCCCTCTTCTGTGTGATGGGTTTCTTCTAATGCTCCTCACTTGCCACTCGCTTCTGGAGCCTTCTACATGCAGACAGCGGCAGTGCTTGGGACAGATGTTCCCCACCCCCAAATCCCCATGAACCGTCTGTCGGTGAGTGTATCTGCAGGAAGAGGAGAGCTCAGCCCTTGTGTTTCTGGTGGGGACAAACTCTGAAGTGTAATTTCTATTCCTGAGCCTGACTTCGTCTCACATCTCACCTTTGTTTGACTGCTCCCTTTTCCCAGTCCAGCTTCCCCAGACTCTGTCTTTGGAATCCCAGGCATGCTTTTACTGACCTACTGTTAATAAAGAAGAGCCTTAGGTGAGAACAAGCCACCTTTTGTTTCACATGTACGTTTTCTCATTCTAGAAACTCTTACGGAGAATGGAGTCACTTGCTGATTTAATGAGATCACATATGGGAAAGTTCTTTGTACACTGTAAGAGCTATAGACATGTGGGTTATTATTACCCCAATATGTGATGACGGTATTTATGAGTGAGGGAAGAGAAATCTGACCTGCAAAATGCCTATCACACATCGCACAGCTTCCAGTTCTCAGCTTTCAACTGCACATGAAGTTTCTATTTCCATTCCAAACTCTTTGGTTCTTCTGATGCCCTGCCTTGCTGCTGATCATATGGGGCTAGTGTTCTCAGAGGCAGGGCTGCAGGACCAGATGAGTACTGCACCCAAGGTTAGGTGTAGAGCGTATCATGCGAAGGTTGTAGATTGTGTTGGGTTGGCCAGAAAGTTTGGATTTTTCGCTAAGATCGTATGGAAAAACACAAATGAATGTTTTGACCAACCTAATACTTTTTGTCATAATACTTAATATATCTTTATTCTTTAATTTATTCTCAACATATGGAAAGTATGTGACAGAATATAGTACTTCATTATAATTATCAGTTGCTCTTCTCATCTGTTTCCCTTCATGTTTGAAAGGGTTATTTAGTTCTTAATTTTAAAATAAATGAACAAGGAAATACAAGCTTACTACAACTAGACTTTTTCTCTGTTAAATGTATTGATATAAATTTTTGTCCACTTTTTCTACTCCATGCCCTCACTGATCACAATAGCAAATACTTTTCTGTTTAAAAGTTCAAAGGAAATTAAGAACTTTGTTTTTGCTGTAGATTCTCTGTGGTTTCTGCAGCCCCACAACACCTTTTCTCATTGCATTTGTAGTGGTTTCATTGGGTTGCACTGGGATACAGTGTGGGCTGGGAGTTCTCCAGTAACATAGGCATTACTGGGCCAGTCTCTGTCCTCTATTCCCATAACCCGCCATGTGTTTTTAAATAATAAATGGGCTCTTTAGTAGCACTTGCAGGAGTAGAGCTGAAAGTCCAAGCCAGTCATTTTTCTTCTATATAATATGGTTTCCTTGCAAAAAGTGACAGAGTTCAAGGTAGGGCCTCCTATTCCCAGCCTGTTCTTCCCTGGTCATAACCAAGAGCTCCAGACTGTGGAGATTCTGATAAGTGCATTCGAGGGTAACCAGCTCTTTCCCCGGATGACCCACTTCAGAATTTACCTCTGGTTGAGAGTTGACTGGGAGAGATTTCAGACACAAAAAGCTGGGGAACCACAGCAAGATGCCATTGCCTCAGATGTCCCGGGAACCAGCCCAGGAGGGCCTGGCCACGTGGACTTGGGCAAAGGGCCCACTGAGACTACAAGTGATGTCTAGCCCACGAGAGACTCCCGTCCCCGCACAATAGGTCTTTCTTTCTTTCCTAGTGTTTATCTGATTGCAAACTCTGTACTCTTATTTGAGTACTCAATTGTTTTACTTATTCTCAGTAAACCAAACTGTGAGGTTCCTGAGTCATCCATTTGATACCAATCCAAAGAAAAAAAAAATCATCGTTGAAATGTGTAATTGTTATATTGGTGAAAATAAGAAGAATAAGATGACTCTATTTCTGACAATCCTAGTTCATCTTTTCTCTCATTTTGAGCTTGTAGTTCTGGCTTTAAATCCCAGCTTAATACCCCAGCCAAAACGTACAGTCTCTGTGCCTGAAGGGCTCAGAATACTTTTTGCAGTATCCTGGAGAACTCCCTTATGCCATCCAAAGGATTATACAGCCTCAGTGTGTATCTGATTGCTGAACTATAGATCCTTAAAAAACAGTTCTGGTCACTGTGATTTATCTGAGGTTTTTCACCACCTCCAACTCCACCCTTATTTTGTACATATTCTCAGAAATGACCATGCACATGCCATGAACACTAGTTGGATGGGCTTGTCCCCCAGCCCCTGGGCATCCAGAAATCCCCACGGAAAACTGTTCTTGAATGGCATGAGTAGACTTTATTGAATTAGGTTCTGATTTCCTGATGAAGAACCTCATCTGTATTGTATTTTCCATAAGCAATGCAACCGATATGCTTCAGACACATGCACGACTGTGTCCAAAGTCTGTGCTGTGTGATATTGGTTTTTAGGTAAGTCAGGCCTGAAATATCACATTTCCGTACAGAGGCATACCTGACGCCAAGCTCCTGGCACAAAGCTTCATTAATCTGTTAGAGAGGTGGTGGCCAGGGGATTGTAGTCACTTGCAGATCATTGTGGTCAACTTGAAATCATAAGCCAAAATGTATCCATTTCATTCTTGTTTACGCTTTCTCATCTGAGTTGATATAAATTCATAACATGCCTCGTCTGGTAGTCCAAAGGCACACACACACATGCCTCTGCTCTTCCTCTTGGTCAGCCCAATGGCATCAGATTGCTGCCTGAAAGAAGAATTGATAGAAGTTTCTGTTCCTGCATGTAGGTCTAGGTTTACATGCTGCATGGAGTTGGCTTCAGAGGGGCCTGCTCTGTTCTGGATTCCTCTTTTTCTAGATTTATCATGGATTCTGGGAAAAAAAAAAATAAGGCGTTCCTCGTGCTCAGCAATACCACTGGGCCTTCAACAGCCAAGCATTGTTCTTTCTACCTACGGAAGTTTTGAGGGAGCCAGAGAGGAAAGATGGAATGGTGTCTTTGGAGACAGGAAGCCCTGTATTTAGATGACCTGCCAGCACTGGTGCTTCTGTTGAGAAAAGTGAGGCTGCCAGACACCCCTCATGCAAGACGGACAGTAGAGAAAGACAGATACACTCGCGTTCATACTCTGGTTTTACCACTTGCAGCTCTGAGACATTGTACCACTTTCCTAGCATCTCTGAAATAAGGCAGGTGATACTTACCTTGTAAAGATATTAATGTTATTGTTGTTGTTCAGTTGCTGAGTTGTGTCCTACTCTTTGCCACCCCATGGACGGCAGCACGCCAGATTTCCCTGTCCTTCACTAGCTCCCTGAGTTTGCTCAAACTCATGTCCATTGAGTTGGTGATGTCATCCAACCATCTCATCCTCTGTTACCCTCTTCTCTTGCCTTCAATCTTTCCCAGCATCAGGGTCTTCTCCAGTGAGTCAGCTCTTCACATCAGGTGGCCCGAGTATTGGAGCTTCAACTTCACCATCAGTTCTTCCAGTGAATATTCAGGATTGATTTCCTTTAGGATTGACTGGTTTGATCTCCTTCCTGTGTAGAGCATGAAATTTTCCATTGTGGAGACTCATTACTATTACCTACCCCATTGTATTTGTGCTAGAATCTGTGCACATCTAAGTAGCATTATATACGTGTTTCTTGGAGTGTCTTATCTTTTGGGTAACTGATGTTTCTCTTACATCAATATTTCCTGTTATCTTTAAAGAGAGAAGTGCACGCAAAAATGAATCTAAATGAAGTTCTTTTACCTCTCTATTTTTGGAGTTTTGTTCACTCAGTAATTTTTTTGAGCTTAAGTTATGTTTGTTAAGTCTGTTTTGTGCCAGTCAATGTGCCATGTGCTGGGAATACAAGAATGACTGGGTCACTCATCTGCCAGGCACTGTTAATCCTGGTGGGAGGGGAGACACAGAGAGAAACAGAACGTTTCAGAGCAGTTTGATCAGTGCTATGCATGGGGTGTGGCAGGTAGTGTCAGCTGTAGCCTTAGTAACTTCTTCCTTTTGTAGTTGACTGAAGCCTAATTTTGTTTGGGTTGGCAGAGCCTCCAGCTAAATGGTCACCTCCCTAGGTTCCCTTCATGCCATGTAAAGCTGTGTGATGGAGATGTGTTGAATGGGACACACACAGAGGTGTGATGGAGATTCTAGGGGAACTGTTGTCTGGACAAATGGAGATTATCACAGAGGACACTGCTGTGTCCCCGTTTTCCTACTTTGACCATAGCCTAATGCCCAGTGATGCAGCAACCATCTTAAATAAAATTATATGTATTTAAGGTCTACATCATGATGTTTTGATACACATAGGCATACTAAAGTGACTATTGCAGTTAGGTTGATTAATAAATGGATCACCATACACAGTTACCATAATTACTTTTGCTGTCAGAATGCCTGAGATCTATGATCTTAGCAAATTTCCAGTATATGGTACAATGTTATTAATACATTGTTTATTACCATGCTGGGCATTATATATATACCGTGTTCATCCTAGATAACTTTAGCCTTATACCCTTTGACAAAGGTCTCCTCATTCACCCCTATTTTCCTACCTTTTGTAGCCAAGTTATATTACCTACTTTTATGTAGATTTCACACATAAGGAAGATCATGTGGTATTTTCTTTTCTGTGTCTGGTTTATTTCACTTAGTATCACATCTTCCAGTTTCATGTAACTGTTGCTAATGACAGAATTTTCTTCCTTTTTAAGGCTAAATAATATTCTAATATACATACAGAGATACATCACAATATCTACCCATTCTTCCATCAGTCAGCTTGTGACTATGAAAGAGGGAAAAGGTAAGAGAATCCCAGAGATGGTAGCCCTGATGGTACTGAGCTTCTGAATCAATGCCAGCTCCCATCTAGATCCAAGATCTTGTTAGGTGAGACAGATACATCTGCTTTTGTTGGAGCTGCTGTAAATGGATTTCTGTTACTTGCAACCAAAGACGTTCCTAAATGAGACAGCTCCCATGGGTGTGAAGATAAGAGGTGATATTTCTTGCAGAATACTAAGTAGCTGAGAGGAAGCTACCCTTTATGGCCTGGGAGGAGTGCTTGGCAAAAACCTCTCCTTTCTCAATGAGGGGCTTCTCATCTACCACCTGTACTGCAGAATACTATTCAGGCTGCAGTTGAGAGAGAAAGAAGTCTTAGTTAGACCTTCTTCCTGAGAGATTCCAATCCAATTTGAGACATGTTCCCCCAACTTCTCCCATGAACTAAAGACAATCTGTGAGCAAGGACCAAAATAGTCAGGATGTCACCTGATGGACCTTGTGTTCTGAGGGACCTAGATAAGGAACTCAGTCTCCTCTGACAGATCACACCAGAGCCCTCCACAGGCCATATTTCAGGTTAAACCCTTGCCACATTTTTCAGAAGCAGGTCCTTAGAAACCCTGACTGTGGTCAGATTCACAGATATGCAGCTTCCAAGACTAACAAACTAGTAGACAGTGTTTTTGCTGCCCTCCCAACTCCCAAAGAGATATCTGCTTTTCCCAGTAATTCACTTTTCTCTCTCTCTGTCTTGCCCTTTTCTTCCTCAGACACAATTTGAGAGTCTCACAGCTGGCTTTGGGGAAGAAACTGCTTGTTCTCAAACATGCTGTTGGGAGACACATTCCTGCTTCCTCCCTTCCCCTTGAAGACTCTTTGGCCTGCCTTGGCCCTTTCTCCAGGAGATGATGACACTCCAGCCTTGTCTGCAAGTCCTGGTAACTTCCAGTGGCCCTACTGGCAGCCTGGGCTGCTGGCACTTACATTCTTCTTCTAAGTAGCTTGGAAAATAAGAGCCTTTACTTTCTGTTTTAAAAGACTGGCTTTTAGTTTCTGGGCTGAAGGGAACATTCAGTGTTGTGCCCACGAACACATAGATCCCAAAGGAATGCTCTCACTCCTTCCTGCCCTGCCTACCTGTATCACCAACGTGTTGAGTGTGCAAAACCAGGCACATGGGGAGAGCTGATGTGAACTGGAGCCCCATTCATAGGCAGCTGAGGCAGGGCAAGTTGGGTTCCCACAAGGCATGAGTTGGCATGGAAGGGCTAGAAGAGAAGGTTTGGGGACCCAAGCCTTCTCTAATAATCCAATATGAGGTCAATCAAAGTTACCAGGTTTAGTTTTGATGGGATTAGAGGCACATGAGGAGACCAGGGACCTTAAAGAAATCCTTTTAAAATTAATCTAGATGCTGTCAAAAATTAAAATGAGCTTTGGGATAAAAAGCATGTGACATCTGACATTCAGAAAAGACCAGGCATGTGTTAAAACATAGTCTGGTCTTTTGGTTTCAAAAGGTCCTGAAACTGCATCTCATTAAGCTTTACGTCTGTTTCTGCTAAATTTTACTTTGTTAATCCTTCTGAGTTTTAGTCTCCTCACTGATAACTTGCAGATAAATATATATATTCTTCTACAGGTTGTTTTGAAGCTCATGTGAGTTGATGGTTTTGGAGGAACTTTATAATCTCACAAGTACTTTCTGCTTTCTCTCTTCCCTCTCCCTCTTTCTTTCTCTCTTTATCTTTCTCCCTCTTTTTCTCCACCTCTTCTTCCCTTTCACTAGCATCAATAACTAGGAACTAGAACCAAATAAGATCATAAAACAAGAGGCAGAAAGTCAAAGCCCAGGGTGACACAAGTCAGTTCTTCCTTCCGAGCATTACATTAATGGGGTGGAGAGGCAATGCATGCATGCATGCTTTCTTAGCTGCTCAGCTGTGTTCGACTCTTCGCAATCCTATGGGTCTACAGGCTCCTCTGTCCGTGGGATTCTCCAGCCAAGAATACTAGAGTGGGTTGCCATTCTCTTCTCCAGGGGAATCTTCCCAACCCAGGGATCGAACCTGGGTCTCCTGCATTGCAGGCGGATACTTTACCGCCTGAGCCACCGGGAGAAGCCTTAACCTGTGGTACATTTTTTTGGTTACCTTTGCCTTTGCAGACTTTTAGGGAGCCATCACCCTGTTTTCAGACTCCACAGGGTAGACACACTCCACGTATTTCTCTCCTGTCTCTTTTCTGGAAGGGAGACTGGAATCCAGATGTGAGAACAAAGACAGCTAGACCTCAGAGAATGGGTGCATGCATTCTCTGGGAAAGTGGAGGCTACATTCATAACTAGAGCATAATTTTAGGGCTTCAGAGAGAGCACATGGCTCTAATATTCATCGATACCCACTTCCGAATACACGCCCTCTGAGGTCAGGCATTGCCTAGTGGTGACAGGAGGTGGTCAGTGAAACAAGAGCAAGAGTGCCAGGTATCACTTGGGGTCCCCACGACTGGGTGGGACTCCCCTGCTGTCTTCCAATGCCCCGCCGACCACAGCGTCTACTTCCTTAGACTGTGCAGCGGAGGGAAGCAGAGACTGCAAGTGTGGACTGCGTTATCAGCACAGGAGGGACAGTTGCGCTGGAGAGTGTCCCAGACTGCAGACGACTTTTTGGCTAAGCAAGAAGTCAGCCTTTGTGGTACGGGGTGGAGCAGCAGAACAGCTTAACAGCCTACGCGGAGGAGTAGAGGGCATGCGCGGAGAAGACGCCTGCTCTTCCCTTGGAGGCGCTCCTTCCACTCGGCCTACTCCTAAGCAGCCAAACCACTGCAGAATGTCCCACTTCTGCCTTGTTTTTCTTCTATCCTGAACCCAGAGTAGCAGCTGTGTGGAGGGTTGCAGTTGTTGGAGCCGAAGAGGGAAATGGCTGCTCCTCTTCCCTTTGGAATTAGCCTTGTCGCAAAGCGGTTTACACAGCGGTGGTCTCCGCAGACGCCAGGCGTGTGTTCCCAGGTGTTTCCCCTGTTCTGCACGCACCGCACCCTGCCTCCATCCCAAGGCCGAGACAGGAGCCACGGACCCCCCACAGAGCCGGGAAGTCCCTAAAGCTTCAGGAGGCCTAGGTTCAGGCTGGAAACTGGCAGATCTGATGCGTGCCACCCACACGCCCAGCTGTTGCAGAAGCGATGTAGCCACAAGCAAAGAGAATCTGCAGAGCTGTTTCCTGGAAAAGATGATGAATGTGGTTTTCTTTTTTTTTTTTTTTTCCCCTCTCAGAGTATGAAAATTGTATATCTCAAGTGACTTAGGAAGGGATAGTATGCCTAAAAGGTAGTTTAAATTATTCCTGTGATTTTCTTACCATTATGTCTTCATTCTGCCTTTTTATCAATTACTCGCCGCCCCTGAGGCTTTTAAGAATGTGAATCACTGTCTCAAATGTGGATGTTATTTAGATTTTTATATAATCAGATCTAATCATATTTTGATGTAATCTATAGAATTCTTTTAAAAACCTATTGACATATTTAAAAAAGATGTAAAATGTAGTAAATGTGTAGACTGATTAAAAGATGTTAGCATTTTTAAACTGTCCAAGCTTTTAAAATATATTACCAAAACATAGACCTTTCTAGGAAAATCTTGGCCCTTAATTACTTTTTTCTGTCTTTACCTGTACAAAGGGTAATGATAAGAAAAAGAGTTAGAGTATGCCAACATACCTAAGCCATTGGCTGTTAAAATGTATTGATGGTCATTAAATTAGCTAAACATATAGGCCAAACTTGGAGCGGTGGCAGGAGAAGGGGATGACACAGGATGAGATGGTTGGATGGCATCACCGACTCAATGGACATGAGTTTGAGTAAATTCTGGGAGTTGGTGATGGACAGGGAGGCCTGGAATGCTGCCAGGGGGTCACAAAGAGTTGGACACGACTGAGCGACTGAACTGAACTGAACTGAATAGACCAAACTAACTGAAATCATGTTTCATTTTTTATTCATATTCATCCAATAGATGAGAAAATTTTGTCAGGTTTGTTTTGTTTGAACTTACTCCATTTAATAGGTTTTAAAGATTTATTTTTTTCCTATTGCTAACTAAATTGCATTTTTTTCTTTCTCGAACAAATTCTTAGCTCTGCATTTCTGATCTGGAGAAAAAAAGTTAAGTGGAAATCAAAGGATACAGACCATTCTGAACTTGAGTATAACAAATTACAATTTATATGAGGTGTGATAACCCAATGTTGATGGTGGTGATGACCACACCTACTCTGTACATACGCACTGGATTAATTCTTGTTTATGTAGAAAGTGAAAGTGAAGTCGCTCAGTCGTGTCCGAGTCTTTGGGATCCCATGGACTGTAGTCTACCAGGCTTCTCTGTCCATGGGATTGTCCAGGCCAGAGTACTAGAGTGAGCTGCCATTTCTTTCTCCAGGGGATCTTCCTGTCCTAGGGATTGAACCCAGGTCTCCTGCACTGTAGGCAGATGCTTTACCCTCTGAGCCACCAAGGTAAATGCACACCTCTGTGTACAGTTCTCATTTACTCAAATTTCATCTTCAGAAATTCAACCCCAATTCTTTAGGGTAAATTTCAGTTGAAAAATTAACACAGAAATTAAGTTAAAACAAATTTTGGCCAAACTACCATTAGCTGTGCTCAAATAGTCTTCGTGCTTTGATAGGAAACCTTGCCAGCACATGTGTGGACAAGATTTGGCTTGGATCTGAGTGGTCATCACGTACAGAACTGGAAATTGCTTCATCTATGAATGAATTCTCAAATTATTCACCATAGTCATCTTTCGCCTGGGAATGCCATTTGAGACTAAGAAAGCTCAAAGGTACCCTGAAATCTGTGAAATGAAGCACCCACTCCCCTAGGCTGGAGGAGAGTAGAAGTGCAATAACAGAGTATGTCTCTCCCTCTGTTCACCCTGGAATAGTTTGCCAAGATTAGTGCTTGTCTAAAGTCTCTAAGTACTGCATTTCAGACTCATGTGTTGACCATAATGGGGAGACAGTGGAAACAGTGTCAGACTTTATTTTTTGGGCTCCAAAATCACTGCAGATGGTGACTGCAGCCGTGAAATTAAAAGACGCTTACTCCTTGGAAGGAAAGTGATGACCAACCTAGACAGCATATTAAAAAGCAGAGACATTACTTTGCCAACAAAGGTCCATCTGGTAAAGGCTATGGTTTTTCCAGTGGTCATGTATGGATGTGAGAGTTGGACTGTGAAGAAAGCTGAACACTGAAAAATTGATGCTTTTGAACTGTGGTGTTGGAGAAGACTCTTGAGGTTCCCTTGAACTGCAAGGAAATCCAACCAGTCCATCCTGAAGGAGATCAGTCCAGGGTGTTCATTGGAAGGACTGATGCTGAAGCTGAAACTCCAATACTTTGGCCACCTCATGCGAAGTGTTGATTCATTGGAAAAAACCCTGATGCTGGGAGGGATTGGGGGCAGGAGGAGAAGGGGACGACAGAGGATGAGATGGCTGGATGGTATCACCAACTCGATGGGCATGAGTTTGAGTAAACTCCGGGAGTTGGTGATGGACAGGGAGGCCTGGCATGCTGCGATTCATGGGGTCGCAAAGAGTTGGACACGACTGAGTGACTGAACTGAACTGAAAGTCTCTAAAGGAGGAATCATCTAGCTTGTCTCAATAGGGAGACTTGGTCTTGAAACTGTGATCTGTGGAGACAGCTGAGATGGGTGGAGGGAAGAGGGAGATTAAGGTTCTCATAAATGTAGTCATTCCTATCCTTCCTCATAGGTATCCTTATGCGTATAACTATCCTTGGAATTATTTCTTCCACTAGTTTATTTTTCAGTGTCAGACTGCAATACTTGTTGAAAAGCTTATTAGCAATAAGCTAGCAAGGAGCCTTTGAATGTTTAATAGTCTTAATTAAGAACAGTCCACACCCTCATTTCATAGCTTCAAAAAGACTCCATTAACATGTTATATTCAGCATTACCACTGAATCGGAAGAACATATTATAGTAAGTATACCAGTTAAGATAAGCTAAGGCATCTAAGTTATGCTTGCTCAGAACTCTTCACATTTTAGAAGTTTTAAACATTTCCTCACATTACATGCCCACTGAATCAACAGGTTTGTTTTGTGTGGGAGTAGGGTGACTCAATGGACATGAATTTGGGTAAACTCCAGGAGTTGGTGATAGACAGGGAAGCCTGGTGTGCTGTGGTTCATGGGGTCGCAAAGAGTTGTACACAACTGAGCGACTGAACTGAACTGAGGGCAAGGAAAGATCTGTTTCTTGTCTTAAATGGGTAGGGGAGGCTTCATGTCAACACTATCAGATTGTCTATTCAAAAAAAGCCCAAAAAAACCCACACCTCTAAAATCAAGGTGGGGTACAGGTCATGCTCTGATTCATAAAGCTCCTACTTGGAAGTAACACATCACTTCTGCTCACATTTCACTGGTGAAGTTTTCTGCCATGGTCATACCTAGTTTCAAGTGTAGGCTTTAACCCTACAAAAATTTCCCAAAAGGGGAACTAAAAATATTTGATTAATACTGTTCAGTTCAGTTGCTCAGTCATGTCTGACTCTTTGCAACCCCATGGACTGCAACACGTCAGGCTTCCCCATCCATCACCAACTTCCAGGTCTTGCTCAAACTCATGTCCCTCAAGTTGGTGATGCCATCCAACCATCTCATCCTCTGTCATCCCCTTCTTCTCCTGCCTTCAATCCTTCCCAGCATCAGGGCCTTTTTCAACGAGTCAGTTCTTCACATTAGGTGATCAAAGTATTGGAGCTTCAGCTTCAGCATCAGTCCTTCCAATGAATATTCAGGATTGATTTCTTTTAGGATTGACTGGTTTGATCTCCTTGCATTGCAAGGGACTCTGAAGAGTCTTCTCCAACACCACAGTTCAGAAGCATCTTTTCTTCGGTGCTCCGCATTCTTTAAGGTCCAATTCTCACATCCATACATGACTACTGGAAAAACAATAGCTTGACTATATGGATCTTTGTTCGCAAAGAGTGTCTCTGCTTTTTAATATGCTGTCTAGGTTTGTCATAGCTTTTCTCCCAAGGAGAAAGCATCTTTTAATTTCATGGCTGAAGTCACCATCCATAGTGATTTTGTAATACAAGAAAATAAAATCTGTAACTGTTTCCATTGTTTCCCCCTCTATTTGCCATGAAGTGATGGGACCAGATGCCACGATCTTAGTTGTTTTTTTTTTTTCTTTTTTTCCCCCAATTATTTTTATTAGTTGGAGGCTAATTACTTTACAATATTGTAGTTTTTTGAATGATGAGTTTTAAGCCAGCTTTTTCAAAACTCTTCTCTTTCACTTTCATCAAGAAGCTCTTTAGTTCTTTACTTTCTGCCATAAGTGTGGTGTCATTTACCACCCTTTTACATATCTGAGATTTTACGTATCTGAGATTATTGATATATCTCCTGGCAATCTTGATTCTAGCTTATGCTTCATGCAGTCTGGCATTTCTCATGATAAACTCTGCATATAAGTTAAATAAACAGGGTGACAATATACAGCCTTGATGTACTCTTCCCAAACTGGAACCAGTCCATTGTTCCATGTCAGGTTCTAACTGTTGTTCCTTGACCTGCATACAGATTTCTCAGGAGGCAGGTAAGGTGGTTTGGTAGTCCTATCTCTTGAAAAATTTCCCACAATTTGTTGTGATCCACACAGTGAAAGACATTAGCTTAGCCAATGAAGCAGAAGTAGATGTTTTTCTGGAATTATCTTGCTTTTTATATAATCCAGTGGATGTCAGCAATTTGATCTCTGGTTCTGAGGCCTTTTCTAAATCCAACTTGAACATCTGAAGGTTTTGCTTCATGTACTGTTGAGGCCTATTTGGAGAATTTTGAGCATTACTTTGCTAGTGTGTGAGATAATTGCTACTGTGGGGTAGTTTGAACATTCTTTGGCATTGTCTTTCTTTGGGAATGGAATGAAATGAAAACTGACCTTTTCCAGTCCTGTGGCCACTGCTGAGTCTTCAAAATTTGCTGGCATATTGAGTGCAGCATTTTCACAGCATTGTGTTTTGGGATTTGAAGTAGCTCAGCTGGAATTATATCACCTCCACTAGCTTTGACCATAGTGATGCTTCCTACAGCCTACTTGACTTCGGACCCTAGGATGTCTGACTTTAGGTGAGTAATCACACCTTTGTTGTTATCTGGGTCATTAAGATCTTTTTTGTACAGTTCTTCTGTGTATTCTTGCCAGTTTTCTTAATATCTTCTGCTTCTGTTAGGTCCATACTTTTCCTGTCCTTTATTGTGCTCATCTTTGCATGAAATATTCCCTTGATATCTCTAATTTTCTGGAAGGGATCTTGTCTTTCTCATTTTATTGTTTTCCTCTATTTCTTTGCATTGAGCACTTAGGAAGGCTTTCTTATCTCTTCTTGCTCTTCTTTGGAATTCTACATTCAAATGGGAATATCTTTTCTTTTCTTGTTAGCCTTTTGCTTCTCTTCTTTTCACAGCCATTTGTAAGGCCTCCTCAGACAGCCATTTTGCCTTTTTGCATTTCTTTTTCTTGGGGATGGTTTTGATCACGGCCTCCTGTACAGTGTTATGAACCTCCTTCCATAGTTCTTCAGGCACACTGTCTATCAGATATAATCCCTTGAATCTATTTGTCACTTCCACTGTGTAATCATAAGGGATGTGATTTAAGTCAAACCTGAATGGTCTAATAGTTTTCCCTACTTTCTTCAGTTTAAGTCTGAATTTTGCAGTAAGGAGCTCATGATCTGAGTCACAGTCAGCTCCCAGTCTTGTTTTTGCTGACTCTATAGAGCTTCTCCATCTTCAGCTACAAAGAATATAATCAAACTGATTTCGGTATTGACCATCTGGTGATGTCCATGATGAACTCAAGAGTCGTCTCTTGAGTTGCTCGAAGGGGGTGTTTACTATGACCAGTGTGTTCTCTTGGCAAAACTCTGTTAGTCTTTGCCCTGCTTCATTTTTACTCCACAGCCCAACTTGCCTGTTACTCCAGGTATCTCTTGACTCCCTACTTTTGCATCCCAGTACCCTATGATGAAAAGAACATCTTTTTTGGTGTTAGTTTTAGAAGGTCTTGTACATCCTCATAGAACTGTTCAACTTCAGCTTCGTCAGCATTAGGGGTTGGGGCATAGACTTGGGGTACTGTGATATTGAATGGTTTGTCTTGGAAACGAACAGAGATCATTCTGTCATTTTTGAGATTGCATCCAAGTACTGCATTCCAGACTCTTTTTTGTTGACTATGAGGGCTACTCCATTTCTTCTATGGGCTTCTTCCCCACTGTAGCAGATATAATGGTCATCTGAATTAAATTCCCCCATCCTGGTCCATTATAGTTCACTGACTCCTAAAATGCCGATGTCCAGTCTTGCCATCTCCTATTTGACTGCTTCCCATTTACCTTGGTTCATGAACCTAACATCCAGGTTCCTATGCGATATTGTTCTTTACAGCATCAGACTTCACTGCCGTTACCAGTCATGTCTGCAACTGGGCGCTGTTTTTCTTTGGCTCTGTCTCCTTGTTCTTTCTGGAGTTATCTCTTCACTCTTCTCCAGTAGCATATTGGGCACCTACCAAGCTGGGGAGTTCATCTTTCAGTGTCCTATTGTTTTGCCTTTTCATACTGTTCATGGGGTTCTCAAGGCAAGAATACCGAAATGGTTTGCCATTTCATTCCCTTCTCCAGTGGACCATGTTTTGTCAGAACTCTCCACCATGACCGTTCCATTTTGGGTGGCCCTACACAGCATGGCTCATAGTTTCATTGAGTTAGACAAGGCTGTGATCCATGTGATCAGTTTGGTTAGTTTTCTGTGATTGCAATATCATTCTGTCTGCCCTCTGATGGATAAAAGTCTTGTGAAAGCTAGTGAATACCAAACTAAGCTTTAACTCATGCTAATCCACCTAAATCCAGCAAATGCTGAAGTGCATTTAATAAGGAGTTCATTCAAGTCCTTGTGTTTCACAGAGACATCTAGAGTTCAACCTGAACTTCAGGTAGCTTGGCTTCTTCATAGGCAGAAAATAAGCTTAGATGTAGCAGCCAAGTGTAAAGGGCCAGATGATCAGTCAGCACTCAGAGTATCACTCTTTCGGGGGTAGGCATATTGAGAGGGGGCCAGGGAAGAAGTATGTACAAGAAGATGTGTTCTGTGCTTAGTTGCCAGTCATGTCTGACTCTTTGAGACCCCGTGTACTGTAGCCTGCCAGGCTCTTCAGTCTATGGGGATTTTCCAGGCAAGAATACTGGAGTGGGTTTCCATGCCCTCCTGCAAAGTATCTTCCTGACACAGAGGTTGAACTCAGGTCTCCTGCATTGCAGGTAGAGTCTTCACCATCTGAGCCACCAGGGAAGTCCATGAATACTGGAATAGGTAGCCCATCCCTTTTCCAGGGGATCTTGCCCACCGAGGAATCGAACTGGGGTCTCCTGGATTGCAGGTGGCTTCTTTAGCCGTTGAGCTACCAGGAAAGCCTGTATAAGATAATTATCTGTGGTTTAATAAAAAATAACACAAAGTCAAACCAGTTTTAAGCCCTAACTTGGCAATTTACAGGCTAAGTAATCATGTGTGCACTATTTATCCTCTAGGAGTCTGAGTTTCCCTGCCCTGAAAGATAAGGAATCAAATGGATATTGCAGATAAAGTACTTTGTGACTCATAAGTACTATATAACTGTCAGAGAAGGATTAAGTTATTTTATCCCTGGGCATGTCTGAAGTATATCAAGATTTTAATGAGTCCTTGACTCTGTCTTAGAAAATAGAAGTTGTATTTGGCATGGCATCAACCCATATCATTTTAATATGTCAGCAACTCTATTCTAAATCTACAATATTTAGTAGTAATAAAGATAAATAATTGATAATGCTTTACAGAATTATTTCTCACCAGGCATCCAAAATCCATACCAACTGCTGTCATTGTACAGAGAAAAAGAATCTAAGAAATGAGATGAGGAACAAAGCAACACAGAGGGTGAAGAAATCCTGATCAGGAAATGAACAGAATAGAAAATGAAGCCTCATTGGAGGAAGGCAAAATAAAATTAGGGAGACCAAAATGTCATTGGTTATATATGAGCCTGCACATTATGTACAAATTCCGTTCTTTATTATATCACTGTATTTTGAATATTTAAGGACCCTTAATCTTTTAAAATAGTATTATGAGCTTACTAATTGAAAATTTAGATTCTGGATATTTTGGGGGTCATATTTAAAAAGTGTAAATTCTTTCTTTGCTCCCTTCCTTCTTACCCTCTGTGTCTCTTTGGTCCCTCTACATTTATTAGCTGCTGTTTTATGTTTCAGATAAAGTACTGGTATTAAAGCTTCCCTTGTAGCTCAGTTGGTAAAGAATCCACCTGCAATGCAGGAGACCCAGGTTTCATTCCTTGGTTGGGAAGATTTCCCTGGAGAAGGAAATGGCAACCCACTCCAGTATTCTTGCCTGGGAAATCTCATGGACAGAGGAGCCTGGTGGGTTACAGTCCATGGGGTTGCAAGAACTGGACACAACTGAGTGACTAAACCACCGCCACTGGTATTGAGGAAGTCAGTGTTCTTAGGATATTTTCCTTCCCTAGAAGGATGCAAAAGCTAAAGAGAGTAATCAGGTGGAGGCTATAAGACATGTATGAATAGAATGCTGTAAGAACAAGAAGAAAGAAAGTGTCCAACTGTGGTCAGGAGTTTAGAAAAGAATTCATGCTGAGGATGACATTTCTCACCATAAGAAGGAAAGGCAGGAAAAGAAATTCTGGGTAGAAGAAACAATTAGTACTGAATGAGAATTAGCATTACACTTTTAATATCAAGTGATTTAAAGTAGCCGAAATGCAGGATGTTTGGAGAGAGGTCAAATTACAAGAATGGATAGGAACTTGACCTTGGTGGTCTTTATAGGCCATTGCCAAGAGTTTGTGGGCCATCCTAAGTGGACTTTAAGTAGGGTGATTGAAAGAAAAAAAAAAAAGGCTAACATTTTTACTTATGGAATATCCACATTACCTACACTTAGAAAAAATACTGTTTACTCTCAATTTATGAATTTGTGAATTACCATGTCAAACCTTTTATTGGTTACCATTTATTGGTAACACCCTACTTCGACTCAATCAGCGAATCTCCTTTCCTGATCTTAAAGTCATTTCATGAAAATACCAGCTCCCATCAGGGAATCTTTTCCACATACCCAATATTTTAACTCCAAAGCATTTGAGTCCAATTCATTTGTTGGAGCTGTGCTTGACTTCCATGTAATCATGACAAACACACGGACAGAGGGAATGTCCTTGAGATTTTTCCATTGTGTAACCCAGTGCTGAAAGCTTTCAAAATGAACAGAGTTGGCATGCAATTTCTTTTCCATTCTTATGCCATCTCAGTATTGCTAACAATCTTAACAAGATAATTTTTGATAGTCAAAAGAGCCAAAAGCTCTATGGTCTAAAGTTTTATTAAGTGAGTTCAATTTGTCTCATGTTATGATGATAAATACCTTTGGAAAAAAGCAAGCATAAACTAATAACCATGATCCAGAATGCATTAGCAACCTGGAAACATTTCAGTCATTGTAGTTATATGCTTAAAAAAAAAAAATCCGAATGCCTCAGTTAATACATGTTCTCTCTCTCTCTCTCTCTCTCTTTTTTTTTTTTTTGATGTAGGCTTTATAGGCTAGAATATGTTTATGATATATTTCAATTTAACATAAGCTATAGTAATGAGCATTTTGTTTGAGGATGAAACCATAATCTTAATATGTACTCCATGTTTCACTGAAAATGGATAAGACCAAAAAAATAGATGACCAAGTGACCAAGTGAAGTCACTCAGTTGTGTCCAACTCTTTACAACCCCATGGACTGTAGCTTACCACGCTCCTCCATTCATGGGATTTTCCAGGCAAGAGTACTGGAGTGGGTTGCCATTTCCTTCACCAGAGGATCTTCCCAAGCCAGGGATCGAACCTGGGTCTCCTGCATTGTAGGCAGACGCTTTACTATCTGAGCCACAAGGGAAGTCAATAAAATAGGTAGTACCTTCTAAATGAAATAGCTAGTGATTGTCCTTGAATTCTGTTGTGTCTGGGACACTACATGAGGTTCTTTCTATAGAAGGGTAAATAAAAGCAAGGCTTGAAAAATGGTCATTAGAAAGAAAACAGTTGAGAGTGAAGTTTTAGTTGAGTGTAGGCAGGAACCATATAATAATGCTGAAGGATGAAGAAGAAAATATTAACATGATTTATTCTTATCTCTATAAGCTCTTTGTTCACTGTAACTTAACTTGTTCCTGTTAAACCTTGGTTTCTTCTGGCCACACCTGAAATGAAGAATGGTTAATACTCAGCATTTGTAATTCTAAGGTCTTAGAACCTGGTTTACCAAGTAGAAGTGGAAAAATACTTGGTTAATCAGTTCACTCATTACCCAACCCTCCTCACTCCCCACCCCCCAGCTCTGCCACCTTGCCTGGGGAAAGAGGATTAAAAACTGAGCTGAATCCCCCACCCATCCCACCCTTAGGGACATTTGCTGGATCCTGGGGGTTTTTCCTTTTGGGGCATTTAACTGATTTGTGACATGATTACAGATTGGGTTAATTTAGGCATGAACCCACTTCTAAGCGAAAAATAAACCAGCAAATTGTTGTTGTTGTTTTGGCAGTTGTAGGAGGCTAGAGAGGCAAATTGGAAACTTTAGGGGCTTCTTCAAATGCTTGGTTAATTTACCCCATGTGACACAGGCTAATTCTGGAGATCTGTAGCAGCACTGGAGATAATGAAGGAAATCCAAAATCTTCAAAAAGGCAAAGTGAAATCTAAGCCACTCCAGGGAGAGTGGGCCTGCCTTAATCACTTCATTGTTTCTCAATCAAGACATTTGCTAGACAATTAAGCTGTCTGAAGTGGGGGTGGAAGAGCTGGGCTGGAAACTTATGAATGGCAAAGCTGGAAATCCTAAAGTATTTCATGATCAAGGATAAAGAGAACAGCTTGGCTCTCTATCAGAAAACTTCAGATGGCCATTCCCAAGGCAGTGGGTTCGAACAGATGTAAATTGATTCTTATTCTGCAATCCAGCTCTGACTCATGTAAATTACTGATTAGATTAAATGATCAGCCTCTTACCTGAGCTACATAACAGAGAAAAGGGGAGACCCTTTCTGATTAAAGATAGTGTTATTCAGATTCTCTTCATTTCTTTTATACTCAGTGTGTGACATACAGTAGAATATTGCTACACATGAAAAAAGACATGAAAATATGACTGATGATCAAGAAGAAAAAGCTGGAATCTAGTGGGAGATAAATAGATAATCTAGCTATCAGAGTTATCATGAAGGTCTTTGAAATAACTATGATTGATGTATTAAATAAATTAGAGAAGATGGGAAGAATAGATGAAAGTATGAAGATTTTCTTCAACAAATAATACTCTGTATAAAAAAGTAACATATAAATAATCTAAAATAGAAAATTTAAAGTTAAGAACTCAGTAGGTGTTCCTAAGAGTAGATTGCAGTCTCCCTGGTGGCTCAGAGGTTAAAGCATCTGCCTGCAATGCGAGAGACCTGGGTTTGATCCCTGGGTCGGAAAGATCCCCTGGAGAAGGAAATGGCAACCCACTCCAGTATTCTTGCCTGGAGAATCCCATGGACAGAGGAGCCTGGTGGGCTACAGTCCATGGGGTCGCAAAGAGTCGGACATGACTGAGCGACTTCACTTCACTTCAAGAGTAGATTAGGAAGATAAAAATTTCAATTCAGTTCAGTTCAGTCACTCAGTTGTGTCTGACTCTTTGCGACCCCATGAATTGCAGCACGCCAGGCCTCCCTGTCCATCACCAAATCCTGGAGTTTACTCAAACTCAAGTCCATCAAGTCGGTGATGCCATCCAGCCATCTCATCCTCTGTCATCCCCTTCTCCTCCTGTCCCCAATGCCTCCCAGCATCAGGGTCTTGTCCAATGAGTCAACTCTTCGCTTGAGGTGGCCAAGGTATTGGAGTTTCAGCTTCAGCATCAGTCCTTCCAATGAACACCCAGGACTGAACTCCTTTAGGATGGATTGGTTGGATCTCCTTGCAGTCCAAGGGACTCTCAAGAGTCTTCTCCAACACCACAGTTCAAAACCATCAATTCTTTATCTCTCATCTTTCTTTCTAGTCCAACTCTCACATCCATACATGACGCCTGGAAAAACCATAGCCTTGACTAGATGGACCTTTGTTGGCAAAGTAATGTCTCTGCTTTTTAATATGCTGTCTTGGTTGGTCATAACTTTCCTTCCAAGGAGTAAGCGTCTTTTAATTTCATGGCTGCAATCACCATCTGCAGTGATTTTGGAGCCCAAGAAAATAAAGTCTGACACTGTTTCCACTGTCTCCCCATCTATTTCCCATGAAGTGATGGGACCGGATGCCATGATCTTAGTTTTCTGAATGTTGAGCTTTAAGTCAACCTTTTCACTCTCCTCTTTCACTTTCATCAAGAGGCTCTTTAGTTCTTCTTCACTTTCTGCCATAAGGGTGGTGTCATCTACATATCTGAGGTTATTGCTATTTCTTCTGGCAGTCTTGATTCCAGCTTGTGCTTTATTCAGCATTTCTCATGATGTACTCTGCATAGAAGTTAAATAAACAGGGTGATAACATACAGCCTTGATGTATTTGGAACCAGTCTGTTTCCTATTTGGAACCAGTCTGTTGTTCCATGTCCAGTTCTAACTGTTGATTCCTGACCTTGCATACAAGTCAGGTGGTCTAGTATTCCCATCTCTTTCAGAATTTTCCACAATTTATTGTGATCCACACAGTCAAAGGTTATGGCATAGTCAATTAAGCAGAAATAGATATTTGTCTGGAACTCTCTTGCTTTTTCGATGATCCATTGGATGTTGGCAATTTGATCTCTGGTTCCTCTGCCTTTCCTAAGTCTGGATTGAACATCTGGAAGTTCTCAGTTCACGTATTGCTGAAGCCTGGCTTGGAGAATTTTGAGCATTACTTTACTAGTGTGTGAGATGAGTGCAATTGTGCGGTAGTTTGAGCATTCTTTAGGATTGCCTTTCTTTGGGATTGGAATGAAAACTGACCTTTTCCAGTCCTGTGGCCACTGCTGAGTTTTCCTAATTTGCTGGCATATGGAGTGCAGCACTTTCACAGAATCATCTTTCAGGATTTGAAATAGCTCAACTGGAATTCCATCACCTCCTCTAGCTTGGCTCATAGCAATGCTTTCTAAGGCTCACTTGACTTCACATTCCAGTATGTGTGGCTCTAGGTGAGTGATCACACCTTCGTGATTATCTGGGTCATGAAGATCTTGTTTGTACAGTTCTTCTGTGTGTTCTTACCACCTTTTCTTAACATCTTCTGCTTCTGTTAGGTCCATACAATTTCTGTCCTTTATCGAACCCATCTTTGCCTGAAATGTTCCCTTGATATCTCTAAGTTTCTTGAAGAGATCTCTAGTCTTTCCCATTCTATTGTTTTCCTCTATTTCTTTGCACTGATCACTGAGGAAGGCTTTCTTATCTCCTTGCTGTTCTTTGGAACTCTGCATTCAAATGAGTATATCTTTCCTTTTCTCCTTTGCTTTTCACTTCTTTTCTTTTCACAGCTATTTGTAAGGCCTCCTCAGACAGCCATCTTGCTTTTTTGCATTTCTTTTTCTTGGGGATGGTCTTGATCCCTGTCTCCTGTACAATGTCATGAACCTCCATCCATAGTTCTTCAGGCACTTTGTCTATGAGATCTAACCCCCTAAATCTATTTCTCACTTCTACTGTATAATCGTAAGGGATTTGATTTAGATCACACCTGAATGGTCTAGTGGTTTTTCCTACTTTCTTCAATTTAAGTCTGAATTTGGCAATAAGGAGTTCATGATCTGAGCCACAGTCAGCTCCAGGTCTTGTTTTTGCTAACTGTATGGAGTTTCTCCATCTTTGACTGCAAAGTATATAATCAATCTGATTTCTATGTTGGCCATTTGGTGATGTCCATGTGTAGAGCCTTCTCTTGTTTTGTTGGAAGAGGGTGTTTGCTATGACCAGTGCATTCTCTTGGCAAAACTCTATTAGCCTTTGCCCTGCTTCATTCTGTACTCCAAGGCCAAATTTGCATGTTACTCCAGGTGTTTCTTTCTTTTTTTTTTTTTAATTTTTTTATTTTTTATTTTTTATTTTTCAGTGGGTTTTGTCATACATTGATATGAATCAGCCATAGAGTTACACGTATTCCCCATCCTGGTCCCCCATCCCACCTCCCTCTCCACCCGATTCCTCTGGGTCTTCCCAGCCCACCAGGCCGGAGCACTTGACTCATGCATCCCACCTGGGCTGGTGGTCTGTTTCACTACAGATAATATACATGCTGTTCTTTCGAAACATCCCACCCTCACGTTCTCCCATAGAGTTCAAAAGTCTGTTCTGTACTTCTGCGTCTCTTCTTCTGCCCTGCATATAGGGCCATCGTTACCATCTTTCTAAATTCCGTATATATGTGTTAGTATACTGTAATGTTCTTTATCCTTCTGGCTTACTTCACTCTATATAATGGGCTCCAGTTTCATCCATCTCATTAGAACTGATTCAAATGAATTCTTTTTAATGGCTGAGTAATATTCCGTGGTGTATATGTACCACAGCTTCCTTATCCATTCATCTGCTGATGGGCATCTAGGTTGCTTCCATGTCCTGGCTATTATAAACAGTGCTGCGATGAACATTGGGGTGCACGTGTCTCTTTCAGATCTGGTTTCCTCGGTGTGTATGCCCAGAAGTGGGATTGCTGGGTCATATGGCAGTTCTATTTCCAGTTTTTTAAGAAATCTCCACACTGTTTTCCACAGTGGCTGTACTAGTTTGCATTCCCACCAACAGTGTAAGAGGGTTCCCTTTTCTCCACACCCTCTCCAGCATTTATTGCTTGTAGACTTTTGGATAGCAGCCATCCTGACTGGCGTGTAATGGTACCTCATTGTGGTTTTGATTTGCATTTCTCTGATAATGAGTGATGTTGAGCATCTTTTCATGTGTTTGTTAGCCATCTGTATGTCTTCTTTGGAGAAATGTCTGTTTAGTTCTTTGGCCCATTTTTTGATTGGGTCATTTATTTTTCTGGAATTGAGCTTCAGGAGTTGCTTGTATATTTTTGAGATTAATCCTTTGTCTGTTTCCTCATTTGCTATTATTTTCTCCCAATCTGAGGGCTGTCTTTTCACCTTACTTATAGTTTCCTTTGTTGTGCAAAAGCTTTTAATTTTCATTAGGTCCCATTTGTTTATTTTTGCTTTTATTTCCAATATTCTGGGAGGTGGGTCATAGACGATCTTGCTGTGATTTATGTCAGAGAGTGTGTTGCCTATGTTCTCCTCTAGGAGTTTTATAGTTTCTGGTCTTACATTTAGATCTTTAATCCATTTTGAGTTTATTTTTGTGTATGGTGTTAGAAAGTGTTCTAGTTTCATTCTTTTACAAGTGGTTGACCAGTTTTCCCAGCACCACTTGTTAAAGAGATTGTCTTTTTTCCATTGTATATCCTTGCCTCCTTTGTCAAAGATAAGGTGTCCATAGGTTCGTGGATTTATCTCTGGGCTTTCTATTCTGTTCCATTGATCTATATTTCTGTCTTTGTGCCAGTACCATACTGTCTTGATGACTGTGGCTTTGTAGTAGAGTCTGAAGTCAGGCAGGTTGATTCCTCCAGTTCCATTCTTCTTTCTCAAGATTACTTTGGCTATTCGAGGTTTTTTGTATTTCCGTACAAATTGTGAAATTATTTGTTCTAGTTCTGTGAAAAATACCGTTGGTAGCTTAATAGGGATTGCATTGAATCTATAGATTACTTTGGATAGAACAGCCATTTTGACAAAATTGATTCTTCCAATCCATGAACACGGTATGTTTCTCCATCTGTTTGTGTCCTCTTTGATTTCTTTCATCAATGTTTTATAGTTTTCTGTGTATAGGTCTTTTGTTTCTTTAGGTAGATATACTCCTAAGTATTTTATTCTTTTTGTTGCAATGGTGAATGGTATTGTTTCCTTAATTTCTCTTTCTGGTTTTTCTTGACTTCCTACATTTGCATTCCCGTCCCCTTTAATGAAAAGGACATCTGTTCTGGGTGTTAGTTCTAAAAGGTCTTGTAGGTCTTCATAGAACCATTCAACTTCAGCTTCTTCAATTTTGCTGGTCTGGGCATAGACTTGGATTACCATGATATTGAATGGTTTGCCTTGGAAACGAACAGAGGTTATTCTGTCATTTCAGAGACTGCATCCGAGTACTGCATTTCGGACTCTTTTGTTGCCCATGATGACTACTCCATTTCTTCTAAGGGATTCCTGCCCACAGTAGTAGATATAATGGTCGTCTGAGTTAAATTCACCCATTCCAGTCCATTTTAGTTTGCTGATTCCTAGAAACTCCATGTTCACTCTTGCCATCTCCTGTTTGAGCACTTCCAGTTTGCCTTGATTCATGGACCTAACATTCCAGGTTCCTATGCAGTATTGCTCTTTACAGCACTGGACCTTGCTTCCATCACCAGTCACATCCACAATGGGTTGTTGTTTTTGCTTTTGCTCAATCACTTCATTCTTTCTGGAATTACTTCTCCACTGATCTCCAGTAGTATATTAGGCACCTACCGACCTGGGGAATTCATCTTTCAGTGTCTATCTTTTTGCCTTTTTATACTGTTCATGGGGTTCTCAAGGCAAGAATACTGAAATGGTTTGCCATTCCCTTTCCCAGGGGATCACATTTTGTGAGAACTCTCCACTATGACCCATCTGTCTTGAGTGGCCCTACATGGCCTGGCTTAGTCTCATTGAGTTAGACAAGACTGTGGTCCATGTGATCAGATTGGCTGGTTTTCTGTGATTGTGGTTTAGGAGAGGTGCTAAGAGAGGGCATAAGAGGGTAGACAGACTGAAACCACAATCACAAAAAAACCATAGCTTTGACTTTTGTCAAATTGTCCTATATGGAGCTTTGTCAGCAAAGGGATGTTTCTACTTTTTGATATACTATTTAGGTTTGTCATAGCTTTCCTTCCAACAAGCAAGCATCTTTTAATTTCATGGCTGCGGTCATTGTCTGCAGTGATTTTAGAGTCCAAGCAAATAAAATCCACCGCTGTTTCCATTGTTGCCCTGTCTATTTGCCATGAAGAGGTGAGACTGGATGCTATGATCTTAGTTACTTGAATTTTAACCCAGCTTTTTCACTCTCCTCTATCAACTTCATCAAGAGGCTCTTTAGTTTCTTTTCACTTTCTGCCATTAGGTGGTATCATCTGCATATCTGAGGTTGTTGATATTTCTCCCAACTATCTTGATTCCAGCTTGTGAGTCATCCAGCCCAGCATTTTGCATGATATATACTGCATATAAGTTAAATAAGCAGAGTGACAATATACAGCCTTGATGTACTCCTTTCCCAATTTTGTACCTGTCAGTTGTTCCATGTAAGGTTCTAACCGCTGCTTCTTGACCTGCATACAGGTTTCTCAGGAGGCAGGTAAGGTGATCTGGTATTCCCTGCTTTTTAAGAATTTTCTACAGGTCATTGTGATCCATACAGTCAAAGGCTTTAGGGTATTCAACATATTCAATGAAGCAGAAATAGGTGTTTTTGTGAAATTTTTTGTTTTTTCCTATGATCTAATGGATGTTGGCAATTTGATCTCTGGTTCCTCTACCTTTTCTAAGTCCAGTTTGAACATCTGGAAGTTCTCAGTTCACATACTGTTTTGAAACCTAGCTTGAAGGATTTTGAGGGTTATCTTGCTAGCATGTGAAATAAGTGCAATTGTACAGCAGTTTGAGCATTCTTTGGCATTGCCTTTCTTTGGGATTGGAATGAAAACTGACCTTTTCCAGTTCTGTGGCCACTGCTGAGTTTTCCAAATTTGCTGATATATTGAGTGCAGCACTTTCTCAGCATCATCTTTTAGGATTTGAAATAGCTCAAATGGAATTCCATCACCTCCACTAGCTTTGTTCATAGTAATGCTTCCTATGACCCTCTTGACTTCACACTCTAGGATATCTGGCTCTAAGTGAGTGACTACACCACTGTGGTAATCTGAGTTTTAAGATCTTTTTTGTATGGCTCTTCTGTGTATTCTTACCACTTATTTTTTATTTTTTCTGCTTCTGTTAGGTCCTTGCCATTTCTGGCCTTTATCACCCAACTTTGCAGGAAATGTTCCCTTGGTATCTCTAATTTTCTTGACGAGACCTCTAGTCTTTCCCATTCATTGTTTTCCTCTATGTCTTTGCACTGATCGCTGAGGAAGGCTTTCTTATCTCTCCTTGCTATTCTTTGGAACTCTGCATTCAGTTGGGCGTGTCTTTCTTTTCTTTCTTTTTTTTTTTTCTTTTAAATTTTTCATCTATTTTTATTAGTTGGAGGCTAATTACTTTACAATATTGTAGTGGTTTTTGCCATACATTGACATGAATCAGCCATGGATTTACATGTGTTCCCCATCCTGATCCCCCCTCTCACATCCTTCCCCACCCATCCCTCTGGGTCTTCCCAGTGCATCAGCCCCGAGCACTTGTCTCATGCATCCAACCTGGGCTGGTGATCTGTTTCACCATAGATAATATACATGTTTCGATGCTGTTCTCTCAGATCATCCCACCCTCGCCTTCTCCCATGGAGTCCAAAAGTCTGTTCTATACATCTGTGTCTCTTTTTCTGTCTTGCATATAGGGTTATCATTACCGTCTTTCTAAGCCAGAAAGATAAAAACCAATACAGTATACCAACGCATATATATGGGTGTGTCTTTCACTTGTTCCTTTTGCTTTCACTTCCCTTCTTTTCTCAGCTATTTGTAAGGGCTCCTCAGATAAATATTTTACCTTCTTGCATTTCTTTTTCTTTGGAATGGTTTTGATCATCACCTCCCTAACCCTTTCATTGTTTGAGGGTCAACGGCATTTTGGAAGGGAAAGAAGGCTAAATATAAATTTGTTTAAACTTACGACTGAAGAAGCAAGATAACAAAAAGCAAATATAAACTAAGAAGAATAAAAGGACAGAAATAATAAAGACCAGAAATAAAATAATAATAAAGAGAAATCAACAAAGAGTTGGTATTTTGATAAAATTCATAAAATTGATAAACTTATCACATGATTGATGTAGAAAAAAGAAGCCACAAATTTTCAGGAATGAAAATGTACAGATCATAGTACATCAAATGAGAAGATATTATAAACATTTTTCTCTGATAAATTTGATAATTTGGATGAAATGGATTAATAATTCAAAATTCTCTTATTAAATTTTTCATAAGATGAAATAGAAAATTTAAAAAATCAGATATGTATTTTAAAACTTTGATTCCTAATTAGAATGTTTTCATAATCTAATTCTTAGGCCAAGATAGTTTCAATGGTGAATTCTTCCAAACATTTGAGAAAGACATAACAATAATATTATACAGATTCTTCCAGAGAACACACAAATAGGGAACAGCTTGTAATGCTTTTCAAGAGGCACATTTAAGAGATCTTTAATTGAGAAAGACATAATAATAAAAATAATAAACCAATTTTTTCATTAACATTGATGCAAAATTAAGAAAATATTAACAAAGTCTACACTCTATGACATAAATCACAGCAAAAATCCTCTGACACACTTTCTAGAGTAATGGAAATAAAGTAAAAATAAACAAGTAGAACCTAATTAAACTTAAAAGCTTTTTCACAGCAAAGGAAACTATAAACAAGGTAAAAGGCAAGCTTCAAAATGGGGGGAAATAATGGCAAATGAGACAACTGACAAAGGATTAATTTCCAAAATATACAAGCAGCTTATATAACTCAATAACAGAAAAACAAACAACCCAGTGAAAAAGTGGGCACAAGACCTAAAGAGACTTCTCTAATGAAGACATACAGATGGCTAATAGACATATGAAAAGGTGCTCAATATCACTCATTTTCCAGTTCAGTTCAGTCGTTCAGTCGTGTCCAACTCTTTGCGACCCCATAAATCGCAACATACCAGGCCTCCCTGTCCATCACCAACTGCCGGAGTTTACTCAAACTCATGTCTATCGAGTCGGTGATGCCATCCAGCCAACTCATCCTCTGTCGTCCCCTTCTCCTCCTGCCCCCAATCCCTCCCAGCATCAGGGTCTTTTCCATTGAGTCAACTCTTTGCATGAGATGGCCAAGGTATTGGAGTTTCAGCTTCAGCATCAGTCCTTCCAATGAACACCCAGGACTGATATCGTTTAGGATGGACTGGTTGGATCTCCTTGCAGTCCAAGGGACCCTCAAGAGTCTTCTCCAACACCACAGTTCAAAAGCATCAATTTTTCAGTGCTCAGCTTTCTTCACAGTCCAACTCTCACATCCATACATGACCACTAGAAAAACCATAGCCTTGACCAGACGGACCTTTGTTGGCAAAGTAATGTCTCTGCTTTTTAATGTGCTGTCTAGGTTGGTCATAACTTTCCTTCCAAGGAGTAAGCATCTTTTAATTTCATGGCTGCAGTCACCATCCGCAGTGATGGTGGAGCCCTAAAAACTAAAGTCTGTCACTGTTTCCACTGTCTTCCCATCTATTTCCCATGAGGTGATGGGACCAGATGCCATGATCTTAGTTTTCTGAATGTTAAGCTTTAAGCCAACTTTTTCACTCTCCTCTTTCACTTTCATCAGGAGGCTTTCAGTTCCTCTTCACTCTCTACCATAAGGGTGGTGTCATCTGCAAATCTGAGGCTTTTGATATTTCTCCCAGCAATCTTGATTCCAGCTTGTGCTTTCTCCAGCCCAGCATTTCTCATGATGTACTCTGCATTTAAGTTAAATAAGCAGGGTGACAATATACAGCCTTGACGTACTCCTTTCCCTATTTGGAACCAGTCTGTTGTTCTGTGTCCAGTTCTAACTGTTGCTTCCTGACCTGCATACAGGTTTCTCAAGATGGTCTGGTAAGGTGGTCTGGTATTTCCATCTCTTTCAGAATTTTCCACAGTTTATTGTGATCCACACAGTTGAAGGCTTTGGCATAGTCAATAAAGCAGAAATAGGTGTTTTTCTGGAATCTTCTTGCTTTTTTGATGATCCAGCGGATATTGGCAATTTGATCTTTGGTTCCTCTGCCTTTTTTAAAACCAGCTTGAACATCTGGAAGTTCATGGTTCACGTATTACTGAAGCCTGGCCTGGAGAATTTTGAGCATTACTTTACTAGTGTGTGAGATGAGTGCAATTGTGCGGTAGTTTGAGCATTCTTTGGGATTGCCTTTCTTCAAGATTGGAATGAAAACGGACCTTTTCCAGCCCTGTGGCCACTGCTGAGTTTTCCAAATTTGCTGGCATATTGAGTGCAGCACTTTGACAGCATCATCTTTCAGGATTTGAAATAGCTCAACTGGAATTTCATCACATCCACTAGCTTTGTTCGTAGTGATGCTTTCTAAGGCCCACTTGACTTCACATTCCAGGATGTCTGGTTCTAGGTGAGTGATCACACCATTGTGATTATCTGGCTCATGAAGGTCTTTTTGGTATAGTTCTTCTGTGTATTTTTGCCACCTCTTCTTAATATCTTCTGCTCTGTTAGGTCCATACCATTTCTGTCCTTTATCGAACCCATCTTTGCCTGAAATGTTCCCTTGATATCCCTAATTTTCTTGACGAGATCTCTAGTCTTTCCCATTCTGTTGTTTTCCTCTATTTCTTTGCATTGATCACTGAGGAAGGCTTTCTTATCTCTCCTGGCTGTTCTTTGGAACTCTGCATTCAAATGGGAATATCTTTCCTTTTCTTCTTTGCTTTTCACTTCTCTTCTTTTCACAGCTATTTGTAAGGCCTCCTCAGACAACCATTTTGCCTTTTTGCATTTCTTTTCCATGGGGATGATCTTGATCCCTGTCTCCTGTACAATGTCGCGAACCTCTGTCCATGGTTCATCAGGCTCTCTGTCTATCAGATCTAGTCCCTTAAATCTGCTTTTCACTTCCACTGTATAGTCACAAGGGATTTGATTTAGATCATACCTGAATGGTCTAGTGGTTTTCCCTACTTTCTTCAGTTTCAGTCTGAATTTGGCAATAAGGAGTTCATGATCTGAGCCACAGTCAGCTCCTGGTCTTGTTTTTGCTGACTGTATAGAGTCATTAGAAAAATGCAAATCAAAACTACAGTAAGATATTACCTCACACCATCATAATGGCCACCATCAAAAATGTACAAATAGTAAATGCTGGAGAGGGTGTGGAGAAAAAGGAACCCTTTTGCACAGTTGGTGGGAATGTAAGTTGATACAGTCACTATGGAAGACAGTATGATGATTCCTTTAAAAAGTAGAAATAAAATCCCCATATGACCCAACAATCCCACTATTGGGCATATACCCTGAGAAAAGCATAATTGAAAAAGACACTATACACCAGTGTTCATTGTAACACTACTTACAATATCTAGGACATGGAGGCAACCTGGATGTCCATTGGCAGATGAATGGGTAAAGAAGCTGTGCTACGTATACACAATGGGATATTGTTCCTTGTTAGTTGCTGAGTCGTGTCTGACTCTTTGTGACCTGGTAGAGTGTAGCCTACCAGGCTCCTTTGTCTATGGGATTCTCCAGGCAAGAATACTGGAGTAGGTAGCCCTTTCCTTCTCCAGTGGATCTTCCCAACCCAGAGATCACAGCCAGGTCTCCTTCATTACAGACAGATTCCATACCATCTGAGCCACCAGGGGACCCCAATGGAATATTCCTCAGCCATAGAAAGGAATGCATTTGAGTCAGCGCTAATGAGGTGGATGAACCTGGAGCCTGTTATACTGAGTGAAGTAAGTCAGAAAAACAAATGTCATATATTAACACATATATATGGAATCTAAAAAGATGGCGCTGATGAGTTTATTTGCAGGGTACCAGTGGAGATGCAGACATAGCGAACAACAGTCTTACGGATACGCGGTAGCAGGGGGTAGGAAGGAGAGGGTGGGGCAAATGGAGAGCATAGCATGGGAAAATATACACTAACAAACGTAAAGTAGATAGCCATTGGGGATCTGCTGTATGCTCAGGGAACTCAAACCGGGCTCTGTAACTGCCTAGAGTGGTGGAATAGGGTGGGAGATAGGCAGGGAGGTTCAGGAGGGAGGGGACTTAAGTATACCGATGGCTGCTCCATGTTGATGTATGGCAGAAACCAGCAAAATGTTGTAATTATCCTTCAATTAAAAACGAATGAAAAAACAGGAAAAAAAAAAAAAGAAAATATTAACAAAGTCAATCTAGTAAATAAAATGGATACTGACTTGCTACCAAGGGGAGTTTATTTCAGATATGCCAGTGTGGTTTAACATTAGATTCATCACAGCAGCACATTACAGAATAATAAGAATTTACAAGTAGATTTAGCAGTGCCCCTAAATACAAGGTTAGCATGCATAATTTTATAAATATTTTAAATACCAGAAGAATATGGAAAATTAAAACATTGTCATTTATAATAAAATTAAAAAAACCATATACCTAGCAACTAATGTAATGAAAAATGTGCACACTTCTACAGTCAAACTACAAAACGTTATTGAGAGAAATTACACAGAACCTGAGCAGATGAAGAGAATCTAAACAAATCCATGTTCACAGATGGAAGACTCAATATCGCTAAGATATTCATTCTGCCCAAATGAATCTACCAATTTAGTGTAATCTTGGTCAAAAATATCAATGTGTTTTTGTTAAATAAAATTTGGAAATGTAAGAGCCAAGGATATCCAAAGCATTTTTCGAGATGCACTTAGCTGAAGAACTTGCCAGATATCAAAATTTGTTATGAAATTATAGTAAGATAGTGCAGCTTTGGTGATAGGATAGACAAGCTGATGAGTGAAATAGAACAGAGAGTCCAGAGTCCAGAGTTGATTTTAAAAATATGAAAAAAGTGCAACAAGGAATGAATAGTCTTTTCAATAAATGATGCTGTGGGTCAATTGTATATCCATATAAAAATAATCAAATTAAGATAGATTGTATATCTAAACATAAAAGGAAAATAATAACACTTTTAGAGGAAAAGTCAGGTGATGATCTTGATGATCTCAAAGCAGGCAAAGACTTTTAAATAGGACACAAAAAGAACTAATTCTAAAACGAAAATAGTAATTCAGTTTGTATCAAAATTAAGACCCTCTTTAAGAGACTCAAAGTACTTGTATCCAGAATAAAAAAGCACTCTGACAAATCAGTAAGAAAAAGGGCAGATAAACGAATAGAAAAATAAACAGAGCTTGAACAGAATCTTAGAAGATATTCAAAGAACTAATAAGCTTAGAAAAAACGTCAACCTCATTATTTATCAGTTCAGTTGCTCAGTCGTGTCTGACTCTTTGCGACCCCATGGATTGCAGCAACTTCCTTGTCCATCACCAACTCCCAGAGTCTACTCAAACTCATCTCCATTGAGTCGGTGATGCCATCCGACCAGCTCATCCTCTGTCGTCCCCTTCTCCTCCTGCCCTCAATCTTTCCGAGGATCAAGGTCTTTTCCTATGAGTCAGTTCTTTGCATCAGGTGGCCAAAGTATTGGAGTTTCATCTTTAGCATCAATCCCTCCAATGAATATTCAGGACTGATTTCCTTTAGTGCAAGCTAGAGGCCAGCATGTAGCAATACCACACACCTATTAGAACGTTTCAGGCAGAAAGATGGAGGATACTGAGTGCTGGGAGGATGTGAAGCAGCAGGTATTGTTGCCATGAGGCGCTGCTGCTGGAGGTCCAAATTCATACACACACGCTGGAAAACAGCTTGACAACATGTTATATCCCACCTACATACATAACCAACAGAAATGTGTACACAGCTTCTTCAGAAGCCATGAACTAAATGATCTCAGTAACCCTAAGCAGTAGTTCATAGTAGTAAAGAGCTGAAAACTCTTTGAGTTTGCATTCTTCTGCAAGAGTAGAATGGACCAATACATTGTGGTGTCATCACAAAACAGAATACAGCATAGTACCATGCTACTGGCAAGTCTTCACCCACGAAGTCTTTCCCTTCAGAAATACGTCGTTGCTTCCAGAGTGTGTCTAATACTGTCGGAACACCTGTTTCAGAAGGAAACGAGAGGCCCAATCTGTGTAACTCCATGGAAGGCTTGGTACACCTCTCTAGTGCAGAATGTGGCCTGTGAGAGGTGGCGTTCCTGTCATTGTCAACTCGGCCTTTGTTATCCCCACGTGGCTTGCCGGTATCTGAGCAGTTTGGTCTCATGTCAGCTGGAGACACGGGTGGCACATCCCTTTGGTCACAGAGGCCCAAAAGGGATCAGTCAGTCCCTCCAACCACGTAAATGGTGTTTACTCAATGGATTTCTTCAAGGAGATAGAATTAAAATATGCTTAGATACTGAAACTTTTCTTTTTTAGGTTGGGGGGACAGAACTTGAAAACATACTCCCCAGATGTTTGAAGAATGCAATCAGATGTGAGGAGTCTCGCATGAAAAATCTGTCCCTGAGGCTGAAACTGCAAATTTAGTATGCTTTAATGTGGCATCTAAGATGCATCAAGAAAAAAAAACAAAACCAAAGAGGGTTGTTTGTCTTCTGTGACAGTGATTTAGACACCAAGCCTTGATTGTTAACTTCACATGCAGTCACAGATTTTGTCGTGTCTTTTTAAGTTCCAGACAATTCTACCACTAAATAAAATATTTGTCTTTTATCCGCATTACCATACTACTGACAAGTCTTCACCTCAGAACTCACCATTCAGCAATGTGTAGCTGTTTCCAGACTGTGTCTAATACCGTTGGAACACGTGTTTCAGAAAGAAACGAACGGCCCGGTCTGGGGACTCTGAGGAGGGTTCACACACCTCTCCAGGGCAGGGTTTGGCCTGTGAGGGGTGAGGTTCTTGTCATTTGTCAGTTCAGCCTTTGTTATTCTCACATGGCTCTCTGGAATCTGAACAGAGTTTGGCTTCATGTCAGCTGGGGATAGGGCTGGTATATCCCTTTAGTCAGAGAACACCCAAAAGTTATCAGTGCCTCCAGTCACTTTAATGATGTTTTCACGCTAAAAAGAAATACTCCGTTTTTAAGAACATTAATCATATTGACTCTTTTGCATTTTTTAAACATATTTTTCACAGCTCCTGGCCTAGAATGGAAATATTACTACTGGGCATCTGCAATCACAACCTTGGCTATTTTAGCAGAGTAGGGAGAAAACGGTGCTGGCGGCCAAGTGAGTTGCCCGAGTTGTGAAGAGTTGGACCAAGTTCTGACAGTGTCAGGGTGAGATTCCTGCTACTCACCACTATTGCTGGCACCCTGACTTGTTGTGGCTGCACAGGGGGCCTCTGGGCCTTGGGAATTTGCGACTATAATGGCAGAGGGGCAGTCCAGATCCTCCCCAAAAGGAGATGTCTCAGGGTAACTTCACATGGCCAGCATATGCCCAGCCCTATGCCAGGGCGCACGCAGCTGAGCCCCAGTTAATCCTTCCTTTGTCTGTATGGAGTTCTTTGGCTTCCAACAGGGAAGGCGCAATCAGGACATTGGGGCTATTTATCATGGTTTCAGAGCAGGCTCAGCTGTCTTCACTTCACATTTATTATATAACTCCCACAGAAGGAAGCAGAGCATGTCTCCAAATAGAGGTGAGGCAGGGGATCGGGGGCGGGGGATATAAGCAAGGAGTCAGTGCTATTTCCAGGTAGAATTTTATAAGCTGAGAATCACGAGAGGTCAAAAAATCCTAGAGAGATGGAAAGATCATAAATAAAAAACCACCCAAATCTTTTAGTTTATATCTGTAGAAACAAAAGCTCAAATAACTGACTTATTCAAGGTCATAGTGATAATAATGTTGGGATTAAGGTTTTTTTCAAAGATTGAGTTTTCTGTTTTTCTCTTATTCTCTGCCTACCTGTGATTATAATAGACACCTACCTTTGGGTTCAGTTAAGAAAATTATATTATTCTCAAAATCCGTATTATGTACTCATGCAACTAAAATTATGTAATACTGAGTAACCTTTTCTTTCATGCTTATATATTAGTTCCAAAGATTGTTTGTTTTTGGCTACAGCAAAGCCATCATTCTCGAGTTTCCCCACCTTAAAAATTAAAGAATTTTCTTCTCTTTCCCTCTGTTTGCCTGGAAGCATCCTCAATCGAAAACAAACAAGTTGTTAATCGGTGAAAAAAAAAGGAGAGGGAAAAATCTTCAAAAATTGTGTTTAGCCCCATTTGGCCTTAAAAAAACATGGGAATTGGTGATCAAGTAAATTCAGCAGGATGGCTGCCTTTCAAGGGAAACAATATCTGGATATTTCTATGTCTAGACCACAGAGGAAAAATGCTTCCTTGGTAATTAACCCATTGAAAGCAGAACAGGCCCACGTGGCCCTGAGAAACAAAGATAGAGAAGAGTTTTAAAGATGCAGTCTCGGAAGATTCAGTCTACACTTGGTATTGTTGGTGATATGTTTATAAAAACTTGTTCGCCAGTCTGTATTTGAGCATTTTTGATCCAGATACTATATAGGGTGAAGAATGAATAGGGGATGGTAAGAAGTTATTTCTTTTCTTAATCAGCCAATGATATTTTTTATTTTACTGTTCCCACTTCACTCCGCTTTTGCATGCCACTGCTAAGAATCTTTTGGAATCCTCCTTCCTCCTGGAATGTGAAGCAAGGGCCCTGTAGTTCAGGCCTAAAAGATGTTTTCTTTGAGAGTTAAGGGACGAGAAGGTTATGTAGAAAAGTGATTTGTCTGGGTGCTGGAGGGGAAATTTATGTGAATCCTGGTAGGATTATGAATCAGTTTGATAATCTCAGTCTTTGAGTTCTGTTTCATCGTTTGTAAAAACTAGATGTGTTTGTACTGATGGCCATCACTACCACCTGGATAGTTTATATTTAAAAATATGTTTTGTAGATAAAGGCTACAAAGTAGACCAGATTGCAGTGAAATATTTTGAACTTCTTGTGTGGATATTACACATAGAAAAGGAAAGAGTTCTTTTTACATTTAAGTTTCCTAAGTATGATTTGCATATTCCTTCCATACTTGTCATGCTTATGCTCAATTTCTCCATCGTGTTTAACTCTTTGTGACCCCATGGACTGTAGCCCACTGGACTCCTCTGTCCAGTGGATTTCCCAGGCAAGAATACTGGAGTGAGTTGCCATTTCCTTCTCCAGGGCGATCTTCGTGATCCAGGGGTTGAACCCATGTCTCCGGCATTGACAGGAGGTTTCTTTACCACTGAGCTACCAAGGAAACCCATTCTTTCCATGAGCATTTATTAAATGCTGATACGTACTCACAGAGGTGTTTAAAATCATGGGGATCTGAAGAGATAAACACAGTGTTTACTTCTGAAATGTAGCCTATTTGTAGAAACAATATACATACAAAAGTCAAATGTGCATATTATAATTAATATCATGTAAATGATATAGCAGTGCTGATAAATACACAACAGAGACATGACAAGTATATGTTGAAGATAGTTGGAAAAGAATTTTTATAAACTTAATTGAAAAAATAGAACAAGGAATGTTGACATAAATAAAATCACTCAAACTAATCTTTTATCTTTTTTCACATTCTTTTGTGATCTTTTTCTAAATTTAGGCATAATTTTAGAAATTTCCAGTGGAGCTTGAGTCCATCCGTGATGTAGCTGTGCCTTCCTTCCCAGTCTCTTCCACACCTTGTACCCTCTTTCCTGCCTCCTCTTGTGAATGGTCCCCCTTTCACTACCATGTAGCTCTTCGCTGTGGGACCTTCAGCTTCTGCCTAGAATCCTTTTCTTCACCACCATCCTCCATCTCCTATCCTTTCACCTCACAGACTCTTTCTCACACTTTGAAGCTTTGGCGTAACATCTTTCAAGAATTCTTCCTGAAACTCCCCCTCCTACTCTTTCCTGCTTCTCTGTCTTTTCTTAATCTGACTTCCACCCTCCTCCCATAGATTGTATTAAATGTTCCTCTTTGGTAAACCTATAAAAATCCCTGACAATTTTAACCAGTATATTGGCCATAGTAGATTTTAATGATCGGTTTCTATGTCTGTCTTTCCAACTATGATGTAAGCGCTTTCATACCTTATTAATGTTATATTCTTTCGTGTTCGTGTCAATAGGAAGGGTTCCATAAAGTTTGTTGAATGAACCAACAGAGGAACTTCATATGTGGTTCTGAATTAAAAACTACAGAGACTCTGCTCTCAGGGAGTTTATAATCTAGTAGAGAAGATAGACAACACACAGACTTGACTACAAGATTGCTAATGAAATTGAAGAAACAAAATGAGTTTTGAGATAGAGAATAATAGAGCAGATTGCCTTAACTTGGAGATGACAAATGTTAGGTTGCAATGAAATCAATCCCCTGTGGTTGGTTCTAGAAGGAAAAGAATTTATTGACATATAAAAGTGGTTTACAGAGTCTTAAGGAAAATTAGGGATCCAAGATCAATATCAAGATGGGTTGTCAGGAAACTACAATTACTGCCCCAAAGACCTGTCACCTCTGTCACCTCTTTTTGAAAGGTGAGTTAGAGAGAGCCCAGATTCACATGCTGGTCCCTTCTCAGTGTAAGACTCTGGTGCAAAGGACAAACAGACTCTGGGTCACAGATATGCACTCTAGCTGCCATTATAGCTGGGAGGTTGAATTGTGATAACTGCCTTGAAGAGGCAGAATTTTTAAATATGGAAATCTCCTACATTTTAACAATTGCCATTAATATAAAAGATGCTACACAGCCACAAATGTATATTATAATTGTCGCTGCAAGTCAATAAAGTGCCATTTGAGAAGGTAGCAAGTAGGTTGCCTGAAGGATGACAAAGAACTCACCAGGCGAAATAACCAGAGGTTAGAAGGAAAATGGAAAATGTTTTATTTATGGCAGATTCTCAGTAACTTCCAAAAACTGAAAGAATTCTGTATGACTGAAGCATGGTGAATAATGGAGAGGGAGACCCGTGAGGAGATTAGAGAGGATATCTATACTAAAACCCTAGTGGTAAATGTGAAAGCATGTGTATTTAATTCTAATTTCTATATGTTGTTATTGTTCAGCCACTGTCATGTCCAACTCTTTGTGACCCCGTGGACTGCAGAAAACCAGGCTACCCTGTCCTTCACTATCTCCTGGAGTTTGCTCAAATTCATGTCAGTTGAGTCAGTGATGCTATCTAACCACTGCATCCTCTGTTGTTTCCTTCTCCTTTTGCCTTCAGTCTTTCCCAGTATCAGGGTATTTTCCAGTGAGTTGGCTCTTCCTATCTTCAAAGAGCCAAATATCTGAGGCTCAGCTTCAGCATCAGTCCTTCCAATGAATATTCAGGACTGATTTCCTTTAGGATTGACTGGTTTGATCTCCTTGCAGTTCAAATGCATCAGTTCTCTGGTGCTCAGCCTTCTTTATGGTCCAACTCTCACATCCATACATGACTACTGGAAAAACCATAGCTTTGACTAGACAGACCTCTGTTGGCAAAATAATGTCTCTGCTTTTTAATATGCTGTCTAGGTTGGTCATAACTTCTCTTCCAAGGAGTAAGCTTCTTTTAATTTCATGGCTGCAGTCACTGTCTGCAATGATTTTGGAGCCCAAGAAAATAAAATCTGTCACTGCTTCTAGTTTTCCACTTCTATTTGCCATGAAGTGATGGGACTAGATGCCATGATCTTAGTTTTTTGAATGTTGAGTTTTAAGCAAACTTTTTCAGCTCCTCTTTGACCCTCATCAGGAGGCTCTTTAGTTCTTCACTTTCTGCCATTAGGTGGTATCATCTGCATATCTGATATTGTTGGTATTTCTCCTGGCAGTCTTGATTCCAGCTTGTGGTTCATCCAGTCTGGCATTTTGGATGATGTGCCCTGCATATAAGTTAAATAAGCTGGGTGACAATATACAGCCTTGATGTACTCCTTTCCTAATTTTGAGCCAGTCAGTGGAAGTTCTTGAAGGTTTGAAGCCAGGGCTGGGAGATGATCCAATGTATGCTTCACAGAATTTAGACAGACTTGTATGTGGAGATTAGGTTGAAAAAAGGCAAGAGAGGAAACAGAAAAACTAACAAGGAGTCTAGGGATTCTTCAGGTGAGATGACTGTGACTTAGGCTGGGTGGTGGCAATGGTTAAAAGAGAAATGGGGAGAGTGTAAGACATAATTTGAAGGTTAAACTGTTTGCACTTAATGCTAATCTATGTTGTGGGTGACTGGTAATAAAGAAGATACCTAGGTATCTAGTTTTAGAACTACCGGATGGATTCCTGGGAAGGGAAAGACTGGAGAAGGGTCATATTTGGGGGAGGAGGGTGTTGGTTGAATTTCAAGTTTGGTTTGGAACATTGCAGTATATACTGAGACTGACCACCCAGATCCCCCTTTAATGAAGAACTTGTTGCCCTGGCTATGAAAGTGCTGACAGAAGACAGCCTTCACTTGTCAATTCCTTTAGATATTCATACAGAAAACCACATCACACACAGCTTCTGGGGGTGTGGGAGTATGCACATCAGTGACTAGTAAAAAGCTGGCCATCCTATTCCAAAAGAGGAAAAAGTTTGAGATGCATATAGCTCCACAGCTCCTCATGGGCTTAGTCAACACTGTTGTTGGTCCTACTTCTCCCCCTTTTCATGCTTGCTTTCTACAAATACTGCTTCCAAAAGAATCTGGTAAATACCTTGCATGCTAAGACTGTATTAGAATCTAAAAATAATGATCCCATCACTGGTGGTGGGTAGAACACAGAGGTCTCTGGCATAGCCATCTAGTTGTTGAAAGTTTTGCTGGTGGTGCACTGGGATGGCATAGCAGTGTAGGGGAACCCATCAGCTGGTTCCATATAACAGACATTTGAGAAACGTGGGAAAATGGAAGCTAAAATAACATAAGATTTGGGTGGCTATTCCTATGCTCAACTGATGCTCTGAATGCAGATAACCAAAAAAGGAGAATTATAGAGGGCTTCCTTGGAGTCTATCCAAAGAAAGTCCAACTGCTTTTGAGAGGAATAGAGAAAACAGAACCTAGCTAAGGGTTTAATTGAAAGAACCCTAAAGAAGGGATGGTTAAACTCCCAATCAAGACAGTTTTGCTCTGACAGTCAGTGCTCTGGTGAGGAGCTAATAGGATCTTGATTTATTGAATGGAAACATATGGACTTATGGTATGGAGATATAAACTTGTGACTTATGAGCATATAGATAACATACAGAATCATGGGACAAAATATTCTCACCTTAATGAAAGTGGGTAGATACAGAAAAAAAATGTGCTCAGAACTGATTTTCAGTCTTAAAGTTTAATTGCAAAAGTTCAATATTGCAAGAGGATCTTGCAGAGAAGATTTTTTTAAAAAGTACTAAGAGATAGAAAGGAAAGTGGGAATTTGTAACATGGAAACCAAAAGAAGATACTTTAAAAAATATATGAAAAGAAAGTCAGGAAATATTTATAATGTTGCTAAAAGGTGAATGAATTTCAAGTACAACTAAGTGCAAGAAATCAAAAGGCTATATGCTGTTTGCTTTCATTATGGGACATTCTTGCAAAGACAAAACTATAGAGATAGAAAACAGTTTTGTGTACTAGGGGTTGAACATGAGAGTGAATTTACTACAAAGTGGTATAAAGGCTTTTGGGAGGTGACAATTATTCTATATATCAACAGTTCTTGCTATATGTGTTTCTTAAAACTTGTAGAATTCTGCTGCAATTGTACATATTATGTGTATCAGTAATTTGATATTTTTTAGTGCTGTATTGAAGTCTATCTGTGAATATATCACAGTTTTTTTTAATCCATTCCATACTTAATGAACTATTGGCTTATTTTAAATTGTTGGTGATTATAAACAGCATTATTTGTGTATACTTTTTTAGAGTGAACATAAAGAGATTACTTTATCGTATGATAATTGTACATTTAACTTTATAATAAGCTCCTGAACTATTTTTCATCTTGAACTATTTTGCATTCCTGCCACCATGATATAAGATTCCCAAGTGCTTTAAATCACTGTCATCATTTTATAACATCAGATTGAAAAAAATTATTTTAGCTGTTGTAAGAAATGTTTAATGGTGTCTCACTGTAGTTGGCATTTCCAAAATGACTATGGGCATCCTTTTATGTACTTATTTGCCATAAATTTGCCTTCCTTGGTTATTTCTGTTTTGTCCATTCTTTTTTTTTTTTTCATTTATTTTTATTAGTTGGAGGCTAATTACTTTACAATATTGTAGTGATTTTTGTCATACATTGACATGAATCAGCCATGGAGTTACATGTATTCCCCATCCCAATCCCCCCTCCCACCTCCCTCACCACCCGTGTTTTGTCCATTCTTATTGGATTGTTTCTTTTCTTTTCTTTTTACTTTAAAAAAAAATGTTTTGACTTCTTTTTTTTTCCATTTATTTATATTAGTTGGAGGCTAATTACTTTACAACATTGTAGTGGTTTTTGCCATACATTGATATGAATCAGCCATGGATTTACATGTGTTCCGCATCCTGAACCGCCCTCCCACCTCCCTCCCCATCCCATCCCTCTGGGTCATCCTAGTGCACCAACCCCGAGCACTTGTCTCATACATTAAACCTGGACTGGCGATCTGTTTCACCCTTGATAATATACATGTTTCGATGCTGTTCTCTCAGATCATCCCACCCTCACCTTCTCGCACAGAGTCCAAAAGTCTGTTCTATACATCTGTGACTCTTTTTCTGTCTTGAATATAGGGTTATCATTACCATCTTTCTAAATTCCATATATATGCGTTAGTATACTGTATTGGCATTTTTCTTTCTGGCTTACTTCACTCTGTATAATGGGCTCCAGTTTCATCCACCTCATTAGAACTGATTCAAATGTACCATTTTTAATGGCTGAGTAATATTCCATGGTGTATATGTACCACAACTTTCTTATCCATTCATCTGCTGATGGGCATCTAGGTTGCTTCCATGTCCTGGCTATTATAAACAGTGCTGCGATGAACATTGGGGTGCACGTGTCTCTTTCAGTTCTGGTTTCCTTGATGTGTATGCCCAGGAGTGGGATTGCTGGGTCATATGGCAGTTCTATTTACAGTTTATTAAGGAATTGCCACACTGTTCTCCATAGCGGCTGTACTAGTTTGCATTCCCACCAACAGTGTAAGAGGGTTCCCTTTTCTCCACACCCTCTCCAGCATTTATTGCTTGTAGACTTCTGGATAGCAGCCTTTCTGACTGGCATGAAATGGTACCTCTTTGTGGTTTTGATTTGCATTTCTCTAATAATGAGTGATGTTTCTTTTCTTAATATTGAGTTTTGAGAATCCTTTGCATACATTGATGAGGGTGAAAGAAGAGAGTGAAAAAACTGGCTTAAAACATTCAAAAACTAAGATCATGGCATCTGGTCCCATCACTTCACTGTATACAGATGGGGAAAAGTGGAAACAGTGGCATATTTTATTATCTTTGTCTCCAAAATCACTGCAGATGGTTACTGCAGCCATGAAATTCAAAGACATTTGCTTCTTGGAAGAAAAACTATGACAAACCTGGTGGTTTGGTGGTTTAGTTGCTAAGTCATGTCCGACTCTTGAGGCCCCATGGACTGTAGCCTGCCAGGTTCCTCTGTCCGTGGGATTTTCCAGGCAAGGATACTGGAGTGGATTGCCATTTCCTTCTCCAGGGGATCTTCCTGACCCAGGAATTGAATCCAGGTCTCCTGCATTGCAGGCAGATTCTTTACCTATTGAGCTATTAGGGAAGCCCCTAGATAGTGTATAAAAAGCAGAGACATCACTTTGATGACATAGGTCTATATAGTCAAATAGATGGGGTAAAAATGGAAACAGTGGCAGACTTTATTTTCTTGAACTTAAAATCACTGCAGATGGTGACTGCAGTCATGAAATTAAAAGATGTTTGCTCCTTGGAAGAAAAGCTATGACAAACCTAGACAGGATATTATAAAGCAAAGACATCACTTTGCTGACAAAGGTCTGTCTAGTCAAAGCTATGGTTTTTCCAGTAGTTATGTATGGATGTAAGAGTTGGACTGCAAAGAAGGCTGAATGCTGAAGAATTAATTCTTTTGATCTCTGATGCTGGAGAAGACTCTTGAAAGTCCCCTGGACGGCAAAGAGATCAAACCAGTCAATCCTAAAGGAAATCAGTCCTGAATATTCATTGGAAGGACTGATGTTGAAGCTTCAATACTTTGGCCACCTGATGCAAAAAGGTGACTCACTGGAAAAGACCTTAATGCTGGGAAAGATTGAGGGCAGGAGGAAAAGGAGACCACAGAGGATGAGTTGGTTGGATGGCATTCCTGATTCAATGGACATGAATTTGAGCAAACTCCAGGAGATAGTGATGGACAGGGAAGCCTGGCATGCTGCAGTCCACGAGGTTTCAGAGTTGGACGTGACTTAGGTACTGAATAGCAACAGCAAAGTCCTTTATCAAATATGTGATATGCAATATTTTCTCCCATTAGCTGTTTCATCCTCTTAACTGTGTCTTTGATGAGCAGAAGTTGTAATTTTGATAATATTTACACTGTGTATAAAATTGTAGATAGCTTATGTCTTTTTCATTCTAAAGATTTCACTCCATTGCTTCCAACTTTATAGATTTAATGAGAAGTCTGTTGTAATTTTGGCTTAAATTCTTCTGCATTTCTTTTTCTCTGACTTCCTTCAAGGTTTTCTCTGTGTTTGATTTTCAGCCAAAATCATTCTGTGTCAATTTCTTTTTTAAAAGCCTACTTCGTGTTTCTGAGCTTCTTATAATTAAAGTTTAATATTTATCAATAATTTTGGAAAATTGTCAGCATAATCTCTTTAAATATTTCTTTTTCTGTTTTTTTTTTTTCATCTTCTCTTTCTGATTACTTTCTAAAAATTTTTTATTGAGGTCTAGTTGATTTACCATGCTATATTTAATTTCTGCTATACAGAAAAGTGACACAATTATACATTTACATATTCTTTTTCATATTCTTTTCCATTATAATTTATTGCAGGATATTGAATATAATTCCCTGTATTATACAGTAGGACTCTGGCATTTCAATTATACTTATTTATAGTTTTAAATTTGTACCACAGCTCTGGGGTGTTCTTTCCTTTTCTTTTAAAATTCACTCTCTTTAATTTTTATGCTCTACTTTGGTTAATATTTATTGACTCATGATCACTGTTTCTTTCCTGAGTTATGTCAGGTTGATAAATGAGCCTTTTGAAGAATTCTTATAGTTATGAGGCAAATTTTAATTAGCTGATGTACTCAAATCTACTAATATTTTCTCTATTAATATATATTTTAAATGTGATTGTTCTAACAGTTTCTTATCTTGTATTGTCCATTTGAGGCTCGCTAGTAAGCTTTTCCTAGCATCACATAATAAATTGGCAGTTTCCCCTCTTACTCAGTGTGGTAGCTTGTGTTATATAGGTATTACTTGTTCCATGGGAATTATTTTTTTTCACTAAATTTTTTTTAAACTTACCATATTGATGTTACTGTGCAGAAGAAGTTTTTTCAGGTGACATTTATGTGATATACATTTTACAATGTATAATATACATTTAACCATTTAAAGTGTACTATTCAGTGGACATTAGGGTGCAGCTCTGTAGTATTTAGTATATTCATGATGCTATATAAACAACAGCTCTTTTTAGTTTCAATACTTTTACCTGATCCCATAAAAACTTCTCATGTACTGTGAGTAATTGCTCTATATTCCCATCTTTCCATATCTCACTTATCTCTTTAGTATGCCTTATATCTTGATAGATATTCCTATTCTGTATGTTTCATATAAATGGAGTCACATAATATGTGGCCTTTGTATCTGACTTTTTTTTCTTTTTTACTTCAGACAATGTTTTTGAGGTTAACCCAACTTTTAGCATATATTGGTATTTTGTTTCTTTTTATATCTGAATAAAATTCCATTATTTGAATATACCAAAATACCGTAATTTTAGTCGTTTGCCCACTGATGGACATTTGGGTTATTTCTACTTTTCAGCTCTTACAAAGTACATTGCTATGAAAATGTGGGCCCTAGTTATCGTGTGGACATATGTTTTCATTTCTTTTGAAATAAAATATATCTGGAAGTGGAAGTTGGATCACATGGTAATTCTGTGTTTAATTTTCTGATGAACAGCCAGACTGTTTTTCACAGCAGCTGTACCATTATGTATTACCATCAGCAATTTATGAGGGTTTCAGTTCTCCACATCCTTGCCAGTACTTGTTATGTTACATTTTCTTGATTAAAGTCCCCCAGTGGGTGTGAAATGGTCTCTCATTGTGGTTTTGATTTGCATTTTATTAATGACAGATAATGATGGATACCAGTTTTTGTGCCATTTGGGAATTTATACTCTTTGGAAAAATATCTGTTCATGTTCTTGCTTGTGTTTTTTGTTTTTAATAATTTTTCTAATTTAAAAAGGTAAAAAATGAAAGTATACCTGATTTATAATATTATATTAGTTTCAGGTGTACAACATAGTGATTCAATACTTTTTATAGATTATACTCCATTTAAAGTTATTGTAAAATAATGGCTACATTTCCCTATGCCTCACAATATATCCCTGTTACTTATTAATTTGATACATAGCAATTTTTACCTCTTAATCTCCTGCATATATCTTGTCCCCACCCCCACCCCTTCCCCCACTGGTAACCACTAGTTTGTTGTATATATCTGTGAATATGTTTCTGTTTTGTTATATTCATTCATTTGCTTTATTTTTATAGTCCATATATTAGTGATAGCTTGCAGTATTTAACTTTCTCTGACTTATTTCACTAAGCATAAATACCCTCCAGATTCATGAATGTTGTTGCAACTGGCAAAATTTCTGGTTTTTATATGGTTGACTTAGTAGTTCATTATATGTATGTAGGTGTGTGCGTTTGTGTGTGTGTGTCTGTGTGTGTGTACACACATAACATCTTCCTTGTGTAATCGACACTTAGGTTTCTTCCATATCTTGTGTATTATACATAATACCACTAAAAAGATAGGGGTACATGAATTAGAATTTTTGGTTTTTTTGAATATATACCAATAGTGCAATTGCTGGTCATATAGTAATTCAATTTTTAGTTTTTTGAAGAACTGCCATGCAATTTTCCATAGTGGCTGCATGAGTTTACATTCTCACCAACAGTATACTAGGGTTCCCTTTCCTCCACATCCTTGCCAACATTTCTTATTTATGACGTTTTTGATGGTAGTTATTCTGACAGGTGTGAGACAATATCTCATGGTGGTTTTGATTTGCATTTCTCTAATGATTAATGATGTTAAGCATTTTTCATATGCCTATTGACCGTGTGTATATCCTCTTTGGAAAAATGTCTATTCAGGTCTTCTGCCCATTTATAATCAGGCTGTTTGTTTTTTTTTCAGACTGTTTGTTTTTAATATTGAGTTGTATGAATTAACTCATCAGTTATACTTTTATAAATATTTTCTCCTATTCAGAAGGTTGTCTTTTCATTTTCTTAATGGGTTCCTTTGTGGTGCAAAAGCTTTTAAGTTGAATTAACTCCCATTTGTTTATTTTTGCTTTTGTTTCTTTTGCCTGAGGTGGGAGTTCCAAAAAATATTGTTGTGATTTATGTGAAAGAGTGTTATGCTTATGCTATCTTCTAAAAGTTTTGTGGTTTCCAGTCTTATATTTAGTCTTTCATTCATTTTGAGTTTATTTTCATATATAGTGTTAAGAAAGGTTAAAATTTCATTCTTTACATGAAGCTGTCCAGTTTTCCTAGCTCCACTTAAGAAGGGACTGTATTTTCTTCATTGTACATTTTTGCTTCCTTTGTTGTAGGTTAATTGATCATAAGTCCATAGGTATATTTTTTAGCTCTCTATTCTGTTACATTGATCTTAGTGTCTGTTTTTGGGCCAAACCATTCTGTTTTGATTACTGTAACTTTATAGTATAATCTGAAGTTAAGAAGCATGGTGGCTTCAACTATGTTCTTTCTGAAGATTGTTTTGGCTATTTGGGATCTTTTGTGTTTCCAAAGAAATTTTAAAGTTATTTGTTCTAGATCTGTGGAAAAAGCCATAGACATTTTGATAGTGATTGCATTGAATGTACAGATTGTCTTGGGTAGTATGTTCATTTTAACAATATTAATTTTTCCAATCCATGAAAATGATATATATTTCCATCTGTTTGGAAATTCTTCAATTCCTTTCATCAATGTCCTTATAGTTTTCCAAGTACAGGTCCTTTATCTCCTTATATCTCTTCATAGGAATTTTATTCTTTTTGTAAAGAAAGAATTCCATTTGTGATTGTAAATGGAATAGTTTCCTTAATTTCTCACTCTGATATTTCATTGTCAGCATACAGGAGTATAGAAGATTCTTGTATATTATTATTAGTTTTGTATCCTGTAAATTTACCAAATTCCTTTATCAGCTCTATAATTTTTGGTGGCATCTTTAGGATTGTCTAAGTGTAGTATGAAATCATCTGCAAACAGTGACAGTTCTTATTCTTCCATTACAATTTAGATTCCTTTCATTTCTTGTCTGATTTCTGCAGCTAGGACTTCTAGCACTATGCTGAATAAGTGGTGAGAGTGAGGATCTTGTCTTGTTCCTAATCTTGGAGAAAGTACTTTCAACTTTTTACTGTTGAGTATGATGTTTGCTGTGAGCTTAATATGTGTAGTCTGTATTATGATGTGGCATGTTCCCTCTATATCCACTTTGTGAAGAGTTTTTGTCATAAATGGATGGTGAAGTTTTCAAGAAATTTTCTCTCTTTATTGAGATGACCTTATGATTTTTATTCCTCAGTTTGTTAATGTGATTTGTCATGTTGGTTCACTTGCAGGTATTGAATCTTCCTTGCATCCTTGGGATAAATACCACTTGATCGTGGTTCATGATCTTTTTACTGTATTGTTGGATTTTGTTTGCTAATATTTTCTTGAGTATTTTTGCTCTGTGTATATTAGTTATATTGGCCTATAATTTTTTGTTTTTGGTCTTGTTTTGGTATCAGACTAATGCTGGCCTTTTAGGAGGAGCAGAAACATTCTTTTTTCTACAATTTTTTGGAAAAATTTGAGAAGGATAGGTGTTAACTTCTGTCTGAATGTTTGGTAGAATTCACCTATGAAGCTTATTGCCAAATTCATATTTAATTGAAGAAAGTAAGGAAAACCACTAGACCATTCAGGCACAACCATTTTCAATAGGTCCACTGTTCCATGTCCATTATACCAATCCATTGCTCCATGTTCCATGACCATTCAGGTATGACCTAAATCAAATTCTTTATGATTATAAGTAAAAGTGGCAAATAGATTCAAGGGGTTAGATCTGATAGAGTGCCTGAAGAACTATGGACAGAAATTCATAACATTGTACAGGAGGCAGTGATCAAATCCATCCCCAAGAAAAAGATTTGCAAAAAGCCAAAATGGTTGTCTGGGGAGGCCTTACAAAAGCGAAAGGCAAAGGAGAAAAGGAAAGATATACTCATTTGAATGCAGAGTTCCAAAGAATAACAAGGAGAGATAAGAAAGACTTCCTCAGTGATCAATGCAAAGAAATAGAGGAAAACAATGAATGAGGAAGACTAGAGATCTCTTCAAGAACATTAGAAATACCAAGGGAACATTTCCTACAAAGATGGACACAATAAAGGACAGAAATGGTATGGACCTAACAGATGCAGAAGAGATTAAGAAGAGGTGGCAAGAATACACAGAAGAACTATACAAAAAATATCTTCATGTCCCAGATAACAACAATGGTGTGATCACTCACCTAGAGCCAGACATCCTGGAGTGTGAAGTCAAATGGGCCTTAGGAAGCATCACTATGAACAAAGTTAGTGGAGGTGATGGAATTCCAGCTGAGGTATTTCAAGTCCTAAACGATGCTGCTGTGAAAGTGCTGCACTCCATATGCCAGAAAATTTGGAAAAGTCAGCAGTGGCCACAGGACTGGAGAAGGTCAGTTTTCATTCCAATCCCAAAATAAGGCAATGCCAAAGAATGTTCAAACTACCACACAATTGTACTCATCTCACACACTAGCAAAGTAACGCTCAACATTTTCTAAGCCAGACTTCAACAGTACAGGAACCGTGAACTTCCAGATGTTCAGTCTGGATTTAGAAAAGGCCGAAGAACCACAGATTAAATTGCCAACATCTGTTGGATCATCGAAAAAGCAAGAGAATTCCAGAAGAACATCTACTTCTGCTTCATTGACTACACTACTGCCTTTGACTGTGTGGACCACAACAAACTGTGAAAAATTCTTAAAGAGATGGGAATACCAGACCACCTTACCTGCCTCCTAAGAAATCTATATGAAGGTCAAGGAGCAAGTTAGGACTGGACATGGAAAAATGAACTGATTCCAAATTGGGAAAAGAGTACATGAAGGCTGTATATTGTCACTCTGCTTATTTAACTTATATGCAGAGTATATCATGTGAAATGCTGGACTGCATGAAGCACAAGCTGGAATCAAGATTGCCAGGAGAAATATCAATAACCTCAGATATGCAACTGACATGACCTTTGTGACAGAAATTGAAGAGGAACTAAAGAGCCTCTTGATGAAAGTGAAAAAGGAGAGTGAAAAAGCTGGTTTAAAACTCAACATTCAAAAAACTAGATCATGTCATCCGGTCCCATTGCTTCATGGCAAATAGATGGGGAAACAATGGAAACAGTGTCCGAGTTTATTTTCCTGGGCTCCAGAATCACTGCAAAATGGTGACTGCAGCAATGAAATTAAAAACAAAGGTCTATATAATCAAAACTATGGTTTTTCCAGTAGTCATGTACAGATGTGAGAATTGGACTATAAAGAATGCTGAGCATTGAAGAATTGATGCTTTTGAACTGTGGTGTTGGAGAAGACTCCTTAGAGTCCCTTGAACTGCAAGGAGATTAAACTAGTCCATCCTAAAGGAAATCAGTCCTGAATATTCATTGGAAGGACTGATATTTAAGCTGAAGCTCCAACACTTTGGCCAACTTATGCGAAGAGCTGACTCATTTGAAAAGATCCTAATGCTGGGAAAGATTGAAGGTAGGAGGAGAAGGGGACGACAGAGGACAGGATGGTTGGATGGCATCACTGACTTGATGGACGTGAGTTTGAACAAGCTCAGAGAGTTGGTGATGGACAGGGAAGCCTGGCACGCTGCAATCAGTGGAGTTACAAATAGTCAGACACGACTGAGCTGCTGAATTGATGAAGCTATCTGGTCCTGGACATTTACTTTTTGGGTTTTTAATTTTTTTTCTACCAATTCAATTTTTTTACTGGTAGTTGGTCTGATCATATTTTCCATTTTTTCCTGGTTCAGTCTTGGAAGGTTCTACATTTCTAGGGTTTTGTTCATTTCTTCTCAGTTAATCATTTTATCAGTGTATTATTTTTTGTGCTAATATCTTATCCTTTGAATTTCTGTCTTATATGTTACAACTTCTATTTCATTTCTGGTTTTATTGATTTGTTCCCTCTTTTTCATTGATGACTGTCTTAAATGTTTATTAGTTTTGTTGATCTTTTCAAAGAACTGGCTCTTAATTTCACTGATCTTTTCAATTGTTTTTTAGACTCTATTTTATTTATGTCTGCTCTATATTATGATTTCTTTCCTTCTACTAACTTTGGGTTTGTTAGTGTGGAACTAAATCACTAAGCAAACCAGTCCTGAGTCGGTGCTCATCTTATCCTGGGGCATGCATGGGGGCAGTCACAGGAAACTGACCATAGTCTTGTATAATTTTAACTTGCTTTCTCTGCCCTGTTTTGGGAATAAGCAAATGTTGTGTGCTCTTTAGAAGTGGAATCTAGGTTTCTTACAGCCCTCCTGTTCCTTGCACTGGTTTTCTAACCAGCTAAGGAGACTCATCTTTCCAGTGTTGGATCCCAGAGTTAGGTTTCCCAATATGTGGCTCCAACTGCTCTCTCCCTAGGGAGGACCTCTGCCTGCACAATCTCCCCACCACTATCTTCTTTGTTTCCTCCAGGGGTCACAGAGGAGGAGCTGATCTCTTCTCTTCCCTTCCTCTCTGATTTTGCATGGATTTTTCTTACAGCCTTGATTGTACTAGAATCTTTCTGTAGTTCTCTAATTTGTTTCCAGTGAGAATTGATACACATGTTGATGTATTTTTTGATGTATTCATGGGAGGAAGTGAACTCACATCCTCCTACTTCCCACCTTACTCTCTGTTTCCCTTGCTCTTTAAAAATTTGTTGCTTATCTTTTTGTTTTTCGGTTGTAAGTCAACCTAATTAAAAAAAAAACACATCAAAATGACAAGAGGTGGGGGCATAAAACTGATGTTATTTAAGGGTACAAACTTGCAGTCAGTAGTAAATAAGCCATCAGAATCTAATGCATAATATAATGATTTTGGACAACAATGTGTAATGGAGTAAACATTGTTACAATGGCAACCATATTACATATCACAATATATAAATGTGTCAAAGTAACACATTTTATACCTCAAATGTACACAATGTGATGTGTCAAATATATTCAGTTAAAATTATTGTATTTTTATTTAAATAAATATCATCACCAAGAGAGATGAGAGCCAAGAGATTTAGATTTTGCTATTGAGTTTGTCATAAATTCCGCTCTGGAACAAATGATTTTGCTGTCTGGTGTTAAGAGTTCCCATTTATGAAATAAGGAGTATTGAATACAAAACTTTGAAGATTCCTTACTACTACAAAATGATATGTTTCAACTTGCATGTGCAAACAGCTTTTTTTGTTGTTCTTTTTGTTTTAGTAATAAATCTAATAGCAAAGTCAGTGTCATCCAGTGACAAGGACTTTTCCATCATTCTTTTTTCTTTCAGTGGAGCAGAAGGGGGGCGCTGAAACTGTGCCCCTCATTTGTTCAGTTGTTTTCTTCTATTTCTCTCACTAGATTCTTGCTTTCTTTCCCATTTGCAGCTAAACTTGTAGGAGCTTCCTTTATTTAAAGTGTTTTCAATTTTCTGCCTCTCCTTCTCTCTTAACCTCATTCCAGTCAAGCTGTCACTGCGCTCAATCGTCCGAAATTGCTCTCACGAGTGTCACCAATCGTGTCTACACTGCTTCAGAGCAGAGTTCTCACCTTATGCAACCGATCACTGTGATCATATTGCTTTTCTTAGTATATTTCCATTTCTCATGTTCCAGTTCCCAATATATTTTTGGAATTTTTCTACCTTACTGGTTGTTCTTTCTCAGATTTCATCACCAGTTTCTCCTCATCTCCCACTCTTTCAGTGCTTTTGATGTGTGTTCTTGGTCCTCTTCTCTTCTTCAATTACTGGCTATGCAATCACATCCAGTCTCACATCTTTAAGTACTGTTCATATGCTGAAGACTACCAAATGTATATCTCTGCACCAAACCCCACTCTAAAATCTTAGACTCATATATACAACTACCTCCCCTCTTTGCTTGGCCAGCTAACAGGTGTCTCATACTCAACATGTCTAAAATTGGACTCTTGTTTTTTCATCTCATATCTGTTCTATTTGCAACCTTCCCCCTTTTGGTTGATAGCATATTACAAGTTGCTTAGACTAGAACTGTAGAGTTATCCTTGAGCCTTTCCTTCTCTCACATACAATAGCTGTTGGGAAATCCTATTGGGATAAGCCTCAAAATACATGTAGTGTAACCTTATCACTTTTTTTTCTACTTCTAGGGTCTGAATGCAATGGCTTCCTAACTGGTTTTCCAATTTCTGTCTTTGTTCCTCTGCTGTCTGTTACCAACACTGAGCTCAAGGAAATCAACTTGAAGTCAGGTCACAGCACTTTTGGCTCACAGTCCTCTCATGGATCCCTACTTCCTGCATGCAAAGCCAAAGTCCTTAAAAGCCCTACAAAACAGCTATAGGATCTGGCCTCTCATTGCTTCTCTGACCTCACCTTTTTCATTTGCCACTGGTCACCCTGTGATAGTCATACTGAGACTCCTGACTTCCTTCCAACATACCAGCATGCTGTCATCTTCCCAACCTTGCCTTAGTCATTTCTTCCCCTAGAATTCTTTCTTATCAATAATTACATCACTGACATTCACCACTTTTCATGTCACCTGTACATTGAGGCCTGCCATAACCATCCTATTTAAAATTGTAGACCCCCTTTTAATCCTAGCACTCTTTTTTTTTTTTTATTGTTTTAAACATCTACTTCATTATCCTAGCACTCATGACATCCCTTAAATTGGTTTAATTTTTCTTTTCTGTGTAGCTCGTACTGCCTTCTAACATGCTATATATCATTTACTTATTGTTATGTTTATGGTCTGTATTCTGCCTCGAGTCTGTAAGATCCTGGTATAGTAAACCAGAGTAAGGGGTAAGTATTTGTTGAATAAATAAATGCTTTTTAAAATAGATATGATATCTAATGTCTAAACCAAAGTTTTGAAAGACAAAATAGAACTTTAATAAAGAACTTCAGATATGAGAATATTCTTACCAAAGATTGTTTGTAATTTATCAGTCATGAGACCACAAATTTTTAATTTAAAACTATCTCTACCATTTTTCATATAAATACTCTATACGCTCTAACTTCCTAGTATCTGAATTATCCATAATATCATTTAATTGTCTTTAATTTTATTCAGTAGATTGCTTTTTATTATCTTTTATTTTCTTCTGACTCATTGGCCTATGAAAAGCTGCATCCCTGCTAAAATATCTTTAAAAAAAAACACAACAAACCATGGGGTAGTTGTGTATTTAACTGTGTTCACTCAGACTTTTATCCAGCATCTTTCAGAAACTTCTATGTAACCCCTTTCTTCAGTTACAATTACATTTTTAGAGAAAGACTGAGGAAATCGGTAAGTCTATGCTAGCTATTGTATTTCTGTGTCCTTCTTCAAGGAACCTGGCCCTGCCCTTCCTGAACCCTTTAAAACTAGCCTGCAACTTCCCTAGACCAATATGGTAGGATGAGGTCTTAGTCATTCTCCTTCAGTACAGGTAAAGTATTTAGCTCATTGTTGGAGTTTTTTTTTTCAACTTTCAGGTATATAATTGGAAAACATTAACATTTAAATCTTTTCTTAAAGGCCTTTCCCACAAGGCATAAGATACTTTTTTAAAGACATTCAATTAATGCATAGATACAAATTACTTAATTTTGTTTTTTTTCAAATTACTTAATTTTTACTTTATGATGAATCTGTGAGTTGATACCTTACATTAAGTGTTAGGTCTTTTAACGACAAAGAAAGAAAATGTAACTTGCATCTGTTCTTCTGCTTCTTGTGACCCTATTCATGCTCTTCACTTTTTCCTCATTTTTTCATTTTATAAATATATTAGCACCAAATATGCACTGACTATGGGCTTAGCACAGTGCTAGCCTCGAGGAACACTGCTAGCCTGGGAACGTTGATACACATCTGAACAAAAATAGTCCTTTCCATAAATTCAGCAGGTTTGCAATTAAAATCTGCAGCAGACACTTATACAAACAGAATTACTGAAGAAGTGGGGACCACATGTCTGACAGACTAGTGATATTTTAGATGATATACATAAGGTTTAGCTATTTTATTTTGTATTATTGCCTAATGCATGACAATTTAACAACCAATCAACAAAGAGAAATACACAGACAGTAAACAGTGAAAGGATATTTTATAAACAGCTTTCATACCTCTGTGTATGTGCTTGAGTAGGTAAACGCAGAGAAAAAGTCCATAATTGCCAATGCAAGATGTTTAAATCTGAATCTATGAATGAGCTAGCTAGAATTGCAGAAGAAATGCAAAAAGAACAAAAACATAGGAAATATTTTGTTTGTTCCCCCTTTGCCTGTTTTGGGCAGAGGAGAAAAAATAATAAATAAATCCAAATGTGCACTTTTAGTATAAAATTGGTTGTTTTCTTTCCTCCTGTAAGTAAATGAACAATAAATATTTTAAAGCTATAAATTCGAATTGGCACTGTGGTTGACAGAAAATTTCCCCATATGCTGGTGTCCTAGTCTATAGAACCTGTAAACAGGTTTCTTGTATTACGTGGCAAATGGGGCTTGTCAGATGAGTTGGCAGTTCCATACCATGAGATGAAGAGATTATCCTGGATTATCCAAGTCTTCACAATCTAGATTGGTCCTTAAAGAGCTTCCTCTAGTTGGAAGGAAAAGAGACATGAGTACAAGACTCAGAAAAGAGAGGTGGCAATCAAAAAATCCTGTGGTCAAAAGAGAGGAGGAAGCAAAAAAGAACACAAATGTGAGAAGGATTCAACGTGCTTTTGATGGTTTTAAAATGCAGGGGCCACTAACCAGACCTACAGAGGAGCTTCTAAAAGCTAAGGACAGTATTTGGCTGACAGCCAGCAAAGCAAGGACCTCAGTCTTAATCTTCGAGAAGCTGAATTCTGCCTACAACCAGAATAAGCTTGTCTTCTGATAAGCTTGGCCAACCGAATTGGCCAATACCTTGATTTTCACGTGAGACATAGAACAGAGAAACTAATGAGATAATACACTTGCATTATTTTAAGTTGCTACTCAAGACACTAAGGAATTGTCCTTAGTACTTCCAAGGCACCTACCTTAGTTGGTCCAAACATCCAATTTTATGTCAATGTTTTGGGCTATATAATCCATTTACCATAGAGATAAAGACTTACTGAGTGTCTGTCTCTAGACAAGCTCATAAAGCCTCAATTTACTGTAAATTATACCTCAATTACAGTACTTATATTGTGACCATGTGTATCCATTCTATAGATCATCATTTTTAAGCAATAAATTTGCATCAAGTCTTACTATGTCTTTTTCTTTCAAGAGCAACAGTTTCTGGAAGAGGCATTAGAGCACGTGGTCTCAGGAACCTGCTTAGGTAGTAACTCATGTATACAGAAAGAATTTCACCAAAGGATATAATCTCTCAGTGTTCTGAGTTGAACAATAATTACTTTTGCATGAGAAGTTTATTCCTTTGGTAGTTTATTAATCAGATACTTATTGACTACCTATTGCATGTTAATAATTACCTTAGGGATTGAGGAAACAAAGATGTAATAAAATTCTGTTTATGGTCATTCCCTTCATGGAGGTTATAGTCTGGATGAGAGATACAAAGAATTAAAACTTAAGAGAAGGAATATATGCATCCCTTGGGTTTGCTTACAGAAGGCTTCTCAGAGGACATGGCTATTGCGCTCAGACTGAAAGCCAATAAAGGGATAACTCATGGATAAACAGAATTTGGATTTGTTCCAGTTAAGTTATAGATCATGTTCAAAGACAAGCATAGGAGAGGTGCTACAATCAATGCAGAGTTTCTGGAGTGGAAGAGAAAAGAATAGATTAGTAGGAAGATGCCAAATCATGAAGAGTCTTGTTTAGTATGCAAAAGACTTGATAGCAGCTTGGAAATTTATAAGCTAGTTCTCATGAGTTTAAGATGTTTTTTTATGTTCTTGCATATGCACATATACACATGTGTGTCTATAATCATATGCATGTGTTAGTGTGCAGAGCAGATCCTCATTACATTTTTGAATAGATAATTGGAAACAAAACTAACTCAAAATCTGAAAGCAGAGAGGGGAAAGGAAAAGGACAAAATTAAGAACTGAAATCTGGATTTGAAAGGAAGATGTATTTGCTTAATCAGCGATGCAATTCAGGGGAAAATGGGATCAGAAGCAGACTTTGATTAGACTCAGTATACACCAAAAGAGAGAAAAGATCTGAAGTCAGTCATGAGAACTGGCTTTGTATTTATCATTTCCTGACATGGGTACAATAATGTAGGCAGTATGTTTGTAACCTCAGGGAATGACAGCTGCTTGTGACCATACTTGGTAAATTTATATACTATTACATATTCATATGTTCATATTAGACTCATTTAATTTCTTTTTTGGGAATTTGGCATTAGTATAAGTGCTATGCTACAGGAAACAATAGATGATGATGTCAATACTCAAATCTTTTCAAGCTGGTAAGCAATCTCCTTATTTTCAAACATGATAGAGTTTTATGATTTTGTTTGAATGTAAAGCTTGGCTGTAGTTTATTTTAACACTTAAGTTAGATTTAGTATGCCAGAAAATCAAACTATAGCTGAACACACTTAAACTGTCTGAATATGATGATTTATACCATCTGACCTAAAAGAGCAAACTAAAACCAAAAATTATAGCCAGTCAGGATAGACATGCTTATGCAAGAGTAACTTCCCCTCTTATCATTCCAAAAGCAATTATTTCTTAGAGGAAAACCTGCCATTTTCCCCTACTCTCCTTGGGGAAGTTTCTATAAATGTGGTGTATTACTTCATCCTAACATTTCTGGAAAACAAAGAAGTTTTTGTTCTCTGAACCCAAATTTGACTACCTCTTTTTTGAATCAAACCCCAAACCAGCTAGAATTGTGTCAATGGCAAAGTAGACACAAAATGACTTGATTGGAGTGTGTGTGCTCATTCGTGTCCAACTCATTGCAACCCAATGAACAGTAGCCCTCCAGGCTCCTCTGTCCATGGGACTTCCCAGGCAATAATACTGCAGCGGGTTGCCATTTCCTGCTTCAGGGAATCTTCCTGACCCAGGAATTGAACCCAAGTTTCTTGCATCTCCTGCACTGGGAGATGGATTTTTTTTAACCACTGTGCCACATGAGAAGTCCTTCAGTGATTTATATATTTAACTTTGGAAGAGGGTCCATGAAAAGCTTTTTAGGTGTTGAAAAATAATTATTTTCCTTCCCTATAAGTCCCTCTGTATAGAAGTTTAGAGGAGAAGCTTCATCCAGTCTTGCCCTAGCACTTCTAAAGACAGCTCCTGCCAATTCACCCTTAGCAATCTCTGCCAACAAAGATCAGAAAGGATCACTTGGTTCTCTCAGGCTTGGCAACCCAAAGTCATCCTATGTCACTCTTCTTTCTCCAGACAGATATCATTTGTTAAAAAAAAAAAAAAAAAAAAAAAAAACTTTTTTTTTTTTTTTTAATTTGGAATGAACGGAAAATGAGTTGAAAGAAGGGCTAGTTGGAAGAAGAACCTGAAGGTTTTGGTTGGTTTTCAAAATTGTAGTGTTCAAAGAAATGGGACTACCAACCATTGTCTTATGAGGCTATTTTCCTGATATGATGCCAACATGTTTTTGGATATTTCTGCCTTTCTAATTGTCATGCTTCTGGAAATGGTAAGGCATTTCTTTCTGAGTTTTTAACCATGTCCCATTTCTAGAGTTAGGAGCTTAGCTTCCTTTTACACTGAACAAACTTTTAGCTTCACCTGTCTGAGCCTCCATTTCATGAATTGAAAAAAAAAAAAAGCAAATTGAAGAAAGTCTCATATCTTTTCCAATTCTGTGAGTTTTTGTCTAACTATAATTGAGATCTTCAAATTGAGATCTTCAGGTACTGCACAATATTTCTTAGATAAAAGCCATTTATACCAGCCTATTTCTTTCCTCCTTACCTTCTTTTTGCATGACTTACGTCTACTAGAGGCTTTCCTGGTGGCTCAGTGGTAAAGAATTCACCTACCAATTCAGGTGACGCAGAAGATGCAGGTTTAATCCCTGAGTTAGGAAGATCCCCAGATGAGGAAATGGCAACCCACTCCTGTATTCTGGCCTAGGAAATCCCGTTGACAGAGGAGTCTGGTAGGTTACAGTCCACTGGGTCACAAAGAGTCAGACATGACTAAGCATACATTGAACCTGATATATCCACCAGGTGTCAAACATTTTATTATCTCTTTCTTTGTTCTGCTTTAAAGTTTATACCGCATGGGTTAGTTTGCATAGGGCTGCCATGACAAAGTGCCATTTACTGGGTGACTTAAACAACCAAAATTTATTTTCTCACTGTTGCAGAGGCTAGTCTGAGATCAAGGTGTTGACAGAATTTTTGGTTTCTTATGAGGCCTCGCTCCTTGGATTATACATGGCCATCTTAATGTCTTCACATGGTTTTTCTTCTGAACATTTTTGTGTTCTAATTTATTCCTCTTTTAAACATATGGCTCATATTGGATTATAGCCCATCCTAATGACCTCTTTTAACTAATTATCTGTTTAAAGACCTTTTCCCCAAATATAGACATATTCTGAGGTACTAGGGTTTAGACCTTCAACATGTACATTTTGCAGTGACACAGTTCAGCCCATAATACAGCATACAGATTCTACACCTTGTCTCCTTTTGTATATGTTAAATAAAGTGTCTTAACTGAGTCCAAACTGAATACTGTTTGTAAAAATAGTTGAGCTGTCAACTGCTGAGAAAATTTGCTTGAGTATGATACGCACAGGGACTTTTGTAAATAGGGCTGACCTAGAAAGTGTGTGTGTACAGGAGTGTCTAAGAAGGAACAAAAATGTACCAACTGAAAAAAATGCACAATGTGTGAGCTGTGAGTTGATTTCTTTGGGGTAAAATGAGGACTGTAGCATGGGAGACAGCACCTCAGAGAGCTCTGAGGAACTGCTCTGAAGAGGTAGGGGGAAAATCAGTATATATGTGATTCTGGTGAAGGAGGAGTACATGCAATCAGGCATACATTTATGCAGAAGCTGCTTCTAGTTTCCCGAAGGTTACTGCTAGTCACGAGGAGCAGACATCACCATGAAAGATTTTAGTGCTTTTCTAAATATGAGGAGATACAAGAATTGGGCTTATGAAATATCCTGAAAATACCTATTTGAAGACCTGTTCCACCAATTTTTCCGAAGGCACAGATTGCCTCATTCCTAATGTCCATCCTGAACTTCTTTCAGGGTGTGTTGAAGGTCAGCAGTTGCAGCAGCTTGTGATTTAATCCTTGTAGAGGAAGATGGTAAGTGTCAACTTAGTTGGCAGGTGGATATAAAAGTAAAGCAAAAGGGAGAGGTAAACTTTGTGTTTAACTGATCCTCAGTCCTGATCTAGTATCCTTCAACCCTGAAATAAAGTTTCAAGCTAAAACTGTGTAAGGCTTAGATAAGTCCATCTTCTTTTAAAGCTGTAGAGATTGAAAAAAAAAAATGCAATGTATTCTTAAGAGAAATAGTTTCTTCTTCACAACGTTCCCCCCAACCCATTTCTAACCTGATCACTTTGTCTTAGACCATAGGACAGCTTTGGTAAACTTGGGATTTAGTACAGTCCCAGGAGCAACTTGCTATGCATCCTTGTGATGGAGAGAGGAGCCTGAAAGAGGTAACATTGAGGCTGCTGGGTGAGGAGACCACAGTGGGAAAAAGTGGAAATGGTCTGAAATTCCCGGAAGCCTATGTAGGGATGAGATTGAAGTCATTCTTCCAAAATATGGGGTCTGCTAAGTAGTATATAGGGCTGGGCATTTATATAAATAAAACATCATATATGCCCAGCAACTGATGTTCTTCCAAAATATGGGGTCTGCTAAGTAGTATATAGGGCTGGGCATTTATATAAATAAAACATCATATATGCCCAGCAACTGATGAAGCTGTGGCAATTTGAGTCACACTTGTTAATAATCTCCTCCTCCAAACATTTTACTCCATTTTAAAATATTGAATATTAAGTGAGAATAACTGAATCACTTTGCTGTAGAGCAGAGATTGTGAATCAGCTGTGACATTGTAAATCAACTGTACTTCAATTAAAAATCTTTAAAAGATAGAAAAGAATATTAAGTTAAAGATATGTCACTTCCACATTCTGTGGAGCTGCCAACATATGGATAATGGTTTTGTGTAATTTTACTTACCCACTGTCAGCATTTTCTTTTAGTCTTTCATTATACAAGAATGTATAAAAATTCTATCACATCGTAGATACTCTGCATCTTTGTTTTCAAAACTTATGCTTTTAATGTTAGTAGTTTCTTTTTAGAAAGGGGACAGATGTTTAAAACTTGAGAATTTTGAGAACTTATCTTTAAATTAAAAATTGCCAAAGAAAAGTCTAAGTTATTTCGTTTCTACTCACTGAAAATCAGGAGGTGATATACATAAACCACAGAATTTGATCTGATATCTTAACCATCAACTAAATAGCAGATCAAGCCTCAGAGGCAGGATTCCATGCTGGATTTCATGGCAGGCACTTTCCTTAAGATGTAACAGATGGTGTTTGTGTTCAGTCATTAAGTCGTGTCTAACTCTTTGCGACCCCAAGGACAGCAGCACGCCAGCCTTCCCTGGCCTTCGCTATCTTCTGGAGTTTCCTCAAACTCATGTGAAGTGAGCTGATGATGTCATTCAACCTTCTCATCCTCTGTTGCCATCTTTCCCTCCTGCCCTCAATCTTTCCCAGCATCAGAGTCTTTTCCAATGTTGGCTGTTCGCATCAGGTGGCCAAAGTGTTGAAAACTTCAACTTTAGTATCAGTTCCTACAGTGAGTATTCAGGGTTGATGTCCTTTGGGGTTGACTGGTTTGATCTCCTTGCAGTTCAAGGAACTCTTAAGAGTCTTCTCCAACACCGCAGTTCTAAAACATCAATTCTTCAGCATTCAGCCTTCTTTATGATCCAACTCTCACATCTGTACATAACTAGTAGAAAAGCCATAGCCTTGACTGTATGGACCTTTGCTGGCAAAGTGATGTCACTACTTTTTAATATGCTCTCTGGGTTTGTCATAGCTTTTCTTCCAAGATGCAAGTGTCTTTTAATTTCATGACTGCAGTAACCATCTGCAGTGATTTTGGAGCTGAAGAAAATAGAGTCTGTCACTGTTTCCTCCCCCCCACCACCCCGTATTTGCCACGAAGTGATGGGACCAGATTCCATGATCTTAGGTTTTTAAACGTTGAATTTTAAGCCAGCTTTTTCACTCTTCTATTTTACCCTCATCAAGAGGCTCTTTAGTTCCTCTTCACTTTCTGCCATTAAGGTGGTGTCATCTGCATGTCTGAGATTATTGATATTTCTCCCAGAAATATTGATTACTGTTTGTGATTTATCCAGTCTGGCATTTCACATGATGTACTCTGCATAGAAGTTAAATAAGCAGAGTGACAATTTGCAGCCTTGACATGCTCCGTTCCCAATTCTGAACAGTCTGTTGTTCCATGTAAGTTTCTTACTGTTGCTTCTTAACCTGCATACAGGTTTCTCAGGATGCAGATCAGGTGATCTGGTATTCCATCTCTTTCAGAATTTTCCACAGCTTGTTGTGATCCCACACAGTCAAAAGCTTTAGTCAATGAAGCAGAGAGAGATTTTTTTTTTTTTCCTTTTTGAATTTCCTTGCTTTCTATATGATCCAACATATGTCGGCAATTTGATTTCTGGTTCCTCTGCCTTTTCTAAACCCAGCTTGTACATCTGGAAATTCTCAGTTGACGTACTCCTGAAGCCTAGCTTGAAGGATTTTGAGTATAACCTTACTAGCATGCAAAATGAGTGTAACTGTCAAGTACTTTGAACATTCTTTGGCACTGCCCTTCTTTGTGGTTGGAATGAAAACTGACGTTTTCCAGTGCTGTGGCCACTGCTGACTTTTCCAAATTTGCTGGCATATTGAGTGCAGCACTTTCACAGCATCAACTTTTAGGATTTGAAATAGCTCAGTTAGAATTCCATCACCTCCACTAGCTTTGTTCATAGTAAATCTTCCTAAGCCCCACTTGACTTCACATTCCAGGTCTGGCTATATGTGAGAGATCACACCATTGTGGTTATCCGGGTCATTAAGATCTTTTTTGTATAGTTCTTTTGTGTATTCTTGACACCTCTTCTTAATCTCTTTTGCCTGTTAGGTCCTTCCTTGCTGTTTCTGTCCTTTATTGTGCTCATCCTTGCATGAAATTTCCCTTGGTATCTCCAATATTCTTGAAGAGACCTCTAGTCTTTCCCATTCTATTGTTTTCCTCTATTTCTTTGCTTTGTTCATTGAAGGAGGCCTTCTTAGCCCTCTTGCTATTCTCTGGAACTCTGAGTTCAGTTGACTATATCTTTCCCTTTCTCTCTTTGCTTTTTGCTTCTCTTTTTTCCTCAGCTATTTGTAAAGCCTCCTCAGGCAACCACTTTACCTTCTTGCTTTTCTTTTTCTTTGGGATAATTTTGGTCACTGCATCGTGTACAATGTTACAAACCTCTGTTCATCATTCTTCAGGAACTCTGTCTAACAGATCCCTTGAATCTATTTGTCACTTCCACTGTATAATCATAAAGGATTTGATTTAGGTCATACCTGTGTGAACTAGCGGTTTTCTCTACTTTCTTCAGTTTAAGTCTTAATTTTACAATACGGAGTTAATGATCTGAGGCACAGTCAGCTCCAGGTCTTGTTTTTGTTAACTGTATAGAGTTCCTCCACCTTTAGGTATTAAAACTCAGAGTGGGACAATTCAAAAAAGGGTGACTTGAGATAAGAAATTTTACTAAATCTGTTTTAAATATCGTAGAATATTGGATGAATAATATCTTTTCTCCCATGTTCTTGGGTGAGTTAGGGATTTTAGGATTATCTGATACTAATAAAAAGTAAATGAAAGGAGTTAGATTTGAAACAGACAAAGCTTGATATATAAAATTTTGCATGTTGAAAATTCATTATGAGCAACATAATTTTAGAAATATGAAGGACAATATATACTATAAATGATAATGGGTCTCTGTTATTGGAGATGTCAATGAAAGCCCTATTTTTCCAAGTAAGAAAAAATGTATAGTATATTCTTTTCACTGCCTGTTTTGAGTAAGATGCCAAAAGAATTGCTGCACATCCATAATAGGAATATACAGTCCATCTGAAGAATATTCAAATAGTTCTCAAGAAATGAGAAAGGAAGTGATTTCAGAAGTGAAAATTCAATGAGTTTGGGGATTTTAAGAACTTTTCTAAGTTGAATATCTGACCACAGAGTTAGAATGTTTTAAAATTTGACAACAAATTTGTGTTAAAGTGAGTTATGGATGCCAGATGTAGATTTGAGTTCATTCTAAATGAGATTCAGCACGTTGGACAGGGAGGTCAGTATTGTCTGGGAAGGTTTTAAACAGCCAACTCCTTATTATTCATTGAGAACTAGAAATATTGAGCCATTAGGGTAGATAAAGGAGTCATAATCAGTAAGAAGCTTCACTGGGAACAATGGAATTTTGACTAGTGTATATCTGAGTAACTGACATTTCCACTAGCTAGACTGTAATGAAGAACTATATATACTAGCATTTTTCCAGATTGTTTTTTTTTTTTTTTCTATGTATGTGTGTAGTCCTTTCCATGTTCATTGTTCTGAGTATACTTAAATTCTTTAATCTGTAGTTTTATGCCCTTCAATTCTGGGCACTTTCTTCTTTTAAATAATTTACTGTTCATCATTTTCTCTTTCTCTCAATTACTATTTGCTGAATCCTGATCCTCTTTCATTTTTTAATTCCAACAGGCCTCTTCATTGTGTTTTAGTCCTATTTTCTTGGTGATCCTTTTACCTTATTTTCTACATATTTTCTTTTTTAAAAAATGTTTTGGCTGTTTGACATTAATTTCTGAGTGTTCTCACTTCACTTTTCCTCTATTTTTATTTTATTAAAAAAAAAATTTTTTTTATTAGTTGGAGGCTAATTACTTCACAACATTTCAGTGGGTTTTGTCATACATTGACATGAATCAGCCATGGAGTTACACATATTCCCCATCCCGATCCCCCCTCCCACCTCCCTTCTCCACCCGATTCCTCTGGGTCTTCCCAGTGCACCAGGCCCGAGCACTTGTCTCATGCATCCCACCTGGGCTGGTGATCTGTTTCACCATAGATAATATACATGCTGTTCTTTCGAAGCATCCCACCCTCACCTTTTCCCACAGAGTTCAAAAGTCTGTTCTGTATATCTGTGTCTCTTTTTCTGTTTTGCATATAGGGTTTTCGTTACCATCTTTCTAAATTCCATATATATGTGTTAGTATGCTGTAATGATCTTTATCTTTCTGGCTTACTTCACTCTGTATAATGGGCTCCAGTTTCATCCATCTCATTAGAACTGATTCAAATGAATTCTTTTTAACGGCTGAGTAATATTCCATGATGTATATGTACCACAGCTTCCTTATCCATTCATCTGCTGATGGGCATCTAGGTTGCTTCCATGTCCTGGCTATTATAAACAGTGCTGCAATGAACATTGAGGTGCACGTGTCTCTTTCAGATCTGGTTTCCTCGGTGTGTATGCCCAGCAGTGGTATTGCTGGGTCATATGGCAGTTCTATTTCCAGTTTTTTAAGAAATCTCCACACTGTTTTCCATAGTGGCTGTACTAGTTTGCATTCCCACCAACAGTGTAAGAGAGTTCCCTTTTCTCCACACTTTTCCTCTTTTTTTAAATAGATGTCTTTATTTCAAGGTTACAACATTATCTTAACTATCTGAAGATATTAAGTATAAATTTATTTAAATATTTTCACTCTGTATTATCTTTATGTCTTCTGAATTCCTTTTGTTAGGTTTTTTTGGCCTGCTTTGGCCTTCCTCTTCTATGTTGGAGGCTTTTCTTGAAAGTATATTGATCTTTGTCCTCTGTGTGAGTAAGGTGATGAAACGCTGATTGGAGTGATGTATACACGGGTGTGGCATGCCAACTGATGAGCTTCCTGTAACCAGCTGGATGAAAAGCTGATGTTTCCGTTGCAAGTACTATGAATTTCTACGTCTGTATCAAATTTCTGGCTCCTCTAGACACTGTTGGGGGCTGTGAGTCCTACTGCTGATGCTCAGGAGGCAGATTTGACAAAGAGGCTGGAGTCTCAGTAGGTACTCTGCAGACTTACACTGAATTTCCTTGTCATTAGTCCAGGACTCACCCTCTTTTGTGCTTAGAATTTCAGCCTCTGGAAACTTACTGACTCAGTTTCTCTGTGACAAACTCTTCCTGTCTCCTGAAGTTGTGGAAGAGATGCAGTCACCTGTCGCTGCAGGTTAGAGTGGACACCTGGGGCCTAAACACTCCATATACAACCTTTAAGACCCCTGTTTATTATCAGGTTTCTACCTAACTTTCACTTTGCGGTTCCCCGTGCTCCTAACTGAACTGAACTGATGCTCCTAATTGTTGAGCCTTTCCTGAAATCCTCTGAGATGTATTGGTTAAGATTTTTTTAGTTATCTCTACCTCCTCCACCACACACAGGTACTTAAATTTGACTTTTCCTGTCTCTGCTAAGAGTTTCATAATTCCTCTTTTTTTTCTTTAAATAATCATGACTTAAGATTGTAGATATCTTTGAATTTGATTAAGCATGAGGTTTATATTTTTGTTTCTTTACTCTTGTTTTTTATTATGACTTTCAACAGAAGAGGAAAATAGAAAGATCTCCACTTCACCTTCTTGAAACTAGAAACTTAAAGCAATACCTTGTAACTTCTGAAGATAAAAATATTTGAGGACAATAATATAAGAGTAGGATAGCTTAATGTTGCCAGCTCACTTTACTGGCAATAAGACAATAACTTTGTGTTTAAATTGTCCTGAAAATCCATCCAAACATGAGTCTTGATTTTTGACCTGATATCATACTTTTCATTATTCTTTATATTAAAGATATAACATACTGAGTCTTAGTAATAGAACTTTCGAGTTTCACAAAAGTGAAATATGGTCATATCACAAACATGCCCTGTTCTTTACAGACTTCTCTTCCCCTCAAACCTTTGGATTTGCCATGTCCTCACTCTTCCTCAGTAGATGGTGTCACTGTGGACTTCCTAAATCATCAAGTTTTCACTTCTTTGAAGTTTGTGCCACCAAACCTTTGTTCCTCCTTTATGATTATGGTGAAAGAAAGTTGCTCAGTCGTGTCTGACTCTGCAACCCCAAGGACTGTAGCCCACTAGGCTTCCTTGTCCATGGACTTCTCCGGGCAAGAATACTGGAGTGGATTTCCATTCCCTTCTCCAGGAGATCTTCCTGACCCAGGGATTAAACCTGGGTCTCTTGCATTGCAGGCAGTTTTAATAGTGTCTGTTTGGTACTACAGCCCCTGCCTGGATTTCATTCTTTTCTGCTTCCTCAGGACCCTACTTCTTTCATCATTTCCTCCTTTCACTTTTTATTACCTACATCTTACCAACATTTGAACATGCTTTAAGTCTCCATCCTGAAGGAAATCCACCTTTCTTAATGTCACATTTCCCTCCAATTACTAACTCACATTTCCCCTCACTTTCACAGAAAAGCTTCTAGAGTTTTCTATAATCATTCTTTCCACTTCCTCAATTCTTAACTCCTGAACATATTGCAGTCTGGTTTCATACTTAGCATTCTGTAGAGACAATTCTCATTGAAATAAAAACTTTAAAATGACTTTCCTGTAACCAAATACAATGGACATTCTTTAGCCCTTACAGTAGTTAACTATTCTTCAACATTTAGCACGGTGAATATCTCCTCTATTCTAGGAACACTCTTCCTCTGATTTTCATAATGCTATCAATCAGATTGGGTTAGCTTATGCTACAATAAAGAACACCCTCCATATCTGTAGCAGGTTGACTTAGGGCTATGATCTGCCTTGTCCTCTTAGCTCTTGGACACAGGCTGATGGAGCAGACATTGTCTGGGGCATAGCCAATCATTGCAGCAAAGGAAAAGAGCAGAGCAAGTCAGATACTAGCCCTTATATCCTCAATCAGGAATTAACAAATGCCACTTCTGCTCATACTGCCTTGGCCAAACAAATTAAATGACCCTGGTGTTGTTTAGCCACTTTTTGTTGTTAGCCTGTTGTTGTGTTCAACTCTTTGCAACCCCGTGGACTGCAGCAGGCTAGGCTTCCTTGTCCTTCACTATCTCCCAGTTTGCTCAAACATGCCCATTGAGTCAGTGATGCCATCCAACCATCTCATCATCTGTCACCCACATTTCCTCCTGCCCCCCGATCTTCCCCAGCATCAGGGTCTTTTCCAATAAGTCGGCTGTTTGCATCAGGTGGCCAAAGTGTTAGAGCTTCAGCATCAGTCCTCCCAATGAATATTCAGGGTTGATTTCCTTTAGGATTCACTGGTTTAATCTCCTTGCTGCCCTTGGGACTCTCAAGAGTCTTCTCCAGCACCACAGTTCTAAAGCATCAATTCTTTGGCATTCAGCCTTCTTTATGGTCCAACTCCCAAATCTGTACATGACTACTGGAAAAAACATAGCTTTGACTAGATAGATCTTCATCAACAAAGTGATGTCTCTGCTGTGACCCCCTCTCTCTCTCCAAGAGAAGTGTAAACTTATTAAGTGCTTACTGGGAATAATTTGAAAAGCACTCAAGAGAACCATTACCATCTTCTACCACAAAATTTCATAAAATAATCAAATCTAGGCAAGTCATATAAACCAGTATACACAATATTTATAAATATCACTTCAGCCATTTTGCCAACTGAATGAATCAATTGTGACTGAAATGATAGACATATATATTAGGAATAGATATGATTCAAATAATTACAAAGATTGTACTGAAATGCAAATATATAAATTCACCCATTTATTTGATAAAAACTTACTAAGTATTTATTTTATTTTCATTAAGTTCTTAATACCTACTTGGCACAGTGCTAAATGATGGAGATTAAAACAAGGCATGATAAGAATGGAAAATAGTGTATAAATCTTATAATTATTGATTCTGCCCCCTCTCAATGAATTCCTTTACAAGTATAAAAAATAATCTGAAAATATAGTTATTATTGCCTACCAGATAGAAATTTGAATATGTTAGCCTAAAACATCTTAAGAAAAGAAAATGGAGCTCTTTTAGTGAAGCTGATTCTTGACTACAGTAGTTAGTTAAATACATTCTGACTCTCGGAGATGGGTAAATAGGATATCTCTCCCAGTTATCACCTAAATCAAAATCTTGCTTCAAATTAACAAACATATATTCTTCAGAAATGTTGGCAATTTTCAGAGGGAGGACAATTTTTACTTGGAAAGAAGTCTCTGGTGAAGTTATTAACATGTTAAAATCATTTCAGTCATTTAATAATTTTAATTAACATTTTTAATCATTAAAAAAAAGTCCCCAAGTGAACATTCACAAGAGTGGGGCTTCAAAATGAGCAAGCTTGTATCCAGCTAATCCATGTCTGGAGCAGCTGCCAGAAGTTCTAGACCAATTCCACATAATATGTAGGGTCTATAATCATAAATATAAATGCTGAGACACTGTTTCACTTCCACCTCTCTTACACACTTGCTCTTTTTCTAGCAGGAAATGGCATGTGAACAAATGAGATAATAGCTGGAAACATGGAACCCTGCTCGTTAAGGCAGAGCGCACTCCAATTGTAAAAGCTCTTCAAAGTTTCTATGAAAAAAGAAATCACAGGGGTTTTCAAGTGCTTTTTGAGAACATGCTGCGATGGAAAGAAAGTTAGATGAAAGATAGTGCCTGGGAGCAGACAGTAACTCAGGAGTCTAGTTATACAACATTTTTAAGGTGGAAAAAACCATGCTAGCACTTCCCAAATCAGGCCAAATTCATTTTAGCTTATGCAGTTGTTTCCTACTGAGTCAGTTCTCTATAGAAGACAGAGACGTCCAACACTTCTGTAATAGGTCAGGGACAAGAATGTGTGGCTGGAGGAGAGAGCTGAGGCTCACTCTAGCAAGGCAGTGCTGCTCCAAGGATCGTTGCACATGGAGCCCTTAAAGAGCAACTGGTTTTTATTTCATGTAGGAAAAATATATATGAGTCAATCTACATGGATATGAATTCATTTAAACCTGTCTGTATTCAGTTACTTTCTGAAGGTTCATGATTATTTTAGTTGGAGCTTTAAGACTACAGGTGCCCTTCAAATATAAGCCTTAAAAAGTCTTATTGACATTGACATTTACTAAGTAAAAAGGACAAGTTGAGTTACAGGGTGCATATATACCATGAGGAAATGCAATAGTCATAAAAATACGGCATGATTGTAATGTTAAACTACGTCCATCCGCACACCCTCCAATTTGCTTTGTCTGGGAGTTTCTTGAAGGCTCACACAGGCATTCTAGGCTTAAAAGGCTCACTGGCTAAAATAAAGAGATCTCTGGCTGACTTCCCTCCCAGAGAGAGTCCGTGGTCTCACATCTCTCTTTTATTCAGAAATAACCCTGACTCTGTTTTTATATAGCTCAGTACATCATCATAGCTGACTCAAGGAAACCAGACGAAAGTGGCAAATGTTCCGCCTAGACCTACTTCTTTGGTTATTCCATTTAGGGGGAAACGTGTGAAGGCATGATCTCCTGTTGAGACTTGGCCCATGATAAGTAGAAGAAAATATCCATATTAGGAAAGGGAAAGTTGTTGCGAAGCCCAAGTTAAATATGACAGCCTTCCTCCCCTCAGGTTCCCATGTGTGGGTATGCACGCTTGACAGAGGGATTAAAACATCCCTGGTTTCATCTGGCTTTATTTGGCACATGTGAATGCTATTTCTCTTCTCAATATGATTCTTTCTCTGGCCCAGTTCCAATGATCTCACTGTGGAAATCTTCAACACTAAACTTCGTGCGTGAGAAATTTTAGAGTTTTAAAAATTTGGTTTATTTTAAGGAAAAAAGTCAACTTGAAATAAAACACCAGTAATCCTATGGACAACATAAACTGATATATACACATAATATAAGTGATATAGAATTTCCCTACAGAGCCCCTAAAAAGAAGTTCACACTCAAAACCTCTTTGTATATGCAGGACAGCCTTTCTGAAGAGTGGATATTTAACATGTGACCAGCCATGCATTCTGTCTACAAAGTGAACATTCCAATGAAGTGAATTACATCAAAATGTATTTCCAACTGTGCAGGATAAAAATTGTTCCATAATTCAATTCGATAAACATGGTGTGTACTTTTAAGAAGGTGTATAGCACAATGGTTAAGAAGACAGACTGTGACTTACTACTTTTGTGAACTTAAGCAAGTTTTTTCACATTCTAGGCCTCATTGTCCTCTTCTGGAAAAGGGATGATGAAAGTACACAGAGTTACTGTGAGGGATGGCGTGGTTAACATATGTAAAAAATGCCAACAGCAAGGCCTGGAACACGGTTAAGGTTGCATCAGCGTTAGTTGCTGCTGCTATTGGCCTGTTGGAAGCACCACCCCAGGTGCTGCAGGGCAAACAAAGGTGAATGAGTGATAGTCCTTACCTTCAGGGTACAGAAAACTGGGAGGTATCAGTGTGATAATTCAACACAGGCAGCAATAAGAGCTCCAACAGAGATGCAGATTGCAACTGGCAGTACACAGGAAGGACAAAGTTGGTGCAATTTGAGGGGGGGCGGCAATCTTAGATGATGAGTAGTATTTTGACAGGTAAAAGGAGAAGAACAGGGAACTATCCAATAAGATAGGAGATGCAGGGACAGCACCTATTCAAAATTGGCTAGAATGTAACATGTAGCATCAATGCAACTGACCCTCTTTTCTGTGCCCAGTACCCACCAGGACTAATCTATTCCAACATTCTTTCCTGCGGAGTCTGATTTGTCACAGAATCCTTCTTAACGTAGGGCTCAAGGAACCACTGCCTCTTCACTAATTTGGCTTGGGTAAGGCAATCTGTTTGCCACCTCAGATACATGTGATGAAGTTGTGTATATTAATAGATAAAGCTGAAGAAGTAAAAAGCGATGATAACTATCACATATTGAGTAGTCATGTGTACTTTCATATATGTTATCTAATTTAATTCTCACAATGAATATTCTTCTTATTTTGTATGAGACTGAGAAAGGGTAAGAACTGTTTTTAATATTACTTAGTGAGAAAAATGTTGAAGGCAGAATTTAAAACCAAGGTATTTAAAATTGAAAAGCTATGTTCTTAATCACATCTGATATCATTTAAAATAACAGGGGGATAAATATTAATCATAAGCCAGCCCTTAATTTCATGTTAAAAAAATTTAAAAATCTATTCCTCATGTATAGGGAAGCTATTAAAGGCTTTTGAACAAAAGAATAGCTGTTAGGTTTGTGCTTTGCCACCAAAACTCTGGTGGAAGGATGACAAATGTGTTGGCAGTAAGGAGATTAGACAAGGGATCATCAGTGTGTTAGGGGGGGAAATGAGGATATGAGTGGAAAGCAAGTAAGGAATCAAATTAATAGCTTCAAGTGAAATTCACAGGACTCGACTGCATAGAAAGAGGTGACATTTATGAAATTTGGAGTGTGGCAGTTTAACAACTGATATGAGCAGGAAGCAGGGAATTAAGTTTCAGATAGTGGTGGAATATATGGATGTGGATTTTTTTTTATCAAATCGTTTCTTTCAATACTGTCTTTGTATAGACAAGGTTTAACACGTTAAATTTTGTTTTTATAGTCAAAAAATAGTGCACACCGCTTTAACAAAATTCTGAACATCTTTTGGCCATATCAAGAATGGGCACATTCTTGATTATATTTGTGTGTGTGTGTGTGAGACAGAAGAGTGTTCCAGGACTCAATCTAAAATAACTGTTTGACACTATCAGAGACATACTCCAAATTTCTCATTAAATCACTTCTTTATAAAAGACAAGGTAGATTTATTATGTCTTTGTCATTCTTCCATGGTACTGAATCCTTGGCCAGTCAGAAATAAACTCAGTGCCAGGGTTTTCAGCAGTCTGACCTACTTAGCTAGGTGTTTTTTTTTGTTTTTTTGAGTTTGTAGTTGAATTCTGCTGGGAAGGTGTCAGAATGTTAGCTCCTGTGACTAGTAGACAGTAGAATACTCTGTATTGTTGGAAAGCTTGCAAGTTAGTGAAGCTCAGTCCCTGCTTTCCTTTAACCATATGGGAATTCCTTTCACTCGATAGAGCATGGCAGAGTGTGGATGTATTGATGCTTTTCTTCTATCTTTAAACATCCGTTACCATTTATATTATAGTGGTACCCAGGAACGTTATCATTCTAAATAGTATTTCCATGGAGCAGGTAGGTAATGCATGGATTGCCTTACAGAAATTTATTTCAGTAAAGTCATCAACACAGATGAGGAAATATTAAAATAAGAGGAATTATATGCTAAAATACAAAAGTGACAGTAGACATGAAAATATCAGATGGTGAGAAAACACCATCTGATAAGCTGACTAACTGATGAAAACACCATCTGATAAAGCTGACTAACTTTTATACTGTGGTGGTGGTGATGGTCTAAGTCGCTAAGTCATGTCTGACTCTTGCGACCCCATGGACTGTAGCCCGCCAGGCTCCTCTGTCCATGTGATTTTCCAGGCAAGAATACTGGAGTGGATTGCCATTTCCTTCCCCAAAATTAAGCTGTGGTCACTAATAAGCTTGATTTTATGGCAAATACTAATATTCCCAATAACTAGAGATATCATTTTCCATTAGAATAATTACAGTCTTTAATAATTCAATAAGCATTAAAAGTGATTTGTTTTTCTTAGAGGCAGCTGTTAAACATCCAGGGGTAAATCGTATTCAAAAAGTTTAGCATTTTCCTAGGCACTTACAGCTCATTATTCTTAAGGAATTTAGGAAGTAATAAAGCCATTGGAGACATAAAATAAGCATGAAGGCATACATATAGAAGAGTAATTAAAGAGAGAGAAGACTGCGGAGGCAAATGCTTATCTGTAGGTGCTGCAAATATTCATTAGAAAGAAAAGGCTCATCTAAAAACAACAGGTCCTGATTTACAAGCTAAAAGAAGAGTTAAAGAAAGGGGGTAGTCATTCACCTCCGAAAGGACTAAGGTTTGGAAATTGATCAGTGTTTGCTCTTAGGGTCATTGAATTTCTGTGTAGCATCAATATAACTTTGACTGAAATATCCTTAGCTTAGAAAATTTAAGCAAGTTAACGGCTAAAGATTGAGTAAAATGTGGCTGGCAATCATTTTATGAACATCTGTCTTCAGAGGAATATGATTACTGATTCAAAATTGTAGGGAAAAAGTGACAAACAATCAGGGTCTTGGCTGTAATGTTCATATTTGGGTTCTGAGCCAGCTTCCTCAGAAATCGGTTTGGTAGTTCCCTCCTCCCTCCCTGTCCTTGGCACACAGACCAGCTGCCTGTCCCCAGAGTCCAGCTGTGAAGAATTGCAGGAGGCCCTCTCCAGGGGTGCCAGCCCCAGGAATGTTCTCCGTGCAGATTTCTCCCAGAATCTCAGCGTGGCAAAGCACACCACGCAATCATCTTTTTATTTAGACTTTCAAATGAATGTAAAAATATTTGGCATGCTCTTTCCACCTTTGCTACTATTCATTTAGTCTTTGCCTCTGAAAAGTATTGCCAAGAGGAAAGTTTCCTGTGTTTATTTTATTTCTAGCATGACATCTTGCTTTGAAAACTTTGATTGTGTGTATAGACAGGGAATGAAAAACATAGGCTTCGTTTTTTTCCTTCTTTGCCTTAATACACAGTCTTAAGAGGAAATTCAAGGTGAATGATGAAAATCACAAGCTTATAAGATCTTACGGAAAGAGTTTATATGCTGTCTCAATGATAGACGTTTTATTGCACCTTCAAAGGCACCTGAACAGCAAACAACCTTTGCAAGAGCCTTAGTAAATCATTAAAACAACTAAACTTAAGGTATGAGTTTTTCCTTTATTCAAAAATTAGATAGGAGATTAGTATGCTTTTTTTTTAATTGTTGTTAGAAGTAGTAAGAGGTGTGGGAGACTTTTTGTGTGTTCATCTTAAATTTTGGTACACAAGTGGTTATGTTCAGTTACAGGTAACAAAATAAAGCATCAAATTTAAGGTTGAATAATTTTATGGGATTGAAGGACATGAATATCTTGGTGTGGGGGAAAGGGAGATATTTTCAAGAGCCGACTTATCCCTTGAAATTGACAGAGTAAGTATATTAGAAAAGGGTAGTAAATGGATATAAATTTAAACTTGGTGAGAAAAAGGCAATAATGAGTCTTCTAACTCCACTTAAGATTGCCCCTGTGACCAAGGAACTCTACATAAAAGAAAATGCTATGATCTCACAAACTGTAAAACCTGTACTTGCAGAAAACTAATGAATTTTAGTGAAAAGAAACTCAGCTTAAGAATGTGACAACCATGATAAGGTACTGAAAAGTCCACTTCCCTAAGGCAGTTAGTATGGACTCTATAATAAACTAAATACTGGGAAATTTAATTTGAGTTTTCCAAACTGTGTGCCCAGATATGTATGACTGAAGCATAGTTTCAGAAAGCTATAAAGCAACCATGTTTCTTGACAAGGACTGGTAGTCTGCTTACACATGAAACTTAAAGAAAAATCTGAGGATTTCAGAGAATATGAAAAGTGTTAACTGCCAAGTATCAAAATCTAGAATTAGGGAGAATGAATTGGTGGTAGGGAAATGATTAATTTGGAAGTCACATTGGGTCAAGTCTCATCTTTTTTTCCTACTTTTAATCTAGGATTACTACATTTTCTTTGTTTAAGATAGAATTTCAACTTTATCTGTGAAAGATATGCCAATATTTAAATTCTTTGACATATTATTTCAGATAATGAAAAATTTATCAAATTGTACTTATTTTGAAAAATTATTGAAACAATAAAATTCCAAGATGGCAAAATAACTCTGTTCACCTTGTAAACATCACCTCTGTGCCGCATTGCTACTGAAAGAGCTTGTCAGTAGGGGAAGGAAAGAGAACAGAACTTAGTGTGTTGAATGACTTGTAGACGTGAAGGAGGAAACAGACAGAACAGGCTCCATCTTGAAAGCAGGACTCCATCTTGGGCTGGACCGTGGACTTTGAGCTCTATGCCCAGTATCTATGGAAACAACAGGCCAACTGGAAAACCAGGCCCCCGGGAGGAAGAGCCCCAGGGCTCGTACCTAGACTTTCCATCGCCTAAAAGGATACCCCAATTATCTGTGTAACCGAATAGAATCATACATTCTATTATGCTTATTGGGGTGTGACCACAGGCCTGTTGATAATTGTCTGCTGTTAACTACCTAGGCTTAAGGCAAGTGAATCACAGGTTGACTTTGATTGTATCTTTCTTTTCCTTTGTTCAGACTAGTTTCAGGGAATTTGGGGAGTTGGGTTTGGGTACGTACACTTAGGGTATATAAGGTTTTCACAAAAAATTGGCTGGGGTCCTTGGCTAAGAGGAGACCCTGCCTTGGGCCTGTGGGTGTAATAAACTGCACTCCACTATCTTCATTGTCCTTCTGAGTGAGTTTGTTTCCCGGAACGCGTGGCTACAACCGAAGTAGGTGATATCTTCACAGAGATCCTGGGGAAAGTCAAAGGCAGGTTTACCAAAGGAGTGAAGATGTAGAAGGGGTTATATGAGGCAAGCTGCGTGAATCCCCCATGCCAGAAAAAACGTGTAGAAAAAGGATTCTGAATGTGAAAGTGAATTTTGGAAAGAGCGGGACAAGAACATTAAGACATTTAGAACTTTGTTAGTCTTGGTGTTAGGAGCATGTCTAGATTAACATTAAAGGAAGTCATAATAGACATGTCTCAGCCTCTACCACCCACATTCTGACTGTGTTGAGTTACAAGAAGACACTAATCCCTGTCCTTCCTTTGTGGCTGAGGAGCATGGACAAACCTCATTCCCTGAACCCTTAAAACTGTCAGTCATGGTAACAAACTCTTAATTTTCATCTTATTTGATCCTCACACTAACTTCAAAACAGTGAATAGTACCTTCCCCGCTACCTCCCACCATCCCCCTCTCTCCCCAGCTGCTGGATTGAGACTCTGACTTGTTAGATGATTTAAGGCAAGCCAAAACAAACAAACAAACAAAAAACCACCTCAAAAACCCACCAACAATAAAACTGGGGTTTAACCCTCAAGCAATCGGACTCCAGACTCCAAAGACTGGGTACATCCTGGTTCCTTGAGACACAGGAACTTCTATCAGAGAAATGTCTGGAGAACTGGATGCTATTTAGTCTTCAGGCTCTGCTCAGGCCAGAGCAGCAGCTCTCTCTAGTGGGGACAGGAACTGAAGAAAAATTGCTAGGATTTTAGGACTTCCTGCAGCCAGTCTCAGGTCCTTCACTTCTATTTTCCCTCATCTGATTCTGAGATGCAAATATTTGACTTCTGCTCCAAAAGAAGAAAAAGAGAGTGTAAGTCTCAAAGAGTCAAGGGAATGAATCCTGGTCTAGTTTCTCCATTTCTCCAGCTTCTCAATCCCTTCCTAGTTCCCAGCATCAAAGAGTATGTAAAACAGGGCAAGGTTTGGAAGGAAGGACAGCAGCTTTTCCCTGTCTGCTTTGTTTTCTGTCACCCTTGAAATTCATCGTATCTTTCTCTAACTGTGATGTAGCCCTTTAAAAGCAGACTACTTGTTCTCGGAGTTTGGGAGGGCAGGCGGCCAGAGGTCACTGTCAGGTATGTTAATTATTGTGCTCTATATGGATGTCTACACTGCAGCCCTGGTTGTGACATTTTCTGCTTATTAAGTAAGGTTTTTTTTTTTTTTTCTTAATCAAGTCTTGAAATTCCTCAGAGCAAAGGAAGTTTATAAATGACACTAATTGGAAAGAAGCTACCTCCAAAGCATGGCTCAACACAGGATTTTTCTCTTCCTAGATCATCCAGTGCTTTACCCCAGATAGATAGGAAAGTCAATCCTACTCCCCTCTTATTACTCTCCTGCCGTCTATGAGCACAATGCCTAACCTATCCCTGGGGTCTTGGCACACTCCTTCAGCAGAGGAGGTGATGTGGAAGGGTAAAACAATTACTCAAACGCACTTTGCAAAATTTCAGTAGTTGGCAAAACTTGTTCCGACCTTTCTGTTGGATTTTGCCATCATTTTAATTACTTTACCATCATTTGCAGGAGAGAAGATGTCTTTGAATGTGCCCCATTTAGGGAAATCTTTAGGGTCAAAACTAGGTGTACATTTTCATCATTTCACAAGTTGTCAAAGTAACCAGTATAGTGAAATGACAGGAATTGAAAGAAAATAGGTTTTTGCAAAGCTTTTAATTAAGGTAGGAGGGCATTTTATTGCAATTGTTTATATTTGATGTTAACTTTTTTATTGGCTTTTTATGTTTACATAAACAGAAAATATATGAGGTTATTGCATCCAAAATTTTGCTTTTAATTTCCTACAACTGTTTGCCAAAGCCCTTGTAAATTTCTTTCACAAGGTTTTCACCCAAGAATTTTTGGACCAACTACGGTAGTCTTTATGTTCCTATGTGTTTGACTGATTATTTCACTATAACTTGGGTCTTATTTGCAAATAAATTAATTTACACATAGCATGCTGAAGAATTTTCAGTGTATTTATTATCTAAGGTAAACTTAACTTCTCTCTGTTATGATGTCTAACACCCACAAGGATAAAGCATTTTATTTCATAACAATTGTTATTACTGTCATTCCTTTCATTTACTTTTCCATTGTTTTCTTTTGAAAGATATCAAGATTATGGAAAAGCTGCAAAAAAGGACCCTTCAGTCAGACTCATTAATTGTTAATATTCAGCCATTTGAGAGTTAATTGTAGACATCATAACATTCAGCCCAGTTCTTCAACACATCTCTCCTAAAACCAGAACATTCTTTCACAACCTCATTATAATGATCATAACAAAAATTGACATTAATATTATACTTTTATCTATGTATAATCCATATTCATATTTCCAAAGTTGCTCCAATAAAATCTTTCATAGTTTTTCATACCCTCTTTCCAGGTGCTTAGAAACAGTCATGTATTATATTTAGTTATGAAATCTCCTTATCATCCTCTAATCTAAAACAATTCCCAGCTATTTTTTTCTTTCACTATATTAACATTTTTAAAGAGATTGGATCATTGTTTTGCACACGATTACTGAAATGAATATTTTCTCATAATTAGATTCAGGTAAAGAACATTTTTGGCAGAACAACAGATGTGATGTTGTATCTTTCACAGAGTATCATATCAGGAAATGGATGAAATAAATATATCCTAATTTGGAAAATTAAGTTTGATGCCTTGGTTAAGGTGATGTCTGTTGGATTTCTTCATTGTGTAGGTACTTTTGTCTTTTGTGATTAGTAAATACTCTGTGGAGTAATATTGTGAGAGTGTATAAATATTTATTTTCTGGTAATTCTTAAATGGTTTTGGTATCCATTAATACATATTGTTTGAATCAATCATTACTTCGGTCTCAGCAAAATGGTGTTTTACCAATTATATTGTTTTTTCTACATTTATTATCATTTTTCTCTAAATAAGAGCTTTTCATTCTCCCTGTCCCAAACAATTGAAGTAGTTATATTGGGCTATCATTATGAGTGAGCTCATTTTTATTCAATGTATTATAATTTATTTCACTCATTATTTGTTATGAAGTATCAAGTATTCCAAATTTGGCCAGTGGAAACTCTGCTCGACTCTGTTATCTGTTTCAATTGTCCTATTCACATCATTATTAGAAATAGTCTCTGAAGATAATTTAAAATAATACTTCAGTTCAGTTCAGTTGCTCAATCGTGTCCGACTCCTTGCGACCCCATGAATAACAGCACTCCAGGCCCCCCTGTCCATCACCAACTCCCAGAGTTTACCCAAACTCATGCCCATCGAGTCGGTGATGCCATCCAGCCATCTCATCCTCTGTCGTCCCCTTCTCTTCCTGCCCCCATCCCTCCCAGCATCAGGGTCTTTTCCAATGAGTCAACTCTTCGCATGAGGTGGCCAAAGTACTGGAATTTCAGCTTCAGCATCAGTCCTTCCAATGAATACCCAGGACTGATCTCATTTAGGATGGACTGGTTGGATCTCCTTGCAGTCCAAGGGACTCTCAAGAGTCTTCTCCAACACCACAGTTCAAAAGCATCAATTTTTCAGCGCTCAGCTTTCTTCACAGTCCAACTCTCACATTCATACATGACCACTGGAAAAACCATAGCCTTGACCAGACAGATCTTTGTTGGCAAAGTAATGTCTCTGCTTTTTAATATGCTATCTAGGTTGGTCATAACTTTCCTTCCAAGGAGTAAGTGTCTTTTAATTTCATGGCTGCAATCAACATCTGCAGTGATTTTGGAGCCCAAAAAAATAAAGTCTGACACTGTTTCCACTGTTTCCCCATCTACTTAGCCCACTTATTTGTAGGAGTACTTCAACGCCCTTATCACATTAATTTTTACCTGTGAAAAATCATAGAATCTTTCATCTTCAATGTTTAAAGAGCTTAGAAGCTGTTCCTCCCATCTTCACAAGAAAAAAGATGAATATACGAAAAAAATAAAAAAAGAAACAGTACCCTTTCTTGGTCCCAGCAGTACACTTAGTTCTCAGGTCAATCTCTACCTTCAAACCAAACAAACCAAAGCTCCAAGAAAGTCACAACCAAGATCTGCCTACCTGCAGCACCAGTCATTGGGACATTACAAAGCTTACAGTAAGAATTAAACAGTAATTGTAATGAATTGTTGGATGCTGACCATGGACTTGCAAGAGAATGAGGAACTCTTAGAGGACACAGTCTTAAAGGAGCCCTCACACTTTTATAGTGTGCTTTCAGGAACCCCATCAAATCCTCTTGGTAAAGAGTCAAGAAAGATCCCCTGTGCCTCTTTCAGGGGAAGGCAACAAAAAAAATCACAATTTAAAAACTCACCCAGAACATACACCATGACAAAATCCCATTCTTCAGGGTATAAAACTTTACCAGAGCCTTATTCCATCCAGGGAAGGGGCATGTACCCAACTCTGACACTTTCTAGCCATCTTGTTTCATCTAAGATGGGGAGTAAAGCTAAGAAATATTGATAAAGTTCACAGCCAATTAAAAGGCCAATTAAAAGACAGATTTCATTGTAAGATTATTGAATAATCTCCCGCCCCCCACCACACACTCCAGTAGGCCACCAGTAAAATAACAGAGGATTACAACTGAAAGGCCTGGAAGGCATAGGCTGTCTCTGAGGAATTCTTAGGGAAGTTCAAAGACAACAGAGAGACAAAAATAAGGACAATAGATGTGTTCGAAGCCTCTAGTGTGTACACCTACTTTAAACATTGAACACAGCTCAACTTCTAGATAGATTAAACATAAAACCCTACACTGAAGGCCTATTTACCCTGGTTCTTGTTACCCAATACATCATATCTAACTTCCAACAAAAAAATTTACAAGGCATGCTAAATGACAAGGAAAAAACCATATTCTGAAAATATCTTCTCTTTAGGAAAATATTTTGACTTTTAGTCGAGTTAAGATGGACTTGCCCTGAAAATTCCTTTGTTATGTTTATGTTGTGAAATCCCATGTGTGATATCTGATTCCTGCCTATAAAAATCAACATGGAGACTCATATAACATGAAGAGAAACTTAATAATTAATCCAGCACTAGAAAAAATAAGTAGTTGACTTAAAGAGGTAAGATTAAAAAGACATCAGTAGACCAGAAAGCCGACTATTTTCCTTGGGAACAGAGAAAATAAAGTGAAATATTTGCATTGAAGGGACCTGCTGGTTTTATGGTCACATCTGCTAACCAGTCTGCATCCTTGGCTCACAGAGATCCCCATGACTGCTGAAAAAAAAGTGACTCAGAAACATTTCCCCTTCGTGTAGCCTAGCATATTTCAGCAGTCTGTGTTCCCAAAACTCGCGGTTGAAAAATACTCAACTTCATGCCTACATTTCCTGAAAAGAAGATCAGTCCAGAGGTGATTCAGTAACACATGAAGCTTGCTCTCCAGACATAAATATGAAATACAAATCAGAAAGAACACTGGCATAGAAATGACAGAAACCTCATCATGTCGAGTTGGGAAGTCAATCTCATTCTTTGTTAACGGAGATTGAGTGTTCCTTGGCATTGGGTAGTGCCAACAATGGGCTAGGTGCTGTAGAGAACATAGACTTAGACAAAGTTCTTGCCCAAGGGGCTCGTAATCAAATCAGACAAACCAGACGCTAACACAGTCCAGCAGTCTGGAGTGGAGAAAGTTGGGTTTATATGGGGAACCTAAGGTCACTCTGTCCACGAGTATACTCAACTTCCCTCCAACTAGCTTGGTCTCTTGTGTTGTAAGTCTGAGAGAAAATTTTAACATACTTTCCTATTCCTTTGCAACATCACCCAGGAAGTCTGTTTTGTGAGAGAGTAAAGTTGGGTTTTCATTGTCATGTGACAGGATTTAGGATAAATTCTATATAGCACATGGCCTGGTTTACTGGAGAAGGAAGGAAAAACTCAAAAGTCAGAGCCACTAGAAAGAGAAGTGCAGTTATGTAGGAGAACATTCCACAGAAAGGCCTGTGGAACCAGATTTCTGCTGAGCCTTGATACATATCAGTCATTTTGTGATGTGACCACTCTCATCTCTCCTCTGTCACAAGCAACCTTGACAAGGGAATGAACTGCTTGGCAGAAGACATTCTGGATTTAAATTTTTAGCTGTTTATAAATTTCTGAGTATACCAGTAAGCCAACAATTGAAACTCTTTGGGCCCACGTGATATTCCCAGTGTGGGGGCAATGTATGTCAGTGTTCACGGGGGGTTCTGAATTTAAAAAGCAATAAGTGGAAATTGAAAGTGTTAGTTGTGTCTGACTCTTAGTGACCCCATGGACTGTAGCCTGCCAGGCTCTTTTGTCCATGGATTTCTCCAGGCAAGAATACTGGAGTAAGCAGTCCACTGGAGTAGTAGTTCTCTACTGTCCATTCGCTTCTCCAGGGGATTTTCCCAACCCAGGGATAGAACCTGGATCTCCCATATTGCAGGCTGATACTTTACCATCTCAGCTATCAGGGAAGCCCATTAAAAAGAGTAATTCAAATGTGGGTTAGAAAAGTTCCTGTATCCTCTACTAGCACTTAGTGCTTACCTCTATCATAGCACTTACGATACTTATCTATTTGTCTATAAACCACCCTCCATCACTTGGATAGCACTTGACACATAATAATAAAGTGAAGTCGCTCAGTCGTGTCCGACTCTTTGCGACCTCATGGACTGTAGCCCACCAGGCTCCTCCATCCATGGGATTCTCCAGGCAAGAGTACTGGAGTGGGATAATAGGGTTCTAATAAAAATTTGTGTATTAGTAAATTCCCAAAAGTACCAAACCATCTCTAACTCTGCATTTTCTTTAAACTCCCAAGGAAAACTCAAGCATGATACCTACAAAGATCTTCACAGAGTCCCCAAACCCTGTTAAGTTTATTTTTCTTTACAGCCTAGGGACCCCAGTTTTATATTTAAGCATATAGAATGATACCCATAGTTAATTAGTTAGAATCACAAGTAGCCACTACCAAACCTTCATCTATTCCATAGTTTTGTGCACATTATACACACAGAATTGTATCACTATTAATTTGTGTATGTATCAGTACCAATGCAAGTCGAACTCAGAATAAGAGCATTCCAAGTATTTAAGAAAAACCTTTGTGAATTTAAGTCATGTGGCTTTTAAATAATTTTGTTTCTTTAAAGTTCCTTGAAGACCTTGTGGATTTTAATGGAGGAAATAACTTTAAAAAAAAGAATACTGTGTGGATATATAACATATTACAGACTAGCTTCTAGTAAGAGTGGTGGGTTTACACACAGATGTCTTGGAGTCAGTCAACTGGTGGTAGAAGACCAGAAGTGTGTCCTAAATGCCTGTAAATGTTTTAGTCCTAATAACTAAGCCAAACCCAACACTGCTGAAGTTAGAATGAATTAAAGGACCTGCCACACCTGTGTGGGTTGCCTCCCCTCCTCGTGAAACAGTGTCTGGGAAAAGCTTTGCTTTCTGAAAAAATAAAAAAAATTCTGTAATGCAAATATTTATTTAGACTTTGGATAGGCTGAGAAGGTAGAGTTTCTAATTTAATCTGAAACTAGTTTTTCATCTCTAACGTCATGGGGAAATGCTATCTTGGGCTGGGCTGAGAATACTTTAGAAATTTGCCTGTTAGTGAGCTAGAACTCTATTTTAGTTGTGTAGAAATGGGTATATTTTATGCAGATACTCTTTTCTAAGAAATAAAAACCTGTCAGAGACCTGTGTAACTGTAACTTGATTTCAGAGGGCAATGTGTCTAACCTACACATTGTACAAATTAGAAAACTGTGGTTCTGAAAGTTGAAGTGACTTACTCAAGGTCATGACTCCTGAGTAGTGATACTGAACAAAATCCTAGGTCTTCTGAATCCAATTCTGTGCTCCTTCTTTTAAAATCATTAATGATGTTTTCTAAACTTTTAATTTTGTGATAATTATAGATTCACATATGGTTATAAAATTATTATCCCCTCACTATTCCTTCCTTCTTACCTTTTATTTTTTCCCTCAATGTAACACCTGGCAAAACCATAGTGTGATATTACAACCAGGATGTAAAAATTGATATGATCCAGATATAAAATATATACAACATAACACAGATTCCTCATGTTGCCCTTTTATAGCCACACCCACTTTTTCTCTCTTCCTCATCCCTTTCTTAATCCCTGACAATTTTTTTTTCATTTATTGTTATTAGTTAGAGGCTAATTACTTTACAATACTGTAGTGGTTTTTGCCATACATTGACATGAATCAGCCATGGATTTACATGTGTTCCCCATCCCGATCCCCCCTCCCGCCTCCCTTTCCATCCCATCCCTCTGGGTCTTCCCAGTTCACCAGCCCTGAGCACTTGTCTCATGCGTGCAATCCCTGACAAACAATTTGTTTTTAATTTCTGTAGTTTTATTATTTTAAGAATGCTCTATGAATGGAATCATAGTAGCCCTTTTGGGGCAGATTTTTTGCACTTAGCATAATTCTCTGGAGATTCATTGAATTTGTTGTGTATATCAATATTGTATTCCTTCTTTTTCCTCCTGTGTAGTCCATGATATGATTGCACCATGGTTTAACCATTTACCTATTGTAAGACATCTATGCTGTTTACAATTTTTGGTTAATACAAATAAGTGTGCTGTAAAAATTCCAGTAGAGATTCTGTGTGAACATAAGTGTTCATTTCCCTGAAGTAAATACCCAAGAGAACAGCAGCTGGGTTGTGCAGTAAATGTGTTTTTAATTTTAGAAGAAAGTGCCAAGTTGTTTGTCATAATGGCTGTACCATTTTATATTCCTACCAGCAATAATAAGTCATCCAATTTCTCTGTATTTTTGGCTGCATTTGGTGTTGTCACTGTTCTTTTATTTTAGCTATTCTAATGGTGTATAGTGATACCTCACTGTGGCTTTAATTTGAATTTCTGTATGATTGATGATGTTGAGTTTTTCTCATGTGCTTATTTGCCATCTATACATTTTCATTAAATATGTCTTTACCTCCTTTGCCTATACTCTGACTAGTTTATGTATTTTTTGTTGTTGTTGTTGAACTGTTGAGTTTTGAGGTTCTTTATATATCATAGATACTAAGCCTTTGTGATACATGTGGTTTGCAAATCTTTTCTCCTAGTCTATAGTTTGTCTTTTTACACTTCTCACAAGATCTTTCACACACACAAAAAATTAACTTTAACGAAGTCCAGTTTCTAAGTTTTCCTTTTATGAATTGTGCTTTTGATGTGAAATCCAAGAATTCTACTAACATATCCATAAACTCAGCATTTAGCGCTTTTGTGTGTATGATGAGAACACTTAAACTCTTCTCTGTGCACACATTTCAAGTATGCACGTTTCAAGTACTCAATAATAGAGTATTATTAGCTATAGTTACCACACAACAATTGTTGCCAGAACTCAACCATCTTTTGTACTGAAACTTTGTACCCTTTGACCAACATCTTCCTAACTCCTCATTTCCCCAACCCTTGGCAACCATCACAGAGTAGGAATTCTTTTTTTCACATGTGTGAGTCTACAGTACTTGTCTTTCTATATTTGGGCTATTTTGTTTAGTATAATATCCACCCATTTCATCTGTGTTTATGCAAATAGTGGGATTACCTTTTCTTCTAAGACTGACTAATATTCTTTTGTTAGTTCACGTACTGTTGGAGCCTGGCTTGGAGAATTTTGAGTGTTACTTTACTGGCGTGTGAGATGAGTGCAATTGTGCAGTAGTTTGAACCTTCTTTGGCATTGCCTTTATTTGGGATTGAAATGAAAACTGACCTTTTTGAGTCCTGTGGCCACTGCTGAGTCTTCCATATTTGCTGGCATATTGAGTATAGCACTTTCACAGCGTCAACTTTTAGGATTTGAAACAGCTCAACTGGCATTCCATCACCTCCACTAGCTTTGCTTATAGTGATGCTTCCTAAGGCCCACTTGATTTCACATTCCTGTATGCCTGTCTCTAGGTGAGTGATCACACCAACATGATTATCTGGGTCATGAAGATTTTTTTGTATAGTTCTGTGTATTCTTGCCACCTCTTTTTAATATCTTCTACTTCTGTTAGGTTCCTACCATTTCTGTCCTTTATTGAGTCCATCTTTGCATGAAATCTTCCCTTGTATTTTTCTAATTTTCTTGAAGAGATCACTAGTCTTCCCCATTTTATTGTTTTCCTCTATTTCTTTACGTTGATCACTGAGGAAGGCTTTCTTTTCTCTCATTGCTGTTCTTTGGAACTCTGCATTCAAATGGGTATATCTTTCCTTTTCTCCTTTGCTTTTCATTTCCTTTTCACAGCTATTTATAAGCCCTCGTCAGACAGCCATTTTGCATTTCTTTTTCTTGGGGATGGTCTTGATCCCTGTCTCCTATACAATGTCATGAACCTCCATCCATAGTTCATCAGGCACTCTGTCTATCAGATCTAATCCCTTGAATCTATTTCTCACTTCCACTGTATAATCATAAGGGATTTGATTTAGGTCACACCTGAATGGTCTAGTGGTTTTCCCTACTTTCTTCAATTTAAGTCTGAATTTGGCAATAAAAAGTTTATGATCTGAGCCACAGTCAGCTCCTAGTCTTGTTTTTCTGACAGTATAGAGCTTCTCCATCTTTAGCTGAAAAGAATATAATCAACATGATTTTGGTATTGACCATCTGGTGGTGTCCATATGTAGAGTCTTCTCTTGTGTTTACTATGTGAGGGTGTTTACTATGACCAGTGCATTCTCTTTGCCCTGCTTCATTCTCTATTCCAAGGCCAAATTTGCCTGTTACTCCAGGTGTTTCTTGACTTCCTATTTTTGCATTCCAGACCCCTATAATGAAAAGGACATCTTTTTGGGGTGTTAGTTCTAGAAAGCCTTGTAGGTCTTCATAGAAACATTCAACTTCAGGTTCTTCAGCATTACTGGTCATACTGGCATAGACTTGGATTACCATGGTATTGAATGGTTTGCCTTGGAAACGAACAGAGATCATTCTGTCATTTTTGAAATTGCATCCAAGTACTGCATCTGCATTTTGGACTCTTTTGTTGACTATGATGGCTACTCCATTTCTTCTAAGGGATTCTTGTGCATAGTAGTAGATATAATGGTCATCTGAGTTAAATTCACCCATTCCAGTTCATTTTAGTTCGCTGATTCCGAAAATGTGGGCATTCACTCTTGCCATCTCATGTTTGACCATTTCCAATTTGCCTTTATTCATGGACCTAACATTCCAGGTTCCTATGCAATATTGCTCTTTACAGCATCAGACCTTGCTTCTATCACCAGTCCCATCCACAACTGGGTGTTGTTTTTGCTTTGGCTCCATCTCTTCATTCTTTCTGGAGTTACTTCTCCACTGATCTCCAATAGCCTATTGGGCACCTACCAACCTGGGGAGTTCATCTATCACTGTCCTATCTTTTTGCCTTTTCGTACTGTTTGTAGGGTTCTCAAGTAAGAATACTGAAGTGGTTTGCCATTCACTTCTCCAGTGTACCACATTTCTGTCAGAACTCTCCACAATGACCCATCCATTTTGGGTAGCCCTACACTGCATGGCTCATAGTTTCATTGAGTTAGACAAGGCTGTGGTCCATGTGATCAGAATGGCTAGTTTTCTGTGATTGTGGTTTTCAGTCTTTCTGCCCTCTGATGGAGAAGGATAAGAGGCTTATGGAAGCTTCCTGATGGAAGAGACTGAAAGGAAAAGGAAAGGAAAGTGAAGTCATGTCTGACCCTTTATGACCCTGTGGACTGTAGCCTAGCAAGCTCCTCCATCCATGGGATTCTCCAGGCAAGAATACTGGAGTGGGTTGCCATTTTTTTCTCTGGTGGAGACTGGGTCTTGTTCTGATGGACTGGGCCATGATCAGTATATCTTTAATCCAATTTCCTGTTGATGGGTGGACCTGTGTTCCCTCCCTGTTATTTACCTGGGTCCAAACTATGGTGGAGGTAATGAAGATAATGGTGACCTCCTTCAAAATATCCCAGCATGTACTGCTACACCCAGTACCCCCAACCCTGCAGCAGGCCACCACCAACCCACACCTCCACTGGAGACTCCTGGACACTCCCGGGCAAGTCTGGGTCAGTGTCTTGTGGGGTCACTGCTCCTTTCTCCTGTGTCCTGGTGCACACAAGGTCCTGTTGTGCCCTCCAAGAGTCTATTCCCAGTCCTGTGTAAGTTCTGGTGGCTCTGTGGTGGGCTTAATAGCAACCTTCTCCAAGAGGGCTTATGCCATACCCAGGTCTGCTGCACCCACAGCCCCTGTCCCTGTGGCAGCCCGCTGCTGACCCGCACCTCCGCGGGAGATGCTCAGACACAGTTCTGTCTCAGTCTCTCTGGGGTCCCTGGGTCCTGGGGCACACAAGGTTTGTTTGAGCCGTCTGAGCATCTCTGCTGGGAATGGGGTTTGATTCTAAATGAGAATTTGCCCCTCCTACCATCTTGCTGGGGCTTCTCCTTTGCCCTTGGATGTTGGGTATCTCCTCAAAGCCGCTCCAGCGCCTCCCATCTTACTGGGGTTTCTCTAACCTTGGATGTGGGGTATCTCCTCACAGCCATCCCAGTGAAGCGCAACAACCACATGCTCCAGTGCCTCACAGCCACTGCATCCTGGAAAATTCTGAAAGAGATGGAAATACCAGACCACCTGACCCACCTCTTGAGAAATATGTGTGCCGTCAGGAAGCAACAGTTAGAACTGGACATGGAACAACAGACTGGTTCCAAATTGGGAAAGGAGTACATCAAGGCTGTATATTGTCACCCTACTTGTTTAACTTATATGCAGAGTACATCATGAGAAACGCTGGGCTGGATGAAGCACAAGCTGGAATCAAGATTGCCGAGAGAAATATCAATAACCTCAGATATGCAGATGACACCACCCTTATGGCAGAAAGCGAAGAACTAAAGAATCTCTTGATGAAAGTGAAAGAGAAGAGTGAAAAAGCTGGCTTCAAACTCAACATTCAGAAAACTAAGATCATGGCATCTGGTCCCACCATTTCATGACAAATAGATGGGGAAACAGTGGAAACAGTGGCTGACTTTATTTTTTTGGGCTCCATAATCACTGCAGAGTGTGATTGCAACGATGAAATTAAGAGACACTTGTTCCTTGGAGGGAAAGTTATGATCAACTGAAACAGCATATTAAAAAGCAGAGACATTACTTTCCCAACAAAGGTCCATCTAGCCAAAGCTATGGCTTTTCCAGTAGTCGTGGATGGATGTGAGAGTTGGACTATAAAGAAAGTCAAGCACTGAAGAATCGATGCTTTTGAACTATGGTGTTGGAGAAGACTCTTGAGAGTCCCTTGGACTGCAAGCAGATCCAACCAGTCCATCCTAAAGGAGATCAGTCCTGGGTGTTCATTGGAAGGACAGATGCTGAAGCTGAAACTCCAGTCCTTTGGCCACCTCATGCAAAGAACTAACTCATAGGAAAAGACCCTGATAATGGGAAAGATTGAAGGCAGGAGAAGGGGACAACAGAGGATGAGATGGTTGGATGGCATCACCAACTCAGTGGACATGAGTTTGAGTAAACTCTGGGAGTTGATGATGGACAGGGAGGCCTGCAGTGCTGCAGTCCACAGGGTCGCAAAGAGTTGAACACGACTGAGTGACTGAACGGAACTGACTGAATATTCTCTTATATACATACACCCGGGCCTGCAGCACATTCGGAAGAGAACACCAAACACTCCAAAGCTCTGCTCAGGCTCTTTTGAGGAGGCACCATGCCACATCCTGCTCCATCATAAATACAGCACATTTTGTTTACTCATTCATCCACTGACAATTGCTTAGGTTGCATTTGTATCTTGGCTATTCTGAATAATGCTGCAGTGAAAATGGGAGTGTAGATACTTATTTCTTTTCTTTTAGATATATGTTCAGAGTAGAATTGCTATGAAATAGTCTATTTTTAATTTTTTGAAGGATCTTCATACTGTTCCATGATGCCTGTACCAATTTATATTCCCTCATATCTGTACCAAAGTTCCATCTTTCTCTGCATCTTCACCTACTCTTGTTTTTGTTTGTTTGTTTTGTTGTTTTTTAATTAATTGCCATCTTGAGAGGTATGAAGTGATATAATGCTGTGGTTTTTATTTGAATTTCCTTAATGGTTAGTGATACTGATCACCTTTTTGTATACTTGATGGCCATTTTTTGTCTTCTTTTGGGAAATGTCTATTCAGGTCCTTTGCTTATATTTTAATCAGGTTCTCTTTTATATTTTGCTATGAAATTATAGGAGTTCTTATATATTTTGAATATTAATTCCTTATCAGATGTATGATTTGCAAATATTTTTCTCATTCTTTAGGTTGCCTTTTTACTCAGTTGATTGTTTGCTTTGCTGTGCAGAAGCTTTAGGTTAGATGTAATCCCACTTGTCTATTTTTGCTTTTGTTGCTTGTGCTTAGGAGAACATATCTTAAAAAAAAAAAATCATTGCACAGGCCAATGTCAAAGCGCTTTCCTATGTTTACTTCTATAGTCTTATAATATCAGGTCTTAAATTTAAGCCTTGAATCCATCTTGAATTTATTATTCATATGGTGTGAGACATGGGTCCAATTTTACTCCTTTGGTAAAGGAGTAAAATAGATAGTAAGATAGTAAAATAGTAAGTAAGTAGTAAATAGATAGTAAGTAGTAAAACAGTAAGATAGATATCCAGTTTTTCCAACATTATTTACTAATGAGTGTTATCCTTGGCACCATTATTGAAGATCCGCTGACCATAAACGTATGGATTTTCTGTCTTTTCTCTTCCACTGGTTTATATATCTGTTTTTATGCTAGTACCATACTGTTTAGATTACTAGAGCTTTGTAATATATTTTCAATGGTCTAATTTCTCATCACTTTTTTGGGTAATATATTTTGAAATCAGGAACTATGGTGTTTTTAGCATTGATCTTCTTGTTCAACATTTGTATTTAAGAATTTAGCTGTTTGGGATCACTTGCAGTTCCATATGGGTTTTAGGATTAATTTTTCCCCTTATTTCTATGAAGAATGCCATTAGAATTTTGATAGGCATTGTATTAAATCTGTAAATGACTTTGAGTACTGCAAATACTTTAATAGCATTCGTTCTTCCAATCCATGAACATGGAATATTTTTCTATTTATTTATCTTTTTCAATTGTGTCCTTTTCAATTTCTTTTGTAATTTTTTAAAGATGATTGTTTTTTATTTATTTATGGCTGTGCTGAGTCTGTCGCTGAGAGCCAGCTTTCTCTAGTTGTGGGGAGTGTGGACTACTCTCTCGTTGTGATGCATTGGCTTCTCATTCTGGTGGCTTCTCTTGGTGCAGAGCATGGGCTGTAGACCACGGGCTTCAGCGGTTGTGGCACAACTCACTGGTTGTGACTGGCAGGCTCTAGAGCGCTGGCTCAGTGGTTGTGGTTCACAGGCTTAGTTGCCCCATGGCATGTGGGATCTTTTCAGAGCAGAGATTGACCCACCTCCCTTGCATTGGCAGGTGAATTCTTAGCCACTGGACCACCAGGGAAGCCCTATAAATATCTTATAGTTTTCAGTGTACACATCTTTCACCCTCTTGGTTAAATTTAATCCTAAGTATATTATTCTTTGTGGTGCTATCGTAAAGGTAATTGTTTTACCTTATTTTTTGGCTAGTTAGTTCATTTTTAATGTATAGAAATGCAGAAATTTTAGTGTATAGAAATTTTTGTAGGTTGATTATGTATCCTGCAACTTTACTGAGCTCATTAGTTCTAAGAGCTTTTTGGTGAAATCTTTATGATTTTATGTACATAAGATCCTGTCATCTGCAAATAGAGATGGTTCTACTTCTTGTTTTCCAGTTTTGATGTCTTTTCTTTTTTTTTTTTTTTCTCTTGTTCAATTACTCAGGCTAAGATTTTCATTACCATGTTGAATAGTGGTGCTGAGTGAGCACCCTTGTTTTGTTTCTGATCTTAGAGGGTAAGCTTTCAACTTTACATCATTGACTCAGATTTAACTGTTGGCTTATCATATAGGCATTTTTAGGTTTTCCAGATTTCTGGCTTCTTTCAGGTATAGGGTATGTGTGATAAAAAGAAAATCCAGGAAATTCATTACTATGTAATTCCTTCTGTCCTGAAGTCTCTGATCATCTTCTTTCCTCCCTCAACCTTTCAGAGACCTTTAATATTATTTTACACATATTGCATAGGGATTTTAGTTGTACTCAGTGAGAGGAATGAGAAAAGGTATATCTACCTACAATTGGAAGTCCTGCTCCTTCTTTCAAAACGAGGCATGAAATGACAGTCACCAGGAGGTGCTGGATGAAACAGTAAGTATATGACACTGTTATTATTAACAAATTAACCTTAGGAATACGTCTAGCCATTCTCAGCCTACTTTACCCAGGCAGTTGTTTTATTCCACAAAAGCAAATTCCAAGTGGGTGAAACTATATTTTTTAATTTTTGGTGGTTCACTCATTGCCTACCACTGCTATAAGCAGTGTAATGTAATGGTTAAAAATGAAGCTCTGAAATGAGCCTTCAAGGGTTCCAATTTGGGCTTAATAATGTACTAGACACTATGACTTCATGTGAGTCTCCTGACTTCTCTAGGTTTTCCCAACTCTAGAGATAATAATGATTAATCTCTCACCAGGCTGTGTAAGTAAGTGGGATGAAGCACTTAGCACACAGCCTGACATATCATTAGTTTGCAGTAAATGTTAGCTTGTATAATATGCTAACATATCATGTATAATTAATATAGAAACATTAATAAAGACTTGCTGAATAGATCTTATATGTTTTCCATTACACTTTGGTTTTAAGTGTTGCCTTGTAATGTATTTAATGCTTATTTGGTATCCCCTGCACAGACAGAGAACTCACATAATCTTGAGTAGTGATTTTTCTGCACTATGTCACCATATTCTCTACTGTGGCATTTTGGTCAGCATATTCCACTGGATGGTTGGTAGTGAAAACAGATTCCATTTGTTTCCTGCAAAACAAAAACTTTGTCAGAGAGGAAAACATTTTTATATACAAACGAATGCTTACTGATAATCCAGGTAATCCCAGACAGACAAGGCAAATTTTCCAGAGGAGCTGTCTGTACTACTCAGATTTATCCAACTTTTCCCCTCACTTTGGCAGTGTAGAGCTGATTCTAAACATACCATGAAATAAGCTGTACATTTGGCTCTAAATTTATTCTATTTGGTCCAAAATGACATCAAAATCATCAACTAAGTACACGTTGACTTGGAAGGAAAGAGGAAGAAACTCAAGTAAAAAGTGACTTTTGCTGCCAAAATTTGAGTTCTCTTTCAGTGGCTGCTACAACCTCACTAACACCCAAGGCAAGCAAGAGGCAGGCATCTTTTATGCTCTAGGTGTTAGTGATGACATGAATTATAGTGGGAAACAATACAGCACTCTTAAAAGTTCTGGCTGGTTTTAAAAAAGGGGAAATGGATTTTCAATATCAAGCCTTAAAATTGTTCATCTGGCTGGTCATCCTATTGTTCTTACTCCTCTGGTTTTAAATTAAATCATGTAGCTAAAATGATAGATTTTCAAAATACTCTAACTACCTTATGGTTTTACTTGTATGCTTCCAGTATTTTGGTGTCTCATTTTATCATTTACAAGGGAAAAAAATCACTCCCAGTCCATGCTGTTCTCTAATGTGTTCTCAATATTTTGGTCAAGTAATAATGGATAAGAAAAAAATTGATAGTGTACCATTATGGTGCTGATAAGACAATTGGATGTAGTTTAGGTGAAGCAAACAAACACTGAAAGTAGTGTAAACAGACATCCAAAAACCATTAATATTTTTAGGATGTTAATTTTTTTTAATTTTTATTTTTTATGGATGCATAGTTGATTTTCAATATTATGTCAGTTTCTGATATAAAATGTTTCATATATATATCATATATCAATATACATTCTGATTATATATATTCTTTTTCAGATTACTTTATATTATAGGTCATCATAAGATATTGAATATAGTTCCCTGTGTTGTATAGTAGTACCTTGTTGTTTATCTATTTTATATAGAGCAGTATGCATCTGTATTCTTTTTGATGTTGACGCAGATAGATTTGCTTTCCTAATTTCTCTTTCTGATAGTTCAACTATAGTATATGGAAATGCAACAGATTTACATATGTTAATTTTCTATCCTGCTAATTTACCAAATTCATTCATGAATTCTAGCAAGTTTGGGGGGTGTCGAGAATATTTTATGTGTGGTATCATGTCATCTGCAAACAGTACAGCTTTTGTTCTGTCTTTCCAATTTAGATTCCTTTATTTCTCTCTCTTGTCTCAATGGTATGACTAAGACTTCCAATACTTTGTTGAATAAAAGTGACAAGAGTGGTTATCCTTGTTTTGTTCCTGATCTTAAAAGAAATGATTTTAGGTTTTTGCCATTGAATATGATGTTAGCTGTGGACTTGTCATATATGGCCTTTATTATGTTGAGGTCTGTTTCCTCTGTACCCACTTTGTGGAGAAATTAGGTTATAAATGGATGCTGAATTTTGTCAAAAGATTTTTTTTCTCATTTATTAAGATGATCATATTATTTTTATTTTTTCAACCTGTTAATGTGGTATTAATGTGGTTCAGAATGGGGAAAGGAGTACAACAAGGCTGTGTGTTGTCACCCTGCTTATTTAACTTATATGCTTATGGTATATCATGCGAAATACCCGGCCGAATGAAGCACAAGCTAAACTCAGGATTTCTGGGAGAAATATCAATAACTTCAGATATGCAGATGACACCACCCTTATGGAAGAAAGCAAAGAGGAACTAAAGGCCATCTTGATGAAAGGGAAAGAGGAGAGTGAAAAAGCTGGCTTAAAACTCAACATTCAAAAAAGAAAGATCATGGAATCTGGTCCCATCACTTCACGGCAAATAGATGGGTAAACAATGGAAACAGTGACAGACTTTATTTTCTTGGACTTCAAAATCACTGCAGATGGTGACTGCACTTGCTCCTTGGAAGAAGAGCTATGACTAACTTAGACAGCATATTAAAAATCAGAGATATTACTTTGCCTACAGAGGTCTGTACAATCAAAGCTATGGTTTTTCCAGTAGTCATGTATGGATGTGAGAGTTGGACCGTAAAGAAAGCTGAGCACCGAAGAATTGATGCTTTTGAACTGTGGTGCTGAAGAAGACTCTTGAGAGTCCCTTGGACTGCAAGCAGATCAAACCAGTCAATCCTAAAGGAAATCAACATTGAATATTCATTGAAAGGACTGATGTTGAAGCTGAAACTCCAATACTTTGGCCACCTGATGTGAAGAGCTGATTCATTTGAAAAGACCCTGATGTCAGAAAAATTGAAGGCAGGAGGAAAAGAAGATGAAAGAGGATGAGATAGTTGGATGACATCACTGACTCAATGGACATGAGTTTGAGAAAGCTCCAGGAGATGGTGAAGGACAGGGAAGCCTGGCATGTGCAATCCATGCAGTTGCAAAAGGTCAGACAGGACTGAGCAACTGAAAAACAACAGCAATGCAGTGTATCAAGTGATTGATTTGTGGATATGGAGCCATCCTTCCATCCCTAGGATAAACCCCACTTGACCATGATATATCCTATATGATCTTTTTAATATATTGTCAAATTCAGTTTGTTGATATTTTGTTCCAGATTTTTGCATCTATGCTTATCAGTGATATTAACCTGTAATTTTCTTTTTAAAAATTATATCTTTGATTTTATTATCAGGATGATACTTGTAGAATGATTTTGGAAGTGTGCTTCCTCTGCAATTTTTTGTCAGTTTATCATCTCCTTTTTTACTTCTGACTTTATTTATTTGGATTGTCTTTTTTTTTTCTTGATGAGTCTGTCTACTAAATGTTTATGATTTTTTTCTTTTCAAATAAACAGCTCTTAGTTTCATTGATTTTTTGTTAGCTTTAATATCTATTTCATTTATCTGCTCTGATCTTTGTTATTTCTTTCCCTATACTGAATTCTGGTTTTCTTTGTCTTGTTTATCTAGTTCCTTTAGTTGTATTGTTTGTTTATTTCAGATTTTTCTTGTTTCCTGAGATGGTCTTTTATCACTATAAACTTTCTTCTTAGAACTGCTTTTGCTGAGTACCATTGATTTTGCTTTTGTTTTCATTTGACTCCAGGTACTTATTTCCTCTCTGATTTCTTCAGTACCCTACTGGTTGTTTAGTAGCATATTGTTTAGCCAACATGTACTTTTGTGTTTTGATTTTTTTTTCTTGTAGTTGATTTCTGGCCTCATAGAATTTTCTTTAGAAAAGATGTTTAGTTATGATTTCAATCTTCTTAAATTTACCGAGACTTGTTTCATGGCCTAGAGACTTGTTTCATGGCCTTGTTTCTGTCCTGGAGAATGCTCCATGTGCACTTGAAAAGAATATGTATTCTGCTGCTTTGGGGTGGAATATTCTATATTTATCTCTTAACTGCATCTGAACTACATGTATCATTTTAGGCCAGTGCCTCCTTATTAATTTTCTGTCTGAATGATATAAGTGGGATGTTAAATTCCCATGCTATTTTTGTAGTACTGGCTATTTATCTTTCATGGTTGTTAATATTTGCTTTATGTATTTAGGTACTCCTATGTTGGGGACCTATTTTTCTCAACAATTGTTATATCTTCCTGGATTGATTACGTAATTTATCATTATGTAATATCTTTCTTTGTCTCTTTTTTACAGTATTTGCATTTTGTCTCATGTAAGTACCTGGCTTTCTTTATGTTTCCATTTGCATGAAATACCTTTTTCATCCCCTCACTTTCAGTCTGTGTGTGTTTTTAGAGCTGAAGTGAGTCTCTTGTAGGCAACATATATGGATCTTGTTTTTACATCCATTCAGCTATTCTATATTTTTCAATTTGAACATTGAGTCTGTTTACATTTGAAGTAATTATCATAACTGTGTATTTATTTGCTGCCATGTTGTTAATTGATTGGGGGTTGTTTTTGCAGTTCTTTTTTGTTCCTTTCTTCTTTTGTGTTCTTCCCCTGTGATTTGAAGACTATCTTTAGTGTCATGGGCTTCCTGGGTAGCTCAGCTGGTAAAGAATCAGCCTGCAATGCAGGAGACCCTGGTCTGATTCCTGGGCTGGGAAGATCTGCTGGAGAAGGGCTAGGCTACCCACTCCAGTATTCTTGGGCTTCCCTTGTGGCTCAGCTGGTAAAGAATCCTCCTGTAATGCAGGAGACCTGGGTTTGATCACTGGGTTGGGAAGATCCCCTGGAGAAGGGAAAGGCTACCCACTCCAGTATTCTGGCCTGGAGAATTCCATGGACTGTATAGGCCATGGGGTCACAAAGAGTCAGACACAACTGAGCGACTTTCACTTTCACTTTTGGTGTCATATTTGTATCCCTTTCTCTTTTTGTATGTGTATGTATTATAATTTGGGATTTGTGATTTCCATGAAGTTTATATATAACAATCTATGTATATGTGCTTATTTTAAGTTGCTGATCTCTTAAGATCAAATGCATTTAATGACTCTGCATTTTTAATTCACCCACCCACATTTACTGTTTTTGGCATCATATTTTACATCTTTTTGTTTTGTGTAATCCCTTGACTACTTATTGTGGATTTAGATGATTTTACTACTTTAGTCTTTTAATCTCCCTACTAGCTTTATAAGTGGTTGATCTACTATTTTTACTATATATTTGCCTCTGCCAGTGAGATTTTTCATTTTGTGGCCTTTTCCTTTCCTCTTAGAGAAGTCCCTTTCACATTTTTAGTGCAGCTGTTTCGTGTTGATGAATGTATTTTAACTCTTGTGTACTCATGTTCGGTCATTTCTGACTCTTTACGACCCCATGGACTGTAGCCCGCCAGGCTCCTCTGTCCATGGAGTTTTCCAGGCAAGACTACTGGAGTGGGTTGCCATTTCCTTCTCGAGGGGATCTTCCCGACCCGGGGATCGAACTTGCAAGTTGCCTGCTTTGCAGGCTGGTGCTTTACCCCTGCACTGCCTCTTGGAGATAGCTCTTGCTTTTCTGGAAAACTTCTAGCTCTTAGTTACCTGTAAAACTTCTAATCCTTCAAATCTTAGTGATATATTTGCCAGACGGAATGTTCTTGCTTGTAGGTTTTTCCCTATCATCACTTTATGTATATTGTGTCACTCCTTTCTTCTGCTAAAATTTCAGCTGAGTCTTGTGGGATGGAGTTTCCTTGTACATAATTTATTACTTTTTCCTTGCTGTTTCTGATATCGTCTGTCTTTAATTTTTATCATTTTAATTAGAATGTGTCTTGCTGTGGGCTTCTTGGGTTAATCCTGTTGATCCTGACTCTACTTCCTGGACCTGAATATCTGTTTCCTTTCCCATGTTAGGGAACTTTTGGCTATTTTGTCTTCAGATATATTCTCTGAAATTTTATTTCTCTTTTCTCCTTTTGGGATCTCTTTTTTAAAAATATTTTATTTCATATTAGAGTATAGTTGATTAACAATGTTATGTTACTTTCAGATATACAGCAAAGTAATTCAATTATTCATATACATGTATCTATTTTTTTTTTCAAATTCACTTCCCATTTAGGTTGTTATATATATTGAGCAGAGTTTGCTGTGGTATAAGGTAGGTCTTTGGGAACCTCTTAATATGAATGTTGGTACACTAGACATTTTCCCACATGTCTCTTGCATGCACATCATTTTTAAACAATTCTTTTTTCCTTTTTACATTCACCTTGGGTGATCACTCTGTCTTCTAGTTTGCTATTTATTTTTTTGATTAATTAGTTAGGGTTATGGTTATACTGTTGATTACTTCTAGGATATTGTTTCAGTTATTGTATTCTTCAGCTCTCTTTGTTTTTTTTTTATATTTTTCTCTCTTTGTGAAACTTCTTACTATGCTTTTCCATTCTTCCCCTGAGTTCTTTGAGCATTTTTATGATTATTACCTTGAATTGTTTATCAGGTAGATTGCTTATCTCCACTTCACTTACTTTTTCTCCTGAGTTTTTATCTTGTTCCTTCATTTGGGACATATTCCTCTGTTGCCTCATTTTGACCAATTCACTTTCATTTCTCTGTATATTTCCTGAACTTGGAGACATAGCCTTATGCAGAAGACATTCTATGGGGCCCAACAGTACACTTCCCTCTGGTCACCAGAGCTATGTGTCCTAGAGGTGCCCTCTATTTGGGCTGCATTTGTCCTTCTGTTGAGATGGACTGACTACCATGGACGTTCTGATAGGTGTAACCGACCTTGTTCCAGTTGGTTGGTGGAACTAGGTTCTGGCATGGCTGGTTGCATGACCAGAGGAATCCTGATGCTGACCCATTAGCAGACAGGATCATGTCCTGAGTTGGCTGGCTGCAGAACCCTGGGTGGTCTTGGGGCTAGTACAGGCTTTCTGGTGGGCAAAGCAGGGTACCATGGTGCTGGTAATGGGGCTCATGGAGCCCCAGAGTTAGTGTCAGCCTACTGATTGGTGAGGTTGTGACCTAGGAGAGTCCCAGGTCTGGTGTCAACTGGCTGGCTGGTGAGGCTGGTTTCTGACATGGCTAGCTGCAAGGTGATGCATGCCCCAGAGATAGTGCTGGCCTACTGATGTGTGGAGCTGGGTCCTGGACCCTCTGGTGGATCCTATCGAGTCCTGGGATGACTGGGGGCTGCCAGAGGTCTTATGGTAGGTACCCTGCAGGTGGGTGTGACTATGACCCCACCCAAAACTGCTTGACCTGGGGCCTCCCCAAGATACTTCCTGGCTAGTGAGAGGAGCTGGGTCCTAGTGCCTATATGACAGAAGGAATGTTCCTAAATGCCACTTGCCAGCACCATTAGGAGCTAAATAGCTGCTGCCCCTAAATGGCTGCTGCCAGCATCTTTTTTCCCTGGATGAGCTCCAGTTTCCAGCTGCTTCTAGGAGAGGCTCTCCAAGATCAGCAAGTGTATCTGCCCCACACTTCTTTCAAAATGCTACTTCTGCCCTGGATCTTGGAATGTGTGAGAGTTTGTGTGAGTCCTTTAAGAGCAGAGACTGTGGTTTCCACAGACCCCTGACTCTCCTGAAAGTATACCCCAATGACCTTCAAATCCAAATGTTCGGGGACCTCACTTTTTGGTGTAGGACCTTCAGATTGGGGATCCTGATGTGGGGCTCAGAGGCCTTATTCTTTGGGGATAAACCTCTTTAATTGTGATTGTTCTTCCATTTGTGGGTTGCCTACCTGGGGGTATGGATCTTGACTCTACCTTACCTCTGCTCCTCCTCCCTGTTTTATTATGATTCCTTCCTTATTTCTTTAGTTGTAGAAGATCTCTCCTGCTAGTCTTCGGGTTGTTTTCATTGACAACTGCCCTGTAAATATTTGTAATTTTAGTGTGCTTATGAGAGGAGGTAGACTTCGCAGGTGACTCAATGGTAAAGATTCTGCCTGTCAATCAGGAAACCTAAGTTTGACCCCTGGGTTGGGAAGATCCCCTGGAGAAGAAAATGGCAACCCAATCCAGCATTCTTGCCTGGATTCGAATCCCATGGGTAGAGGAGCCTGGAGGGCTACAATCTGTGGGGCCTCAAAGAGTCAGACACAGCTTATCAACTAAACAACAACAGCAACCAGGGGGGACGGTGAGCTCAGGGTCTTCCTACACTGCCATTTTTGCCACTTTCTCACTTTCTTTTTTATATTCAATGATATATACAGCAAAGAACTGATATCATATTTCTAAGTGCAGGAAAATATTAACTTAAACTTTTAAAATGAGTGGCAATGTATCATGAGCTTTGTAATGTCAATATATACCTATATTATCATTTTCAGTGGCTACAAAATATTTACCATAATTTATTTAGCAAAATCTCAATAACGGACAGGCAAGATTTCTGTGAGCAGGAAGGACTGTTAAAAAAAATCTAAAATGAGATACTTATGCATATATCTTTGTGGAACTCCTTTGTCATTTTCTTAGAATAAGTTCTGGATCAAAGAGGAAGTATTTTTAAAGTGTTTGGCACATGTTGGAAAATTGTCCTCTAGAGAGTTTATATTTACTTATGCTTCCAACAGCAGTGTACAAGAGTACATATTTCTTTATACACTATTATTATTAATGTCATCCTTCAAATTTTTATTCCTTGCCAAACAAGTGGAAAATAATAGTATATTGCATCAATATAAAAGTTTCTAGTTTAATTCTAAAATGATATTATTTGTTCTTTACTTGACAACTGGCTATTGTTCTTAATAATTAAAAGCCTGCAGCTCATAGTTGACTTTTGGGGGATTTCTAGACCTGCACATATTTTAAATACAGAACACTTAACATTTTTAGCTCCTTAACTTCTTTCACATTCAAAATATCCCATAGACTCTTTTTGTGGAGAATATGTGTGTTTATTTAGACCACTTGCTTTGTCCGTTGGGAGATAAAAGAAGATTAGATGGTAAAATAGTAATTTCATATCTTGTTTTATTTTGTTATTTACTGAGAGTTCTCTGTTTCAGGCGCTGAATTAATCTTTTCACATGAACCATCTGTTTTTTTCCTTATACAATCTGACGTAGTGTTGATAAAGCATCCTCATTGTAAAAGGTGTTATGGTCCTATGAGATAAAATCATAATTTGAGCCCAGGTTTGCATGGGATCCAGAATTTCAATTTCTAATCACTACAAAGTACTACTTTTTCTAAAGTGGCCTCATGTTAATGATGATATGAATCGATTCTCTCTTGATGATGGAAGAATGGGATAATTAATGCCATCACATGGTACATTTGGTAGCAACATTTGATTTCCTCCCCAGAAAGTTAAAGAACGAGAGAGGAGAGCCTTGTCCGCTCTTTTCTGCTTCCTTTGGTCCCCTTTCTTGCTGCCGGCCAGATTTCTGTTTAACCCAGTCACGCAGGCCACAGTGGTGTGTGTGAGAGCTGATACTCTCCTTTTCCCACGGGCACTCATCCATCTCTGCTCTGTTTCTCTTCATCGCATCTCGGAATAACATACAGGCTGCCAGGCCGAACTCATTACTTGCCCTGGGGCCTGTATATTCTCCAGAAGTCAGAGCACTGGCCTTGGTGGTTTTGTGGTTCTTGGTCTCTCCCCTCTGGGAGCTGAGGGTGAGAGGCCCTGACATATTGGCTGTAATCCCACTGCCTCTCAAACCACCCTTCCTGTTATATTCGACCACAGGCCCAGTGTTCTCGGCATTCTATAGAAGGCAGTAGCATCCCAGCCAGGCTGTGGTGTGGGCTTCTGTTTGTATATCGATTCAGAACCCATGAAATGCGTATATTACTGTCCACAAATATCTCTAAATATTTCTTATAATTTATCCTTTATTTTTTTCCTTTATGATAATAAGTTTTCTATCATATGAATCTGGGTTTCTAGCATTCCTTGCAGAAAAATGTACATTTCCCCTCAGATTTTCCCATTTTCAAGCCTAAAACAAAATGGAAATTCTTTATAGCCAGAATTCTATTGATTTAAACAAACAAGAGAGACTTGATTCTTTTGCTCATTTAACAAATCTTCAGGGCGAACTGATTGTATGCTAGGCACAGCTCAAGGCATAGAGGGATGAACTAGACAGACTAGATCCCCATTCATAGGATGGCATCGGGGTTGTTGTTCGGTCGCCCAGTCATATCCAACTCTTTGTGGCCCCATGGACTGCAGCATGCCAGGCCTCCCTGTCCTTCACCATCTCCCAGAGTTTGCCCAAGTTCATGTTCATTTCATCACTGATGCTGTCCAGCCATCTCATCCTCTGACACCCTCTTTTTCTGCCCTCAATCTTTCCCAGCATCAAGGACTTTTCCAGTGAGTCGTCCGTTCACATCAGATGACCAAAATACTGGTGCTTCAGCTTCAGCATCAGTCCTCCCAGTGAATATTCAGGGTTGATCTCCCATAAGATTGACTGGTGTGATCTCTTTGCTGTCCAGGGAACTTTCAGGAGTCTTCTCCAGCACCACAGTTCGAACGCATCAATTCTTTGGCATTCTGCCTTCTTTATGGTCCAGCCGTCGCAATTGTACATGACCACTGGGAAGACCATAGCCTTGACTATACGGACCTTTGTCGGCAGAGTAATGTCTCTGCTTTTCAACACACTGTCTAGGTTTGTTGTCGCTTTCCTGCCAAGAAGCAATTGTCTTCTGATTTCATGGCTGCAGTCAATGTCCACAGTGATTTTGGAGCCCAAGAAGAGGAAATCTGTCACTACTTCCACCTTTCCGCCTTCTATTTGCCATGCAGTAATGGAGCCAGATGCCATGATTTTAGTTTTTTAATATTTAGTCTTAAACCGGCAATGGGGTCAGTTCAGTTGCTCAGTCATGTCCGACTCTTTGCGACCCCATGGACTGCAGCATGCCAGGCCTCCCTGTCTATCACCAACTCCTGGAGTTTACACAAACTCATGTCTATTGAGTCGGCGATGCCATCCAACAGTCTCATCCTCTGCCGTCCCCTTCTCCTCCCGCCTTCAATCTTTCCCAGCATCAGGGTCTTTTCAAATGAGTCAGTTCTTCGAAACAGGTGGCCAAAGTATTGGAGTTTCAGCTTCAGCATCAGTCTTTACAATGAATATTCAGGACTGATTTCCTTTAGGATGGACTTGTTGGATCTCCTTGCAGTCCGAGGGACTCTAAAGAGTCTTTTCCAACACCACAGTTCAAAAGCATCAATTCTTTGGTGCTCAGCTTTCTTTATAGTCCAACTGTCACATCCATACATGACTACTGGAAAAACCATAGCCTTGACTAGACAGATCTTTGTTGGCAAAGTAATGTCTCTGCTTTTTAAAACGCTGTCTAGGTTGGTAATACCTTTCCTTCCAAGGAGTAAGCACGGCATTGGGGTAGGGAAACAGAAATAATCAAATAAATAAATGAAATTTATTTATGAATGAGTAAGGAATGAAACCAAATAAATGAAATCAGTGATTGATGCTATGAAATAAGGGCTTCCCAGCTGGCACTAGTGGTTAAGAACCCACCTGCCAATGCAGGAGACATAAGAGATTCTGTTTCCATCCTTGGATTGAGAAGATCCCCTGGAGAAATGAATGGCTACCCCCGCCAGCATTCTTGCCTGAGGAATTCTGTGGACAGACGTGCCTGGCAGGCTGCAGCCTATTGGTCAGACATGACTGAAGTGACTTAGCACACATGTATGCTATGAAATAAATGGAAAGAGAAATGTTGTAATGGAAAGTGATGGCTTACAGTGGTGGAAAAGCGCTACTTAACAAGTGAATGTCAGTGAGAATGTGAACTGAGAATGTGAACATCTGAACTGACACTGAGTGACTAGGAGGGGCCAGATATGCAGAGATCTGGAGGCAAAGGCCCCGAGAAGGGAAAGATTGTGGCTTGTTCTAGAAGTATAAGGTGGTCAAAGCATAGGCAGTGAGGGATTAAAGAAGGAAAAGTCATAGAAAAGGGCAGGGTCATATCATGTGGCATCTAATTGGACATTTAGATCTTATTCAAAATTCAGTAGGAGGCTACCGAAAAGTTTGATGTGGAAGTTTGAAAAAAAAAATCTGTTTCACATTTAAAAGCATTTCTATGACTTTTGCGTAGATTATAGAGGAGCACAAGTAGCAGAGACACAACCAGCTGGGAGACTTTTGCAGTCATCAAAGCTGGAAATAACAATGACTTAGACCAGGGTGAATGTAGTATAAAGAAAGAGAAGTAAATGGATGTGGAATATATGTTTCAGGTAATTCCAAAAGCATTTGTCAGTGAATTGAATGGAAGCAGTGATGGTGGAATTAGGGGATAGAAGAATTAAGGGTGACTCTATATTTTTCACCTGAATAATTGGTTATAGTGATGATGTTTACTGAGGTGAAGAAGATTCAGGAAAGAATAATTGTCATGCAGCAGAAGTTCAGGCCTATGTTAGGCAGAATTGCAATTGACATGCCATTTGGATGTCCGAGTAAGAATGTCAGTCATATAGTTGTGATAAGTGAGACTTAGATTAAGGGAATCATCTTTTAATTAATTAAATCTTAAAAGTAGAGGGCCTCAAATGAAAAGTGTAGTTTTAAATGAGGGAAAAAATCTCAGTCTAACATCTATTTCTGTCAAAAATGACATTATTCTCATTATCCATTGGAGATCATATATTTAAAATATTTCGTTATAAACAAATAAAAAAGAAAACCGAGGTGGGGATCAAGTGAAACAAAGAGAATGGGTTTTGGAGACAGAAAGTTTGGGGGATTTTATGAGTTTTCACTAAGAAAATGTGTATAGAAATCCTTTACAGCCTATAGGGTACCATCCTAAATCATTCTTCATATCACAAATTTATTAAATGAAGTACTTGGATATACATATCACAAATGTTAATGGCTTAGATGTCTGGATCACACAGGACTTATTTTTTTTGTAGCTGAAATCCTTTCGTTTCTCATCAAAATGTCTAGAATTAAAAGAACTGAATTTATCATGCTTGAATTAATGTCCTGTTCTATCTCTTTGGATTGTTTTGCTCACCTTTTTCAAAGTGGAGAAACAAAGATGCACAAATGTGAATTAGTGACAAGCATGTTTAGTCTACTCTGAAGTATGCACCCTTACACTCTTTTCTGAATCAATGCACTGAATGTTCAAAAAGCTCAACCAACTTTTGAATAAGTCTGATTGAAAATACTGGCATTCTGCACCCTTTGAATCATGGCAGTTCACATATCAGCTCAGCTTCTTTGAAGTTTTCAGCAGAAACCAGAGAAAGCAAAAAAATCACATTTTATACTTCATTGTTTATTCCCAAGTAATGAAACACTTAAGAATATGTGTGTGTGTGTGTATATATATATATATATATATATTTATACATATATTGCATTGAGTTTATGCTGACAACTTATGGAGGAAAATTATAAAAATATATATCATCTGTGTGAAGAATGTACATTGGTACTTGGGCAATGGGCAGCCAGACAGAGTGGGTCAGATGAACCAGTGTCTTGCATCTACTGCTTTGAGGGTATTTCATTTTCACTCTCTGCTGTTGGTCTCAACAGTCTCTTAAAAATTAATGCCCTTTTTGATAGCTGGAAGAAAAATTGCTGGTATCATAAACAGTAATTAAAAAAAACTCATTATATAGGGTTATCGTTACCATCTTTCTAAATTCCGTATATATGCGTTAGTATACTGTATTGGTCTTTGTCTTTCTGGCTTACTTCACTCTGTATAATGGTCTCCAGTTTCATCCATCTCATTAGAACTGATGGATCAGGATGGGGAATACATGTAAATCCATGGCTGATTCATGTCAATGTATGACAAAAAAAACACTACAATATTGTAAAGTAATTAGCCTCCAACTAATAAAAATAAATGGAAAAAAAAAACTCATCATAATATACACCAAGTTAGGTCAACTATTATTAGTCGCTCAGTCATGTCTGACTCTTTGCGACCCCCTCAACTGTAGCCTGCCAGGCTCCTCTGTCTGTGGAATTCTCCAGTCTAGAATACTGGAATGGGTTGTCATTTCATTCCCTAGGGAATCTTCCCAACCCAGGGATCGAGCCCTGGCCTCCTGCATTACAGGCTGATTTTTTACCATCTGAGCCACCAGGGAAGCCCATAATGAACACCAAGAAAGTCAGTGCTAGGTTTTCAGTCCTATGCCTAAGGGACAAAGAGAGCTTTCAACAAAACAAAATCTTAAGTACAAATAAACAGTGATCTTTAATTTATAGATTCTCTGAGAGTGTGTTAAGTGTGAAACATTTCACGTGTATTTTGGTGAGAAAATGTTTCTTTCCATGGTCTCCTGCTGCCCTATCTCCCATCACAGAGGCAACTTTGCTGTCATCAGACTAAAGAGGAAAAGTTAATTTCGTCACTACTGGTTTAACTGGCTCTGGGTGTGAAGACTATCTTAGAATTCTATCACAACTGTTCTCTTTTAGCCATAGGCAGAAGAGGGCCTATGAAGAGATCAAATAGAATTAATAAGTTTTCTGCAATTATTCTGGATTCCAGGAGGAAATAAAGAGGAAAGTTATACTTTTATGGAGTGTCCCATTTACTAATCAAAAAAGGAATAAGAGTTATTATATCACTATTTTGCAACCTCTAGCAAATTAGCAATCTAGGTAACCATCACCAGTGACCTGTAACATCATTAAAAGAGAGAGAGAAAAAAAAAAAAAAATCTTTACATTGCAATACCTCTGAGGTATTTTCCAAAAAATTAAGCTTGAATCTGCTTATATCTCAACATCTAAATAGAGAAAGATTGCATGGAGCAGAGGAACATGTTAAATGACACCATGGGACTGCAATTAGCAGACTCCAAACTGCGAAAACCACATGGAAAAAACCTCTACTCTCTTCAGTAAATAAATTGAAAGGAAAATATTGGAAAATTTATAGATCTAAAGGAATATAAATTGTGATGTATAGACCTAATCTGGATTATGGTTTAAGGAAATTGTAAAAAAAAAGGCATTGCAAATGTGGAAAATTTGAATACTCTCTAGAGTTTTATCTTAATTGAAATATAGTTGATTTATAAAATATTAGTTTCAGATGTACAGCATTGTAAATATTTTTATAGATTATACTCCACTTAAGTTATTATAAAATATTGGGTATATATCCTGTTCTATGTATTATATTATTCTAGCTTATTTATTTTGTACCTAATAGTTAGACCTCTTAATTTCCTATCCTATTCTGTCCCTTCCCCCTTTTTGCTCCCCATTGGTAACTACTGGTTCTTTATGTGTGTAAGTCTATTTCCACTGTTATGCTCATTTATTTTACTTTTAGATATCATAATATAAATGATAACATACAATATTTCTCTTTGACTTACTTCACTAACCATAATACCCTCCAGGTTCATCCCTGTTGTTGCAAATAACAAATTTCATTTTTTATGAATGAGTAATATTTTATTGTACATACATTCCATTTCTTCTTTATCCATTTGTCTATTGATGGATACTTGGGTTGCTTCCATATTTTAACTGATGTACAGTGCTGCTATGAACATTGCAATGCAAGCATCTTTTCAAATTAGAATTTTCCTTCCTTCCAGATATATAGCCAGAAGTGGAATTTCTAGATCATATAATAGTTCCATTTTTAGTTTTTGAGTAAAAGCTTCATAACATTTTTCACAGTGATTGCACCAGTTTACATTCCTACCAACAGGGTTCCCTTTGCTCCACCTGCTCACCAGTATTTATTATTTGTAAACTTTTTCATGCTATCCATTCTGATAGATGTAAGACAATATCTCATTATGGTTTTGATTTGCATATCTCTAATAATTAGCAATGTTGCTCATCTTTTCATGTGTCTCATGACCATCTGTGTATCTTCTTTGGAAAATGTCTATTCAGGTCTTCTACCCATTTTTCAGTCAGGTTGTTGTTTTTTGATATTCAGTTGTATGAGTTGTTTGTATTTTTTTTATATTTACCTCTTATCAGTCATATCACTTAGGCTTCCCTAGTGGCTCCGGTGGTAAAGAATATGCCTGCAATGTAGCAGACCTGGGTTCAATCCCTGGGTTGGGAAGATCCCTAGAGAAGGGAATAACTACCCACTCTAGTATTCTTGCCTGGAGAATTCCATGGACATAGGAGCATGGCAGGCTACAATCCATAGGGTCACAAAGAGTCAGACATTACTATGGGACTAACACACACACACACACTCACACACACACACACACACACACACATACACACACACAGTCCTATCACTTGCAAATATTTTCTCCCATTCAGTAGCTGTCTTTTTGTTTTGTTGCAAAGCTCTTAAGTTTAGTTAGATTCCATTTGTTTGTTTTTGCTTTTGTTTCCTTTTCTTTAGAGGACAAATCTAAAAAAATATCACTACAATTTATGTTGAAGTATGTTATACTTGTGTTTTCTTCTAGGAGTGTTATGGTTTCTGGTCTTACTTTTAAGTCTTTAGTCCACTTTGACTTAATTTTGTATATGGTGTGAGAAAATGCTCTAATCTTATTCTTTTACATGTAGCTGTCCAGTTTCCCCAGCACCACTTATTGAAGAGACTGTCTTTCCCATTGTATATCCTTGCCTCCTTTGTCATGGATTAATTGGCCAGGAGTGTGTGGGGTTTATTTCTGGTCTTTCTCTTCTGTCCCACTGATCTATGTGTCTGTTTTTGTGCCAGTACCATGCTGTTGTATTTACTGAGGCTTGGTAGTGAAAGGTTGTGGCTGAATCATGCAAAGACGCTGGGGTTCTTGGCCTCCGGAGGAGAAGAATTCAATCTGGGGCCAGAGACGAGGCTGGATCGCTCAGAGCTTTTGTGTAATAAAGTTTTATTAAAGTATAAAGGAGATAGAGAAAGCTTCTGACGTAGACATCAGAAGTGGGTAGAAAGAGTACCCGTTTGCTAGTGTTAGCAATGGAGTTATATACTCTCCAATGAATCCAAAGAATGTCTGGAGGTTGTAAAGGCCTCACCAGACCTACTCCCATAATTTACATTTTAAGATAACAGAATTAGCCAGAAGGTTTAATCCAGAGACTGTCCTCAGGCAGGATACATGATTGTTATATAATCCTAAGGAATGTAGAGAAAAAAAAGTAAAGATTTTGCCCTTTCTTCCTCCTTGAGTATTCCAGACCTCTCTCCTTGGGGACCCCTAGACTTCTTACCAACCTGCCTAGGAAATGACTCTCTCAGTAGTATAGTTTGAAGTCAGAGAGTCTGATACCTCCAGCTTTTTTCTTTTCCCTCAAGACTGATTTGGCAATTTGGGGTCTTTTGTAATTTCATATGAATTTTAGGGTTATTTGTTCTCGTTCTGTGAAAAGTGTCATTGGTAGTTTGTTAGGCATTGCATTAAATCTGTAGTTTCCTTTGAATAGTATAATTTAATAATATTAATTCTTACAGTCCCAGAGCACAGTATATTTAAATATTTCTTTGCACCATCTTCAATTTCCTTTACCAATGTTTGGTAGTTTTCATAGTATAGATATTTTACCTCCTTGATTAAGTTTACTCCTAGGTATTCTTTTAGCTGCAATTATTACTTTTTACTTTCTCTTTCTGATACTTTAATATTAGATTATAGAATAGCAATAGATTTCTGTATATTAATCTTGTATCCTGCAACTTTGTTGAATTCATTTATTAATTCTAACAGTTTTGAGATGGAGACTTAAGTTTTTCTGCAGTTAGTATCATGTCATCTCCAAATAGTGACAGTTTTGCTTCTTCCCTTCAAATTTGGATAACTATTTTTCTCTTGTCACATTGCTGTGGCTAGGACATCCCAAACTATGCTAAAGAGAAGTGGTGAGAGTCGGCAACCTTGTCTTGTACCTGAATTTAGAGGAAAGGTTTTCAGCTCTTCACTTGTGAGTATGACCTTAGCTGTTGGTGTGTTATAAATATCCTTTCTTATCTTGAGATAGCTTTCCTCTATACCCACCTTAATGAGGTTTTATCATGAATGGATGCTGAATTTTGTCAAATTCTTTTTCTGTATCTGTTGAAATTATTATGTAACTTTTATCCTTCTCTTAGTCACTGTGGTGTATCGCATTGATTGATTTACAAATGTCAAACCATCCTTGCATCCCTGGAATAAATCCAATTTGGTGATGGTGTATGATTATTCTTATGTGTTGTTGGATTCAGTTTGCTGGTACCTTGTTGAGGACTCTTGCATCTATATTCGTTGGAGATATTGACCTGTAATTTGTTCTTTTGTTGTTTTTGTTGTGTCTTTGTGTAGTTTTTGTATCAAGGTAATGGGGGCATTGAAGAATAAATTTGGGAATGTTCTCTCCTCTTCAGTTTATGGGCATAGACTGAACAAATAGCTTTTAGTTTTTTATGTGTTTAGTAAAATACCCTTGTGATGCTGTCCAATCATGGACTTTTGTTTGTTCAAAGTTTATTTTTTTAATACAATTTTGCTACCAGTGATCAATGTGTTCAAATTGTTCATTTATTCTTTATTCAATCCCCAAAGGTTTCATTTTTCTAGAAATGTGTCCATTTCTTCTAAGTTTTCCGATTCATTGGTATATAATTGTTCATAGCATTATTTTGTGATATTTTGTATCTCTGTGATATCAGTTGTTGTTTCTCCTCTTTCATTTCTTATTTTGTTTGCTGGGTCTCTTTTCTTCTTGGTGAGCCTGATTAAAAGTGTGCCAATTTTTTATCTTTAAAAAAAATTATAGCTCTTGATTTCATTGATCTTTTATATTGCTTTTTTGATCTTTATTTCTCTCTGATTTTCATCATTTCTGTCCTTCTGCTGACTTTGGGCTTTGTTCTTCTTTTCCTATTTCCTTTAGGTGGTATATTAGATTGTTTGATATTTTCTTATCTCTTGAGGAAGGCCTATATTGCTCTAAACCTCCCTCTTAGAACTACTTTACTGGATCCCATAGATTTTGGAGAATTGCTTCTATTTTCATTTGTCTTGAAGCGTTTTCTGATTTCCTCTTTGATGTTTTCATTGACTCATTGGTTTTATAATAGCATGTTGTTTAGTCATCATGTATTTGTTCTTTTCTATTTTTTCTCTCTGTAATTGTTCTAATTTTATACTATTGTAGTATGAAAAGATGGAACCCTAGTACACTGTTGGTGGGAATGTAAATTGGTACAGTAACTATGGAAAACTTCTCCTGCATTGGCTGGAAGGTTCTTTACCACTAGCACCACTTGGGAAGCCTTATAGATGTATGCATTTGAATACTACCCAGCCATAAAAAAATAATGAAATTCTGCCTTTTGTAGCAACATGGATGGACCTAGAGAATATTATGTTTAGTGAAACAAGTCAGACAGAGAAAGACAAATACTGTGTGATATTGCTCATATGTGGAATCTTAAATATAGTACAAATGAATGTGTATTGCAAAACAGAAATAGACTCACAGATATGGAAAACAAATTAATTGTTACTATTAATAGTGGGCAAAAAATAAGGTTATATGATTAAAAGATACAAACTACTTTGTATAGAATTGATAAGCAACAAGGGTATATTGTGTTGCACAGGGAAGTATAACCATTATTTTATAATGACTTTTAACGGAGTATAACCTATAAAAGTACTGAATCACTGTGCTGTTTACCTGAAACTATTATAGTATTATAGTATTGATATTATGATAAGAAATATCCCTCCTCTTCAAAAATAGGAGTATTAGGAAAGCATGAAGAAATTATTGATAAAAGTTATTACGATGTTTTATTATTTACAAACACTAAAATTGCTGTACATACACGTTAAGAGTATATCTTGACGTGGACAGGAAATATTTGCAAATGATAAGCATATGATTAATTCTCTTAATATATTAAGAACACTCATGAATCAATAAAAGACACATTAACACTGTAATAGAATGTGAACAATGATTATATGGAAGATTCATAGGAAAACTACAAATGACCAATATGAATTTGAAAAATATGTTTCTTTAAATGAATGTAATTAAAATAACAGTGGTATACTATTTCATGTCTACCAAATAACTTAAGGTTTTTATAAAAGATGATATTACATTTTATAAAGAGCACAGTGATATACTCCATGATGGTATATAACAGGAATCTGAATTCTGGACAGTTAGGGGAGGTTTCCCTTAAAGAGTGATGATTGGCTTGAAACTTAAGGAATGATTAAGAGTTAAATAGATGAAGAATGTGAACTCTTGGAAGAGGAAACCACTGTAACAAAGATCCTGTGGCGAAAGACCAGAGAGTCATTGAAGAGTCCAGTGCAGATATCTGGGAAATTGGTGGTGGTAATTTAACAAAGGAAATTAATAGAAAAGTCTGTTACAGCTTTATTTTTCAAATTAAAAAAATGTCAAAATGCTCTTTAACCTGCATCCATCGAATATGGTATTATTCAATCAGTTACTGAAATTACTCCTTGGCTTTTGAAGAAATAGGCAAATAGGTGATGATATGAAGCAGAATGGAAAGTCATACTTACCTAATCCCCCCTAGTAGTGTAGGCACAGACAAGATAAATGAAGCAGTAGGAGGAAAAAGAGGAAGAGAAAAGTCTATGAAAATATTGCTTGTGTCTCTGTCAGGTATTATAAACTTTCAATTGTACAACTTTCGCTTTTCATTAGATTTCATACATTAAGTTCATATTGTATTTAAGACCAGAAAAGAAAAGATGAGATATGATAATATAATTTAGTTCACACTTCCATTTAGAAGAATAAAGCCAAGAAAAAATGAGTAAAAGAAGACCAAGAATCACATCTGATAGAATTACATGAGCAGTGCATTTAGATTAATTAGGTGGCAAAGAAAATATGCCACCTGGATAATTCAGAGTTTTGAAAGGAATGGTCTTGGTAACAGTATTTTCTAGAATATCACCAGCAAAATTATCCATTAAGTTCCCTTTAAGTGTCTAAAACATTTGTGGTCCTCTGAGGCTCATGATTCCTGTGAAGATTTTAAAATCAAATACAGATGCCAGATTGGGCATTTGTAACAAATGGGGGTAATAAGCTTCATTTGCATGATTTGTATATTTTTCACTCCTGATTCTTCTCATATACTCCAGGTTTCAATAATATTGCTAGTAAATAATGTGAGCAGAAGTTAGCATTGTTAAGTCATAAAGACACAAGTTCTCTATGAAAACCGCGAAGGATTGAATGATGTCTCTGTTCTTACTAGCTTTGTGACTTGGGACAAGACATTTAACATCTTTGTGTCTCAGATCCTTCATCTCTGAAGTGGGAATTATAGTATTACCCTCATAAGCTCTTAACAAGTGGTGGTATGGCTTGCATAAATGATGAGGAACATGATTCTAGAGTCTGGAAATTATTCAGTGCCTCCTCCACACAGAAGGAAGTCAAGTAGTCGTACCCTGGATTACTTTGTCCAGGAAATGGTTGAAGCTTCTGCATAGTCTCAAGTGCTTCCTTGAATATGGGATCCAGAAGAAAAGTCTGGAGTGTTGGCATGAAGCAGTTCACTGACTTTCCAGCTGTAATACATTTTCATTTTCCTAAACACACAGCAAGCACCAAGGGAAGAATGCACTGTATATAAAACCAGTCTCCCTGAGCTGTTCATTATTTATAAACAACATGAACTCACATACTTACACGTATTTCTTTATGTGTGTTTTATATTTATTGGTTAATTTAGATAGTGTTTGGATTAAATCTTCAAATTTAGCTTTCTGAGAAGTATTTAAATACTGCAGACAGCTATGAAGTTTAGTTCTCTGCTCAGTCCTTGACCAGTGCTCATGGTTTACTGGTTAACAGCAGTGCATGATTGCTTTCTTCTCCTTCATAGGTAGAACTATCCTACCAGTATCAAATGAAGAAGGGCAGAATGTGGCGCTTCTAGGTATCAGGAACTCACTGGTTATCTTTGAAGACTTCATGGGTTGGGATCTAAGCCGAAATGAATTCAGATGTTGAAATTAGAACAAAGAATTCGTTTCTGAACTTTGTTCATTCTTTAGTTCTAGGTAGTTGGTGCATCAATAAATTCTTACTAACTAAAAAGTACATAGTGATAGATCAGGTAAGTCACATCCAGCACATTAAATGTTGATGAATGAAATCCCATACTTTACTTTTAGAAGTCACTGATATTGCAGCAGTCCAATATAAAGGGCTTCCCTGATAGCTCAGTTGGTAAAGGATCTGCCTGCAATGCAGGAGACCCTGGTTCGATTCCCAGGTCAGGAAGATCTGCTGGAGAAGGGATAGGCTACCCACTCCAGTATTCTTGGGTTTCCCTTGTGGCACAGCTGGTAAAGAATCTGCCTGCAATGTGGGAGACTGGGGTTTGATCCATGGGTTGAGAAGATCCCCTGGAGAATCAAAAAGTCACTGCAGATGGTGACTGCAGCAATGAAATTAAAAGATGCCTGTTCCTTGGAAGAAAAGCTATGACCAACCTAGACAGCATATTAAAAAGCAGAGATGTTACTTTACCATCAAAGGTCCATCTAGTCAGAGCTGTGGTTTTTCCAGTTGTCATGTATGGATGTGAGAGTTGGACTATAAAGAAGGCTGAATGCTGAAGAATTGATGCTTTTGAACTGTGGTGTTGGGGAAGACTCTTGAGAGTCCCTTGGGCTGCAGGGAGATCCAACCAGTCCATCCTAAAGGAGATCAGTCCTGAATATTCATTGGAAGGACTGATGCTGAAGCTGAAACTCCAATACTTTGGCCACCAATGCAAAGAACTGACTATAGGAGAAGACCCTGATGCTGGGAAAGATTGAAGGCAGGAGGAGAAGGGGACAACAGAAGATGAGATGGTTGGATGGCATCACCGACTCTACCGACATAAGTTTGAGTAAGTTCTGGGAGTTGATGATGGACAGGGAAGCCTGGCGTGCTGCAGTCCATGGGGTCACAAAGAGTTGGACACAACTGAGCGGCTGAACTGAATTGAATTGAATATCTTATCATTTTTGTTGCCTAGAGGCACACAGGAGTGTAACAAAGCATTTTAGTTGACTGGCTGATGTCTTGACTACAAAGGGTTAACAGAAACCCCTGGCCTAAAAAGTTATATTGTGAAGGCTCATGGATCAAACTCAGAAGCTGGTGAGAGGGCTTTAGCTCTGCTGGTTATTCATCCACCAAAGGATCAGTTTTAAAAGAAGTTCAGTTATAGGGTTAGCTTTACTGGAAGCATACCAACTCATGCTATTATTCTAAATATTATGACATTTCTTCCTCACTTGTAAAATTGGAAGAGATGTTCTTGGGAAGAAATAAGTGGGTAATTATCTTGGATCTTTAGAAACAATTGTGAATTACACTGAAGGCAGCTGCAGTAATGTAAAACTCTTGGACACTCTTTCTTCTCCCATTTCTTTCTTCTCCCATTTTCTCAAAGTGTCTGCTTGATCACACATCCAAGAACTCTTTTGGCTCCAACTTTCTTTGTCACTTGAGTAATTTTCAAAGATGGATAGATGTTTTTATTCACTCAAAAGAAAATTCAATAGTGATGGTGTAAAGAATGCTGTACCATAATCCAAATATCACTGGTATAGAAGCATAGCATTCATTGCCTTCAATTGCAATGGTATTGGTTGCTAATAACTCTTAGCTGAGTCTTTTGCTGGGGATCCATCTCACTCAAGGTTATACTCTCTTCCTTAGGTAGTCTGCATTCAATAAGTCGTTATTGAGAGGAGTGCAATGGCCTAGCCTCATTGCTTCCACTTGGGACTACTTTTAAGGACCATTCCCAGTTCCAGAATTCCCAGAAGGACTGACTAAGTCCTCTAGTAGAGGAATGAATTGCCGTTCAACCAGTCCCAACTTCGCCTCCCACGAAATATTGTCGCTGGTTGGGTTTTCCAAACATACAGAGCATATCTCCTCTAGCCTGTTCACTTCTCTCTGCCATACTGATTGCTGTCTCAGCTGTTTGTCACAGTGGTTTTAGAATTATCACTTCATTTAGAACAGGCTTGTCTTTTTTCCAAGCTTCCCAGGATCATCCTAGCAGTATCTTAACATTGTTTCCCTAAAGTCTTGCCAGGGGGTTAAAGCCAATATCCCAGAAGAATGGCAAATAAAACTCTCACTTATCCAGCTTTGAGTTCTGCCCCCTGATCTAGAACCTCTTGACACCTGGTAATATATGTTAATGAGGTCTTATTGATCCTTTGATATATTCTCCTTTCTCTTTTTGAACAAACCTAGACTTCCCTGGTTGAGTAACATTGTAAATTGACCCAAGATATTGGTCTGGTGGTCAGGAGAAGAAGTGAAGACACATCCTGAGAAGAATGCATATTGTTTTGCAAAGCAGAAAAAGAAGCACCAGACTTTAACAGGGATGTGTGGGTCACTCCTGTGAGCTCAGCAAGATCAGGAGGATATAGGAATTCTAGGTCTTTGATAAACTGACCCAACTGGCCCCATCCCTAGATTCAAGATTCCTTGCTTTCCCAGTAGGGTTCCAATCTTGTATCCGATTTGCCACAGTTAAGAACTCAACTTTCTCTGGGGCTCTACTACTCTTATGATGCTGTTAGGACTGATGCTGGAGCTGAGGATGCAATATTTTAGAAAAGACTCTGATGCTGGGAAAGATTGAGGGCAGGAGGAAAAGGGGGTGGCAGAAGATGAGACGGTTAGAGGGTATCATTGGCTCAATGGACACGAGTTTGAGCCAACTCTGGGAGACAGTGAAAGGCAGGGAAGCCTGGCGTGCTGCAGTCCACGGGGTCACAGAGAGTTTGACATGACCGAGTGAACGACAGCTACTGCTACTTTTATAAGGTATTTTTCTTCCCTTCAAAAATGCAGAAATTGAGAGTCTCTTTTTGTGCAAACAAGAAGGCCCTTTGACTTTCAGAGTTCCTATTTAATTAATTATCATTTACTGTCAGCACTTGCCGTTAACCTGGCAAATGTGTTATTTTCTACCTCTATCAACGTGGAATAAGAAATACGGAACAGCACAGCCTTGAGTCAGGCTGTGTTAACTCTCTAGTTCTTTCTTACGATGTCAGTCCTGGAGACCCCAACCATTTGGATTCTCTGCATTACATCATTTTGTTCTCCTATAGTGATGACTCATGTTAATTGGCACAAATGAGCAAGAGATGATGAACATGTTGGAGGCCTTGGTAAGATTTATGAGCTCCTTGATAAGACATATATGCTCCAGAGGATAGGGGATATACACCCTCTGGAGACTAACACAACAGTGAATTCAACAGTCAGCAGGAGCATGTCTATGTATCATTTCCACACTAAGAAAATTTTTACAGTTCATACTTCTCACTACTAGGAAGCTAGCCTAATGCCTTGTAGATCTCTTTAGGTACTGAGTGGCAGAACATTTTACACTTGGAAATATTTCTTGGATCCATTTATCAAATGACATATATGCTTCCTGCTTTTAGTGAAGCTCAAAGAAGATAAGAGGTCTGTAGCAAGTTCAGGCCATAATATAAACAGCTCTAATATGTGGACCATAAGGTCCATCAGACCTTATGTAACTAGAGGTTTTGTATAATGAGGAAAAATACCATGATGGATTTATGGGCCAGCAGATATCAGATAGCATCTGTCATCCCCTAATTCAGTGCTGGGACAATGGGTTCATGAATAGAGTAGCCAGTTTGGCAAGATGGCTGTGTAAGGGTGCAAACGATCTGTTCCCCCCTACCAAAAGTTATTTAGCTACTGCCCTTTCTAACCTGCCAGCAAGAGAAACTAATACTGATTCCCCATCACTTGAAAACATCACCAAGGCAATTCATAGTAAATTGATTATATTGGGTCCCTTTTACCCTGGAAAAAAACATTCATTTTGTCATTCCTGCTGACATAGGCTTGGTCAGCATCACTATTTGAGGGCTACAGGACATTTAATCTGACGACCATGTAATTAGGTGTCCCAAAGAACATCAAATCAAGCCCCAAATCCCACCTACAACAAAGGGGGTATGGTAGTGGCTCTTGTCACATGGCAGCCCACTGCCCAGAAGCTGCCAGCCTGATAGGGTGATGCAATGGCATGTCACCCTCCAAGATGCACCATAAACTCCAAGTAAGGGGCCAAGTGCCGTATCTGATCTGCCATCTTTGTTGTTGTACTTAGGGGCTCAGTCGTGTCTGACTCTTTGCAACCTCGTGGACAATAGCCTGCCAGGCTCCTCTGTCGAATTCTCTAGGCAGTACTGGAGTGGGTTGCCATTCCTTTCTCCAGGGGATCTTCCCGTCCCAGGGATTGAACCCAGGTCTCCTGCATTGCAGGTGGACTCCTTACCATTTGAGCTACCAGGAAAGCCCATCTTTGTTGTTAATAAAGTTTTATTAGATCACAATCATTCTTTTTCATTTACATTTGCCAATGGCTGCTTTCATACTATAGAGGCAGAGTTGAGTAGTTGTGACAAAAAATGTATGGTCTGCAATGCCTAAAATATTTACTGCTTAGAATTTTGCAAAAAAGTGTGCCGATACTGCTCTAGATAGTATTAGGTCCACAATAGGTTGAATAAATTGGTTCATGAACCAAGTTATGGAAATCAGAATAGCCACACATATCATCACTTCCAGTGACCCACATGGGGGAAATGTATACTCTCCAATCCAAAAGGTTTATGCTCTGAGGTCAGAGACTAGAAGGCGTAATGCTTCCATTGGAAATATAGTAAAAAATTCCATGTAATTTTAAAGTACTGCTGTCTTCCAGTTACTATGGGTTCCCCATACAAGGAGATGAACAGAAAAGCATAATTGACCCTGAATACTAGGGGAAAGTAGAGCGGCTGTTATACAATGGGAACAGGGGAGAATATAAATATGACAACCAGATGAAATAATGTGACATCTTTTGGCAAAGCCCTGCAACTCTGCTTAGTTTCGATGGTAATAGTAAAGTCCATTAGTCACGGCCTGAGAATGTCTTGGTGACTAGGGACTTGGATTCCTCATGAATAAGTGTCTGGGTCATCTACCAAATAAGCTACCTTGACTAGCAGAAGTACTCACTGAGGCTGAAGGGAATCTAGAATGATTGGTGGAGAGAGATGCTGAGCATCAGTTTCCATCTTGAGAAAGCAACATGATGGGGCCTGTTGTTTACACATTAACCAACCCTTCAATGTTGTTAAGTCTTAGTGACTGAACAACATGGACATGGGGTCACTTCTGCGACCCCATGGATTGTCATCTGTCAGGTCCCTCTGTCTATGGGATTTCCCAGGCAAGAGTACTGGAATGGGTTGCTATTTTCTTCTCCAAGGGATCGTCCCAACCCAGGTATCAAACTCATGTCTCCTGCATTGCAGGCAAATTCTTTACCACTGAGCTAACAGGGAAGCCCCAACTCTTGTACAGTTTCTTATATAGAAAAAGACACCAGCTTTAATTCTGGAAAAGATGTTCTCAGATTGGAAGAATTTGCAGTAGGAAGAAAAAATGGATAGGAATGGCGTAATGGGGAATAATTTTTTCTTCTCTAACATCCCCTATATCATTTCCTACCATTTTTCTCTCTCACTACATTCCAATTACATCTGTCTCCTTTATCAACATGCCAAGACTTCAGACTTGTAGGCCTTTGGATTTTTTTATTCTTTCTGCCTAGAATGCTTTTCCCCTAGCTTTTGCCATGGTGGTCTCAATTTCCTCCTTCAAGTCTCAGTTCAGATGCCACCTCCTCTGAACAGGTTTTGCCAGACCACCCTATCTAAAGTGACCTTCCCAGATTATACCCTATATTATCAGTCTATTTAATTTATAACACTTGTTGCCTATTTATTTATTTTTGTCTTCCCCACTAGAATGTAAATTCTATAATGGCAGGGAAATTATCTGTCTTATCATTGTTTTCCCAATGGCAGACAGTGACAGGCATATATTATGGCATTAACAAGAAATACTTGTTAATTCATTCAATAGATAAATGAATTAAGAAAATCAAGAAGATCTGTGTGGGAGGCAGAATGCACATTATTAACAAGCACCTCACACCATGATGTTGATGTAAATTTTCCTTCTGCCACATTTTGAGAAAGAGTTGTTTAGTGGTTAGAAGGTTTAAAAAGTGACTTTTACTTATTTCTTAGAAAATATTTTGATAATGAAATGTACAATTTTATGGACTTGTCTGCCATATGTCAGCTTCTGTGCTCACTTATATGTGTATTACCACACTAAATCTTACACCACCACTGTTATTTTTTCCATTTTACTGATGAGGAAGCTGAAGCTCAGAGTAGTTTTGGACTCAGTCAAAGTTTATGCAGTGGTAAAGAGACTCAGGATCAGAACTGAGGTCTGTCTGACACCAAAACCAATGCTTTTCTATTTCTGAGTGACTCCCCATATCTGTTGTTCAGAGTTGATTCAATAATACTGTTCTCCGGTCCTCTTCACTTTTTTCTTTTTGCCTTGTCACTAAAAAGGAAAGTCACAGCTTCAGTCAGATGGCAGCCAGATCACATCTCTCTGACGACAAACTGACTGCCTTTACTCTAAATGACACATAAATCTTAATGTTTAAATCACCCTTTCAACATTGTGCCAGGAGAAAATACAGGGAAAATGATTGAATATATCAGGCATAGTCATAAATCCTGTAGTGTGGAGATGTTTGAAGCTTTCAAAAATGGAAAGGATATTTCAGGCTGTTAGACATCTTGCTTCAGACTGCTCGTTGAAAGACGATACCTTGTCAGCAAAGGTAGGCTTAGGGAATCTTAGGTGATGTTTCAAGAACTCATGATACTAAATTGAATTAGAACACTTGCCAAAGCAGAACTTTCCTAGGACATTAATTTTAAGTCCCCTATTTGTCATCATGAATATATGCTTGTTCCATAAATGTACACATAGTGAATGCTTTCTAATAATGATGACTGACTACTTCCCCAAAACATCCTGTTTTGTTCTTAAGGTGGGTTATGCTCTAGCTGTTAGGCTCATCTTAATCCTGAATAACTGTTCGTTTGGAGAACATAGAGCATGTCTTCATCAAAGGAGTCAACCAACATAAAAGTTGTAGAGTTGTTAATTGAATTTAGGACTTCAATGCAAAACATTATCTTTTTGTTGGCTATTATCACTATGGTAGTAACTGAAACCAGAAGAGGAGAGATGGAGATTGACTGTTAACTCTGCTGCTTAGAATTTAAAGCAGAAGCAACGTAATAAAGAACATACTAAAGAAACTTTCATTTATTATCTAAGAAGTAAATTTGTGTGTGTGTGTGTGTACGTGCTCACTTGTGTCCAACTCTTTGCGACCCCATGGACTGTAGCCAGCCAGGCTCCTCTCTCCTTGGGATTTCCCAGGCAAGAATCCTGGAGTGGGTTGCCATTTCCTTCTCCAGGGGATCTTCCCGACCCAGGAATCAAACCTGCATCTCCTGCAAGTCTCCTGCATTGCTGGTGGACATTTTATCACTGAGCCTAAATGGAAAACTATAAATGAAATAACTTTTGTTAGTTGAGTTTTATACACTTTATAACCTAGTTCTGTTAACAGGCTACTTAAAGTGAATTTGCTTCAATAGGGACCAAAATTCCACATTTAACAATGAATGAAAGATTTGTTGAAGTTTATATTGAAAAATAAAACTAAAAATTATGGAAGTATATTTATTAAACCAACTAATATAATTAGGTTATTAATTACATACACTTCAACCTATTCTAATATTAAGAAGAAATAAAATGAAGAGGGTATTGGGTGGAGAGGGAGGTGGGAGTGGGGATCGGGATGGGGAATACATGTAAATTCATGGCTGATTCATGTCAATGTATGGCCAAAACCACTACAATATTGTAAAGTAATTAGCCTCCAACTAATAAAAATAAATGGAAAAAATAAAATAAAATAAAACAACTTAAAAGAAAAAAAGATGTAAATCAAGTTCTCCTTTATTTCTGTGGGGAAATCAGACAAAACCATTTGGTGTAATATTATCTACATTTGATATTTACAAATATGAAGTGTCATTTTTGCAAAGAAAAATGGAAGCTTCCTTAATTTTCCACATAGCTCTTTTACAATTTGTTATTCAAAGCCATTTTCTTTTAGAGTATTTATTCTGGCATCATTCTTGTCTTTATTTTCATCTAATTAAACTGGACTAAACCTTTCAGACTCTTATTTCTCAATAGTATTACTTGTGATTCTTCAGCACCTTTTTCTTATACTCACAAAATTGGATGATCATCCATAAACTGGTAAGACAGTTTCTTAGACTAGGATAAGGATTAATGTGATTATTAAACAGAAAATTATATTTCAGTGGGAACTAATCCTTAAATTAATATTCTTATGCTTTGACTTTCACTCTCCTAAAGAATGAAATGTCTGCAGAGACTTAGTGAATAAATGGAATAGAGGAGTGTTTTAAAGAGAAGACTGTGGAGTAAGAAAGTGTCTGTTAGTCAGCTCAGGATGCCATAAGAAAATACTGAAGGCTGGGTAGCTTAAACACATAAATTTACTTTTTCAATTCTGGAGGCTGAAAGTGCAAGGTCAAGATACCATCAGAGTTGGTTTCTGGTAAGGCCCGTCTTCCTGGCTTGTAGATGGTCTCCTCCTCATTTGTGTCCTCACATGGCCTTTTCTCTCTGCCTGTAGAGAGACAGAAAGACATCTCTAGTGCCTTTTTTCATAAGGACACAAATACTCAGATTAGGCCCCAAACTTATGAACTCATTCAACCTTAACTCCGTTGGTGGCTTAGTGGGAAAAGAACATGCTTGCAATGCAGGAGACCTGGTTTGGATCCCTGGGTCAGGAAGAACCCCTGGAGAAGTAAATGGCAACTCACTCCAAGGATTCTTGCCTGAAAAATCCCATGGACAGAGGAGCCTGGTGGGCTACAGTCCGATGGGTTGCAAAGAGCCTGACACAGCTGAGCGACTGCGTAGCAGTGGCCTCTCCCTAGAGGCCCTGCCTCCAGGTAGAGTCACAGTGGGGATTAAGGTCTCAACACGTGGATTTGGGGACACACACTTCAGTCCTTTGCAATATGTGCGCATATCATGGCCCTATTGCTTAATTTAATAATCTGTGTGATACGGTCAATTACTCAACTCTTAGGATTTTGACAAGGGTTAAAATAAATAGTGTATTTTAAGAACTCAGCACTATTCTTGGCATAGAATAATCGAACAAGAAATATTGGTTGTTGTTATGGGCTCTTGTTTATACCCTAGTGCTGATCAACTCTGAAAACTGAAAAGAGATCAACTCCTTTTCTTCATGGCGGTGAGAAATGGGGAAGCTGGGTTTGTGGAGAGGGGATAGAGTGGGTAGAAAAAGCTACTAGGAGAAGGGAAAAGCCAACTGAGTCCCTGAGATTTTGAGCAGGAGTAAGAAGAAGAAACCTGTCCAAGCAAGAACCTTGGTGCTTAGCGACCAAAAGACATATGAAGTTTCCCAATCTGTCTGTCTTTCCAGTGGGCTCAAAACTCAAAGGGAAAAGTGACCATGTTTATGCTTCTTTGTATTCCTGACATTATCTGACATTGAACTTTACCTATAGTCAATGCTCAATATGTTTATAGAATTTATGTGGTATTTATTGATTTAATTATTATTTAATTATAATCAGCCTAACTCCTTGAAGAAAGCTGAGCACCGAGAAATTGATGCTTTTGAACTGTGGTGTTGGAGAAGACTCTTCAGAGTCCCTTGAACTACAAGGAGATCCAACCAGTCCATCCTGAAGGAAATCAGTCCTGGGTGTTCATTGGAGGGACTGATGCTGAAGATGAAACTCCAATACTTTGGCCACCTCATGTGAAGAGTTGACTCATTGGAAAAGACCCTGATGCTGGGAGGGATTGGGGGCAGGAGGAGAAGGGGATGACAGAGGATGAGGTGGCTAGATGGCATCACAGACTCGATGGACATGAGTTTGAGTAAATTCCGGGAGTTTGTAATGGACAGGGAGGCCTGGCATGCTGCGACTCATGGGGTCGCAAAGAGTCGGACACGACTGAGTGATTGAACTAACTGACTGAACTCTTTGCCTACCTAGTATTTCGGGGGCTCAGCCACCATAGATGATTAGTTGGATCACCTGGATTATTCTGAAGTATCTAGGTTTGCTGAGGTCATAGAGATCTGACACAACTGTGAGTCTAACTCAGGGATAATCATGACAGTCCTTCGGTTGCTTAAGAGAAATGTTGAGATGAATCTGGTATTTTATTGCACGTAGAAAACAAAAATCATTAAATAAATACCCAGCCTTTCTTTGAAGTCATTCCCTCTTCAGCCTTGCTTTAAATTTTTCCTATTTACTGAAACTGATGTGTTTTAGTGGGTTTTCTCTCTCATTTGTTCTTTTGCTCATCATGGCTGTTCTGTGATTTCCAGATAAAAGTATTTTTCTCCAAGATATTCTACCGGGTTTCTCTTTCAGTTTTCCTCCTCTCTTTCTTTTCCAAAACTATAGAAACTAAAGATGGAAAAAAGACACATTGCTCATCAAGTCCCTCTTCTTCCAGGGTTGGGTAGTCCTCTTTAAGAAAGCAGTGTTTCCACTTAGCTGACAATGATTCAAGCGATGGGGTTTCCACCACTTCCTGCGGATGACTCTTCCCCAGACTGACAGATCCTATTACGTGGTCATTTTCTCCCTTATGCTCTGCCTACATTTTTCTTTGCTCAATTTAATCCTGTGTCTGTTAGTTATACCTCTTTGGATAACTCAAAGAAATTCCTCTCCCCGTGTTCCATAATTCTTTCAAATATTTGCAAATGGTTATTATTTCTCCTTAGTCATCACTTGGCCCAACCATTTGAATTGGGTCTTTCATCTTTTCCTGTTATCCATTGCCTCTAGCTTTTTCAACTTTTTGGTATTTGTGCTCAAAACTTATCATTAAAAAAAAAAAAAAAAAGTTCTGACGGCTTTGAAATGGAAAGGTCCAAATCTCAGCATGAGAGTTTTCTCTCAGAAACTTCTAGTTGAAAGCCATACACACTAGGTCTCATGTACCTATACTTTCAGTTGTGGCATCAAACAATTGTGCTTCTTGATTTGAATGTTCCTGGTTCAGATTTTGTTTCGTGAAACCTCATTCACAGCACTTGGCATGATTAGGAGGAAGGACCAATACTGCACCGGGAGAAAAGGATACTTCTCTCACAGATCATGTAGAAATAGCCTAAAAGAGGTACCATTCCTCTGAAAGAGGGATACAATTTTCCCAAAAAGGAAGTTTTAGTTTAAGAAGATGGTTTTCCTTTAACATTTTTTGTTTCAAATCTGATTTACTCGCCCAATATGCCTTCAGATTTCCAGGTTCCTTTGTGGACGAGTTCCTTAACAGCCACTGCTAGAAATATGCTTTGAATTTTGTGTTTTGAGAAATGGATCATTTCTTTAGCACTGCCATATTATTTGTTAGCAACATAACTAAGGATAGTGTGAAAACTATGTTTCAAATATCAGCAAATATCAAAGGGCCCAAGGTCTGGAGAATTCCTTAACATCACAAATTCCTGGAGTCTCTTCCCTCTCGGTCTCCTGGGTGGTCACTGAATGAGTCAGATGTCCTTTTCTCATAGTTAACGCATTCTTCTTTTTGTCAGTGACTATTGCCACGAAATGTAATTCCCATTTCTTTCTTTTTCCTTTATTCTTGTTGTTTCACACTGATATATTGCAGTGCCAATTGAACTTTCAAGGGTAAGCTGTTTGTTTTGCTTTGCTTTCTGGTCTTGGAAATGATGAAAATGTAAGATAGATGCTTGTTAGCTTGGAATGTCTTCAGTATAGACCTGTTGGGATCACAGATAGAGGCCAAATAGTAAAAATTCATGAGTTTCAGAGCCAGATAGGCCTATTATAGAGACTTATTTCTGTCTTGCTGTGAAATCTAAAGCAAATACCTTCTCATTTTCTTTGTCAAATGTTTCTTTTCTCTCCCTCTGAATTGGGAAGTATGAGTAGTGATTTACTAGCGATTTTTTTTTTTAACTTTAATAGTTTATTTGCAATAGTCATCTCTGCAGAGTGTATCAAAATTAAGTAATGTTATGATCTTCATCCATTGTATTTATTTGGCCAGTCCTGCCCGTTATCCTCACTGAAATCAAATATTTGGGCTCATTACGCTTTAAAAGTAAATTCTTCACCTATCTTCCAGCTCCTGAGTTTGTTGAAGTAGGGTTTTGCTGCCTTGCTACTGTTTTGCCTCTCACAGAGTGTCTGTTTTATGGCAGAAATTTTTGCATACTACCCTATATTATATACGGGCTTCCTAGGTGGCTCAGTGGTAAAGAATCTGTCTGTCAATGCAGGAGAGCTGGGTTTGGTTCCTGAGTGGGGAAGATCCCCTGGAGAAGGAAATGGCAACCCACTCCAGTATTCTTGCCTGGGAAAGTCCATGGACAGAGGAGCCTGGTGGGCTGCAGTCCATGTGGTCGCAGAAGAGTTGGACACGACTTAGTGACTATACAACAACCCTATATTATAATTTTCAATTACATTGAAACCATTTATTCAGATTTCACTATGACTAACATCAGGGTCATTGCTCACCCTTGTATTCTATAAACACTTGTTCTATCTTGAGAGTTAGTGCATAATATTTTTGGTGAGGACGCTTTCCCAAGTAATTGCTTCAGTCAGAATACATGAAAAGAGAGGGCATGCAAATTTTAAATCCTTGAGATCTGATAATGAGGGATATTTTGGGGAAGGATAGAATCTCTATAATTGTACTGCTTTTCTTGTTAGCAAATCTATAGTTCTCTCTCTCGTATTTTCCATTATAGCAGATGGAAAATCGGGTGCTCTGTGGGTGGCCTCCACAAAGCGTGTCATCCAGAGAAAAGTAAGGTGGACCCCACAGTGTCTTTTATGGGACAACTTCCACAAGGGGTGAATACCAAGAGCGGCCTGAATTGGAGCCACCTTGGAGGCTGGCTCCTACCGTCATTTACCTTTTCATTTAATTGAGATTTTAATTGATAGAGATGTACATGCAATTATGAAAGACTATCCAGTGCATACTTGGCCAAGTTTTCCCCAATTTTGCATTTTGCAAAACTCTAGTATAATGTTTCAACATTGACATTGATATAATACATCATTTTTATTTAGTTTTCTCAGGTTTTCTCCTCATTAGTGTATGTATATACATTTTTGTGTATTAAGTTCTATACAATTAAGTCACATGTTGGTTCATGTATCTAATACCTCAGTTGAGATACTGAACAATTCCAACACCACAAGAATTCCTCCTCTTTTTCCTCCTCTTGGTTTTTTACAACCATACCTTCCTCCTCTTGTATTAACTCCTCTTGTCAACCCTGACTCCTGGTAAACACTAATCTGTGTTCATTTCACAGGCAAGTGATTAAACAAACTATTTTATATACACACCATAAAACAGTTCAGTTCAATCACTCAGTTGTGTCCAACTCTTTGCGACCCCATGAACCACAGCACACCAGGCCTCCCTGTCTATCACCAACTCCCAGAGTTCACTCAAAGTCATGTCCATTGAGTCAGTGATGCCATCCAACCATCTCATCCTCTGTCGTCCCCTTTTCCTCCTGCCCTCAATCTTTCCCAGCATCAGGGCCTTTTCAAATGAGTCAGCTCTTCTCATCAGGTGGCCGAAGTACTGGAGTTTCAGCTTCAGCATCAGACCTTCCAGTGAACATCCAGGACTGATCTCCTCTAGGATGGACTGGTTGGATCTCCTTGCACTCCAAGGGACTCTCATGAGTCTTCTCCAACACCACAGTTCAAAGGCATCAGTTTTTCTGTGCTCAGCTTTCTTTATAGTCCAACTCTCACATCCATACATGACCACTGGAAAAACCATAGCCTTGACTAGACAGACCTTTGTTGGCAAAGTAATGTCTCTGCTTTTTAATATGCTGTAGAGGTTAGTCATAACTTTCCTCCCAAGGAGTAAGCGTCTTTTAATTTTATGGCTGCAGTCACCATCTGCAGTGATTTTGGAGCCCAGAAAAATAAAGTCTCTCACTGTTTCCACTGTTTCCCCATCTATTTCCCATAAAGTGATGGGACCGGATGTCATGATCTTAGTTTTCTGAATGTTGAGCTTTAAGCCAATTTTTTCACTCTCCTCTTTAACTTTCATCAAGGGGCTCTTTAGTTCTTCTTCACTTTCTGCCATAAGGGTGGTGTCATCTGCATATCTGAGGTTATTGATATTTCTCCCAGCAATCTTGATTCCAGCTCCTGCTTCCTCCAGCCCAGCATTTCTCATGATGTACTCTTTATATAAGTTAAATAAGCAGGGTGACAATATACAGCCTTGACGTACTCCTTTTCCTATTTGGAACCAGTCTGTTGTTCCATGACCAGTTCTAACTGTTGCTTTCTGACCTGCATACAGGTCACTACTCAGCAATAAAAAAGGAATGGACAATTGATGTAAAGAACAACTTAGATGATGAATAAAGGCATTATGCTGACTGAAAAAAACAACTTTCCTTCGTATTTTCTCTCTTCATTTTTTTCTCTTTTTTTCCTTTCTATTGATCATTTCTTTTCTGTTTGTAGAAATTCTTTCACCTAATCTTTAACAGTCAGTTTCTTTCCCCTTAATTAATTATGTTTATGTTAATTATGTTAATTAATTAATTAATTAACAATGTTTGTTTCCCCTTAATTCCTGAATAATGATTTATAAAGATATAGAATTCACAACTGATCCTTTTTTTCCTTTTAGCACTTGAAAAAAAATTGTGTCACACCCTAATGGTCTCATGATTTCAATGAGAAACTCACTGTTATTTGAACTGAGATTCCCCTATAGATAATGTGTAGTTACTGTCTGGTTGCTTCCAATGTTTTTTTCTTTATCATTAGTTTTCAAGAGTTTATGATATGTCTTGGTGTGGATTTCATAGTTGATACCTTCAGGGGATTTGCTTAGCTTCTTGGAACTATAGGCCTATGTCTTTCATCAAATTTGGGAAAAATTCAGGAATTATTTACTCAAATTCTTTTTCAAACCCGCTGTCTTTTTCCTCTTCTTTTGGAATACCAATGATATGAATGTTGATTTTCCTTATTGTCTCCCAGATCCCTGAGACTCTGTTAGTTTCTTCTGGTCTATTTTCTTTCTGTTTTTCAGATTAGGTGAATAATTAGTCTAATGTTTCGTCCTCAGTTTCATTGATTCTATCTTCTATCATCTCCACTCAAATACTGAGCTCATTCGGTGAGTTTCTATTTTTGTTATTGGCAGTTTTCAGCTCCATGATTTATATCTTGTTTATTTTTTATCATTTGTTTCTTTACTAATATTTGCTGTTTTTTAATTGATTTTAAGAGAATTTGTAATAGATTGTTATTAGAGTATTTTTATGAAATTTCTTTATGATTATTTTCAGATACTTTGAACATTAGATTCATCTTTTTTGGGGGGGTGGTTTCAATTGATTGTCTTTTCTCCCTCAAGTTGCAGTTTTCTTTGTTCTTTGTATGGTGGATGATTTTCTATTACATTCTTGATGTCATTTGTCTATCATATTAGAGAACACTGGATTTCATTTAAATATCTAATTTTTGCAAATAATACCCTGTTTAGATTTATTGCATGAGGTTTGGTGCACTTTGTGGACTGTGAGTCCAATGGTAGTTTCACATTTAGAGTCTTATTGTTGTTCAGTTGCTAAGTCATGTCCGACTCTTTGCAACCCCTTGGATTGCAGCAGGCTAGGCTTCCTAGTCCTTCACTATCTCCTGGAGCTTCTCAAATTCATGTCTATTGAGTCTGTGATGCTATCTAACCATCTCATCCTCTGCCACTCTCCTCTCCTTTTAGAGTCTATGTGGTCTTATTTTGGTCTGCTTGGTTGACCTAGTAATACTAGGGCATATGTTGCTCCTCCCAGTGTTGCCAAAAGGTGAAGCAGTGATGTCCCGAGATGAATCTCTTGAGTTTTTCTTCCGTGGATGAAGACTGATACCTCTTGGTTGTTCTGATATCTCTGGGCAAGGATAGGAGACTCTGTGGCCCTGGGAGAGTGAGCTTCTCAGCCCAGGCTGAGTTTCTTTCGCCAGTTCCACTTCATGTCTACTGCAAAACAGGAGTATCAGGCTCTGCAGGGAAGAATACTTCCCCAGGCTCCTAATTTTTGGTGTGGTTCCCAATCCATCCTCCCTCCCTGAGGAGTCTGGCTCACTTGATGTTGTCAGAGGGACTCCTATTCAGTCCTAGGAAGAGATAAGCCTACTTCAGCTGCCTTCTTTTGCCAAGCTGGGGATCAGGAAACATTGGGCCTCTGTTAGATGGCAGATGCAAGAGAGCCTGTCATTGCATCATTCCCCAAGTCCTGGGCTCCCAAAATAACACATCTGCTTCTCTCCATCTTTTAGAGTTCTCTTTTCTTTGTACCTTATACCATTTCCAGGGTTCATAGTTTTACCTGCTAGAGCAGAGAAAAACACTACATCACCTCGTAGTGTACCTTTTAAATCTTTAGCTTGGGTCAACTTTCTTTTATTCATTCATCCATTCACTGAGCACTGAATGAATGGGCTTGGCACCATTCTAAGTATTGGCAGTAGTAAACAAATACTCGATTCCTGTCTTCATGTAATTTACATTCAGAGTTTCTCTAAATATAATTCTTAGGATAAGGATACCCAGCAGCTGTTTCATGTAGATTAGAAGAGAGACCATAAATGAACAGGTAAACTCATAGATTGTGAAGTTTGGTAGTGCTTATTTACAAACCTGACTTGATCAATTTGGTTCAGTTCAGTTCAGTTCATTTGCTCAGTCATGTCTGACTCTTTGCAACCCCATGGACTGCAGCATGCCAGGCCTCCCTGTCCATCACCAACTCCCGGAGTTACTCAAACTCATGTCCATTGAGTCAGTGATGCCATCCAACCATCTCATCCTCTGTTATCACCTTCTCCTCCCACCTTCAGTCTTTCCCAGCATCAGGTCCTTTTCCTATTAGTCAGTGCTTCACATTTGGTGGCCAAAGTATTGGAGTTTCAGCTTCAGCATCAGTCCTACCAATGAATATTCAAGACTGACTTCCTTTAGGATGCACTGGTTGGACCTCCTTTCTGACCAAGGGACTCTAAAGAGTCTTCTCTAACACCACAGTTCAAAAGCATCAATTCTTCGGTGCTCAGTTTTCTTTATAGTGTAACTCTCATATCCATACATGACTACTGGAAAAACCATAGCTTTAACTACATGGACCTTTGTTGACAAAATAATGTCTCTTCTTTTTAATATGCTGTCTAGGTTTGTCATAGATTTTCTTCCAAGGAGCAAGTGTCTTTTAATTCATGGTGCAGTCACCATCTCCAGTGATTTTGTAGCCCTGCCCAAAATAAAGTATCTCACTGTTTCCATTGCTTCCCCATCTATTTGCCATGAAGTGATGGTACCAGATGCATGATCTTAGTTTTCTGAATGTTGAGTTTTAAGCCAACTCTTTCACTCTCCTCTTTCTCTTTCATCAAGAGGCTCTTTAGTTCTTCACTTTCTGCCACAAGTGTGGTGTCATCTGCATATCTGAGATTATTGATATTTCTCCCAGCAATCTTGATTACAGCCCGGCATTTCACATGATGTACCCTGCATATAAGTTAAATAAGCAGGGTGACAATATATAGCCTTGATGTACTCTTTTCCCTATTTGGAACCAGTCTGCTGTTCCAAGTCTGGTTCTAACTGTTGCTTCTTGACCTGCATACAGATTTCTCAGGAGGCAGGTCAGGTGGTCTGGTATTTCCATCTCCTTAAGAATTTTCCACAGTTTGTTGTGATCCACACAGTCAAAGGCTTTGGCATAGTCAATAAAGCAGAAATAGGTGTTTTTCTGGAACTCTCTCACTTTTTCGATGATCCAGCAGATGCCAGTTTGATGTCTGGTTCCTCTGCCTTTTCTAAATCCAGCTTGAACATATGGAAGTTCACAGTTCACGTATTGCTGAAGTCTGGCTTGGAGAATTTTGAGCATTACCTTGCTAGCATGTGAGATGAGTGCAATTTCATGGTAGTTTGAACATTCTTTGGTATTGCCTTTTTTTGGGGGGTTAGAATGAAAACTGACCTTTTCCAGTCCCATGGCCACTGCTGAGTTTTCCAAATTTGCTGGCATATTGAATGTAGCACTTTCATAGCATCATCTTTTAGGATTTGAAATAGCTCAACTGCAATTCCATCACCTCCACTAGCTTTGTTCGTAGTAATGCTTCCTAAGGCCCAGTTGACTTCACGTTCCAGGATGTCTGGCTCTAGGTAAGTGATCACACCATCGTGGTTATCTGGGTTATGAGGATCTTTTTTTGTATAGTTCTTCTGTGTATTCTTGCCACCTTTTCTTACTTGCTTATAATTGTAAACATAGTTAACCTCTGAAAGCTAATTTTCTTATCTGTTACATGAGGATAATACTACCTATGTGGCTTGGAATAAATTCTAAAGCCCCAATCATGCTTTTAAAAGATTATTATAAGATGGCCACTGCCTCCACTTCTTCTCATTGCACATACCAGCTCAAGGACACCAGGACTCATTTTAATTCCTGGAATATTCTATAACCTTTCACTCGGCTGTAATCTTCCCAAAGATTGTTCCCATTGCCTATAAATCACTCCTCTGCTCTCTTTTCTCCCGAGCATAACTCCCATTCATCCTTCAGGCCTCAGCTTAAACATAGCTTTCCTCTCTTCATATCCCTCAATCTCATTCTCTTTTTGTTCTCTTATAGTGCCCTCTTTCTTTATTATAACATGCAGAACTTTTTCTTGTGATTATCTGCTTCTTTTCTGTTTGGGTTCTGTCTTTCCCACTGGGTAGGGACTGTCTCAGTCTTTCCATTATAGTCTCAGTGTTTATCAGAGTGCCTGTCATATGTGCTAATAAATATTTGTTAATTCAATAAACGAATGAGCAAATGATGCAGTGCCTAAAATGAAGAAAGTTTCCAACAAATGGTATCATTATTGGATCCTCTCAACTTCATAATTGGTATGATTATATTAGCCATTAAGATGACTGTAAAAAAAAGAGAGTGCTAGAGTTCCATTAATCTCAATATGCCCTTAGTTATGGACTTTCAACACTACAAAGTAAAATAAAAAACATCATATATTTTTTTTTTATCTAACACAAATAAAAACCCATGTATCATGTAGGGAGTTAGCAGCCCTTTTGCTAAAATGTATTCCACATGTCATATCAACAATAAGTCTAACACCAATATTTTCTAATACACTTAAAAGAAAATCTAGCAGTTGCTTCTAAACACCATGAAATCAATAATGGGGAGAGAAAGGCGCCGCTTGTCATACTTGAAATCCCAGGAGTCAATCGGATTTGCTGTTACCATTTAATTTTTCCTTCACAATCTTTCCTGCCTACAGAGCCCACTCATATGAAAGAAAAGCTTTCTCTTTTGAAACAGTGTACAAAATAACCATAGAAAATTCTACTGTTTCCCGCAAACCAGAACTAAGGTAGCTAAGTCACATTTATCAGACTACTGGGTAAGTTGCCAGGAGTCAAAGTACTTTCCAACTACTTAGCTCAAGGGGAAAGTTCAAGAGCCCATCAAACCCTCTCGGGATACAAGAAAAATAGCCGATGAGGACAGTTTCTGTCAAGGGTACTCTTGTTCCAGCTCATCATTCTCACTGCTGAATTAAGAAAGATTGAACAGCTCCTTCAAAATCTAGTGTGAGGAACATTATTTCTCGCAGGACCATTAATCTTTGGATAATTTTTGGCCAAAAAGATGGATCTGAACATGCCAGACAAATTCAAGTTAAGAGACTTGCTTAAATAAAGAGAGAGAGAACCTGGATATACTGTGAGTTGGAATGTAGCTTGCACAAGCAATGGACTTCATCTTTCTTGCAGACAGGGGAGTTGGGAAAGACTTCTAAATTGGGTGATAAGAGCCCTGACTACATATCCCAGGGAACTAGGCTCTGACATCCGAGATAATTCAAAAATCTACTTCAGTGAGAGTGCTTAAATCTCAGACTCACAAGTATCTTTTGTAATGATTTTTTGCCTTCTATCTTTTCCACTGTCCTGTAAGTTCCATGAGGTCAGGGACTGTGTCTTCTTTGCCACCAGAGCTTAGCAGTCTTGTCAGGTCGGCGTCCTGAGGTGAAACTGTGGTGTCCTCATTTTATCCTTGGCAGAGTGACCTGGGGTCCAAGGCACGAGAACTCCTCTCACGCTCTCAAGTAAAAAATATTTTTCAGTTCACAGTGGCTACAACTTTCTTGAAAATAAAGTTTCACATCTTCCTGTTAAATTGAAGTTCTGACTCTCCTTCCAAATGGAGGGCATGCAATGTCCCTTCCTTTAGAGGAGATAAAACACATCTCTGTACTGTTTTCAATCTCTCATAGTGAAGGGGTCAACCCAGGCTGTTTGAAGAACAGGATTTTATTTATGAAATGTCCTTCTTTAGACCATCTCACTGTTTTAGGTCTTACTGTTAATAGAAATGAATGTTATTTTATTTTATTTTATTTTATTTTATTTTTTTTTTAAAGACACCTATTTATTTGTTTTCTTTTTTTTTTTTTTTTTTAATATTATTTTATTAGTTGGAGGCCAATCACTTTACAACATTTCAGTGGGTTTTGTCATACATTGACATGAATCAGCCATATAGTTACATGTATTCCCCATCCCGATCCCCCCTCCCACCTCCCTCCCCACCCGACTCCTTGTACCACGTGCTGGAGGCCGTGTGGGATTATACTAGGAAATTTCCCTGCCAGTAGATTGCCTGTAGACCATTTTAGTGAGCAGAACTCAGTTTTAAAAAGTATAGCTTTTTATGGCCCAGAAATTCCTCATCTAGATATAAACCCCAGAAAGTCCGGAGAGCAGTGGTGTTGTTTGTGGCAGTGAGGTATTGGAGCTAAACTGGGGGTCTGCCGAGGTTGTGATTTACAGCACATCATGGAATATGTGCACCAAAAGAAGAAAGACTTAAAGGACACGTGAGTAGATTTTTTAAAGTTGATATTGAGTGGGTGAAGTTGGAAACATAAGCTATTCACCATACCATGCAGTCCCCACCCTCACCCCCAGGTCACATATCCATGCATGCATACACACACACACACACACACACACACACACACACACACACACACACATCAAAATAGCTTTTCTAAGAAGGCAAGTAGAATCAAACCCCAAACACTTTAAGATGGGAGTCTATCAAAGGGCAAGAGTAATAGAAGTGGGAAATTATATAAATGGGAATTTAAAAATTAAAGTAAGAAATGGGATGGTTCATATCTTTCATGAACTAATGGGGACAAAATAGGATAAAAGAATAGAGTGCTTCATACATGGCATTCCAAAAGTGAGGTACACTATTTGTATGGTAGCAATAGAGATGCAGGCATAGAAAACAGACGTGTGGGCACAGCGGGGGAGGGAGAGGGTGAGATGAATGGAAGAAGTAGCAGTGAAACACATACACTACCATACATCAAATAAATAACCAGCTGGAATTTGTTGTGTGATGCAGGGAGCTCAACCTGGGGCTCCATGACAGCCTAGAGGGGTGGGATGGGATGGGAGGGAAGTTCAAGAGGGAGGGAACAAATGTATACCTATGGCTGATTCATGCTGGTGTGTGGCGGAAACCAATACAGCATTCAAAGCAAGTATCCTCCGATTAAATATTTTTTAAAAACATCACGATCCTGTGATTTGATGCTAATATTATATCTTTCTAGATGAGAAGGCTGAAGCTCAGAAAAACTAAGAGACTCATCCAAAGCTTATTCAGATATTATCTAGAAGAATTTAAGCATACTTTCTCAACCCTCACAAAGAAACAAAAAAACAAAAATGTTTGAGCACATAATTCTTTTGAGGTATAATTCTCACACTTATAGATGCTCTCTGGATGGCTAAAAAGTGCCATTAAATGGATATAGCACAACACTGAGTTTTTCCCTTACTTTTGAGTGGGCCAGAAGTGGCCACAAATTGAAAATGGTATGGGTCAAAAGAGATATGGGGAAGGAAAGAAATAAAGAAACTCATCTTCTCATAATTGTGTAAAATGTTGACTCACTTGTGAGACATTTTTGAGTCATTTGTGAATGTATTCCCACTCCTTTCATGGGTTTAGGCTGTACAGTCTCTGAGAATAATTTATCTGGGGGAGCTGCGTTAACATGGCTCAACAGTTGCTCATCGACCAATCAAAGGAGGGAACAGTTCTGTCTGAAACCCATGCTGATGGACAGAGCCTAAAGAGAAGTTACTCAAAGGGTCCATGTCCCACCTGAGTTGGATTGCAGATGGTCTAGTAGCAAATCTCTCTCCCTCCAGATCCCTTTGTGGAGCCTGAAGTGTGACAATCACTCTTGTCCAGCAGAATCTCCCAGATGATTGCCTTAGAGTTGTAGTTCTCACCCCTGAATGCACGTTGGAATCACTTGGGAGCTTTAAAAGATGCTAATGTTTGGGTTCCACCTTGCACAGATTCAGATTCAGTGGTCTGAACACCAGTATCTTGGAAGCTCCCCGGATAATTCTAATGTTCTGCCCAGTCTGAGGACCACTACCTTAAGCCTGTGGTGCTTGTAAGCCTTGTCTGCAGGCACTTTGGAAAAAAGAAAGGGTCAGGGTAGAACTGCATCTCACTCAGCGTGACTACTTCCAGGTGACAAGTAGCAACATCGTCTCCAGTGGAGTGTGTCCTACAGTTCTGGTTAATGACCTGCATTTGTTGTTGTTTAATCACTCAGTTGTGTCCAACTCTTTGTGACCCCATGAACATCAGCACACCAGTCTCCCCTGTCCTCCATTATCTCCCAGAGTTTTTGTTCAAACTCATGTCCATTGAGTCGGTGATGCCACCCAACCATCTCATCCTCTGTCACCACCTTCTCCACTTGCCCACTTGCAATCGTTCCCAGCATCAGGGTCTTTTCAAATGAGTTGGCTCTTCCCATCAGCTGGCTAAAGTAGTGGAGCTTCAGCTTCAGCATCAGTTCTTCCAGTGAATATTCAGGGTTGATTTCCTTTAGGATTGACTGGTTTGACCTCCTTGCTGTCCAAGGTGCTCTCAAGAGTTTTCTCCAGCACCACAGTTCAAAAGCATCAATTCTTTGGTTCTCAAGTCTTCTTTATTAGGGAGATGGAAAATGGTCCTAGGCCAGAGGTAGAAGTGGTTTGGAGAAGCACAGAGACTAAGGAGGAATATTTAAGGAGAGATAAGTCAGGGGGCATTTTCAAACAAGTACAACTAAAATTTCTGCTTTTTCAGCACATATTAGAAGGAAGTTTAGGTTGTAGTGACCACAGGACTGGAAAAGGTCAGTTTTCATTCCAATTCCAAAGAAAGGCAATGCCAAAGAGCGCTAAGACTACCTCACAATTGCACTCATCTCACACACTAACAAAGTAATGATCTAACTTCTCCAAGCTAGGTTTCAACAGTATGTGAACTGAGAACTTCCAGATATTCAAGCTGGATTTAGAAAAGGCAGAGGAATCAGAGATCAAATTGCCAACACCCACTGTATCATAGGAAAAGCAAGAGAGTTCCAGAAAAACACCTGCTTCATTGACTATATTAAAGCCTTTTACTGTGTGGATCACAACAAACTGGGGAAAATTCTTAAAGAGATGGAAATACCAGACCACCTTACCTGTCTCTTGAGAAACCTGTATGTAGGTCAAGAAGCAACAGTTAGAACCAAACATGAAACAACAGACTGGTTCAAAATTGGGGAAGGAGTATGTCAAGGTTGTATATTGTCACCTTTGCTTTTTAACTTATATGCAGAGTACATTACGTGAAAGGTCAGACTGTATGAAGCACAAGCTGGAATCAAGATTGCTGGGAGAAAATCAGTAACTTCAGATATGCAAATGACACCACCCTTATGGCAGAAAGTGAAGAAGAACTAAAGAGCCTCTTGATGAAAGTGAAAAAGCTGACTTAAAACTCAAAATTCAAAAAAACGAAGATCATGCCATCTGGTCCTATCACTTCATAACAAATTGATGGGGAAACAATGTAAACAGTGGCAGACTTTATTTTCTTGGCTCCAAAATCACCACAGATGGTTACTGCAGCCTTGAAATTAAAAAGACACTCCTTGGAAGAAACGTTATGACAAACCTAGACAGCATCTTTTAAAGAAGAGATATTACTTTGCTGACAAAGGTCTATCTAGTCAAAGCTATGGTTTTTCCAGTAGTCATGTATGGACGTGAGAGTTGGACTATAAAGAAAGCTGAGTGCCAAAGAATTGATGCTTTTGAACTGTGGTGTTGGAGAAGACTCTTCAGAGTCCCTTGGGCTGCAAGGAGATCCAACCAGTCCATCCTAAAGGAGATCAGTCCTGGGTGTTCACTGGAAGGACTGATGCTGAAGCACCAATAATTTGGCCACCTGATGCAAAGGGTGATTCATTAGTAAAGATCTTAATGCTGGGAAAGACTGAAGGCAGAGGAGAAGAGGACAACAGAAGATGAGATGGTTGTATGGCATCGCTGACTTGATGGACACGAGTTCAAATGGGCTCTGGAAGTTGGTGATGGACACAGAGGTCTGGCTTGCTGCAGTCTATGGGGTTGCAAAGAGTCGGCCTGAGCAACTGTACTGAAGTGAACTAGGTTATAGTGGCAAAATCAGAATTCAGTCTCAAAACCTGGGCTCATTCTGCTGTACCACAGTCTTTTTCCATGACTCACACCCCAAATCTCAAACATATATCTTTCAAGCTCAGTGCGCAGACAGATATAATCATTTCCTTGTACCCTCTGAGCTTTTCACTGCCTCTAACTCTTCACACTCTCTTACTTAATGCCTCCTGCCTCCATTGTGTTCATTAAGGTATAGATCAAGCTCAACCTCCCTCTGAGGTCTTCTCCCAAATACCCCAGCCCACATTGCTTCCTCCTATCCAGATATCACATTGTACTTCCAACTGGCATCAGATAAACAATTGTTACTTAATATCTGCAAGTGCTGAAGTTCTATTTCTACAGTTAGATTTTGTTTCATGTGAGTAGACATCATGCTTTACTTCTTCATGGTTCTTATATTCCTTGGCAGAGTGCCAGGCATACAGTGGGTACTCCTGAAATACATGATCAAATGGTGGGTTATGATATTAGTCACCCTAAACTATCCTCAGTCTTTTCAAGAAAATAATATAAAAAGCAGGCAAGGCAGAGTCCCAGGAGGGGTATATATGACAAAGAATTATCATGTTAAACTTGATAAATGAAACTTTTTATTGAGAGTGGCATCCTTTCAGTGCACCTGTGTTCAAAAAATGGGTAATCACATCATGAGTTCAAGACACTCATTCCCAACCTAACATTTAGATTGGGACTCTATGATTCATTCTTTCCTATGATTCAGTTAGATTATTTGACCATTCAACTATCTATGACTATTTCTTCCAGAATTTTCTTTTCTTTTTTTAAACCATCTCCTTAATCTTCCCACTTGTTTGAAAGCTGTGGCTTCAGTATATTTTCTTCTTTACTGGAAATTCTAACTCTAAATGCCCCGCTGCAAATCTGGAGTTTGAAAGAGAGCTTCTGGGGCATTGAGATAGTTTTTCCCTCTTTTCCAAGAGCCAAGTTTCTTCCCCTAAATTTTCCCAAATGCCGCAGCCAATTATGACCTGAATACCTCAATGAATTCCAAGGAAAAATGCCACTTTGCTTGACTGACCTCATTGTTAGGACTGTCTTGCAAAAGGGCTAGTTGAACATTTGTTTTTCTCCTTTTGAGAAAATTCTATCATCAGATTGGTTTAAATAATTTCCCTTTACTCCAGTTCTTTTTAGCTATAATTTTAAACGTTTTTTTGTTTTGTTTTGTTTACACAGTATTACACTTTCTAGATTTCACTTAGTCCCTTCTGTTTAACTTAAGAGGACTGAGAAGAATGGCTTCATTAAGCCAGTGAAAGGTGTTGTGGATTCAAGCCTCATACCCATTCTATGATAGATCAATAAAAGGCTGGCAACATTTCAGCCTATAGGGGGATTTTGATTGCAGAGCATTGGTCATCAATTCTAGTGTGCACCCAAATAACTTCTGGACCTCTTTGAAAAATCTGGGTGTCTGGCTCATCCTCCCTGAGATGGACTTAGAGAATCCTGCACACCATCCGGGAACCATTTTGCCTTTTAATAAAACATATGGATTTAATAAACTATGATCATTGTTCTTAACTCACCCAGATTTCTGTGCCACGTCTGTTTCCATGTTATAGTAAGGAAGAACGCGTAACATTTACAGAGTTCCCATTCAAACTCCAGCTCTATTTAGATATGAATGCTCATTGTATTGGGTTTCTACTAGATAATAATAAAAAAACAAGGCCCTTAGAGTAAGGAAAGAGGTAAGAAGGCTATGGTACAGTATTCTCATGAATCTTCCATTTCTGGCTGTACGTGCAAGCACACGGACCTCTTCGACACAAGAACAGTTGTTTGATTGCCTGTTATTTTCTGTCTACCAAGTTTGATTGCCAGTTATGTGAAGAATTCCTTTGGGAATACTTTATTACTAGGAAAACCAGTTCTGCTTACAGTACAGGACTGTACTGACTCATGTCAGGAAACTAGAGAGTTTAGGGGGTATCATTTGCTTATTATGTAATATCTTGTTTAATAGGAAAAAAGAAGAAAGAGAAACCATTTGGTTTCTGTTTTGTGGTCTCCTGAAACCTGTGTTTCAATGGGATTAGATGATTCATTGTTAAGACCTGGTCCGAAGAGGGTCTTATTTATGCCCTGCAATAGCAAGACAAGGTACCAAGATATTTGAATTTTCAAAAGCTCCACAGGTGATTTGAATCTGTCCCAAAGATTTAAAGCCTCTTTCTAGAATCACTTGAGGAGTTTTTGAGAATGTGTGCTGTCTTGAGTTCTAGCTGAGAGATGCCTGGTGATGGAGCACAGAGGGAAGACTGTATTTGCCTTCATTTCACAGTCATTGCTGAGTACAGGCATTCTAGTAAGTGCTGTTGATACGCACAGTCCCTGCCCTCCAGGGGGCTACAGGCCTTGGATGCTGTTAGGGAAAAAGAGGTAGAGTTTTCTAATTACTACTTGGTTTAAGTCTGGGCACTGTTACTTAGTAACAAGTCATTGAACCTTTCAGACTTTGGTTTCCTCCTTGGTCAAGCAAGGATAATAAGACCTTCACAACATAAGTATTAAGTGTGACCACATATAAATAGGTGTGAAAAAATGTAAGGCATTATTTCTATTAACTCTCACTCAGATTCTTTTTTCCTTTTTTAACTTTTTTCATTTTGTTTATCTTTTCCATTTAGTCAGGGACATTTTAGCAATTCCAACTTCATTCTTGACTCACCATGCAGAATACAGGAAAGAAGTTAATATTTAGTCCTAGTTGTTTTTTTTTTTTTTTTTAATATCTTGCAAAAAGTGGGTATCAGACTCCAGGAATGCTATAAAAATAATTTTAAAAATAAAAACAAAGTTTTAGGATAATGTTTGCCATCACTAACATGCTATCATGAATGTATCTTTGTGATCCCAGAAACTTACTTTTAGCTACATTAGTCACAGCTTTGGAAAATGCCTCTTGGGTGTGTACTGTTTAATTCAGGGTTAGCCACTTTGCCAGCTTCTCATCTTGTATAATTCACTTATACCATGTGCATGGGCACCTTATTTTTGTGCAGCAGAGCCCCCAGGAAGATGGAGAGAGTATTGTGATACTACTTTGATGTTGCTATTATTTGTTACAAATCCAAAAGGAATACAAATCTAGAGTCAAGAACAGCTAGGGTGAAAAATAGAGTCAGTTTCATCATGCTGACCTTCATCAAAGATCACTTTGTGCCTCTTCTATAGCAATTGACACTCTCTGACTTGTATTAAAAGTATGTATTGTATTAGTTTTCTATTGCTACTAGAATAAATTACTACAAATCCAGTGGCTTAACTCAAATTATTTCATCTTACAAGTCTGTAAGTCATAAATCTGCCATGGTTCTCACTTGGCTAAGATCAAGGTGTAAGAAGGACTCTATTCCTTTCTGGAGGTTCTAGGGGAGAATTCATTTCCCTGCCTCAACCAGCTTCTAGAGACTGCCCACATTCCTTGGCTTAAGGCCCCAAAGCCAGCAACACTGTATCTCTCTGATCATGTACATCTTCTTCTCTTTGACTATGGGCTTCCCTGGTGGCTCAGACGGTGAAGAATCTGCCTGCAATGCAGCAGACCTGGGTTTGATCCCTGGGTCAGAAAGATCCCCCAGAGAAGGGAATAGCAACCCACTCCAGTATCTTTCCCTGGAGAATGCCATGAACAGAGGAGCCTGGTAGCCTAGAGTCCATGGGGTTGCAAAGAGTCAGACACAACTGAGCGATTAACACTTTCACTTCACTTTCTCTTTGATTTTAAAGAATCATGTGATTATGTTGAAGCCACCCCAATAATCCAACATTATCTTTCTCATCACAATATCTGCAACTTTTGTCACATCTGCAAAGTCCCTCTTCCCATGTAGGGTAACGTATTCACAGGTTCCAGAGATTAGGGAGTAGACAACTTTAAGCTATTAATCTGCCTACTACCTGTTTATATTGTTTTACTTCTTTTCCTAGATGGTAAGTTTCTTGGGGACCAAAATGTGTGTCTTACCTGTTGTTATAGTCACCACAGAGTCAATCCAAGTGTACTGCATACAACAAAGAGTTCAGGCAGCTTTCCTGAATGACTCAGCAGGACTCAAAAAATTTTAGATTCAGTGGAGCAAATGGCAAACTCATGGAGTTTCAAAAATTCCAGGAAGAATGGCTATATATTTTCAAATCCATGGGAAAATCCATTAGCACTTAAACGATTTTGTAAGTATAGGATTACAAAATGATTTTTTATCTTCAGTGCTTCTCCATGACTACAGTTATGTGACCATCTTATATATTCCAGGATGTTCTGATGGTATGACTTTCCAGTTGGTTTCCTGTCTGTCAGTAGAATTTCTGCCTGAGTGTTTTGCAGTGATGATAAGCAAAAGTCAACAATTAGAGATCAGGTGCCACAGGAAAGACTCAGTATTGCCTCTCAGATGTCAGCCAAAGAAGGGTCAAGGGGAAATTAAACATTATAAGGCTGGCTTGGGTTCTTGCCCTGAGCAATTAACTTGCTGATAATTTGCAGTGTTCACTTCTTGTAGAATTGGATATGATGTGCTGCTAGACTCCCCACAGGAGTAGCTTTTAAGAAATATGTCTTATATGGTTTGCATCATACAGAGTTCTGCAAGTTGTGCAAGGCAGCTTACAGACTCTGGAATCTATAGCTGGCAAGAAAAATAAATATTTCCGTATTGCATTTAGCAATTGCTATGTATTAAGGTAATTTTGTTTAAAAATTATTAAGGGCTTTGTAGCACAAAGATCGTGCTAAATTACACAGAAAAGATTAGATTTAGGGGGTGGGGTAGAATGGGGGATATTGGATATGCAAGCACAGATGGTCTTGATCGACTCAGAGCACTCCAGAGCCAAGAGGGAAATGTATGTTTTGTGTGGTTACATATGTTGTAAAGAAAATTGCCCCTGGTTCTTTCCTGTAAGAGAGTACAAGGAGGGAAGAGGGGGAGAGAACAAGATCATGCAGAGAAAGGTGAAGCAGACACAAGAGCTGCATGTGTAGCAGATGTCTGGCAAAGTTAGGAGCAGACAAAGGGCAGGGGGACTAGGGAGCCAAATTCCCTCCATGGCAAGTCAGTGACCAGTGAGAAGAGGGGTGTTCTGTGCCAAGGATCAATGGCACTGAGTGGGTATCGTTCTATGGACGCTTACCTTGGAATCTGCATTGACTGGTTTGGCAAATGGGCCATCTTCCCATGAAGAATAAGTTTATAGAGAGATGCTTCTAATCAACACAAATCCTTCCTTTTCCCCAAGGACCTCAGCTACCTGGGAAGGGCATGGACGACCTTAGTTATTCTGGACTCTTTTTAGATCTTACCTCACATAATCCTAACAAGTATACTGTGAGGTAGGTTTTACAGTTTTAGAAGACTTCCTTGGTGGCTCAGATGGTAAAGAACCGGCCTGCAATGCAGGAGACCTGGGTTTGACCCCTGGGTTGGGAAGATCCGCTGGAGAAGGGAATGGCTACCCACTTCAGTAATCTTGCCTGGAGAATCCTCATGGACAGAGGAGCCTATTGGGCTACAGCCCACGGCAAAGAGTCAGACACAACTGAGTGACTAGCACTTTCACTTACAGTTTTGCAGTGTTGCCCATTTTATAGATGAGAAAATCTAAGCACAAAGAGGTTCAGTAACTTGCATAGGGGCACTCTGCTAGTTGCAAGCCAATAGTCTGGTCCAGAATGTCCACTTTTAACCCTTCTCTGCTTCTGTCGATACTCTATGATACTATTTTTTTAAACCAATGAGTCCATTGAGTATAGTAATTGTGGATTTTCATCTTTGTAGTTCTCATAGAACCTGTCAAAACATCTATCCACAAAATAGGTGTTTCATTTCATAGAAAATAAATACTTACTTAATAAAGAAATTCATTTGTGGAATCAGTCAAACTTCAAAACATAGTAAAAATAAAAACCAAAAACCTGCAACATACCCTATGTACAGTTATTCTAGTTGCTAAGGTCTATAAGGCTTTTGAAAAATCACAGTCTGAATGATAAACACAGTACTCACTCTTGGCACAATATGTTAAGTATCATTTGTCAAAAACTGGAAAAAACCCAATTGTTTTTATCTCTGTTAACAGAGATGTGCTATAAGGACAGAAACCAGGCTCAGCAACTCCACAGCCAAACTGATAGAACGCTGGGGAGCCAATTAAAATGCAGCAATATCTTTAATAATCCACAGCTATGGTGATGCCTGACAACCCCAGTGGTATTCTGTCATGTTCAAGGTCAGCTTCCCCTATTCCTTGTTCTTTACTTATTTCTTACCGCCTTCAGCTTTTACCCTTCAGCTGTGCCATCTATCTTATTTTTCTCCTAAATTCTTTTCCCACAACTGATTCCAACTTTGTACATCCCTCAATCTGACTTCAGGTGACAGGTATGATGGGATCAGGGGTCAGTCATTGCAACATTTTGTTGAGTAGAGCTCTCCAGCTCAACCCCTTCTTGGACCTCACCCAGTCTGTGGATGGCCACCTTTGGGTTGGGCACACATTCTTTGGCTATAGCCAGAGCTGGGAGCAGGGTGGGGATTATAGGATATAAAGTACAACAATCTACGGATGGAGAACCACACTGAAGAGAGCTATGGTTTGGAAAGGACCATAAGTCTTCTCAGAAGGGTAAATTATTTGCCTTGTCTTACAGAGTCACATTGAAAATGGTCAACGTTACAACCCCTAGAGTTTTAAAATCTAAGAAAATGTGGTGTCCCAGCATACAGTACAAGGCAATGAGATCGACTAAGAACAACTTTGCAAACAGTGATTGGGGTCCTAGACCTTAAAGTTTCACTAAAGATTCTTTGAAAGTGTTGACAGGAAACTTGGATGATTTATCCTTCTTCAAAATTCATTTGTGGAATCAATAAATCAAACTTCAAATCATAGTAAAATTAAACACCGAAACCCTGCAACATAGCATATGTACAGTTATTCTAATTGCCAAGGGTCTATAAGGCTTTTAAAAAATCATGGTCCTAATGATCAACATGGTACTCACTCTTGGCACAATATAAATCAAACTCATTTAAGAAACTTAGCAAGTACGGAAATAGTTACAAAGAGCATTCTTTTTTGTCACAATCTTAAATTTGCAATTCCTTGTTCCCTTTCAGAATGCCATATGGAAAAGAAACAACATTTTAAATGGATTTCTAAAGAACTGCATTGGACAGGAATACAAAAAACTTCACAAAACCACTAAATATTTGGCTAGCAGAGAGTCTACTGGAGGTTTTAAAAAGTTTGAAGACAAATTGTTATGTTAAGAGAAAAAGTCTTCAGACCATGGCTGACCTATCAACTGACCAATAACTTTTCCCACTGAGCATTTAAATCACCCAACCCTCGAACTAGAGACTTCCCTAGTTAAGCAGCTTCCCCCCAATGGTTTGGAATGGGTCAGGGTGTTGTTCTGGCTCCCCTGGAACGAGCATGCACAGTATCTGGTCTGGTCAGCCATCCAAACCGCTTTCCCATACATCAAGGATCCAAAGTAATTTCACTAGACATTCTCAAGTGCAATCATAATCTGCCAATTTCCATCTCACGTATCTTCCTAGGAAACAGAGATCTACATATGGTCCATAATATGTTTGCCCATGGACTATGACACAGATAGATCTCAGCCAATGTTAGAAACATAGGAATGGGTATATTGCTAGTGACAGCGCTAAATGAAGCATCTTTCATATGGGGCATCAGTGAGCAATGACAAAGTTTACGTGATAAAGAAAAAAGGGGTTCATGTTTGGAGTTAGAGTTGGCACCTTTTTGAAAGTGTACTTAGTTGTAAGAGCAGAGTGAATTCAGAACCAGTAGGTGACAAGGTATTATAGCAATAGGGGTATAATACCAAAAAACTTTCCTAAGGCATAAGCTCTTGTAGAATTTTCATATAAAACATCCCTGCATTTCAAATTTCAAGTCAGCAATCTCAGCAAAATTGTGTAAGTCAAGAGAAAATATATCAACCGTGGGTTCATGTTCTGATTTCTTTGGATTTTGCAATGATAAGGTTCCTGCTGTTCTCCTTAGAAGGCCGGCCAAGGCTGAAACATACTTGTTATAGAATTTCAGATGGTAACAAAGCCAGTCTGGTTTATTCAGAGCAAGTACTGTGAAAGTTGAAGACATGCCACTTGAATTGGATGGTGGAGAAAAATGGGGCATCTCTTTGAGTATCAGTGGAGAAATCTGTAAATACTTAGCTGTTCTTCAGTCTGAGGTCACATGTGTGACTTAGACTTCCTTCTACGTTTTATGAAAAGAACTGTTTGTCTTTTGGGAAAGGAGAGAACAAGCTTTCCTACACCCCCACGGATTCTCTCTTTTTCAAAGCCAGTTCAATATTTTTTGGCCACTCTTCTTCTCTGACTTCATGGTGGTTGCCTGGATCTGAGCTTGCTTTATGCTCATGTGTCCATTGATGAAAGCTCTGGCTCAGCCATGGGCCAGAGAACAGGAACACCAAGGCCACTGTCAGATCCTGCCTCTGCTCAGCTACTTAAGCATCAGCCTTGTTCCACATGGATCACTACCCCCTGTCTCTGGGCGTTGTAAGTACCTAGGTTTATTGGCCTGCTGAGTAGCTGACATTTCTAGCACTGTCATCTTTCGGAACCTAGCTGTATTTCATCTGGTTAAGAATGTCCGTGATATGAGAAGAGTATAAGCTGAAGCTAGTATCTAGTAAATGACAGAGCTCCACAAATGTTTCTGGAGGATCACATGAGGTTTATATGATAGCTATTTCTTTGGTAAGCCTGGAGGGGAATGGAACTTGTTCCTTAGGGGAGGACATTCATCATTTAAAGAATCTGGTAAAAGACAGTGGGGAGGACAGCTGAACAGTGGGATGAGGATGGTGGGAAGGATGGGGATGAACGGAAAGTTTCCAGAGATAAATTGTACCCTAGTTCATGGGTTCTTCTGTTCTGCCAATCAACCCCTCCTTTCAGATTCACCAAAGAGCCCCAGAGTGGAGGGGAGCAGTGAAAACAGACCCATGCGTTCTCCATTCTCTCTTCTTTCCAACTGTTTGGCAAGGTTTTCTGGAGATATAAATACAGATATATGAATGCAAGTCTCTAACAACTACCAAAGGAGAGAATTGTAGTACACCTTATTCTATATTTCAAAGCTAGATTACCTGTCAAGGCCTCTTTTTGTCCCTCTCAGTCCATGGTTTTATAGTTCTTCTTGTCTTCAGTACTCTTTTATTTCACTCATTTGTGTTTTTTCATAGCATCCTGGTTATCAGTGCTGTTATTTCTGTCTGGCAAATGAAAATTGGACTTGGGGAAATAATGACTTGGGCAACTCATTCCAATAAAAAGGGATAGGACCAGGAAGCAAGCTGAGAAGTTTCTGGAACACATTCTGGGTATAAACTACTAAACCCTACAATAGCTTTCTTTTACTAGTCCCTACTTTTTGTTTCATTTGCATTCATTCAGGATCTTTCTGTTGTGTGGCCCCAAATGGCCTGTGGCTATTCTGAAGTGGAAAATATTAAGTGTTGTTGATCTTTCTGATCTTGGCAAATAGTCTCTGGGAAGAATTCTAAGAGAATAAAGTATGAACTGTCACGCAATTGTTGCTGAAAAAGACAGAGGACTCACAGCCAGGAGTTCCTTCCGGTGCATAAGCCCGGGGGCCTGGGTGAATCCTCTTGGTGTCATAGCTTCTCCCTCCATCTTCTCTGCCTTTCCCAACCTCCCAGGGATATTATGTAGCTAAATGAAATAAAATTTGCTTGACCTACTTGGATTTGATGAGCTGTTATTTCTCTTCCAGTTCTGACATTCTATAGCTCTTTATAGAGGGTGGAAAAGTTGAAAAAGAGAGCCAAGAAGAAATTTTTAGATGATCTATGTTTTTTATTTCTGCTAGTAAGCAAGTGATGACAGTTCTTCACCTCCTATCTCATCCTTGTCAACAATAGTCATACAGGTTAAGAATTTTATCCCTAGAGGTATTAATTAGGATAAAAATCATTGGCCTTTTCAGTCCAGCTACCAATGCTATAATTTCCATGAATGGTGTATGCTTTGAGGATCTGAAGCAGTCATTTAGGAAACAGACAATCTAGATTTTCTGTAGGGAAAATATAGTTGTCTCTATTTCTCTCTGTTAGTCTACTCCATTCTTTTCTTCCCTGTTTCTTATATTTCCTCTCTCCCACTGAATTTCCTTCCTTTCTCCTTGTGCATATAGCTATTATCACTTGAGTTCAGCTCACCTATATGAATCATTATCTACAAATCATTGACCTCTTAGTTCAAATTCGTACCACATGGGAACTTTATAGCTTAATCAGGCCTTTGGAAACTCTTACCTCTTGGGTTATGGCTTTGTTCTGGTTGAAAACAGCTGTAGGAAGAAAAAACCATAGGCAGAGGAGACAATCATGGACTTCTGCTCAGGGGCCTTAAGCATTGCAGACTATAATAGACAGATCTATTTTGGTTTCCAATTATGATAAAAGAACTCTTCCACAGAGCTCAATACCTAGCTTCAACTATAGATGATAAACATTGTCCTTTGAACACACACCGTATTTAGGGTCAGGAAGTCCTTGTCCGTGATCCTGGCTCTGTGTCTCACAAACTATGTGAATTTCTTATTACTTAGCAGCTTTACCATCTGTAAAAGGAGGACAGGATGATGATTATTAAGATAACCTATCCACTTCACAGAATTTTTGTGAATAAGATATATTTTACATATCTTTCCAGTTTTATTGAGATATCTTTGGTATAAAACAGTGATTAGCTTTAAGTGTAGAACATAATGATTTGACATAATATGTGTCACAAAATGATTACCATATTAAGTTTATTAACCTTCAAATAGTTATATTTTTCTTCAAATATACATTATGGTATTATTAACCATTAGACTTCCCTGGTGGCTCAAATGGTAAAGAATCTGCCTGCAATTCAGGAGACCAGCGTTTAATCCGTTGGTTGGGAAGATCCCCTGGAGAAGGGAATGTCTACCCACTCCAGTATTCTTGCTTGGAGAATTCCACAGACAGAAGAGCCTGGCGGTCTATAGTCCACGGGGTTGCAAAGAGTCGGACACAACTGAGTGTTACTTTCATTGTTAACTATAATCACCATACTGTACTTTATAGCCCTAGAACTTATCTATCCTATAATTGGAAGTTTGTGCCTTTTGACCACATTTACCCATCTATGTTTCTTAAGTTTTTATATTTTTAAACATTTTTCTATCTTCTATAAATCATGTTGTACCTGAAATATAAATCGTACTCTATGCTATTAACCCTTATTTGATCATTTGACTCTTCACTTTACTTCCTCACACCTAGACCAAAGGGGGCTTTCTCTAACAGCCTCTAAAGAAAATTTGCAAGAATATTTGAAAGAATAATAGCTTCTTCCTTAGCTTTATTATTCCTTCCAGTACTTATATTACATGCCGTTACAGCCTATATTTAAATGTCTACTGATTTATTTTCTGTTCCTGTTTTTAGCTTTGAGCTTGTAGGGGGCCGTTTTTATCTACCTGCTTCATTTCTGTGTCCTTGGCAGATCGTATTTTCCCTGGCATGTCACAGATGCTTAATAAATATTTTCTAGCAAATATTCATGAATATGAGTGAATGTCCAATAAGCAATCATTGCTAACTTCTCTCCCTGCCTCAGGGTCTATTCTTGGACTTAAGTGTTTTTATACAAACCAACATGGACTGAAGCAGTAAACCATTCTACGGTCAATCGTCTACATTTAGAGAAAAAAAAGGAACCAAATCTCTGTGGAAGTGAAAGGGCATTTAGAAGTTTGCTTTGGCCTAGAGTTTGAGAAATTGACCCCATGGCTCCAGGTGTTATTACCAAGGTAAAATCCTTTGCATGGTAAAACTTCACTGATTCACCTCCACCTGAAAAATATATAGTTAATATTCACTCTTCGCATTAGCACATAAATCTCATGGTCTGGGAGCAAGCAATGGAAATTCATTCCCCATGCACGCAGTATATAATATGATTTCCCTTTCCAGAAAAGCAAATGCTCAGAGGGGAAATAGCTGGCAGTTTTTTGGTCTGGGCATGGTGTTTTCTTTTCAAGTTATTTACATGTGTAGGTAAAAGAATGTGAAGGGAAAGTGAAGCCACGTTGTCATGTTCAGGGTGCCCTATAGGTGCATCAAAGCAAACGCCTGTCCGGCCAGGAGAACTTGCTACTGTCTGAGCTTTTTTTTTTTGGCATTTGGGATCAGGTATCTGAGAAGGGTGATGCTTTGAAAGTTATTCCTAAATAAAAAGCAAACAAAAACAAGTCAAAACTCCACAAGGGGACTTCCCTGGTGGTCCAGTGGTAAAGACTCCGCCTGTCAATGCGGGAATAAAGGTTTGATCCCTGGTCCGGGAAATTCCACATGCCACGGGGCAACCAAGCCCGGGGGCACGACTACTGAGCTTGCAGTCTAGAGCCCAGGCAGAATCACCACTGAAGCCCATGCGCCTGCAGCAAGAGAAGCCACCCCCACGAGGAGCCTGAGCCCCAGAACCAGAGACTAGACCCCGCTCACGGCAGCTGGAGAAAAGCGCCCGCAGCAACGACGACCCTGTGCAGCCGAAAACAAACGAACAAATAAAGATGTAAAAATTCCACGGGGTGAGATATATCCTAGGAACACCCGAATGTCTAGCTTGTTATCCATAACAGTTTCTTCTTCTGAATCAGAATAGATGCCTATCATACCATATGTCGGAGAAGGCAATGGCACCCCACCCCAGTACTCTTGCCTGGAAAATCCCATGGACGGAGGAGCCTGGTAGGCTGCAGGCCATGGGGTCGCTAGAGTCAGACACAACGGAGGGACTTCCCTTTCACTTTTCACTTTCATGCACTGGAGAAGGAAATGGCAACCCACTCCAGTATTCTTACCTGGAGTATCCCAGGCTCCCAGGCTCCCAGGATGGTGGAGCCTGGTGGGCTGCCATCTATAGGGTCTCACAGAGTCGGACACGACTGAAGCGACTTAGCAGCTGCAGCATACCCTATGTGGCTCAGTGACATGTCTCAGTATAAGGAAAATACCATAACATGTTCTCATAAAGCTACACAGGAAACTTGCCCTCTTGTAAAAAGAAAAAGAATCCTTCATTGAATATAGAAGCGGAGGCTTTTCTATGTTCCTGTCCTTAACTTCCTCCCATAATTTCATTTTTTCCATCTGGATTCCTGAGACTCATATCAGTTTTGGTAAGCTGCTGCCTGGAGCCATCAGTCTCGGTTCTGAGTGAAGAATGCCCTCCAGAGCACATCTACTGGTTCTAGTTTGTCCACGCTGCTCACCTCCCAAGCAGAATGACTGTCACCTTGTATGTCTAATACTATACTTAGGCTGGGGGCTGGTGAGAGCAGAAAAGGCTGGAAAGAGTCCAGAAGTCAACGGAGATTTTCTTTCTTGGTTGGATTATATCTATAAATGGCAACCCACTCCAGTATTCTTGCCTGGAGAATCCCATGGATGGAGGAGCCTGGCAGACTACAGTCCATAGGGTCACAAAGATTCGGACACTACCGATGCCACCCAGCTCACAGCACACAAAGAAGCATCACTGAACTTGGAAATGTTCTGGGAGACCAGGGTTTCCCCATACCTCCTCCCCAGGTGGAAGACGGGAATGCTCGTATGAGTGGATATGAAGGGTCAGGTTTCCCAGTGGCTTCTGACCTAACAGTGGACAGTTCTGGTCTCCTCAAGGCCACTCTCCTTGATCATTACTGTATAATATATTGTCTTCGTGTAGTTATTCATTTTAGTATAAGCTGTTCCCCAAGGATCATTCCTGATTAGCCCCACTGATTAGAAAGAGAATATTGCAATGGCAGGATTTCCCTTTGCAATATTTATCAAGGAGCAAACAGTACTACTTGACCAGGGCTCTTTTCTTGTTATTTGATCACATTTCTGGTGTGGAGATGATCCTGGGGATGTTATTCAAAGTATTAACAATAATAATAGCAGAGGCGCAGCAATCAAGGTGAATGAATGAAGGTGAAGTCGCTCAGTCGTGTCCAACTCTTTGTGACCCCAAGGACTATAGCCTACCAGGCTCCTCCATTCATGGGATTTTCCAGGCAAGAGTACTGGAGTGGGTTGCCATTTCCTTCTCCAGGGGATCTTCCCGACACAGGGATTGAACCCAGTTCTCCCATATTGTAGGCAGACGCTTTACCGTCTGAGCCACCAGGGAAGTCCTAAGGTGAATCAAGGTGAAGGTCTGACCAAAGAGGGTGGGTAGCCCTTTGCCCCCTGAAAACCCCTATGGGCTGTTAGCAGGATGGGAAGATAGACCTGCTCACTCCTGCAGTCCAGGCTGTTAGCCTCAACTTTTAACCCCATCTTGGCATAAGCATCCTACGCTAGAGGCCTCTGATCAGTAATGGCAGTTTGTCCTGTTAAAAGATATCTGATTGCCTTTATCCTTAAGATTACTCTACATTAAAAATACAGCTGACATAGATAACTGAGTGCTTTCATCCCCAATTCTCACCTTGTTCCCCAGATAGTCTAATTAAAGATTGTTTCTTGGAACGATAAACCATTTGGGCATCCTTCATACTAACTTCCCTTTGTCAGTATGTAGATATGGCCTCAGCCTAGGACAGGACCTCAGCTGGCTGCTCCCTAAGGCTTGAGAGCAGCCCCCACCTCCCACTCTGTGATTGAGATATACTAAGACCTTCCCTTTTACATAAACTTTAGCGCTTACAGACTCACTCCCTTACCATTCATTTTCCCTCCTCTCTTCCATCCTGCCATCTGTCTATTCCAGATCACAGTCTGGTCACAGTGTCCTGTTTATAATTATAGGTTTATACCCCCGAAGCCATTTGTTTGATCACTTATTTATTATGAGTGGGTATAACAGAACTGAATTACACTGTAAGATTAAGAGATATTTAATTTTTTCACTGGGTGAAAAACACCCTGCTAAACGTTAAAAGAGAATGTCAGAATGCTTCAAAAAATAGACAATAAAAATAAAAAAGAAAGAAAAAGGGAAGGAGCAAAAAAAAAAAAAAAAAAAGACAAAATCCACCAATAGTGTAACAAGGACATCAAGTTTTCATATATTTAGTTTCTGAAATTCATTCTTGCTTCATAAATGGCATGAAATTCCTGCTCAGAAAAAAACAACAGACAAAAACGACACAGTGTCCGTCTTCCTTCTGTTTATATCTCGCTTCCTCTCTCTGCTGCCCTTGACCAGAGCCTCATCTCTCATGTGTCTTGTTTGTATACTGTCTATTATCACTCAGGGTGACTAATTTCTGCCTAACCTCATAAATGAATCTGGAACCAGTTATGGGGCAGAAGGAAGTAGTCAAGTTGGTGTAGACTTGCCCCAGGCCCTCCTCCTTCCCAGAACACCAGGGTAGAAGATGGCTAGGACCGTTTCCCGCCCATTCATTTACCTCCAGGTGGGCGTTGCATACTACTTTAACTTCAAAGTTGTCCAAGTGCTGGCTTCGTCTCTATGAAACCTCTTTGGATGGGGTCAGGGGAGCACCAGCTCTTCCTAGCCCCCATCTTCCGCCTTGTCCCTGGACAGCTTACAGTGGTCCTGGCTGCATCTCAGTGGAAACAGATGTTTCCTCTTTCTCAAATGTTTAGTGTTCTTCGTATGTTATGTCACTCCCTGGGAAGGCTTCCTTGGACATCTCAGAGCAGCCAACATATAGCATTATAATACGGCATTACAACTGAGGTCTCCCGTTGGACACAAGCTCTTTGAATCAGGTTTATCTTTATTTTATTATCTTTAAAATCTACTTTTCCAGCACCTATTCTAGAACTTAGCTCATCATAACTTCTGAGTAAATATTTGTTGAATGTATGAATAAATTAATTACCCAGTGTATTTGAGTAGGAGCATTTCCTACCAGTTTAAAAAAAGTCTGGATCCTTGCTCCTCTTTTTACCTTGATTATGGGAATTTATTTTCCTTGTCTGGAAGATGGTGGGTAGTAGGGTTGCATTGGGACTAGACTCCTGTTGTCTATTAGCTATGTAAGACTAACTAGGATCCAAGAAGTAATGAAAGGAATTTTGGGAGACAGATAATGCAATTTCAAGTTGTGCATTCATTGATGGAACTCTGAAACTCTCCCTTGTGGGGCAGGGTCAAAAGAATGCAGGAGATAGAGTAAATTTTTTTTATTCCATTTTGCTACAAAAGTAGCTGAATGAAATATAAATCACTGAATGGTTAAGACATTTTCTCTAAGCAATTTAAACCTTATTCTTTACAGTTTTATCAGCAGCTGTGGAAATTCAAGTCATGAAAGTTAGAAAGAAAATGAGAGTCAAGTGAACTGGAATTAATACCATTTGGGGCATGAAAAAGTGGATGAATACATTTTATCTCTTCAAGCCACAGTTTCCTCATCAAAAGAAAAAATGGATACTGTTTTTTCTACTTTGTGAAGATATTGTAAGACACATGCAAATAATATATGTTAAAATGACTTGAAAAAATTTTTGTGAAGCAGTATAGAAATGTACAATATGATTTGGCATGAGGTTAAGATCTTCTATCCCAAGTCTAACTAACTGGTTGACCTTTCAGCTGAATATGAAGATGTGAACTTTGACTTTTATATAGGAGAAAAGGAAGTATAAAATTTCCCTGTGAAGAAAAATGTAACTAATTGTTGTTGTTCAGTCCCTAAGTCATGTCTGACTCCTTGCAACCCCATGGACTGCAACACACCAGGTTTCCCTATCCTTCACTATCTCCCTGAGTTTGCTCAAACTCATGTTCATTGAGTCAGTGATGCCATCCAACTATCTCATCCTCTGTCACCCACTTCTCCTCCTTCCCTCAATCTTTCCCAGGGTCTTTTCCAATGAGTCAGCTTCCTGCATCAGATAGCCAAAGTATCAGAGTTTCACCTTCAACATCAGCCCTTCTAATGAATATTCGGGGTTGACTTCCTTTAGCATTGACTGTTTTGATTTTGCTGTCCAAAGGATTCACAAGAGTCTTCTCCAGCACCACAGTTTGAAAGCATCAATTCTTTGGCTCAGCCTTCTTTATGGTCTAACTCTCACATCCATACATGACTACTGGAAAAACCATAGCTTTGACTAGAGAGACCTTTGTTGGCAAAGTGTTGCCTCTGCTTTTTAACATGCTGCCTAGGGTTGTCGTTGCTTTTCTTCCAAGGAGCGAGCATCTTTTAATTTCATGGCTGCAGTGACCATTCAGTGATTTTGGAGCCCAAGAAAATGAAGTCCATCATTCTTTCCACTTTTTCCCCATCTATTTGCCATGAAGTGATGGGACCGGATGCCATGATCTTTGAAATGTTGAGTTTTAAACCAGCTTTTTCACTCTCCTATTTCACCTTCATCAAGAGGCTCTTGAGTTCTTCTTTGCTTTCTGTCATTAAAGTGGTATCATCTGCATATCTGAGGTTGTTGGTGTTTCTCCCAACAATCTTAATTTCAGATTGTGCATCATCCAGCCCAGTATTTCATATGATGTACTCTGCATTTAAGTTAAATAAGCAGGGTGACAATACACAGCCTTGACATACTCTTGAAAAGAATAGTTGAGTGTTTTAAGGCAATGTAGTTATCATGTCTGATTTGTACTGCTTTCTGGTAATGCTGCCAGAGAAGGCAATGGCAACTCACTCCAGTACTCTTGCCTTGAAAATCCCATGCACAGAGGAGCCTGGTAGGCTGTAGTCCATGGGGTCGCTAGGAGTCGGACACAACTGAGTGACTTCTCTTGCACTTTTCACTTTCATGCACTGGAGAAGGAAATGGCAACCCACTCCAGTGTTCTTGCCTGGAGAATCCCAGGGACGGGGGAGCCTGGTGGGCTGCCGTCTATGGGGTCGCACAGAGTCGGACACGACTGAAGCGGTAGCAGCTGGTAATGCTGCACTGACAGTTATCTGAAAATCTCAGGATATTGAGCAAATTCATCCTTATGACACCTTCAGGGAGAAAGAGGCAGTGATACCCACAGCCTCTCCCCCTACCCCCCTGACTAGTGGAGGACTGGGAGCTCAGCTCAGTGCTCTCAGATGACCCAAATGGGTGAGATGAAGCAGGTAGAGAGGTCCAAGAGGAAGGGGATATATGCACACAAACAGCTGATTCACTTCATTGTATAGCAGAAACTAACACAACATTTTAAAGCAATTATACTCCAATTTAAAGAAAAAGCATAAAGAAAAGCAGTCAGGCACTGAAACATAGTTGCAGTGTTTTCACCTAATTTGTTGGCCCATGCATGTGAGATCTTTCTGAACTCCCTAAGATAAGTGTTTCCTTACTCAAAGAAATGGAAGAATCAGATCTAATTAGATCAGATCAAAGAAATGGAAGAATCACATCAGATATTTCACTGCCTCCTGGACTCAAGCTATCACCCTCCTTGCACTGGGTTCCTTCACTCAGCAATCATGGGTTTCCAATTTCAAGGTACTGTACTGGTCTGTTACCCCCAAATTATATTGCTGTCTTGGAGATCTTCAACACTATGGTGTAGAAACCAGAAATGATAAGAAATATTTCAAAATACTTAGCACTAAATACTGTACTTGAAATAATAATGAGTACTTTTATGGTTCTTACCAGCAGACCCTGTAGTAAAAATGATATGAATTTAATTTACTCTCACTGTAATCCTATGGGGAACATTCTAGAAATATCTCACTTAACAAATATGGAAACTGAGCAAAGAAGGGTCAAGTAACTTGCCCAAGACCACGTATCTAACAGAGTAAAACGTGAGCCCAAGTGACCCAGCTCCAAAGTTTGGGCAATGCCTTTAGCTCTACAGAAAAGAGTTTAGCTCTGGCAATTTGAATAAATAGGTGAGATTCTTATTTCTTAGTGGTTGCTCAGTCTGTCAACAAAGATTGCTTTTGCATGTCACTGATAGGAAAATCAAAAATGACTCTGTATAACAGTATAACTGGTTCCAAATAGGAAAAGGAGTACATCAAAGGTGTATATTGTCACTCTGCTTATTTAACTTATATGCAGAGTATATCATGAGAAATGCTGGGCTAGAGGAAGCACAAGCTGGAATCAAGATTGCCGGGAGAAATAATCAATAACCTCAGATATGCAGATGATACCACCCTTATGGCAGAAAGTGAAGAAGAACTAAAGAGCCTCTTGATGAAAGTGAAAGAGTAGAGTGAAAAAGTTGGCTTAAAGCTCAACATTCAGAAAACTAAGATCATGGCATCTGGTCCCATCACCTCATGAGAAATAGATGGGCAAACAGTGGGAACAGTGGCTGACTTTGTTTTTCTGGGCTCCAAAATCACTGCAGATGGTGACTGCAGCCATGAAATTAAAAGACACTTATTCCTTGGAAGGAAAGTTATGACCAACATAGATAGCATATTAAAAAGCAGAGACATTACTTTGCCAACAAAGGTCTGTCTAGTCAAGGCTATGGTTTTTCCACTGGTCATGTATGGATGTGAGAGTTGCACTATAAAGAAAGCTGAGCACAGAAGAATTGATGCTTTTGAACTGTGGTGTCGGAGAAGACTCTAGAGAGTCCCTTGGAGTGCAAGGAGATCCAACCAGTCCATCCTAAAGGAAATCAGTCCTGGGTGTTCATTGGAAGGTCTGATGTTGAAGCTGAAACTCCAGTACTTTGGCCTCCTGATGAGAAGAACTGACTCATTGGAAAAGACCCTGATGCAGGAAAGATTGAGGGCAGGAGGAGAAGGAGATGACAGAGGATGAGATGGTTGGATGGCCTCACTGGACCCAATGGACATGAGTTTGGGTGGACTCTGGGAGTTGGTGATGGACAGAGAGGCCTGGCATGTGGCGGTTCATGGGGTCACAAAGAGTTGGACACAACTGAGCGACTGAACTAACTGACTGACTGAACAATATAACCCAATCTATGCCTCTTTTTTGAACACTGTTACACTTACTGTGAGTATCAGAGTTGATTATACTTTTGCCATTTCATATAGGTAAATTTTGCTCTCCACAGATTATACACAAGTAGAGAAGACTGACTACATTTTAAATTTCCAGTTTGCACACACACACACACACACACACACACACACACACATATACACCCATACATATTTTAAAATAATTGTCCATTTACATTTCCTGTGTGTATAGTCCAGGGCCCATGGTGGGCACTCAGAAGCAATATTGACTAGTTCAGTCACATTTTCTCCTTTGCTTTTGATGTATTTATTTTCTGTCTCGTTGCTCTGAGAGTAATTACAGGATGTAAAGTTGTAAGGAATTGTTTGCACTGGACTCTGTATTCACCCCTTTGATGAGTGTTCTCTTCCAACTAAAGTGAGAACCCATCAGCTGCCTTTAGGAACTGCACTAACCAGAAGAGAAGAAGCTAAAAGCCACCTTTAGGATGATGGGAGCAGAGTAGGCTGGAAAAGCCATGATGGCACATGTTTCTCACATATAAGGGAACAAAAAACTGAAAGATAAATACCCCATGCCTCAGTAGTACTCAGCCAGACTGTTATTTGATAGTTGTCAGGACTAGTGTCTGAGTTTCATGGATCTTTTTGTACCTGAACCTCAGTGTGGTTGGCATATGGCTCATGGAAGCCTGACTACTCCAGATACTAATTTTAAATATGGAAAGGAGTAATTCACATGGGATCTGGGATTAGAATGGCTCCTGAAACAGCGTTTTCCCTCCAGCACAGCATCCCTATGTCTACACTTAGATGGACTGGCAAAGAAAAAGCTACTGTTACATAACAGGGCAAGTCTGAAGGTGTTCTGTTTAATAAACCAGGAGAAATTTCCCTTGATTTACTAGGTTTTATAAAGAAAAAAAGAAGATATTTTTCATTAATGAAAAAAACAAATTCCATGAGATTGAAGACTAAAATGGGCCTTTTCCCTTTGGGTCTTTCTTTTTCCTTACTAGTGGAGGAGAAAAAAATGTAATTTTTTTTAATCTCTGTATAAATAAACTTTACCCTAGCCATATTGGTTGATTAAAAAAAATCGAGGAAGTATGTAAAGTTTAGCCTTAATTTCTCAAATTAGTCTTGTAATAGATGGTAAAAATAGAGTACAATTTGGAGATGAAATGTAAAATCTTATAAAGCACTTTTATCATTTTAAGATTGTTGATCCACTTATTAAGCAGACATATTTGTGCTAGAGAATACAGCACAATACAGCTAGAGAATACACAAATATGTGTTAAACTCCACTTATTTTACACGTATATCCCAAAGTACCAATTAAATGTTAACCTAAGGAGAAGTAGGTTGAGAGGTAGGTGCACTGAAAAACGCAGATTTCTGCTTGCCGGTGTTGGTACTTTATAGTTATAATTTCCATATTTGGATGTCATTTGATTTAGCTGAGGACAGTGTTATTTGGGAGGGAGAAACACCAGCTGCTTTTTGAAGGTTCACCTACTATGTCAACACAGACATGATCAAAGGGGATGGTGATGACCCACACTGCATAGATGAATGGAAATGGAGGAGTAGGGTTCAACCCTCATGACTTCAAACTAAGTCAAACTGAGCCAGAAATCTCTCAGGCATATCCAACGAAGCATTTGTAAGCCAGCGCTGTCCCATAGGGCAGAGCTGTGTGAGCTTATGTACACTAAATGCAGTGTCTAGGGAACTCTAATCATATGATTACTTTGGTAATTGGAACAAGCTTTATTTCACTGCTGAAGATACACTGGCCCTAGATCAAGAGAGCTTGTCAATGGATTATGAGGGAGAATGGAATGCGGTGGAAGTATTCAGCTAACATTTTAAAACTAACTCTAAATTAAAAGCACTTGTGATGTGCCTTAATACTGGTATTTGCTCTTGGATTAATTCTTTATTGCAGTTCTAACCAAGTAGCCCAAGTAAGTGCTGTAAACATGTATTTCTACCAGAGTTCCATGCATATGCTGTATGTTAGATTTTATTGTGTCTGTTCATTTTTCACCGCATCCATTCAGTCTCAGGAACCAAATTAACACTGAATGGATATCTATTCTCCCATTAACTATGCTACAGACTATGTTATCATTCCAGAAGCAGATCAAACAAAGGTTTAAATGGATATTCTTCTCTTTTCTGAGATTTTTTTTCACCATGAGCACTAACTGGATACTTCTTTAAGATATTAAAATTAGTATCATCTTGATTATTACCATGATGATGATTAAGTTTTGTTCATCTTTTTGTATATAGAAATGGGAGATTTGGGGTTCTAGTCCTGAGTAGTTTAATAGTAGAAAGAAGGCAGATATACAGATAACATTACTTAGTAGCTCCCCCAAATAGTTTTATTTAAATTTCTTATTCATTTGTCTAGAAAAGCTATAAATATTAAGCAAGCTGGTTTGGTTCTTCCACTCCTAATTGTGAAATATGTTTTAAGCAATATTTTGAATAAAAGAAAAGATATTAGAGCACAAGGTCAGTAAGTTATGACCTTCTGGCCAAATCCAGGTCACAGCTTGTTTATGTCAATAAAGTTTAGTTGGAACACGGCCACACTCACTTTCTCATGTATTGTATGACCACTTTCAAAGTAAAACAGCAGGGTTGAATGTTTGCAACAGAAACCTTGGGTTTGCAAAGCCTAAAATATTTACCATCTGAACTTTTACAGAAAAAGTTTGTGAACTCCTATTTACAGGAAGAGGAAAAGCACATGCCAGTCAAGACTAGTTCTATGTATATCAAACATGACAGCATTCAGACAATCCAGGAAGATATTGTAGAGGGTTTGAGGTTAATTTCTAGGAACATTGGTTTGAGTAACAGTTGGTATCTGGAGTAAACTTCTGAGGTGGAAAACAAAGCCCTGATGATTCTTGACTTCTGGATAGAACCAGTCAGAGAATCCAGAAGTTGAGAGGTATTAAGGAATTTCAGATGGAGCTTGCTGAATACAAACAGCAATTATAAATCTAGTATTTGTTCATTTTTAGTTACTACTTATAAATAATATATAAACCTGTTCTGTGTTTTACTTTTGTTTATGTTTTTAAAAGCATACTTATATTTTTACTTTTGGTATTTATGTTTTTACTTTTGCAAATTATGTTTTACTTTTGGTATTTTCAATTTCATGTGTCAGTAGCATTATCAGATGGAAGGGAAACTTAGACCTGGAAAACAGCATTCCATGCATTTAGAAGGGTCTGTAGTCTTAGTAGAGCTTATTCGAAGCAAAGAATATTATTGTTTTATTTCTAACTTGCTGATTTTTCTCCTAAGAATGGATAATGAATTTATCAAGTGTTTTTCCTGTGTTTATTGAAATGATTGAATGATTTTCTACTATCTATTTATGTGGTAAGTTATTTTGATTAACTTCTATATGTGAAATCACTATTGCTTTGCTGGACTAAGCCCTACTTGTTCCTGCTATGTTAAGCTTTTATACATTACTATATATGACATTCTGTTTAAAAATTTGAATCTGTTTTCACAAAAGATATTGCTCCATAGTTTTTATTTTCTTATAATATCTTTTTTTTGGCTAATGAATTGATAAGCATTCCCTTGTCCTCTACTTTCAGCAAGAGTTTGTGTGGGATTGGTTGTATTTTGTTCTTAAATAGTTTGCAGAATTTTCCAGTATGACACTCTTCCCTACTTTCTCCATGGGAAGATTTTGAATTACAGATTTAATTTCTTTCACTTGGTCCTTTCATCTCAGCTTTGTTAATATGTATCTACCAAAAAAATTTTCCATTTCATCCAAGTGACTGAATTTTTTGGCATTGAATTATACATGATATTATTTTGCTATCCCAATATCTGTAGTATCTGTACTGATGTACTTTATTTCAATCCTAATATTGGTAATTTGTATCTTCTTTCTTTTTCTTGAAACTAAAATTTGTGAATTTCATTGATTTTTTCCCCCCCAGAAACTCAGTTAGTTTTAAAAAGTTCCGTTTCATTAATTTTGCTTAAATTAATTAACTTATTTTAATTGAGGGCTAATTATTTTACAATATTGTGGTGGTTTTTGCCATATGTTGACATCAATCAGTCACGGGTGCACGTTTGTGCTTATCTTTATTCTTTCTTTCTTCTACTTACTTTGAGTTTAATTTTCTCCTTTAATTTTATCTTTTAAATTTTATTGAAGTTTAGCAGATTCACAATGTTGTGTTAAACTCAGGTGTACAACAGTTCAGTTCAGTTCAGTAGCTCAGTCATGTCCGACTCTGAGACTCCATGGACGCAGCATGCCAGGCTTCCCTGTCCTCCACCATCTCCTGGAGCGTGCTCAAATTCATGCCCATTGAGTCAGTGATGCCATCCAACCATCTCATTCTCTGTGCTCTACCATATTGTATTTGTTTTCTAATTGTTTAAGTTGTTTTCCATTTATTTTTCTCTTTTCTTACTTTTTGCATAGGGATTGAATATTTGAAATAGAATATGCCACTTTATTTTCACTCTTGGCTTAGTAGCTATACCACTTTGTTCAATACATTATATTCTCTTTAATTATATTTATAAAAATTTATACATTAGAAAAAATATTTAGTTATTTGAAATTTCTGACACTCTTTCTTTGTGTTTTTCACTTTCAAATCTGTATTATTTCCCTCATGCCTGATGAAATTCCTTCAGTGTTTCTTATAATACAGATCTGCTAATGATGACATTTCTGTTTTATTTTTTTTGGTCTAAAAATACTTTAAATAATATATCTGCTAAATGTAGGATTCTAGACAAATTTTTATTTCTTTCTGTCTCTTGAAAGATATTGGTCCACTGTTTTCTCATCTGTACTTTTCTGATTAGAAACCAATGGTCATTTGAATCATTTGTTCCATCATCCCATATAATCCGTCATTATACTCTGATTTCAAGATTTTACATTTATCTTCAGTTTTCAGCAGTTTGATTATGAAATACCTAGGATAAATATTTCTTTTTATTTATCCATTTGAATTTTCCTGATTTTTTTGAATCTATAAATTTACATCTTTACCAAATTTGAGAACATTTGAACATTATTTTTTTCAATATTGCTTCTACCCTGTTATTTCTCTCGTATCCCCTGGGACTAAAGTACGTGGAAGTTAGACCTCTTAACATTGTCAAACAGGTCCCAGACACAGACAACACACACATACACTTCCCCTCTCTGTTCTTCAGAGAGCAATTACTCAATTCATTTTAAGTTAACTTGTGTTTTTTCTTGTTCATCTCCATTCTGCTGTTAAATCAACCAATGCAGTGAACTTTTACATTTCAGATATTTTATTTCTAGAATTTTCTTTTGATTCTTTTTTATAACTTCCATTTCTCTCCTAAACTTCTTTTTTCACCCATTATAGCATTTTTTCTTTTTCTTAGTGTAATTATTATAGCTGCTTTATAGTACCTGTCTAATAATTCTGCCTTGAGGGGCTATCTCTTTTGATCTTCTTTTCCCTTGAGAATAAGTCATGGTTTCCTCTTATTCCATATGTTGAGTAATTTTGGAGTGGGTCCTTGGGATTGTTGATATTATGTTGTGGCAACTCTGGATTCTACTATATTAGTTCAAGAACAGTTTATTTTTTTGTTGTTGTTGTTTTTGCAGTCAGTTACCTTGGTTGGGATTCAGACTGCAAATGAAGCCTTTTGGATAGCTCAATTCTTTTCTTCTTACCTAAGATACTTAAAGTAAGCTTCATGCATTCACTGTTCACTGGCCACCCAGAGATGTTGGCGAAGTGTAGGCATAGAGTTTGTGGCTCTCTCTCTATGTTCTCTTTTTCTGGGTGCAACCTCACTTGCTAGCAGACTATTCAGGCTTGAAAGATGGTGTGTTTTCTACTGATTTTAGCCACTTCACTTGGTGCCAAGTATAGCTTGCTTTCAAGCTAAATGCTGTATAAAAAATTTCTTTTTGTCCAGGTTCCAGAGTATGCCTGCTGTTTTGCATGATCCAATTCCTTCAAGTAATTTCTTTTGCAGTTTCTCCAGAGTATACGGTTATTATCTGCAGGAAAGTCAACCTAATAAGAACATATTTGTTGATGCCAGAAGCAGAACTACTCCTATGCATGTCAGGGCTGGTACTCAGTAACCCACATTGGGACCCCTATGCAGACCTTCCTTCATACTGCCTACTTTCAGAAACTTTGTCCTAAAATTTTCAGCTTTCATAGGTTTGATCTTCACCTCCTCAATGCAGGGAGGCCAACTGAATTCTCACTGCATTCTCGCACCTTGTATTTATATTGCAGTAATTGGCCCCAGGCAGAAGGGCAATATAAATGTAAAGCTCAACTACATTTCTTATTCTCTTAGAAACACCAGTCCTGCATGTTCTGTTTTCCCAGGTGAGAAAGAAGGTTTTTTTCCATATATTTTGCCCTGTTATTTACAGCAAGAAGTTAAGCTCAGTTTTTGATATTTCATCATGGCTGGGACAAGTTCTAAGTTCTGTGTTTTTTGAATGTTTGGAAAATAAATCAAAGAGACAATAAAATCATTCTAAAACCTAAGCAACAATGGACAGTTGCTGTTAATATATAGACATACTTCTTTGGAGTTTGTGCAGTTTATTTCTTGACTTTTTAAAGATTATGACATTATAAACATATGTGTGTATATATATTATATGTATATATAAATAATGCAACTATTGTGTATAATATAATTTAAATATGTACATTTGTATAATATATGTAAAGTTTTAAACAGTTAATAAGGGATCATTTACAGATCCTATTTAGAAGACAATAGGTCTAGGGTACGGTAACAACAAATATTTGCTCCTAGGTGGTTTATTGGTCTCTTTTAATTAAGCAAAATTACTCAAGTCATTTAGTGTGACTTTTGACCAAGCAAAAAATATTTACTCAAGATACTTGGCAAAGTTTTGCTCTGTGTGGCTCTGTTTTATGGAGATGGGTAAGGAAAGTTTCTCTTGGCAAAATGTCTCATGCAAATAGTTTAGATACTTTTTAAAGTGCTAAATAAAAATAGTGGAAATATTGTATTTTGTTATTACCAAAAAGTAACAGGGGATTCCAGCTGAGCTCTGGGATAAACTATTTGATAGTAGACACAGTATCTGGACTTGTCAAAGGAGGGGAATCAAAGGGAAAGTTAGAAGTGAATGTTGCAGTGTGAACTTTCCTCCAGGGCTACAGAATCTAGCCAGCAACACAGAGGCCAACTGAAGCAGACTGGGGTTCAAAATATATTGCAGGAGAGCTTTTTATGTTTGTCCCTCAATTGCTCATTTATCTTCTGCTTTTTTGAATTTCATCCCTTTCTGCTTTTGATAATGTATTTTAATTTTCTTTCTCCTTTCCTTTTATTTCCTTTTCTCTGTCTTTTTTTAAATATCATCTTGTTTAGTTATGGCATCACAAATTTTTTTTTCTTATGACTTTCTGCATCTCTTAAAGGAAAACATCTTCTATTTTAAAGGGAAAACCATGAAATGTAATAAAAATTTTGTTCTGCTTTGGTAGTATGTTTTTTTCAGAGGTTTATTCTTCTGTTTAGAATCCTGGGAATGTTATCCTTTCACTTGTGTTGTTTTGCCATGAATCACATGTTATCATCCTTCTGTTTACCTCTCCTTAAACAAGAAAATGTCTTCCCTCATAGCTCAGTTGGTAAAGAATCCATCCTGATTTGATTCCTGGGTCAGGAAGATCACTGGAGAAGGGATAGGTTACCCACTCCTGTATTCTGGCCTGGAGAATTCCATTGAATGTATAGACACAAAACTATATTCCAATCCAGTGGTTGCGAACAAATCTACATCAATGAACAGACTATAGAGAGGACTAAAGGGATTATTTAATTGTGTTTTGGTGAACAGATTTGCTTTATTTCCATTTTACTACATAAACCATCCACAGATTATAATTTTCTCTTTAATTTCTTTGGTCTGAAAATTAGAGGAAATTCTGCCCATATCGTCACTGTGCTACTGTGAAAATTTTTTCCTTTTTTTTTGGGTGTCTGCATTCTTAATTTTCATAGGGTTGAAGGTTCTATGTTAGGGCTTATTGGCTGCATGCCATTTTAAGTCAGAAATTCTGACAGATGTTTGAAAACATTTGCTTATCTTGAATTAGAGTTGTAATAAATTCATCAGTATTTCCTACAATTTTGCTTATATTCAGACCTCTTTTTCAAAATACAGAAAACATAATAATATAACAGATTTATGCTCATTAACTGAAACTGACATTTATTAACATTCTGCCATATTTATTTAATCAAATTTTAAAAGTAAATAAAACAAAGATGAAGATGAAGTTACTTGTGCTCCCCATATCCATTTCCATTCCCTTCCATCCTCGCCATATGCAGTCAGTTATACTTTAATCCAAATGGAATTCTCCAGGCAAGAATACTGGAGTAAGTAGCCATTCCATTCTCCAGGGTATCTTCCTGACCCAGGAGTTGAAGTTGCCTACATTGCAGCAAATTCTTTACCATCCGTGCTACCAGGGAAGCCCCTCATACATGTGTATACAAACACATATATACAAGGACAATATACAGGATTATTTTGCGTGCCTTATTATTCATATGATTTATTCCATGCTGTATATTCTGCCAACTGCATTTTTCCCCTCAAATTTATGGTTTGAGATTTAGCCATTTTGATATATTGATATCTGCTTAATTTCCTTTACTTATTTCATAATATTCCTTTCTGTGTATATACTCATATTTGTCAACTCCCTGATTGCTTCCAGTCTTAAAATATTACAACGATGCTATAATAAACATTATTGCTTGTGTTTCCTTGTGTGTTGGTGCAAGAATATTTTTAGGCTACAATCTTAGAAGTGGAATTTTGGAAATAATAAGGTATGTACATTTAATACTAAAAGGCATTATCAGTTATTTTTTTCTTTCACATTTTCTGAACTACTTTTTATATCTACCCTTAAGGCATGAAATTTTCTCTTCTTCTAAATCTTTGCCAAGAGTAGATAAAATCAGACATTTAAATTTTGCCAATATGATGAATGCAAAAAAGAAAGACTTACTTGCAATACTTTTACCTTCACATGTGCATACCTCTGTATTTGGTAAACTCATGTAACCCACGTACCTAAAATAGTACCTGAGCTCAGTGAAAACTCAATAAATGTTTTGTTTTAGTATATTTACTAATGAGCTTGAGCATCTTGTCATATTTATTTGCCATTCAAATTTCCTTTTTGCATATTGCCTGGCTCATTTCCTTCGTCCATTTTTGTACTGAATTGTGTGTCTTTTTCTTATTGGTTTGTGGGGCTCTTCATATATTCCAGCTACTGATTTCTTCCTTTATATCTTGCAAACATCTTTATCCTATTGTCCCTGTGTTTGTTTTTTTTTCAATTTAACTCATTTTACTTTTAGAACAGTTTTAAGTTTAAGGAAAAATAAATGAAAAGTAGAGCATTTTCATATACTCCCTTCTCCCTCCCCCCCCGACAAAAGGTGCCTTTATCATTGATATCTTGCATTAATGTGGTACCTTTATTAAAGTTGATAAGCCAGTATAGATATATTCTCATTAACTGAAGTCCATAGTTTGCATTAGAGTTTGCTCTTTGCCTTCTACATACTATGGGTTTTAAAAAATGTATAATGATATGCATTCACCTTTACAGCTTCATACACAATAGTTTCACTACCCTGAAAACTTGTGTGCTCCACTGACTCAGCCCTCCCTACATCCTCCCAAATTCCTGGCAACCACTAATCTTTTTGCTGTCTTCATAGTTTTACTTTTTCCAGAATGTCATATAGTTGGAATCAAACAGTATGTAGGCTTTTCAGATTGGCCTTTTTCACTTAGCAATATACATTTAAGTTTCCTGCATGTCTTTCTGTGGGTTTTAGCTCATTTCTTTTATTAATGAATAATTTGCCATTATATACATATATCACAGTTTATTTAAACATTCATCTATTGAAGGACATCTTGGTTACTTTCAAATTTTGGCAACTATGAAAAAAGCATTAATTTGGCAATAGTGAGTAAAACATATGTGTGTAGGTTTTTCTGTGAACATAATTTTTCAGTTCATTTGGGTAAATACCAAGGACAATTGCTGAATCATTAGGTAAGAATATATTTAGTTTTATAAGACGCTTCAACTGTCTTTTGAAATTGCTGTATATTCTTTATCTTTTAATTCTAACCATGGTGAAAAAGTTTGAAATTTTGATTTAGTCAAATGCATCATTTTTATGGTTAAGAAATTCCTACTATAAAATCATAAAAGCATTCTGTACAATCTCTGTGGCTAATAGTGTTAAATTTTAATTTTACATTAATTCCTTAGTCTGGCATTCTCAGCCTTCTACATTCTGTCCCCAATCTAATATTTGCTCTTATCTTCAAAATAATCTGCATATTCAGGCCAAACAGGTATGCCTATTGACTCCAAAATGAGTCATGGGCAGTCTCACTTCAATGATTTGATAATGCTGGTTCTTCTTCCTTCTTCTTCTTCTTCCTTCTCTTTGTCTAAGTTCAAGTTCAAGTTCTATTCCTCCTTCAAACATGAAGTAAGTTCAACTTCTGACTTCCCTTTGTTTGCTCTTAAGACCCTTTTCATATTTTTCAGATCCAGTATGCAACAGTCACATTTTGGTCACAATTTGGTCAGTTTATTAACAAGCCTAAATATCAGAAATAACCTGTTAGGGAGGAAAATACAGCATCCTGGGACTTTCTATAATATTTTATTTGCTTATATATTGTAGGAACTCTTGATGTTTCATGCTTATCCCAATTTATTCCTTCGTTATAAATCACGTGATAGTCTATCTATCTTGGAAAAGCAAAGTCCTCATTTTATTTCTTACTAAAAATTCATACCTGGTTCAGACATTCATAAGATGAACTAATAATGCTTTGTTGTTTCAAAACATCTTCAATCTAACAGTCAACAGTACACAGTGTTCAGCTGGTAGGTGATTCAAATATCTATATTTATCTATATAGAGGGATAGAAATACATAAATATTATTCTTTATTCTTTCCCACATCAGTGATATTTCACCCATACCATGAGAAACTCCAGCCCAGACGAGCCACACTAGAACAACAGTCAGCGTTCCTATTCCAGAGAAGCTGTATTCTAAGCCTGGGTGTGATATACTACTTTCAATTTAGATCTGATCTATTCACATATCCCAGCAAATTTCCTAATCAAGTTCCAGTCTTCAGACTTTTCCCACCACAATTTCCCCACACCCAGATTCTGCCTTCTACCAAAAAGACTGAATATAAAGCCATGCTATCCATTAAAAGTTTATCTGGGTGAAGAAAAAGATGATTCAATAATATCAGTATGCTTGATATTCAACTAATTTTCCTAGCTGTGATAGGTTTTTCTACAGGAATGTGCCATCATAAAAATTTTACAAATATTTGTCAAAACCATTCTGTCATCTCTAAAACAAAAAGGATGATGATCTACCCCCACCCACTGCCCCTTCACCTACAGAATGTTAATGGCTTGGGTAAACCATGAAGTATAAAAGATCATATCTCTTAAAAGTTGGACACACTTTCTGAAATAATAAGAAACTTTGGTGAAAGCATAAAATTGGCCACAGTCAGGATGACATGAATGAAACCATTCACCAAGATGAAAGAACTTGAAATATCACAGAGCAGACTCTCCCCCTTCTCCAAGTTTTGCTGTTATTCTATTATTTTCCTCTTGAAAAATGCAGGCCTGATGATGATGGTAATGATGCTTTTTAGAGAGGGAGATCACAAGGATTATAAATATTTATTAATATTAAATAATGCTTCATATTGATAGAATTATTGCAGCATTGAATCTTTTGCTTATTTTTTCAGTTTTTATTTTAGTTATTAAAATTTTAAAAAAAAATCCCATAGACTAAATATCATGGAGTTAAATTGTATACCTGAGTTGAGACCCAAAGTGGAGAGTGCGGAGGATGAAATGTTTATAAAGTCAAAATTATCCTAAGTGTCTCATTCCAATCCCAAAGAAAGGCAATGCCAAAGAATGTTCAAACTACCACACAATTGCACTCATCTCACACGCTAGTAAAGTAATGCTCAAAATTCTCCAAGCCAGGCTTCATCAGTACATGAACCGTGAACTTCCAGATGTTCAAGCTGGATTTAGAAAAGGCAGAGGAAGCAGAGGTCAAATTGCCAACATATTTTGGATCATCAAAAAAGCAAGAGAATTCCAGAAAAACATCTACTTCTGCTTTATTGACTATGCCAAAGCCTTTGACTGTGTGGACCACAACAAACTGTGGAAAATTCTGAAAGAGATGGGAATACCAGGCCACGTGACCTGCCTCCTCAGAAACCTGTATGCAGGTTAAGAAGCAAAAGTTAGAACTTGACATGGGACAACAGATTGGTTCCAACTTGGGAAAGGATACGTCAAGGCTGTATACTGTCACCCTGCTTATTTAACTTATATGCAGAGTACATCATGAGAAATGCTGGGTTGGATAAAGCCCAAGCTGGAATCAAGATTGCTGGGAGAAATATCAATAACCTCAGATATGCAGGTGACACCACCCCTATGGCAGAAAGTGAAGAACTAAAGAGCCTCTTGATGAGAGTGAAAGAGGAGACTGAAAAAGTTGGCTTAAAGCTCAACATTCAGAAAACTTAGATCATGGCCTCTGGTCCCATCACTTCATGGCAAATACATGGGGAAGCAGTGGAAACAGTGAGAGATTTTATTATTTTGTGCTCCAAAATCACTGCAGATGGTGACTGCAGCCATGAAATTAAAAGACACTTGCTCCTTGGAAGAAAAGCTATGACAAACCTAGACAGCACATTAAAAAGCAGAGACATTACTTTGCCAACAAAAATCCATCTAGTCAAAGCTATGGTTTTTCCAGTAGTCATGTATGAATGTGAGAGTTGGGCTATAAAGAAAGTTGAGTGCCGAAGAATTGATGCTTTTGAACCGTGGTGTTGGAGAAGACTCTAGAGAGTCCCTTGGATTTCAAGGAGATCCAACCAGTCCATCCTAAAGGAAATCAGTCCTGAATATTCATTGGAAGGACTGATGCTGAAGTTGAAACTCCAGTACTTTGGCCACCTGATTTGAAGTTCTGACTCATTGGAAAAGACCCTGATGTTGGGAGGGATTGGGGGCAGGAGGAGAAGGGGACGACAGAGGATGAGATGGTTGGATGGCATCACCAACTTGATGAACATGGGTTTGGATGGACTCCAAGAGTTGGTGGTGGACAGGGAGGCCTGGTGTGCTGTGATTCATGCGGTCGCAGAGTCAGACACGACTGAGCAACTGAACTGAACTGAACTGAAAACTGATAAACATCATGTGAGAATCCAAAAAAATGATGGAGGCTGATTCAATGTGAGTAATCCAAGCCCAAATATCTTTATCTCTCTGTCTATATTGACTCTGTATATATTTTTACATATTTACATCTCAAATACAAGTCTATATATACAATCTCCATAGGCTTTGGTTTCTATAAAAGAAGGGAAACCATCATGTGTTTTCCAAGAGCATTCACTGGAGAGTTCTTGGTACTTCTGCTGCAAATCCTCCATACAGTTTGGATGTGCCAGTGACCTGGTAGTCATCTTCATTATCAGTTAAAACCACACAGTTTAATTCAAAATTCAATAAAAAGCTAATTTCCCACTTATACTGGGATGCAAGCTCAGTACCAGTAAGGAATCTGAAGTTGGGAGGAAAGCTCTGATGTCTCCTAAGATCTCAGGAAGTTGAAGGTCAGTGAGTTTAAAGATAAGACATTGCATGTTGAAGAGAGTATATCTTCCCTACTCTATATCTTCTGACATTTCCCATCACTTAATAAGCTAGGATAAAGTTATAATGCTAGAGATGGCTTAACTTCTTCCTAGCCATTCTTTTAAGTATTTGAGATTGAGTGCACTTTTTTATTTACCTGAATTAAAAAAAAAGATTGCTAAAACAAGAGCATACACATTAGTGTGAAAACTACACATTCCAATTGTAGAATATTCTAATTTAGAGTCATTTCAAAAATCATGTGCTTTAAAGCCTCTATTAGCATCTAAGAAAAAACAGCAGGCATAAAGAGATATTATGACTTTGCTTAAAAGCACCCAGCCATATTTTAATTTCTGGACTTCAGCTAGTTCTTTAGAGCTTCAGACTAGTGTTTTCTGTTTTAAAAAGTGATGAAATTTAGGGTGAGATTGAAATAAACACCAATAATTTGGTGCAATAAAAGAGTATTAAAAATAATTTAGAGCCATAAATTAGAAATGATATGCATTCTCTTCAGAGAGTGGCTGTGTATAAATAAAGTTGATTGACATTAGAAGTGCTGTTGGTGTGTAGTCAAAGGAAAACTACTATCAAGTGTAGAATAGTGTAAGTTAAATGAATCCTGTTAAGATGTCTAGATCTTCAAAAGACTCAGTGCCAGATATCATTTTTCAAATATCTTTTATTAACTCATTAATTATTGAGTAACACATAAAGAGAAATGGCCAAGATTAAAAATAGATGAAAGTAACGTTCTCATGAAGATGTTAATTTTTTTCCCAGGTAATAACTATTCTTGTTAACACACACAAAAAATTCACTGAGTGTTTACTTTATGCAAAATCTCTCTACCCCAGGGTTTAAGAGCCTAGACCACTTCATGGATGATTATAATTTATGGCCATGAGGTTTTAGTTCCTTGCCTTGCACACTTAGAGAATTTTATCCCAAAGTTGCCAACCAAGTCAGATATTAATATATTGTCTTAGCAGTTGTCTTACAGCCAAGAAGTATTCTGTTGATTCTGTTCCTAACAGCTGGATTCACCACATGAAAAGTGAGCAAAGGAAATAGTTCATGTCTAAAAAATGTATACAAAAATATTAAATTTATTAATTTCTTTTAGAAATATGTGTAAACTAGACATCAGTTTAAATCATCAGTGGGAATTTCTTTTTATGCTGAGCCAGTCGAAGGAAAAATTGATCACCAGCAGTCTTTTGTCTGCCTCCTTGTACCCTTCCACTTCTCAGACACCTCATGCCACCCCAGAATTCCTAGAAGCCTGATTTATGGAAACTTCCCAGAGCCTAATTCCCTGCACAATCCTTTTATCAAGACTTTATATCTCATGTCAAAACATACTCTCCTGCATCTCACCTACTCAAAGTTCTGGTGTTAGTTGTTCAATCGTGTCTGATGCTTTGGGATCCCATGGACTATAGCCTGCCAGGCTCCTCTGTTCATGGAATTCTCCAGGTGAGAATACTGATATAGTTAGCCATTCCCTTCTCCAGGCGATTTCCCCAACCCAGGGATGGAAACTGGGTCTCCTGCATTGCAGACAGTTTCTTTACCACCTGTGCCACTAGAGAAGCCCCAAATCTCTGGTAGTGAAGTAAAAATTGTTCTTGAATTCATGTGTTATTTTCTCATGTACTTCTCCTGCAAGCTTACATTTAACCAAAGTTTTACGGCAGTACAACCCCTCTATCCAAAACAGTGTATTCAATACCAGTCAGTTCTGACAGGCTGGGATGGACAGGGTCCATTTGTGATATCAGGTGCTCTTAAATCAGACTACATAGGGAAATCCCTGCCTGAGGGATGTTACATTGTGTTAGTCAGGGTTCCCTAGAGAAGCAAGACCAGTGGGATAAATATTTACTATGATATTTATTATAGGAGGTTGGCTCCTGTGATGATGAAGACGGAGTAGCCCCCAGATCTGGAGATAGCAAGCTGGAGACTCTGAAGAGTTGGCGGTACAGTTCCAGTCTGAGAGCCTGCAGGTGAAAACCCTAGAAGAGCTGTTTTTTCATTTTGTGTGAAGGCAGAAAAAGACCCATGTCCTAGCTCAACTAGTCACACAGGAGGAGATCCCTGTCACTCAGTCCTTTTGTTCAATTCCCATCTTCAGTTGATTGAATTAAGCCTTTCCATATTAGGGAGGATAATTTGTTTTACTCAGTATACTCAGGTAGAAACAGCCTCACAAACACACCCAGAATAATGTTTGATCAAATATTTGGGCACCCTGCGGGGTCAGTCAAGTTGACACATACAATTAACCATGTGGTCAAAGGATTAGTTTTAATCTGTGAGATTCTAAACAGCAGAACTGGGAACAATGTGCAGACTTCATGGCAGACCCATCTAGACTCATTATAGGAAGAATTTATGACTGTTACAATCCTATGAAAAAAGATTGTGTTGTAAGAGAATAAGCTTCTAGATCTTCAAGCTAAAGCTGATCTGTTAAAGAATGCTTCCAAGAGGTTTCTGCTTTGAATGAAGTTTGGACAGCATTCCCATCTGAGATGCTTCTACTCCAGAGAACTGTGATATACTCAATATTTAGGAGGCTGGTGTTATTTTCATTTGATCTCAGCCTATCCTCTTTTCTCCTTGTCACAGCCAGAAGAATCTCTTAAAAATGCTTGTCTGATTTGTTAAGGAAGATCTTCTGGAAGAAGTTGATGAGGGAGTCAGAAAAAGGGAAGTCAACCCAATCTCAGCTTGTCTCCATGGTAGACTAAAACAGAAATTACGTCCCAGAGTTGATCCCATAAGCTAGGCTGAAATCCAATATCTCCTAGGCATCCCTAGCTCTCTGCACCTATGAGTGGAGCAGCTCCAGTCACCCAAAAACAGTTCTGTGAAGCAAAGTGCAGAGGTAAGCCTTTGAGAGCACAGTACAGGGGAGCTGGCATGTGGATTCACACAAAGAAATCATTAAAGGATTCTGAAGGGATCTAGACAGATAATCAACATGATTCTCATCATTTTCATTTTACTCTGGAATGATCTATGGCCTCAGATGTCAGTTGTGCTGAGGTTGAGAAACACTGCAGATCACATGAATGGAGCCATCAATGAAACAATCAACCACTCAAAGTCTTATATTAAAGACAATTCCCATATTTCATTAAAAAAAAAAAAAGTTCTCCCCTGACATATTAGCCTGGCTCTTTTTGTGAAGATTTCCTTTGATTATTCTAGAAATATGTATCAATTAGGGTCCCTGAGCTATAAGGAACTTCTATGTTGCTAAATTTCTTGGGTTTTGGTTTTTTTCCAAATAATCTAACAGTTGAAAAAACTTGAGAGGTGGGGAAATAGGATTCCATTCAGTTCTGTGTTTTTCTGGAACAAAGCAATAAGAGTGAGATTAACGTCTTGCTGAATATTTAACTGCCAACTTTGCCACCTGCTATCGTGAGGCAGCAAACAGCCTTGTTGGCACCTTTGTGCTTGGTGAGAAAACCAAGGGATGATGAATAGCCAGTCTGCAAAATCAAACACGGTGCACAGCAGTGGCTGGCACAAGATGAAGTGCTTGCTAAGGAAATAGAATGGCAAGTTGAAGCTCCCAGACCATTGATCAAATTTGTTTGTAGCCAACAATCAGTATTTTTCTTTTGGCTGCTAGAGTCTTACTAACCTTCCTGGTTCAAAAGGAAGCCAAGTACCCTTCATCTGTTTACACAGACCATGTGTAACTACAAACAGAACTGTATAAAGTCATTCCTTTGGAGTCCAGGCATGCATGTACTTCCCCTGTCTATAAGCCAAGAAATGAATATGTTCACTGCTTTTTTATTGCCCTGTGGGATCTTGCTATAGATTTACTAGTGGTATGACCTAACCTATATTTCCAACCTACAGATGGAAGAAAGTTGAGCACCAGTAGTTCTGTTACTGTTAATAGAAACTGGGACTTTTCTGACCCCATCCATGAATGTAGAAAGTCCTCTCCATAGACTCATCAGCTTAATTTTATGGACTTAACTGAGAAATTGATTAGCCCACAAAGTGAGTAGCCATATTTTGTCAAGTATGTTTAAGTAGATGGAAAAATTCAGCATTCCTTTTTTACCTAGAAAAAGGCTAGTATCAGTAAGGGAGAATATGTCTCCATTGTAACTCCTTCCATGAAAGTGTCAAAATCAATGCTAAATATTCAGAAGGGTTTGAGTCCACTTAACGCGACAGGTATTGAGTCATTTTCACAATGCTATCTGGCCTTCTAGATGACTTATCAGTTCTTCTGTGCCAAATCTGCACATTTACACAGTTCTTTTATTGCAGTTATCGTATTGTTTTATTATTACTTTTATTTATTGAACTTTTAAAAAAATTTTTAGACCCTTGAAGGCAGTGACATTTGTCTATTCATTTACTTAGGTGTAGCCCATAGCATAGTATGTATATAACATATACTCAGTAAGTGTATATTAATGATGAGTGAATTAATAAATGAAAACTATAAGGCACAAGTTCCTTTACTGCCTGTGATAGATAAAATCCTAAGATTAACTCAATGTGTCAGCCTTGTTTAATCCCTTCCCTTAAGTGTGGATGGGATCTATGAATAAGAAGAGATCTCACTGCTATGATTATGTTATGTTACATAGCAAAAGAGATTGCTGAAGTTGTAATTAAGATGAGTAATCTTAACTATGCAGGTCAGGAAACAACAGTTAAAATGGCACATGGAACAACAGACTGGTTCCAAATAGGAAAAGGAGTATGTCAAGGCTGTATATTGTCACCCTGCTTATTTAACTTATATGCAGAGCACATCATGAGAAACGCTGGGCTGGACGAAGCACAAGCTGGAATCAAGATTGCCGGGAGAAATATATCAATAACCTCAGATATGCAGATGACACCACCCTTATGGCAGAGAGTGAAGAGGAACTAAAAAGCCTCTTGATGAAAGTGAAAGAGGAGAGTGAAAAAGTTGGCTTAAAGCTCAACATTCAGAAAACTAAGATCATGGCATCTGGTCCCATCACTTCATGGCAAATACATGGGGAGACAGTGGAAACAGTGTCAGACTTTATTTTTTTTGGCTCCAAAATCACTGCACATGGTGATTGCAGCCATGAAATTAAAAGACGCTTACTCCTTGGAAGGAAAGTTATGACCAACCTAGATAGCATATTAAAAAGCAGAGACATTACTTTGCCAACAAAGGTCCATCTGGTCAAAGCTATGGTTTTTCCAGTGGTCATGTATGGATGTGAGGGTTGGACTATGAAGAAAGCTGAGCACCAAAAAATTGATGCTTTTGAACTGTGGTGTTGGAGAAGACTCTTGAAAGTCCCTTGGACTGCAAGATCCAATCAGTCCATCCTAAAGGAGATCAGCCCTGGGTTTTCATTGGAAGGACTGATGCTAAAGCTGAAACTCCAATACTTTGGCCACCTCATGTGAAGAGTTGACTCATTGGAAAAGACCCTGATGCTGGGAGGGATTGGGGGCAGGAGAAGAAGGGGATGACAGAGGATGAGATGGCTGGATGGCATCACCGACTCGATGGGCATGAGTTTGAGTAAACTCTGGGAGTTTGTGATTTACAGGGAGGCCTGGCGTGCTATGATTCATGGGATCGCAAAGAGTTGGACACAACTGAGCAACTGAACTGAACTGAATCTTAACTATAGATTTAAATTTTATTTTAATTACTGAATATTTTAGTAATTTAAGTACATTTAAGTATATCTACTTAAGTACATTTAAGCAACTGATTGAGTTAAAACAGAGAAGACCTGACTGGGCTTGACATAATCACATGAGCCCTGTGAATTTGAATCTAGAGATCAGAGCCAAAATCAGAAGCTGGAAGGAGCAGAGACCTCCTTTTGTTGGCCTTGAATGAGCAACTGCCCTATTATAGAGAGGGCCATGTGTCAGGCATGGTGAACATGATCCAGAAGCTGAGGTCGATCTTCTTTCACATCAACCAAGAACACAAGGACTTCAGTCTTAAGATCTCAAGGAACTGAATTTTGCCTGAGAGCTGGGAATTTGCATGTTTTGTTCATTGGTATATCCTGGGAGCCAGGAACAGTGCCTGGCCTACAGTAGATGTTTCATAAATATTTGCTGAATGAATCAGTGGTTTATCAACTGGATTAAATTGCTTGTTATATGCTATTACTGTACTAATTGCAGCTGTAGGGAATAGGGAAAGTGTAAAGTAGACTAATTTTCCTTGAGGCATTTATATTCTGTACAGTCCATGGAGTTGCAAAGAGTCAGACTTGACTGAGCAACTTTCACCTTCACATTATTCTTGTAAAATAGAGTTTAACACACAGGAAAGGACAATCTGAAAAACATTGCTTCCCTTTCCCTCTAGACTATTGAGTGCTGTAGAGGGAATATCATGAGCATTTTGGACAGGAAACACTTGAGTTTTTACCCAGGTTCAGTGACTTATTGGTGGGCATTACATGATCAATTCCAGTTCCTCATTTGTTGATTGGAATTAACCATAACTACATCGTAGGGTTGTTGCAAGGTTTAGAAACTACACACACACACACACACACACACACACACACACACACACACACACACACACACACAAAACACATATACGTGGGGTATTCAGTAAATAGTCATGTTACTTTTGGACAGATTTAATGACCTCTTATACTTTATTCTTCATATTTTCTTATCCTCTTAAATAAAATCAGTTTTTAATGTGAATAGGCACTGTTGATTCCTTTTGGAAATATTTATATGTTTTGTTTAAATCCATACCAAGAATAATAGATGTCCATAACAGTTAAGTTAGAGGTCAGTCAATGTGGAACACAAAACTTAATAGGCACCGTGTGGAGTTACAGGGGGCATGTTGGACTAGGGATGTGAAAATGTGGATTCCAGACTCAGCAGTATGCCCTTTTCAAATGATCCTCCACTTTCATCTGAAAAAAAATCCTGAATGGCTCCAAAATAAAATCAAAATTCCTACACTGTGAAAAAAGGGGCTTCTGTCCTTGGCCCTGAGGTTTAGAAGACATTTCTCTGGCCCTCCTTTGTCTATGCCTTTCCCCATTGAGGCAATGAGGCTGTGGGCCTAAAGAGATATGTCCACCTGGAATCTATGTCTATCCTTGAGATCATACTCAAGGTGTCTGGGATCCAGGTCTCAGTACTTCTGATTCAAATGGACCTGAGTCCCTTTCCAAGGACTCCACAGCCCTTTATCCTGCATTGGTCCTACATGAGACCACTTCCCACCTCACGAAAATCACTTCCCCAAATGCTTTTCTCCTGTGGAGTTTGCTGATTTTTCTCTGCTGGAATACCTTCCCAACTTTCATATTTCCTGATCTGCCAATCAGAATGAATTGCCTCAACTACATATGTTTTGTATCTCTGTGTTGTGCTTTGACTACTGAGATTATAAACTTATGATGATCAAGTTCTCCTTGTTCTTCTTGGTACTCTCTACAGTTTCATATTTCAGGGCTTTGCACCCAGGAATCATCTGGAAAATTAAGGAATGGAAATATTCTGAGCCTTAGTTTCTCACTTCCAAAAAGCAGAGTCTTACATAGGTTGTTTCTAAGGTAATTTCCTGGTCTAGCATTTTCAGTGCTGTATATGAAAATCTTATAAGATTCTAATGACCAGAAAAACAATATTTAAATGCCTAGTATCATAGACTTCTAGAAACCATTTAGACTCAGAAAGTGGGAGTCGGTATGGGAATTCCACCTACAGTGTCCTGGAAAGACAATCATCCAGCCTGACTTGAAGATATCCAAGAATAACAAGCTCACTATCTTATAAATCAGCATTTTAATTTGTTTCTCCTTGAAATGAGAAGGATCAGAAAAGCTTTCCTTGTATGGAGTTTAATTAAAATATTCATATATTTACACCAAACACTTCTAGTTTTGTGTTGTTATTGTAACACAGCACCTAGACATCTTCCCTTTTCTGTGATCCTCAGTTGAGCACATCCAATACCTAACTTCACTTCCAAATGTTTCAAATGTTGTATGACCAGCAAGGAAGACAATGCAGTTAGCGATGCCCCTGTCTAGATGTTTTTTCATCTGTGAAAACATCCTAGTGTAACAGTTTCACTATGTTGTTTTTCTTTGCAAGGGCAACACAATATTGGCTCATACTAAATTTATAGTCAAGTGAAGCCTCTAGATTTTGTTCATAGAAACTGCTGCTAAGCCAGGTGTCTCTTATCCTGTGAGATGATCTTGGAGCCTAATAATGTCTTGTTGGGCTTAGCCCAATATTTCAACCTGTCATAATATTTTTAAAACTCTATTCCATCATCCATCATATTAGTAGTATCTCCAAGCTTCATGTTGGCTGTAGATATGATAAGCAGACCCTCTTGTTTTCATTTAAATTATTAGTAGAAGTGTTGATTGAACACAAAGACCCTAAATATAAAAATATTGCAGCATGCCACCAGAACACTGTTCCCCCAAATTATATTCAACAAGATTCTAGCATCTATGAGATGCTAAAAGAAAAAAAGGAAAAATCTTCCATGATCAATTAAATTTGAGATACCACATACTATATGCCCTTTTTGGGGGGAAGTCCCAGTGCATATTGTACAGTGTAAAGTGCAATATTGGAAGTCCCATTTAACTTGAATTAACCTAACATTTCCCAAACTTATTTCTGTGAGGAAACCTCATTGGTAGTTGTTGTTTTGATTGGTTGGTTGGTTTTAGCATCCTGCTATACTCCTGGTTCATGGAAAATACTTAAGGTACACTCCTTTGTGACAATAACATGCTTTAGAATTTTACCATGAACAATCCAAATTAGTAGGTATGCAGCTGCAGAAATTTATTTTACCCTTTGTGTGCTGTAGGATGAGGTTTTTTCCCCTCTATACCAGTCAACCTGATTCCTTAAAGATTGCATGGTTGCAAGTTGTTTTAACACTCCCAGCTACATAGATCACCCCAGTAATGCATTTTCTATCTTGTGCCTCATTTTACTTCTTCATGTTTCTTCTTTTTTCAACTTGAAAGTAATTTCTCTTGATACAAAATTTAAAAGCAAAACATTGAGTTTAGACTTTTACTAATGTTACTCTGTCTCACCCAAATGGACTTGACTCTTCATGTTCTCAATTTGAGAAGAGTAAATTGTAATTTTTTAGAGGACATTTAAACTCTATATTCTAATTTTTGTACTCCACAGCCAACTTTGGACTTTGACTCACAGTTTTAATGGGTTTATGGCACTTTTGTTTCCCTTTTGGTTATACACTGTTTATTCTATCTTTTATACATGTCTTTTTAAAATATGATCTCATCCCAGACAGTACCTAAGGTTCCATTTTTTGCTTAAAAAAATAAAATCAATGACTGTATTATCACACTGTCATTGTTATTCTTCCATCTCTCTGAAGCAATCTTTCCTTTTAAAATCTCTGTCCATGTGGTCATACCTAATTTGTCTTATACTTTTTGAGATGTGCCTTCCTGAAGTCCTGGGTGGATGTCTGGCTGTCTCCCAGCATTCCTTTCCACAGCTTTATTATCAATTCCAAGAACATTGTTCACATTCTCCAAAGTTTTTATCTCTCCCATTGGCTCAATTTGTCTTTCTTGCAGGAGATTAAGTTCAAAGCAGTAGTTCCTCTTGCTTACTCCTGGATTGACTGAAAGCTGATATTATTGTCAAAGCAATATTAAGTTAATTAGGTAAGACTGACTTCCTCATTAAATATATAATAGGTGCCTATTATGCACCAGGCAAAGGTCTTGATGGAGCAAATATGGCAGAGAAGAGGACAGAAAGAGGAGGCAGGAGACATGGTAAAAAAAAAAAAAAACAACATATATCAAAATAATCTCAGCTAATTCTAGGCTGGGCTTCTCTTGTTGGTCAGTGGTAAAGAACCCCCTTGCCAGTGCAGGAGATGTGGATTCAATCCCTGGGTTGGGAAAATCTATTGGAGAAGGAAATGACAATGCACTCCAGTATTCTGGTCTGAGAAATCCAATGGACAGATGGTGGGCTACAGACTGGTGAGCTACAGTTCATGGTGTGACAAAACAGCTGACATGGCTTCAGTTCAGTTCTGTTGCTCAGTCATGTCCGAATCTTTGCAACCCCATGGACTGTAGCACACCAGGCTTCCCTGTCCATCACCAGCTCCAGGAGCCTACTCAAACTCACGTCCATTGTGTTGGTGATGCCATCCATCTCATCCTCTGTCATCCCCTTCTCCTCCTGTCTTCAATCTTTCCCAGCATCAGGATCTTTTCCAAAGAGTCAGGTCTTTGCATCAAGTGGTCAAAGTACTGTAGTTTCAACTTCAGCATCAGTCCTTCCAATGAATATTCAGGACTGATTTCCCTTAGAATGGACTGGTTGGATCTCCTTGCAGTCCAAGGGACTCTCAAGAGTCTACTCCAGCACCACAGTTCAAAAGTGTCAATTTTTTGGTGCTCAGCTTTCTTTGTAATCCAACTCGCACATCCATACATGACTACTGGGAAAACCACAGCTTTGACTAGATGGACTTTTGTTGGTAAAGTAATGTCTCTGCTTTTTAATGTGCTGTCTAGGTTGGTCATAACTTTCCTTCAAAGGAGTAAGCATCTTTTAATTTCATAGTTGCAGTCACCATCTGCAGTGATTTTGGAACTCCCCAAAATAAAGTCTCTCACTGTTTCCATTGCTTCCCCATCTATTTGCCAAGAAGTGATGGGACCAGATGCCATGATCTCAGTTTTCTGAACATTGAGTTTTAAGCCAACTTTTTCACTCTCCTCCTTCACTTTCATCAAGAGGCTCTTTAGTTCTTCTTCACTTTCTGCCATAAGGGTTGTGTCATCTGCATATCTGAGGTTATTGATATTTCTCCTGGCAATCTTGATTCCAGCTAGTGCTTCCTCCAGCCCAGCGTTTCTCATGATGTACTCTGCGTATAAGTTAAATAAACAGGGTGACAGTATACAACCTTGATGTATTCCTTTTCCTATTTGGAAACAGTCTGTTGTTCCATGTCCAGTTCTAACTGTTGCTTCCTGATCTGCATACAGATTTCTCAGGAGGCAGGTCAGGTGGTCTGGTATTCACATCTCTTTAAGAATTTTCCACAGTTTGTTCTGATCCACACAGTCAAAGGTTTTGGCATAGTCAATAAAGCAAAAGTAGATGATTTTTGGAACTCTCTTGCTTTTTTGATTATCCATTGGATGTTGGCAATTTGATTTCTGGTTCCTCGCCTTTTCTAAATCCAGGTTAAACATCTGGAAATTCATAGCTCATGTACTGTTGAAGCCTGGCTTGGAGAATTTTGAGCACCATTTGCTAGCATGTGAGATGAGTGCCATTGTCCAGTAGTTTGAACATTCTTTGGCATTGCCTTTCTTTGGGATTGGAAAGGAAACTGACCTTTTTGAGTACTGTGGCCAGTGCTGAATTTTCCAGATTTGCTGACATATTGAGTACTACACTTTCACAGCATCGTCTTTTAGAATTGAAATAGCTCAAGTGGATTTCCATCACCTCCACTAGCTTTGTTTGTAGTGATACTTCATGCATGACTTAGCGACTAAAAATAATGCTAGGACCTATAGATAAAATATCATAATACAATACAAAAAGGTGGGTCAGGAGTAGTGTACCAAGTTAAATTATATGCTTATTAAAGGCCTCACTAAGGAAGTAATATATGAGCTCAAATCTGAATGCCAATAAGGGTGGTTTAGTCACTAAGTCATGTCCGACTCTTGTGACCCCATGGACTGTAGCCTGCTAGGCTCCTCTGTCCATGGGATTCTCCAGGCAAGCATACTGGAGTGGGTTGCCATTTCCTTCTCCAGGAGATCTTCCCGACCCAGGAATCGAACCCAGGTCTCCTGCACTGCAGGCGGATTCTTTACCAACTGAGTTATGAGGGAAGCCCCAGGCATAAAATATCTCTGATACATTATTCCACACAGAGGAACAGCAAGTGCACTAGTTCTAAAGTGTGTGTTTCTAGGAAGAGGAAGATGGCCAAAGGAGTGAGCATGAGGAATAGGGCATAGAGTAAGGAAACAAGATAGAAGAAATCAGCAAGAAATGGAGAGAAACATAGAGATCAGCTCATGTTCCCATGACGACAAGGAAAATCAGGTAGGAATGATCCTGTGACGTTTCAGTCATGGTGGCAACATGATCTAGTTTACATTAAAAAAAAATAATAATAATAACTCTGAGTCCAGGGTGAAGAGCAGATATGGATGTGACTGAGTAAGATGGAAATAAAGAGCCCACAAGAGGTCAATTGGAGACTCTAAGAACAGGAAGGAGATCCAACCAGTCCATCCTAAAGGAGATCTGTCCTGGGTGTTCACTGGATGGATTGATGCTGAAGCTGAAGCTCCTATACTTTGGCCACCTCATGTGAAGAGTTGACTCATTGGAAAAGACCCTGGTGCTGGGACAGATTGGGGGCAGCAGGAGAGGGGGACGACAGAGGATGAGACGGCTGGATGGCATCACCGACTCGATGGGCATGAGTTTGAGTAAACTCCGGGAGTTGGTGATGGACAGGGAGGCCTGGTGTGCTGCGATTCATGGGGTCGCAAAGAGTCGGACACGACTGAGCAACTGAACTGACCTGAACTGAACTGAAAAACAGGAAACTGAGGTCCTCCTCAATGCCGTACCTCAACGGTCATTTTTGTGATCTTAGGCAGGAGTGTGATATATGCCTCCCTTGATTGACTGAACAACCTCTGGCAAGTTCCCCAAACTAGATTGATTTTCATATCTGTCATTTTTTTTCTCATTAACATTCTGTTCTTCATGTCTCTGTCATCTGAGTCAAGTTTTTTCACAGAGTCCATGCTTTCCTGACCTTTGATATGATCCCATCTCAGAATTATTTCTTCTTTGAACCAGATGCTAATAGTCTGGATGCTCCATTTGTATTATACATGATACTCCTGGAACTAGGTTCAGAGGCCCTGAACATTGGCTAAAACATTTTTCAACCGTGAGTCATGTACCATATTCTACTCATATCTTATACTTCGAAGAGGTTCTCTTGAGTGTCTCAAAATTATTAAGATGTTTCCCTTTTAATAGTTGTATTTTGGATATGAGAACAAAAAGAAACTCTTATTTAGAGAAGTCTGGGGTAGAAATAACATATCTGGGTTCCTTATTCAAATTAGCTAAGTAATTTGGTATGGCAAAACATTCAAGTGAGTCATACAACTTCAATAAAGGAAACTCTGGTTACTAGGCAATAAACACTTGTTTCAGACCAGACACTGCTTTGAACCAGCCAAAGCTCATCAGGTTTTCTATGAACACATTGGTTAAGTCCCAGATTTTCAGGCTCATCCTCTCTTTCTTCATTGCTCCACCGTCCATAGGATAATACTGAACCTGCATGAGAATCATAGTCCCTTTATGCTCATTTGACTCTATAAATCAGCTGAAACACAATTGGGGGTCAAGTTCATTTGCTTCTCTCTGCTGTCTCTGGCACCAGGACCATAGTATCAGTGAGTCTTGCCTGCTAACTGTTTGCTTTAATTTCTCGCTAGAAATCACCATTTTTATTGCTAAGTAAAGGTAATGGTTATTCTTGAAACTGCCTGGGACAGTCTTACTGAATGGAATTTCACAGCTATAATGGGGAAGAGAAGAAAATGTTCCGTGCTGTTGCCAATAGCATTTCAAAAAAGGAATTTACATGTCTGTAAAATAAACAATCCTGACAATCATCTCTATGGTGTATCAGTAAAAGAATTAATAGCACTGTATCACCCCCCCCACACACATTTCTAAAGTACAAAACAGAGGAATTATGAACTCATAGGATATAGCCCAAAAGTTTTCTGTGATTGACATCAATCCAGTAACATTATAGTTAAAGAAATAAGAATGTTGATATACTGTTAAGTTTTTTTTCTTTGGTGTTCTTTATCCTGACTCAAATACAATACAAAAATAATAGCATTGAGACTTGGGTTCCATTTCTTGTTCTGCTACCAGAAAGCTGTAAGAGTTTGGACAGGTAACATTATCTCGTTGGGCCACAGTTTTCTTACTTAGAAGGAAATCCTGCCATTTGTGATCACATGAATGGACCTTGAGGGCATTATGCTAAGTGAAATGTCAGATAGAGAAAGACAAATGCTATTTGATCTCACTTATATGTGATTGCCAGGGGATGGAAGAAATGGAGAGATCTTGGTCAAAGGATACACTGTTTCAGTTATAAGAGGAGTAAGTTCAGGAGGGCTAATGTACAGCAGGGTGACTGTATAATGAACAATATTGTATTGTATACTTGAAAATTGCTGAGAGAGCAGATCTTAACTGTTCTCGTCACACACATACACCCAATGATAACCACATGAGGGGATGAAAATAACTAACCTTATTTTGATAATCATTTCACAATATACACATGTCAAACCATCACATTGTATAATTTAAACTTATACATTATTTGTCAATCATGTTTTAATAAAGCTGGATAAAAGTAAAAGTAAGTAGAATGATGTGTTGCATTAGAAAGTAAGCCCAAATATCACTTTTGTTCTAAATTTACATTTTCTTTTATCAAGATTTTTCATTAGGGCAAAAATATAATAAAAGTCATTTTGTGTATATCTTCTCCTTTTTTCCCCCTCCTGGCACAATAGAGGTCCTACAGTGTAAAATGAAGTTCAGGAGTCTACTGAACTTTTTTCTTTAAAATTAGAATTTTTTCCCTAGTTCCATGTTTAGTGCTATTTTCTTGTTTGACCAGAAAGTACTCTTCTCTCTCCAGCATTCCAGCATGTCATACATCAAAAGATTTGGATGTGTGTTTGTGTGCGTGTGTTTGTGTGTGTGTGGAGGGGGACAGGGGATTAGGAACATCTGGAAGAAGGAGTAAAAGATAGATGCTTACTTGTAGCTCAGGCAGGAGAAGCTAGATTTAGATATTCCTTTGTGTCTAAACTTAGAGCTATCATGAACCACCTCTAAACTAGGAAAAGAAAGGATGCTATTTCGGAGTTTAGATTTCAGGAATGAAATACAAGCTACCACTTGGGGATGCAGATTTTCCATCATATAATCGTCACATATTCAGAAGGAGCTCAGCTTCTGAGAGTAGATCTATAAGGTTTACCAGTGAGAAGAAAAGAGCAAATGAGTGGTGGACAAAAGCTTTGTTCATACCTAAATTTGCAGGATTTACCAGTTTATTTTGGGGACTTCCCTGGTGGCTTAGAAAATAAAAAATCTTTCTGCAACACAGGAGACCTGGGTTTGATCCCTGGGTCAGGAAGATCCCTTGGAGAAGGGAATGACTACCCACTCAAGTATTCTTGCCTGGAGAATTCCATGGACAGAGGAGTCTGGCAGGCTACAGTCCATGGGTTGTCAAAGAGTTGGACATGACTGTGTGATTAATGCTAACTAACTAATCAGTGTATTTGCAATATCCAACTTTAAGCAACCACAGTCATCTTTGTCATGTACTTATCTGATCATATACATTTCAGTGTAGCATAACTTTCATTGAATTCATATTGTTTGAAGGAAATCATGGTTTCCCCTCACATAGCTAGAAACCAATACCTTATTTAAAAGGTAAAGTGTGGATAAAATAATTTGTGAGTGATGTGGATGGTTGAGAAACAGATTACTTGGATGAGGAAAGTCCATGAATATGAGGGGCTTGATCTTTGTAAGGGAAATCTTTTCAGTTTTATTTAGTAGAGAAATAATCAAGTAGAAGAGATCTATTTTGGAATAGGTGGAGAATTTTCCCTTTATTGTGGTCCTTAATGAGGTAACCTCTGGATAAGAGGAACATTTTGTTGGCCTAATTTCATTTAGAAAACATTAATGTCAAGTTGACCTCATAAGTATTCTTAAATTTGGAAGTGATAGAGTATTGTTTACTATACTATTCTTTCAACTCTTCACATGTTAAAATTTTAGTGCTTGTGGTAGATGTCTGTTCAAGACATTCTGTGACCAACAAGAGGAAAAGGGAAAGAGGACAAGATGTGAAATAGAAATCAGCCTCAAGTGACCCTTCTAGTTAGATGAGCAGTGGGTCCACAGGTTGTAATATCTGTCATGGTAACCACAGTGAAAGTGTTCAAAGATGAGAGAGTCAAATTGGTGGGAGGAGAAACGTTTTGAGAAGAACTCTAGAGATTCAATAATAGATGGAGGGGAAGAATGCTTTAAAGCAGGCCTGAAGGGAGCACATGAAGACTGGAGTTATACTTGCTTTCAAGCCCTGCCCGCACTCTTATCTGTCTGCTCTGGTTAACTGCTTGACTGGATCTTAGTTTCTTCCACTGTAAATGCTGACATTTATATATACTACCTCACGGGACTTGAAGGGGAAGATTAAGTGACATAATATTTGTAAAGCACCTGGCATATAAACCCTGATCAGATTTTATCTTCCTCTGAAAGTATAGCTAAGCTGATTGGCACTGACTCTGAATGACAAAGATCCTGTTTTGTCCTCTTCCTGTCTATGACTAGACTAGTTTCAATGAGAAACATTGATCTTCCTCCTGACTTTACAACTTCCATGTGTCCTAGTCATTATTAAATGTGTATGCATGGGGTATGCCATTTATAGTTTTCTTTCTAAGGTTTTCTTTAGGTGAGTTGGAATGCCACAGAATTAAAAAACATGTGTGGTGTACTTGCAAAAAGCAACACTCATTCTCTTTCATGTGGGACTGTCTTTGCTTTTGTTTACATGAGGAAGTAAGTTAGCAAATTTTAAAAGGGAATATTTTGGGATTAGTTTCTGCACAATGAATCTTTGGGTACATGGACATCTGTGATGTAAAAGCTCCTGGCTTTGTTTCAGGAAAAAAAATAATATATTGTTTACAGGCTTTCATTTGGAATGCCATTTAAAAAACTTTTATTCATCAACTATAGAATTATACACAAATTCTGAATGGAGACACAAAAATCAGGAAAGTGGTCCTCATCCTTTTCACACGTTTATAATAAAGTAATCATTTAATAGTTAAATCTAGAAGTAAAGTGTTGTCTGTGTTTCTTGACTTCATGCTTTTCTCTTTTGAACATCATTTCTTTGACTCATAGACTGTTTATTATTACTGTTATTCTAAACTTCCTTCTATATATCTCTCATTTTTAAATTATGACAGCAGGTATCTAATACTTTCCTTAAACCAGGAATTTTTACATTTAACCATTTATTTAACAGATAATTTACTGGGTCAATGATGACAGCCTGATACCCTCTCAGGTCCTTTGAATACACTGGTGAGCAAAACCAGTAGGGGCCCTAACTTTAAGGAGTCTAAAAATGTTGATAGAAATAGAAATTATTGAAATAATTACCAGAGCTAATTGCATGTGTAATAAGTGATGTAAATAATAATTGCACTATGCTTTATGCAAAATGGGCACAATAAAGGAAAGAAATGGTATGGACCTAACAGAAGCAGAAGATATTGAGAAGAGATGGCAAGAATAAAAAGAAGAACTATACGAAAAAGATCTTCACAACCCAGATAATGATGATGGTATGATCACTCACCTAATGTCAGACATCCTGGAATGTGAAGTCAAGTGGGGCTTAGGAAGCATCACTATGAACCAAGCTAGTGGAGGTGATGGAATGCCAGCTGAGCTATTTCAAATCCTAAAAGATGGTGCTGTGAAAGTGCTACACTCAATATACCAGCAAATTTGGAAAACTCAGCAGTGGCCACAGGACTGGAAAAGGTCAGTTTTCATTCCAATCCCCAAAAAAGGCAATGCCAAAGAATGTTCAAACTACCACACAGTTGCATTCATCTCACAAGCTAACAAAGTAATGCTCAAAATTCTCCAAGCCAGGCTTCAACAGCATGTGAACTGTAAACTTCTAGATGTTCAAGTTGGATTTAGAAAAGACAGAGGAACCAGAGATCAAATTGCCAACATCCATTGGATCATTGAAAAAGCAAGAGAGTTCCAGAAAAACATCTACTTTTGCCTCATTGACTACAGTAAAGCCTTTGACTGTGTGGATCACAACAAACTGGAAAATTCTTAAAGAGATGGGAATACCAGACCACCTGAACTGCCTCCTGAGAAATCTGTATGCAGGTCAAGAAGCAATAGTTACAACCAGACATGGAACAACAGACTGGTTCCAAATAGGGAAAGGAGTATTTCAGGGCTGTATATTGTCACCCTGCTTATTTAACTTATTTAATTATGAGAAATGCTGGGCTGGATGAAGCACTAGCTGGAATCAAGATTGCCAAGAGAAGTATCAATAACCAGATATGCAGATGACACTTCCCTTATGGCAGAAAGCAAAGTACTAAAGAGCCTCTTGATGAAAGTGAAAGATGAGAGTGAAAAAGTTGGCTTAAAACTCAACATTCAGAAAACTGAGATCATGGCATCTGGTCCCATCACCTCATGGCAAATAGATGGGGGAAACAATGGAAACAGTGAGAAACTTTATTTTTGGGAGCTCCAAAATCACTGCAGATGGTGACTGCAGTCATGAAATTAAAAGACACTTGCTCCTTGGAGGAAAAGCTATGACCAACGCAGACGGCATGTTAAAAAGCAGAGACGTTACTTTGCCAACAAAGGTCCATCTAGTCAAAGCTGTGGTTTTCCCAGTGGTCATGTATGGATGTGAGAGTTGGACTGTAAAGAAACCTGAGCACCGAAGAATTGATGCTTTTGAACTGTGGTGTTGGAGAAGACTCTTGAGAGTCCCTTGGACTGCAAGGAGGTCCAACCAGTCCATCCTAAAGGAAATCAGTCCTGAATATTTATTGGAAGGACTGATGTTGAAGTTGAAACTCCAATACTTTGGCCACCTGATGCGAAGTACTGACTCATTGGAAAAAACCCTGATGCTGGGTTTGGGAGGAGAAAGGGACAACAGAGGATGAGATGGTTGGATGGCATCACCGATACAATGGACATGAGTTTAAGTAAACTCTGGGAGTTGGTGATAGACATAGAGTCCTGGCGTGCTGCAGTTCATGGGGTTGCAGAGTCGGATATGACTGATTGACTCAACTGAACTGAACTGAAATTTGAGACCATAGCAAAGGGAAGTGACCTAGTCAGATGTTGAGAGATAGATCTGAAAAATGAATACAAATTAGTTAGCTCAGGAGAGAGCAGAAGAACATTCTAGACAAATGCATTGACATAAAATGATTAGAGCATCTACATGGAATAGAATGCTCAACACAAGGAGGGATAGGATTGTGCTTATCCAGAAAGCTGAAGCAAATCAACCCTGAATACTCATCGGAAGGACTGAAGCTGAATCTCCAATACCCTGGCCATCTGATGTGAATAGTCAACTCATTGGAAAAGACCCTGATGCTGGGAAAGGTTGAGGGCAGGAGGAGAAGGGGATGACAGAGGATGAGATGGTTGGATGGCATTATTGATTCAATGGGCATGAGTTTGAGCAAACTTTGGGGGATAGTGAAGGACATGGAAGGCTGCTGTGCTGCAGTCCATGGGATTGCAAAGAGTTAGGCATGACTGAGCGACTGAACAACAACAGATATCTAAAGGAAGCTTTGAAGAATTCTTAAAAGGGAGTAGAATTAAGAAATTTGGATTTTTAAAAGTCACTGTGTCCAAGGTGATGAAAATGGAGAGGAGGAAAGTAAAAGAAGATTGTAATGTTCCTTCAGTCAAGGAGATTTAGATTACTGCTGATGGAGAGAGGCAGACAGATAGTAGTGATGGGGAGGGAAGAGAGTGTTTCTTTCATTCATTTTCCCTCCATCATTTCTCTTTATCTGCATAGTTTTCTGCCTTTCTCTTTCCTATAAGCACTTATCCAAAGTGTTTAAAGTTTTTTTCCTTGTTGATCTAGCAAAATATGAAATATTGCTTTGTAGGCATTATTCTTAATTTATGTAAATGCTGTTATTTGGATTTTTTGTAAGATTCAATTCTATTGCCATATACATCTAAACCATTATTTTAATTACTGCATAGTTCTCAATGGTCTGCTTCCACTCTCCCATTGAAGGCCATATAAATTGCCTCCAGCTTGCTACCACCCCCAATAACTTTGCAAAAACCATCCAGATATATCTTCATTTGGAGACCTATGTGGTAATTTTAGAGGACTTGCAATTCTACTACTAATGAATTGGAGTATTTATTCATAGAGTGGCTAGCTTTCTGTATTTTTCTTTCAAAAATGCTGTTCATATTCTTTTTCATTTTTCCTGTGGAATTGATTTTCTTCATTGATTCACAAGTTTTTCTTGTAGAGCCTAGGTATTGATCTCTCATTGGTCTCAATCACCTGTCACTTCATTGTGTTAACAATCATATCATTAAGCAAATATCATTTTTATATATAATTAAATTCATCAGTGTTTCTGGAGAGAGTTTGGGGAAATATAGTGTAGTGAACAATGACCACACTATCAAGAGTTTATGTAAGGAGGGGGTTAAAGTCATCATGAAAGGTGTGATAGAGTGGTATAGGGAAAAGCTGTGAAATTTTGAATCTCAGATTTTTTAACATGTAAAATAAGAATATTAATACCAGATCTATTTACCTATGTTTGTGAGGAACAAATAAAATAATTTTGTAAACTAGGAAGATTACCATAAATGTTAGTAGGTTTTATGAAACTATTATTAATGCAAGGTCTGGATCAACTAATGGATTTCAGATAATATAAAAATTTGGTTAAAATTTAAATAGTAGACATATAAGGTTTATATGTGCTTTTAACTCTGCATGAAGTGGCACCTCAAAATTATATTTAAAATACATTCCCAATAACTAGATAATTATAGAAAACATATGTGGTCTTAAAGTATAGAACATAGAATCTAAGTGTTCTTACTTAGAAATCAGTAGTTTACAGAATAAAAACACTTCATAGCATTAGATTTATTTCTGAAATATATATTACTGAAAGCAAATGATTGTATAAATTAAATTATTTTAAAATGCAATTGGTAACTTGTTAATTTAAAGGAATGAAATTTGTAAATTCTTATTAATTTGATAACTAACAATTGTGTATGTAGCAAACCTGAACTTTTCTTAGTCAAAACCAATATTACGTAGATTATTCCTGGGAAAAAAGCCATATATACTTAAAAATTTTTTTTCTATTAATGTACAATATTAAGTATTTTCAGATGTGCAGCATAGAGATTCACAATTTTTAAAGGTTATTCTCCATTTATAATTACTATAAAATATTAGCTATATTCTCTGTGTCATACAATATATCCTTAACATATATATTTATACATAGTAGTTTGTATCTCTTAATCCCTCCCTGCTACCTTCTCCCTACTAGTAACCATTTGTTTGTTTTCTATATCTGTGTCTGTTTTGTTTGTTTGTTTTGTTATATTCACTAGGTTTTTTTACTTTTTAGATTCTAAATATGTGTTATTATACAGTATTTGTCTCTCTCTGACTTACTTTACTAAGCATAGTACCTTCAAGTCCATCCATGTCATTGTAAATGGCAATAGTTTATTCTTTTCTAGGGTTGAGTAGTACTCAATTATGTGGGTATACCACCTCTTCTCTATCCATTCATTTATTTATGGACAATTCAATTGCTTCCATATCTTGGGCATTGTAAATTGATGCTGATGTGAATGTTGGGGTGCATGTATCTTTTCTAATTAGTGCTTTTGTTTGCTCTGGATATAAAGCCAGGAGTGAAATTGCTGGGTCATAAGGTGGTTCTATTTTTAGTGTTTCTTTTTTTAGAGATCTCTGTACTATTTTCCACCAATTTGTATTTCTACCAACAGTATATGAGGGTTTCCTTTTCTCTATCTTGGCAAACACTTGTTTCTGTGTCCTTTTTGATAATAGCCATTTTGACAGTTGTGAAGTAATACCTCACTGAGGCTTTCATTTTCTAGAATGATTAAACCTTGAGTATCTTTTTATGTGCCTGTAGACCATCAGATGGATTCTTTGGAAAAGATTCTATTCAGATCATCTGCTATTTTTTAGTCCAGTTGCTTGTTTCTTTGATATTGAGTAGTATGAAATATTTATACATTTTGAATGTTAAGCCTTATTGGCCAAATAATTTGCAAATATTTTCACCTATTCAATAGGTTGTCTTTTCACTTTGTGGATGATTTTCATTGCTGTTCAAAAGATTTTAAGTTTAATTAAGCATCATTTCTTTACTTTTTCTTTTTGCTTTGCTTTAGAAGACAGCTTCAAAAATATATTGCTATGATTTACATCAAAGCAGCTTATGATTTATGATTTATTTATGTTTCATCTTGGTTTTCTTTTAGGAGTTTTATGAGTTTGGGTTATATATTAAGGTGTTTAATACATTTTGAGTTTTTTTGTATATAGCACTAAAATATGCTAATCTCATTCTTTTATATGTAACTGTCCACTTTTTCCAGCATTATTTAATGAGGAGACTGTCTTTTCTCAGTCATATTCACCTGCTTTATTGTAGATTAGTTGACCATAGGTGTCTGGGTTTATTTCTGGGCTCTCTATTCTGTTCCATTAACTATGTTTTTGTTTGTTTGTTTTTTTTGCTTTGGTGCCAGCATCATGCTGTTTTTATTACTATGGTTTTGCATTATAGTTTGAAGTCTGGGAGGATTTTTTTATCAGCTTTGTTCTTTTTTTCTCAAACTTGCTTTGGCAATTCAGGGTCTTTTGTTGTTCTATATAAATTTTAAGATTATTTGTTCTAGTTCCATGAAAAATACCCTTGATATTTTGATAGGGATTGGGAAAGGAGCACATCAAGTCTGTATATTGTCATCCTGCTTATTTAAATTAAATGCAGAGAACATCATGCAAAATGCCAAGCTGGATGAATCACAAGCTGGAATCAAGATTGCCAGGAGAAATACCAATAACCTCAGATATGCAGATAACACTGCAGAAAGTGAAGAGGAACTGAAGAGCCTCTTGATGACAGTGAAAGAGGAGAGTGGAAAGGCTGGCTTAAAACTCAACATTCAAAAAATAAAGATCATGGCATCCAGTCCCATCACTTCAAGGCAAATAGATGGGGAAACAATGAAAACAGTGACAGACTTTATTTCCTTGGGATCCAAAATCACTGCAGATGGTGACTGCAGCCATGAAATTAAAAGACGTTTGCTCCTTGAAAGGAAAGCTATGACAAACCTAGACAGCATATGAAAAGGCAGAGACGTTACTTTGCCAACAAAGGTCCATCTAGTCAAAGCTATGGTTTTTCCAATAGTCATGTATGAATGTGAGAGTTGGACAATAAAAAAGCTGAGGACTGAAGAATTGATGTTTTTGAACTGTGGTGTTGGAGAAGACTCTTGAGAGTCCCTGGGACAGCAAGGAGATAAGAAAAGTAAATCCTAAAGGAAATAAAACCCTGAATATTCATTGGAAGGACTGATGCTGAAGCAGAAGCTCCAATACTTTGGCCACCTGATGCAAAGAGCCGACTCCTTGGAAAAGACCTTGGTGCTGGAAAAGATTGAAGGCAGAAGCAGAAGGGGATGACAGAGGATGAGATGGCTGGATGGCATCACCAACTCAATGGACATGAGCTTAAGAAAGTCCCAGGAGATGGGGAAGGACAGGGAAGTCTGGCATACTACAGTCCATGGGGTTGCAAAGAGTCAGACGCAACTGAGCAACTGAACAGCAATTGCATTGAATCTGTAGATTGCCTTGGGGAGTATGATCATTTTAACAATATTAATTCTACCAACCCATGAACACAGTATATCTTTCCATCTATTCATGTAATCTTCAATTTCTTTTATCAGTTTCTTATAGTTTTCCAGGTACAAGTCTTTACCACCTTAGGTAGGTTTAGTCCTAGGTACTTTTTGATGTTAAAGTAAATGATATTGTTTCCTCAATTTCTCTTTCTAATAGTTCATTGTTAGTGTATAGAAATGTAATACAGAAATGTATATATTTTTGTATATTAATTTTATATCCTAAAACTTTACCAAATTCATTGATGAGTTCTAGTATTTTGGTGGTGTCTTTAGGAGTTTGAGTAGACTCCAGAAGTTGGTGGTGGACAGGGAGGCCTAGCGTGCTGCGATTCATGGGGTTGCAGAGAGTCGGACACGACTGAGTGACTGAACTGAACTGAACTTAGGACTTTCTGTGTGTGGAATCATGTCATCTGCAAACAGTGACAGATTTGCCTCTTACGTTCCAACTTGTATCCCTTTTATTTGTTTCTTTTGTCTGACTGCCATGGTGAGGACTCCTAATACTGTGTTGAATAAAAGTAGTGAGAGTGGGCATCCTTGTCTTGTTCCTGATCTTAGAGGAAATGCTTTCAGCCTTTCACCATTGAGTATGTTACCTGTGAGTTTGTCATATATAGCATTTATTGTTTTCAGCTATGTCTCTTCTATATCACTTTCTGGAGAGTTTTTAATCATAAAATCATGTTGAATTTTTGGCTAATGCTTTATCTGCATCTATTGAGATGATCATGTGATATTTATCTCTCCTTTTGTTACTGTGGTTTATCACATGGATTGCTTTCTCTTTTAAAAATTTTTTTAATTGGGGGATAATTGTTTTACAATATTGTGTTGCCTTCTTCAGTACAACAACATGAATCAGCTATTATAGATATATATATGTATGTATGTATGTATGTATGTATGTATGTATACCCTCCCTCTTGAAATATCCTTATTTCCCTGGAATAAATTCAAGTTGACCTTGGTGTTTGATTCTTTGTATATATTGTTGGATTCAGCTTGCTGATATTTTATTGAAGATGCTTGCATTTATATTCATCAAAGATATTGACTTGTGATTTTCATTTGTTGTAATATCTTTGTTTTGGTGACAAAGTAATGGTAGCCTCATAGAATGAATTTGAAAATATTCCATCCTCTTCAATTTTTGGAATAGTGTCAAAAGGATTGTTACTAGCTCTTTATATATTTGTAGAATTTCCCTGTGAAGCTGTCCAGTCCTCGACTTTGTTTGCTTGGAGGTTTAAACAGATTCAATTTCACTACTAGTGACCAAATTGTCATTTTATTCTTGATTCAGTCTTGGCAGGTTGTGTGTTTCTAGAAAGTTGTCCATTTATTCTAGGTTGTCCAATTTTTGGGTTATAACTTTTTGTGGTTTATTATTATTATTTTTTGGTACCTCTGTGGTATCAGTTGTTATTTCTCCAATTTGATTTCTTATTTTTAAATTTGGGTCCTCTCCCTTTGTTATTGCTGCTGGCTAAAGGTTTATCAAATTTATCTTTTCAAACAAACAGTTCTTGATTTCATTGATATTTTCTGTTGTTTTTCATTTATTTTCCCTCTAATCTTTATTATTTCCTACCTGCTACTGATTTTGTGCTTTGTCTTTTCTTTCTCTAATTCTTTTAGGTGGCAGGTTAGGTTGTCCAAGATTTCTCTTGTTTCCTGAGAAATCCTGTGTCACTATAAGCCTCTCTCTTAGAAGCACTTTTGCTGCATCCCATAAATTTTTGTGTGTTGTATTTCCATTTACTTTTATCACAAGATATTTTCTGATTCCTTCTTTGTTTTCTTCATTGACCCATTGGTTTTTCAGTAGTATGTTATATGTATCCACATGCTTAGTCTAACATGTATCTACTTGTTTAGTCTTTCCTCCTTTTTTCTCTGTAGTTGATCTCTAGTTTCATACTGATGATGGTGAGGAAAAAATTATCAATTTCTCTCCTCCTAAATTTGTTGAGACTTATTTTGAGGCTTAGTATGTGGTCTCTCCTGGAAACCATTATATGAACACTTGAAAGCATGTGTATTCTGCTTTTTGGGGATGTAATGTTCTATAGTTTTCAATTCAGTCCAATTGGCCTGTTACGTCATTTAAGATCACTGTTGTCTTACAGATTTTCTGACTAGTTGATCTTCTCATTGATGTCATTGAGGTGTTTAAGTTCCCTACAGTTGCTGGATTATTGTCAGTTTCTTCCTTTATGTCTGTGAGTGTTTGCTTTTTATATTTACATCCTGCCGTATTGGGTGCATAGTATTAATGAGTGTAATATTCTCTTCTTGTATTAATCCCTTTATCACTAAGTAATGCCCTTCCCTTTTTATAAATGTTTCAAATTCTACTTTGTCTGATATTTGCATTGCTATACCCACTTTCTTCTTGTCTCCATATGACGTATCTTTTTCCATCCTCTCATTTTCAGTCTGTGTATTTAACTCTGAAATGAGTCTCTTGTAGGCAGCATATGGAAGGGTCTTTTGTTGTTTTCTCCTAGCAGCCACCGTATGTGTTTTTGAATGGAGCAGTCTATTGCTATTTAAAGTAATTATTGACTGGTATGTACTTGTTGACATTTTATTACTTGTTTTCTGGTTGTTTCTGTAGTTCTCTCTTCAGTTCTCATTTTTGCTTCTTCCCTTGCCATTTGCTTTCATTTTAAATGTTATTTTTTACATAGAATTTTAGGTTATAGTTATTTTCTTTCAGAGTTTAACAGGTCTCATTTCATCAGCTTCTGACTTATTTTGCTTCTGTTGTGAAGTCATCTGTTACTCATATCATTGCCACTCTTCAGATGAAGTGCTCTTTTCTGAGTGTTTTCTTTGAATTTTTTATTCAGCTATTTTATTTAGTAAACTTTAAATTTGGATTACTTTTAGATTATTTCTCTCTTGAAAAGTACAGTGAGCTTCTGAAATATATGGGTGAAGAGATTACATCAATTGTAGAAAACCCTCCATCATTACCCCTTCAAGTATGGTCTCTTTCCCATTCTCTCCTTCTGGAACTCTGATAATGAATAGTGCTACACTTTTTCATTATGTCCACAGACATTTTTTGCTTTTCTCTCTGTATTTGTTAATTGCTCTTCCACCTTATACTTTGATCTGTATATTTTCTATTGATCTACTTTTCATTTACTAATTTTGCCTTTTACTTTGTCTAATCTGATATTCATATAAAGTATTGAATTCTTTAAATGTCGTCTTCAGTGACTCAGCCTTTCCTGGATGCTTTAAGATGCTATTTTAAATTTCATCCAACTTTTCTGTTTGTCTTCAGTGGAAATACTTAGAAGTTTTGAGATGCTCGATTATATGCTATATATTATAATTAAATTACATGCTAGATTATGCTTTAGTATCTCACAATACATTTTAAATGACATTTAAGAATTCAAGCTTGGGGTGAAGATTTAACTTTGCAGGACACTGCCAATATGAAAGACTTAAATTATCTAATAAAGTATTACATTCTACATATGACTAAATTCACATAAGCATAAATAACAACAATTCATTGAAACTTACTTTTATAAATGTTAGAAACCAAATTTCTTTTGAAATCTAAAGCAGCATAAATTATATACTGATTTATTGTAACAGAATGTAATAATATAATAATTTCTAATAACATAAATAATACAATATTAAAATGTGTGTTTTATTTTCAGTGGGGTAAATATGGTTTTATTGGTACCAAGGCACACCATTTTCTGGCCTTATTTTAATATTTTTGAAAGGTCAGTAAATTACCATGTTATCTCTTAGAACAATGAGCTTCAGTAGAGCTTGTCTTTTATAGTATACTTGCTGACCTTAATTCCCTTTCCCTCTACAGTTCATCCCTAAGCCTCTTATTTTCAGTTTATATTGTCTCCTTGTTTTTCCAGATAGTTTTCAAATGCCTTGAAATGAACTGGAACATATTCCAGCGTTTACCCAGCCCCTACTCAACATTCTTATGTGTGACAATATAATTACTACATATCTTTAATTTAAACCAGAAATGGCAAATGGATCTCATCTTGTATGGCAATTCTAATCAAATGGAAGGAATGTCTCAAGCTGTTTGAAAGATTCTAAAGGCACATCCAAGCCCAATCTGAAAATATACCAATATAATTTAATGAGGTCTGTCATGCACTGCAAGGAGGAACAGTAATACAAAACTTCACTGGATCTTGAGTGCCTAAAAGTGGTCACAAAGTTAAAGATTCAAAAAGATGTATTAATTGACTAATTGAACGTTACTGAAAACCCATGGATGCAATAACTAAAAAAACAAAACAAAAAACTTCTGGTTTTATTAATAACCATTCTATTTTAGCAGGGATTATTCTGTATGAATAGTTCACTGACCTTTTGCCTTCTCTTGATATCCCACTGTAGGATTTCTTAATGTCTGATGGCAAATGTTCTCTGAATAATTTTTACTGAATTTAATTAATTTCAGCTTTCCTGGTCACTCAGATGGTAAAGAATCTTCCTGCAATGCAGGAGACCCCAGTTTGATCCCTGAGTTGGGAATATTCCCTGAAGAAGGGAATGGAAAACCCATTCCAGTATCCTTGCCTGGAGAATTCCATGGACAGAGGAGCCTGGCAGGCTATAGGTTATGGAGTCACAAAAAGATAGACATAACTGAGCAACCAACACTTAAACTTTTTTTTCACAAGATATAAATAACCTTAATCTTCTGAAATGTTTATTACTAATGTTTTAGAGCAATTTTATATTAACAAAGAACATAAGAAAACATTTTCATTGCTATAACATAGATGAAAGTGCTATTGGTAGAAATATATTTTAAAAAATCTCCCATTTAAAATATATTTTGAGTGATTATGAGATTCTTCTCAACCTATTGGGGATAATAAATTGCCAACTGAAATTTTTAAAAAAGGGTTTTGAACTATAAAAGGAGCTACCTGTGGCACTCTTAGATGATTGCCTTATTGAGAAATGTCTTTGAACCAGATACCTGAACGGTATCACCTTTGGAGAACTGTACTAGCATATCAATTATACTTAGTTTAAAGAAGTTATTAGTGGTGGGTTTAGTGTTTATAACACTTTTTTTCAGTTTTATTTATTTATTTTACTTTACAATATTGTATTTGTTTTGCCATACATTGACATGAATCCGCCATGGGTGTACATGTGTTCCCCATCCTGAACCCCCTCCCCCCTTCCCCCCCCCCCACCATCCCATCCCTCTGGGTCATCCCAGGGCACCAGCCCCGAGCATCCTGTCTCATGCATCCCAAGTCACCTTGGGCTATTATATGTACAAAGCCATTCAACTGAATCTATTTTTCATATGACATTCAAATAAACACCAAAAAACACTATGTTCTTTTAGTAGTTATCTCTACTTAGATCTAATGGAGTTATCCAGACACATAATAGGTATTCGATATATGTCTGATGAATTTATTATTTTGATATTATATCCAGTATGCCAATATTATATTCAATTTTTTTCCTTAAAAATGATGTACAAGTTCACAGTTTATCTGAAAAAGTTAAGAGTCTCTTCTGACCCCAAATTCTCTCCATCACTTAATAACAGATGTCCTCTGCTAGTCCTCTTTTGAATGCGCATTTTCCTCACAGTCTCTTTTTGCAAAGAACCAACTTTAGGTGCAGGAAAGAATTTGCTTTCTTTATTCTAAATGATGGGTTGAAAAATTATTCAATAGGGATCGATTAAATTCATCTTTGGCAACAGTTCAGCATTCTCTCTGCACTATTTCCCACTGGCTGCATCTCTTCTTACAAGCTTCTCAAGACTATAGACCTTTATTTAGCCTAATAATTTAGGTATGATCTGAAATTATTAGTCATATCTTCTTTTTCTCTCCAACAGAGGAATTTATTTTGTTTATTCGTGTGACTCATCTCAATTAGGTGTTGGGTGGAAAGGCAACGGCTCAAATTGACTCTGACATATAAAGGACTGACAACTTTCCAAGGTCCATTTGCTCTAGAGGAGTAGGTGGTTAAAGCTAAATGCATCTCTCATAGGGTTTTAAGGGGCCATTTGTCCAGTGAAAATGGGATCATTAAAATTCCATCCGAAGCTGAGGCCAAGATTGGGACAGAGATCAAAACTGGGGTTGGAATTAGGTTTAGTCCTAGTTCTGGTCTCTTCTTTCCCCTAGAATGGACAGCACTGACATACTTAGAAAAAAAGATGCTATATTGATGAATTGAGGTTATAGGCCAGACAGGGTTTGAGGAAGAAAATGACAGAGGCTAGAAAGTGAAAGTATTAGTCTCTCAGTCATGTCGCTCTTTGCAGTCCCGTGGACTGTACCCACCAGGCTTCTCTGTTCGTGGGATTCTCCAGGCAAGAATACCAGAATGGGTTGCCATTTCCTTCTCCAGGGGAGCTTCCTGAACCAGGGACCGAACCTAGGCCTCCCACATTACAGGCAGATTCTTTACCTTCTGAGCCAATGGCTAGAGCACTAAATATCCTCCCAGTATCAGGCGCTGAATATAAGTAACTGGTTAACAGAAGCCCTTGAAGAAACCAAGGTTCTTTTAGGTGATCTAGATTCTGTGTTCTTGTCTTCTGATTTGGGAAAAGAAAGAAAATCAATACTAAGAATTATTTTGATTTTTTAAGATTTGATGAAGTTCTTCCAAATATATTGATGGAAATCTGCTAGTTGTTGAAGAATTCTTCCTAGTAAAGATCGTTGTGAATTCAAATGCAGAGTCTGATTCCACTGCAATAGCAGCACATGTCTTTATTAAGCCCCACATATTACACATCCTATTGGATTCAATACTCAGAATTCCTTGTGTCAGTACCATGAATCAATCATACAAGAAAAGTTTGTATTAAGGAAGAGGAGAGGGCAATGTTTGCATGGTTAAAAACAATGCAATAATATCAAAAAGCAAAACAAAAAAAGTAGAAATCATCTTAAAACTGTTTAAAACATTTTTTTGAGAAGACCTTAGAATTCATTTGTCCTTTTATGTCATTGTAGGGGGTCCATATTTTTTTCCATGCATTTGGAGAACCAAATTCATTATACTCCTTCATTATAAAATTGGTTGTGCAAGAATAAGACTTGACCAAATAAAATTTCCAGTATAACCCATTAATATTAACTAACAAAGCAAGGAAGTTGACATAACCATCAAAATTAGCAATGAAGAAATTAAAACATTGAGTTATTGGGGTTGAGAGAGAATTATAAAGATTTTAAGTATTTTAGAACCTATGGTCACTTCAAATTAGAGTCAGCAAAGACTAACTGCTGAAGGAAAGCTAAATCTAATATTTTCTAAGGTTTAAAATAGACAGGTAAATAAAAAGCAACAGTAATACATTGTTTATATTGTATAATGAAGCTTTCCCTCCAAATAAATTCTTCTTTATATAATGCACATTCCGGTTGAAAATAAATTTGTTCTTTTTAAGTAAAGGAAATTCTGTCATATATATTTAAAACCAAAATGTTCTCAACTAATAATGAAGCAAACTAAGCTACAAAAATCATAGTTTTTCAAAGCCCATCTGAGAGTTGAGAATGCAAATAAGTATAAATTTTATATATGTATATATTAAAACGTTATAATGTTATTTCATATTTACTCCCACTAATTTCTTCTTCATTGTTTTTTGATGTTTCTTGTAAATTTGAACTCCCTTATGATATAACTTTCTTTAGCCTAAATATTTTATTCTATAGTGTAGATCTGTTGCAGAAAATTTTTTCAGGTTTTAACTTTCATCTCTCTAAAAGTTTCTTTAATTTGCCTTCATTTATGAAAGATATTTTCATTGAAGATAGAATTCTAATTTGCAGGATTTTTTTTCTTTTTACACTTTCAGAGCACATGTTTTTCAACAATAAGCTAAGCCATCAGTATTGTTTGTGTGTAAGTGAAATGTCAGTTTTTTTCCTGACTGTTTTTATGAATTTCACTTAATCCTTGCTGTTCAGAATTTTAACTATGATTTCCTTAAGTACGGTTTACTTTATCCTGTGTTTGCTGAGATTCTAGGATATGTAAGTTACTACTTTTTGTCAATTTGGAAAATCATAGTCATAATCTTGTATAATATTTCTTACATACCGTTTACTTTCTCTCTTCCTTCTAGGATATGTTAATGAATGTTAAACTGCTTGATTTTTATCCCCAAAGATTTTAAATGTTCTGTTCCATTTTTCTCTCTTTTTTCCTCTGTGTTTTGATTTGAATAATTTATATTATTACTCACTTTGGTGACAAAAGTATAATATTTATTCTTAAAATACAAAAAAATACTAAAATAAATGAAAACTATGTACTGTGTTTATGGCTACAAGCCAATAATACTAAAAAAGTGTCAGTTCACCCCAAATTAATCTATAAATATAAAGCAATTCTTATTAAAGAAATCAAATCAAATTTCCTGTGACTTGACAAATTGAAAACTAAAATTCAAATAAAAATGCAGTGAGACAACAAAGTCAAAAGAGTTTTGAGAAGAATATGGTGGTGGAACACTCCCCATCAGATATCAAGATAAGTTAAAGAGCTACAGCAATTTAATAATAAAAGCAGTGTGATATTGATGCTTGAATGGAAAATCAATCAATGGGACAAAAAATAGAGTGCCAAAGTAGACACAAATATTTAGACCTGGTAAATGACTAAGTTTCTTTTTCAAATTATTAGGTAGAAGTTGGGTAGCAGAATAAATGTTGCTTGGATAACTATCTGTAAGAAAAAAATGAAAGGTTCTTAGTTTATACTATTCTCTTCGAAAAAAATCTATGTAAATTAAAGATGCAATGTAAAAAGTAACATTTTAAAATTTCTAGAAGAAAATATTGAAATATATCTTTTCAAAAACAGTTTTTTAAAAGATGCAAAATGCATAAACCATAAAAGAAAATCCTGCTAAATCTAAGTTCAGTAAAATTAAAACTCCTATGAGACAAAAGACCCCATAAAGAAATCTAAAAGGAAAACTACAAGAAAATAACACTTATTGCAGTGTTTTAGCTGACTATTTATATACAGAATCTACAAAAAAATACTACATATGGATAAAGAAAAGATGATTTCCATAGGAAGCTGGTACAATATATGAATATAATATTCACAGAACAGGAAACTCAAATTAAGAAACAGATTTTTTAAACTTACTAAAGAATGGTTGGAAGACTTTGGAAAGAGCTTATGTAAAGTGTGAAGATTGGTGATTCATGGGAAAGCAGAGGCAGTAAATGCTCCAGGACAATCAGCAGGGCATATGATCTCAGAGTTCAGATGGAAAAAATGCTGCAGAAGTACACATGGAAGGAAAAGATGCAAGCATTCAGGTGGATTTGTAGGTTAGATGATCATGAAGTTGATTCTTTTCAGGTGGATTTCTCTCTCTCTCCAAGAAGTAAATGGTAACATAATCAGCTAAAAATCAGTTGTCAATGTGAGAGGTTGAAGTAGAAGTTTGAGAATAGAAAATAAAGTTTGGAGTAATTTTTGGAGAAAGTCAGAAGGCAAGTTGAGCAGAGAAAAAAATAAGGTTTATGATTCCAAATTTATAGTGAGACCTATCTTTGGAAGAACCTAGACAGTATATTAAAAAGCAGAGACGTTACTTTCCCACCAAAGACCCATCTAGTCAAAGCTATGGTTTTTCCAGTAGTCATGTATGGATGTGAGAGTAGGACTATAAAGAAAGCTGAGCACCAAAGAATTGAGGCTTTTGAACTGTGGTGTTGGAGAAGACTCTTGAGAGTCCCTTGGACTGCAAGGATATTCAAACAGTCCATCCTAAAGGAAATCAGTCCTGAATATTCGCTGAAAGGACTGATGCTGAAGCTGAAACTCCAATACTTTGGCCACCTGATGCGAAGAACTGACTCCTTTGAAAAGACCCTGATGCTGGGAAAGATTGAAAGCGGGAGGAGAAGGGGGCAACAGAGGATGAGGTTGGATGGCATCACTGACTCAATGGGCATGAGTCTGAGGAAGCTCTGGGAGTCGGTGATAGACATGGAGGTCTGGCCTGCTGCGGTCCATGGGGTCGTAAAGAGTCGGACACGACTGAGTGACTGAACTGAACTGAATCTTCCAAAGCAGATAATTGAGTTTATATAGGATTAGAATTTTCTGTGAAAAGAAAGGCAAAAAAATCAATGGTTTTATCAAGATAATCACTGAAATTCTAGAGCATGCAATCTGGCCTGAAGAGGGAGATAAACGGTGATAAGGAAGTAAAAATGGAAGGGTCAGTGAACCGACAAGCCGCAAGAGTAGAATGATGTCCACATATATGTAAAGTAAAAAGATTAGAGGTTGTAATGTAAGTGAGCAGTTTGTGAAGTGGCATGTTCTAGAATGTAACATATGGAGAACGCTATCATTTAGAGCTATCTGGGATTTGGTAACTTGTCCACAAAAATCTTCATGTTAGAAAAGAAAGTCATGAACCTCAGGTCAAATTCTTAAAGTATATGGGGAAATGACTAGGAGACAGGTAGAATGCAGTGACAGGAAAATGGAGGGGGTTGTACAACATCTAAAATACTCTCTCCTAAAATAAAAAATTCTGATATAAACATGCAGCAGTCACTTCATGGGCCTTCAAGAATACATATATGATTGAAAGCTGTATTCTGAAATATCATGTGTACCAAATCGATAAGACCAACAGAGAATTTAAACTAAAATATACAAATCTCATATAGAGGTGGCCTATATGTGGCCTCAGCACTATGGAGAATGAGAGCAAGAATCTAACCTATTCTTCTTTTAGTGATTAGAATTACTTGACAGGTCCATTATCCGGCTGGAGTGTTCTGCTGGCTTGAAGCAGGCAAGAATTTTCAGTGTTTTTTTGTCCAGAAGAACTTGGCTGGAGATAAATTTTGGCTGTGCTCAAAGTTGAGTAAGTAGGACTTGAAAGCGGTGCTGCTCAAAAGACAGCCAGTGAGCCCAGCCTCCTGCCTTAGGCAATGTATGTCCCAGTCAGAGTCCTTCTCAAGAATTCACGTCATCAGGAGTAAGTGGTTGGTTCTTATTGAAGAAGACATCGCTTGGAAGGACATGCCAAATAGTGTCCCAAGAAGTGAATCAAGGTATAAAATCCCCAGCATTGATTTTGTACATGGGACAAAGGAAGCATTTGTGAGGTGGCAGACCATCTGTGAAGGGAATTCTTTCTGCAGCCCAGGGGCCCTCCTGGCATGGGCAAGGAGATCAGTCAGCAACACTGGGATTTGAATGACTGTATAGTTTTTGCCAGGAAATATTTACCCCACAGTCTAACACTGTCTGTTCCTAAATTAGGACAGGCAAGTTACCCTAATTCTATGGCATTAATAGGTCTCTTTTGGGGAATAGTGTTCTGGAGATGTACTGTTTAACAGTTTACCACTGAACATGTTCCCCAAGGATATTATACAAATGAAAAACAGCGTGGTTCTGTGAAGGTCACAAAGAACGGGGCTCCAAATTCAACTCCATCTCAACATTTTATCCCAGACTGGGTTTAATAACTGGTTCCCTGAACAGCTGTGGACCCATCTTTTAGCCTCAAAAGACTGGCAGATAGTAGTGGTTTTAAGCCAAAAGCAGGGGTTATGCAGTGTTGGTGTATGGGGGAGCATGTACATGTATTCATACAAGTTCTATAGACATGAATGCCAGTTTCAAGAAGATGTACTTTGTCAAACCAGCCATATTTTAGTGTCAACAATCTCTGACTGTACTTAAAAGTCATCAGATAGATTGTCTTATGTTTACAACAAATCTAGAGTGTTCTACTCGTGTCCTCACTTGTGATATGGGGAAGCTAACATCTGGTTGTGTTTGGTAATGTGCTCAAAGTTACAAAGGTAAATAGTCACAGAGCTAAGACTGAAACTCCAGGCTCTTGATGTTCAGTTTAGTGTTTATTAGTAACACCAACTAATCTAGGCTTAGCTCAATGTGTTCCTCTTCTTAGCTTTTGCTTCTTCCTTGGGATTCCTTTATTCCATTTCATGTCCTTACACAAATGTCTTCGAATTCCTATTGTGAAACACTGAAAGCGTAAAAAATCTGGAGACTATTTTAAGGAAAACACATGTACCCACCTAGCTCTAACAAATGTAAACATATTGTGTATCTTCCCCTTCCCCTAACTTCCCAGAGATAACCATTACACCAGATCTTGAATTTATTATACCAATTCATTGTTATAATCTCTATCATCTGTCTGTCAATCACCTCTCCTTATCTATGCACATCCATACATACACATACTCAAACAAATGTAATTCTGCATCTTTATTTTGTTCAATATTATGTTTTTGCAATTTATCTTAACCCTATGCAGAATTCCATTGTGGAAATGCACTGATATTTATTTTCATATAATAAACAATTAAAAAAAAAAACATTCATAATATACACAATGTCCCAGTGAATGTATTTCTGAATATCTCTTTGAGTTCGTTTGCAATAAATTTTTAAGGCCTCTGGTGTAAAATTGCTTAGTTCAAGGAGCACATGTATATGTGGTTCCCCCAAAGATGTCCTTGAAATCTGTCTGTATGTTAGATTTTGTATGGCAAAAGGGTCTTCACAAATGTAATTAAGTATCTTTAGAAGGAAAGGCTTACTTAATTGGCTTACTCAGGAGGGCCCAATCTAATTAACAGGAATCCTTGAAATCAGAAGAGGAGGCAGAATTGAGAGTCATAAGCTACCACCTGAAAAAAATTCTACCAGCTGTTGCTGGTTTTGAAGCTGGTGAAGACGGGCCTGCACCGAGCAGGGCATGCCGGGAGTCACTGTATAAAGGCAACAAAAATGGGTTCTCTCCTAGAGCCTCCAGCTAGGAACGCAGCCCAGAAGAGACCTCTTGATTTTAGCCCAGTGAAACCCAGGACAGACTTCTGACCTCCAGAACTGTAAGCTAACTAATTTTCATTGTTTTAAGCCATGAAGTCTATAGTTGTTTCTTATACAGCAATAGAAAACTAATATGGCATATTAAACTTTATGAATGGTAAATTTCCTTCCAAAATAGCTACACCAATTTCTGTGTTCACTATAAATGGATGAGAATCCATGTGACCTCTTAACCTTTATAAGTCTAGAATATCTCCAGACTTTAAAATTGGTTTGCTGAATTTGAAAGGTGAATAGTTTTAATTTGCATTTGGTTTTAACTGTCATTTTCCTAATAATTTGTGGGGTTGAGCATTTTAATTTCTACATTGTTGGCCATTTGAAAACTCCTTTTCTTGAATACCTCACATATATTGGCCTTTAATCATATTGGGGTGTTATATTTTTCTTATTTATTTGTAAACATTTGTATGTTCTGAATATGAAATCTTCATTGGTGAAACCTCATGCAAATATAAAATCCCATTCTGTGGCTTCCTTTAACTTTGTGGTATTTTATTAAATAGAAAGTTTTCATTGTAATGTTGGCAGATATATCATAGTTTTTACTTAGTGAGTTTTGCCTTTTAGGCATACTTCTTGCCAACCTCAGGATAATAAACATATTCTATATTTTTTTTGAAAAGTTTTAAAGTCTTGCTTTTAATATTTAGGGTTTTAAAATATTTGAAATTGTATTTTACTTAGATACTCAGTTGTCCTAAAGCTGTGTATGAAAAATTCACTCTTTTCTTACTGATTTTAATATCCCTTCTCTCTTACACATCAACATATCTATGAGTTTCTGCGCTCTCTTTTCTGACCCTTTGTCTGTTTGTTTATTTCAGTTCCTGTTCTACACTATTTTAATTACCCCAGCAACAAAATAACTTGATATTCTCTTTTTAAAAGTTATTTTTCTTCTAAATTTCTTACTTAATCTTGGACTTTTATTCATTTATTTGAATTCCAGGATAAGCTTGGCAAGTTCCATTAAACAGGCAAATATATTCTTTCTGGGATTATAGTCACAACTGGATGAAAATATAAAGTGAATTCAAGAGTGCTGATATCTTTTAGATATTAGTCTTATCTATTATCATAGCCTAATTTTCTTTTAGTACTTTAAAGGATTGTTCATATTTATAGTTTTCTCTGTCAAAAGTTTATTATACAGCTTTTGCTAGATTTATTAAAAGGTGCTTTACTTTCTTTGATTATTAATAACTACTTAACTGCCATTGTTTTACACATTAATGATTGTTCATATGTAAGGCCGCTATTGACTCTTATATATTGAGTTTGTGTCTAGCAAACTTGCCAATTGTTTGTAAATTTTCTTTAACTTTATAAACAGTATTGTCTCAACAAAGATAATTTTGCGTTTTTGTACTCCTTATACCTCATTTTCTTTGCTTACCTTATTGTTTGTGCTGTATTTCCAGTGTTAGAAGCAGTTTCATAGGCATCCTTGAGTTGTTCCTGAGTTTAATTGGAACATATCTGAAATTTCACATTCAGTGTGCTGTTAACTCTAAATAAAAGTTCAGCAATTCTCCTGTTCCTAATTAGCTGAAAGTTGTCATAAATGACTCTTGAAATTGACTGCATTTTTTGCATCTGTCTATAGGATTTCGTTTCTTTCATTGTTCATGTCTGCTTTGGATGTAAAGATACATCCGCTTCATAAAACTGGCTGAGTAGTTTCCCCTCATTAACTATTCTCTGAAACATTTCTCTATGGTTTAAATTGTTAGTTCCAAGAAGCTTTGGTGTTTTTTAGGCAAGATAAGATTGTATAACTCACTAAATTTATTTGTTTATCATTTCTTCCTCAGGCAATTTTACTAACTTATATTTGTCTGGAAAGTTGTCAGTTTCATTTAAGTCTATAAGTTATTGGCATAAATTTCTTTATAATGTTTTTTATGATATTATAAAAAGTTCCATAAAATATTAATTTCAACATTTGCTATTTTCATTCCATTTTCCTATTATTATCTTTTATGTTCCTCTCTTTTACTGATGGAGTCAGTGTACTTTCTTTAAAAGAAATAGCTTCTGTTTTGTTGATTTTACTTATTAAGTAAATACATTTATATGTATAAATTTCCCTTGAAAATTACTGCTGTACCAGCTTCCAGCAGGTTTTGATATGTAACACTTTTATTTTTACTTAGTTATAAATATTCTGTAATTTCTATTGTGATCTTTTTTCATACTTTACATCTGAGAACATATCAACTTTCTGAAAAAAAGTTTATTTTTAAAAAGCATTTAATCCTTTGCAGTAAGAAGATATGGTTTTATAATATAAATATTTGAAAATAGTTGACATTACATGCGATCTAGGCATTTGTGCTCAGTTGTGTCCAACTCTGCGACCCCATGAACTGTAGGCCGCCAGGATCCTCTCTCCATGGAATTTCCCAGGCAATAATACTGGAGTGGGTTGCCATTTCCTACTCCATACATGTGATCTAGTATGTGGTTAATTTTATAATGTTCCAGTAATGTAAAAAATGTATACTTTTTACTTTTTGGAGGTAGTGTTCAATATACATTCTCTTTTAGAAAAACAATATTCATTGAAGTCCTCTAGCATTATTATGCTTTGTCTGAATATCAATTTTCCACTTTATTATAGAAATCAATTCTTAAAATTCTCTCCATCAGTAAAAAGTTATGTATAGATTTTAATGTGCGCTTGGTGCTGTATATGTCCTCTAAATATAATAATTTATTTTATTCTTAAACCAGCTGTATAAGGCAAGGGCATCATTTTTACAGAAGAAGAAATCGAGGGACAAAGAAGTTAAGTTCACAGAGCTAGCAGTCGGTAGAGCTGAGATTTAAATGCAGTCTGTCTCCATTGTTCACATGGGTCTGACACTACTAGTATGGCCAGTTTTTGCTTTGTATATTTTAAGACTATATTATTAGGCATTTAGAAACTTATGCATGTTATGATTTGTTATACAGTTATTGCTTCTATTGTATATTTTCTCCATCCATGCTTTTTGCCTTTAATTCTATTGTGTATATATCTATAACAGCTTTCTGTTGGTTAGCATTTGACTGTGTTTTTTTTTTTTTTTTTAACTATATTGTGCAATTTTTTCTTCTGGTTTGAACACCATACAGTCTCTTTTTTATGTTGTTACCCTTTCTCTTTATGCATATATATTTAAATATCACTCCTCCTAATAAATGTGACTATTTTGCCTTCCTTCATAACAGTTCGACCCTTAATTTCCTTGAGTATCAATTAAAATCCCATTATATTTTTATTTTTGCGAAGCATTGTTTTATCTTCTTAAAAGTAAAGCAAAAGATAATTAGATCTTTTGAAGCAATTATATTTATCAATATATTTAGTAGAATCCATGTGGCATTTGGCTTTACTACATCTTTCCTTTCCTGTAAGTTTACTTTTCTCCTTAATGAAGAATCTTTTAAAGCATTTTTTGAAACTAAGTATTTGTCTGTGATAAACTTTGAAAGTCCTTGTTTATTTCAATATGTCTTTGTTTTGTTCTCTCTGTTGAAAAAAATAGTCAAGTTGACCACTTAGTTCTGGAGTGAGTTATCCCTCTGCATTTTGAAGATATTGCTCCAAATTTTACTGATCTGCTATTTCTAGGGATAAAAACAAAGTCAGTCTAATATCTTTTCTCCATGGTCATTTTTAAGATTTTCTCTTTGCCCTTGATACTTTGAAACTACATTAAAATATAGCTATGTATGCATAGCTTTGTAATTTTTAAAACTCCTGCTTGCTATTCAGATACACACAAAGAAACATTAGAGAAAGAAAGAGGGATGGATAATAATTTCTGGTAGAAGTTTGCAACCTGATTTCAGACTATAAGAGGAACTCTTTCTTGAGTAACAATTTAAAAATCATCTTCTCTTTGAAACATGAATTGATCTTGGGTAGCCTTGGTATGCAGTGGATTGAAGCGGGTTTCAGTTTCCAGCCAGAGAATGAGGTTGGGACGCAGCAGTGAGAGCTGAATCCCGGCCACTAGAACAGAGGTCAGTGACAAGGCCCTGGCCCTTTGGGTTTTCAGAAAAGAATTCCCATAAAGATTGAATTGGCTTCCCTGATAGCTCAGTCGGTGAAGAATCTGCCTGCAATGCAGGAGACCAGAGTTCTATCCCTAGGTCAGGAGGATCCCCTGGAAAATGATATGGCAACTCACCCCACTATTCTTGCCTGGAAAATCCCATGGATGGAGGAGCCTGGCAGGCTACAGTCCATGGGGTCATAAGAGTTGGTGACTAAACCACCACCACCATAAACATTGAAAGTAGTGAAACAAGTGAAATATTTATTAGGAGGAAAAAAAGTACAGCACATGTGAATAGACATGCGGCAGACTATACCCTCTAATAGTCTGAATCATTTACAGCCAAGATGGATTCCGGTAAAAAGCACTGTGGGTAGACTTGACATCACCCCCCTTTTGACCTCCGAGGAGCTTTCTAGTCAGGAAGGTCTCCCTGACTTCGAGAATGAGAAATATGTGGTCTCATCTTTTATCTGGGCAGAGCCCGGCCTCCTCCCTCCATTGTCCTGGAGTTTCTGTCCACTGGGAATGAACTCAAATTGCTTACCCTGGCAGGGCCCATCTGCCTTCTGCCTCAGAAGCACTACCTAAAGAAGCATGTGAAAGAGAATTTCTGTATTTTCTCTCCTTTTTTTTAAAATTTCTGTTAGGAGGAAAACAGAAGTATTATTGAAACACTGAGTCTTTCCCCGTGGGGGTCCTTTTAAAAAGGCAAGTCTAGAAAATTAAAAAGTTTCCCCAATAGCTGAGTGAAGACCAAATTAAATATAAATTAGTTTTATTCTCTTTCTTTATTGTTCCGTTGGTATTTTTTGAGTTCACAATGGCTTTCCTTATACATATACAAATTCTACTTTGCAAAACTCGAATTTAAATCTCTAAGTGCTCTAAGGCGCTTCACACTGTGGATTAAGAAAATACCCAGGTGGCCCAGAGGGACCATAAAAGGATTTAAGTTTAGGAGTCAAGACATTTTCTTTTGGGAGCCCCTACATGGTACCTGGAGAAAATAAAACAAAAAAGCACCCTCTGGTTTGCCTCAGCCCCTCCAGAGAGCCTAGGTCTTTTAGAAATCCACATGTATTAATCCTCATGTACTACCTTAGAATGCAGCTTCAGGCGTGAATGTAATGATATGGCAATGTTATTGTGGAGCCATGTGCTACTGGGTCTATTGTTGAAAACAGATATCTGCTCTAATTTTTCCTTTATTTTATTTCTGGAATAGCAAATTTCAAGGAAATTTTTCTTATTTATCTAATATATATTCACTGAATGCCTACTCTGGCCAGCACCTCTGTTAGATGTTATGCTAGGCACTGCGGAGATTCACAAGGTTCCCGCCTTCATGAAGCTTCAGTGAACTTATTATCTGAACATCATGTGATTTAGAGACTCAAAAATATAAGCTTGAATGGGATTCCCAGGAGTCACCTAGTCCATTCCCTTACCTCAAGAAAGGCTTTAATGAAATATTTTCTGACAGACTTGGTAGTTGTCACACCAGAGGATCTTCAGAGCGGGGATTACGGCAGCCTTCAAATAAGAGTCAATGTTTTTCTACATTAAAAAAAAGACATATGTAGAAAGTTTCTCATGCAAGCCATGGTTGAGAGGCAACTTGTGGTAGTATCATTGCTAAACAAAATACAGGATGCCCAGTTCAATTTGAATTTTAACATAAGTATGACCCAGATATTGCATGGGGCATGCTTATCCTAAAAACATATTTGCTGTTAAATTAATCTGGGCATCCTTCAACTTTATTTGCTCAGTCTGCTAACTATATGGTAGAGAAAGAAGGAAGATCAGGCCAAAGAAGTATTTAATTAATTATGTAACCAAATAATTCAGATGAGATGAAGCACTAGTAACATGGTTTATGGCACTGTCAGCAATGCACTTCCTTTGGAACTCCGCCCTGGCCAGTTCTCTTTGCATAGAAATGACATTGGGATAGGCTATGCATTATTGGTCCTCACAGTTTCATTAAAATGATATAGATGGTTCAGACTGTTTACTTGTAAAAGAGTCATGTGTTTTAACAGGGGCCCCTCTAGGGATTCATGTATCTCCACTAAACTCCCCTTGTGAGATGACAGCACAATGGAGTCCCTGCGTTGTACATCTGGACTTGAATTTTTATCTTGCTGTTTCATGAGCTTACTTAGAAGCATGCAGAAACTTTCTGAATCTCTCTGTGGTTTACATTCTGTGTTTTGAGTTCTACCAAAAAGTAAGGTGGTGGATGTGCAGAGAAAAGAAATAACTGCACTCTATAAACTCTGTGGCTGCAGGGACAGAAGGGACCTGTTTTGCTCACCATCATCAACTAAGTGCCCACTATTGCTGGATATATTAAGAAAAGGAGTTCTAGCTCCACAATATCTTACTCAGGGTCTTTAATTCAACTGGAAAAGTATATATTCTTTGACTTTCACAAAGGGCCTCCATTTGTTTTTATAGATAAGCCTGGGAAAAAATGTATATGTTTTCACTATCTTGAATCTGTTATTACTCAAGTAAGAAAGTCAATAATTGTATTTTTTTACTAATTTCCCCCAAGAAATGAATATCAAGTTTAGCTTCTGTTGTTTCTCTAGCTAAAAATGTAAAATTTCATTGAAGTATAATTTATATGTCTGATTATAATACTATAAAAAATCCACATTGGGCTTTGAATATTGTTAAAATACAAACTGAAGTATATTAAAAATTTCAAGGGTTCATTTGAGCAGAAATCAGTTCAGTTCAGTCGCTCAGTCATGTCCAACTCTTTGTGACCCCATGAACCGCAGCACACCAGCCCTCCCTGTCCATCACCAACTCTCGGAGTTTACTCAAACTCATGTCCATCGAGTCGGTAATGCCGTCCAGCCGTCTCATCCTCTGTCGTCCCCTTCTCCTCCTGCCCCCAATCCCTCCCAGCATCAGGGTTTTTTCCAATGAGTCAACTCTTTGCTTGAGGTGGCCAAAGTACTGGAGTTTCAGCTTTAGCATCAGTACTTCCAATGTACACCCGGGACTGATCTCCTCTAGGATGGACTGGTTGGATCTCCTTGCAGTCCGAGGGACTCTCAAGAGTCTTCTCCAACACCACAGTTCAAAAGCATCAATTCTTCTGCACTCAGCTTTCTTTTTAGTCCAACTCTCACATCCATACATGACCACTGGAAAAACCACAGCCTTGACTAGACGGACCTTTGTTGGCAAAGTAATGCCTCTGCTTTTTAATATGCTGTCTAGGTTGGTCATAACTTTCCTTCCAAGGAGTAAGCGTCTTTTAATTTCATGGTTGCAATCACCATCTGCAGTGATTTTGGAGTCCAAAATAATAAAGTCTGACACTGTTTCCACTGTTTCCCCATCTATTTCCCATGAAGTGATGGGATCAGATGCCATGATCTTAGTTTTCTGAATGTTGAGCTTTAAGCCAACTTTTTCACTTTCCTCTTTCACTTTCATCAAGAGGCTTTTTGGTTCTTCTTCACTTTCTGCCATAAAAGTGTTGTCATTTGCATATATGAGTTTATTTATATTTCTCCCGGCAATCTTGATTCCACCTCAGATCCAATCAGGAAGCACCAAATCAGAAGTGGTTAGGAGCTAGAGAAAGACTTACACTATATACACAATGTACAGAAGTAAAGAAAGATGACTGATTGGTTATAGCCTAGTTGGCTGTTTGTGATTGGCTGTCCTTAAGTTTTGATTTTGTTACCATTAAGCATTTAAACGTGTGGTTTGCTTACATAGGCCACCATGGCATTAGAATCACCTCTGTCTGGCTTCCTTAATTAATAATATCTTGCCTCTCCATTTAAAAAATCCTAAATATTCACTACCAGATCTAGTATATAAAATGGGTAACTCTGTGCTATCAGTCCTAAATGGAATCAGTGAATATCCTAGGTAGAGTATTTTCTAGGTCTTTCAAACAACATGGTGACTTTTATGTTGAAGGAATAGGCACCCAGAGAGATTAAGTAGCTAGTCCCGTGTCACATAGGTAGAATTCAAACTCCATCCTGTTTATCTTCATTCTGAGTCCTCTGTTCTTTTCACCACATCGCCATGTCTTTCTTTGGAATTCAAAACTTTTTTGGCTTAAATATAAAAATATTTCAATATGTTCAGAAATGACAAAAAGCAAAGGTGAATATTCTGATATTCCCTGTTTTTATATTAGCACTTACAGGGCTTCTTCAGTGGTTCAGAGGTAAAGAACTGGCCTGCAATGCAGGAGATGCAGGAGTTCAATCCCTGAGTTGAGACGTTTCCCTGGAGGAGGAAATGATAACCCACTTGAGTATTCTTGCTGGGACAATCCCATGGACAGAGGAGCCTGGTGGGCTACAGTCCATGGGATATCAAAAGAGTCTGATGCAACTGAGCATGTCAAGTCATTTAAAAGTTTGCATTAGCATTCTTTCTTTTTTTTTTTTTTTTTTTCATTTAAGCAACCTATATAGTAGATTTCAAGGAAACATTTACTTTCTTACAAAGTGGAAATAGTTCCTTATTTCTTTGAATTGTCTTGGATGTTGCCTAAGTATCTGTCATGAGGTGAAAACCATGTATTAATAGGTTCTCAATTTGCAAAGCTGGTAGTGTTACCAACCACGCTTCCTCTGGAAAGTCTGAGAATAAAATGTCTAGACTGATTTTCAATCCGGAAGCCCAATCTTCAAGAAACTTGGGGCAGTCACAGCAGCCTGAGGAGATGGAGTAAAACCAGCTGGGACATGAATAGTCACACTGTATCCATCAGATTATACACCAATTCCAGTTTCTCCTCTCTCCTGCCAGAATAAGAATCAACTCATTTTTCCCATGCTACCTTCTCACCAAAACCTCTTTCTTTTTTCAATTTCTTTTTGGTCCTGTCTTGGTTCTATTTTCAGCCAGATAGCTTCCTTCTCCCTCTGTTGTTGAAATTTGAGTTAGATTTTATAATTATTCTTTATAACTTTATTTTCTTTTTAACTCTGAAAGAGCAAATCAGACCAGAAACTTATCTTTGATTGATTGATTTTATCCATGCCATAGACAAGTACTAAGCACTCATTGAACATTATATTTAAAATAAGTGGGAGATGAAAGTTGCCCTCTATTGCACAACTTCAGCCAGCATCACAAAATGGTCCTGCTAGAAGCCAGAGGTAAGAACTTAGGCATCTGTTCTCCTGAAGCTGGCTTTGATCTTCCCCCTCTCCAAATTCTAAATCAAAGAGCCTTGATATTAACCAGGAAATTTTTAAATAACCTTGGTGGTCATGTGGCCACAGTGGAGCCTTTATATTTTATAAGGACTGCCCTGTCTAGGGGCCCACCTGGCAGGGAAGTAGATACTATCTTTGACATTACAGCTGTGCTCATCATGCCCAGGGTGGGAGTTTGTGGTCTGAGTCTAGAAAGCAGTAGCCCAGGGCTACCCTAACAATAAAGCAAGCGACTCACATCAGGAATGATGAAGAACAAGCCACAGAGGAAGACTGATATACCCAGGGGAGGTAGTACCCAACTACGAGGCTGAGAGGATCCTCTGGTGGAAAATGGGAAGCCAAGAAAAGTCTCCTGGGAAACATGCGAACACTTAGAAACACGGGGACATCTGGGACTATTAAAGAGTTCGAGGGAAATTACTAAATCTCTTGATGTCTTCTATGTTTTTGACCAGCTCTCTAAGAGTCCCAGTCACCGTGATCTCTGAACTATAACAGTAGATTCCTAGTTGATCTCTCTTCTCCGCCTGCAGTCTTTTCTCCATCTTTTGGCCAAAGTGTTTCTTAAAAAAAAAAAAAAAAAAGGCAACAGCATACAATTTTGATTATGTAACACATACTACTCACCCTGTTTCTATATATTCTCATGCTAAAAAAAAAACAAAATTGCTAAGAAGTCCTTCATGGTGGAATTTTTCCACATTTGAGAAGGCCTTACAAATAGTGGAGAATAGAACAAAGGCAAAAGGCAAAGGAGAAAAGGAAAGATATACCCATTTGAATACAGAGTTCCAAACAATAGCAAGGAGAGAAAAGAAAGCCTTCCTCAGTGATCAATGCAAAGAAATAGAGGAAAACAATAGAATGGGAAAGACTAGAGATCTCTTAAAAAAAAATTAGAGATACCAAGGTAATATTTCATGCAGAGATGGGCACAATGAAGGACAGAAATAGTATGGCCCTAACAGAAGCAGAAGATATTAAGAAGAGGTGGCAAGAATACACAGAAGATCTATACAAAAAAGACCTTCATGACCCAGATAACCTCAAAGGTGTGATCACTCACCTACAGCCAGACATCCTGGAATGTGAAATCAAGTGGGCCTTAAGAAGCATCACTACGAACAAAGCTAGTGGAGGTTATGGAATTCCAGTTGAGCTATTTCAAATCCTAAAAGATGATGCTGTGAAAGTGCTGCACTCAATATGCCAGCAAATTAGGAAAACTCAGTAGTGGCCACAGGACTGGAAAAGGTCAGTTTTCATTCCAATCCCAAAGAAAGGCAATGCCAAAGGATGTTCAAACTTCCATACAATTGCACTCATCTCATATGCTAGCAAAGTAATGCTCAAAATTCTCCAAGTCAGGCTTCAATAGTATGTGAACTGTGAACCTCCAGATGTTCAAAATGGATTTAGAAAAGGCAGCGAACCAGAGATCAAATTGCCAACATCTGTTGGATCATTGAAAAAGCAAGAGAGTTACAGAAAAACATCTGCTTTATTGACTTCATCAAAGATTTTGACTGTGTGGATCACAATAAACTGTGGAAAATTCTTCAAGAGATGGGAATACCAAAACACCTGACCTGCCTTTTGAGAAATCTGTATGCAGGTCAGGAAGCAACAGTTAGAACTGTACATGGAACAACAGACTGGTTCCAAATCGGGAAAGGAGTACATCAAGGCTGTGTATCGTCACCCTGCTTATTTAACTTATATGTAGAATACATCATGAGAAATGATGGACTGGATGAAGCACAAACTGGAATCAAGATTGTTGGGAGAAATATCAATAACCTCAAATATGCAGATGACACCACCCTTATGGCAGAAAACTAAGAAGAACTAAAGAGCCTCTTGATGAAAGTGAAAGAGAAGATTGAAAAAGTTGGCTTAAAGCTCAACATTCAGAAAACTAAGATCATGGCATCTGGTCCCATCTCCTCATGGGAAATAGATGTAGAAGCAATGGAAACAGTGACAGGCTTTATTATTTTGGACTCCAAAATCACTGTAGATGGTGGCTGCAGCCATGAAATTAAAAGATGCTTGCTCCTTGGGATAAAAGCTATGACCAACCTAGACAGCATATTAAAAAGCAGAGACATTAGTTTCCCAACAAAGGTCCGTGTAGTCAAAGCTAAGGTTTTTCCAGTAGTCATGTATGGATGTAAGTTGGACTAAAAAGAAAGCTAAGTGCCAAAGAATTGATGCCTTTGAGCTGTGGTGTTGGAGAAGACTCTTGAGAGTCCCTTGGACTGCAAGGAGATCCAACCAGTCCATCCTAAAGGAAATCAGTCCTGAATATTCATTGGAAGGACTGATGATCAAGGTGAAACTCCAGTACTTTGGCAACCTGATGCGAAGAACTAATTCCTTTGAAAAGACCCAGATGTTGGGAAAGATTGAAGGCATAAGGAGAAAGGAATGAGAGAGGGTGAGATTGTTGGATAACATCACCAACTCGATGGACATGAGTTTGAGTAAACTCCGGGAGTTGGTGATGGACAAGGAGGCCTGGCATGCTGCAGCCCATGAGTTCATAAAGAATCGGACACGACTGAGCGACTGAACTGTACTGAGCTTTGAAACTTACTTCCCACTAACTCTCCCATGTTTTCTCCAGTCTCACCACCAAACTGGTTTCCTTTTATCCCTACTACTTACCAAACTTCTTCCAGACAGAGTATTTACATACATGATTTCTTTAGCTGGCATGATTCTTTCTCCTATCTTGACTAGTTAACTCCTCAACTGCTAATTTCAGTTCCAGTTATCTTCTTTGGGGAAGTTTTTCACAGCACCCCTGGCTAGGTCAAATCCCTGAGTCAGGGTTTTCATGCGCTTCTCCTTGATAATATTTACCATGACTGTAATTTTAATTCTCTTTATGTCATCATTTGGTAAATATCTGTTGTCCCTAATACTGCAATGTCTATGTTGATCAAAAAACAGTCTTGAGTAGAACTTTTATATTCCAAAGGACCAGCACAGAGCCTGTGCATGGTGGTCACCATGTATCTGTTGAATAAGTATGATTCTAAGAAGTAGATAGCCTGCTTTTGTTTCTTTTAATGAACTTTAATTGTGGTCTTAGTACTTAGCACACAGAAGCACCTATATCTCTAGATTTCGGGGATCGAGTTAAATAAGGTGAAGAGCTTATCAATTCTGTGAAGTGGAGGGCTCTTCTACTGAGTGACTATGACCTCAAACTAAAGACAGGAGTAACCAGTGTTCCCATCACCATAATTTCCCCCACAGATTCTAGTTGAAAAAGATTTGTGTTCCACCAAACTCACCACATGTATTAAGTAATAATTCATTTGTTTCCTTAAAAGACCCCCCAAATAGCCAACTGGAGCTGTTAGTGCAAGATCAAAGTGTTACTATACTAAGTTGAGATTCTTGCATATGCCACAAATGGTGTGAAAATATCCAACTCATGTGTAGTTGTTGGTGTTCAGTTACTTAGTTCTGTCCAACTCTTTGCAACTCCATGGACTGCAGCACACCAGGCTTCCCTGCCCTTCACTACCTCTGAGAGTTTGTTCAAACTCATGTCCACTGAGTCAATGATGCCATCCAACCATCTCATCCTCTGTCCTCCCCTTCTCCTCCTGCCCTCAGTCTTGCCCAGCATCAAGGTCTTTTCCAATGAGTCAGCTCTTTGCATCAGGTGGTCAAAGTATTGAAGATTCAGCTTCAATCCTTCCAATGAATATTCAGGGTTGATTTCCATTAGGATTGACTGGTTTGATCCCTTGCTGTCCAAAGGAACTCTCAGGAGTCTTCTCCAGCACCACAGTTTGAAAGGAATTCATGTGAGACTTCAAATTTTATTATAAATAACTCTGAGCTTTCATTTTTGCAACTAAAGGACTTCTAGAAATCTAGGGCCCTTGGGTTGGAAACCACTGCATTAGATCCAAAAAGAACAAGACTAGAACTGGGGTAAGGAGACCTTCCTCTCTGTTCTGCTATTTCTTGTACAGGTGTGACCTGGAATATTTGTTGATAAAGGATACAGTCAGCCAAGACATCGGTGTGAGGCTCTAGATGGCCATGATGTTCTAGGCAGAAGCACCCAGCTGAGGATGAAGCAGACAGTGGTCCATGCTTCACTAAGACATTTTTCAAAACCTCAACATGGCCAAGCTTACTCTTTCCTTAGTTATAAACTGGTATTGCAATCTGAAGGTTACATTTAGTAATAATTCCAGACATGCATGGCTGGTTTCTTAAAGCCAAATAAGTATTTAGATAATAGAAGGAACAAAAGGTCAGATGCAGGCCTGCCAAAGCTTGATGGAGATACATGTTTTCAGGAAAAGAAACAGTTATTTCCTTTCTTCATTTTTGAGACAGGATCTTCAAAATCTTCACTTACTATAAAATAATAGCATATCATCTGCATGAAACATGAGGAAATAATTAAAACCTGACCCCAACTTGTTTTACAGCAGTTGGATTGACACAAATGAAATTTTATATATTAAGTGCTGTGAGCTTCTAGGAGGAAGGTTCTACTATAAAAGCTAAAGAATGCTCACTCTGGGTGTTTCTATAAGTGGAAATTACATTTAAAATCCATATAGTCCCTTTCTGTGAAATGTGAAGAAAATTCTAGTTAGAAATGGAGCAGATTCAAAGCAATCAGGGAAGTTCTGCTATAGGTACTCTTTAAAGGGCTGGTATGACAGGTAGACATAAAAATCTTATGCTGACTACAGTGAAAAGTGAGACTGTGGCTAAGAGGTTCATTTAAGGCCAGTCAACAGTAGAATTCCTCTGCTCAGATACTTTTTGAATTAAGTGAAAAATAGCACTATTATACTTGTCTCCAAAACAACCTTTAATACTACTCTCTGCCCCATTCAAGCTACACTCGCCACTAAATTGCTCTTTAAAACCACTAAACTGTAGTCCTGTCTAAAGGTTAATGATGCAAATTCATAATGTAACCTTCATAAATAGTTTCAGAAAAAGATGGATAAGCTTTCGTGAGCAAGCAGAAAAAAAATAGTTATGATAGTATTGTAAGTGCATGGGGCACAAATAACAAAAGATACCCCTTCATTTTATAGTAAGACCAATTGAGGAAGAGCCATGTTAGGAGTCAGAACTGACTTTTCCTTTAATGTGATATTTAGACATTGGAGATGGTGCCAGCACTTTTTATAAAGAGGTTTGTCTGCTGATAATTTGAGATTGAGTGTGTTGAAATAGCCCTTCCATATTTTTTGGGAAGTAAAAATGGATACAGTGAGAGTGGGTGAGAACTGCTACCCCATCCCTCTTCAAATCACACCAAACCTGGACTTCCAGCACAGGATCCAATGCAGGGTCTACTTCTGGCTAATGCATTGATGAGCCAGTAGTGAAATGAGAAGCCCAAGGGAGGCTGTGGCTTTCCGGATCTGTGTCAGCTCTCTCCAGCCAGTGTTTCCAATGGGTAAGGCACTTGGGCGCCATTGCTCTGGAATGCAAAATGAAGAGTTACCAGTCTAGTTGCAGCTGTTTGGAAATATTTTTGGTTGGATTTTCTGAATATCAATGACAGAAAATAATCAGCCAAAAGGCCCTCATTAAAGCATGTGCCACTTCGCAAACACTGTGAGGCTTTAACAGCCAAAATATAAGATCTGTTTCTTCTTGTTCTGTTCTTGTTCTCTTCCTACCAATCCCCAGAAAAATGTTCATGGGCAAGGAGCTATGTGAACCCCTGTTCTTCCTAACTGGTATAGAACCCCATTATACTGTAGGAGTGAGGGCAGAATGGGGAACTAAGGAATGGCAAGGTGACCTCCCTGACAATTACATGAGAAGTCAAAATGTATGCAAATGACCAGAGAATAAAGGAAAGGAAAACCAGGAACTATGTTTATGATCAGCTGGAATACATTTCGCAGGGCTTAGGCAGGGGTCCTGCCCACGAACAGCCCTTCAGGGTATGGACAGAAGCAAGGGTTAGTTTAGGACGGAAACAGGAGCTTACCTGTTCCCCAGCGATTTACATGAATGAGTAACCCAAAACAAACTAGCAAAAAAAAAAAAAAGCCAAAAGCCACATTCACATTTGTCTGGGAATTCATGTTGGAGAATGGCCTTTTGGAACTATAACAATGAAATGCTAACATTTTGATCATTTTAATCATCATTCATAAATCTTGCACAGTTTTGCCAAAGTAAATATATTTGCTTCGGGTTAAAATGTACCAATTTTGTACTTTGAAATACTGTTTTCCTTTTTTGCCCAAAAAGACAGATAATCAACACACAGGAATTTGAACACAACATAGAGTGCCCTGGGCTTTGGGAACAAAACTATTTGATATTTAAAATGATGGATTTTATTTTACCTCTGAGATCTAACAAACGTTAACATGCTGCCAAATTTGTTTCTTTAATAATAGAAAATGTGCAGCTAAGGATGCTGCTCCCCTCCAGTATCACTCCCCTCCCTCTTTTCCTACAAAAAACCTCGAGGTCACAGAATCTAGCACACTGCTAAGGGACCCAAACTGAACCCCAGAACTCCAGCTGTGCTGTGGGACAGCCCGATCACCATCATATAGAGTGTCTGCCTTTGTTTTTGACTGTTCACTATAGGCGTTAATATCTTTATGCAATATCTAAGATGATTTAGAGCATTAAAAAAGATTCACAAAGACACAAAACTGTGCATCTCCTTCTACATCTTACATTTTTAAAAATTGGTGATCACCTACCTATTAACTATTTCCTTCCTATTCCTCGCTAAACAAAGGAAAATAGAACCTTTCACCATGTCAAGAGTCGATACCAATTCGTGTAAGCCGTCATGGTAATCTCATCCTTCCCAGTGAATGGACTATGGAGGGCAATGTGGCATAATTCTAGTGAATGAAGTAAGCAGAAGGAGAAGGCAATGGCAGCCCACTCCAGTACTCTTGCCTGGAAAATCCCATGTGCAGAGGAGCCTGGTAGGCTACAGTCCACGGGGTCTCGAAGAGTCAGACAGGACTGAGCGACTTCACTTTCCCTTTTCACTTTCATGCATTGGAGAAGGAAATGGAAACCCACTCCAGGGTTCTTGCCTGGAGAATCCCAGGGACGGGGGAGCCTGGTGGGCTGCTGTCTATGGGTCGCACAGAGTCGGACACGACTGAAGTGACTTAGCAGCAGCAGAAGTAAGCAGAATATGGCTGGGAAGTGTTTAGGAAAGATTGCTTGTTCTTGAAAGCGCAGAAGTGAATGGCTTCATCTTGTGCTGGATGCTACCATGCCTGAGCGTGACCTGCACAACCATCTTGCTACTTTGTGGAAGCTGGCTTGATGATATGTCCATATAAGGATAATGGCAGAGCAGAAACAGGGGTAAAACAGAAGCTGTATTAACCAGTCTTCAGGCTTTTTTTTTTTTTTTAATATGAATCTTTTTACATAAACAAATGCATTTCTCTTTAATAAGCCATATTGATTATATTTTTATTGCTTTTAGGAAAAAACATCTTTGTCTTTCAATGTTGGGAAATACAGATTTTCTTTAATATTTTAAATCCCTGAATGGTTCCAATGTATGCATATTTATACATACTATTTTTGCTATTTCTAAAAATGTGGCAACAAGCATCCTAGCTCAGGTCCCTTGGTAAGCTACTGTATAAGTGGAATTGTTGGGTCATGTCCATAGACTATGTACATCTTCACCTGTATTACATCATATTTCCAAATTGTTCTCCAAAGAACATGCAACAATTCATGCCTCTGCAGCAGTATATAGGAGTGTATCTGTCCCAACATCATTGCCATTTTGAACTTTTTTTTTCTTTTTTTTTCATTTATTTTTATTCGTTTCAGGCTAATTACTTTACAATAGTGGTTTTTGCCATACATTGACATGAATCAGCCATGGATTTACATGTGTTCCCCATCCTGATCCCCCCTCCCATCTCCCTCCCCACCCCATCCCTTTGGGTCTTCGCAGTGCACCAGCCCTGAACACTTGTCTCATTTTGCCATTTTCAGAACTTTAATTTTTGCCTTTATGACACAGTGGTATGTGTTGCTTTTATTTGCATTTCTATGTCTACAAATGAGGTTGAGAAGCTTTCAGTGTATTTGTTAGCCATTTAGTCTTCTCTTTTTAAAATTAATAGTTTAAGTCATTTATGTATTTTTTCACTGGATTGTTTGTTTTTTGTTGGTATTTAGAATTTTTTTAATAGTCTGGACATCAATGCTTTAGCAGTTATATATACTATAATTATCTTTTCTCAGACTAATAGTTGGCTTTTATTTATGATATCCTTTGTGACACAGGCATTTTATACTTGAATGTAATCAAATATATCACTTTTTAAATTTATGGCTTGTAAATTTTATGTTGTCTTTAAAAATTCTTTTCTAACTGAGATCATAATGATATAATCCTACATTTCCTTAAAAACTGCTAAGCTTTGCTTTTTGTATTTATATTTTTAATGTATCTAGTCATCTTCGTTTTGTCCCTGTTTTTAATGAAGTGGAGACTTCTAAGGTTTCTTCTGGTCTAAATCAATTGTGTCACTTAAGGTATAATAAAAAAAATAGAAAGTTATTTCAAGAAAGGGAATTTAATATAGAGAATTTGTTACACAGATGAAAAGAGTGAAAGAACAAAAGAAGAAGAAAAATTTTTTAACCCAGAAATGACTCAAGGAAGCAAATACTAGAGAACAGGAGTATTAGGACTACCAGATCCTGGAAACTCAGAGGACTCCCCTGAAGATTTTGTGCTCAGATCTTTAGGAAAGGAATCTTAGCTGACTCTTACTGGGACCTTAGAGGGGCATACAGAGGCTGGCTCTGGGAGTGCTAAAAGAACTAGAAGCAAGTGAATTACCTCTCCTGGGCTCAGCTGCTGCTGCCTGGGTGAATTGCTATTGCTAGGATAATGTTAGAAAAAAAGAACCAAGTTCTCTCCTCTTCCTACATTCCATTTTACTGTTTTGTCTCTTTGGCAGAACCTAAGGGGAAGCCAGGTAGCAAAGTAATCTGGAGAATTAGCAGAGTATAGAAGAATGGATTTGAGTCCAAGAGACAGCATCAGTAAATAATTAGCCCATTAGTAGAAGCTTTAGTGACTTTATGCACCTAAGGGAATGTGTAGCCTAATTCATTGGCTGAGGGAAAAAAGGGAATTCAATTTTTCTGATACTTAACAATACTATTTAATTCAGAGTTTTCACCCTTGTGTTTCCACTCAACCTGCAAAAACATTGTTGAATTCAAAGATAAGCTAAACACTTTCAGCAAGCAACCTGTATTCCACAGTTGACCTTTGATAAGATAACAAGTTATTGTTGGTAATATGCTACCTAGTGAATATTTTCTTAAAAAATAAGTACCATTAATCTGACCTTTCAAGATAAAGGTGACATTTTACCAACAAGTGAGAAATAACTTTTCAAAAAAAAAAAAAAAAAAAACCCTCTTGTATAAAGAGAATTGGGTTGGGGGAGAAGAATATTCCTATTATTATGTTGCTGCTGCTGTTGGTAAGTCACTTCAGTCGTGTCCAACTCTGTGCGACCCCATAGACGGCAGCCCACCAGGCTCCGCTGTCCCTGGGATTCTCCAGGCAAGAACACTGGAGTGGGTGGCCATTTCCTTCTCCAATGCATGAAAGTGAAAAGGGAAAGTGAAGTCGCTCAGTTGTGTCCAACTCTTCCAGACCCCATGGACTGCAGCCTACCAGGCTCCTCTGTACATGGGATTTTCCAGGCAAGAGTACTGGAATGGGTTGCCATTGCCTTCTCGGATTATTCTGTTACTTGTTGGCAAAACTGATACCTATCAAAAGTGTTATCTACTCAAATAATGATCTTGAAATTAGAATACTTCAGTCAAAACATTTTCCAAGTGAAAGATTCTAGTATATTTTGAAATAGTGTTCTAAAAATACAAAAATAGACTAAGTTCTTGTTATTTTTAAGAACAATGAATTGACATTAGAGAATATAAGACTTCACTAGTTGAAATTTGTCAGAGACCATTTAGTTGGATAAAACTGAAAAATGAGTCTTAAGATTTAAATACAACCAATGAAACATTTTTTTCCCTTTGGATCTATACGTTAATTTTAGCGATCTTTTTAAAACTAAAGCAGCTCTTGGCACCTAATGTAGAATAAACTAAGCCTAAAATCAGATTTTTGAATCACTAAAGCATAACACATTCAATTAAGGTTTTAAAATAAGAAATAATATTTGCTTTCAACAAAAAAACCCATTAAGTGAAAGCAAAATACTTTCATATTGTTAGTAAATAAAATAATGTAAAATATTTATTTCGCTTTTTTGTTTTTAATTTACCTTGCTAATAATCTAAATTTAAGCCTACTCATTAATATGTAGATAAATTTATGAAAAATAAATGTAGTGGGTCTGTATAAGCAAATCTGGTTATTTTTAATGAGATATGTGATAGGATACTTAAGCAAACTGTTTGGACAGGACTGTTCAAAGGTAAACTGAGGCATGTTAAACATGTTGATTTCCTGTGTGCAAAAATCAGTTCTAATTGAGCAGCATTCAGTATAGAAGATAGAAAGGAATTCTGAGGAGCTGTGCAAAATGGAAGCCTTTTATTTAGCCCAAAAGGAATAGGAACAAGGAAGTTAAAACTAGGCCAAAAAAAAGCAGGTTATTTACTGCAAGGTCACTTCCATTTAGGGGGTGGCAGGGATCTATTGGTCAGATGACCTAGCTCCTGTTAACCAGGGAATTCCTGCTTGACTGGCTTAAGATTTCATTTCTGGAAGAGCCAAAACTGTAAATAAGTCTTGGTTTGGTAACATGGGGCTAAGAAGAAGCAATTCTGTTTTGGGTCTGTTGTCCTATTTTTAACACTATTCCTCTAAGCAGTTGTGATGTTATACTTGTTTTAACTCCTAAATTTGAATTATGTAATCTCCTGAGGTATATCCCAAAATATATAGACTAAGAGTTTGAAAGATTTTATTTCCTAAAAAGTTGCAGCATGTAACATTTGTTTCAATACTCAAGAAGTTATTATACCATGAAGGGCTTTGATGAATGAGTGACTGACATCCAGCCACTAGTTCATCATAAAAAATTTACAGTAGTCTGTATGGTTTTCTAGATTTCTTTTTTACATCTATATCTATAGATACTTACATGTGTATATACCTATATATAGGATAGGTATGTACATATCTGTCTATATAGATTTTAAATTTAGTTCACAGATATTATGTAACCACCAAATTCCTATCAGTGTATTTGACTTCATATTATTCTCATGTTCCCTGCCTAATTGCATACTTGTTTTTAAGTAGCTATCCAAGCATAAGCCAGACACTCTACCTATTTGAGTTGTCTGCATTTGTGCAACAAAGGAGTTGGCAGAGATGTCAAAGGACCTTTTCAAGTTTCAAAATTTTTGAAACTACATAGAACCCTAATCTAGAATAGGGCTTTTCAAACACTTCTTTAAACTGCAGAATTCCTGTGAGCTATCAGTTTTAGTGGCTGGCAGTATTCCAGAGCCTGCCACGGATGCACAGACTTTCTCCTGGTCCAGTTGAAAAGATACTCCAAAGGAAGACTCCATCCCTGATGTGTGCTCCTGGGGACCAGGAAAGGAGCTTGCAGAATGGATCTCTGGTTCTGGAGGAATGGTTTCACAGTGCCCTGAGATGCCGTCTGGGGCAGGCGGCATGTAGACTTGCTCTGGGCATTGCCATCTGTGCTTGCTCTCCACTTTATCTGTAGGTCATTTTGCTGGTCGGCTCACCTCTGTGGTCCACCATCCTGGGGTTGTCTCTGGTTTGGGGCCTTGTACATTTGAAGGGCATAGATCTAGTCTTCCTTCCTGCCTTTCTCTCCAGACTAACAATACCCCTAAGGGTTCTTTGAAAGAAAAATAACACGACTGTTGGAAATATGTTTGTTTTGTGTCTGCTCCACCAGAAGCCGGCACTGCCCCAGTCCTGCAATGAGAGCTTGGAGTCTAAGGCATGAAAAGCAGCCCATAGGAATTTCAGAGACTCATAAAGTTTGTAAACTAATGATCTAGGCCTTTCATTTTCTTTGGAAAGGTGGCAACCCAAAGTTGCAAGGAGCCAAAAGGATTTTTTAAGACACAAAAAAGAATGCCTTTATTTAGGCTTCATTCCTTGAAATGTTAGACAACTTGTCACTCTTCAGTAAAAAAAATAAAAAAATAAAAAGACCTCTGTGTACAGGATGAGATGACCTTTCCAGGGGTAGAAAAAAGACATTCTGATCCATGGTGGGGTAGAATGACATGGCTAGAAAGGGGAGATAGAACTGAGTGGAGACAGCCAAAAAGATGAGAGAAACAACTCACTGGGGAGTGGTGTGAAGTCCTTTCCTTTCCTGTGTGACACAGTGGAAAAACCCAGAAACATCAAGAGCCTGGGAGACAGATTTAGGTTGAGACATCTATAAAAGAAAGAAAGAAGAGCCAAGCCAAGCCCAGCTCTGGGACAACCTAGGTGATAAACCATTGTCTGTTCCCAAATATCTCACCCCCGTTGCTTTGGAACTGGAAATGTCTGCTATGAGTCATATATATGGATGATGGCATTATCTCTGCATTTCAAATCTCTAGATTCTCTAGAAGTTACATTAAGGGGGAAGAAAGAAAGGAAGCTTTAAACAGAAAAACATGCATTAATTTTTCAAATTATTTGCTACTTTGGAGTTCAAAGAGCAAAATCCTAACTTTAGTATAGGAAGGTATATTTTAATGGAGCCACCCAGTCACTTACTAAAATATAATGCTACTTAATTCTTTTAACATCAATTAGCATTCCCCAATAGTTTTCTTATTTATTGTTGCCTTTTATCTTCGGCTCCTCCTGTTAGAAGCATGTCTTGTTTCCCACTTTATACCCAGTGGCTGGTACCTTGCTGGGCCCATGTAAGCCATGAAGAAATATTTGTCAAATGACTGATGAGTGAATAAACAAATGAATGATGCAAGGAAAGAAGAGTGTAGCAGAAAATCTAGGGGTGTGTGTGTGTGTGTGCTTAAAGAGTTAAGCTGAGGTATGGTGCTGGGAAAACAGGCAAAAAGGAAAAAGTAAGAAATTTGACCTAAAGTTAGAAAAGAATAAAAGTTAGCAAAAATAAATTTCCCACTTTCTCCCAAGGTTGACCCTGGAAATAAATATCCTTACTGTGCCCTAATCTGGGGGTGGGTGTACTGTTACTGTATTTAAGAACTATTGAAAAACCCTTGGAATGAGACATGAGCAGACCTGCTCAGTATTTGGACTGGGCCTCTACCAAAAAACATCCTGGTTGCTTTGTAAGAAACGTTACAGAACTAGGTGCTCTGAAATGCCTGTTTTCAATTTACAGAAATAACAAGCATTTTGCTTAGCTCCATGGTGGTCCCTATTAAGCAAGGGCAGACACTGAATGCCGGTGAAGTCCATTGTGATGGTGCTATTCATGGCTGACTCTGAAGTTCCTGTATAGAAAATAGGCAAAAAGGACCCTTGAGAATTAAAAATTTAGTAACAATTCCATTATGTACTTCCTTCTTTCAAATAAGAAAGAGAAAAGAAACTAGCTTGGGAATAATTTGATTTACCTGCTTCATCTTATCTCCTAAGAGTTTTAAGTCTGACAGAGGGGTAGAGGTCAAGGGTGTGTGTGGACATGTACATGGAGCTGCGTGCTCAGTCACAGCCAACTCTTTGCAACCCCATGGACTGTAGCCAGCCAGGCTCCTCTGTTCATGGGATTTTCCAGGCAAGAGTACTGGAGTGGGTTGCCATTTCCTACTCCAGGGGATCTTCCCAACACAAGGATCAAACCTGTGTCCCTTGTGTCTCCTTCATTGGCAGGACGATTCTTTACCAACTGCACCACCGTGTAATAGTTCTAAATGTTAGCATTCTTCTATACCTGTCAGTTTGCTTGCTTTATTGCCACGTTGCCTTTCTCTCTCTCCCTCCCCTCTCCTCTTTTGTTGTTGTTTTGTCTCGTTTCATATACCAGAAGAAAGAAATCTGGGATTATTCAAAAGTAAGATGAAGACCCAAAACACACCTTTCATTTAGTTTTTAAGGGAAATTGTCTGTGTTCCTAGCCATACCGTTTCCTGAATCCATACTGTTTTCTCTTAAAGATTCAAACTTAATCTTTGCTACTTCTGTGTTTCAAAAGTTTTAAGAGACATGATCATTAAGGAATATTACCTAATATTTTATGGAGAAAAAAATTAAGAAAGAAGGAAATATTCTTCATAGGTTTGGGAGCTACTTAAGGGCCAAACTCGTTTTGTGTGTGTGTTGTCATCACATTTTCCAGGATTATTAGACGAGTATTGTGATAACTACAATTTGGAAAATCAAGAGTCTCCAGGTGTGTGTATCACAAACTATATGAGATAGATGTTCATTTTTGGGAGACAAAAGAAGTCTTTCTTCTTTAAAGGCTCCCAACTGATTCTAATATTTCAAAAGCCACTTCACCAGAAAGTCTTCATTAGAATGCGGGCAAGTTCTAGAAAGTAAAATAGGAAAACTATGTTTGTTTGTACTACTGTTGCTACTGTTGTTCAGTCGCTAAGTTCTGTCCAACTCTTTGTGACCCCCTGGATTACCGCATGTGACATTTCCCTGTCCTTTTCTACCTCCGTGAGTTTTCTCAAATTCATATCCATTGAGTCAGTGATGCTATCTAACCATCTCATCCCATGTCACCCCTTCTCCTCCTGCCCTTAATCTTTCCCAGCATCAGGATCTTTTCCAATGAGTCAGCTCTTTGCATCAGGTGGCCAAAATTTTGGAGTTCAGCTTCAGTATCAGTACTTCCAATGAATATTCAGGGCTGATTTCCTTTAGAATTGACTGTTTGGATCTCCTTGTAGTCCAAGGAACTATCAAGAGTCTTCTCCAACACCACAGCTCAAAAGCATCAATTCTCTGGTGCTCAGCCTTCTTTATGGTCCAACTTTCATGTTTGTACATGACTACTGAAAAACCATAGCTTTGACTTTGTTGGCCAAGTGATGTCTCTGCTTTTTAATAATGCTGTCTAAGTTTGTCATAACTTTTCTTCCAAGGAGCAAGTGTCTTTTAATTTCATGGCTGCAATTACTGTCTGCAGTGGTTCTGGAGCCCCCCAAAATAAAATCTGCCACTGTTTTCACTTTTCCCCCATTTATTTGCCATGAAGTAACTTCTGACTATTTGCATTTAACTAGATGGAATATAAATTTTAGGGTATAATTGTCAAGTGAGTAATTTTCTGAAATGGATATAATTCTATTTAAAATAATTGTTCATTCCATAGCAGTACTACCAGACACTGTATCTAGTAATGTCCCTGCTGCTCAGTCTAATGGAACTATGTCAGTCCCTACCATCTTTGACCTAATGCATGACCTCTGTTGACAAATGGTTTATTGTCTAAATCCTAATATACTCCCTGAGCTTCAGAACTACCATTTTTAACTCTTCCTCTTTTTCCTTTAGTGGCTGCTCTTTTGCTGGAAATTACTCTCCTTTTCTGGATCATGTCCATCTTGCTGGTCACTAGGGCTTGAATGCTTCAGGCTCAGTCTTTAAACATCATCTCTCTGTTTTCACCTAAATATCACCTAAAGGTCAGTCTCATGGTTTACATCAGTGTCTCCAAAATTTATATCTACCTTCCTGATCTCTCCTCTGAGCTCTGGATTCTAGTATCCAGGTGACTCTTCGGAAGACCTCCATTAAGTGGCTGATATACATCTCAAGCTTACCATGTCTAAAATGGAACTTATAATCTTCCATAATATACTTCCACAAATCTGTCCCTTTCCATGTCTTCCTTATCTCAATAATAAAGCTACTCCATCCTTGCTCTTATGTCAGGCAAAAACCTTAGAGTCATTCTTGACTTCTCTCTTTCTCTCACACCCCACTTTCAGTCCATCAACAAATTCTGCCAATGTTGCCCTTTGAATCCTCCCACTCTGGCTTAAGACTTTGTCATGCCTCACTTGTGTTCTATGCATGCCTCACTTGTGTTCTATGCATAGAATTCACATGGGTTCCCTTGCCCCAATCCTTGTTTTGATATTGGGTTTGACACAGAGTACCTGAGTTATGCTTTTTAAAAACTAGGTCTGATCACATTTTCCTCTGTTCAGACTTTACTAGTGCCTCCTAATCTCTGCATGAAATCTAAATCCTTTGTCATTGATGGTGACCATCCAAGTCCAGCATGATCTGGCTCTCTGCCATCTCTCCCACTCATCTCTAATCACCTCTTCTTTCCATCTCCTCTCTCCTCCCAGCTACTGAGCCCCTCACTCTTTGCTCTAGGTAGACTTGCTTCCCTGCAACTTTTGAAACACATCAAGTCAATTCCACCTTAACACCTCTGCACCTGGGGCTCCCTATATTGGAATTCTCCTCTACCAGACAACCACATGGCTCACTCTACCACTTCCTTCTAGTCTTTTTTTCAACTGTTATCTTATCAAAAGGCAATACTTTCTGCCCTATTTGAAAGTAGCACAACCCCCTAACCATACCTCTCATTATCTATCACCCTTAGTTTGCTTCATTTTTTTTCAATGATTTTATCATCACCTGTGTGCATTGACTTTTTTAAGAAATTGTTTATTTCATGTCTCCCCTCACTAGGAGACAAAAATAAATATCACCCTGAGATCAGAAACCAAATTTGTTTGGCTCATTGCTCCAATCCCAATGTTAACAGCACATCCTTGGCACTCAAAAAATACTTGATGAGTTGAATTGTTATGGACCATATATAAAACGTATGGTTTTCCCTGATGGCTCAGACTGTAAAAAAAAAAAAAATCTGCCTGCAGTGCAGGAGACCTGGGTTGGGGAAATCGCCTGGAAGAGGGACTGCAACCAACTCCAGTACTCTTGCCTGGAGAATTCCATGAACAGAGGAGCCTGGTGGGCTATATTCCATGGGGTTGCAAAGAGTTGGACACAGCTGAGCAATTAACACTCTCACTTTTTTCATATATAAAATGTATATTTATTTAAGACATTTCAAGCTAAAAAAAGATAAAATTCTAAGTTGTGACCTTATAATTAACACATTATTGACCAGGAGATTTTTGCGGAAACTAATGCCTATGGCATTAATACATCTCTGGTTAATAATGTGTTAAGCAAACTCAGTGGTTAATAATTCATTTACCAAATAATTTATGACTTTAGAGTAATATATATATATATAAAACATCGAGTTTTAGCATGGAAAAGCCAGAGTTCAGTTTTGATTCTACCTCTTACCAGCTAGTTAATACTGTTGGCATGTTACTTATTTCCATAGAGCCTCATTTTCCAGTGTGTTAGAAGAGATGAGAACAGTGATCTTGGTTGTGAAGATTATTCACATTTATTAAAAGTTGGTATGGAATAGATGGTATTAGCAAGCAGCAGTAGTAGTGATAGCAGTAGTTTCTCACAGAGTAAGCAGGTGCTTCTCCTCTGGAAATTCAGCATGACAAGAGCTTCAGCAAGATATAAGTGACCTACACCAGAATCCCCGCCTGGACTGAGATCGGAAATAAAGAGAAATGTGAGGAGTGCACCATGATGCTGGGGCCACTGAGGGCCCTAGAATCTTGGAGTCCATTGCAGGCATGAACTTCATTCCAGGGGAGCCCCAGAGCACCATTCGGGGCCACCCCTGTTCAGAGAATAATCAGGGGACCAGCCCACTCCCACAGTAAGGCCGGAGTTGACTGGGATGGATTTGGAAACCTACCAGAAAAAGGATCTAAATCTCAGGGAAGAACAAGAGCCAGGCCCAGTCCCCCAGCACCTCTCTGAAGCATTCTCAGTGAAGAGTAACTAATGCACTCAGTAAATGAAATGTGGAGGGCTTCCCTGGTGGCTCAGACAGTGAAGAATCCACCTGCAACGCGGGAGACCTGGGTTCCATCCCTGCATTGGGAAGATTCCCTGGAGGAGGGCATGACAGTCCACTCCAGTATTCTTGCCTGGAGAATCTCCATGGACAGAGGAGCCTGGCGAGCTACAGTCCATGAGGTCACAAAGAGTTGGATACGACTGAGCAACTCAGCACAGCACACATGTGAAGTAGTGCCTCTCCCATATATATAGAGTCATCAAGAAATAGTCTTTTGCAATAAATGCATTTAAAAAAAAAACTATGTACACATTCTTCTTAAACTCAGTGCTTCCTATTCCTTTATTTCATTTATCATCATTGCTTCTCATTTTGGTCCTTCTTTCTCTTCCTTTAAATTCCCACTGCACCAATAAGCAGCAAAGCCCACAGGCCAGTACATCACCAATGTATACCTTTTAAGATGCGTCTCTTTCCTTAGTTAGACAGGCAGACATATTGGAAGGCAATAGGTAAAGTGAAGAAAAATAGATTCTTAGCTGATAGTCAAAATGCTCCTCATTCTCTGACCTTTCCTTTTCCCTGGAACAAAGTGCCAGTCTTAGTCTGGCTGATTGTTACAAGGGAAAGGCCAGAGGAATTTCAAGGTAACCATATAAAACTCCAACTGTTCAGGGAGAGAGGGCAGAGACATGGGTATTATAGTTTCATTTGATTTTAGATGGAGCTTGGGTGTATTAATGGGGACCCATTCATTTAGCTGAACTCACCATTTCATCAAGTATAAATAACCCTGGAAAGGGTCACAAAAACTCTCTGAAAGGGTTTACCACTGCGCCTGCCACCCCAAAGCCAAATACTTTTTAAAACACACACACACAGACACAACTGTGATTATAGAGTTATGACTTACACAGCGATGCTTCATCCAGTCATTTTACCTTCCTGAGCCAGTCACTGGAGGGCCAAAAATGTTCTGACTCCAAGGCAATGTGTAATACTGCTCTAGGCTTTGCAGGACTGCCCAGGATCACCCTTGTCCAGAAGCCAGACCAAACTTCACCTGGCCAGAATCTCACAAGAATTAATGGTTTTTAAGAGAAGGTCACTGGCAGGACCTTAGGAAATGAGATCCCAAGACGTGGAACTAATTGTCCAACAGAAGAGATTTCACATAGGGAACGCAGCACTTCCTTGTCTGGCTAGTAGGATATGTGGAGGGAACAGAGCCCAGGAATGCTCAAATGTTTTTGAAAGTCCTTTATGTGGTTTGAGTTAGGTGAAAGAGTTTTTTGTCTCCGATCACTTAGGATTAAATAAATTTCTACATAAATTTCATTTCTTTTTTTTTTTTTTCTTCAAAGAGGTTTTGTATGTTTACTGGAACTTTGCACCAAGAGAAAATAAAAGAAGCACATATGGAAAATCACTGCAATTTTTTGGTTAAAAGGGATAGCAGGAGCCTCTCTCGCTAATGGATAGCATAAGTATTTATTTGCTTGGTCATACCATATCCTATTAGGTACCTAAGTGGCAGATAAAAACCTAGCTTTTCATTTAGAATATCATGGTTGCTAATCAGATGGCAAGATCCTTGAAAATAGGACACTCATCTTCTGGTTTGTGTTACTTTTCCATTGTCTATCTCAACGCATGGACGTACTAGATACACAGTATATCATCCAGAAATAGATTGCCTAGTAGGTACGTTGAATCAACGTATGTGAAATCTGAAGTTCTCTTGACATGTTGATACGCAAAAGGAAGAAGGAAAAGTCCTCTTCATTCTTTTTCTTATTCAAAAAAGATGTCTAGAGTCCTCACCCCATGCCAGGCATTATGGTTGTGGTAGGAGCTGAGATAAAAGCAAGAATGATACGATTTTTGCCTTGAAGGGTGTAGTGTTTGATGTGGGCAGTGAGGGGGAGGGTGGGGATGGTGCATAATAAAGTGGGGAAGAAATAGTAATATATTCATCTAAAATTATAATTCAATACAAGAAGGACTAGCTTAGAGATGTCAAGAAAATGCTGAGGATTTCATAAAGCTTTTGACTGAAGGAAACAGGAAAGTCTTCATAAGAGATTACCTTAGTTCTTGAAAGAGTATTGAAAGTGTGTATATATTCAGCAAAAGCTCTTATCTACTCTGTTTCCTTTCTACCAATTTTATCGCCTGTTTTCTTTAATCAAATTGGCAAAGGAGAGCAAGGAAAGGCAGCATGCTGCATTACATTTAAGAATTTATCATGTGCCATTTGCAGACTGCCAGACATCAAATAACCCAGGATACTATTGTTTTCTGAGACTTCTAATATATGAAAATTTTTGATAGCCCAAGCAGTGTTCTCAAAATTGTGGACTTTGTACAAATATTTAATAAATTCATCTTTTCATGCAAAAACACTATGCAATATAGTTGTAGTACTCATAAGAAAATTCTAAAAGTTATTATACATAGTTATCCATAGTATGCTCCAAGAAAATGAGGCCCAGTAGTCAGCACAAGTTCAATGTTTGGTGGTGGTATTGTTGTTCAGTGGCTAAGTCATGTCCAACTATTTGTGACCCCATGAACTGCAGCATGCCAGGCTTCTCTGTCTTTCACTATCTCCCAGAGTTTGATTAAATTCATGTTTATTGAGTCAGTGATGTCATCCAGCCATCTCAACCTCTGTTGCCCACTTCTCCTCCTGCCCTCAATCTTTCCCAGCATCAGGGTCTTTTCCAATGAGTTGACTCTTTGAATCCAGTGGCCAAAGTATTGGAGTTTCAGCTTTAGCATCAGACTGTCCATTTATTACTCAGGACTGATTTCCTTTAGGATTGACTGGTTAGATCTCCTTCCAGTCCAAGGGACTCTCAAGAGTCTTCTCCAGCACAGCAATTCAAAATCATCAATTCTTCAGAACTCAGTCTTATTTATGGTCCAAATCTCACATTCATACCTGACTTCTAGCAACACCATAGCTTTGACTATATGGACCTTTGTTGGCAAAGAGATGTCCCTGCCTTTAAATATGCTGTCTAAGTTGGTCATAGCTTTTCTTCCAAGGAGCAAGCATCTTTTAATTCCATGGCTGCAGTTACCATCTGCAGTGATTTTGGAGCCCAAGAAAATTATCTGCCACTTTTTCCACACTCTCCCCATTTATTTGCCATGAAGTGATGGGACTGGATGCCATGATCTTAGTTTTTTGAATGTTGAGCTTTAAGCCAGCTTTTTCACTTTCCTCTTTCACTGTCATCAACAACATGAGTATATTTATAACCTCCTTTGAAGATTCCTACCTAAAAGCTTAAATTTCACTTACCTTTATGGATGTGAGTTATCAGATCCATCATTGTGATAATTACAAGATTCACAGAAGATACCAAGTGTACAATTTGAAAAAAATTACTTTAAGGCAAGGATTCGAGTATAAACATTAGGTTCTGAAAAGTAGTTGTGGTTTCAGACTGTGAATTTTAAATCATTATAGCCAAGCTCAGACATGTCTTTACTAATCAAAATAGGAACCTTTACAATCAACACATTTTTGCCAATAAGAAATGCTTGTTTATTCCTGTAGCATAAAAATCCGTGCTTCATGGTCCATGGTAGCTTGGAAAGCATTTTCTGCCTCCAATTGGCTGTGGAAGTGTTTTCCCTGCAAAAAGTTTGTCGTGATGCTTGAAGAAATGGTAGTCAGTTGGTTAGAGATCAGGTGAATATGGCGGATGAGGCAAAATTTCGTAGCCCAATTTGTTCAACTTTTGAACTGTTGGTTGTGTGACATGTGGGTGGGCATTGTCTTGGAGAAGAATTGGGTCCATTTTATCGACCGTCGCTGCCGGTATTGCAGTTTTTGGTGTACCTCATCAATTCACTGAGCATACTTAACAAATGTAATGGTTTTATTAGGATTCAGAAAGCTGTAGTGGGTCAGATGGGCAGCAGACCACCAAACAGTGACCATGACCTTTTTGGGGCACAGTTTGGCTTTGAGAAGTGCTTGGAGTTTCTTTTCAGTCCAACCACTGAGCTGGTCATTGCTGGTTGTTGTATAAAATCCACTTTTCATCATATATCATAATCCGATAGAGAAATGATTTGTTGTTGCATGTAGTAAGAAAAGACAACACCAAAATGACAATTTTTCTGATTTTTGATCAGGTCATGATGCACTTCCTTACTGAGCTTTTCCATCTTTCAAATTTGCTTCAAACACCAAATGACTGTAGAATGGTCAACACAGAGTTCTTCAGCAACTTCTCCTATAGTTGTAGAAGGATCAGTTTTGATGATCCTCTCAATTGGTCAACTTTTGATGGCCAGGCACTGTGCTCTCATCTTCAAGGCTCTAGTCTTCTTTGCACAACTTCTTGAACCACCTCTATGGTGGTGGTGGTTTAGTCGCTAAGTCGTGTCCGACTCATTGTGACCCCATGGACTGTAGTCTGCCAGGCTCCTCTGTCGATGGGATTCTCCAGGCACGAATACTGGAGTGGGTTGCCATTTCCTTCTCCAGGGGATCTTCCCAACCCAGGAATCGAACCCGGGTCTCCTGAATTGCAGGCAGATTCTTTACCAACTGAGCTATGAGGGACTGTACATTTACCAGCAATTCCTGGGCCAAATGCATTGTTAATGTTGCGAGTTGTCTCTGATCCTTTACAACCCATTTTGAACTTGAATAAGAAAATCACTTGAATTTGCTTTTTTATAACATCATTTCCCTAGTCCAAAAAAATATAAAATGCACAGCAAGTAAAATAAGTCAATAGCAAAAATATAAAGCAAGAAATGTGCATTAAAATGACGTAAAACATAACTACATTTACTTAAGAATGTATTCTAATAGCAACAAAGTTCAACAGTGCAAAACCACAATTACTTTTGCACCAACCTAATAAGATGACAATTAATTTCAGTAGAAAACTAAACTGAAATTTACAGAATTTCGAGTATTCAATGTTACCAGCAAATGACTTAGGCCATGAATATCTAAGTAGAGGAGGCATCCCGATTAGAACATAATAGGTTAGTATATAGTATACTAGATTTGTAGTACAACAGCTTCTTAACATTAGCAAAGAGTTCAAGTGCATACAACTAATAATGATATCGGCAATTTGTACACAATATATACAATATTTATAGCATCACCGACTCAGTGGACATGAATATTAGCAAACTCCAAGAGACAGTGAAGGCGTGCTGCAGTCAATGAAGTTACAAAGAGTTGGACATGTCAGTGACTGGACAACAAAACAGCAACATACAATGTCATACTTGTATACGCAGTTAAAACAATAGGAGAGGAATGTAGAATAGATGGTATACCATGTAGTATCCCCAAAGATCCTGCAGGACTCCTAAGGATTCTGTCTCTCCAGGAAATAGAACATGGTGGTAGTGGTGGTTTAGACCCTAAGTCATGTCCAACTTTTGTGATCCCGTGGACTCTAGCCCGCCAGGCTCCTCTGTCTATGGGATTTTCCAGGCAAGAATACTGGACCTCATCAAGAGGAGTAATGTCTACTCTCTAAAAGTAAAGATCTGTATCACTACACCTATTTAATATAGAGTCTTTACAAAGCCTTGCTCTTCTGGGGATTAACCATGGTTCATGGTTATGGTCTTCCAGAAACATATTTGACTTTTAAAAAAACCTCTAACTTGTTGTTGGTCGATTCACCAGTATTCTGTAATAAGAAAATGTATTAGTTTTTATTTCTGTGTAAAAAATTATTCCAAAACAGTGGTTTAAAACAATACACATTTACTATATCCCAGTTTCTTTGGACCAGGAGTCCAGGCATGGTTACCCTGGGTGCCTTCTGGCTCAGTGCCTTTCACGAGGCTGCAGTCAAGACATCAACAGCGGCTGCCGTCATTTCAGGGCTCCACTGGGGAAGGATCCACTTCCAATCTCGCTCACATGGCTGTGTTGGCAGGCATAGGCTCTCGCTGGTTGTTGGCTACAGATGCCGCCACATAGGCTTCTCCTTTGGACAGCTCACAACATTGCAGCTGACATCCCTGAGAGAAAACTGGAAAGGCTAGCTGTGGGCCTGAGACTGAAGCCACCGTCTTTCACGGTCACCTAATCATTCACCACTTTTGCAGGATTCTCTTTGTTAGACATGGTAGCCAACCTGCCCTCGAGGAGAGGAGATTAGACAAGGTCATGAATACCAGGACGTGTGAGGGTCATTTAGGGCCATGTTAGAGGCTGCCTAGCTACTACAAACAGGTAGAAGTAAAATCTGAATGATATTCTAAATTGGCAGATTGACACAAACAGACCTTGTGAATTTCTCCATGACTCTCAATCTGTATAGACTGTTCCCTCCGAGTTATGGGAACTGTCAACAGTTAGACAAGGAGGCTGGTCTCTCCATCGAGTCATCTGTGAAAGATGGGACCTTTCAAATTAAATGTGTGTATTCACACACTGACCTGAAGACGCATGTGTACAAACAAATTATACTTCTAAATGCAATTGCCAAAAAGTTGAGAAGTGCTGGATGTGTGCTTCTTATGCCTACACCATTCTGTAAAGGCTATTAATGAACTCCTGAAGAATGGGCACCATAGCAAAAAGAAAGCTATTTTCATTTTTCAATTCTTTGCTTCTCTGTCCTTATGTCCTGAACCTAAACACTGAGCAGTTTCAAGTTGTTGCTTCTTATTTCCTCTTTAATAAACATAGAAGAGTGTAAAAATGGCTATATTTTCTCAGTTTTATCATGTTTCCCTATTCATGCCCCTCCTATTACTCCTCCCTATCTGCTGATCCAGTCACCTCAGTAAAGTTCAGAGAAATTGAGCTGCTATTGTTCCACTTGAAGCAGTTTTAGAAAATGACCTTGCTTTCTGTGCAAGACTGTTTTCAATGGTAACAGTGATTTTATTAATAAGTAATAAATTCCTCAGTGATAACTTGACACCTGTGAAGTTTCAACTTTTAAACTCTCACTATAAGCCAATGCACCAAAAGGAATTTTAGATCCTTTAACAATAGTAAAAGATACTTTTTCACCTGCTTCTAACTCAAACATAGTTTAGCACATTTGCATCATTTTTCTCCAAAAGAAATACACTTTTGGATACAACTCATAGGTACACAATTTCTGCCAAAGGAATAGTTCTCCACACTATTTCACACACACTAAAATAGGGTCTGAATGGTCTTGAACACATTTTAAGTGGTCTGCACTCCCATGTTTTCTAATTCCAAATTCTGAGTTTTATTGGAATGCTTGACATATCTAATGGATACTCCACAAGTATCTCAAGCCAAAGATATCTCAAAATGAACTCATCCTCCTTCCCCAAAATGTCAACTCATAGAGCTATATGGTTAATAAGCAGTTATTTCCTAATCCCAATTTCCTTAATTTACAAGAGAAGTTCAGGGAGACCCAGAGGATCTAGATGAATTGCTCAGTGTATCTGGGATTAGAGACAAGTTAACGTTTCCTTCTTCCTGATCCATCATTCTTTTAATTCTTATGTTTCTATTAAAGGCACCACTAAAGATTCCTACTTTCCTCAAACCATCAAAGTCAAATTTAGCTCAGATTTAACAATATTATTTCTTCCAGTCAATGAACCTGGCATAACTTTACATTTCTTTGTATCATTTTCAATGTTTTATTGTTTTCAGAATATATGTCTTCCACTTCTTAATTAAATTTTCTCCTAGGTATTTTATTCTTTTTGGTGTGATTTTTAGCAAGATTGTTCTTTTGCTTTCTCCATCTGAGAAATGAACTCATTGTCAGTATATGGAAAAGCAACAGACTTCTGTGTATTAATCTTGCACCTTTTAAAAATTCATTTATTAGTTATGATAATTTTGGTGGAAACTTTTGGGTTTTCTATATATGCTATCATGCCATCTGCAGATACTGACAGTTTTACTTCTTTCTTTCTAACCTGGATGCTCCTGTTCTTATTTGATTGTTGTCTGTAGAGCTTGGAATACGATGTTAAGTAGAAGTGGCAAGAGTGGGTCCCCTTGTTTTTTTCTTGAATTTAGAGGAAAGTTTTTCAGGTTTTCACTACTGAATATTATATTGCTTGTAATTGTCATAAATAACTTTTCTTACATTGAGGTATGTTCCCTCCCTATACACCCACTTTGATGACAGTTTTTATCATGAATGGGTGTTAAATTTTGTCAAATGCTTTTTCTGTGTCTATTGAGATGACCATGTGATTTTTATCCTTCCTTTAGTTAATGTGATGTAACATATTGATAGATAAGGTATTGAACCTTTCTTGCATCCCTGGAATGACTCCCTCTTGATCATGATATATTATTCTTTTTATATATTGTTGGATTTGATTTGCTATTATTTTGTTAAGGAGTTTTACATCAATACTCATCAGATATATTGGCCTGTAATTTATGTTTTTTGAAGTATCTTTCTTGTTTGAGACTCTGAGTAATAGTGGCCTGGTAGACTGAATTTTGGAGTTTCCCTCCTGTATAATTTTTTTTGGAATAGTTTGAGAAAGATAGTTATTAGCCCTTCTTTATAATTTTAGTAGAATTTCCATATAAATATGTCTAGTCCTGGACTTCAGTTTGCTGGAAATTTTGATTACAAATTCAATTTCACTACTAGTTGTTATATTCAGATTGTCTATTTCTTCCTGATTCAACCTTCAGAGGTTGTATGTTTCTAGAAATTTGTCTTTTATTCTAGATTGTCCAATTTGTTGGCACATACATTTTTATAGTATTTTCATATGATTTATCTTTTCAGAAAATTAGCTTAGTTTCACCAATCTTTGTATTTTTTTTAATGTCTCTATTTCATTATTTCCTCTCTGATCTTTATTATTTCCTTTCTTCTGCTGACTTTGGAATTTGTTGGCATTCGTTGCTTGAAGTAGGCCTATATCACTATAAACTTCTCTCTCAGGGCTTCTTTTGCTGCATCCCATAAATTTTGGAGATTTGTGTTTCCATTTTCATTTGTCTCAAGGTATTTTCTGATTTCCTCATTTGTTAATTTCTCCCTTCACCCATTGATTTTTTTAGTGGTATGTTGCTCAACTTCTATGTATTTTTGTTTTCCTCATTTTTCTTCCTGTAATTTATTTCTAGCTTCATACTGCTGTAATCAGAAAAAAATGCTTGATATAATTTCTGTCCTCTTAAATTTGTTGAGAATTTTTTGTGCCCTAGTATATGATCTGTCCTGAAGAACATTTCATGTGAGCTTGAAAAGAATGTGTATTCTATATGTTTTGTCTGTAATGTTCCATAAATATCTATTAAGCCCAGCTAGTCTAATGTGTTACAGAAGACCACTCTTTCCTTGTAGATTTTCTGTCAGGATGATCTGTCCATTGATGTCAGTGGGGTGTGAAAGTCCTCTACTATTATTGTCGCCTTGTCAGTTTCTCTCTTTATGTCCATTAATGTTTGTGTTATACTTCTAGGTCTTCCTCTGTAAGGTGTGTATGTGTTAGTGGATGAAATAATTCTCTTCTTATACTGATCCATTTGTCATTATATGATTCCCTTCATCCTTTGTTTAAGCCATTGTTTCAAGGTCCATTTTGTCTTATATGAGTATTATCACCCCTCTCTTGTCCTTTCATTTGCACAAAATATATTGTTTTCATCCCCTCACTTCCAGGCTGTGTGTGTCTTTAGACCTGAAGTAAGTCTCCTGTAAGCAGCATATAGAGGGGTTGTTTTCCATCTAACCAGTCACCCTATGCCTTTAGACTGAAGTATTTAGTCTACTGACATTAAAAGATATTGATAGATACGTACTTACCATCATTTTGTTATTTGTTTCCTGGTTATTTTCTAGTCTTTTCCTGTTTTACTTTCTTCCCTCACGCTTTGATGATTTCCTTTAGTGTTACGCTTGTTTCCCATTCTTTCAAGTTTTACTGAATCTGTGTTTTGTTTCTTATTTGTGGTTACCATGGGGCTCCTATATGTTGACTAGTAACGATGTCTACTTATTTTAAACTGGTAGTCACTTAAGTTCAAACACATTCTTTAAAAAAAAAAATCTGCATTTTTACTCACCTCCCCAACATTGTTTTTTATTATGTCATGAGTGAGTGCACCCCTCCTGTCATCTCATGGTTTCTTCTTTATGTCTTTGATGTAGAATTTGGTTTTTTTTTTTTTTTTTTTTTTTGGTAAATTCAAGATCAGGTCTCAACCTGATTGCTTCTCTTCTCTTTCTACTCAATTCTATATGGATCTTTCTTACAGTCTTGATTGTACAAGAATCTTTCTGCCATTCTTCAGTTAGTTTTCAGTGAGAACTGTTCCACACATAGATGTAGTTTTGACCTGTTTATGGGGGTAGGTGAGTTAGTTCTGCATCCTCCTACTCTGCCATCTTGATCTCTTTCCCCCTTACACCTATTCTTTTAAATTTTACTATATTATAGGCTTCATAAAGACAGTGACCACAAGTAATTTAGCTGTGTGCTCCCTGTGTGTGACTAATGTGGTTCTTATCCTTAACAGGACTCAGGAAAGTTTCATTGGATTTATAAGCTCAGCCTATCTATGGGATGAAATTTAAAGAATTCATGACAAATGACTATCAACTACTTTGTCAAGCTTCTCCATTAGAAATGTTGTAAACTTCTGACATGGCTCTATTAAAAGCCTTTTATGAATGCAGTTACTCTTTCAGTTGCCTCTACTCATTCATGGTTTTACCCAGGAGAAAGTGATATGGCTAAACTTTGCAGATGGGTACACAAGGCTGGTGGTATTATAGAACACTTAAGTACATTCCCCCACTTAATTTTGTCATATTAAGTCACATCAAGGGTAGCACTGAAGGTGAAATGTTAAGCAGCTGTTTATGTTATGTAGGGTTTGGATTTAGTTTCACCATCAACTAGCTAGTATGCTTCCCCTACTTTAAACACTCAACCTCTCAGCCTTTAACCAGAGCTTTCAGTCATTAGAATGGCCCCTCTTGGGTCCATATTCAACCTTGATCCTAGCATCTGATCCTCTGTTTCAAAGGAGTTAGTTTTGTTCCATAAAATCTAATTGTCTCTTCTCACCCTCAAGTGCAGATAGAGATTACTGTCACCAATTTTCAAATCTGTTATATTTTGCTCTTCAATCCACAAATAATCACTTCTTTTTATCATTCCTTTTATTTCACAAACAAAGTTTATTTTGTAAACTTCTGAGAATGAAACAATAGAAACTGTCACATATGCATTTTTAAGAGAATAAATATTTTAGATATCCTTGCTGGAGGCCAAGAATTATGTCTTGTCAACAGTATTTCATGGGCAGGTCATCCAGCCAAGCCACAAGCAAGTCTTTCCTCATAGGTTTCACCCTGTTACATTATGATTTATTCAAAGTAGAATAAATGAGGTTGAACTGTCCAAAATATTACATGAGCCAGTGAGAAAAAAAAATGTATCTCAAATTAGCACAAATTATCCAAATTCAAGTATGGCTTTTGCTTCTATTTTAGTGGTGTGTTATAGTGTTGATCATCTTATACTGCTCAACATATTTTGCTTGTCTTGAGCTTTGAAGTGTTACTGGAAACTATCCCAAAATGATTAAATGCATAACTATGAATATATAGCTAACTTCAACTGGGCTTCAGCACTGCTCAGCAACTCCTTTGGTTTTTAAATTCTCATTGTATCAAATTACCTACATATAACACCTGTTCCAAATGTTTTACATATTCTCAGGGCCCCCATGTATTCTTCACCTCCCATACTACAGTAACTTACCTCACTATTTACTTAACTGTGAGGCTCAAAACTCTTTAATATAAATACTCTTGACTATAACTTTAATAGGAACCTCCTCAAATTTTCTTTGCATGATTTATGCTGTTCACAAATACTCAGTTCTTCCTCCTTTGAGTCACCTGCTAGGAGTGTACTTTACCACCCTCGTTGAAGTTAGGCCGGGCATGGCCATCCAGATTACTTTGGCCGGTGAAATGTCAGTGGGTCACTTCCAGATGGAAGCTCTAGTAGTGAATGGATGGTGTGACATGCTCCCTTTTCCTCAGCCATAGCTCTTGGCACAGTTCCGGGTTCTGGCTCTTTGTCATGCTGAGTATTGAGATAGAGGTAGTTAAGGTGCCTAGGCTCCCAAATTGATCTAAAGATTCTCTGCCATCCCTATTAAAACTCAAATTCCCTTTTTGCTAAAGTGGACGAGCTAATTCTAAAATTCATACTGAGTTAAATGAGGCTCAAAATAGCCAAAACTATCTTGAATAAGAAGCACAACATTAGAAGACTCTCACTTCATTTCAAAACTTGCTTCAGAGCTATAGTAATCAAAATAATGTGGTATTGGCAAGGATAGACATACAGACCAGTAGAATAGAGTTGAGAGCCCAGAAATAAACTCATATGTCTATGGTCAATTAATTGTCAACAAACGTGCCAAGACCATTCAATTGGAAAAGAGTAGTCTCTAACATATGGAATGGGTGCTGGAACAACTGAATAGCCACATGTAGAAGAGTGATACTAGACTCTTACCTCATACCATGTATAAAACACAACTTGAAATAGACGAATAATTAAATGTAAGAGCTAAAACTATAAAACTCTTAGAAGAAAACACTGGGATAAACCTTAATGACCTTAGATTGAGCAACAGATTCTTAGATATGACCACCAAAGTACCAATGGCAAAAGAAAAAATAGATAAAATATACATCATCAAAATTAAAAGCTTGTGTATCCAAGGACACAATAAAGTGAAAAGACAGCCCACCGAATGAGAGAATATATTTGCAAATCATATATCTAATCGTGTCTAATATCCAAAAGGACTTAAAAAGACGTTTTTCTGAAGAAGTTATATAAATGACCAATCAGGGCATGAAAAGAAGCTCAGCATGGTTAGTAATTGGGAAACTGCAAATCAAAATCACAATGAGAGACAACTTCATTCCCAGTTCATACCCACTAGGAAGGCAGTAACATTAATAGTAATAAAATGGAAAATAAGAAGTGTTGTTAAGGATGAAGAGAAATTGGCACCTTCGTACTTTGCTAGTGGGAATATATATACTGGTCCAGCCGATATGGAAAGTAGTTGAGCAGTTCCTTAAAACAAACATAGAATTATCATATAACCCAACAGTTCCACTTGAGTGAAATCCAATTGAACTGAAAACAATTGTTCAAACAAAAACTTGTACGTGAATGTTCATAGAAGAATTTTTCATAATAGCCAAAAATGGAAGCAACAGAAATATTAATCAACTGGTAAGCAGATAAATGGCAACCTGTCCCAGTATTCTTGTCTGGGAAATTTCAGGAACAGAGGAGCTTGGTGGGCTACGGTCCATGGGGTTGCAAAAGAGTTGGACATGGCTTATCGACTAAACAACAAAGTGGATAGACACCACGGAATATTATTCAGTCATAGAAAGGAATGAAATGGTGATATGCTGCGACAACATGGATCAACCTTGAATATAATATGCCAAGTGAAATAAGCCAGACACAAAAGTCCATTTATTGTATAGTTCAGTTTATATGAAGTGTCTAGAACAGGCAAATTCATAAAGACAGAAATCAGATTAATGGCTTCTAGGAGTCAGGGATAAGGAGGCGTAGGGAAGTAACAGTTAATGGGCATGCGTCTTTAAAAGACAGTCTTTACAAAGCCTTGTTCTTCTGGGGGTAAACCATATGGTCTTTCAGAAGCATATTTGACTTTATTTTTAATAAATTTTTTGGACTATAATTGCTTTACAATGTTATGTTTCTACCATACAGCATGGTGAATCAGCTCTATGTATACATATATCTTCTTTTTTTCGGATTTCCTTCCCATTCACATCACACAGAGCATTGAGTAGAGTTCCCTGTGCTATATAGTAGGTTCTCATTAGTTATCTGTTTTATACATAGTATCAATAATGTATTTAAATCAAACCCAATTTTCCCAGTTCATCCCATCCATCTCTCCTTCCTCCTTGGTATTCATATGTTTGTTCTCTATATCTCTATTTCTGTTTTGCAAAGTAGGTCATCCATACCATTTTTCCAGATTCCACGTATATAAGTTAATATGTTTGTTTTCCTCTTAGTTATTTCACTCTATATGACATGCTCTAGACCCACCCACATCTCTACAAATGACCCAATTTCATTCCTTTTTATGGCAGAGTAATATATATATATATATACATGTATATGTGTGTGTGTGTATATATATATATATATATATACACATATATACCACATCTTCTTTATCCATTCTTCTGTTGATGGGCATTTAGGTTGCTTCCATGCCCTGGCTATTTCAAACAGTGCTGCAATGAACATTTGGATGCATGTATCTTTTCAAATTATGGTTTTCTCCAGCTATGTGCTCAGGAGTGGGATTGCTGGATTATATGTTATTTCTATTTTTAGTTTTCTAAGGAACCTCAATACTCTTCTCTGTAGTGGGTGAACCAGTTTACATTCCTACCAGCAGCATAAGAGGGCATCATCCATCTTTTAAGTAAAACTTTCAGTCAGGTTCGGTCCATAGCCAGGTTCATGCCCCCCAACTCCCTTCTGTTATGGTCATATCATCCTTTAAGAACTTAATAAAAATTTATCTTCTGCATAAAGTCTTTTGAAATCCCCTATATTAAATTAATTTTTGTACTTCCATCATACTTTTCATGATGTGTCCTGTTCTATGGTCATTTATTTAAGTGTATGGTTTTAGGTAGTGGAACTTGGTTCTTTTCATCTCTGTACCAATTACTGCCTAGTGTAGTGTCTAGAACACTATAATAGTGTTGAATAAATTGTATTTTCCTTTATTCTCAGAAACAATCAACTACAATATTACAGTAATAGCTGACTTTAAGTCAATGAACCATAGATACATGTAAAAATAAATTTAAGTGATTTCTAGCCATTCTTTCACAAAGTGTTCCTATGAATTCCCCGAAAGTGTAATCGATGAAGATCCGTGTGTTTTAGTTTCTGATTGATCAACTGTTTGGGTCTAACACTGCTCTTTGAAGATAGAATTATAGGCATAATCAAGCGAGTCAGAAAGTGTTCACATCCTTCAAATCCTTTTTACAGAAGACGAGGAAATATTGCTTCAAGAGATCTAATTTGAACACTGTGCCAGCCAAGTAGTCTTCAGAAATCTTCACAATCCATGCTTTCAAGTAATGTTATTGAGTACCTGCTGCGGAGGGTGGAGAAAACACACAAATAAGATAATTTTGGAAAGTGATTGTCGCTAGGAGGAGCACAAAGTTGGGTAAAGGAATAGAGAAAGATGGAAGAGAAGATGCACTGTCTTACGTGGTCATGAAAGTTCTGTAAATGCGACATTTAAACTGAGACCATAAAGCTTAGAAGTCAGCCATGCAAAGATCTATCAATAGAGTTGTCTTAGCAGAGGGAGCAACAGCTGTGAAGTCTTAAGGCAGGAATACTTGGCTAGTCCAGCACCAGAACAGGAGACGGGACAGCTGGAGCTTGGAGCGGGTGTGGCTCTCAGGGAGGAGGGACAGTGGGCCAGGGACAGGACTGGGTCAGGTCTTGGAGGCCACAGCGTGGTGTTTGTTGGGCTTTTATTCTCTGAACAAGAGGAAGCCACTTGAGGGGTTAACATGAATGAGAAACATGATCTGACTCATCTTCTTTAAATATCACCCTGCTACTAGGTAAAGGTGGAATTAATAGACGTGAGGAAGCAGTTAGAAGATGTGGCAGAGCGTGAAAGAGATAACGGTGGCTTAGACAGCCATAGGGCTTCCCAGGTGGTGCTAGCGGTAAGGAACCTGCATGCCGATACAGGAGACATAAAAGACGTGAGTTCGATCCCTGCGTTGGGAAGATGCCCTGAAGAAGGAAATGGCAACCCACTCCAATATCCCACAGACAGAAGAACCTGGTGGACTATGGTCCATGGGGTCACAAAGAGTTAGACATGACCGAGCATAGCATAGTCATAAATGTAAATGTGAGGATACGGTTATTAAAATTCTGAGCTTATTTTCTGATTTCTCTTTTATCCACTTCCTTCTTCATGTCTTTCTTGTTCTTGTCTTTCACTGGACTAAGAATATATAAGCTTTTGCCCTTAACAAATACCCTGAGAGTGCTTCTTTAAATACAAATACCTACGAAATTTAAACAAAAGAAAAGAAGCCTCCTTTGTCAAAGATGAGGTGTCCATAGGTTCGTGGATTTATCTCTGGGCTTTCTATTCTATTCCATTGATCCATATTTCTGTCTTTGTGCCAGTACCATACTGTCTTGATGACTGTGGCTTTGTAGTAGAGTCTGAAGTCAGGCAGGTTGATTCCTCCAGTTCCATTCTTCTTTCTCAAGATTACTTTGGCTATTCGAGGTTTTTTGTATTTCCATACAAATTGTGAAATTATTTGTTCTAGTTCTGTGAAAAATACCGTTGGTAACTTGATAGGGATTGCATTGAATCTATAGATTGCTTTGGGTAGAATAGCCATTTTGATAATATTGATTCTTCCAATCCATGAGCACGGTATGTTTCTCCATCTGTTTGTGTCCTCTTTGATTTCTTTCATCAGTGTTTTATAGTTTTCTATGTATAGGTCTTTTGTTTCTTTAGGTAGATATACTCCTAAGTATTTAATTCTTTTTGTTGCAATGGTGAATGGTATTGTTTCCTTAATTCCTCTTTCTGTTTTTTCATTGTTAGTGTATAGGAATGCAAGGGATTTCTGTGTGTTAATTTTATATCCTGCAACTTTACTATATTCATTGATTAGCTCTAGTAATTTTCTGGAAGAGTCTTTAGGGTTTTCTATGTAGAGGATCATGTCATCTGCAAACAGCGAGAGTTTCACTTCTTCTTTTCCTATCTGGATTCCTTTTATGTCTTTTTCTGCTCTGATTGCTGTGGCCAAAACTTCCAACACTATGTTGAATAGTAGTGGTGAGAGTGGGCATCCTTGTCTTGTTCCTGATTTCAGAGGAAATGCTTTCAATTTTTCACCATTGAGGGTGATGCTTGCTGTGGGTTTGTCATATATAGCTTTTATTATGTTGAGGTATGTTCCTTCTATTCCTGCTTTCTGGAGAGTTTTAATCATAAATGAGTGTTGAATTTTGTCAAAGGCTTTCTCTGCATCTATTGAGATAATCATATGGTTTTTATCTTTCAATTTGTTAATGTGGTGTATAGAAAGCCCAGAGATAAATCCACGAACCTATGGACACCTCATCTTTGACAAAGGAGGCAAGGATATACAATGGAAAAAAGACAATCTCTTTAACAAGTGGTGCTGGGAAAACTGGTCAACCACTTGTAAAAGAATGAAACTAGAACACTTTCTAACACCATACACAAAAATAAACTCAAAATGGATTAAAGATCTAAATGTAAGACCAGAAACTATAAAACTCCTAGAGGAGAACATAGGCAAAACACTCTCCGACATAAATCACAGCAAGATCTTCTATGACCCACCTCCCAGAATATTGGAAATAAAAGCAAAAATAAACAAATGGGACCTAATGAAAATTAAAAGCTTTTGCACAACAAAGGAAACTATAAGTAAGGTGAAAAGACAGCCCTCAGATTGGGAGAAAATAATAACAAATGAGGAAACAGACAAAGGATTAATCTCAAAAATATACAAGCAACTCCTGAAGCTCAATTCCAGAAAAATAAACGACCCAATCAAAAAATGGGCCAAAGAACTAAACAGACATTTCTCCAAAGAAGACATACAGATGGCTAACAAACACATGAAAAGATTCTCAACATCACTCATCATCAGAGAAATGCAAATCAAAACCACAATGAGGTACCATTACACGCCAGTCAGGATGGCTGCTATCCAAAAGTCTACAAGCAATAAATGCTGGAGAGGGTGTGGAGAAAAGGGAACCCTCTTGCACTGCTGGTGGGAATGCAAACTAGTACAGCCACTATGGAAAACAGTGTGGAGATTTCTTAAAAAACTGGAAATAGAACTGCCATATGACCCAGCAATACCACTTCTAGGCATACACACTGAGGAATCCAGATCTGAAAGAGACACGTGCACCCCAATGTTCATTGCAGCACTGTTTATAATAGCCAGGACATGGAAGCAACCCAGATGCCCATCAGCAGATGAATGGATAAGGAAGCTGTGGTACATATACACCATGGAATATTACTCAGCCGTTAAAAAGAATTCATTTGAATCAGTTCTAATGAGATGGATGAAACTGGAGCCCATTATACAGAGTGAAGTAAGCCAGAAAGATAAAGATCATTACAGTATACTGACACATATATACGGAATTTAGATAGATGGTGGCGATAACCCTATATGCAAAACAGGAAAAGAGACACAGAAGTACAGAACAGACTTTTGAACTCTGGGGGAGAACGTGAGGGTAGGAGGTTTTGAAAGAACAGCATGTATATTATCTATGGTGAAACGGACCACCAGCCCAGGTGGGATACATGAGTCAGGTGCTCGGGCCTGGTGCACTGGGAGGACCCTGAGGAGTCGGGTGGGGAGGGAGGTGGGAGGGGGGATCGGGATGGGGAATACGTGTAACTAAATGGCTGATTCATGTCAATGTATGACAAAACCCACTGAAATGTTGTAAAGTGATTGGCCTCCAACTAATAAAATAATATTTAAAAAAAAAAAAAAAAAAAGAAAGAAAAGAAGCAACAAGGAGACATGCATGTATTGAATTTTCTTAAGATCTGCTGGTCTGATTTCTTCAGGCACTGGACATGTGAACCAGAGATTATTTTCATGACTGGATTACAACCTCATAAAATAAAGGCACACCTACCCACACAGTCACTTTTTCTGTGATTACATCTTACTTATAGCTTACAATTAAAAGACTATTCTTTAATTGTGTTAACTGTGGATGTTTGTCATCGAAAGCAGAAAAAGAAAACAAAAAACATCTAATTTGTTTCAACAGCTTTGCTATTTGGCACATTTCTGAAATCCACATATGGTAATGTTTCTGTTAATTGCTTAATACTAGGATACTTGTCAGAACCAAATACTTTTGTAATTAATTATTTAAAACACTTCAAGCGCTAAAGCATGAGTAGAAGCATGAGTGATTTGAAAACTTTCCTGTGGTGTTATTCTCATTTTTTTATCAGTACAGTTGAATAATAATTAAACTATTATTTAGTTTAATAAATAAATAAATAAAAGAAACTATTTAATAACACATTTAAATAGTCTACCAATGTACAAAATGATTATTCACTATGATAAAGAGAATGTATTAGCAAACTAAACACATTTTAAGCATTTTCCATGTGTCGAAGACAGTGTAACTAGGGAAAGACATAACAAATACACGAAAGTTTGTTAGCCTAGAGTATATGACACAATTATTTCCAGCAATAATATTTTTTCAATGCAATAGTCCAATTTTGGTGAAACATCAATTACAATGATCAACATTAAATCTGAGATTCTCACGCTCTCACATGCCCTCTGCCCACGTTCTCCTCAGCCAATGCAGTTACCACCTCAGACAGATTAGAGAAGAAAATCTCACACAGCAAATACAGTGGCTCTGACCCTCACACTGATGATTTTCCTGGATATGACCACTCTCCCCACACCGTACCCCACATCTTAGCTGTTTCTTGAGGTTGTGCACAGTATTCTTCTTAGCTGTGGTGACGTAGCCTGAGTCTCTTACGCTCAAGATCTTCACGAGGATGTCTGCAAGCCTCCATAACAAGCAGTTGATCACCATCGGTAGTGAAAAGTTGGGATTTCTAAAGGCTTTCTTGTGACCTCCCTTTCTAGGTATAGAAGCCTGTGGCACTGATAAGAGCAGTTAAAGCTTGGCCATTCAGCATGATGTTGGTGAGGAGCCTGTAATGTCTGAACACTGCTGTCTGACATATTACTGTATGTCTGCTGCCGAGGCTGCCTGAGTTCAGAAAGAAATCCCAGCCCTGGCATCCACACAGAGAAAATGAAAATAACTATTCCATCACCCAGCGAATGCAGATTGGCAGACATGATGATGAACAAGTCTGGCGCATCCATTTTCTACCACAGATGATTCTAACTGAACCTTTAGCAGATGTGTATACTTCATGAATTAATTCACAAATATAAGTTTAACCAAACTTCCTAGGTGGCTCAGCAATAAAGAATCTGCCTGGATTGCAGGAGATGCAGGTTCAATCCCTGGGTTGGGAAGATCCCCTGGAGAAGGAAATGGCAGCCCACTCCAGTACTCTTGCCTGGGAAATCCCATGGACAGAGGAGCCTGGTGGGCTACAGTCTACAGGGTTGCAAAAGAGTCGGACACGACTTAGCAACTAAGAAACAAAGAACTGGCCCATCCATTTTCTGCTGCAAATGATTCTAATTGAACAGCTAGCAGATCTGTATACTTCATTAATTCACAAGTATAAATTTAACCTGGGAAATAGATACAGCTCATAGCCATTTGATATCCCTGATAAACTGGCTACCTTCTGCCTTAAAGTCTATGTGACTGATGATGATATAGCTACCTCACCTTTCCTATAATGAAGCATGTTTGCCTGATATATCTTTTTTTTTTTTACATGTTTACTTTTGGTCTCCTCCTGGCTTTATGTTTTTGTAAATACCATATAGACGGGTGTTTCTTTATCCAATCTGACAATCTCTTAAGTGGTGAATTTAGTTCATTTGCATTTGCTGTGCTTGCAGATATTTTTGGTCTTTACTCTCTTCCTTTTTTTAATTTCAATTCTCTTTACCTTTCCTACATTTCTTGCTTTTATGCCCTTATTTCTTGCTTTTTTAATTGTGACTTGAACCAGCATTCATTGTTCTCCATAACAGGAACTTTCTCATGCTCTCATCATCTTTCATACCCCACATGCCCATTATCTTGCTGATTATCTAGACTATTAATCGAATTATTATGGGAATACTTCTTTAGTTTCTTTCTTTGCTTTCAACATTAGAAAAAATAATATAAATTATTTTAAGATTTCTGACTACCTTATATCATATCTCCTTAATATTTCTGTCTCTTCCTGTGTGAGAACTTCTTTCTAAAGAGTTTTCACTGTGAGTCATTCTATAGCAGATTTTTGAGGCATTGTATGCTAAAATATTTTTATACATTTACATTTGAATAACAATTTATACGTATTTAAATATTGCTCTATTGTCTTCTTGATATCAGTGATATGCAGAAGTCTGGCATCAGTTTTGATTCTTATTTCTTTGTAGGTGATTCCTCTTTGCTCTAAAGGCTTTCATAATATTTTCTTTTTCTTTTTCTTTTTTTTTTTTTGTTTTCCCTGTCCTCCTCTTCCTTTAAATCCTCCTCTTCTCCACATTCTGAGATTTCACTAATATTTGCCTAAGTGTGTTAATTTTTCCTTCTTTCTCCTCCTTGGCAACTATGAAAACTTTTCATCTTAATTTGTTCACCTTCCTTATTTTAGAAAATATTTGTACTGCTCCATTTTTACTTCTCTCTAACCTCCTGTTACCTGGATGTTGGTATTTCTCCTCACCACATTTTTACCTTGCCTTTTTAATGTATAGATTTTTCATCGTTCCTTCGTTGTTCATCTATATATATTTGAAATATATATGATATCATTTTGTAATATCTTTATAAATATGTGCTTAGAGGCATTGGAAAAGTCTGAATGGATATACTCTTAGTAAAAATCATCAGAGTGGGTTTAAAAATCAGAAGAGACCCTCACTTTTTGCTTTATATGTATTTAAATTGTTTGAATGGTTTCTAAGTATTTATTTTGTGGCAATTGATGAATCCAGACAAAAATGGAGAGGGTAGATTCTTATAACCAGACTGAGTAGAAAATTTAGATGTCTTCTTATGTATTCTTTCTATATGTTTTATATATTGTGCATGTCTCTTTTCTGTCCTTTTTCTATAAAAGCAAAAACTCCCTGTACTCTATCCTGAGAAATTCAGTTTTTGATCATTTTTATTGGGCAAGTAATATCAGTAATCAATAAAGAACACCTCAGCAAATTAATGAGTACGTGAAATAAAAGTTAGGAAGCTTTATTAAATAAAATGATGATTTTCTTCTTTGATCGGATATGTATTTATTCCAAACTGAAGGTCAATCTACCTCCTAAATGAAGCAAAAACCCCGTGCACATCATTATTGATGCACTAGTATGGAGAAATCCTTCTAGATACTACCAATTTCTCCTCCTTTCCTATAACTTCCTTAGAGGAAAGTTGGAAATCCATAAAATTACACAGTCACATTTCTCTAGATATCTCACATCTGTAAAGGTGTAGGTCTCTGAATTCCAGAAAGCTTGTATTCACAGCTATTCATAGAAAATGAATTGCTTGCAGAAATAAAAGCAGAATTATTTTTTCAATAACATAAATTTGGAAAAGTAACAACCAGTTGTCCAAGTATCTGTTGAAAGGAGGTCTGTTATTTCTCCGGCAATTTTAATGCAGGTGGTATCATGTGACGTTAATAAAATTGTTGGAACTGGTACACTTATTATTGGTTGGTAATTTGTTCATGATCATAAACCAATGGCAACCAATCAATCTTATGAGATCTGAAAGCTCTTTTACACTAAAATGCTGTTTTTAATGATCCATAAAAAATGGCATTGCTTATTTGCCTAAAGGGAATGTTTATTAAAATCCACAGCCTATTGAATTTAGGAGAGTTGGCGAGACACTATCCTAATATAGCGCCTTCAAGAGCAGGGCATCTTGTCAACATAGTTCTGGATGCAGTATTATTCAAAGCACAAACAACTGATTTTTCTAGTTCATTTGTCATTATACCTGACTCTTAAAACATGCTTTTGCTTTCAGGTATGTAACACTGGCAATGTATTCAAGTAAAAGTATTAATAGGTGTAAATGAAAATGCATTGTGTGGAATACTAAGGCAAACAGCAGTGCAGAGTTTAGACTTAGCGAGAACTGGGTTCATATCCTAGTTCAACCACTGACTGAAGTGAAATTTACTTAACTTCTCTGAGCATCAGCTTCTCATATATAATCCAGAGATAACAATACTTGCTCCCTAGAGTGGTAGAGGATAAATGAAATTATGTTTATAAATGCTTGGCACATGCTAGATACTCCAAGCATGGTAGTAATTATTATCCTGTCTCTTGCCAGCTTTGCCTTTCTTTATGACTTGCCAACATGTACAAAGACTCTGCCAGCTTTTCCCTTACACCTTCTTCTTTAAACCAGCCTTCACTCTCCTAAGAAAGACAGGATGCGGAGTGAGTGAAATCCACCACTTGTTTGACTTTTATTGGAATATGGCACCTGCATTCACTTGTGAGGGCAGTTCTAATGCTCAGAGAACACGGACTTCAGCACCGAGAATGAGCCATGTCCAGCATGGCATCCAGAGAAAGACAGTGAGTTTCAGGGCAGGCTGTCCTACTTTTCCACTGGCTGGTCATCAGCAAAATTCCTACCTGCTGGAGTGTGAAATAGAGGAAAAGGTAAAATCTTTAAGGTCAATGTGGCTCAATTCCAAGGAAAAACAGAAAAGCCTGTTTCTTTTCTATATTTATTTATTTTAGAAGGAAACATGAAATAAGGCTTTATTTTTGCATTACTGAATGCAGCCTAATGTACTGCCTGGCTGTGGCTCTGGGATGTTATGTTTTGTTCACAGGAGCCCTGAGGGAAAACAGAACTCATTCCTTTCCATGGGTACACCTTCCTATTTAAGGCAAAAACAACTAATCCTTGTGAAATACCTCAACTGTAAGATTAATTTAGGAAGCCAAACTGTCTCAGTACTTAAGTTTAGTCACTGCCTGTTTGAATGTGTGTGTGTGTATGTGTCCATATTGTTTCAAACAAGTTAAAAAGGAAAATGCAATTTTTCCATTTTAACTCCTTTTTTTGGTATTTTGTAAAGACCCAACTAACTATTGCATTTCATGGAAAGTGTACCATGAAAGGCTTATTATTAAGAGCTATTTCTGCCAAAACTGAGAAAATATTTTTACTAAATGCATAGTAGAAAAACTGCAACTCTAGAAAATAATGCTTATAATAAATGCATATCCTGATTTATCAAGACTTGCTCTCTACGAATGGATTTGCTAGAGACACAATGAGGTACAATTAACATGGATAATCAACAAGAACCTCCTGTATATCACAGGAAACTCTACTCAATGTTCTGTGACGACCTATATGTGAAAAGAATGTGGGAAAAAAATTAGATATATGTATAACTGAATCACTTAGCTAAACATCTGAAACCAAAGTAACACTGTGAATCAGCTATACTCCAATATAAAATAAAAGAGTTTTTAAATGACCAAAGGTCTACTTTGAGGGTTACCTTGGCCCTGTATCCTGATCTACTTCACTAAGAAATCTCAGGATATGACCCTACTTAGCTCTGGGATGATTCAATGAAGAAAGATAAAAGTGAAGACATAATTTACCACATTACATTGCAAGAGAGGAAAATCAGCAGTCTTAGAAAAAAGAAAAATTCAGTATCCATTCATGATTGAAAAAATTAATTCTTAAAAAATAAATGAATAAATAAATTCTCAACAAGGTAGGTCCAGAAGAAAACGTTCTTAACTAACAAAAAATATCTACAAAAACCCTCTACCAACATCACAGGTTGAAAGTGTGTCCATGACTATCAGTGACAAACCAAGAGAACCTATTGCCCCACTCCCTTCAGCATGGTACTGGAGGTACTAACAAGCATATCAAAACTAGAGAAATAAACAGAATATGTAAGGATCTGAAGGCAAGAAACAAAGTATTCTTTACTCGCAGGTATTATGGTTGAATTCATAGAAAGTTAAAAAAATTCCCCTGAAAAAACTGAATTAATGACAGTTTTTCAAAATACTAGATTAAATATACAAAAATCAAATATACTTCTATATACTAATAAACAGGCTAATAATTTTATAATGGTGTTATATATTATTTTAGTATGGTATTAACAATATCAGATACACATATATTACTTATTTTATGCCAAGGATTGTTCTACAAGGTTATGTCATAGTTTTAAAATAATGTGTAAAATCATTGGTCCTCCTCTCTGTATCCCCTTCCCTTAAATGTGGACTGGACAAAGCAGTTCATTCTACTGAGTTGAATGAGGCAGAAGTGATGCTATGTGATTCTGAGACTAAGTCATAAATGGGCCAATTTCTGCCAAGCTCTTCCCCGCTATCATTTTCTCTGGGGGAAACCTAGCCACTGTATCATAGGATATACCAGCATCAGTGGGAGAGACCCACAGAAAAAGGGACAGAGGCCTCCTGTGCATCAATTTGCCAGCCAGTGTAGCCCTAAAATCCTTTTTATATTTTATTGAATTTTAGTTGATTTACAATGCTGTTGTACAGAAAAACGATTTAATTTCTGCTGAAAAGAGAAATGATTTAATTTCTGCTGTACAGAAAAACGATTCAGTTATACCTATTTTTTTCATATTCTTTTCCATTATGGTTCATCATAGGATATTGAATATAGCTCCCTGTGCTTCACAGTAGGGACCTTGTTGTTTATCAGTTCTATATATGTTAGTTTGCATCTGCTAATCCCCAACTTCTAATCCTCCACTCCCCCAACCCCCTCCCTCTCGGCAGGCTCAAGTCTGGGAGTCTGTTTGTGTTTCATAGATAAGTTCATTTGTGTCATGTGTTAGATTCCACATGTAAGGGATATCACAGGATATTTGTCTTTCTGACTTACTTTGCTTAGTGTGATCATCTCTAGGACCATCCATGCTGGTGCAAATGGTATTATTTCATCCTTTTTTATGGCTAAGTAATATTCCATTGGTATATATATATGGAGCATATGCTCTTTATCCATATATCTGTCAGTGGACTTTTAGACATGTTTCCATGTCTTGACTGTTGTGAATAGTGTTGCTATGAATGTAGGGGTGCATGTATCTTTTCAAATTATAGTTGTGTCTGAGTATATGCCCAGGAGCAGATGGCTGGATCATAAGGTAGCTCTAATATTATGTTTTTGAGGGACTTCCATATTGTTTTCCGTAGTTAGCCCCCAAATCTTGATTGCCAGACCATCAGAAACCTTGAGTCAGGTCTCCCAGCCAAGTCCCTCCCATTTTCTTGACCCATAGAAACTATGAGTGATAATAAAAACTTACCACTTTTTGCTGGGAAAACTGGTCAACCACTTGTAAAAGAATGAAACTAGAACACTTTCTAACACCATACACAAAAATAAACTCAAAATGGATTATTAAAAAAAAAAAAAAAAAACTTACCACTTTTTAAGCCACAGAATATTGCAATAATTTGTAACAAAGCAATAGATAACAATACACATTGTGTGATCCTTACAACATCTAAGATAGAGACAGTTACTATAGTCAGTGTACAGACAAGCCAGCCAAGGCAGAGAGAGCTCAAGTAGCATCTTCAAGGTTACACAGTGGAGATGTGTAACAAGCAGAGATGGGACTCAAGCACAGTCCATCAGCTCCCAGGTATATGCTTATAAGTGCGATACTATACTATATCATGCTTCTCCCCAAATTCTCAAGCATACTTCTTATGTCATTCAGTTCTCCTTTGCATTTATATACCTAACTTCTGCAGATTCCCAGCCACCTAATCCAACTGAGCTAAGTGGTTCTCTAGATCTATAAAGCTACTGTCAGCTAGAGCCTCTCATTTCTCTTGCTTGGGTCTACCTTGCCTGGACCCCACATCATCCTCTTTGTTCTGAGAATAAAATATCCTCTTCTCCATGATGAATAAAAGACAATACTGATTGTTCTTTAGCTCAAAAACTCAAGTCATAAACAGAATAACTCAGAACAGATTTAAACCTATACCATTCAATCAGTGGTAGCTTCATTTAAGTACTCAGGCCTCTCATTGTTGGCCGGTCAGCAGGGGCTCCAGTTCAGCTTGCCTATGGACGTGAGCCGGTCCCTAAGCTCCACCTTCCTCAGGGTCTACATTAAGTCTGCTCTTTGCTGTATGTAGAGACTTCATTCCACATCCACAGTTCTTACTTGCTAAGTAATAAATCCAGCTTCTTTGCTTCAAATATATGTAAAGGGTAGTCTTTTCCTTCAATGCTTTTCATCCTCTTGAATTGCCAGAGTAAATTTTAAAATAACTCTCAACAAGAGTATGTGCAGAAAAACTTTCAGAGTCATCACTTGTCTGAATATTCCTTCTTCCTGACTTCTTATTTGATTGATAGTGTGCCTGGGGATAGAATTTGAAGTCAAGTATCTCATTTTTCCTCAAATTTTGAGGAGATTAAATCCAGGGGTTGCTAGTGACAACTCCAATGCCAGTATAATTCATGTTCCTTGGGAAGTGATTCTTCCCCTCTGAAAATTTTTAGGATCTTCTCTCAATTTTGATGTTCTGAAATTTCAGAAGTGGTTTTTAGATACCAGGCTTCTTTCATTTTTTACCAACCATACTACCTATTTTGTGATCCCCTGGAATCTGATGACTTATGTCCTTCTTTTGTCTTCATATATCCCATCTTTTTCCTCTTCTGTTTACATTCCAGCAAATTTTCTCAAATTTATTCACCAGTCCTTCTGCTGAAAGTTTTAATGTTTATGATGATTAATTGTATGTGTCAACTTGGCTAGGCCTGAGTAACCAGTTATTTGGTCAAACCATAGTCTAGGTGTTGCTGTTAGGTATTATTTTTAAATGAGATTAACATTTAAACCACAGACTTGAGTAAAGCAGATTGCCCTCCGTACTGTCAGTGGGTCTCCTTCCGTCAGTTGGAAACCTTAAGAAAAAAAGCCTGAAGTCCTCTAAGGAAGAGGGAATTTTGTCTTCAGACTGTCTTTGAATTCAGCCTGTAACATCAACTCTTCCCTGGATCTTTAGCCTGCTGTCCTAGGCTGAAGATTTTGGATGAGCAAGTCTCCACAATTGTGAGTCAATTCCTATAAATAAATCTCCCTCTCTCTCCCTCCTGACTCCATCTCTTCACGACCCTTTTTGCTGTTTTGGTTATTTTCTCTCTTTTATGCTGCATTCTTCTCTTATAACTGTGGTTCTTAGTTGCCCATTTGCATTTATGAAGGGAAAAATGAAAGAAATTGGTGAGTTTCTAATGAGTATATTTATTATTTTTTACTCTCCAAAAGAGCTGAGCACAAGGATGTAGGCAGTGGCTCCTTCTCGGAGGCATATGGGTATTTGATACTGTGTACCTCCTCCATCTCTGCCTCTTCTACACTGGGACAACTCAGTACATTTCCCTAGAGTGAGAGGAGAAGGGGTCCTCTGACTGACCATGAGGATGCATCCTCAGAGGATTTTGCTGTCTTTGTTACAGATATTGACTTTTGTAGTTAAAAAGCAGAGAGGATGAATTTTAAATTATCAAACTGTGCTATAGCAACATTTCCTTGAGGCAATGAGTATTTCTTTTTTTTTTCTTTGTTTTTTTTTTTGGCAATGAGTATTTCATGGCCTATTTTTTAATTTAATTTTTATTTTTTATTGGAATATATTTGATTTACAATGTTCTGTTAGTTTCAGGTGCACAACAAAGTAATTCAGTTATACATATACGTATATCCATTCTTTTTCAGATTTTTTTCCCATATAGGTTATCACAGAACATTGAGTGAAGTTCCTTGTGCTATACAGTAGGGCTCTGTTGATAATCTATTTTATATATAGCAGTGTGTGTCCCCGGCACCTCCAGCAGTTTTGGGCTTTCCTGGTGGCTCAGAGGTTAAAGCGTCTGCCTGCAACGCGGGAGACCTGGGTTCGATCCCTGGGTCGGGAAGATCCCCTGGAGAAGGAAACAGCAACCCACTCCAGTATGCTTGCCTGGAGAATCCCATGGACGGAGGAGCCTGGTGGGCTACAGTCCACGGGGTCGCAAAGAGTCAGACACGACTGAGCGGCTTCACTTTCACTTGCTTTCAGGGTGTGTATGTAAACCCCAAACTCTGACTTATCCCTACTCCCCACAGTTTCCCTTTGGTAACATAAGTGGTTTTTGAAGTCTGTGAATCTGTTTCCTAAACAAGTTCATTTGTTCATTCCACAGACATTTGTCTTTGTGTGGTTTACTTAGTATGATAATCTCTAGGTCCATCTATGTTGCTAAAAATTGTATTTTTTCATTCTGTTTTATGACTGAGTAAAATACCATTGTATACATGTACCACATCTTTATCCATTCATCTGCTGATGGACATTTAGGTTATTTCCATGTCTTGACTATTTACAGTAATGCGCAGTGAGCCTTGGGGTGCATGTATATTTTCAAATGATGCTTTTCTCTGGCTATATGCCCAGGAGTGGGCATTATGGCCTATTTTTCATGTCAACAGCCAAGAACCATAAAGTATTTTGGGGAGCAGTGGCAATAAAACCCACTAATATTTTATAAGATCAAAACATCCTAACCACAGCACACATCAGAATAAAATAGAGATGGTCCAGTGTTTTCCAAACTACTGCACAATTGCCCTCATCTTACACGCTAGCAAAGTAATGCTCAAAATTCTCCAAGCCAACCTTCAACAGTGCATGAACCATGAATTCCAGATGTTCAAGTTGCATTTAGAAAAGGCAGAGAAACCAGAGATCAAATTGCCAACATCTGTTGGATCATTGAAAAAGCAAGAGAGTTCCAGAAAAACATCTACTTCTGCTTTATTGACTATGCCAAAGCCTTTGACTGCGAGGACCACAACAAACTGTGGGAAATTCTTAAAGAGATGAGAATACCAGACCACCTGACCTGCCTCTTGAGAAATCTGTATGCAGGTCAGGAAGCAACAGTTAGAACTGGACATGGAACAACAGACTGGTTCCAAATTGGGAAAGGAGTATGTCAGGCTGTATATTGTCACCCTGCTTATTTAACTCGTATACAGAGTACATCATGAGAAATGCTGGGCTGGATGCAGCACAAGCTGGAATCAAGATTGCCAGGAGAAATATCAGTAACCTCAGCTATGCAGATGATAGCACCCTTATGGCAGAAAGCAAAGAAGAACTAAAGAGTCTCTTTATGAAAGTGAAAGAGGAGAGTGAAAAGTTGGCTTAAAAAAACTCGACATTCAGAAAATTAAGATCATAACATCTGGTCACATCACTTCATGGCAAATAGATGGGGAAGCAATGGAAATAATGAGAGACTTTATTCTGGGGTGCTCCAAAAGCACTGCAGATGGTGACTACAGCCATGAAACTAAAAGATCTTGCTCCTTGGAAGGAGAGACATTACTTTGCCAACAAACGTCCTTCTAGTCAAATATGGCTTTTCCAATAGTCATGTATGGATGTGAGAGTTGGACTATAAAGAAAACTGAGCACTGAAGAATTGATGCTTTTGAGTTGTGGTGTTGGAGAAGACTCTTGAGAGTCGCTTGGACTGCAAGGAGATCCAACCAGTCCATCCTAAAGGAAATCAGTCCTGAGTATTCATTGGAAGGACTGATGTTGAAGCTGAAACTCAAATACTTTGGCCACCTGATGCGAAGAACTGACTCATTTGAAAAGACCCTGATGCTGGGAAAGATTGAGGGCAGGAGGAGGAGGGGACGACAGAGGATGTGATGGTTGGATGGCATCACCGACTCAATGGACATGAGTTTGAGTAAACTCTGGAAGCTGGTGATGGACAGGCAGGCCTGGAGTGGTGCAGTCATGAAAAGTTGGACATGACTGAGCAACTGAACTGAACTGAACTGTGTGTATTTCACTTCACCTTTCTGGCATCTAGTTCTTCCAATGCTGCTTTAAAAAAAAAAAAAAAAATCCCTGTTTGTGAAACTTGCAATTGTAATGCTAGTGCTGGTCACTTTCTGGCCAGACTTATGGTGACAATAAACTATTATTCAAGCTTGATTTTGCCTTACTGAAAATGCAAGAGCATCATCCAGTGGCAAAATTGTAACTGCAAAATTTTCAATTTATATAGACTGGATAACTACTTCAGCATAGAAGAAAATATATATTTTCCCATTCTGTTTCCCTAATGAAACTTGCAGACAAAAATAGTAGGAAATTTGATTACTGCTTATATCTCAGTTTATATTGAAACTTACAGGCCCAGTATTTCCTTGGTGTCCTAGATCTGTCTCCTGAAGACTCATGCTTTCAAGACTTAAAAGAATTAAGAATGAGCTGGTGTTTCTTAGTTATGTTGGTCATAACTAAATTCTGAAAGCCAGAACTGTAACAGAAGGCTGCAAGGAGCCTGGCATAGTCCATGGGGTCACAGAGTCAGATACGGCTGAGCAAGTAACAAAGACACTAACCCTTCTAAAGAGCTGTTATTCATTCTCCTAAAAACAACTTCTTGGCATGTCCCTCAGGACACTCAAAGTGAAGCACAAAGCCACTTTAAGCAATATGACTTGTTTTAAGCAAACTTAATGGTCCTTAGCACCAGAGGTTATTTCTGTAAGTCTCCTATTAAAGAACATAGTTTTGAGGGTCCGTGTATGTGTATGTGTACATACAAACATTTAAAAATTCTCTATCACTATTGTTGGTATAACTACTGGCATTTTAAAGTTTTATTTTGGTATGTTTAACATAATTATAAGAAATATTTTATAAAATCTTTTACAGTGGGATTCTGCTGGGAAATACCATTGAGCTAAAAAAATCACCAGGCATTAAAAAGAAAATATACATGGTTTCTCCCCAAATTTTCACTAGCCTCGCTGGAATCTAACAGTGGTTTCTTTCTCCTAAACTCTCTAACTTAAAAGGAAAAAGCATGCACAGAACCATTTGAAACTCATACAGTTTTCTAAGTTTCACCATCAAATTCCAGCATGCTGGGAATGTTTATAGTCGCTAAGTACTGGGTCACCATTTTGGTAGAAGTTTAAGGACTGGGAGCAAGATATTTTTGGCAAAGCCTGTCTGTTTCTCCGAGACTTGTCCTCTGATTTTCCTTAGTAACTTGAGTGTAGCAGGAAAGAAATCTTAGAACTGCTGGGATTGCAGAGTAAGGACTAAAGCATAGGAAATACTACAAATATCTATTCTAGCCAGCTAATTATCGTAAATATTTTTTAAAAACTGTTCTACTGTTGTAATTTCATGTTTTAAAGCATAATGTAATTATCTAGAAGATTCTAGAACAATTAGTTCTTGAGAAGATTCAGCATAGGTTTGAGCCCTCATCTTCTCTTTCAGTTACCCCTGATGCTCATGTCTTAGGCCAAGAATAAATAATACCCACATTTCAGTAAAAACTTGTTCAAAAACAGGCCTGTGAACTTTTCACTCTTCTTTTTAGATAGGCCCATTATATTGGGAAAATTCTGGGTAGATGAATTCATGAATGATGTCATTGTTATTCGGTCACTCAGTTGTGTCTGATTCTTTTCAAACCCATGGACTGCAGCACACCAGACATCCCTGTCCTTCACCATCTCCTGGAGTTTGCTTAAACTCATGTCCATTGAGTCGGTGATGCCATCCCATCATCTCATCTTCTGTTGCCCCCTTCTCCTGCTGCCCTCAATCTTTCCCAGCATCAGGGTCTTTTCCAATGAGTCAGCTCTTCACATCAGGTGGCCAAAGTACTGGAGTTTCAGCATCTGCATCACTCCTTCCAATGAATATTTAGGATTTATTTCCTTTGGGATTGACTGGCTTGATCTTGCTGTCATTCCATGAACAGAATGAAAAGGGGAAAATATATGAAAGACATAGGAACCCCATCATCTTCATCTGGATCTTATGTAATTCTGGTCTTTACTTGCCTTTTCATCTTCTTTCTTTTGGAAAATACTTGAGATATTTATTTGCACACAAAAATGATACATCAGCTATGAAGCTAATGTTCACATTTGTGACAGCCAGTCTTCCACATGATTCCTATTATGAATGAAACCCTCATATCTCCTAAAGTTGCTGGGGTGTCAATTTTTCTATTGTAGACTCTCAGTAGTTCAGGCCAGAATACATAACAGCGTGAATTGCGAGGAAAGAAATACATTCTCTTCTTGTTAGTTTCCAAGTTGGAAAGAAAAAGAACATTAAATACTTGTGACCTTCAATTAATTACAAAATCACTGGAAATAGAATAGGATTAAAATTACTGCTATGTTCTTGTCCATTGCTATAACGTGAAACAGACACACATGCTCCACGTTGTTAAGAAGAGGTGGGAGTCTCATGGAATTTCACATGACTCTGCTCCACATCATTACCTCCAGCTTCCCTTCCCCTAGTCACATTACTTTTGTGCTTAGCTTGACGTTTCCCCATTTTCACAGAGAATCGCCTGACCCAATCCTTTTGTTTCTTCCTCCTTTGTAAATCCGCCTGAAAGAATATATACTTATTTACCACACTATGAGTCTTTCACTATGTTCTTTTTTAGAAAGTTTTGTCCCTTACTTTCCTACCAAAAATGGGACTATTGGCTGAACTAGTGGGCTGTTTGGTGCAATAAAGAGCAGTTAGCATATAACAGTCTGTTGTAATCCCATTGCAAGGACTCAGGGAGATTTCATTTCATAAGAGCAATTGCAACATATAGCATTTAATATTTTGATTTTTTTGGTTCACCATGATATAAACTAATTTATTAGCATTTATATACTTAGAGGAACCTGTAGAGATTAATTTTGGAAATTACTCTTTGAAGTAATAAAGCATACATTAGTATGGCACTATTTTATATCCTTACATCTTTTCCTTAGGTATTTGAGAATTTTTTCCTGTGGGTCACTTAATTAATGTCCATAAACTTCTTATTTGTCAGTTATTTACTGAGTAGCTACTATGTGCTATGCATTATCTTACTTATGCTGTAAAATATAAAGCAAGTATTCTTCCTCTAAATCATGAAGTAGTTAGCTGAGAAATTGTATGTAAAATAAGAGATGCATAGAGTCAGTCATATACAAGACAAAAAAGGTACATAAAGAAGTTCTGGGTATAACGCTGTATGGTGAGTGCCAGAATAGCTGACGGATGAGCTTATTGGGATGAATTTTTATATTGAAAACATTTTAATAAGGGTATTGGTCTAAAAGAAAAAAAAAATTGTTCCAAAACTCTTCGAAGCCTGAAATTGCTGAGACCACCTAAGAAAAATCACAATTCTCCATGGCCTTTCTTGGAAATCTGGTAAAGTGCAGACTTTGATGAAATATCTTTGGCAATGTTGATGACAGAGGCAATTTTTCAAGTTGAACTAGAGATGAATCAGATTAAAAATAAATAAAGCGTGTGTGCCAAGATACCCAGGCCAAACTACCCACTTCCATGTGCAAACAATAGGATAGGCACAGTAGATTTTGTTTTTCAAACTGTTAATTGAATTGACATTATAGAAGACCTCATTAGCTATGTCTTGTTATTCAAAAAATATTTAAGGGCACCAAAAAATATGAAAATTGAACAAGGGGAAAATGCCTAAATAAATACCTACATGCTTCTTTTACATTTTCAAACTCAGGGATGTAAATATAACTCGTTGCAATGGGATGATACCTAATTTTAATGAATCTTAGTTAAGGTTTCACAGTTTTTGGTCAAATGTTCCGACCATCTGCAAGATAACTTGTACTAAAAATTTTGGCCAGTAAGCATCCTTACACAATAGCTTCCCAAATTATGGGTTTTATTAATACTTCGTATTATATGTTGCACATTCTTTTCTAATTACTTCCCTGATTATATACATTAGAGTCTCTTACACATTCACCAGAGGAAGTATAATTTGAACTGAAACCTGGCAAATGAAAGATGGAAAATAGCCAAACAAAAGAGAAAATGTACTTGACAAAGAAAATGGCATGCATAAAGGAAACAGAGGACATGGAATATAACAAGAAAGTGAGATTATAGTTAAACACTATGGACTATGGTGGTGGTGGTAGGTCAGTCGCTAAGTCGTGCCCGACTCTTTGTGATCCCATGGACTATAACCTACCCGGCTCCTCTGTCCATGGGATTTCCCAGGCAAGAATAGTGGAATGGGTTGTCATTTCCTTCTCCAGGTGATCTTCCCAACACAGGAATCGAACCCAGGTCTCCTGCATTGCAGGCGGATTCTTTACCATCTGAGCTACAAGGGACGTCACCTACTACTGGACTATAGAGTTAAAAAAAAAAAAAAAAGATTCTGGATCCAGCTGAGCATCAAGGAGAGAATGTAGAGATATTTATAAGACAAGTCAGGGAGTTGGAATTTTATCTTTTTAACCATTGGTTTTCTTTTAAGTGACATGAGTAGGTATGTATTTTTAAAAGACCATCCTGGATGATGTGTGGAAAATGCACCTAATGGGAAAATGGTAGATGCGCAAATGGTAGTTAAGAAAATAATGAAGGTAGTTCCCCAAACTGGGGCAGCTAGAATGTCATCTCTATATTTTTTCTTCCTTCCAGTGGGTGAACAACTGGAGCTTGGAACAACTCAGCTCTGACCATGGAAACCACAGCAGTACCCTATGAAATGATGAGGCAGTGACTAGGAAGAAACCTCGGTCCCTGTAGCAAAGCTCCCACCACCAAAGTATTTACCTTAGACTATTACATGACACTGAAAAAGATTTATTTTTTTCTTTAAGTGACTGGACTTTGCAGGTCTCTTTATTATATTAGCTTGATATTCACCCTTACAAATACTACAGTAGAAGTGATTGCTCAAGGAAAGTATATGGAAAGAAGTAAGAGAATCCACACATCTCAATATTCAAGGAATGAGTAGATGAAAAAGAACATCGAAGGACAGTGAGTTGTTAGTAAGGTAAGAAGAAAACTTATTAGTAGAGGCTAGAGGTAGAGTATGTTTCAAGAAGAGTGTCAAATACTAAATCATAAGGCAAAATAGGAACTGAACAGAGTTCATTGGCTTTGGAAATTAAAAAGGTAATTGATGACTCTAATGATAGGACGGAAGTGATGTGACAGAGTTCTGTATATTATCAAAAGAGGTATAGTGAGAGACACAGGAACAATGATAGGACGGAAGTGATGTGACAGAGTTCTGTATATTATCAAAAGAGGTATAGTGAGAGACACAGGAACTAAGAAGCATAATGAAAAGGACGTTTGCCATGGAGATAGCTTGTGGGTAGAGAAATAATGCCGTCTCAAATGGCACAGAGAAGCTCTGGGAGTAATTGATTGATTTAACCAAAAGAAAGGAAGCTTGGGATGAGAGAGTGATGTATATGAATTTTATTTTCATCAGTTAAATTTTAGATTAAAAGAAGTTCTAAAAATGTGATATATTATTACATAACAGAATCACTTATCTCAGTTTTACCACTGTGATAAAGATACCTTTTTAAGCATCTTTTTGGAAACTTCTCCTATAATTATGCAAATCATGATTTGGTTTCAGACTTACCCTCTTATTGTAAGCAAGTATCACACTGGATGAAAAAAAAATTTCAGTTGTTTCTGGCATGACCAAAAGGCATGATGCTTGAGGAAAAAGGGAATACGAGTTTTGAGATTTACATCAGCCCACCTTTCTTGGTAGGAAAAGCATCCATCATTGCAGCAGAAGTTGATGATGCCTAAGTGGAGACAGACTCAGTGAGCTGAAGAGGAAGACACAGGAGTTTGGCTCTGCTAACGTGGTGGAAATCTGTGAGACTAAGGTGCCAAAGAGGCAAAGACTCTAGGGAGGAGGCAGTAGTCTATCTGGGCATTCCTTTCGATTCACTGGCCTGGAGAATGTGCTCTACATGGGCAGAAAAGGTTCTTTAATGTTTAGTAGTGAGAGGCTGCTACTGAAATGAAATACGAATAAAATCATGTTACATACTATGTGTGGACAGATTTATAGCAAGTATAAAAGTGTGATTGGGAAACATACATCAGTGTTTGCCTCTCATACAGGAGAAAGATGAGTAGGCTTGAGATGAATGAAAGCTGTAAGTACATTCATACCATTTTTTCCTTTCAAATTAAATGATTTGAATCACTATAGTAAAATTGTTTTTAATCTGGTTTAAATGGACATATCTTCCTATAATATTTTGTATAGTTGAAATATTCCCTAATTTTAAAAAGTAAAATCAGTTATGAACTTCCTTTATGAGTTATGACAGAGTGACACATATTGGATATAGCTTCATGCTATAAACAATTAGAAACTGATGAAATATATGAAGCAATTGCTTTCAAACTTTGAGCAGTAAGCTGCACAGAATGTGATGACTGAAAGAGGGAAAACAACCAAAGTATGCCCTACAATTGCTCCAAATTTCTACATAGAGGCAATTTCCCAACTGCAGATACAGGGAGTGTGAGCACAAGAAGAAACAATAGGCCTTACTGAATTGAGGAGATGTAAATTACAGTTCAGAAAGCCTGAGATGTTGGAAATTAAAGAACAAAATTTCATAAAGGAGAAAGATATGCATAATAAGAGATTCAGAAATATGCATATAGTTCCCTTGAGTCTTTTTTTAGTTTTAAGCTGGATGTGATTATAGTGAAACTCCACAAACTCAGGCAAGAACAGTTGGGAATTATAAATTCATTCCCAGAGCTTCTACAAGAGGAATTGACCTCTGAGATCAAAATGAGGAGCCCTTGGAAATAAGCCAGGTCTTCAGTGAAGACCCCAGAGATATGATACTTTGAAATTAGAGCTGCACTAGCCACAGGGACCGGAGTACAACTGTAGACTTGCCTTAGAAAACCTTAAAAATAAATCTACACAGTTCAACTTATCAATAAGTAATTCAACTGCCTGTCAGAACAAAGTGCAACACTCTTCAAGAAAGACATCAAAATATGCATGTTTGGACACAAAATATCCATGCAGTTCAATATTTGTGAAAAATTACTAGACTTGCCAACAACCAGGTAATTGTGACCCATTGCCAAGGATAAGAATCAGAAAATTAAAAAAAGTATCAGGGCTAGGGAGACCAAAGAAGAGGTTGAAAAGCTACTATGTGGTATCTAGATATTTTAAAAAGCAACATTAGCATAATGAGAAAAATAGATTTTAGAAAAGAAAACCATGAAACACCTAGAGACGAAAAATATATGAAAAAATACAGTGTTAGAAATGCAAATTTCACTGACTGGTACCAGAAGGTTCAACACTGAAGAAAAAATGATCAATAAACTTAAAGTCAATAAAATAGAATCTCTTCAAAATGAAGCAAGAAATGTGCCTGTGGAAAAAAGGAACAGAGTATCAGTTACACGTGGGACAACATCAAGCAGTGTTTTGCATAAGCACACACACGTATACTGAAGAAACACAGAGGAAGTCATAATCAAATTGCTGAAAACCAACGAGAAGGCAGACTTGGCATTTCTCCAAGAAGGATATACAAATAGCTTGTAAGGATGTGAAAAGATGTCCAACATCACGAATCATCAAATAAATACAAATCAAAACCACCATGAGCTACTACGTTACACCCATTAGGATAGTGTGTGTGTGTGTGTGTGTGTGTGTGTGTGTGTAGGAAAATAACAAGTGTCAGCAGGGATGTGGAAAAGTTGGAACCTTTCTGCACTGTGGAGATAACTGTAAACTGGTGCAAATGCTATGGAGAATAGTATGGAGGTTCCTCAACAAATTAAAAATAGAACCTTCATATGATTTAGCAGTCTTACTTCTGGGTATGTATCAAAAAGAACTGAAAGTAGTGTTTTCAAAAGATACTTGTATACCCATTTCGTAACAGTATTATTCACAAGAGTCTGAAAGCAGAAACAGTCCAAATGTCCACTGATAGACGAATGGACAAAACATGATGCTTACACAGAAAGAAATACCAGGAAGCTATTTAATACTCTGTAGCCTGTAACATGCTAAATTTGGTCATGGTGGTTTAGTTGTTAAGTCATGTCTGACTCTTGAGATCCCATGGACTGTAACCTGCCAGCCTCCTCTGTCCATGGGATTCTCAAAGCAAGAATATTGAAATGGGTTGGCATTTCCTTCTCCAAACATGCTAAATTGGGATGTACCTTAAGGACAGTATGCTGAGTGAAATAAGCCAGTTACAAAAGGACAATATTGTATGATTCCACTTATATGAAGATCCCATAAATGTATTTCTATTTTCATAAAATTTCATATTCATAAAATAGAAAGTAATTTGGAGGTTACTAGGCATGGAAGGAGAAGGAAATGGGCAGTTAGTGTTTAATGGGTATAGAGTTTCACCTCCACAAGATGAAAAGTTTTTGGACATCTCTTTTGGGGGTGGTGGTAGTGGTTTAGTCACTAAGTCCTGTCCAACTCTTGTGACCCCATGACCTGTAGACTGCCAGGCTTCTCTGTCTATGGAATTTCCCAGGCAAGGATACTAGAATCAACTGCCATTTCCTTCTCCAGGGGAGCTTCCCACCCAGGGGCTGAAGCCATGTCTTCTGCACTGCAGATAGCCTGCTGCATTGCAGGTGGATTATTTATCTCTGAGCCACTAGGACATCTCTTTTAAAACAATGTAAATATACTTAATACTGCTGCTGCTGCTGCTGCTAAGTCACTTTAGTCGTGTCCAACCCCATAGATGGCAGCCCACCAGGCTCCCCCATCCCTGGGATTCTCCAGGTGAGAACACTGGAGCGGGTTGCCATTTCCTCCAATGCGTGAAAGTGAAAAGTAAAAGTGAAGTCGCTCAGTCGTGTCCGACTCTTAGCGACCCCATTGACTGCAACCTACCAGCGTCCTCTGTCCATGGGATTTTCCAGGCAAGAGTACTGGAGTGGGGTGCCATTGCCTTCTCCACACTTAACACTACAGAGCTGTAAATAGCAGGGAGGGAATACAGCTCAACCCATCAACAGAAAATTGGATTCAAGATTTACTGAGCGGGGCCCCACCCATCAGAACAAGACCCAGTATTACCTCTCAGTCAGTCTATCCCATCAGGAAGCATACATAAGCCTCTTATCCTTCTCCATCAGAGGGCAGAAAGACTGAAAACCACAATCACAGAAAACTAACCAATCTAATAACATGGACCACAGCCTTGTCTAACTCAATGAAACTATGAGCCATGACGTGTAGGGCCATCCAAGATGGATGGGCAATGGTGGTGAGTTCTCACCAAGTGTGGTACACTGAAAAAAGGGAATGGCAACCACATCAGTATTCCTGCCTTGAGAACCCTGTGAACAATATGAAAAGGCAAAAAGAAAGGACACTGAAAGATGAACTCCCCAGGTTGGTAGGTGCCCAATCTGCTACTGGAGATCAGTGGAGAAATAACTCCAGAAAGAATGACGAGACAGAGCCAAAGCAAAAACAACACCCAGCTGTGGATGTGACTGGTGATGGAAGCAAGGTCTGATGTTACAAAGAGCAATATTGCATAGGAACCTGAAATGTTAGGTCCACAAATCAAGGCAAATTGGAAGTGATCAAACAGGAGATGGCTAGAGTGAACATTGACATTTTAGGAATCAGCTAACTAAAATGGAATGGAATGGGTGAATTTAACTCAGATGTCCTTTGTATCTACTACTGTGGGCAAGAATCCCTTAGAAGAAATGGAGTAGCTATCATAGTCAACAAAAGAGTCCAAAATGAAGTACTTGGATGCAGTGTTGAAAATGACAGAATCATCTCTGTTCGTCTCCAAGGCAAGCCACTCAATATGATGGTAATCCAAGTCTATGCCCCGACCAGTAATGCTGAAGAAGTTGAAGTTAAACAGTTCTATGAAGACCTACAAGATTTTCTAGAATTAACACACAAAAAAGATGTCCTTTTCATTATAAGGGACTGGAAATCAAAAGTAGGAAGTCAAGAAACACCTGGAGTAACAGGCAAATTTGGCCTTGGAGTACAGAATGAAGCAGGGAAAAGACTAATAGAGTTTTGCCAAGAGAACACACTGGTCATAGCAAACACCCTCTTCCAACAAGACAAGAGAAGACTCTACACATGGACATCACCAGATGGTCAACACCAAAATCAGATTGATTATATTCTTTGCAGCCAAAAATGGAGAAGCTCTATACAGTCAGCAAAAACAAGACCAGGAGCTGACTGTGCCTCAGATCATGAACTCCTTATTGCCAAATTCAGACTTAAATTGAAGAAAGTAGGGAAAACCACTAAACCATTCAAAGAGAAGTTGCTCAGCCGTGTCCAACTCTGTGACCCCATGGACTATAGCCTACCACGTTCCTCCGTCCATGGAGGAACCTAAACAATTCAGATATGACCTAAATCAAATCCCTAATGATGATACAGTGGAAGTGAGAAATAGATTTAAGGGACTAGATCTGATAGAGTGCCTGATGAACTATGGATGGAGGTTCATAACTTTGTATAGGATACAGGGATCAAGATCATCCCCAAGAAAAAGAAATGCAAAAAAGCAAAATAGCCCTCTGAGGAAGCCGTACAAATAGTTGTCAAAAGAAGAGAAGCCAAAAGCAAAGGACAGAAAGGAAGATATACCCATTTGAATGAAGAGTTCCAAAGAATAGCTAGGAGAGATTAAAAAAAAAAAAAAAAAAAAGCCTTCCTCAGTGATCAGTGCAAAGAAATAGAGGAAAACAATAGAATAGGAAAGACTAGAAATCTCTTCAACAAAACTAGAGATACCAAGGGAACATTTCATGCAAAGATGGGCTCAATAAAGGACAGAAATGATAGGGACCTAATAGAAGCAGAAGATATTAAGAAGAGGTGGCAAGAATACACAGAAGAATTGTACAAAAAAAAGAGAAGAAGAGCTATACAAAAGAGATCTTCATGACCCAGATAATCATGATGGTGTGATCACTCACCTAGAGCCAGACATCCTGGAATGCAAAGTCAAGTGGGCCTTAGGAAGCATCATTACGAACAAAGTTAGTGGAGGTGATGGAAGTCCAGTTGAGCTATTCCAAATCCTGAAAGATGATGCTGTGAAAGTGCTGCCCTCCATAAGCCAGCACATTTGGAAAGCTCAGCAGTGGCCACAGGACTGGAAAAGATCAGTTTTCATTCCAATCTCAAAGAATGACAATGCCAAAGAATGCTCAAGCTATCGCACAATTGCACTCATCTCATACGCTAGTAAAGTAATACTCAAACATCTCCAAGCCAGGCTTCAAAAATACATGAACTGTGAACCTCCAGATGTTCAATCTGGTTTTAGAAAAGGCAGAGGAACCAGAGATCAAATTGCCAACATCCACTGGATCATTGAAAAAGCAAGAGAGTTCCATAAAAACATCTACTCCTGCTTTATTGACTTCATCCAAACTTTTGACTGTGTGGATCACAATAAACTGTTGAAAATTCTGAAGGAGATGGGAATACCAGACCACCTGACCTGCCTCTTGAGAAATCTATATGCAGGTTAGGAATCAACTGTTAGAACTGGACATGGAACAACAGACTGGTTCCAAATAGGAAAAGGAGTACGTCAAGGCTGTGCATTGTCACCCTGCTTATTTAACTTATATGCAGAGTACATCATGAGGATCGCTGGGCTGGATGAAGCACAGGCTGGAATCAAGATTTCTGGGAGAAATATCAATAACCTCAGATATGCAGATGACACCACCCTTCTGGCAGAAAGTGAAGGTGAACTAAAAAGCCTCTTGATGAAAGTGAAAGAGGAGAGTGAAAAAGCTGGCTTAAAGCTCAACATTCAGAAAACAAAGATCACGGCATCTTGTCCCATCACTTCATGGCAAATGGGGGGAAAACAGTGGAAACAGTGGCAGATTTTATTTGGAGGGTGCTCCAAAATCACTGCAGATGGTGACTGCAGCTATGAAATAAAAAGACACTTGCTCCTTGGAAGAAAAGTTATGACCAACCTAGATCGCATATTAAAAAGCAGAGACATTACTTTGCCAACAAAGGTCCGTCTAGTCAAGGCTATGGTTTTTCCAGTAGTCATGTGTGGATGTGAGAGTTGGACTATAAAGAAAGCTGAGTGCCGAAGAACTGATGCTTTTGGAACTGCAGTGTTGGAGAAGATTCTTGAGAGTCCCTTGGACTGCAAGGAAATCCAACCAGTCCATCCTAAAGGAGATCAGTCCTGGGTGTTCATTGGAAGGACTGATGTTGAAGCTGAAACTCCAATCCTTTAGCCATCTGATGCAAAGAGCTGACTCATTTGAAAAGACCCTGATCCTGGGAAAGATTGACAGTGAGAGGAGAAGGGGATGACAGAGAAGGAGATGATTGGATGGCATCACCGGCTCAGTGGACATGAATTTGAATAAACTCTGGGAGTTAATGATGGACAGGGAGGCCTGGCGTGCTACAGTCCAAGGGGTTGCAACAAGTTGGACATGACTGAGCAACTGAACTGAACAGAGCTGTACACTTAAATAGGTTAAGATGATAAGTTTCATGTGTTTCTTACCACAAAAAATCTGAAAAACTTAAACACTTATGAAAACTTAGCAAGTTAAGAATAAAAATAATTTTTTAACTGATAACACTTATTAAAAGAAAAACTAAAAATAATATCACACTTACATACTTAATGGTGAAAGACTGAATACTTTCTCCCTAAAATTAGGTTAGGAAATAGGCAAAAATATCCCTTTATACCATCACCTTTCAAATTTGTACTGGAGGTTCTATCAGTGCAGTAAAGCAAGAAAAATGAAGACAGGCTGTGGAGTTTGGAAAGATATAAAACTCTTTATTCACAAATAACATAACTGTTTACATATGAGTGAAATCCCCTTTAAAAACTGTTAAAACTAAGTGTTGAGATTAGCAAGGTTACAGAACTCGGTTACTGTAGCAAACTCAATATTATTCCTATGTACTAGCAACAAAAGGAGAAGGAAATGACAACCCACTCTGTTTTCTTGCCTGGAGAATTCCACGGCAGAGGAGTTTGGCGGGCGTATAGTCCATGGGGTTGCATAGAGTCGGACATGACTGAGTGACTAACACAAACAGTGACAAAAAGATAAGGAAATTGCAATTAAAATACCATTTATAGTGACTTGAAAAATATGAAATAAGTAGGGAAATTTTTCAGAATGTATGCACAAACCCTGTACATGAAAACTACAAAACCTTGTTGAAATTTAAAGAAGACATAAATTTAAAAAGGGAATATTCCATGTTTGTGGATTGGAAGATTCAATAATATTGTGAGAATTCACCACAGATATACAGATTCAGTGCAATCCCAGTCAAATCCCAAGAGATTTTTTTTTTTTTTTTTTTTTAGTTGGAGGCCAATCACTTCACAACATTTCAGTGGGTTTTGACATATATTGACATGAATCAGCCATAGAGTTACACGTATTCCCCATCCCGATCCCCCTCCCACCTCCCTCTCCACCCGATTCCCCTGGGTCCTCCTAGTGCACCAGGCCCGAGCACCTGTCTCATGCATCCAACCTGGGCTGGTGATCTGTTTCACCATAGATAATATACATGCTGTTCTTTTGAAACATCCCACCCTCACCTTCTCCCACAGAGTTCAAAAGTCTGTTCTGTACTTCCGTGTCTCTTTTTCTGTTTTGCATATAGGGTTATCATTACCATCTTTTTAAATTCCATATATATGTGTTAGTATGCTGTAATGTTCTTTATCTTTCTGGCTTACTTCACTCTGTATAATGGGCTCCAGTTTCATCCATCTCATTAGAACTGATTCAAATGAATTCTTTTTAACGGCTGAGTAATATTCCATGGTGTATATGTACCACCGCTTCCTTATCCATTCATCTGCTGATGGGCATCTAGGCTGCTTCCATGTCCTGGCTATTAGATTTTTTAGAAATTAAAATGCTGTTTCTAAATTTATAACATAATGAAAGAAACTTTCATAGAACTATTTCAAAACTGTGAAGCTACAGTATTCATGACAAAGTGGTATTGGTATAAAATAGGAATATAAATCAATGGAATAGAATATAACATTCAAAAACAGATTCATACACATGTACTCAATTATTTTCAACCAAAGTGCTAAAGAAATTAATGGGGAAAGAGGAGCTGTTTCAGAAAATTCTGTTGGACCAATTGGATACCAAAATGGAAAACAATGAACTTTAATCTTTATTTCACACAATTATAGTTTGAAATATAGAAATAATTGCAGAAGCTATATAAACTTCTTAAAGAAACCAGAAGATAATCTTCATGACATTAAAACAGGTAAAGATATTTTAGTTAGTGGTAGAGACACTCCGTCCTTATGCCCGTTTTATGCCTATTGTGAGTTTTAGAACGGAGACACAACTTATTTGTTTAACCAGCTTTACTTCTGCCCCTATGCTAGAATGTTGATGTGCTAGGTTCACTGTCTTCTAGTTTGTCTTGTCTATGACTCAACTTAGCCCAGGCTCATTCTGCTAATGGAGCAGAGCAGTCACCCACATAGACTTCATTAACTCATAGCTATTTCAGCTTGTAGCTGTCACTAAGAAAAATGTAGAAATGTGGGAACTTCAGGAAATGCTATCTTCCTTCACTCTGCTTAATGCCTTTCTATTATGACCATGGAATCAAAGAATCAGGGTGCATATCAAAAAGATTCCATCTTTCGCTTAATTTGGAGAAGACATCAGTGATTTAAAAGAAAGAGAGCTACTTCAACAACTTTTTTTTTGGCTTTACAATGATGTTAAAAACCCATTACTTTGTAATTTAAGTAGTCATGTCAATAGTTACTTTTCTTTAATCCAAATGAATGCCATGAATAGATTACCAAGAATGTTAGTGCAATCTGTATATTATGGGATTCATATGGCTGAAGCCATATGAAAGAGCTCCCATAAGTATTAAATATTTATAATAACCACATATACAGTCTCTTCTAACCCTTAATATCTTTATTCTAGAGTTTATGATCTAGCCTATATTTCTTGTGTTACTATTTTAAATATTTTCTTACATCTAAGATATACTGGGGCTGGAAAACAGCTGGTCCATGTCCTCTAAATAATAATGTCATGTTTAAAGACTCATAGTCAGACACTTCCCTATCGTGCTTTCTTCCAAACCAAATAATCCTAATTCCTTTAATCTTTAATCATGCATCCAATTGCTTAAGCCTTTTCTTAAGCCCCAACATTAGATATGAGATAGTTCCAACCATATGTCTAGATCAGAGATTTCAGTTCCTCTTTAACTTTGATTAGAACCAGTTCCTCCAGAGCATACAAATATACTACCCATGCCTCTTGACATATGATAAATTCTTCTGAAGTGTACAGAGAGATGCTCTGTCACGCACACAGTCTTTCCTCTTTTTATTACTTAGATTCTAGCCAATTGACGAATCAAAAAGGCAATTCCTATTATGTGTTGTCTATGGGAACATTCTCGAGGATGGATTAAGCAACTCCAATTCAAGCTTTCCCCTGGATAGCATTCCTTATACTGAAATCACCAGGTGGAAGAATAATCTTTTTGAAATATATTAAGGAATATAATTTGACTTTAGAAATATAGTTTTCTTCCTGATTTAATTCATTCATATCCTTTAAAGAGATACAAGATCAAGTCAGTATTAACTCTTTACCTAAAATAAATCATTGTGCTACTAAAGTGAGAGTGGAAATACTAACTTCCAAATTCCATGTTCTATGTTCCTCTATAAGAAAATTCTCCAGGTTCTCTTGAATCAAATAGAAATCATACTGAGCAGAATATCAAGAGCTTGAGAACCAGGCTCTCTCCAGCCCAGATAAACTCTATGCCAAGGTTGGATATCAGATTCTACAGAAATCCTCCCCACTCTACCCAAAGAGATTCTCCTTCACAAGTCTTTGGGTTTTTTAAAACACATTCTCAGTACTAATGAGCATTAATTGTCATTAATGCTTAATGCAAATTAAAAAGATTAAAAATTCATTCCATTAGCTTCATGAAGCTCACTCACTTGTATACACTCTTGTTCTGGGGGGAAAAAGTGCTAATATTTTGATAACAATCAGAACAAAATGATTCCTAGTAATAGAAACATGCTGTAAAGTTTTGGAATGTGATTAGAACCAGTAACCATACAAGTCAGGATAGACAGTGTGATGTTTAACAAACACCAACAAGCAGAAGTTGAAACAGCTCTACATCTAGGAAACAATGTTCAGAAAGATTTAAGCTGAAATGATTACTTAGGATACTCATCTAGTGACTGAAACGAGGCCAAGATATCAGAGAACGCTTTATAGTTGGTACAAGCTTGAAAACTTAATAGTTACTTTAGGTCAAAAGCAGTGCTTTTATTATCTGTAACTTTTGGTAGTCTAAATCAGTCTCTAAACTAAGATTTTAGACGTTGCTAGCCTTGTGGAAACAAATTATATTACTGAGTGAATGGTGCCCTTTTCCTGTTTTCCAGTGGCACCAGTTTTTATAGTAAAAGTTGTTGTTAATAATCAATTGCCATAAACTGGCTTTCCAGAGGATTCATTTCCTTTTATTTTTATAACCGAATAGTATTTAACCTGTTTGTAACTCAGCTATGTGGAAATCTGAAGTATTTTAGACGACATGAATTGAAATGAAAAATCATCTTGTTGTTATTGCCTGCTCACTTTCAGGGTTGTTGTTGTTTAGTCTTTAAGTTGTGTCCGACTGTGCAACCCCACAGACTGTAGCCCGCCAGGCTCCTCTGTCCATGGGATTTCCCAGGCAAGAATTCTGGTGTGCGTCACCATTTCTTTCTCTAGGGGTTCTTCCTGACCTAGGGATCAAACCTGCGTCTCCTGCAATGGAGGCAGATTGTTTATTACTGAGCAAACAGGGAAGCCGAACTTCAGAAGAGACCGCATCCAAAAAAAAAAAAAAAGCCAATATTATCTCTTTTTATTTGAAAAGTTTAAACAATAGAGAAAAGTCAAGATGTCACTGAAACAAATAATCATGATTTCTGAAGCCAGAATTGTCACAGTGCTCACACTGTGTCCTTCAGATACTATTATTATGGAAAATAAAACTCGACTGAGATTTAATCTCTTTTGTTTCCTTTGCAACTTCCTTTCTGTCTACTCAGAAGAACCACTGCCATTACTATGTTGGCTGTTCTCCCAGCTTTTATACTCGTGCTACTTTTCATTCATAGGACACTTAAAAATTTTATTCAGTTCAGTCGCTCAGTCATGTCCACCTCTTTGCGACCCAATGGAGTACAGTATGCCAGGCTTCCCTGTCCATCACCAACTCCCAAAGTTTGCTTAAACTCAAGTCAATTGAGTCAGTGATGCCATCCAAACATCACATCCTCTGTTGTCCCCTTCTCCTCCTGCCATCAATCTTGCCCAGCACAAGTGTCTTTACCAATGAGACAGTTATATGCATCAGGTGGTCAGAGTATCAGAGCTGCAGCTTCAGCATCAGTCCTTCCAATGAATACTGTGGATTGATTTCTTTAGGATTGACTGGCTGGATCACCTTGCAGTCCAAAGGATCCTCAAGAGTCTTCTCCAACACCACAGTTCAAGATATCAATTCTTTGGCACTCAGCTTTCTTTATAGTCCAGTTCTCACATCCATACATGACTACTAGAAAAACCCTATCTTTGATAGATGGAACTTTTTGGCAAAGTAATCTGCTTTTTAGTATGCTGCCTAGGTTGGTCATAGAATTTCTTCCAAGGAGCAAGTGTCTTCTAATTTCATGGCTGAAGTCACCATCTGCAGTGATTTTGGAGCCCAAGAAAATAAAGTCTGTCACTGTTTCCATTGTTTATTCTTCTATATGCCGTGAAGTGATGGAACCAGATGCCATGATCTTAGTTTTCTGAATGTTGAGTTTTAAGCCAACTTTTTTACTCTCCTCTTTCACTTTCATCAAGAGGTTCTTTAGTTCTTCTTTGCTTTTTGCCATAAGGGTGGTGTCATCTGCGTATCTGAGGTTATTGATATTTTTCCAGGCAATCTTCATTCCAGCTTGTGCTTCATTCAGCCTGGCATTTTACATGATGTACTCTGCATATAAGTTAAATAAGCAGGGTGACAATATATAGCCTTGATGTACTCCTTTCCCGATTTGGAACCAGTCTGTTGTTCCATGTCCAGTTCTAAATGTGGCCTTCATACAGATTTCTCAGAAGGCAGGTCAGGAGGTCTGGTATTACCATCTCTTTAAGAATTTTCCAGTTTGTTGTGATCCACACAGTCAAAGGCTTTGGCATAGTCAATAAAGCAGAAATAAATGTTTTTCTGGAACTCTCTTGCTTTTTTGATGATCCAGTGGATGTTGGCAATTTGATGTCTGGTTCCTCTGCCTTTTCTAAATCTAGCTTGAACATCTGGAAGTTCATGGTTCACATGTTGTTGAAACTTCTCTTAGAGAATTTTGAGCATTACTTTGCTAGCCTGTGAGATAAGTGCAATTGTGTGGTTGTTTGACTATTCTTTGGCATTGACCTTCTTTGGGATTGGAATGAAAACTGACCTTTTCCAGTCCTGTGGCCACTGCTGAGTTTTCCAAATGTGCTGGCATATGGAGTCCAGCACTTTCACAGCATCATCTTTTAGGATTTGAAAGTGCTCAACCGGAATTCCATCACCTCCACTAGCTTTGTTTGTAATGATGCTTTCTAAGGCCCAGTTGACTTTGCATTCCAGGATGTCTGACTCTAGGTGAGTAATCACACCATTGTGGCTATCTGAGTCATGAAGATCTTTTTTTGTATAGCTCTTCTATGTATTCTTGCCACCTCTTCCTAATATCTTCTGCTTCTGTTAGGTCCAGACCATTTCTGTCCTTTATTAGTGCTCATCTCTACATGAAATGTTCCCTTGGTATCTCTAATTTTCTTGAAGAGATCTCTAGTCTTTCCCATTGTATTGTTTTCCTCTATTTCTTTGCATTGATCCTTAAGGAAGTCTTTCTTATCTCTCCTTTCTATTGTTTGGAACTCTGCATTCAAATGTGTGTATCTTTACTTATTTCCCCTTTGCCTTTCACTTCTCTTTTCTCAACTATCTGTAAGACCTCCTCAGATGACTGTTTTGCCTTGCTGCATTTCTTTTTCTTGAGAATGGTCTTGATCCCTGTCTCCTATACAATGTCACAAACCTCCATGCATACTTCTTCAGGCACTCTGTCTATCAGATCTAATCCCTTGAATCTATTTGTCACTTTCACTTCCACTGCTACATTTTTAATATGTTTTAAGACTATATGAAGAGTAGTGATTTTTGTCTGTTCATCTTGTATAATCATAAGGGATTTGATTTAGGTCATACCTGAATGATCTAGTGGCTTTCCCCACTTTCTTCATTTTAAGTCTGAATTTTGCAATAAGCAGTTCATGATCTGAGTCACAGTCAACTCCTGGTCTTATTTTTTCTGACAATATAGAGCTTCTCCAACTTTGGCTGCAAAGAATATAGTCAATCTGATTTTGGTGTTGACCATCTGGTGATGTCCATGTGTAGAGTCTTCTCTTGTCTTGTTGGAAGAGGGTGTTTGCTACGATCAGTACATTCTCTTGGCAAAACTCTGTTAGCCTTTGCCCTTCTTCATTTTGTACTCCAAGGCCAAATTTGCCTGTTACTCCAGCTATCTCTTGACTTCTTACTTTTGCATTCCAGTCCCTTATAATGAAAAAGACGTCTTTTTTGGGTCTTAGTTCTAGAAGGTCTTGTAGGAAACTAATAAACATTTTATTAGTTCATTAATTTTATCAGTTCATTAATTAATTAGTTCATTAATAAAAATTCATTAGTTCTAATTATTATTAGAAATTGTGTTGAAAAATGTTGTAATTTATACATTAATGGGATAAAATTACATCTTTACTGTATCAAAAACTTTCCAATTCATAAAAAAAATTTTCTTCTCTATTTATTCTGGTTTCCTTTTTGTTCTTTAATAAATAATTTTCTCCATAACATTATATAAATCTTTAGCTTGATATAAGAATAGTAGCTATAGATTTTATTGTTAATAAATATAGGATTATGTTACTGCTACATTTTTAATATGTTTTAAGATTATATGAAGAGTAGTGATTTTTGTCTGTTCATCTTGTATCAACAATCCTACAAAAATCTTTTCCTGATTTTTAGAGTCTCTGAAATTATCATCTGAAAATAATGACAATTTTGCTTTATTCTTTGCAGGTCTTAAAACTCTTAACATTTTTTTTTTGTCTTGTTCATTGTTAATGGTATCTAGTACTGTGTTGAATAGTAGTAAGTTTAGTAGGGTGTTATTGACTTATTTGAAGGTATATCTGAAAAGATTAACCTTAACTGTGATGTTTGATATAGGATTTTGGTAGATATACTTCATGGATTTAAGGAATTTTCCTTTAGTTATAGTTTACTAAGGTATTTTTAAATTACAAACTATTAAGTTTTCCTAATTTTGCTGCATCTGTTAAAATGTTCATATGACTTTTCTTCAGTCTGTTGTGTAATGAAGTGTGTAGAAAATTTTGACATTGTTCTGTTCTTGAATCTCTGGCATAAACTCAAATTAGTCACAATGTATGGTGTTTAATCATAAAATTTTTCTGATGTGGAATCATCTCTTTTTCCCCACTATGTGGAAATGAAGAAAGTAGGGAAAACCACTAGACCATTCAGATATGACCTAAATCAAATCACTTATGATTATACAGTGGAAGTGACAAAATAGATTCAAGGGATTAGATCTGATAGAGTGCCTGAAGAACTACAGACAGAGGTTTGTGACACTCTACAGGAGGTAGTGATCAAGACCATCCTCAAGAAAAAGAAATGCAAAAAGTCAAAATGGTTGTCTGATGAGGCCTTACCAAAAGCTGAGGAAAGAAGAGAAGCTAAAGGCAAAGGAGAAAAGGAAAGACACACATTTGAATGCAGAGTTCCAAACAATAGAAAGGAGAGATAAGTAAGTCTTCCTCAGTGATCAGTGCAAAGAAATAGAGGAAAACAACAAAATAGGAAAGACTAGAGATCTCTTCAAGAAAACTAGAGATACCAAGGGAACATTTCATGCAAAGATGGGCTCAATCAAGGACAGAAATGGATTAGACCTAACAGAAGCAGAAGCTGCTAAGAACAGGTGACAAGAATACACAGAAACACTAAACAGAAAAAGATCTTCATGACCCAGATAACCACAATGGTGTGATCACTCACCTAGAGCCAGACATCCTGGAATGCAAAGTCAACTGGGCCTTAGAAAGCATCATTACAAACAAAGCTAGTGGAGGTGATGGAATTCCAGTTGAGCTATTTCAAATCCTAAAAGATGATGCTGTGAAAGTGCTGGACTCCATATGCCAGCACATTTGGAAAACTCAGCAGTGGCCACAAAACTGGAAAAGATCAGTTTTCATTCCAATCCCAAAGACGGTCAACGCCAAAGAATATTCAAACAACCACACAATTACACTTATCTCACAGGCTAGCAAAATAATGCTCAAAATTCTCCAAGATTCTTCAACAACATGTGAACCATGAACTTCCAGATGTTCAAGCTAGATTTAGAAAAGGCAGAGGAACCAGACATCAAATTGCCAACATCCACTGGATCATCAAAAAAGCAAGGGAGTTCCAGAAAAACATCTCTTTCTGCATTATTGACTATGCCAAAGCCTTTGACTGTGTGGATCACAACAAACTGGAAAACTCTTAAAGAGATGGGAATACCAGACCTCCTGATCTGCCTTCTGAGAAATCTGTATGAAGGTCAAGAAGCCACATTTAGAACTGGACATGGAACAACAGACTGGTTCCAAATCAGGAAAGGAGTACATCAAGGCTCTATATTGTCACTCTGCTTATTTAACTTATATGCATCTATAAGAGTGCATCATGCAGAATACCGGGCTGAATGAAGCACAAGCTGGAATGAAGATTGCCAGGAGACACATCAATAACCTCAGATACGCAGATGGCACCACCCTTATGGCAGAAAGCAAAGAAGAACTAAAGAGCCTCTTGATGAAAGTGAAAGAGGAGAGTAAAAAAGTTGGCTTAAAACTCAACATTCAGAAAACTAAGATCATGGCATCTGGTTCCATCACTTCATGGCAAATAGAAGAATAAACAATGGAAACAGTGACAGACTTTATTTTCTTGGGCTCCAAAATCACTGCAGATGGGGACTACAGCCATGAAATTAGAAGACACTTGCTCCTTGGAAGAAATTCTATGACCAACCTAGACAGCATGTTAAAAAGTAAAGACATTACTTTACCATCAAAGATCCTTCTAGTCAAAGTTATGGTTTTTCCAGTAGTCATATATGAATGTGAGAGTTGGACTATAAAGAAAGCTGAGTGCTGAAGAATTGATGCTTTTGAACTGTGGTGTTGGAGAAGACTCTTGAGAGTCCCTTGGACTCCAAGGAGATCCAACCAGTCCATCCTAAAGGAAATCAGTCCTGAATATTCATTGGAAGGACTGATGTTGAAGCTGAAACTCCAATCCTTTGGCCACCTGATGCGAAGAACCAACTCATTGCAGAAGACTCCAATGCTGGGAATGATTGAAGGCGGGAGAAGAAGGGGACAACAGAGGATGTGATGGTTGGATGACATCACTGACTCAACGGACATGAGTTTGAGTCAACTCTTGGAGTTGGTGATGGACAGCGAGGCCTGGTGTGATGCAGTTCATGTGGTTGCAAAGAGTCAGACACAACTGAGTTACTGAACTGAACTGATGTGGAAATACGAAACTTTTACTTTAGATACCAGACAAGAGCAGAACTAAGTAATACAATTTTACTGCAGCATTTTAAAAACCATCCCTTCACCACAGTGTAAGATATAAATGCAGATGCACATGTGACATAAAATGCAGTAGATTGGTTGCTGCTCTAGACTAAAAACTATAGTCACAGACTGAACATAGAGAGTTATTTTATTTGGGGGAATGTTTTGTACCCCGAGCCCAGGAGACAACTTCTCAGCGGCTCTGAGAAAACAGCTCTAAAGAGGCTGGAGAAGTCAGGCTGTATACAAATTTGCAAAAAAGGGAACAGGCAGTCTGAACATCAAAGATCAGGTATCAGGTTAAGGAATTTAGCATTCTACAGTATGGGAAGACATAAGCCTCTGGGCTCACTGAATTCATTCCTTTCATATGCAACTCAGATATCTGGGACCAATCCTGTTTCCTTGTTCACCCTGCTTCTTGCATTTTCACAGTTCCTCAGCGATCACCATGCTGGGTGGGGGGGTGGGGGGGGATGGCAGCATCCGCTGGATCACCGTTTTGGGAGCCCTCATTCACATTTGGAGGCCAGAAATCAGTCACTGATGGCTGTGACATTTCTGTTGATTAACATTGCAGAAGACATTTCATTTCACACTGCCCTGCCAAGTACTTCAAAGCCCTACCCAGGTCCTACTGCAATACTGGTGGTCCCAAGAGTTTTACAGAAGCAAATCATTAAAAATAATAATAACAAAGCAATTAAAAAGTAAATCAAAATGCCTCAGTGACTGCATGTCCAACTCAAACTTTATTTAAATGTTATATTTTCTTCCCTCTAATAAAGCTTTATTTCACTCAAACTTGAACGATGAATCTTCCATACTGAAGTATCTTCATTGCCTAATTAATTCACAGGAAAAAAAAGCAAAATGCCTAGTAAGGAAAAATGTAGGGTTTAACACACCTTTTTTATTTGTTTCAAATATTTAAGGTTTAAAAATTGCTTAAAGTTTTTAGTTTCTAGTAGGAGAACATTATCTGAATTGAACACCCTAATGGCAAACAACTGTAAAATGTTTTCAGCTGCATCTGGAGCAGAGGGCCTAGTGATTATCTTCAAAGCAGCCCAACTTTCTTCATGAAAAGGTCAGAAGTACACTGGTTTGTTTTATTGGACTGTCCATTAAGTGATCTATGTTGCTTTTCCTCTGAAAGGGACTTTATGTGTCAGAAAGGCATTATGCTTGACCTCCAAATTTGGCCCTCAATTTACTGATGAGCTTCATAACCTTTGAGTTACCCTGATATTTTGACATATTTGCAGGGTTCTGGGCTACATCCTGGAAGGTCACCATAACTTCTGGGTCCTTCATGGCTGCAAGGACCTCTGGGTCACTAAAAATTTCATTCAGCCCAGGCATTCATGGCATTCCAGGCTTGCCCCCTCTCATTCCATGCATTCCTCCAGGAAAATTATCAGGAATTCCCCAGGAGAGCCACCTGGAAAAGAGTCATACTGAACTCCTGATTGTCCCCTGGCTTCTTCCTCCCTCCGGGCTCTCTCATGTTCTTCCCAAGCCTTCTTAACCTTCTCTGTTCTCTTTCTGATCTCTCACTCTTTGGGCTTTTTGCTCATACTTTCTCCAATATCAGCAGTTTTCCAGGCCTTTGGGTGAACTTCCATCAGCATTGCACTAGCATCTTCATAATCTAGCTTACAAGAAGAGGCAAGATCACCGGCAGCTTCTTTCTGATGACCCAGAAGTCTGTGAGCTTTCCCTAGCTATGTATATGGCTGAGCTGCATCCAGATTTATTTCAATAATTCTACCACAGGCTTGGATGGCAGCATTTCCTTTCTGTAATTTGATGAAGACACTGGTTCTCTTGGCATACAGAATGGCCACACAAGGGTTTAGCTTGACGGCATCTGTAAACAACTGATTGGCGTTCTGTAGCTCACCCTCATTTAGGGCATCAGTGGCAGCCACTTATTTTTTTTAATCATTTCGCTGATCCATCATCTCCTCAGTTATCTCTACATTTTTATCTCCCATTTCTTGAGGGGCATCAAAGTCTGGTTCAATCACACCTTCATCATCAAATTTAGATTACTTTCTTCAGTTGATGGTTTTTCTGTCTTTATGTTTTCCTCCACCTTCTTACTATCTGCTTTTGCTTCCTAGGTGTTTAATTCTGATTTAGTTTTATGAGAAACAAGTGGCATTTTAGCCCCCATACTCTCCACCCACTCCCTCAGGAAGCTCATTTCCTCTGTGTTCAGAACACTCCAGTCCCTGCTCACACATTTACAGGAAGGCTCCAGGCTCTCTCATTTTGCGGGGGTCCATGGTCTGGGAGGTCGTGGGAGGTGGTGGGCGTAAGCTGCTGTCCAGATGCCAGGCCTGGGCACTACTTCAGCATGACCACATAAAGGGGAAGGATGCCCCGAGGCCGAACAAACTAGAAACTCCCCGGCCACTGACTCCATCCACCCAGCTACCCTGGGTTCTTCTCCTGTTCATTCCTACTTTCTCTACCGCTGCCCTAATGCTGGTTAGAACCTTCTAGAAGCGTGGCTGTTCATGCTGTTACCCACCTCTCCACGCATGCATTCTTATATTAAATCAAAACCTGTGCTCTAGAGGGATCAACCATCCAGTGTTTTCAAGAAGATGGAAACTGTCACCCCTGAAGAGAGTTATTTAGAATAGGATATTCTCTTGAGTGTGGCCATTAAATGGAACATGATGCCATGAAGCCAAAAGACCTTCTGGCCAGAGCAGTGGTCACAGCTCCGGGTGAAGAAGAATCATCTTGACACCAGAAGTTCTTTGATGCTTTTTCTAATTTGTCATTTTTAATTCTCTCCTTTGTTATGTGATAGTTTTTCTTCCAATTTATTGAGATATAACTGATATACAGCACTCTGTAAGTGTTAGGTATACAGCATAATGGTTTGACTTCTGTTGTTTAGCCCCTAAGTCCTATCCGGCTCTTTGCAACTCCATGGACTCCAACAGGCCAGGCTTCCCTGCAGCTCCCTATCTCTGGGAGTTTGTTCAGACTCATGTGCCTGGAGTGGATAATGCCATCCAACCATCTCACTCACTGTCACTCCCCCCACTCCCCAACCTTTTTCCACCTGCCCTCAATCTTTCCCAGCATTAGGGCCTTTTCAAATGAGTCACTCTTCACATCAGGTGGCAAAAGTATTGAAGCTTCAGCATCAGTCCTTCCAATGAATATTCAGTGTTGATTTCCTTTAAGATTGACTGGTTTGATCTCCTTGCAGTCCAAGGGACTCTCAAGAGTCTTCTCTAGCACCACAGATCAAAAGCATTAATTCTTTGGCGCTCAGCTGTCTTTATGGTCCTACTCTCACATCCGTACATGACTACTGGAAAAATCATAGCTTTGACTATACATACTGATCTTTGTCGGCAAAGTATCATCTCTGCTTTTTAATGTGCTGTCTAGGTTGGTCATAGCTTTTCTTCCAAGGAGCGAACATTTTTTAATTTAGTGGTTGCGGTCACCATCTAAGGTGATTTTGGAGCCCAAGAAAATAAATTCTGTCACTGTTTCCTTTGTTTCCCCATCTACTTGCCATGACACAATGTAACTGGAAACTATGATCTTCATTTTTTGACTGTTGTTTTAACTAAGACCTGGTGCCCCAAAATAAATAAATACTTAAAAAAAAAAAAAAAAAAAAAAAACTCAGTGATGTGTGCTTTTTAGATGAAATGGTCTTTGATTTCTTTTTAAAAATTTATTCTTGAATATCACTTTTAATGTCATTACAAATAGCATCAGTTTTTCGTTTTTATTTTCTAACTGTTTGTTGCTTACATGTAGAAACAATTTGTATATATTGACCTTGAGACACTGTTTGATTCACTTACTGGATCTAGCAGAATTTTTTATAGAATCCTTTATATAATCCTACATAAATCTTTGGAATAATTAAAGAATCCTTTAGATTTTCTGAAAGTAAAATTTTATCTCTATTTCCCTTGATCTTCTTCCTTTTCTGCCTAATTACATTGCCTCTGACTTCAGTAGAATGTTGAACAGAATGGGTAAAAACAGACCTCATTCAATATTTTAACATTAAGTTAAATTCAGTACAGAATTTGCAGAATGTCTTTTAGTTTTCCCAGGGTTTTTATTTTTATTGTAGTTGGATATCAAACATGATTTTTTTTGGCACCTATTTTGTACATATTTTCTGTACTTCTTCTGTACCTAACCATGTGACTGTTTTTTATTCTGTTAGCCAACCAAACATGCATTCCTAGGATAATCCTTGGTCATATTATATTATCCTATTTATATACTGCTGGGTTAAATTTGCTAATATTTGGTTAAGAAATTTTCTGACTTTGTTCAGGGGTGTTACTCCATGGTTGATTTTACTTTTGTGAAGGGCTTATGGTGGCTTTGTCATCATTTGATATCAGAGTTACACTGGGATAGTGGTCCCATAAAATTAGTCAGGAACTGCTTTTCCTCTTTTATTCCTGAAAGAGTTTTGGAGGGATTAAAAAATCAATTTCTTTACCAGTTTTCATCAATTTATTAAGTTGTGTTTTTGAGGAATTTGTCTATTTCATCTATCTACATCATCAGGTTTGTGGCCTTGTGTCTTTAATAGTCCCTTACTATCTTTCTTACTACTGTAGATTTATAGTCATGTTTCCTGTCTTATTTTGTATATTTATACTTTGTGCTTTTCCCCCCTAAATTGGTGTTGTTAGCATATATCAATGTCAATAATCCTTTCAAGAACCAACTTAGCTTGAAGAATGTTCTCTTCCACAAAATTTTTTTCTGTTCTCTATTATTTTCTTCTGTTCATTGATATTATGTTTTCTTCTTAGATTACTAATTTTAAAATGCTTTGTTTTTATATCTTTTACTATATTATATATCTTACAATACATTGCTGTTGATTTTGCTTTAGTCAGACATCTTTCAGAGAAAATGGGAAACACAAAAGATATAACTTTCTCAATGGCTTCTGGAACTTTCAGTCCTTCCTGCAGATTAAAGTTTCCAACTGGTGTTGTTTCTCTCCAGCCCAAAGAACTTCCCTTAATATATCTCACAGTATAGTTATACTGAAAGCAAGTTTTCTCTGAAAATGCCTTTATTTCACCTAGAGTTTTTATTGCTAAATATAGAATTCCAGACTAGCTGTTTGGGCTTACTGGCAAAACTGTCATAATATTATATTACCAAAGAAAAGGAAAACAAACAAAAAGTAAATCTGTATTTCTTAAAGTTCCATCTTTGGCTTATCCTTGTGCTTGGAGTTTTCAAAGAAATCCAGATCAAGAGGCATAAAATGCTATGACAACTCAACATAAATCCTGACATGTTTCTTAGCAGCTGGAGAACTTATGGAAATAAAATTGGCTCATGAAAGACCACGTGACAGCTTTAGATATGATCCAGAAGTTGATTAAAGGACTGGAAGCAAAGACTGACATTGAAAGAATGTCGGTACGACTATAGATAGAATATCTACAGAACTATACCACTTGATGAAGAAAAAGACTGAGCAGTCATTTCATGACAGGCTTTAAATTTTTTTTTCATCTAAGTATAGTTGATTTACAATACAGTATTAATTTCAGGTGTATGACATAATGATTTGATATTTTTATAGATTATACTCTAAAGTTGTCATGAAGTTACGACCATATTTCCTTGTGTTGTACAGTATACCATTGCTGTTTACTTATGTGAAACACAGTCATTTGTATCTCAGTTTCCTACCCATATCTTGCTGCTTCCCCCTGTCTTGTCCCCACTGGTAATCACTGGTTGTTCTATGTGTGAGTCTGTTTTGTTGTATTCATTTGTTTTATCATTTAGATACTACATATACATGATAATGTATCATGTTTCTCTTTCACAGTCAATTCAGTTCAGTTGCTCAGTCGTGTCCGATTCTTTGCGACCCCATGAATCACAGCACGCCAGGCCTCCCCGTCCATCACCAACTCCCGGAGTTTACTCAAACTCATGCCCACTGAGTCGGTGATGCCATCCAGCCATCTCATCCTCTGTCGTCCCCTTCTCCTCCTGCCCCCACTCCCTCCCAGCATCAGGGTCTCTTCCAATCAGTCAACTCTTCGCATGTGGTGGCCAAAGTACTGGAGTTTCAGCTTCAGCATCAGTCCTTCCAATGAATATTCTAGGTTGATTTCGTTTAGGATTGACTGGTTGGATCTCCTTGCAGTCCAAGGGACTCTCAAGAGTCTTCTCCAACACCACAGTTCAAAAGCGTCAATTTTTCGGTGCTCAGCTTTCTTCACAGTCCAACTCTCACATCCATACATGACCACTGGAAAAACCATAACCTTGACTAGACGGACATTTGTTGGCAAAGAAATGCCTCTGCTTTTTAATATGCTGTCTAGGTTGGTCATAAGTTTCCTTCCAAGGAGTAAGCATCTTTTAATTTCATGGCTGCAGTCACCATCCGCAGTGATGGTGGAGCACTAAAAAATAAAGTCTGACACTGTTTCCACTGTCTCCCCATCTATTTCCCATGAGGTGATGGGACCAGATGCCATGATCTTAGTTTTCTGAATGTTGAGCTTTAAGCCAACTTTTTCACTGTCATCTTTCACTTTCATCAAGAGGTTATTTAGTTCCTCTTCACTTTCTGCCAGAAGGGTGATGTCATCTGCATATCTGAGGTTATTGATATTTCTCCTGGCAACCTTGATTCCAGTTTGTGCTTCTTCCAGCCCAGCATTTCTCATGATGTACTCTGCATAGAAGTTAAATAAGCAGGGTGACAATATATAGCCTTGATGTGCTCCTTTTCCTATTTGGGACCAGTGTGTTGTGCCATGTCCAGTTCTAACTGTTGCTTCCTGACCTGCATACAGGTTTCTCAAGAGGCAGGTCAGGTGGTCTGGTATTCCCTTCTCCTTCAGAATTTTCCACAGGTTATTGTGATCCACACAGTCGAAGGCTTTGGTGTAGTCAATAAAGCAGAAATAGTTGTTTTTCTGGAAATCTCTTGCTTTTTTTATGATCCAGCAGATATTGGCAATTTGATCTCTGGTTCCTCTGTCTTTTCTAAAACCAACTTGGACATCTGGAAGTTCACGGTTCACGTATTGCTAAAGCCTGCCTTGGAGAATTTTGAGCATTACTTTACTAGCGTGTGAGATGAGTGCAATTGTGCGGTAGTTTGAGCATTCTATGGGATTGCCTTTCTTAGGAATTGGAATGAAAATGTACCTTTTCCAGTCCTATGGTCACTGCTGAGTTTTCCAAATTTGCTGGCATACTGAGTGCAGCACTTTCACAGCATCATCTTCTAGGATTTGAAATAGCTCAACTGGAATTCCATCACATCCACTAGCTTTGTTTGTAGTAATGCTTTCTAAGGCCCACTTGACTTCACATTCCAGGATGTCTGGCTCTAGGTGAGTGATCACACCATTGTGATTATCTGGGTCATGAAGATCTTTTTTGTACAGTTCTTCTGTGTATTCTTGCCAGTTCTTCTTAATATCTTCTGCTTCTGTTAGGTCCATACCATTTCTGTCCTTTATTGAGACCATCTTTGCATGTAATGTTCCCTTGGTATCTCTAATTTTCTTGAAGAGATCTCTAGTCTTTCCCATTCTGTTGTTTTTCTCTATTTCTTTGCATTGATTGCTGAGGAAGGCTTTCTTATCTCTCCTGGCTATTCTCTGGAACTCTGCATTCAAATGGGAATATCTTTCCTTTTCTCCTTTGCCTTTAGCTTCACGTAGTTTCACAGCTATTTGTAAGGCCTCCTCAGGCAACCATCTTGCTTTTTTGCATTTCTTTTCCATGGGGATGGTCTTGATCCCTGTCTCCTGTACAATGTCACGAACCTCCGTCCATAGTTCATCAGTCTCTGTGTCTATCAGATCTAGTCCCTTAAATCTATTTCTCACTTCCACTGTATATTCATAAGGGATTTGATTTAGGTCATACCTGAATGTTCTAGTGGTTATCCCTACCTTCTTCAGTTTAAGTCTGAAATTGGCAGTAAGGAGTTCATGATCTGAGCCACAGTCAGCTCCCAGTCTTGTTTTTGCTGACTGTACAAAGCTTCTCCATCTTTGGCTGCAAAGAATATAATCAGTCTGATTTCGGTGTTGACCATCTGCTGATGTCCATGTGTAGACTCTTCTCTTTTGTTGTTGGAAGAGGGTGTTTGCTATGACCAGTGTGTTCTTTTGGCAAAACTCTATTAGCCTTTGCCCTGCTTCATTCCGTACTCCAAGGCCAAATTTGCCTGTTACTCCACGTGTTTCTTGATTTCCTACTTTTGCATTCCAGTCCCCTATAATGAAAAGGACATCTTTTTTGGGTGTTAGTTCTAAAAGGTCTTGTAGGTCTTCATAGAACCATTCAACTTCGGCTCCTTCAGTGTTACTGGTTGGGGCATAGGCTTCAATTACTGTGATATTGAATGGTTTGCCTTGGTAATGAACAGAGATCATTCTGTCGTTTTTGAGACTGCATCCAAATACTGCATTTTGGACTCTTTTGTTGCCCATGATGGCTACTCCATTTCTTCTAAGGGATTCCTGCCCACAGTAGTAGATATAATGGTCATCTGAGTTAAATTCCCCCATTCCAGTCCATTTTAGTTTGCTGATTCCTAGAATGTCAACATTCACTCTAGCCATCTCCTGTTTGAGCACTTCCAGTTTGCCTTGATTCATGGACCTAACATTCCAGGTTCCTATGCAATATTGCTCTTTACAGCATCAGACCTTGCTTCGATCACCAGTCTCATCCACAACTGGGTGCTGTTTTTGCTTTGGCTCCATCCCTTCATTCTTTCTGGAGTTATTTCTCCACTGATCTCCAGTGGCATATTGGGCACCTACCAACCTGAGGAGTTCCTCTTTCAGTGTCCTATCACTTTGCCTTCTCATACTGTTCATGGGATTCTCAAGGCAAGAATACTGAAGTGGTTTGCCATTCCCTTCTCCAGTGGACCACATTCTGTCTGACCTCTCCACCATGACCCGTCCGTCTTGGGCGGCCCCACATGGCATGACTTAGTTTCATTGGGTTAGACAAGGCTGTGGTCTGTGTGATCAGATTGGCTAGTTTTCTGTGATTATGGTTTAGTGTGTCTGCCCTCTGATGCCCTCTCACAACACCTACCGTCTTACTTGGATGTCTCTTACCTTGGACTTAGGGTATCTCTTCATAGCTGCTCCAGCAAAGCGCAGCCACTGCTCCTTACCTTGTATGAGGAGTGGCGTAATATCCTCCATGTCCATCCATGTTCTTGCAAATAGCAAAATTTCATTTTTTTATGGCTAATATTCCATTGTGAGTTATAATATCACCTTTATATCTTGATTGCTTTCATTCTTGGTTATTGAAACTAAGGCTGCCCTAAACATTGGGGGTGCATGTATCTTTTCTAATTAGAGGGGTTTTTTGTTGTTGTTTTTTTTGTTATATACCCAGGAGTAGAATTGCTGGATCATATGGCTGTTCTATTTTCAGGTTTTGAGAAACTTCCATAGTGTTTTATAGTGGCAGTGCCTAATTTCATATCCAGAAACAGTGCAATAGGGTTCCTTTTTTCCACATCCTGGCCAGTATTTGCTGTTTGTTGACTTTTTGATGATAGGCATTTTGAGGTATAAGGTGATATCTTATTGTGGTGTTTTTAATTTTTATTTTATATTGGACTCTAGTTGATTTACAATGCTGTGTTAATTTCAGGTGTACACATGCACAGCAAAAGCGATCCAGATATTGAGAAGAGGTTCCTATGCTAAACAGTAGGCTCTTTTTGGTTATCTATAATACATATAGTAGTGTGTATTTGTTAATCCCAAACTCCCAGTTTATCCCTCCTCAACACCTTTCCCCTTTGGTAACCATAAGCTTGTTTTGAAATCTGTAACTCTGTTTCTGGCTTTGTAAATAAGTTCATTTGTATCATTTTTTATATTCCACATATAAATTATACCATAATAATACTTGTCCTTCTTTGTCTAATTTACCTCACTTAGTATGATAATCTCCAGTTTTATCTATATTGCTGCAGATGGCATTATTTCATTCTTTCTAATTATAAAGAAATCTCAGTGCCAAAGCATTGATGCTTTTGAACTGTGGTGTTGGATGAGACCTTTGAGAGTCCCTTGGACTGCAAGGAGATCCAACCAGTCCATCCTAAAGGAATTCAGCCCTGAATATTCATTGGAAGGACTGATGCTGAAGCTGAAACTCCAGTACTTTGGCCACCTGATGCAAGGAACTGACACATTTGAAAAGACCCCTGATGCTGGGAATGATTGAAGGCAGGAGGAGAAGAGGACAACAGATGATGAGATGGTTGGATGGCATCACTGACCTGATGGACATGAGTTTGAGTAAACTCTGGGAGTTGGTGATGGACAGGGAAGCCCGCGCTGCAGTCCATGAGGTCACAAAGAGGCAGACGTGACTGAGTGACTGAACTGAACTGAATGACAATAATATTCCACTGTATACTATGTACCACATCTTCTTTCTCCATTCATCTAGATGGACACTTAGGTAGCCTCCATGTCTTGGCTATTGTAAATAGTGCCACTGTGAACTTTGGAGTACCTGTATCTTTTTGAATTAGTGTTTCTACTTTGTTTTTTTATGTATTCATGCTAAGTTGCTTTAATAGTATCTGACTCTTTGTGGGCCACCAGACTCCTTTGTTCATGGAGTTCTCCAGGCAAAATATTGGAATGGACTGCCATGCCCTTCTTCAGGTGACCTTCCTGACCCAGGAATCTTTGATGTGTACCCAGGGGTAAAATTGCTGGGTCATATGGTAATTCTGTTTTTAGCTTTCTGAGAAACCTCCCTACTGTTTTCCATAATGGCTGTACCGACTTACTTTCCCACAAATAGTGTACTATGCTTCCCTTTTCTCCGCATCCTTGCTGAAGTTCGCCACTTGTAGATTTCTTAATGATGGTCATCTTGACAGGGGTGAGGTGGTATTTTACTGTGGTTTTGATTTGTATTTCTCTAATGATTAGTGGTATTAAGCATCTCTTCATGTGCCTATTATCCACTTGTATATCTTTTTTTGGAAAAATATCTACTTGGGTCTTCTGTCCATATTTTAATTGGGTTCTTTTTTTATATTAAGTTGTATGAGCTATTTATATTTTTTTTATATAAACTTCTTACCAGTCATATTGTTTACAAATATTTCCTCCCATTCAGTAGATGTCTTTCTATTTTGTCTATGGTTTCCTTTGCTGTTCAAAAGTTTTAAAGTTTAATTAGGCCCCATTTTTTTATTTTTGCTTTTGTTCCATTTGCTTTAGGAAGCAGATCCAAAAAAATATTACTACAGTTTATTTCAAAGAGTGTTATGCCCATGTTTCCTTCTAGGGGTTGTATGGTTTCCAGTCTTAGATTTAAGTCTTTAATCCACTTTCAGTTTATTTTTGCATATGATGTTAGAAAATGTCCTAATTTCATTCTTTCACATGTAGTTGTCCACGTGCCAGTCTTTAAATATACAAAGGGATTGTATTCAGTGAGTGGCAGCTAGCTGTTACAGACTCAGATGCGCATGGGTGTGTGCATGTTAAGTTGCTTCGGCTGTGTCTGACTCTTTGCGACCGCATGGACTCTAGCCCACCAGGCTCCTCTGTCCGTGGGATTCTCCAGGCAAGAATACTGGAGTGGGTAGCCATGCCCTCCTCCAGGGGATCTTTCATAAGATAAAATGGGCTTAAACTAAGTTAGGAGGGACTTAATTTTGGAATATTTCTTATAAGCAATGGAACTGTTATTGAATAAATCTTCTTTGAAAGAGATGAGTTTCTCCTCTATATTTAGAGGGCTTTGCATGTTGCTACTGGAAAAGACACACTGGTTATGTCTCTTCAGGGCTCTTTTCACAACTTTATATTATCAAAACTTCAGTAGATGGGACTATCCCAAAGCAAATTTTTCCTTCCTTTATAACTTCTCATTTGCCCCACCTAACAAAGCCATCTGCAACTTTTACATCAGTGAGGAAAGTTTAATATAGCAATGAAGCCTTCTGTGATCTAAGTTTGTTACTGACACAGATGGGATTCTAATTTCTGAATAACCATTCAAAGAAAAAAATTAGCTGCACAAAAAGAAATAGATATAAACTATCATTACTGATATTTTTAGTACAAACTCTTTCCTCAAAATAATTTAGCTTCAATTACTTGTTTCTAAAGAGTTACATTTTTAGACTTTGGCATTTAGTCCAATTCTGTACAATTTTGAATCACAGAAAAAGTAGGTGTATCAAGTGACTGGTATGTTGTAAAAATCGTTTTCTAAGATTCAAGGAACAGGTTGATTGAATAGCTTTTTCAAATAGATGTAAAAATCTTTGAATTCCTATTCTGTTACAGCTTTCCTCGCAAAAATGACAATAATCTGAACAGATTTCTAACTAAATTATGCAGAATCATCCACATCGAGTAACACTTATTTATTTTATTTATGGTATATAAAACCAGAGTCTGGCAGGGTTAGGCTCACAATATAAACAAAGACATCTAGGTTAATTTCTTCACCTGACTGTTACCCGCTAGGTCCCTAATTAGATGCCAGGCCCCTTGGTTCCCAGGTTAACACAGTTTTTAGTAAATCAGACTTCTTCTAACCTGTAAGTATATGTCTCCTATAACTAATTCACCAACGTTGAGCCAAGTCTGTTAAAACAGGGGTCCCTAGCCTCCAGGCTCTAATGCCTAATGATCTAAGGTGAAGTGGATGTAAATTGGACTAAATGCCAAAGTCTAAGAACAGAAATAATGTCCACAATCAATGTAATGTGCTTGAATCATCCCCAAATCATCCCCACCCCCAGTCCACAGAAAAAAATGTCTTCTATGAAACAGGTCCCTGGTGCAAAAAAAGGTTGCGGACAGCTGTCTCACATGAATATGTAGCCAAAATAACCATGAAGAAAGGTTCCCTGAGAAGGTTTCAACACTTGCCTTTTAACCTATGTGTAAGGCAGGAATAGACACGCAGATGTGGTCTATCATAGAACAGACTTGTGATCACAGAGAGAGGAGAGAGTAAGATGAACTGAGAGAGTAGCCCTGACATATATACACTGTCATGTGTGAAATCGATAACTATTGGGAGGCTGCTGTCAGAGAAGGCTGTGGCACCCCACTCCAGTCCTCTTGCCTGGAAAATTCCATGGACGGAGGAGCCTGATGGGCTGCAGTCCATGGGGTCGCTAAGAGTCGGACACGACTGAGCGACTTCATTTTCACTTTTCACTTTCATGCAGGGAACTCAGCTCAGGGCTCTGTGATGACCTAGAGGAGTGAGATAGAGGGTGTGGGAGAGAGGCCCAGGATGGAGGGCGTACACACACACACACACACACACTTAGGACTGATTCACGTCGTCTTAAGGCAGAAACCAACACAACTTTGTAAAGCAATTATTCTCCAATTAATTTCTTTTTTAATTCTTGCCTTTTAATGCTCATTGTTCCTTTTGAATCCAAACGGGCTCTCTCTGAAAGTATCCTTCCCATAATTATTGGTCTTCAAAATGTACCTATTTGAAATCAATACATATTTAATAGCTGAAAAATATTCCTAATAAATTGTCTTATGAGGAGAAACATTATACGACAAAATGTAAACATGCAAACACACACAGAACACTTCCCTGAAGAAAGAAAGCAAACAAAAATATTAACCATGCCCATCTCTGAGTGATCATGTTTTGAGTAATTTCTTCCCCATTTCCTTACTTAGCTATAATTTTTAAAATCCAACAGTAAACATATTGCTTTATTGAGGCAAAAGAAATCAAAAGGCTTTTAAGTCAATTTTCACGTAATTTTGATTGGGAACATAATTTAAAGTGAGAATACTTGAGAACTTAGCATTTTTGTTGTTCAGATCTAGAGCAGCAGTGAATAGCCAGCACTTGAGGTTATCAGACAACCTGCCTAACTGTGAACATTATCCTAAATAAATTTTACAGTGAAATGATTTGGTTTTTAATACTACTTAAAACACCCCCAAATATTAATATCTTAGTCTAAAACACTACTCAAATTTGACATTCAGTATATAAGCTTAATTAAAAGCACCACATTCTGAAAGAAAGTTTGATTTTTATTAGGACAAAAGTAGCCTACTAAAAAAAAAATCCATTCTTAGTTTTCAATGTATAATTACAATTCCTATTGTATAAATGTCTTTAATTTACCTCTAAGATTGTAATTACTATTTTGTGATCTATTCAAATGGTTCAATCAACACTTACACTAAGGAGGTAAAATCATGGAAGTAAATCCAATGCATAAAAAGAATATAAAATATATTTACTTATGGTGCTGGTTGAACTTATTTTAGGAATAGATATCCTTTTAAGCTCTCTTGGTATATATATATATATAATATATATCTTGGTATATATATATATATAATATATAATCAATCACCCTTAAGACCTATGGCATCTTCTTTAAATCTAACCTCACTTTTTTAATCAGTAATATAAGTCCTCTTACTGGTATTTGGTTTTTAGTATCAGCCAATGTACCAGAATCTTGTTTAAAGTGGCTTTTTATATTCTTGAAGCATATCATAGGTATAACTCCATTTGAATGGCCCCTACTTCGCCTAAAATCATTGAGGCTGGAAAGATTTTTATAACAATTTATTAAAGAACTCCAAATGAAGCTCTGCCAATAATTAATTATTAATAGTAAAAAATATAGGTACTTATTTTCTCTGGAACCCAAACCTTTATCCCTATACCCTATTTATCTGATTTTATCTTCTTCCCATTAATCATTCTTATTATTTTCTGAATTGTTCTCTTTTGTATCTTTTCCAATTGAGTTTTTCTGAAATTATTTCTCTGTTATTATCACCATAGGTCAGCTGTGGAGAGGACTCCATGTGATTGGACTTCTTAGGCCTCTGGGGTGTCTTGCTAAGGAATACCTAAAATCCCACTCCTCCATTTCCATTCCACTTGACCGTTTTAAAACTGTTCACTTTGTAATCTAGAGAGTGTTGAAGGTAGGGAAGGAGGGAGAAGCAAATTTTCCCACTAAAGTAGAAATAGTTAAGGAATGAATTTGAGGAATTCAATCTCCCAGCATAATGTTGGCTTGGACCCTGATATCAAGATAATATCTAGGAATATGACTATCTGGGCCTAATGAGATAATCAGCATACATTTGGATCATGAATAAACAACCTTTCTCTAACCTGGTCACTGCTGGCTACATCAATGAAAGGCTTGTCAAAGTTTACAAAATCTGTCTCTGACACCTATTGGCCAGCTATCTTCTTACACACACCCTTGTGTACACACACACACGCACCATCCTTGTGTAGAGAGCTCTCCTATTTCTTGAGCCTCACAAGAGAGGCCCTGAGGAGAGATTTCACACACAACTGACTGAACCTGTCAGTACTTGTGACTACTATTCAGACAGCTTTGAAAATGCAAATGTTTTTCAAGGTGAGGAATACATCCTCCTCTTAACAGGCCTTTTCTTCATTAACTCTGCTTATCTTGGGCAGAGCCCAGAGGACACATATGTTTTAAAGATGAGAATTAGGGAGGAAAAGTCAAACTTACAGGTGTGTTGCTGCCACAGAGCACAGATGGACCGGAGCCTGGGAGCTGAAGGAGGGGGCAGGGGTGCGGACAGACCCGGGGGTACTCCACCCCTCTGTCTTCTGCCCAGCCTATCTGATGTAGTCATGTCTGGTAGCACACTCGAGCAATTTTTATGCTGTCAATAACTTAGTATTTATGGAGTATGAGAGTGAATCTTTTTCCTCTTCCCTTTGTATTTAGTGATTAACTCGAGGAAAAGAAATCTAGTCTTTTTTCAAATGTTATTTTAGGAGTATCAGGAAATTCATTTGAACAAGGTGTGCTAAAATTATGGCAACCAACTCCAGAATTCTTGCCTGGGAAATTCCATGGACAGAGGAGCCTGGCGGGCGAAGGTCCATAGGGTTACAAAGAGTTGGACACCACTGAAGCGGCTTAGCTAAAATATTATTTCTATTTAAGTGAAACAAGTATGGAAGTCAGAGGAGATATGCAAAAGTTATGAAAGATTAAAAGCATTAGAAATTACTGTAAATTAAGTAAAGTCTGGATCTGAGATGCTGCAAAGTCCCTTCTGACTCTGAGTTTCTGAAGCTTTATCACTTATACTTGCATGGCAGATCAAATTTACAATGTAATTTCATAATTCTTTAATTTGATTTTTACGATAACCTTAAGTCAAAAAACATGAGTCCCACAGATAAAGAAACTGAGGTAGAGAGATTTTGGATATTTTTCCAAAGTCACCAACTCCTTGTCATGGTTGAATTGTGATTACAATCAAGATTTCCTGATTCCCAATCCAAAATTTTATGGCCTGCAGTTCACACAATACTCCATGCAAAGATATGAGATAAGTTATATCAACATATTGGAAAGCCTCTTGGCTAAGATAGAGTCCTAAATGAGAAATGTGTACAGATAAACTCACTAAAGCTGTTTTTATTCTGTTGCTTATTAGCATACCGAAATGTGGTAGACATATGGTCACTGCCTTCAAGAATATTAGCTATTAAAGACAATAGAATTGTAAATTAGTTTCCTTTGCACTTGTATTAGTTAGACTGTTCAACAAGCAAGCAGCACATATGTATTCAGATTTCAGGTAGGGTTTTGGGGGATAAAAGGAGAAGTATGAAAGGGCAGAACCTGGTCTCTGAAGGCTTTAAAGAGAAACAGGAAATCATTACAATGGTTGGACCTGCATCTTTACAGTTTGGAATCCACAAAAACTGGAGAAGTGAGAGGGTATCTCTGGGAAGCCAGTGTGAACACACATTTCCTGTGGCCAGGACTCACTCTTAACATCCTGCCTCTTTCTCTGGTTGCTTTCCTTCATCTTTCATGTAAATTAACCTGTCTCTGTAGTCTTTTTCTCTGTCTCCTTTCATTGATTAGAGCTGATTATTATTGCCTTCTGGGGTAATACTATTACCTTCTTTTATTTTTCTGAGCTATCCTACTTTTGACTTAACTCTGCTTAGAGGATTAGTTTGAATGTGCTAGTTACAGGACAAACTCACTGGGGCTCTGACCTCCTTTATGTATAGGTCTGATGCCTATATCTTTGGGTCATATCCCCCATCCTCAGCTTCCTCAAGGATTGTGCAGGCACATGGCACAAACCATAATTGTCATAAGCAAGGACTTTATCTCAAGGATTGGAACAGGCTAGCAGAGACCTCTCATGAACTATAGTACCTGGCATCCCTTATTTTTTAATCATAACTTACTAATCTTTTTTTAAATTTCATTTTATTTTAAACAGTCCAATTTATTGTTTCCCATCTATTCTCTTGGACCCATTTTCAAATAAACATAGGTTACTATAAACATTTCAGATAGAAAGTAATTTGGATAGAAGTAATAACAAAATCAAACAAGTAGGAGTCCTCTTACCTCATGCAATTACCGGTAATTGACTATTTAGTCAAAAAGTCTTTTAGTGTGAGGAATATTTTTTAAATGATATTGTTGTTTAAAGATCATGTTTTAACTTAATACACATAAATATCTTTTTATTAGAGTGTTCCATAGTAGTGCATATTGTACAAAGACCATCATTTCTAATGAAGTGAAGTGAAGTGAAAGTCACTCAGTTGTGTCCGACTCTTTGTGACCCCATGGACTGCACAGTCCATGGAATTCTCCAGGCCAGAATACTGGAGTGGGTAGCCTTTCCCTTCTCCAGGGCATCTTCCCAACCCAGGGATCAAACCCAGGTCTCCCACATGGCAGGCGGTTTCTTTACCAGCTGAACCACAATACGACATCTCTAATATCCAACTTTGGCTTCTTTAAAGTGAAAATTTAAATACAGTTGCAAATCAAAATCAGTGTGTAAGTCTTAAGATTTTGAGACTATTTACCCAATCATTTATGAAATTCTTATCGATGCCTCATTTACAAGAAAATTTTATTTTAGAAACACAAGATTATCATGGCTTAATCACAGAACTAAGTTTTTATAGAGATAATTTTATTTTCCACTCATATTTCATTCAATTATATATTTGAGTACATTAAAATCTTTTGAGTAAAATCATTTAAAATAACATTGAAATATTAAATAACATAACGTAGCAACAAAACTAATTCTGGATAAGTCTGTAAGCCAACTGATGGAAACAGAGGTACCAATATGGCTTGGAAAAGAAAATAGTCTTCTGGTCTTGAATATTTGCTGTATCATGAGTCTCAATCAACCTCAGTCACTGTGATGACTATGATACAGAGAGGAAAGAGAGAATTCATTCAACTAGCAAGTAAGCTCAGGGGTTTTCCTGAACAGAAACTCAATGTGATTCTCTTAGGTTATATTATAGTACATGTAAGCAGAAAAAAGTTTTAAATGGAGAGAGAATTCCATTGGTGAATTTTAAATAGAGGTGACTTCCGTAAGAAAACACAAAACAACACAGAATGAAGACTGGCCAGTGTAGGTAAGTCAGTCCAGTTAGTTCAGTTCAGCCATTCAGTCGTGTCTGACTCTTTGCGACCCCGTGAATCGCAGTACGCCAGGCCTTCCGGTCCATCACCAACTCCCAGAGAGTTTACTCAAACTCATGTCCATTGTCAGTGATGCCATCCAACCAAGGATGTCATCCCCTTCTCCTCCCGCCTTCAATCTTTCCCAGCATCAGTGTCTTTTCAAATGAGACAGTTCTTCGCATCAGGTGGCCTAAGTGTTGGAGTTTCAGCTTCAGCATCTGTTTTTCCAATGAATATTCAGGACTGATCTCCTTTAGGATGGACTGGTTGGATCTCCTTGCAGTCCGAGGGACTCTCAAGAGTCTTCTCCAACACCACAGTTCAAAAGCATCAATTCTTCGGCGCTCAGCTTTCTTTATAGTCCAACTCTCACATCCATACATGACTACTGGAAAAACCATAGCCTTGACTAGATGGACCTTTGTTGGCAAAGTGTCTGCTTTTTAATATGCTGTCTAGGGAATCAGAAACAGAAATAGGCACTTCCTCAAGATATGTATAGAAATAAAATCCAGGCGAATGAAGTAGAAGTAGACTTCTGTTTCTCACAAACACAAGAAGTGGAGAACATGAAGAAATGCTTTATAGCAGGCATTCTTTAAATATATTGGGAAACCAGAGATGAGAGGGAACCAAAAAAGGGAAATGAGTAGCAAGCCCATGAGCTAAGGCACATCTGCTCTTCAAGATGTACTAATCTTGCGTTTTCACCCAGATTGAAACAGTAAGCAGAGAAGCCGGAACTCAGAAAAGCAAGGAGCTGGACCTGAGACCACCAACATAAGTTAGAACCTGAAGTCCCTGCAACTAAAATGCTAAAAAGAAAAAGGAAAAGGAAAGCCTCCTGACTCAGGGAGAATATAAGGAAGTTTTCTTTAGTCTGGATTTTGAATGGCTAAAAAAATTTCTCTGTGTTGTGGCTGAACCAAACATTGTCTGGTTTGGAAAAGAAATTACCATAAAAATTGCTTACACCAGTAATACTTCTAAGAGTCATGGAATTAATAAAGCATAAAAATTCCCTGATAGGACATGGTTTCAACCTAGGTTGCACAGGATTCCTACGAGAATGAAAATGAGTTTACAATGCAATTACAGAATAAAAGGGAACAATTCACCAGAAATGAGACAGCACATACCACAGATATCAAATCCCCAAAATAGCAGAAAATAGAACAATCTGACAGAGATTCTGAAGTAAAATTATTAAGATGACTAAAGAGAGAGAAAATAAAAGCAAGACGTGAAGATGTAGGGAAAAAAGACACAAAAGCATAAAAGATAAGATAGTGATAAATGGATATAGAGGGACCAGATGGACAAATATGTAGTAGAATGTTTATAGTAAAATAGGGGTAGTGGTTATACAGGTGTTCAATGTAAAATGACTTCTTATCTGTTTGAATTTTTTCACAGTAAATTATTGGGAGAAATATACTATGAACAGAAATGGCAAGATATAAAAGGAATCAGCAACTATAAAAGCGGGACAAATACTTATAAAACTGTTTGCAGGCCTTAGCCATCAACAAAGGATCACAACAAAATACAGAGGATCACAATAAAACTGGAATAAGCAAGTTTAGAAGCAAATAAGAATCATCTGACCGGAAGAATACACTCAAATAATAAAGACCAAAGTTCAACATAGAGCACTGGCAGTGGTACTCAGCGTGGTCCTCTGACTAGCAACATCATCATCACCTGGAAACTTGCATAAAAAGCAACTATTCAGGCTCCTCCACAGACCTGCTGAATCAGAGACTCCAGGGCTAGAGACCAGAACTCTGGTTTAATACACTCTCCAGGTGTTTCTGATGTTTTCTGATTCATCAGAGAGTCACTGGTTATAGGGGAATAGGCCTATGGCATAAGGAAAGTAGCTTACAAAAAAATTAATCATAACACCTAATCTCGGGCTCCAAAATCACTGTGGATGGTGACTACAGCCCAAAATTAAAAGATACTTGCTCCTTGAAAGAAAAGCTATGGCAAACCTAGACAGCATATTAAAAAACAGAGACATCACTTTGCTGACAAAGGTTCATACATTCAAAGCTATGGTTTCTCCAGTAGTCATGTTTGGATGTAAGAGTTGGACCGCAAGGAATGCTGAGCACCAAAGAATTAATGCTTTCAAATGTTGGTGCTAGGGAAGACTTCTTTGAGAGTTCCTTGGACAGCAAGGAGATCAAACCAGTCAATCCTAAAGGCAATCAACCCTGAATATTCTTTGGGAGGGCTGAGGCTGGGGCTGAGGCTGAGGCTGCACTACTTTGGCCACCTGATGAGAAGAGCTGACTCATTGGAAAAGACCCTGATGCTGGGAAAGACTGAGGGCAGGAGGAGAAGGGGACGACAGAGGATGAGATGGTTGGATGGCATCACTGACACCAGGGACATGAGTTTAAGTCAACTATGAGAGATAGTGAAAGACAGAGAAGGCTGTCATGCTGCATTTCATGGGGTCGCGAAGTCAGACACTAGAGCAACTGAACAACAAATCTTATGAGAATTCCTTTTCAATTCCAGAATGAATAGTATTACCACTTCTTTCAAGGGAGTGCTTGCAAACAATTTTATTTTCTATTTTAAAAATACTGGTGAATGTTATTGTCAGATTATTAAAACTGGTAAGGAAGTTCAGCAAAGTCATGCTTGATGTAAGATTAACATGCAAAGTTAGATAAAATGTAAACATATTTGTATGAGACAGAATCATTTATAAAATGCAATTTTAAGAGATACATTTACCCTTAGGAAAGTCAAAGAGGGGTTCTGTATCAGCCTAGATGGGTGGGATGGGGAGGGAAATGGGAGGGAGATTCAAAAGGGAGAGGATATATGTATACCTATGGCTGATTCATGTTGAGGTTTGACAGAAAACAGCAAAATTCTGTAAAGCAATTATCCTTCAATAAAAATAAATCAAAAAAAGATACATTTACAATAAACATTCCTATGTGGTTCCTATAGGTCCTTTATTGGTTCCTATAAATAAAAATAGTAAAAGATATGCAAAATATTGTGAAGTGAATAGATAAAATCTTATTGAAAAATTCAGAGATATCTATGTGAGATATCTTACTGAATGGAAAGATTCAATCTCAAAAGAATGAAGGGCTCCCAGAATAGTTGTGTGTCCATATGTACACATGCATATGTTTTAGATATGTGTATAGACATATATACACACACATATTACATATATACATATGAATGTGTCTTAAAAATTTCAGTTAGTTCCAACCAGATTTCCAAATATATTTTTAATGTGAAGCAAGAATCAAGAACAAAGAAAATCTTAAAAAATAAGAGTTGATCTATCATCAAGGCTTGCCATAATTAAAACAATGTGGCACTGATGTAAGAAGTGACCATAAGAACAATGATGATAATATAGCCTAGAATCTTACTTTTGAATACACAAAGGCTTTGAAAATAGTGAGAGAATTATTAATTGTTAGGGGGAAAATGGACTGTCCAATATAAATATGAGAGAGTTGGTCTCCCATATGGTAAAAAGATAAGATTACATTTTTACCTCACATCACACCACATATAAAAATAAGATAGATGATTTAAAAGCTAAATGTGAAAAGCCAAATTTTTTAATTTTTGAAGAAAATATCAAAGAATATCTTCATGACATGCAGTAGTAACGGATTACTTAATCAAGACACATTGAGCCAAACAGAATAGAGAGCTCAGAAATAAATCTACTCATTTATGGTCAACTAATCTACAACAAAGAAGGCAAGAATAAACAATAGAGAAAAGAGTCTCTTCAATAAGTGGTGCTGGGAAAACTGGACAGCTACATGTAAAAGAAGGAATTAAAACATTTTCTAATGCCATATACAAAAATAAACTCAAGATGGATTAAAGACCTACATGTAAGACCAGAAACCATAAAAGTCCTAGAATAGAACATAGAGCACTCTTTGATATAAATCATAGAAATGTTTTTTTGGGATCTGTCTTTTAAGGCAGAGTTTCCCTTGTGGCTCAGTGGCAAAGAATCTGCCTGCCAATGCAGGAGATGCAGCTTCGATCCCTGAGTCAGGAAGATCTCCCGGAGAAAGAAATGGCAACCCACTCCAGTATTCTTGCCTAGAAAATCCCATGTACAGAGGAGCCTGGTGGGCTTCAATCCATGGGGTTGCAAAAAGTCACAACGGAGCGACTGAACATGCAGCACCCATGCAACCACAATATATAAAAGTTCATACAATTCTGTATCAAGAAAAAAAAAACTTCATAGAACCTGATTCAAAAAATGGGCAGAAGATTTGAATAGATATTTTTTCCAAAGAAGGCATACAGATGTCCAATGATATAGTCATCAGAAATGCAAACCAAAAACACAATGGGATATCATCTCAAACCTGTCGGAACAGCTGTCATCAAAAAGGCCATAGATAACAAATGTTGGGGAGGGTGTGGGAAAATGGAAGCCCCATGTTAGTTAGAATGTAAGCTTGTGCAGCAAGTGGAAAGCAGTACCCTCAAAAAACTCCATAGAACTACCATAAGATCCAACAATATTCATGTATCCACTGCTGAGAATATATCCAAAGAAAACAAAAACACCAATTCAAGTAGATACATGCGCCTCAATGATCATAGCATCACTATTTACAATACCAAGATACAGCAGCAACTTAAGTATCCATCAGCAGATGAATGGATAAAAACTATGTTACACACACACACACACACACACACACACACACACGTGTATACATGCTGTGAAATATCACCCAGTCATAAAAATGAGTGAAATTTTGCCATTTGCAAAACCATGGATGGGACTTAGAGGGTATTATGCTTAGTGAAATATGACAGACAGAGAAAGACAAATAATGTATGATATCAATTATATATAGAATCTAAAAAAATAAAACAAGTGAATATGGCAAAAAAAAAAAAGAGAGAAAATTCTCAGATATAAAGAACAAACCCATGGTTACTAATGGGGAGAGAAAAGGGAAGGGGCAAGACAAGGACAGGGGATCAGAAGGTACAAACTGCTATGTATAAAATAAATAAGTTGCAAGGGTGTAACGTACAGCACTCGGAATATAGCCAATATTTTATAATAGCTATAAATGAAGTATAACCTTTAAAAACTGTAAATCACTATGTTGTACACCGAAATTTATATGATATTGTAACTCTACTGTACCTCAAGTGAAAAAAAGGCACATAGAGCCAAAATATAAAGGAAATGATGGATATATTTAACTACTAATTCTTTTATTTGATACAAGAAATCATAAATAAAGTAAAATCCAAAGCTATCATATGGAATAAAATATAGTGCCTAGAACCAGTAAGTAATTAGTATCTAAAATACATAAAGAACTCTTATAAGAAGAAAAGTTCAGTAGAAGAATGAATGAAAGCTCTGAAAAGTCAATTCACAGAAGAATTAACCTGAATGAGCCAGAATATATGGAAATGAGACATGTTTTTCCACTGGTTTCCTGTTCTTGCAGCTGAGTATGAGTTGCATACAGGAGGGCAATAAATGGATACTGCCTTCCATTTTAAACATTAAATCTATTGTTTTGCATCAACAGTTTGAATGTTTTTGCAAAAGCTATGACTAAGTTGCTGTCTACTCAACCAGTTTTGATTTGAAGGCCTACTTTGGATGAAGATACATATTCTCTGCTTTGACTTTCCAACTAGACCTAAGAAAATTCATTCATCTGTTGATTTAAGAGCTTAATTTCTATATGACTCATTGAGATGAGAGTATTTCTGTTCTCACAATACCCCACACTAGCAACAGCTAAGAGTGGGGAAAAGTAAAAAAAAAAAAAAAATTTTAATATCTGTTTGTATGTCTCACAATTAGGACTCATTCCCTAGGGACATTTAAAACTTTGGGTGCAAGAAAAAAATGTGTAAAAGTTTACACTTGGAAAAGCTATGGAAACATTGAGCTGAGAGCATTTTAAATAATGAAGTTAGGTTATAGTCAAAGGAAGTAATCTAGGGAGGCCAAGGTCAAACCTGAAAATTAAGCAGAAGGTGGGAATACCTAAGGATTAGGAGCATAATTCAAACTTTGTTGTTACAAACTGACTTTTTAAAACTCATTTAGCTCTTATTGTTTGAATGAGGCAATTTTTAAATTAATTTTATTGGCATATAGTTGACATATTAGTTTCTGCTGTAGAGCAAAGTGAATCGGTTATACATATATCCATTCTTTTTTAGAATCTGTTTCCATAAATATGGCAATTTTAATTACCAAATTCTTTTGTACCTAAAAATATATCACTGGTGGGGAAGTAGCTCAGATTTCTATTCATATTTTAAAGAATAGTTAGTGGGTTGGCAGGTTACATTTCCTCTCTGTCTCAGTTTCCTTATCTGAAAGATGGAAGGGTTAATAGCACCTACCTCATAAAGATTAAAGGAACTAAGATGGGTAAATACAAAATGTCTGCAAAATACTAAACACTGGATAAAACTTAGCTATGTGGCGCAGTGGTAAAGACTCAACCTGCCAATGCAAGAGACACAAGAAACCAGGGTTTGATCCTTGGGTCAGGAAGATCCCCTGGAGTAGGAAATGGCAACCAGCTCTAATATTCTTTCCTGGAAAATTCCATGACCAAAGGAGCCTGGAAGGCTTCAGTCCATTTGATCACAAATAGTGGGACCGGACTGAGCACCCACATGTACATATGTACCTAAATTTTACCATTTCTAAAGGAAGCCTGCCTATTTGGATCTCTAAAAAATAGCTATAGCTTAATGGCTGCCAATGTTTGTGCCTGAAAAGTATTAAATGATCTCCTTTTAAAAGCTGGAATTAAAAATTAAATGTTAAGAGAAAGGACACATTAATGAAGATAACATTTATCTCCAAACAGTTTCATAGTTCATATTTCTGAGGGAATATACACAGATTAGCTTAGATCTGACCACGGATACTAAACACACACAGACACATACACACACTCTCTCTCACACACACAGTTACACACACACCCCAAATATACAGGTCAGCCAAAACCTGGGTACACATAATTTGCATTCCTAAAAGCCATGGAAACAAACCACTGTGCTGAAATTGATATTCCATATAGTCTTTGCTGTTAACCAGAAGTTAAAATACTTTCCAACACAATTAAAACACGATTGAAACTACAAAATGTGGGGTATGCATTTTAAAACCATTTTGAAGCCAAATCGTTAACACCAAGCTTTTTCAACTTATAGATGAGGGAACTTAGTATCACAGGTGTTACCCAGGGCTAGAACCTAGGTCTCTCAACAATCTGTCCAGTATTTTTCCCAGCCTCCACTTTGATGATGACTTTTCCAGTTGTATTTATTGTAAATTTAAGGGATACATTCATATGGCTGCTTACAAGGAAAAGTAATGCATAAACTTTGTGCCCAGCACTCAGCTAGACATCCTGGGGAGATGTGTGGTGTTTATATATGACAATTTTAATAAAAGACAGCTGGGGGGTTTTTTGTTTGTTTGTTTTGCAAAAAATGACCAAGTGAAAAGTAATGTGTGATATTTTTACTTTCAATTAAAGTGTTCTGGTTAAAACTAAAGGGTCTTAATCCTTAAACTGGCAGGATTCCAGTTTAGGTTTTACTAACTCCTATCCACGAAACTTTGGTCAATATAGATAACCTTCCTTCAGCCTCAGTTTTCTCATTTTGTAAAAGAAGTTTGGTGGACCTTGAGGGCATTATGCTAAGTGAAATGAGTCAGAGAAAGACAAAAAACAGTACAATCTCACTTATACGAGTGAGATTTTCATAAATCACTTATGAAAAAAAAAAAAACTCATAGATACAGAGAATAGACTCATGGTTAGTAGAGGTGGAAGTTGCATGGTGGGCAAAATGCATGAAGGTGGTCACAAGGTACAAAGTTACAGTTTTAAAATAAATAAGTCCTGGGGATGTAATGTACAGCAGGGTGAATACAGTTAACAACACTATATTGTATATTGGGAAGTTGCTAAGAGAATAGATATTAAAAGTTTTTATCATAAGGAAAAAATTTTAACTATATGTGGTGATAGATGTCAATTAGACCTGTGTGATCATTTTGCAGTATATACAAGTATCAAATTATGATGTTGTATACCTAAAACTAATGTAATATTCTATATCAATAGTATCACAATAAAACAAAAACAGAGTTTGCATCTTATTTGAAGAGTTATGAGAATAAAATTGCATAAAGTGGGCAAAGCACTTGTGGGCCAGTACCTAAAGTAGAGTAAGTGATCAGTAAATATGAAATTATCATTATTGTTACCATTAAAATGTTATTAAAGTCAGCATTTCTCATTGAAATAGGAAGAACTCCAAAGGTCCTTCCTTCTTGGCTATTAATGATCACAAATTCTTTAGCTAGTCTCTATTTTGTTCAAAAATTTAAGCAAGAATCAGTTCAGTTCAGTCACTCAGTTGTGTCCGACTCTTTGTGACCCCATGAACTGCAGCACGCCAGGCCTCCCTGTCCATCACCAACTCCCAGAGTCCACTCAAACCCATGCCCATTGAGTCGGTGATGCCATCCAACCATCTCATCCTCTGTCATCTCCTTCTCCTCCCACCCTCAATCTTTCCCAGCATCAGGGTCTTTACAAATGAGTCAGCTCTTCACATCAGGTGGCCAAAGTACTGGAGTTTCAGCTTCAGCATCAGTCCTTCCAATGAACACCCAGGACTGATCTCCTTTAGGATAGACTGGTTGGATCTCCTTGCAGTCCAAGGGACTTTCAAGAGTCTTCTCCAATGCCACAGTTCAAAAGCATCAATTCTTCGGCGCTCAGCTTTCTTCACTGTCCAGCTCTCACATTCATACATGACCACTGGAAAAACCATAGCCTTGACTAGACAGACCTTTGTTGGCAAAGTAATGTCTTTGCTTTTAAATATGCTATCTAGGTTGGTCATAACTTTCCTTCCAAGGAGTAAGCGTCTTTCAATTTTATGGCTGCAATCACCATCTGCAGTGATTTTTGGAGCGCAAAAAAATAAAGTCAGCCACTGTTTCCATTGTTTCCCCATCTATTTGCCATGAGGTGATGGGACCAGATGCCATGATCTTGGTTTTCTGAATGTTGAGCTTTAAGCCAACTTTTTTCATTCTCCTCTTTGACTCTCATCGAGGCTCTTTAGTTCATCTTCCCTCTGCCATAAGGGTTGTGTCATCTGCATATCTGAGGTTATTGATATTTCTTCTGGCAATCTTGATTCCAGCTTGTGATTCCTTCCAACCCAGCATTTCTCATGATGTACTCTGCATGTAAGTTAAATAAGCAGGGTGACAATATACAGCCTTGACGTACTCCTTTCCTAATTTGGAATTAGTCTGTTGTTCCATGTCCAGTTCTAGCTGTTGCTTCCTGACCTGCATACGGGTTTCTCAAGAGGCAGGCCAGGTGACCTGGTATTCCTATCTCTTTCTGAATTTTCCACAGGTTATTGTGATTCACACAGTCAAAGGCTTTGGCGTAGTCAATAAAGCAGAAATAGATGTTTTTCTGGAACTCTATTGCTTTTCCAATGATCCAGCAGATGTTGGCAATTTAATCTCTTGTTCCTCTGCCTTTTCTAAAACCAGCTTGAACATCTGGAAGTTCATGGTTCACGTATGGCTGAAGACTGGTTTGGAGAACTTTGAGCATTACTTTACTAGAGTGTGAGATGAGTGCAATTATGCGGTAGTTTGAACTTTCTTTGGCATTGCCTTTCTATGGTATTGGAATGAAAACTGATCTTTTCCAATCCTGTGGCCAATGCTGAGTTTTCCAAATTTGCTGGCATATTGAGTGCAGCACTTTCACAGCATCATCTTCCAGGATTTGAAATAGCTCAACTGAAATTCCATCACCTCCACTAGCTTTGTTTGTAAGCAAGAATACTTCAGGGTTATTTTAAGGTTGAAATAGATAACCTACATGAAGTGCCTGGGAAAATGTCTGAACTTGATCAAACCTAGGCCCCCATCTCTTCCTTACTCCATCATAAAGAATAGGTTCTAGATATTTCTTTAAATAGGAACATCTAGGCATATTTTTCCCAAATAGAATGCTTAAAATACATGCCTATAACTTCTAAATGTGGAAATGAGAAAAGTCAAAGGGACAAATTATAGTGACAACTGACAAAATGGATGTTGGTGAGAAGGGAGACAAGACTTAAAGGGCCTCTGGTTCTTTTCCTTGAACCAGCAGAAAAAGGAAAAAAAGAAGAGAAGTGGTCACAGAAATAAGTAGCTTGCCAATTTGGTATACATAAGGCTTGTAAAGTGAAAAAAATAGATGATTTTAAAATCTAATATCTTGTTATTCTGAAAACATGTTAGATAAAGCTGCCAGCCAAGAAGCTAAACAGATCTAAAACTCTGTAATGATTAACAAAGAGAGTTCAGCAATGTTCCCCAAGGCAACAAAGGCTGGGGCAGGCATTTAATATTATGAATTATACATCCATTCTGAAGGGCAGAATGTGAAAGGACTAAAGGTGGAGGACCCACCAGAGTCAGAGGGACCAAGATAACAGAAAGAAAGAGCCTTCCACATAAGTTTTTTTATTAATGCAACTGTGTCCTGGTGCAAAGTGTGAAACCAATACCATTTACTGGATTCTGCCCACACTAAGAATCTTGGAAGCCATATGTTATGGCTTGAAATGTCTCTGCCCCAAATTAACACATTAAAATATTAACCCCCAGTACCACAGAATATGACTTTATTTGGAAAGAGTTATTGCAGATGTAGCTAGTTAAGATGAGGTCATACTGGAATATGCTGGTGCCTAATCCAACATGGGGGCTTCCCTGATGGCTCAGATGGTAAAGATTCTGCCTGCAATGCAGGAGACCTGCATTCTATCCCTGAGTCTCAAAGAGACATGAGTGAGTGAAAACGGGGGGAATTTGAACATAGACATGCACACATAGATGTGAAAATGAAGGTAAAGATTGGGTAGAGATGCTACAAGCCAAGAAATGTCACATTGCCAGCAAACCTCTAGAAGCAGGTGAGAGACAAGGAACAAATCCCCCCACACACCCACAGCCATCGGAAGAAATCAGTCCTGCTGACACCTTGATCTTGGACTTCTTACCTCCCAGGGCATGCATGCATGCTCAATTGCTCAGTCCTTTCTGACTCTCTGCGACCCCATGGACTGTAGTCGACCAGGTTTCTCTATTCATGGGATTCTCCAGCCAAGAAGACTGGGGATTGTGAGACAATGAATGCCTATTATTTACGCCACCCAGTTTGTGGTATTCTGTTATGACAGCCCTAGCAAGCTAACATGACTTCCCCGGTGGCTCAGCGGTAAAGAATCTGCCTGCAGTGCAGGAGACACAGGTTCAATCCCTGGGTGGGGAAGATTCCCCTGGAGGAGGGCATGGCAACCAATTCCAGTATTTGCCTGGAGAATCCCATAGACAGAGGAGCCTGGTGGGCTACAGTCCATGGAGTTGCAAAGAGTCAGACATGACTGAAGCGACTTAGCACACACAGGGCAGCAAGCTAATAAAGATTTAGCTTTTCTGGCACCATCCCAGTGCTGACTACAACTGTGACTTGCTATAAAGAACTTTGTGTCTTCTTGAAGAGAGGATCTTTTCTTTTAAAAATGGTATAAGTAAACCTATTTATAAAACAGAAATTAAGTCACAGATGTAGAAGACAAGCTTATGGTTAACAAGGGGGAAAGGGCTGAGGGATAAATGGTGAGACTCGGATTGACATATATGCACTATGTGTATGCTATGCTCAGTAGCTTCTGTCACGTCTGACTCTTTGCAGCCCCATGGACTGTAGCCCACCAGGTTCCTTTGTCCATGGGATTTTCCAGGCAAGAACACTGGAGTGGGTTGCCATGCCCTCCTCCAGGGGATCTTCCTGACTCAGGGATCAAACCCACATCTGCTGTGCCCCTTACATTTCAGGCAGATTCTTTACCTCTGAGTCCCTGGGGAAGTCCCATAGATACACTACTACTGCTATATATAAGATAGATACAGTAGGCTCCTATTAAGAGCCTACTGTATACTCTATACTCTGTAATGACCTATATGGGAATAGAATCTAAGAAAGAGTAAATATGTGTATATGTATTAGAGAAGGAACTGACAGTCCACTCCAGCATTCTTGCCTGGATAATTCCATGGGCAGAGGAGTCTGGTGGCCTGCAATCCATGGGGCTGCAAGAGTTGGACATGACTTAGCAACTAAACTACCACCACCAACATGTATATGTACAACTGTCTTACTTTGCTCTACTGAAGAAACTAACACAACATTGTAAGTCAACTATAACACCAATCAAAATTAAAAAGAATTCTTTGATGAAAAAAACTTTTCATAGAGTGCCTAAGAACAGATATTTTTCTGGGTTTTTAGGGAGGTAATCACTGCAGATGGTGATTGCAGCTATGAAATTAAAAGCTGATTACTCATTGGAAGGAAAGTTATGAACAACCTAGATAGCATATTAAAAAGCAGAGGCATTACTTTGCCAGCAAGGGTCCATCTAGTCAAGGCTATGGTTTTTCCAGTGGTCATGGATGGATGTGACAGTTGGACTATAAAGAAGGCTGAGTGCCAAAGAATTGATGCTTTTGAACTGTGGTGTTGGAGAAGACTCTTGAGGGTCCCTTGGACTGCAAGGAGATCCAACCAGTCCATCCTAAAGGAGATCAGTCCTGGGTGTTCATTGGAAGGACTGATGCTGAAGCTGAAACTCCAATACTTTGGCCACCTCATGCGAAGAGTTGACTCATTGGAAAAGCCCCTGATGCTGGGAGGGATTGGGGGCAGGAGGAGAAGGGGGTGACAGAGGATGAGATGGCTGGATGGCATCACCGACTTGATGGACATGAGTTTGAATAAACTCCGGAAATTGGTGATGGACAGGGAGGCCTGGCGTGCTGCAATTCATGGGGTCGCAAACAGTCAGACACGACTGAGTGACTGAACTGAACTGAACTGAATAATGCTGGGAAGCAAGTGGTAAACAAAGGAATGCCTACATATGGTGAGCAGCCTAAAAAGGACAGGAAGGATCCAAAGATATTGGGTTGATTAATTTCATACAAGAAAAAATGTCAGCTTGTTGTATGTCATAATAAAAATTAATGCATACAATTAATTTTGAAGAAATGTTTAAGGAGGAAGAGTTGACTATTTTCTTCTATGCTAAGGCCCAAATAATCTGTAACTGATAGACTTTCAGAGCAGTAAATGACTTTAGACAGTACCTCATCCTATAAATGGGGAAGTAAAAACAAGAAAGATGAAGGGGCCTGGGCAGTCATGATGCTGGCCACGACCAGAGACCTTTTGTCAGAGAAACTAAAAAGCAGTTGCTGCTACTACTGCTAAGTCACTTCAGTTGTGTCTGACTCTGTGCGACCCCATAGATGGCAGCCCACCAGGCTCCCCCGTCCCTGGGATTCTCCAGGCAAGAACACTGATGTGGGTTGCTGTTTCCTTCTCCAATGCATGAAAGTGAAAAGTGAAAGTGAAGTCACTCAGTCATGTCCGACTCGTAGCAACCCCATGGACTGCAGCCTACCAGACTCCTCCGTCCATGGAATTTTCCAGGCAAGAGTACTGGAGTGGGGTGTCATTGCCTTCTCCAGGAAAGTGGTTGAAGTCCTTGAATTGAGTCAGAATCTCTGTCCCTATTCCTTGCTTGAAGTCAAAAGCAAGCTTACCAAAATATGGTCCCAGAAGTTAACCATGCCAGAATGCTAGTGCAACTATTTCCATAGCAACTTCCATCTAACTTTATTAGCCACTGAATCATCATGATTCTAGAATCCAGCTAGTTTGCACCTTTCTTTTTGATTCCCAACCTGGTTATAAGCATTGGTCACTCAATCGTGTCCTGCTCTTTGAGACCCCATGAACTGTAGCCTGCCAGGTTCCTTTGTCTATGAAATTCTCCAGGCAAGAATACTGGAGTAGGTATCCATTCACCAGCCTTTCACTTCTCCAGGGGATCTTCCTGTCCCTTGGATCAAAGCGGGGTCTCCTGCATTGCAGGCAGATTCTTTACTGTCTGAGCCACGAGGGGAGCCTGGGTATAGGAATGCTGAACTTGAGCAATGAGAGTTTCTAGGACTGATGAAAAAGACATGGCATTTGAGAGGAACAAAATCTGCAAAGTTGTTTTGTTATTCACCATGTTTGCACACGTTTTGTTTTCTTCTCATCATCCCATGGAGATTAAGAACTATGGGGTAGGAGATATCTTAGAGAGTCACACCCCTTTAGTTTGCAAATAAGGAGGAGCCCTAGAGTGACTGTTCTTTACCCACGGTTATGCAATCAATTTTAGCAGAACTGGGCTAGACCAAGTTTTCCAGACTCCTAGTTCACCTGTTTTTATTAGCAGTACACCACCACCCCAGGGAAGCCTCTCTTATATGTATTTATTTGTTCACTGTGAAGCGAAGGAAGCATCACTGCCTTGCCACTGATCGCTTTAGAAATGGCCAGCTCTTACATGTGACGTATAGATGGTAAACAGTGCATAGTCATTCTACAGGCTTGGCCAGCTCGTGACCCTTTATGCATTTCATTATCATAGCCCCAGCTTACAGAGGAAATGGATTCTCTTCCAGTCACTTCCGTTGAAGGATATTATGTTTCTACATAAAAGCTTAGGCGTCCTGATAGGTACTCTGAAAATATACAAATGAATATACTAGATAAACTTGTGCCAGACATACATTTGGCCTTGCTCTATGACTCAATGTGTTTTTAAAGTACTCTAAGAGCAAAATAGTTCTTTGGGGACTAGCCAGAACATATTTTTAAACCCTCTGTGCCAAGATCTCTGCACTTCAGCTACTAACTGACAATGGTTGGCACTCCTGAATTCATTCAATCCAAGTGCACAAGAGCCCCACTTTCAATATGCTGTCTGGCTCAACCCTGTGGTGCAGAGCTAGCAAAAATTCCACTGAAGTTAATAGGTCACACTCCTCTCAGTGTGGAGGGGAACAAGCAAAACCAACAGCCAGAGTCTACTGAACTTCAAACTGCTAATTTTTTTTTTTTCCAGTGACTGTAGTCTCAATTACTCAATATGTAGACCATAAATTTTGAGTCCTAAGGAGCATTCCTAGAGTTTTATTAATCTTTGTCATTCTAACTGCTTTTCTTCCACATGTCTGCATTTCAATTAGATTGTAAGAGATTAATTGATAGCCTCACAAAGTGCAAACATCAAAAGGAGAAAAGGAAACCAAATCCTGCATGGCTGTTTAGGCTAGAACATAAATCAAGTTAGCAGTTCTACCCCTGGTAAAATCTAATACCAGTTTCAATGAAACAGATAGCCGTTCAGGAACAATCAACTTTTTCTGAGCATCTTCTTTTCTTGCAAAGTTTTCCAAGGAAAATGCTGATCTTGGTTAGGACAATGGATTTGCTGCTCTTCAAGATTAGGCCTGTTTTTTCTGCTTCATTTTTAGACTTCTCTGTCTACTTTCATATGTCTGAAAGTTCTTTGAGAAGCAAAACTTTTTACTCCATAAGTAGAGATTAAAGACTTAATATATCTGAATATCCTAGTGCTTAGTCACCCTGGCATGTCTGACTCATCGTGACCCATGGATTGTAGCCCACGAGGCTCCTCTGTCCATGGGAGTTCCCAGGCCAGAATACTGGAATGAGTTGCTATTCCGTCCTCCAGGGCATCTTCCCGACCCTGCATTGCAGGTAGATTCTTTACCATCTGACCCACTGCGGAAGCCTGAATATACTAGGCTACTCAATAAATATTAAATGAATGAATGATGTCATTACATGAATTACTTTCTGCATAAATGGTTTACAACTTATTTGTTAAAGCTACTGGATTTTACTGGATTTGAATTCAAATGTAACCATTTCTTGCTAAGAATCTAAAAATATACATTGTCACAATTTTAGGAGAGATGGTGAGTGGACCTTTAGACACATTGGAACAGAAAACAGTGTGAAATCCTCCCTTCACACAAGGAAGCTTCCAGTTGTGGAAAGAGAACATATGAGGATATAGTTCTAAAATCCACCTGACAAGCAGGGGAGGAGCAGTAAAACCACAACTTCCAGAAAGAATTTGCATCTCCAATATTAGCAATTTTGAGCTGAACTCACCATTTCCACATTTAAATAAGATAGTTCCTCATTTAATAAATTTGACTAGAGGAGCAATAGTACACCTAGGAGAAAGAATAATCTTTGGAAAATATTCTGGCTTCTATGTGTTTCCTCTAAAAATATAATTCCTTCCCTTTAAAATACCTTATATAACAACATTCAAAATGTTCAGGGGCATTTCTGTATGTTTGATTTTTCTACACAGTTTGTTTTTTAACTCACTTAGCATCTTGCCTAAAATTCTAGAAACCAGATCCTGCCTAGAATGGAGTTTAAGTCTCAGCAGGATTCTCTTTCTTGAGGGAAAAAAAATATTTCTTGTCATTCCTGTTTCAGATCGGGAGAGAGTGGCCAGGAGTTTTCATAGGTAGACTCATTTGGTCTACGTGCTTAATTTCTGGAATCAAAATACGCCTTCACTGGTCTGGGTTGTGAAGTTGATATTTGTTCAGCTCTCACATTTGGGGGTGAGTGGATGCCCCCATGTAGGAAATGTGGATGTCTGTCCAAGAGGTGTGGGAGAGTCTGCCCTGGTTTCCTTTACAAAGTATTTGTCTCACTGGGTTGATGCATCTGGAATTCCTCAGCTTCCTTATGAAAATGTTGATGTTTATTCAGACTTGCTGAATCTTGACAACGATGGGCAGATGCCTGTGGCCACCTACGTCTCTGGATGGGAAGCTGGCAGCCCTCAGGACCACGTATTCTGCTGTCTGCGACACATCACCAGAGATTCAAAAACAGGCTGGTCAGAGTCAAGTCCAGATAGATGATGTGTAAATGTTTAGTCTGAGGTATTTTTCTTTTTTTAATCTGAGTCTCTTTCTCTTGACAACTTAAACTCTCCTTCCTCGGCTTGTTGGTCCAGCTTGGTCCTGACAAGATGAGATACAGTCTATTTTTCTATATTGGCCTTACAAGAAGTTAGACTCCTTTCTGGTGTGAATACAGAAGGAAGTTGTGAGAAACTGAGGAGAATGGAGTTTGTTAGAGTGACTTTACCTTTTCTTTTTTTTTTTTTTTCATTTATTTTTATTAGTTGGAGGCTAATTACTTTACAATATTGTAGTGGGTTTTGTCATACATTGACATGAATCGGCCATGGATTTAGCAGTGCATTCAAAACACCCTTCCTAAGACATGCCTATGATTAAATACACTTTGCACTTAATGCATTTCATCCTGACATCCCAGGGCACTCCAATCCCAGGCTTCTCACCATGACCCCTGAGTCCCAGGGGAAGCTTTGTGTGGTAAAGGATGAATGGAAAAAGAAATAATTGCAATTGGTCTGAGGATGTCCATGGCTAATCCCACTGTACCTGAATGAATTTCTTCTTAAACTGTAGTTTATTCCATAATTAGATAAGATTCATATCTAAAATCATCAGTTTTTTTTTCCAGCTGTGCTTCTACAACAGATTTGGAAAATACACAGTTGTAGGCATTTCGATATCACATTTCAATATGACCCTCTGTGAGCAAAAGGTCAACTGGCCAGACTAGGTCAGCTTTTTAAGGCAAGGGTAGAAAACAGTCCCCAAACAGGAAACTCTACTGTGGAGATGATTTTGTAATGCAGGGGCTACATGGGGAACCAAAGACTTAAGTGAAGCACTCGAACTTACCAACCCTTTGGTATTCTATGATTCTAGTCTAACCATACAGATGTCTTAGAGTTAAAAGATGAGGCATAAAATGTGTTTGCCGAAAGACATTTCCAACTTATTAAATATCAGCCCATGAAGGAAGAAATTACTGGAACCTCTTAGAGTTGCTTACTTTGGGCAGCAGCCAAAAACAGAACATTCATTATTTCTGGGTAAACCTTTGTGTATCTAAGTAGACTGATTTTCAAATAGAATGCATGTATAGACTCAGCATCTGGAAAGCTTTCTCATAATCTTCAAAATCTTGGTTCAGTTTTGAACGGTGGACTAACCACAGCTATTGAAATGCTTGGACTGCATTTCCACAAAGGGTGTTTTAGGTGAAGTAAGGCTGGCTTCATCTGGGCTTCACTTCAGACCTGGCAGAGCTTCTCCCAACAAGCAGGTGTTGGAACCAATAGAATTAAGGGGGTAACAATAGACAGGACACCTAAAAATGAAATCCACATAGAGCCACCATCCTCACTGGTGTGCTGGGCAAAATGCCCATACCGTGAACACATAGATTTCTACCCATGTTTCATTTCTATTTACTTGGTTTTAAAAAAAGCCTTGATATGTGAATACATCTATTTATAAGGTTTTATTCCTTTTCAAAATAATGTCAATATAATTTTTCAATTACATTAAGAAGAAAAAAGCTTTTGTAGAGAGTTGGAATTTTTCTTTCTATTTATATTCATGTATAAATATGAATGAGGAGAGAGATTTTAAGGAACTGGCTCACCTCATTGTAGACACTGGCAAGTCTGAAATCCGCAGAGCAGGCTGGCAGCTAGGAAATTCCAGAGAGAGTTGGTGTTGCCGTCTTGATTCCAGAGGCAGTCTAAAAACAGAAAACCTTCCTTTTCTAAGGACCTCGGCCTTTTCTCTAAGGTCTTCAACTGAATAGATGAGGCCCACTCACATTTCAGGGGGTAATCTACCTTACTCAGAGTCTACTTTACTAATTTAAATGTTAATCACACTTAAAATACAACTTCATAGCAACATCCAAACTGATGTTTGACCAAGCAACTGGTGACCATGGCCTAACCAAGTTGATGCATAAAATCCACCAGTACACTTATCTTGTGTATAATTCAAATTTTTGTAACTTAAATATGCTCAGAGGAGTGTGTGGAAAATTATAAACCCACAATATATAAAATCTGAATTAAAAGCTTGTCATAACTTATTTCAGTTTAATAATTCTAGTTGTCATTGGCTCCTTACAAGATTACCTAGAAAGAATAGTATTAGGAAGTTATCATCCTTATGCCAAAATAGGGTGTTAATTGAAACCTAAATCAACACCATAAATAAATTTTTCAAAAATATAATAAGGATATAAAGAATCCAAATTTCCACTAAAACTAAGCTCAGTCTGGAAATGGTGTTGATGTTTAGTTCAAGCTCACTAATAGGTTTTTGAGTTAGAGTTGATTACCTCTCTCTCCAGAAAGATCATTAACTTACAGCAAGTTCCTGAAATAGCAATAGTTTCTAGGGTAAAGAGTGACATTCTCTGATGAACAGAGTCTTCCAGTTTAACTCTGAAAATGAAAGATGGATAAATACTGTAATTCAATTGCAACCTGGCAGCCCACTTACTTAGAATCTCTTAGGTGTGACAGCTTCTCAGTGATTTATGACCAAAAAGAATTTCATGTTATATGGTTGTCTACATGCATAGATTCTAAAAGATGATGTAAATTAAAAACTTTTTAAACTTTTCCCCAAAGACTCACATTTCTTTCTCACAGAATCCACTTCAGATGACTATACAGCAGTTAATCTAGGCTGTTAGTCTTCCTTTGTGATTCCTGCTTACTCCTTCAGTTTCTCTTGGTCATTTCTTCCCATCCCACCTTCTTCCCAGGATCCTAGATTTACCTTCACTGGGGAGCATCGATAAGATGGGCCTTTTCTTGTTAATAACTTAAAAGTCTCACACATTCCATTATGCCACAAATATCTGTCTCATTTTTTTGTTTTTTTTTTTTCCTAAATACACTGTCAGCTCAGTTGGAGAACAAAAGTGAAAACTCTGCCCTTTCACAGAGAGGAATTTAGAAGACAGCTCTAAATTCTCTCTTCTTGTGGCCTAAAGATGTTTAACCTGAAGATGAATCTGTTGCTATTGAATTGATTAATTTATTATAATTATTATAAAACTGGAGGAAGGCCAAGGGTTTCTCAATGTTCAGAACAAGATTTTTTTCCATCTTCTGTGTTATTTGTTATTTTTCTACCTCAAATGTAAAAGAAACAAAACAAATTGGAAGCAGAGCTATTGCCTTAGCTTTAGAAATCAGAAAACCTTTGTTACTTCTTTCCATGACTGGTTAGAACTAAGTCATTAGGACATCGGAAGACCACTGAGTTAAGAAAAAACTCACATTATGGGATTTCCCTGGTGGATCAGTGCTTAGGACTCTGTTCTTCCACTGCAGGGGCACAGGTTCAATCCCTGGTTGTGGAATTGGGATCCCACATGCTGTGCAACCAAAAAAAGAAAGAGAAAAGGCAAAATAGATTCTTCTGGCACTTGCTCTATGGAAATGTTTTGCTTCATACTTGATGTTTTTTTGGTATGCTAGGATTGGTCATTGATGACCAAGTCTTTGGTCTGGAAAAGTAATGAAATAAAAGCTACTTGAGTTCCACTCTTTCCAGTACCATAAAGCTGACCTCATTAAGAAAGAAGTAAAGGCTTCAAGAAAGCTCAAAGCAAAAAGGATAAAAATGCAAAACCTCTTTAGGATGAAGTTTTCCATGGTTTTCCTTTGCCAAAACATTGGCCTTCATAGAACTACATCTGTGCTATCCAGTACACTGTTGGCTTTTAGGAGAGTAAACATCCTGCTTCTTTGACAGTGTCGGGCTGTGGCCTTAACCTTTTTTGATTGTATGCCTCTATCAATAAAATTATTGAGCACATACTCACAATGTATGTATATGTATGTGTAAATCATACAACTGTATGATTTTATAATATATACGTTAAAAAGCTATACACACATAATTTTAAATAAGAAAATTTTTTCCTGCACTCTAGTAAATAACTTTGTACCTCACACACTACCATACCCTCTGCTTGGCAGATCATATCTTCAGCAAAGGCTTCCCTTCCAGGGACCTTTCTTTTCCAGCAAATTTCAATTTCAATGAGAAAGTAGCTTCTGCTTACTGCAAACACAGGTTGTACTGTTTTCTCTTACTACAACAAAAGAAAAGCCGACTCAGCAACAAAGACCCTGCACAGCCAATTAAATAATTTTTTTTTAATCTGTACCTTTCTACCCCTCTCTCCTCTCCTCTGAAGAGCCAGATTACATCCATTTCATTATCCCAACTACTACCTAAATCTCTCACTATCAGTACTCTGATAGGCCAGTAATAAGGCCAATCCCTTATTTTTTCACCAAATGAATGGATTAATTTCAGATCGTATCATTAACCTTGTTGCATCTCTACATACCATTAGCCACAATATCCTGAGAATGCTTTCCTCCCTTGATTTCTGCCTCAGTCTGTGATCCCTGGCTGCTGGGAACCCAACCTACTCAAGGCAGCCTAAGTATTGATAACAGTAACCCACAGGCAGGCACCCCTCTGGAACCTCTGAGCAATTAACTGGAACCAGAAAGTTGTAACCTGAGTTTCTTTCTCTAGCACCCTGTAGTCGCTGAATTTCTCATAACTTCTCCTCAGGTGAGTTTTCTCTGCTTTAGCACTGAGATGGCTGTCCTGATCCTAGGTTTCCATGGCCTCTAGTGCAAAATCCCAGTAAAATGACTAGAGTCATTCATTATAGTTACACTCATCAAGAAGAGGGAATCTGCTTGACCCATCAGGATGGGTCAAGTCTAATGTCAAGTCCTGATCTCCAGTCAGCTGTGGTCAGTAGCTTGAGATCTTTTGCAGGTGCAGACTTGCTTGTGGTGGGGGGTGAGACTGTCCCCCAACATGGAGGTGGGTAGAATGTGATCTTGCATCTCTAGAATAGCTTCTATGGCTCTACTCTTCAGTATTGTCCTCCGATTCAGGTTTCTCCTGCTTAGATTCTTCCACAAGCTCTTTTCTTCCTGTGTTTAGGGTGTTTTTTCATTCTGTCTGTGATTCTCTCTCCATTCCCCCTACTTATTTCATTCACCTGGTTTCTGCAGCCACCCAACATTGATTTATTAATATATCATAAGGCACCCCACCCCAGTACTCTTGCCTGGAAAATCCCATGGACAGAGGAGCCTGGTGGGCTGCAGTCCATGGGATCGCTAAGAGTTGGACACGACTGAGTGACTTCCCTTGCACTTTTCACTTTCATGCACTGGGGAAGGAAATGGCAACCCACTCCAGTGTTCTTGCCTGGAGAATCCCAGGGACGGGAGCCTGGTGGGCTGCCATCTATGGGGTCGCACAGAATCGGACACGATGGAAGCGACTTAGCAGCAGCAGCAGCATAAGGCGCACAGCACCGAATATTATCCATGCCAGTGTCCCTAGCTCTAAACCTGTCCTGAGTTTTAGCACTCTCTACACCTACCTACTGTCTCTCTGCCTGGTGCCTTGTGGTCACCCAGGCTGAACTCACCATCTTTAGCCCCACCCAAACATCCCATCCCTAGGATCACCAACTCTAAGTAGCCGCCAAAACCTAAGAAGAATTATAATTAGACTTCTGCTTCTGTCTGGACTACATGTTTTGGTTCTCATTGGAGATTTCTTTTGAAATGTAAATTGTTATTACTTTAAAATATAAAGCATGACAGTATTCAAAATCTTTCTGCTTAAACAACAGTGACCAAATATTGATTAACTTATCATAAATGAATTTAACATATAGCTTCCCAAATAACAAATAGCTATGGATAGGGTCCCAGGTCATAGAGGGCACTGATGCCAGAGAATGCCTTGGAGAACCATGAGATAGTATCTCTCATTTGTTATGCACCCCAACCATAGAATGTGTTTTGAATATTCCCATTTTACAGGTAAAGAAAGATACTGCTCTTTAGAGCGTTTGAATAATTTGTGCAAATTAATTTTTGCTGCTGTTGTTTGTGCTTGTGTTTTCCTTTCCAAAAAAAGTCATTGCCAAGACCAGGAGTTTCCTCCCTGTGTTCTCTTTGAAACGTTTTGCAGCTTTAGGTCTTATGTTTAAGTCTTTGATCCACTTAGAGTTAATATTTGTATGTAGGGTAAGATAGAGATCCAATTTCATTTTTCTGCATGTAGTTATTCGGTATTCCCACCTTAGTTTGTTGAAGAGGCTATCCTTCCCCCGTTGGGTGTTCTTGGCTCCCTTGTCAAATATGAGTTGACCATATATGTGTGGGAGGTGGGGTTAATTCAGGGCTCTCTGGTTCTATTCTGTTGACCTACATACCTATTTTTATATTAGTACCCTTCCTGTTTTTACTATAGCTTTATAGTATAATTTGAAATCAAGAAGTATGATGCCTCCAGCTTTGCTCTTGTTTCTCAGAATTGCTTTGGCTATTCAGGGCCTTTTTTGGTTCCTTGCAAACTTTAGGATTTTCTTCTGCTTTTGTGAAAAACACCATTGGAATTTTAATAGGGCTCGTCTGGCACTATACATGGCTTTGGGTAATATTAACATTTTAATAATATTAATTCTTCTGATCAATGAACATGGGGGATCTTTCCATTTGTCTGTGTCTTCTTCAATTTCTTTTAGCAGAGTCTTATAGAATTCAGGGTAGAGCTCTTTCACTTCATTGGTTAAATTTATTCCTAAGTATTCTGTTGCTTTTAATGATGTTGTGCCTGAGATAGCTTTATTTCTTTTTCAGATGCTTCTGGTTAAATTTATTCCTAAGTATTTTGTTGCTTTTAATGATGTTGTGCCTGAGATAGCTTTATTTCTTTTTCAGATGCTTCATTGCCAGTTTATTTAAATGCAACTGATTTCTGTATGTTGTTCTTATACTGCATCTCTACTGAATTCATGTATTAATTCTAACAGGTTTTTTTTAAGTCTTTGGATTTCCTATATGTATATAGGGCTTCCTGGTGGCTCAGTGGTAAAGAATTCACCTGCCAATGCTTTGAGCCCTGGGTTGGGAAGATCCCCTGGAGAAGGCGAAGGCACCCCACTCCAGTACTCTTGCCTGGGAAATCCCATGGACGGAGGAGCCTGGTGGGCTACAGTCCATGGGGTTGCCAAAGAGTCAGATATGAGTTAATGACTAAACAACAACAATATGTATATACTGCTAAGTCGCTTCAGTCATGTCTGACTCTTCAACCCCATAAATGGCAGTCCACCAGTCTCCCCCGTTCCTGGGATTCTCCAGGCAAGAACCCTGGAGTGGGTTGCCATTTCCTTCTCCAATGCATGAAAGTGAAAAGTGAAAGTGAAGTCGCTCAGTCGTGTCCGACTCTTAGCGACCCCATGGACTGCAGCCCACCAGGCTCCTCCGTCCATGGGGTTTTCCAGGCAAGAGTACTGGAGTGGGGTGCCTTTGCCTCCTCCGATAATATGTATGTAAGATCATATATTCTTCAACTAACAACAGTTTTACTTCTTCATTTTCAATTTGGATGACTTTTATTTCTTTGTCTTGCATAATTGCTCTAGCTAAGACCTCTAGTACTGTATTCAGTAAGAGTACAGAGAGTGGGCACCGTTCACTTAGTATCTAATCTTAGAGTAAAAGCTTTCAGTTTCTTCTACATTGAGTATAATGTTATCTGTGGGTTTGTCAAGCTTGGCCTTTATTATGTTGAGATATGTTCCTTCTATACCCAACCTGTTGTGGGCTTTTATAATGAAAAGATTTTGTATTTTGTTGAATGCTTTTTCTGTATCCAAGATAATTATATGATTTCAATTTTTTATTCTATTAATGTGGTGTTATCACATTTTTTGATTTTCATGCATTGAACCATTTGCATTCTAGGAATAAATTCCACTTGGTCATGGTATGATGCTTTTAATATGTTCTTGAATTCAGTTTGCTAATATTTTATTGAGAATTTTTATATCTTCATCAGTCCCTTATTGATCTATAATTTTCTTCCCTTGTAGTCTCCTTATCTAGTTTTGATATCAAGGCAATGCTGGCATAGTATGAGTTTACAAGTATTCCCCCTTCTTCAGTTCTTTAGAAGAGCTCTATTAATGAAAAGCATTGTCATTAATTCTACTTTAAATGCTTCACTGAATTCACTGTGAACCTGTCTGGTACTGGGGTTTTCTGTGTTGGGACGTTTTTATTTACTGATTCCTTTCTTTACTTACTATCGGTCTGTTCATATTTTCTATTCCTTGATTCAGTCTTACTAAGTTGCTTGTTTCTAGGAATTTATCTATTTATTCTAATTTTTAAATTATTCATAGTAGTTTCTTATAATCCTATATATTTCTCTGATATCAGTGCTTTCCTCTTTCATTAATGATTTTATTTGTTTGAGTCATCTCTTTTTATTTCCTTTGTTAGTCTAACTAAAGGTTTTTCAAGTTTGTTTACTTTTAGAAAACCCTCATAGTTTCATTGATGTTTTCTATTATTTTTCTGGTATATATTTCATGCATTTCTGCTCTGATTTTTATTATTTCTCTTGTGCTAACTTTGGCAAATAGATTCTGATGAACATAATATAATCAGCCTTTCTGAAGTGACAGGTCCAGAATGGATTCTCATTTTTAGAGGAATATCCAGTTGAGATTCTCCTTGCTTGGAGACAAAGGAATATCCTCTCAAAACTCTTTCCAGGTTGTATTAGAATATGTCCTACCCAAACCTTTAATCAAATGATAGGAGCATTTAAAACATCCTATACTTCAACTGTTTTAAGCCAACTTTTTCACTCTCCTCTTTCACTTTCATTAAGAGGCTCTTTAGTTCCTCTTTGCTTCCTGCCATAAGGGTGGTATCATCTGCATATATGAGGTTATTGATGTTTCTCCCGGCAATCTTGATTCCAGCTTGTGATTCATCCAGCCCAGCATTTTGTGTAATGTACTCTGCATATAAGTTAAATAAGCAAGGTGACAATATATAGCCTTGATGTACTCCTTTTCCTATTTAGAACTAGTCTGTTGTTCCATGTTCAGTTCTAACTACTGCTTCTTGATCTGCATACAGATTTCTTAGGAGGCAGGTAAGGTGATCTGGTATTCCCATCTCTTTAAGAATTTTCCACAGTTTGTTGTGATCCACACAGTCAAAGGTTTCAGCGTAGTCAATAAAACAGAAGTAGATGTTTTTCTGGAACTCTCTTGTTTTTTCGATGATCCAGCAGATGTTGGCATTTTGATCTGTGGTTCCTCTGCCTTTTCTAAAACCAGCTTGAACATCTAGAAGTTCTCAGTTCATGTACTGCTAATGCCTGGCTTGGAGAATTTTGAGCATTACTTTGCTAGCGTGTGAGATGAGTGCAATTGTGTGGTAGTTTGAGTATTCTTTGGCATTGCCTTTCTTTGGGATTGGAATGAAAACTGACCTTTTCCCGTCCTATGGCCACTGCTGAGTTATCCTAATTTGCTGACATATGGAGTACAACACTTTAACAGCTTCATCTTTTCAGATTTCAAATAGTTCAACTGGGATTCCATCAGCTCCACTAGCTTTGTTCATAGTGATGCTTCGTAAAGCCCACTTGACTTAACAATCTAGAATGTCTGACTATAGGTGAATGATCACACCATTGTGGTTATCTGGGTCATTAAGATCTTTTTTGTATAGTTCTTCTGTGTATTCTTGCCACCTCTTCTTAATATCTTCTGTTTCTGTTAGGTTCATACATCCTGAGATTGCCTATATGTCTCTGAATTTCCTTTACATAAGGACAAAGAAAAACTACTATCTTATCTGAGTCATTTACTTTGAATTTCTATCATATTGAATCAAACCTAGTCTCAAATGATATAGTGTATATGCATCTATTCATTTAACCTCAAAATGAAGATCATCCCATCACTTCATGGCAAACAGATGGGGAAACAATGGAAAGAGTGACAGACTTTATTTTCTGGGCTCCAAAATCACTGTGGACAGTGACTGCAGCCTTGAAATTAAAAGGCCCTTGCTCCTTGGAAGAAAATCTATGACAAATCTAAACAGTATACTGAAAAGCAGAGACATTACTTTGCCAACAATTGTCCATATAGTCATAGCTATGATTTTTCCAGTACTCATGTACAGACGTGAGAGCTGGACAATAAAAAAGGCTGAGCACTAAACAATCTATGCCTTCAAACTATGGTGGAGAAGACTCTTGAGAGTCCCTTGGACAGCAAGAAGATCAAACCAGTCAATCCTAAAGGAAATCAACCCTGAATACTCATTGGAAGGACCGATGCTAAAGCTGAAACTCCAATACTTTGGCTACATGATATGAAGAGTTAACTCTTTAGAAAAGACCCTGATGCTGGGAAAGATTGAAAGCAGGAGAAGAAGGGGACAACAGAGGATGAGATTGTTGCATGGCATCACCAACTCAATGGATATGAGTTTGATCAAATTCCAGGAGATTGTGAAGGACAGGGAAGCTTGGAGTGCTGCAGTCCATGGGGGTCACAATGGACATGACTTAGTGACTGGACCATGACATTCATTTAACTAAAAAAAATCTGAAGATGTAGTGTATACTGGTCACTATGCTGAGTGCTGAAAATGAGAGAGAAGACAAATCAGAAAGATTCCCTGCCTCTGATGAGCTCACAGATTCATGGAGGAAACAAACATAAATATACACTTTAAATGTTTAGTTTTATAGAAAATTCTAAAAGAAAAGGTGAACAAAGTATTCAAAAAAATCTTAGCTTGGAAGTTTGGGCAGAACTACCCAGAGCTAAGCTTTGAAGCTGTCCTTGAAGGACATGTGGAATTTTAGCAGTTTAGAGGTTGGAATGCTCCATATATAGAAAGAGCCAAGGAATGGGACTAATCGTCACTGGATAGTGGGAAGTTAGAGTTTTTTTTTTTTTAATTAACCTCATGGGCTTACCAGTTGGCGCAGTGGTAAAGAATCTGCCTGCCAATGCAGGAGACACAAGAGTTGTGAGTCTGATCCCTGGGTTGGAAAGATCCCCTGGAGAGGAAATGGCAAGCCCTCTAGTATTCTTGCCTGGAAAATGCCATGGAAAGAGAGGGCTGATGGGCTACAGTCCATGGGGCCACAAAGAGTCAGACATGACTGAGCATGCACACACACACACACACACACACACACACACACAGAGCAAGAGAACACATTGAAGGTTCCATTAAAAACAATAAAGGTGATGTTAAAGAGTAATGTTATTAGATTTACATTTGGGGGAGATTATTGTAGAGATACACTGCAGGCAAGGGGACTAGCTAGAGAACCATTATAAAAAAAAAAAAAAAACTAAGAAGAGATGATGAGTATATGAACAAGGTTAAAGGGCAATGCATTAATTTCCATCTATTTTAGTTTCAATCCAACTTGTCAAATGGTTGTTAACCATCTGTAGATTAGCCTGTGTGGACCAACAGACTCTAACCTAGCACTAAAGTGAAACTTACCTCGTCAGATAGTATATCTTGAAAAATATTTTTGACTAGCGTCATTAGGCGTATGTAGAAGACATTTGGTGAAGGTGGCAGGCCTTCTGAACATCCCTGTGACAAGTGCAGGCCTCCTAGCTATGCTAACTTTCCTTGAGTCCTTGGATTTTCTCCATACTAACATCTCCCTGCCTAGATCAGTGGCGCTAGGAGGGTTGCTCCGCAGCCGGCATGCTAACTTGGATCTACTCTCTTATCTTCTGTCTGCTCATCACAGACAGATTGAGATGGATCTCCTTAGAGATGGTACCATGTCTCCTTGGACATAAACTAATGTTATTGTCATCTTTGTGTCAAATTTCTGGAGTTAAAAACAAATTTGTTCCTGTGTTCCTCATATGGAATTCTAATTAGATGTTGATACCTATTTGATTCTGAACCATGAAAAGTGTTACGGTTGGTACCTCTCTGGGAGTACTGTTTCTACTCCTATTTTTTCCCCTCTGTGTGACCTCTCTTTCTTTCACTCTAGCATTGGGTAGACGCACACAGTCATCTCTTTCTGGGAAGTGAAGCTTATAAGTGAGAGCATAACAAAGGCAAATGAAAATGAGTTGATGACCAATCAGAAAAACAAATTGCAAAAAAAAAAAAAAAAAAAAAAACCGCAAAGACTGGCTTTTCTTTAATACCAATGATGAGGGTATATTTTATGACATTTCTTTGAAATTCACAAAGAGTAGCATGCAAATACAATTGCATTTATAGTTCTTTGCCTTTCGTCATTGACTAAACATGCAACATTTTTTCTTAAGTTTAAAACTTGCTAATCACTTTTGGGTTGTAGATTTATTTTATCTGAACGTCTCCATAATGTCTAAATCCACACATAAATTACACACACACACACACACATACATGCCACATATGATTTTATTCAAAGTCAGACCATGTAAAAGATGAAAGGAGGAGACTCCAAAGAAAATGTGATTTCTTTCCAAGAATTCCACTGTGCTCTGATTTCAAATACTGACTTTTTTTTTCTGGAAATCTCCTGTTTAAATTGCCTACATACCAAGCTGGGTTCTCAGCTGGAACACTCAATATCAGAGACATGTTTCTGTACATATTTTTAAGGTTCATTCACATACTGTTTGAAAGGTGCAATAAATCAACTTAATTTAAATCACTTCATAAGCTCATGTGCCCCTATAAACTTTATATAAACCATAAAGAAATACTTTCACTTTATTCACTTTCTCTGCTTCAGTGCTATTTCAGGAGTTCAGTGTGTGTTTACTTGCACTGTTGATTTATTTATACAATCACCCAAGCAGCAGACATATATTGAATATTAACTATGTGGCAGATCCTATGCTGGGAAGTGTGGTGATATAAAGATGAATAAGATTAACCTTATAGAGGTTAATATTAACAAGAATTAATAATGCTCTATGCTCAAAGGACTTTCAGTCTGGTAGGAGAACTAATATTATGTTGCATTTTTTCAGGCTTTGTAGTTTACAAAGCATTTTAAAATGCATACTCATGTTCAAACTGCCTTTATAACAACCTGATGAGTTAGTCAAGGTAGGTGTTATAAGCCCTATTTAACAGATGGGTAAACTGCATGACCTCTCATGAAGTCCTACTTTATGCTAATCCACCATGACAGTGGGTTTCAACCCAAATACAATGAGAATCATCTGGGAAGTTTCAAATGCTAACCGATGCCTGAGCTCGCCTCCAAAGATCCACATTTCACTGGTCTGGGGTGGGGCCTACACATGGGCAATTGATTTTAAAGTTCATGAGATGACTCCTCTGTGTGACCATGGTTGAAAAGCACTGCTTTAATTTTACTGAACTACTTTTGATTTTCCTAGGACACCATATCTTCTTTGCTTCTCTATCCCTGCATTTGCTATTTTATATTGAAAGACACATACACACACATACACACACACACACACACAGCCTTAAACTGTGATGTATTCATCTTTTCAGCCTAGTTCCTAGTGCAGTACCTTATGCACAATAGGAGCAGAATAAGTTTCTTGAGCTAATGCCAACTTGATCAGAAAACATGCTCACTTGTGTTATCACTTCTACCTCTCCTAGTCCTCTCATCATAGTCTCCCTTATCAAGGGGTAAAATCTTTCATCTGATCCGGTCACCTACCTCAATTTTGTCACTAAAGACCTGGGTCCTTCCCTGGATCAAGGCGAGAGGACAAGTTAAGTAGCTCAGAATCATCCCTCCTCCTTCTTGTCCCATGCCCCGGCTCCCTCTTCCATGTCCCGACTCCCTCTCCTCACTCTACATTTCAGAGAAGAGCAAGGGATGTGTTTAAAAAATGAGACCTCTTAATATAAAAAATTATTCAATTTAACAGAGGGGAAAATTTATTCTTGACCTCCAGCTTTCTACCTCATCCAGCCAAAGTTAGGGTCAGATACCTCACCAAACTTCTTGAGAGCACAGTTTGTCTCACTGGCCCTAACAGATACACCCAGCTGGGTCAACATTCAAAACAGCACCTAGTTTAGGCCTTAATTCTGTCATCTACAGTGTCCACCCAATACTCAGGAAGTTTATGTCTGAATAATAGATCATATCAGTATATTTTTCTAACAGAGTTAATGTTATTTCTAATAAATGCAAAATCAAGTATTTTTATTCGGCAAACAAATTAAACTACCAATATCTCTAAAACAATTTCTAAAATTAATCCCATAATAGAAATAAAATCTAAATGCTTTATACCAGTTTATAGACCTAAAATGACTGCTTATTTGGTTGTAAATGTCGATTTTTACAAATATCAGTAGGATAAAGCTGTTAAACATTTTCCTATTGATTTTGCAAAATTGACATACACTGTATATGTCTGTGGGCTGCTCTGGTGGCTCAGATTTTAAAGAATCCACTGGCAATATAGGAGACCCGGGTTCGATCCCTGGGTTAGGAAGATCTCCTGGAGGAGGGCATGGCAACCCACTCCAATATTCCTGCTTGGAGAATCCCCATGGACAGTGGAGCCTAATGGGCTACAGTCCATGGGGTCACAAAGAGTTGGACATTACTGAGCGACTAAACACAGCGCATATATGTATGTAGTATATCTCAATATGTGTGTATGTATATAGTATATGTCATACACGCTGACAGAAAATATGAAATCTCTGAATTAGAGAACAGATTATTTCTTGCAGAGCATCTTAGCTCCATTTCCCCAGAGGGTACTGGGATGAGGACCAATTGTTCACCTGGGCAGGCATGAGATTCATCAGAGGACAGAAATTCCGACATTATGACTCAAAGTTTGTACAGGGCAGCTGACGTATCTACCCCTCCCTCTTCCTCTCCGGAAAGAGAGAAAACTTCACTCTGAAATGTAACCAAATTTTCTCTGGGGAATGGAAGGGAAGGGCTCTACCCTGGAATGTAAACAAATGGCTCAAGGGGCGGAAATCTCGAAATGTCCCTGGAGCAAGGCACAATCTCTATCTTCCTGCACTTATGACTAGTCATAAAGGCCAACTATGCAAAAATATGAAAATATCCATGGATGGAATTATCTCCCAAGAAACAAAGATATACAGATATTTTTCTGTAGATATTTTGGAACAGCGGACCAGCATCCTTTCTTTCTTAATGAACCTGGTATTTCATGAATTTCCACAAATTCTAGAAGCTAAGCTAGATATCCACATATCTGTTCAATAGCAACAGGTGTAAGAGCATCCTCAACTAGGCCATGTTCCCCACACCTGAGATCCTGGACCAAGGCTTGAGAAAACCTGCTGTCTGCCAGATTCTGAGCAGTCTGGATTTAGTGGGACATGAAGCTAAAATGACTTTCTATTTTGCTAAATCTGCTTTCACTGTGCCAGGAGGAATTTCCATTTCCTATCTCCTTGTGAAATCTCAGTTTCTACAGTCACTTTCAATTTTCTTGTCACTTTTCATTGTAAAAGAGTCCAGTCTTATTTAATCATTGCAAACTTTAGCCTCATATCCTCCTTCCCTCAGCTCAACTTTAGCTTTGGCCTGAAGAATACGGAACGAGTGAGGGCTATGTGGACATGGGGTGCTCTGAGAACACCCCCTTGGCCCCTTTCTTGGTCACGTTCACTTTTGGCTTGGTGGGAGGAGACACGGAAGGTCATAAGCAGTTGTTTCTCACCTATATCTTCCTAGGGCTTCCTAGGGCTCAGACGGTAAAGTCTCTGCCTGCCTGCAACGCGGGAGACCTGGGTTTGATCCCCGGGTTGGGGAGATCCCCTGGCAACCCACTCCAGTACCCTTGCCTGGAAAATCCAGTGGATTGAGTCGCCCTGTAGGCTACAGTCCATGGGGTCACAGAGAGTCGGACACTACTGAGTGACTTCCATCCAATCAATGTATCTTCCTAAATACCCTTCTCTGAATAATAATCTTGATTTGATGGCTCGTTAGTGGGCACATAAGTGGATTCTTTAGAAGAACACGTGAAGACTTCTAAATACACAGCTTCTGCATGAGAGATTTGTTTCAGCTTGACCCTTACATCTCTATCAGCTGCTTCTTAGCGTGATCTTGCTTCTGGGTTGCCCTTGTCCAGAAGACATTTGATCCACAGGATACTGCATGCATCCTGCCATGAGAGATTGTGGGAGTGAACTCCTGTTCCACTCCTGTCTCCTTCCTCAGTCTTTTTCCCATCTCTCCAGTCCAGATCTCTCTAGTTCCCTTTCCTTTGCTCAATTTGACACAGGGAGGTTTAGTAAGTCCTCTGCAACCTACCAGATAATGAGATGCCAGGCCTCAATTAAAGATGACTCCTTCAGTTTCTAGATGTGATTCTTTCAGATCTCTCAATCTGGGGACTATAAAGAACCACTATTTTACCTCCTCCATGGAGGGGAAGCAAAAGCTGCAACACTCTCATCTTAGGCTCCATTCATTCTCAAACTTCTATAGTCTGCTCTTATAGACTGGTGGGCAGAGTACATTGATGTTTCAAGTAAAAGAGCCAGTTTGGTCACCTTTTAATAAGACCTAAAGAGGTCTGGTCCCAATAGGATTCATTCAATAACCTTATTAGAACATTAGGCAGACTAACCTGTGTTTTCTTTTTGTTCACTAGTTGTTCTACATGTTATAATTTCTAGTCTTATACTATGCTTCAATTCATGTAAATGTTCTCTTTCTACTTAGGTCACCTAGAACTCTGAGAGTTCTTTCAATACTTTCTCAAAACACATTACTCTTCCTAGACTAAGTAATAAATTAACTTTATACTATCTAATGCTAAAAATGATTAACAATTTCAATAAAAAATTTTAAAGTGATTACCACCAAAGAATGTTCCAACTGGAAAGGATTGTCATGGTCTTAGTAAAATTCTCTCCATTAACTAGTAAGAACAGTGGATTTCAAGAGTGATATTGTTTATCCAAGGTTATTGAGTGAGTTAGTGACAAAGATGGATTACTGACAAAGATAGAACCAGAATCTTGGTTTCCTGATTTCTGAAAGAAGACATTCCCCAGTATATTATAATGTTTCTCATGCCCAAATCAACAGGTCCCGACAACAAAATTCATATGCTCTGAAAAATCCAGTTAATTACACTTATTTGATGATGTATCTACTGAATACCATCACCTCTAAGGGGCATGAAAAGATAATTACATACCACTCATAATCAAATGGTCACTTCCTTTATTTTATAAGGTCATAAGCCATTTGTTCTGTGAAGTCAGGCAAATTAAATACTCATGCTGAGTCATACTTAAAATTGGCACTTTGTGTTTGGGATGAGCTCAGGAAAGACATCATTGCACAAAAGTGTGTATTCAGAAGAGATAGCAAGTTTGGATTAAGACCAAAGAAACCAAGTTTCCAAGCAAAGTGTGTCATTTTGCAGCTGTTTCCTTCATCTGTAATAACCTCACTGCAACTGACCAGTTTAAGCTGGAGGTGTCAGGATGTAACGTTTGTGATAACCCCTCTGGGTGCTAGGGAATTTTACTACAAGCAGTCACTGAAATATCTATAATAAGCTATTATAAAAGATACCAAAATCAGTGAATAAGGAGAACTCTTCCCCCAAACTATTTTTCTACAAGTTTCAAGAGATTGAACTAACTTTGCACAACATTTATAGGAAATATACTTGTCTTAAGAAAATTTAGGTGTGCATATCTTTCAAGAATGTCTTCGGAAGTATTTATGAGAAAGCAATCCTGACACCAAGGTTAAGGAATCCAGCCCTCTTCCCCCCCCCACAAAAAAGCTAATTTACTTCTGTAAAGTGGACATTCCAAAGTCCAAAAGAGGGAGACACAGGGAAGAGCAAGGGAGCTGTGTATATGGAGTAGGAGATTTATATCATGTTTATATATTTTTTTTTTATTTATTATTTTTTTTTTTAAATATTATTTTATTAGTTGGAGGCCAATCACTTTACAACATTTCAGTGGGTTTTGTCATACATTGACATGAATCAGCCATATAGTTACACGTATTCCCCATCCCGATCCCCCCTCCCACCTCCCTCCCCACCCGACTCCTCAGGGTCCTCCCAGTGCACCAGGCCCGAGCACCTGACTCATGTATCCCACCTGGGCTGGTGGTCCGTTTCACCATAGATAATATACATGCTGTTCTTTCAAAACATCCCACCCTCACCTTCTCCCACAGAGTTCAAAAGTCTGTTCTGTACTTCTGTGTCTCTTTTTCTGTTTTGCATATAGGGTTATCGCCACCATCTATCTAAATTCCGTATATATGTGTTAGTATACTGTAATGATCTTTATCTTTCTGGCTTACTTCACTCTGTATAATGGGCTCCAGTTTCATCCATCTCATTAGAACTGATTCAAATGAATTCTTTTTAACGGCTGAGTAATATTCCATGGTGTATATGTACCACAGCTTCCTTATCCATTCATCTGCTGATGGGCATCTGGGTTGCTTCCATGTCCTGGCTATTGTAAACAGTGCTGCAATGAACATTGGGGTGCACGTGTCTCTTTCAGATCTGGATTCCTCAGTGTGTATGCCTAGAAGTGGTATTGCTGGGTCCTATGACCCACCTCCCAGAATATTGGAAATAAAAGCAAAAATAAACAAATGGGACCTAATGAAAATTAAAAGCTTTTGCACAACAAAGGAAACTATAAGTAAGGTGAAAAGACAGCCCTCAGATTGGGAGAAAATAATAACAAATGAGGAAACAGACAAAGGATTAATCTCAAAAATATACAAGCAACTCCTGAAGCTCAATTCCAGAAAAATAAACGACCCAATCAAAAAATGGGCCAAAGAACTAAACAGACATTTCTCCAAAGAAGACATACAGATGGCTAACAAACACATGAAAAGATGCTCAACATCACTCATCATCAGAGAAATGCAAATCAAAACCACAATGAGGTACCATTACACGCCAGTCAGGATGGCTGCTATCCAAAAGTCTACAAGCAATAAATGCTGGAGAGGGTGTGGAGAAAAGGGAACCCTCTTGCACTGTTGGTGGGAATGCAAACTAGTACAGCCACTATGGAAAACAGTGTGGAGATTTCTTAAAAAACTGGAAATAGAACTGCCATATCATGTTTATATTTATAGTGATATGATTCCTTGGCTCAGCTCCCTATTTGGATGCATTCATTTAGCTATTAATAATTTTGAGGTCCCAACTTCAACTGGACTGAACTTCTGCCAATAGCAGAGTATTAGACTATTATTCAAGACATGGTCTCTACCACTTAGGAATTTACTGCCTCTTTGGGAAATGAATGTGTACACCAATCATTATAATACAAGTAATGCTGGTAGTAGTAATACCTGCTGCATCTTGCTGTCCATCTCTCTTGTTCCTTGGTTATGTTCCTATTTTCCCACTGCAGGTTAAGCTCTTAGGGAATCGGGATTGTGTTTTATTAATGTTTGTAGGCCTTGTAGTACCTGGAAAAGAGGCAAATACTAATATATCATAAATAAAAGGAATCACTTTGTGAATGAAGTTTTATAGTTCACGAAAAGCTTTTAAGTCCATGAAGCCACTTGGCTAACCTTATGAGACGGGCAAAATCTATGTGTTTGCTCCCACTTCAGTCAACAAAAATCAGGTTCCAAGAGCTCATAATGGTTTCCAATAAACTAAGTGGTAGAAATGGGCTGTAGCTTATCTTCCCTTTCCCTCTGTTCTTCCTATAGCCTTGGGCTGCCTCTTTAGTATGTGACAAGTGATCTGTGTGATGAATGTTTGGAAAAGAGAGAGCTCATATGAGTAATCAAAAACAGGTGGCATTGAGTTTTAAGTTTCACTTCAGGACTTTGATATTATTAACTATATTTCAATTAACATTTTTTGCCATTTTATTCATTTTTTTCTACATCATATTGAAGATGTTATTTTTAACTTGAAAGCTTCTAGTGAAAAAGATAATTTTTTGTACATGGAATGTTATTCTGAATATCCATTGGTAGTAAGTATTTGATTTTCAACTCCTGGGTAATGCTTTCCCTTAAAATTTTTAGACTTAGATGCATACAATTATAGAGCTAGACACCATTGTAGAAATACTTTGGCAAAGAGGTACCTAACATTTTTGCCACTTAGTGGCCTTTCATTGAGCCACACCCATGAACTAGTCTCCCAGTTTTAAAATATTTTGCCCATTTTATTTAATCCAAAGTCAAAGAAAACTTGGAACCTATATTCAAGGAATTTATAAACCAATGAGAGATATAAATCTGTAAATAAATGTATGTAATAAATATATCCCTGCCTATCTTGTGCTCTTTTCATATTCTTCATCCCAGTAAATGATGTCACCATTCACCCAGATGCCCTTGTCTTGAGCCTGTATTTTATTCCTGATTCTTATTTCTCTCATGGCCTATACACCACCCTTTAGAAGTTCACTAGTATGACTCTTGTACTTCATTGAAATATCTATTCGACTCTCACCTCCTTATAAAAAAAACCTTTTTTGATCTCTTAACTGAATGTAGCCACTCTCCCCAACCTCTGTCACCTTTTTTCCTCTTAAACTGTTTGATTTCTATTTCTGATATTGTCATTACCTGAATCACACTATATCAACCTTTGTTTATTTATTTCATGCTAGAATGTATTTTTTAAAAATGAGGGTAAGGACTTTGCATTATTCTCTGCTGTATTATTAGCTAGAATACATACAAGACTCTCAACAAGTATTTAGATAAATAAATAAATGAATGAATGTATGAACAAATGGATGATTACATGAAGAAAATTATACCATGGGGTAAAATGAAAAGGAATGAACAATAACATTGGAAATAAAAACTAAATATAGGTGGCAAGAGTTGTGCTATAAAGATAAATGAGTAGCCATCATAGTTAAAAAAAAAAAAAAAAAAGAGTCTGAAATGCAGCACTTGGATGCAATCTCAAAAATTATGGAATGACCTCTGTTCGTTTCCAAGGCAAACCATTCAATATCACAGTAATCCAAGTCTATGCCCTGACCAGTAATGCTGAAGAAACTGAAGTTGAACAGTTCCATGAAGACCTACAAGACCTTCTAGAACTAACACCCAAAAAAGATGTCCTTTTCATTATAGGGGACTAGAATGCAAAGTAGGAAGTCAAGAAACACCTGGAGTAACAGGCAAATTTGTCCTTGGTGTACAGAATGAAGCAGGGCAAAGGTTAATAGAGTTTTGCCAAAAGAATGCACTGGTCATAGGAAACACCCTCTTCCAACAACACAAGAGAAGACTCTACACATGGACATCACCGGATGGTCAACACCAAAATCAGATTGATTATATTCTTTGCAGCCAAAGATGGAGAAGCTCAGCAAAAACAAGACTGGGAGCTGACTGTGGCTCAGATCATGAACTCCTTATTGCCAAATTCAGACTTGAATCAAAGAAACTGGGGAAAACCACTAGACCATTCAGATATGACCTAAATCAAATCCCTTATGACTATACAGTGGAAGTGAGAAATAGATTTAAAGGGACTAGATCTGATAGAGTGCCTAATGAACTATGGACAGAGGTTCATGACATTGTACAGGAGACAGGAATCAAGACCATCCCAAGAAAAAAGAAATGAAAAAAGCAAAATGGCTGTCTGAGGAGGCCTTATAAATAGCTGTGAAAAGCAGAGAAGAAAAAGCAAAGGAGAAAATGATAGATATACCCATTTGAATGCAGAGTTCCAAAGAATAGCAAGGAGAGGTAAGAAAGCCTTCCTCAGTGATCAATGCAAAGAAATAGAGGAAAACAATAGAATGGGAAAAACTAGAGATCTCTTCAAGAATATTAGAGATACCAAGGGAACATTTCATGCAAAGATGGGCTCAATAAAGGACAGAAATGGTATAGACCTAACAGAAGCAGAAGATATTAAGAAGAGGTGGCAAGAATACACAGAAGAACTGTACAAAAAAGATCTTCACGACCCAGATAATCACGATGGTATGATCACTCACACTCACCTAGAGCCAGACATCCTGGAATGGTAAGTCAAGTGGGCCTTAGGAAGCATCACTACAAACAAAACTAGTGGATGTGATGGAATTCCAGTTGAGCTATTTCAAATCCTAAAAGATCATGCTGTGAAAGTGCTGCACTCAATATGCCAGCAAATTTGGAAAACTCAGCAGTGGCCACAGGACTGGAAAAGGTCAGTTTCCATTCCAATCCCAAAGAAGTGAAGTGTGAAGTCACTCAGTCGTGTCCAACTCTTTGCGATCCCATGGACTGTAGCCCACCAGGCTCCTCTGTTCATGGGATTCTCCAGGCAAGAATACTGGAGTGCGTTGCCATTTCCTTCTCCATGGGATCTTCCAAACCCAGGAATCGAACCCAGGTCTCCCGCATTACAGGAAGACGCTTTATCCTCTGAGCCACCAGGGAAGCCAAATCCCAAAGAAAGGCAATCCCAAAGAATGCTCAAACTACTGCACAATTGCACTCATCTCACACACTTGTAAAGTAATGCTCAAAATTCTCCAAGCCAGGCTTCAGCAATACGTGAAACGTGAGTTTCCAGATTTCAAGCTGGTTTTAGGAAAGGCAGAGGAACCAGAGATCAAATTGCCAACATCCATTGGATCATTGAAAAAGCAAGAGAGTTCCAGAAAAACAACTATTTCTGCTTTATTGACTACATCAAAGCCTTCGACTGTGTGGATCACAATAAACTGTGGAAAATTCTGAAGGAGATGGGAATACCAGACCACCTGACCTGCCTCTTGAGAAACCTGTATGCAGATCAGGAAGCAAAAGTTAGAACTGGACATGGAACAACAGACTGGTTCCAAATAGGAAAAGGAGCACATCAAGGCTGTATATTGTCACCCTGCTTATTTAACTTATATGCAGAGTACATCATGAGAAATGCTGGGCTGGAGGAAGCACAAGCTGGAATCAAGATTGCTGGGAGAAATATCAATAACCTCAGATATGCAGATGACACCACCCTTATGGCAGAAAGTGAAGAGGAATTTAAAAACCTCTTGATGAAAGTGAAAGAGGAGAGTGAAAAAGTTGACTTAAAGCTCAACATTCAGAAAACTAAGATCATGGGATCTGGTTCCATCACCCCATGGGAAATAGATGGGGAGACAGTGGAAACAGTGTCAGACTTTATTTTTTAGGGCTCCACCATCACTGCGGATGGTGACTGCAGCCATGAAATTAAAAGATGCTTACTCCTTGGAAGGAAACTTATGACCAATCTAGACAGCATGTTAAAAAGCAGAGACATTACTTTGTCAACAAAGGTCTGTCTAGTCAAGACTATAGGGTTGCAAATAGTCAGACATGACTGAACTGAACTGTGTAAAGATTAACAAGACAATGTAGGAGGGGAGGAATAGTACCGGCAGAGGACAATGACAAGACAGGAGAATGGATGGATATTTCCATAAGTGGTTAGAACATAGCTATGGATCAGAAATACCATCAAATGAGATAGTGTGTTTGACTGAGCCCTTGTATTAAAAGGCCATGTATGCTGGCTTGAGATTTGGATTTGTTCTCTGGGTGATACAGAACAGAGTTTAAAAACTGAAATACTGTAATCAGTTCTGTAGTGGCTATGGATTGAATGTACTTTACAGAGGACAAGAAAGGAGAGAATTTTGGGCTTTTTTAAGGATACTATCAACTGTGACGGAGTGATATCTCTAATAGAAATGAAACGATGGAATTAAATGGCTGCATTTGGAAAAACAGATGAAGAAAGTAAGAGTGATTTTTTTGGAAAAAATTAGTTTTTATTGGTGTATAGTTGCTTTCCAGTGGTCTGTTATTTTCTACTGTCCTGCAGAATTAATCAGCTGTGTGTGTCCATAAATCCCTCCCTTTGAACTTCCTTCCATTCACTTCGCCTCCAGACACTAAGTAGAGCGCGCTGTGCTCCTCAGTAGGTCCTCATTAGTTATCTATTTCATACACAGTAGTGTATATATGTCAATCCCCACCTCCCCGTTCATCTATATATTTCCTTTCCCCCTTGGTGTCCATGTGTTTGCTCTCTGTTTCTGTGTGTCTATTTCTGCTTTGCAAACAAAATCATCTATACCATTTTTGTAAATTCCACATATATGCCTTAATATACAATTTATTTTTCTTTCTGACTTACTTCACTCTGTATGATACTCTCTAGGTCTATCCTGGAATCTACAAAAGATGCAATTTTTTCCTTTTTATGGTTGAGTAATATTCCATTATATATAGATACCACACCATTATGAGCAACCTAGACAACATATTAAAAAGCAGAGGCATTACTTTGCCAACAAAGGTCCATCTAGTCAAGGCTATGGTTTTTCCAGTGGTCACGTATGGATGTGAGAGTTGGACTAAAAAGAAAGCTGAGTGCCGAAGAATTGATGCTTTTGAACTGTGGTGTTGGAGAAGACTCTCGAGAGTCCCTTGGACTGCAAGGAGATCCAACCAGTCCTTCCTGAAGGAGATCAGTCCTAGGTGTTCATTGGAAGGACTGATGTTGAAGCTGAAACTCCAATACTTTGGCCACCTGATGGGAGGAGCTGACTCATTTGAAAAGACCCTGATGCTGGGAAAGATTGAAGGCAGGAGGAGAAGGGGATGACAGAGGATGAGATGGTTGGATGGCATCACCAACTCAATGGACAAGGGTTTGGGTGGACTCCGGGAGCTGGTGATGGACAGGGAGGCCTGGCGTGCTTCGGTTCATGGGGTTGCAAAGAGTCAGACACGACTGAGCGACTGAACAGAACTGAACCACATCTTCTGTATTCATTCCTCTATTGATGGACATTTAGGTTGCTTCCTTGTCTTGATCATTGTAAATAGTGCTGCTATGAAGAAAGTGATTCTCTAATGCCTTTCTTAGCAATTGTGAAGAGGGTGATGGGTTCATGAAAATAGGGAAGTCAGGAGGAGGCTGGGAATGAGGAGAGAGATGAGTTTAGTTTGAAGCAACAGTACAACATCTGGCAGTTTATAGGTGTAAGGGAGTTGGATATTTGATTTTGAAGTTGAGAGAGAGAAAGATTAACTTTAAAAAATAAGGGTTTGTGGTCCTAATTGTATAGGTGGTAGCTGAATCCATGAAACAAACATCATGAATTGGTAATTAGTTTTGCATCTTTAGCATCTAAAACAAAATTTCTAGTTAGAGCTCCTGATTAGGAATTAACGTTAACACAACCACTTATAACAAAAAACAAAGAAACTTAAATTGTTAGTTAGCCTTTGGTGAATATATTAACCCTGAATTTTTTTTAAAAAAATGCACTGTTAATAACATAGATCACTATTCTTCATAGACATCTGGGAAGAAGGAAGTCAAGGACCTTTACGTTAGGAGTCAATGTTCTAGCGGAGTTTTCAGGGAAAAAAAAAAAAAAAGAAACAAACTTTAAACCCTCAAGCAATATATCAGTTTAACATTAATTCTGATTTTGAAATTGGACTTGCAGGCTCCATGGCCATGGAAACACCTTGGATCATTTTTAGTGCTCCCTTTGAGCTCATCTGATACAACAGTAAAAGAATATGGACTGGGGAAGGTTTTGGCCTAACGACCATTGAATTCTGTCACAGTTGTCATTCTGTCTTTACCTGTGTCCCTTATTCAGAGGATGGGGGAGATGAACAGAAGGTAAAGAGCAGAGCTATGGGAGAAAGGAACAACAGAGCAACAGACAAAATGTGTAAGCTCTAATCCATAGAAAGACAAAAGCGATATGAGGAACTATTATCCCCAGCTTCTAGAGAATATACCTAGTTTTCAATTTCTTAGAGGTAAGATAGAAGGAGAAGGGGGCAACAGAGGATGAGTTGGTTAGGTGGCATCATTGACTCAATGGACATGAGTTTGAGCAAATTTCAGGAGATAGTGAAAGACAGAGAAGCCTGGCGTGCTGCAGTCCATGGGGTTGCAGAGTCAAGCGTGACAGCAGCTAAACAAGACAAAGAGAGAATGCCCGATGAAGCATTTGGACATGGGACCCCTTATAATCAGAAATTGTGTGGTTTAACTGAGGAGGAAATATTAGTCTTTCTTAAAGGTTCAAACTTTATTTGAGGATTACTAGGAAAATTATTGGGCTTCACTGGTAGATCAGCTGGTAAAGAATCTTCCTGCGATTCAGGAGACCCGGGTTTGATTCCTGGGTCAGGAAGATCCTCTGGAGAAGGGATAGCATACCCACTCCAGTATTCTTGGACTTTCCTGGTGGCTCATTTGGCAAAGAATCTGCCTCCAGTGCCAGAGACCTGGGTTCAATCCCTGGGTTGGGAAGCTCCCCACAAAAAGAAGGAAAATTATTCTTTTGCATCATGACTGTGTGTATAATTTTTTTTTATTTCAAGTTATTTTATTATTTCCTGTCATTTCCTTTTGTCTGTCCTTTTAAACTGCCCAGGAACGTTAAGCGTGATTCCCCCACCACCACTGTATGGTGACTCATCCTGGGAAAGATGACTTTGATGCCACATGGTGTGTAGGTAACGTTAATTACTTAGTCACCTGTTAACGTGGGCATTTTGTTCTCGGTATTTTAAGCACCTTTCTCTCCTCTCTTGGAAATCCAAGGTATTCACAGTTTCATTTTCTAAGATTTCTGTCTTTTAACTCTAAATAACTTTTCCTCTGATATAACTACTATAGGCTAGTTGTTGAAAAGAGGTATATATAGCCCAAAATTTGCTAGAAATCCTGTTTGGGCATTCTCTAGATGACCCTGGACAAGGTATGTAATCTCTGTAAGATTATTTTTCTCATACACCCACAAAGGATAATTTATCCATATAGTTAGGTTGTTTTGAGGATTAGATGAAATGCTGCAAGGGAGGTCCTTTAGCTCCACAGCTGGCGTCTAAAACTATTCAAAAAATTCAAATACCTTGTTTAAAATAATAAAACTGAAACCCTAAATAAGAAAGACTGGTCAGCTTAATTTTTAAGGTATACTTGCACTTAAAAGCTGGAGTCTATAGCCCATTTTTTTTTTCTTATCCTGATTCAGTAAATAACAACAAACATTTTTTATGGAACCTTTATGATTTACTTGTAATGTCTTATTTAATCCTCAAACAACTGTATGAGGAAAGTTATGATATTAGGCCAGTCTTACAGGTAAGGAAACTAAGGTATAGACAGGTTAAGTAACTTACCCAAGGTTATAGCAATACATGGGGCAAGTCCTAGAACTTAGGTTCAAAAGTAAGTCACCTGACTCCCAGTTTTTTTAATTTTCTTTTTCCATTACCCAAAAACCAGGGGAAAAAAGTGAAGCAGCACTTTTCTGCCCCATAATCAATAATTGGCTACATCAAAAGAATACTTTAGAGAGGAGGAACAAATGTGAAAGAAAGGAAATTTGACACAAAGAAAGAGAAAAAAGATGAAGCAATGGAGAACATCAAGATTTCTCAAGGTTAGCCAAAATTCTCAACTTGGAGACTTCTTATTGTAATCAGGAAGATAATCAAAGCTAAAGACAGAAGAAAATCAGTCACTTTACAATTGAAAACAAACAGAAAAATTCTGATTTAATCTCTGAAAAATGTATTTGGCCAGCAGATAAATCAACACCAGAGTAACAGTCCCAATTTGCCCCTAATGTTTCATTACTGAGTTAGGAATAAGGACACCAGGTTTTGTTTCTGCTCTGTGACTTAATAGCTCATCCCACAAGAGGGAGAGAGATGGAAAGTATGTGAAGGAGAAGCATACCCAATGGGAAAGAAACAACGGCGAAGGGAATAGTGTAAGGAATCCCAAAACCAGACTGGCTCAGAACAACGCATATTGGATATGTCAGCAGTCACTCACATGATTTTCAGCATGGAATGGGTAACCAAAGACCGTCCCCTGAGAGGTATTCTTTGTAGCTGCAAGGAGTATCTAACTTCCCATCTCTGCTTCCTTTAGGGCACAGATACAGTCATCTTAAAGAGAATTTAAGCAAGAAAGGAAAGAAAAAATTCTTACAGCACACATTCATATATTTCTTTTACAAAGTGAGCAAGCTGGTTGAAATAACTTCTGATGTTCTTTAAAGTTCTGTTGCTCAATGATAACTTGAAGGACTGACATGCTGAGTATCTCTCATAAAGGAAAAAAAAATGACAAATTTTTAGAGAATACATTTATGCCTCAGAGATGTTTTTGTAATTTGCAACAGTGAGAATTTGAAAATGACTAAATTATCAATCAATCAATGTTGAACAATCTACAGTTATATCCATGTTATATTCATATACAGTTATATTCAATCTATATTCAATAACAATCTACAGTTATATTCCTATACAGCTATATTCATGCATACACAGTTCAGTTGCTCAGTTGTGTCCCACTCTTTGCGATCCCATGGACTGCAGCACGCCAGGCTTCCTTGTCTAGGACCAACTCCTGGCGCTTGCTCAAACTCATGTCCATTGAGTTGGTGATGCCATCCAAGCATCTCATCCTCTGTCGTCCCCTTCTCCTCCCGCCCTCAGTCTTTCCCAGTATCAGGATCTTTTCAAATGAGTCAGTTCTTCGCATCAGGTGGCCAAAGTATTGGAGTTTCAGCTTTAGCATAAGTCCTTCCAATGAATATTCAGGACTGATTTCCTCTAGGATCATGGTTATGTAGCCATTCACAGTTATGTAGCCATTATTTAAAATTTCAGTTATGGTAACAATGAGATTGTATATAACATGGACAAATGCTTGAATAAAAACAAAGGACACATGCTGAAATTATAAGAAGTAATTCACACACTGTGTACCATGTAGAGCAAAATAAATGCTACTCAATAAATGCTAAAAAATAAAGTCATAATATTCAGTCCTCATGAAATTGTGGGGCTGTGCTGTGCTTATTTGCACAATTATGTCTGACTCTTTGCCACCCCATGCACTGTAGGGCATGAGTCTTCTCATCCATTGGGTTTCTCCAGGCAAGAATACTAGATTGCCGTGCCCTCCTCCAGGGGATCTTCCGAACCCAGGGATCGAACCCAGGTCTCCCACATTGCAGGTGGATTCTTTACCAGCTGAGTCACCAGGGAAATTCAAGAATACTGGGCCAGGTAATGAAATTATGGTAGAATGGGTTAATTTGCAAGTTTGCAACCTTCTGTTGCTGATTTTGGAAAGTGGTCTGACTGTGTATCAGGAATCAAAAAAAGTGCCCATGACATTTGTACCAGGAATCTCACCTTTGGGAATTTATCCTAAGAAAATAATTCACAAGAAAGAAAAAATATATTTGTACTAACATACTCATTCTACCATTATTTATACTGGCAAGAAATGGAAAATTAGGAAACACCTAGGACTTTGGATGGTAGGGGAATGATTCAACTATGGTACAATAAACTGATAGAATGTGATGCCCACTAAAATGATAATTATGAATATCAGCATACTAGGAAATCTTGAGGCATTGTAGATTAAAAAGGGCCCAAAATAGTGTCTATTCAGTGATCAGCTTTATATTTTTATTGTCAAGTTCTACAAAGGAACTTAATAAAATGAAAATATATAATGTATATCAAACCATCTCATTTTACACTGTTACACAATGTTCTATGTCAGTTATACCTCAGTAAAGCTGGGGAAGGGGGGAGAATAAGGTATTAAATGAGAAAAGGCAAATACAAAATTTTATATACAACATCATCACAATCATGATTGAAAATGCTTAGGAAAAGAGATTGCTAGAAATAGACTATCTGTTACTGTTGGTTTTCAATGGGTAGTAGGAATTTGCATGATTTTTTTCTGGTCTTCTAATATCTGATTTTCTATGAGTGGGTTATTTTTATAAAAGTTCAAAATAAAATAAATTTTTGATCCCCTATATACATTTGGTGATTTCTTTCTTCCAAATGTACAAACTACTTTATACTGCAGCCTGGACTGGGTATAAGAGATCAGGCCGGCCTCGGCCCTGGTGACCATGAGCTGCATATGGTGGAAGCCTTCTCTAGTAAACTATGGACACGGTCTTGTCACTTGCTTGTATGCAGACTAACTTAATTGCAATAGAGAACCCAGAGATCACCTCCAACCCTTTCCTTTTCTCTTGTGACACTTTATTATTTGTTAGTGATAAGGTTCCTTTTGATGGAATTCAAAATCATTTCATCAAACATCAATATCCTTCATGACAGTAAAGAGTGCTAGAGTCATTCTTTCCTTCACTGTAATCTAGGCTATGTCTCAGTTTTTAGCCAATAACAATCCAAATTCATTAGTGCCACTACCTTGCCTTTATATAAACAATTATACAAAGCAATACTTCTTCCTATAAATTTGAAAAGCCACTTTTGAAAAGCCACTTCTGCAGGCTGACAGAGAGAGCAAACCAGTGGTTACCAGCAGAAAGTGGGAGGGACAGTACGGAGACTGGGGGGTGGGAAGTATAAACGACTGGGCGAAAGAAAGGCTCAAGGATGTATTATACAATATGAGAATAGAGCCAACATTTTGTAATAACTATAAATGAGAAGTAACCTTTTAAAACTGCTTTATATTTATAAAAAGTGAAAAAAAAAATAAAAATTAAAAGCCATGTCTAGCCTTACACGAGAAAAGCACAAAGGCAGCAGAAACTAAACTTTGTCACCATTCAGACTTTTGAGGAGCTTTCAAACCATTGACTTGCAGAACTTAAGAAATATTAATGAATTTCAAGAGAGGGAAAGCGCCATCAATCATGAATTTGCTCAATTTTGCTAGCCAACTCCATTTACCCTCTAGAAAACAGAAGTGACTCCAAGAGGAATAGGCAGATGTGAATATATAACCTCCAGTCTCAAAACCACATTCCCTGGCAACCATTGGGGACTTGTTTTAAACCCTATGCACCGGCAATCTCTATCTTGGAAAATCTTGCCTGGGCATAAGTCAAGCAGCAGGAGTTGGTCTCTATTTGCCTAAGCAGAACCTTGAGAGAGAAATCAAGGACTCTTAACAGTACACTGCTTCTGCCCACGTTGAGGGGCCTTCTCAGACTTAGTGAAGGCTGAGATCAACTGCCAAGAAAAGCCTTCAGGGTTCAATTAAGAGCGATGAGATGTTGGAAAATACTTAACAAAAACCAAGCTCCCAAACCAGCATAAAATGTGAAAATTCTGGACACTATAGGCAATATATCCTGCCAGATCCTTCTGATTATGTTTGGTGTATAATTGGAACTTCTTCACCAGAAAAGTTTGGCCCTCTTTTGAAGTAGAAGAGTATACAGGACTCCAAAGGTCTCCCTAAATAACCCAGGTTATAAGAGAACAGGAATTATTTTTAAAAAGAAATAAATACCTACTGAACAAACATTTCCAGACCCATGATTTTAAGGCCCAATTTCAGGAATATCTTTGGGATGATCAGCTTTTTTGTAAACAGACTTGAATTAACTGAAAATCAAACATCTTGAAATCATAGAATGTTAGAACCAGAAGCAATCTTAAATATCAATTAATCCAACCTCCTCATTTTCTCATGAAGCCACTGAGACCTAGTGAGTTTTAATGGATAGCCTAACAAGGTATAACTTGTCAGGGTCAGAGTCATTGAAATAATCACTCACATTTTAACAACTTTGAGATCCTCAAGCACTTTCTCATCTAATGGTTCATTTGATCCTCAACTATCTCAGAAGCATGATGGCAGAAACTAATCAGTGAGTTGGTTCTTATATTCCTGACATGTTTTCAAGCAAGATAACCTATCACTTGGGAGGGAAAAAAAGAGTTCAAAAGCTGAAAAATGTTCCTTTCAATTTAATTTTCTGGGTACATTTCTAATAATGTCAGGAGGTTCTGTGTTCTTATCTGGGTCTTGTCTCAGAATCATACCAGGATGATCACTCATCCATGAACTCTGCTAAAATAGTTGGGGTTCAGGTTTTCAAAGAAAATCCTTATAACCTGTACTCATTAAAGAACACAGTAGAATGCTCTCCTCTAGAAAGAGCTTTTTTAGAATTGGGTAGATACTCACCTGTGGGTAAGAATTATGTCAGAGTCTTTTCTGGAATTGGGGCTGAGGTCCCTTCAGTTCCTGGAAGTTAGGATTCTTTGGCTTTATTTTCTTCAGTTCAATAGGAGTTTTTTATTTTCAGCCTTAATACTTCTCAGAAATCTTCTGATCCTGAAATTCATTAAAGTCTGAATTCACCTAAAAGTTGACTAGTATGGCCATGATATTATCTATCAAGTATAGGCATTAAATTGGACCTAGCCTGTGACTTGCCCTCAGCGTGATTAATGTGACTCTCACTCTTTCCCCACTTCCCCTCTGAGGACTGATGTGGAAAGCAAAACTACATTAATGCCTAAATAAACAGAGACTTTCTCCCTTCATTCCACTTCTAAGCATCATAGTTTTCATAACATATGGATTAAATGTACATTTAAATCATACTTAATGTCTTTAACTTTTTCCCAAATAAAATAATCACATTCTCTAATGGCTGGTTAAACTCTTCTTCTCAAAGCTACTAACTAAATATTCAACTAGAGCAACTAACAACTCTGCTTTGCATGGCAGTAGAGCTTGAGTTTACATTGAGTCAGACTTGAGTAACTAGGGGAATTTAATGAAATTAAGTACAAATGTGGAATTACCAACATTCATGTTTTTCAAATCTGTCACAATATATATGTGGCTTTCCTCTTCCCTAATTTGAAAGGTTTTGCTCTCACCATTCCTTGTTAACTCATGTGAGGTGTCATTAGTCCAAGACTCACACTTGTATCAGTTTTCTCTTTAGGCCTATGTATCTTCAAATATACCTCATAAGAAATAATGTATGGGGAATACAGGCTGAGAGGCACTAAACAGAAACCTCACACTTCACACCAAGACTACCATTCATGAGAAGCTTTTCAGTCCAATTTTATCATCTAGTAGGTAAGCAGAGAAGTTTTTTGCTTTGTTTTTAGGGGAAAAAATGAGTCTTTATCACACTTCTAAACTGCAACATCTGTGTTTCTGTGTACACTAGATAAGTCTGTCCAAAGACAAAAACAAAAATAAAATTATTCTGGAGAAATAACCAAAATCCATTTTCCTCCTCTCAAATTCATACCTGGACCACACTGTAAATATTAAACCCACAGGCAATCTATCTGGAAAGAAATCTTTAAAAGCACATCAACAACATTCCCATTTCATTCTTCCAGTTGAACTTGACTCAAGAGATTTTGAACAACCTGGTTGGTTATCATTTCCACATGATAGATAGATGCAGGCGCATTCCCCTCTCTGTATTTCTCCCTTCCAAATTTATAGTCTGACTATTTGTAAGATGATTCTAATATATGACATTGCTGAGGGGAAAATAAAAAGAGGATGAGTACAAGGAACTTCGTGGTTGCAGGTGTCTATATTATCTCTTGATCTTCATTTTTATGCATAAGTAGTTGACTAGACTGCCGTTACAGTGAACACCACATGTCCTGACCCCTCCTTTAATCAATAACATATTATATTGCCCAAATTTGGAAATAATTTTAATTATAAAATCTAATACTGGCTAAAAAAATTATAAAGAGAAATAATTAAATCTCCCACTACATTGACTTGGATCAGAGATATTTCCAAATTCAAAATCTAATATTAAACAAAAACTAATGAAAGGAGAGATTTAAAATTCTTCCTGAATATAAAACTAGGATATTAGGTGAACTGTGCAACCTACTAAGAAAATGAATCCAGACCAATATTACTTTTTAATCTGTATAAGTGCTTAAGAATTCCATTTTAAAGGAATCCAATCTTATAGGAAAAAAAAAAAACGTAGGAGGAGGCACTTAAAAGCCATTGAAATTTGTAAGTTTCTCAAAGTGTTTGCAAAGAGAATGCCACTCGGAATATATAGCAAAATGTCTACAAAATCTTCTTCATCCATTTTTTTGCAATACCCTACATTGAACAAATGTTGTTTGTCCCAGTTTCCTCTGCTCCTTTTACATGATCCCTGAAAATTCTCCTTCAAAACACAACAAACTTCTCTTCCTTCTATTGGCCTTAATACATCTTTTCTCCCATAAATAAGATACTATCGCTATACAGTAGAAGAACGGCTGGTGCAAATTTAATCTCTAAACATTTTGTAACACAACGCCTGGATCCCTTAGCAAGCCTTCCCAAAGAAGATATTCTACTAGCTGCTGAGACAAACTCCCATTCAATCTTTCTATTTGGGTCCCCACAATCCTATGGAAAGTCAAACCAAGCAATTTCAACTCACACTACTGGCACTGACTGTCAAGACTTGAATTTCAGGGTTTCAAAACAAAGCTTTGGTGCCAGCTTGTCCCATGGCGGGAAGAAAAGCAAATGAAACCACACAGACATGCCAGTTTTAATTTGATTTCCGGCTCAGCAACTCAACTCTGGTATGAAAATAAAACCTAAAACCCAAATCTCCCCTGTAGTAACCAACAAAAAATTCCCTCTCCCACTCCTCTCCCAAAAAAGAAGCCTTCAGATTTTTTCCAAACCCAACTGGTCAATGTATTCAACTTCTCAGAAGGAAGGCTGTGAATCACTGTGTCTTTTCAGGGCTAGACAGCACGCTGGGGATACATACCCTCAGGAGCAAGATGTATGTGTGGGTATAGAAATGAACAAAGGGAATAGAGTTTGGGCTTGGAATATAAAAATCTGATCCTGAAGACTAAATCTGTACCTGATTGAATCTAACAGTTTTAGCGGGGCCTTTTGGGTAGAAACGCTTTCCCTTCTACCCTATGCCTCCATAATTGATTTAACATGCTTTGGGAAGGGCGCTAAATAAAAGTCCTGAATCCTGAACTTGGTCTGGTTAACCAAAACAGAAACACCAACACAGGATGCAACGCACTGCCATCAAGTCCAAAATATACAGGACATAGGAAAATTAAGGAAACACAATAAAGGATTTATCCTGCCTTTGGGGCAGGATAAAAGATGTGTGCTAATTTCCTAATGACAGGGTCTTTTCATTTTATGTGCAAATATTTTCTTAACAAAAATTCCAAGAACAAAACTAACTTCACATTACTGTGACTTCTTCTGTGAAACGTGTTTACAGGAGGAAATAAGAAAATAGCATATAATTGAAAAAGACTGGTTATTTAGATGAGCTCTGATAAGTAAATTTGAACTACTTATTAGTAACAGGTTGATGTGGCAAATGTTCGCCAATTCCAGGACTCTATCCTGCTGAGAATGTCTCCATATCCTTTCAATTTCAAGTGTACTTTTCAGAATGTTCTCACTTAATTCCCATTAACTCCTTTTCGTATTCATTTTTCCCCCTAGAATTTGGCTTTAAAGTGTCCCTCGTGGCCAAAGTCTTCATTTGGAGTGAGCAGGTGGGTAAAATAGAGTTGAGGAAAAAGTTAAGCTAATAAGTTAATGGTTAGGAACAAGAGAACAATCCAAGAGAAATTATACAAGCAAAGAGCTGAAATTTCCCAGGAATCTAACTTGTTATTACTATTATTCTGCACTCATAAAAAAATGAACTAGCCAACATTTTGGACAATTGGTATAAATAAAATAATTGAAACTTTTAGAAATGCAGAATTGGTGAAAAAGAATATACATTAATCATCTTAATTATTAATTCCTCATTAATTATTAATTCCTTTCTGTGTTTAAGCATTCTTGTGCCAACAGCTTTAAGATAATACATTGTTCCTCATTTTAAAATATTTACATGCGTATCAACTTATCATCTGGATTTAACTTTCAAATTTAAAAATAAAATTGCCAGTTATTTTGCCAGCAAAAAAAAGAAAAATGTTTTTGTTTGGGAATGGCAGAGGAATTTCAATAGGAAAGGAAGGGTTACTTTATAGAGAAAGTTGAAAGGGGCTGCTTTGAACAAGTCCATTGTAGGGAAACAGAAATTCAGGGTGGTGATGGTTTCTCACTGGCTGAGCGGTTGTTGTTGGTGGTGGTGGTGGTTAGTTGCTAAGTCATGTCTGACTCTTTGCAATCCCATGGACTGCAGCATGCCTGGCTTCCTTGTCCTTCACTAACTCCTGGAGTTTCTCATTGGCTGGGCTGTGACTGAGGAGAAAAGCTACCTTCCTCCTACTGGGGTAGTAAAGTAAGCTTCTTCATGCCCAGGAATGTAAAGTAAGCTGCAGCAGATGGTACATAAATGAGAGCTTCTCCTTTAGGACTTCCAGACTCCATTTTCAAGGGGGTTTTTCCTTTATTAATTTTCACACAATGTGTTCAAGATTGGGCCACCCTTGTTCTATTTATCCTTTTAGCTCCTTCTTATGAATGCTGAAGTATTTTAAAGAATCCCAGATATGTTGTTTCATCCCAGTATAGTATTTCAGTATGTATCTCTAAAAATAAAAAATAAAAAATGATGGTGACAACATCCCACCCTTAAAAATTTTAATAGTAAAATTTTTAAACAAATAGAAAAAATAAAATAGACACTTATGTAGCCACCAGCATGACAAAATAGATAACAGCATTTGATCTTGCTTGCTTTAGTTAGGGTTTTTTCTTCCTTCTTTCAAAGAAATAAATCATGGCAAATACTGTTTAAGTTGCTCCTTTTTTCACTAACTTCTTAAGTTTATACTGCCTCTTAGGATATTTAACAAATCCACACCAAATTTTCACTTAACCTCTACAATTATTTTAATTAGACCTTTAGAAATCTCTTCTAGTTATGTATTTTTTAGTTGAAGTGTGATTGATTTGCAGTGGCATGTTTTTTTCAGATGTACAGCAGAGTGATTCAGTTATACATTTTTTTTCATTATTTTCCCTTATAGACTATTATAAAATATTGAATATAGTTCCCTGTGCTATACAGTAGGTCCGTGTTATCTGTTTTATATTTAGTAATATGTATATGTTAATCCCAAATTTCTAATTTATCCCTTCCTCCCTTCCTTTTGGTAACCATCCATTTTCTAATATGAGGGTCTATTTCTGTTTTGTATTTAAATCCTTTTTAAAAATCCACATATCAGTGATATCATATATTTGTCTTTCTTTGCCTATCAATTACTTAGTACGATAATCTCTAGGTCCATCTATGTTGTTGTAAATGGCATTGTTTCATTCTTTTTTATGACTGAGTAGTATTCCATTGTATACATGTACCATATCTTTATTCTTTCATTTGTCAGTGGACATTTTGGTTGCTTCCCTATCTTGGCTATTGTGAATAGTGCTGTAATGAACATTGGGGTACTTATATCTTAAAATTATGATTTTCTCCAGATAAATGCCCAGGAATGGGATTGAAGGATCTTATGGTAGTTCTACATAAGACCAGATACCATAAAATTCCTAAGGAAAATATAGGCAGAACACTCTGTCATAAATCACAGCAATATCCTTTTGGATCTATCTCTTAAAGTAATGGAAATAAATAATGATAACCAAATAGGACCTAGTTAAAAGCTTTTGAACAGAAAAGGAAACTAGAAACAAAATGACAAGTTAACCTACAGGATGGGAGAAAATATTTGCATATATTTTTTGATATGTATATTGATGTATATATCAATACAGCTTATACTAGTCAATATAAAAAAAGCCAGTTGAGAAATGGACAGAAAACCTAAACAGACATTTCTCCAAGAAAAACATGCATATGGCCAGAAGGCACATGAAAAGATGCCCAAAATTATTAAAGAAATGCAAATCAAAGCTATAATGAGGTATCACCTTATACCAGTCAGAATGGCCTTCATCAAAAAGTCCACAAATAGTAAATACTTGTGAGGATGTCAAGGAAAAATAAACCCTCCTACACTGTTGGTGGGAACATAAATTGGAACAGTCATTATAGAGAACAGTATGAATATTCCTTAAAAAACTAAAAATGTTTATCTTTGTCATTGGGTCACTTCTAGAAATATTTTCTAGAAGAACTACACCATTCCATCAGGCTTAGTTTTAAATAACTATGCATTGCCTGAATGTTTAGGTTATGCCTCATATCTTACCCCATGTATGAACACCATAAACTTTCTGGTAGATATAAAAGTAGAAATGCCATTAATTTATAATAGCATTAATCTGCAGGGACTACCATGCTTTTTTTCATTAAAATTTAGATGTTTAATTGATCTTGCTTGTAACAAGGTGAACTCTAAAACTAAATGCATGTAATTTACTTAATGAGATAATAAATAAGATAGGTTTATTTTCTCATTATATTTCCTTCTACCTAATGCACCACCTCATATATCTTTTATCTGTCTGACCTCGTTTATCACACAAGAAATAATATGAGAGGAATGCAACAAGAAAAAAGGAAAATGGGAATTATGTCTTAGGATGAAGTAACTTAGAAATTTGAGGCTTTATCAATTGTTAATTAAAGTATAATTGATTACAATGCTGTGTTAATTTTGGTTGCACAGCAAAGCGATTCAGATATATATATATATATATATTCTTCTTCATATCCTTTTACAGTACAGTTTATCATAAGATATTGAATAGAGTTTCCAACACTATACAGTAGGACCTTGTTTTTTGGTTCCATGTGTAATAGTTTTCATCTGCTAACCCCAGACTCCCAGTTCACACCTCCCCTACTGTCCCTTCCCCTTTGACAACCACAAGTTTTCTCTTCATATCTGTAAGTCTGTTTCTGTTTCATACACAGGATCATTTGTGCCGTATTTTAGATTCCACATTTAAGTTGCAGCATATGATATGTCTTTCTCTGTCTGACTTACTTCACTTAGTATGATCATCTCTAGTCCCATTCATGTTGCTGCAAATGGCATTATTTCATTCTTTTTTATGATTGAGTAATATTCCACTGTGTATATTACCGTATCTCCTTTGTTTATTCATTTGTCAGTGACATTTAGATTGTTTCCATTCTTGGCTATTGTGAATAGTACTGCTATGAACATAGGGGTGCATGTATCTTTTGAAATTAGAGTTTTGTCTGGATATATGCCTAGGAGTGGGATTACAGGATCATATGGTAATTCCATCTTTAACTTTTTGAGAAAATTCACATATTATTTTCCACAGTGACTGCACCAAGTTACATTCCCACCTGACAGTATAGTAGGGTTCCCTTTACTCCATACCTTTTCCAGCATTTACTATTTGCAGACTTTTTAATAATGTTAATTCTGACTGGTATGAGATGATACCTCATTGTAGGTTTGATTTGCATTGCCAATACAAGTCCATCTAGTCAAGGCTATGGTTTTTCCAGTGGTCATGTATGGATGTGAGAGTGGGACTATAAAGATAGCTGAGTGCTGAAGAATTGATGCTTTTGAACTGAGGTGTTGGAGAAGACTCTTGAGAGTCCCTTGGACTGCAAGGAGATCCAACCAGTCCATCCTAAAGGAAATCAGTCCTGAATATTCATTGAAAGGACTGATGTTGAGGCTGAAACTCCAATACTTTGGCCACCTGATGCGAAGAACTGACTCATTTGAAAAGACCCTGATGCTGGAAAAGATTGAAGGCAGGAGAAGAAGGGTACGACAGAGGATGAGATTATTAGACCGCATCACGACTCAATGGACATAAGTTTGAGTAAACTCCAGGAGTTGGTGATGGACAGGGAGGCCTGGCGTGCTGCAGTCCATGGGGTCACAAAGAGTCAGACACGACTGAACTGACTGAAAAATGAGCGATGATGAGCATCTTTTCATGTTCCTATTGGTCATCTGTATATTTTCTTTGGAGAAATGTCTATTTAGCTCTTCTGCCCATTTTTTAATTGATTTGTTTGGGTTTTTTTGATTGTTGAGTTACATGAGCTGTTTTTATATTTTGGAAATTAAGCTCTTGGAGTTCGTGTCATTTTCAAATATTTTCTCCCATTCTGTAGGTTGTCTTTTTACTTTTTTTATGGTTTCCTTTGCTGTGCAAAATCTTATAAGTTTGATTAAGTCCCTTTGTTTATTTTTCTTTGTATTCCTTTCATTCCTATTACCTTAGGAGTTTGACCTAAGAAAACATTTGTACGATTTATATCAGGGAAAGTTTTGTCTATGATCTCTTCTAGCTGTTTTATGGTGTCATGTCTTATGAATAAGTCTTTGAGCCATTTTGAGTTTATTTTTATATACTGTATGAAGACATGTTCTAATTTCTTTCATTTACATGCAGCTGTCCAATTTTTCCAGCACCACTTGCTAAAAAAACTGTTTTTTCCTCATTGAGTATCCTTGCCTCCTTTCTCAGAGCTTGACTATAGGTCTATGGGTTTATTTTCCAGTTTATCTCTGTTCCATTGATCATGTTTCTGTTTTTGTGCCAGTACCACACTGTTTTGGTTGTTGGAGCTTTGTAATATTGTCTGAAGTCTGAGGATTATGCCTTCCACTTTGTTCTTTTTCCTCAGAATTATTTTTACAGTTCTGGGTTCCATATAAATTTTAGGATTATTTGTTCTAGTTCTGTGAAAAACATCATGGGTAATTTGATGGTGACTGCATCCAGTCTGTAGATTGCCTTGGGTAGTATGGCCATATTAACCATATTCTTCCAATCCGAGAGTATGAGATAGTTTTCTATTTCTTTGAATCATCTTTAATTTCCTTCATTAATGTATTATGGTTCTCAATGTATAAGTCTTTCATCTCCTTGGTCAGGTTTACTCCTAAGTATTTGATATTACTTCATGTAATTTTAGAAGATATTATCATTTTACATTCCCTTTCTGATATTTCATTGTTGGTGTAAAAAAATGTAACTGATTTCTGTATATCAATCTTGTATCCCACTACCTTGCTAAATTTGTTTATCAGTTCTAGTAGTTTTTATATGGAGTCTTTAGGGTTTTCTATATGTAGTATCATGTCATCTGCATATCAGAGAAGGCAATGGCACCCCACTCCAGTACTCTTGCCTGGAAAATCCCATGGACAGAGGAGCCTGGTAGGCGGCAGTCCATGGGGTCGCTAAGACTCGGACCCGACTGAGCAACTTCACTTTCACTTTTCACTTTCATGCATTGGAGAAGGAAATGGCAACCCACTCCAGTGTTCTTGCCTGGAGAATCCCAGGGACCGGGGAGCCTGGTGGGCTGACGTCTATGGGGTCACACAGAGTCGGACACGACTGAAGTGACTTAGCAGCGGCAGCAGCAGCATCTGCATATAATGACAATTTTGCCTCTTCCTTTCCAATTTGGTTACCTTTCATTTCTTTTTTTGTTTGACTGCCATGGCTAGAACTTGCAATACTGTGTTGAATAGAAATGGCGAAAGGGGGCATCCTTGTCTTGTTCCAGATTTTAAAGAGGAGGCTTTCAGCTCTTCACTGTTGAGTATTACAGTGGTTGTGCTTTTGCCATAAATAGCTTTTATTATGTGCTTTTGCCATAAATAGCTTTTATTATTTGAACATAAATAGCATGTTCCTTCTGTACCCACTTTAGTAAGAATTTTTATCAGAAATGGATGCTGAATTTTGTCAAATGCTTTTATGTCCATCTATTGAGATGCTCATGTGATTTTTTTGTCTTTTGCTGATGGAGTGTATCACACTGATTGTTTTGCATATGTTGAACCATCCTTGTGAACTTGGGATGAATCCTATCTGGTCATGATGTATGATCCTTTTTTATGTGTTGCTGCTTATATTTTGTTGAGAATTTTGCTTCTATATTCATCAAAGGTATTGGCCCGTAATTTTATTTTTTGTTGGATCTTTGTCTGGTTTTGGTATTAGGATGATGGTGGCTTCACAGCAGGAAGGAGAAGTCAAAGAGGGGTGAAATTCCAGTAGGAGCAGTTGTTTCTAATTGTCTAAACTTTCTCTTAACCTATTCATATATTCTGCTAAATTAGACACTACATTGCAAAAAGACTAAATATCTGCATCTGTAGCCCAGTAAATATTCTTTGCTTATCACTCAGAAGTTAAGGTTAGGGCATATTGTGCTGTCATAAACCAACCAAATACTTCTAAGGTGTGTTCTCCCTTTCCCCAACACCCCCCAATTATTTTATCTTCAACCAGTCATCTTTATAAAACAGCATTCCAAATAAATAGATCTCATCAGATTTTACCAGATGTTCTAGCCATCTTTATTTTTATAATTTAAAAATATACCCAAATAAAAATGGGTAAATACCCCATAATTTTATTCTTACAACTCACAATGTCCTATAAAGGAAAAAGTACCAAAAAGGAAACCAGAAGAGATGCTTTGATAATGTCTCCTACTATCGAATATTTTCCTCACTGGGTTTTAGATTTCTCTGTAAAATGAAAGGATGGCCACATGATCTATAAGTTACTTGTGTTATTGTTTGATATGCAAGAGTTGCATTAATACTTCATGACATAATTTTCATGTCTCTTTTCATATGTATAATGTGCTTCCAATTTAAAAAAAAATGGACTCTTGCTTTTTGCCACACCATAGCTGGACCTTGATGACATTATATTAAGTGAAATAAATCAGACAGAAAACAAAGACCACATGATAACACTTATATGTGAAATATAAACAAAACAAAATTACCAAGCTCCTATAATCAGAGAACAGACCAGTGTTTGACTGGAGGGGGTATAATTTGGGTGAAGAGAGTCAAAATGTAAAAACTGCCAGTTATAAAATAAGTAAGTCATGAGGATGTAATGTGCAGCATGGTGACTATAGTTAACAGTGCCACATTGTGTATATGAAATTTGCTTAAAAGTTCTCATCACACACTCAATTTTCAACTATATATGGTGATGGGTGGTAGATAAGCTTACTTTGGTGATCATTTAAAAGTGTATATAAATATTGAATCACTATGTAGTATACCTGAAATAAATATAATGTTATATGACAGTTATAACTCATTTTTTAAAAATCTATAGAAATTAAAAGTTAGAAGATTGGAAAAAAATCTTGAGCTAGATTCACCAAGAAAAAGAAGAAAGGATTCAAATAAAATCAGAAATGAAAGAAGATATCACACAAATGCAAAGAATCACGAGACTACTCTGAAAAAGTATAGCCCAACATATCAGATAACCTAGAAAAAACTGAAAAGTCCTGGAGACATGCCACCTACCAACACTAAATCGTGAAAAAATAGGAAACCTTAATAGACTATTTGTTGGTAAAAGGGTTAAATCATAATCAGAAACCTCTCAAATAAAGAAATACCCAGCATCACATGACTTCAGTGGTGAATTCTACCAAGCATTTAATGAAAAATTGATACCAATCTTTCTCAAACTTTCCAGAAAATGGAAGAGGAGGGAAAACTTTCAAACTCATTTTCCAAGGCCAGAATTAGCATGATACCAAAGACACAAGAAAATTACAGGCCAATGTTCCTGATGAACATAGATTAAGAAATTCTCAACAAACTATTAGTAAATTGAATTTAACAGTCCACTAAGAGAATAGTACACCAGAATCAAGTGGGACTAACTCCAGGGATATAAGGATGGTTTAACATCTGCAAATCAATGTGATATACAACATTAACAAAATGAAGGATAAAAATTATATAATCTTCTCAATAAATCAGAAAATACATTTGTCAAAATTGAACATCCTTTCGTGATAACAACTCTTAACAAAGTGGGTATAGAGGAAATGTATATCACATAATAAAAGCCATATATGACAAGCCCACAGTTAACATCATTCTCAAAACTGAAAAGCTTCTTCATCTAAGATCAAGAAAAGACAGGGATAACCACTCTCAACTCTTTTATTCAACATACTACATAGTACTTGAGTCCTAGCAAAAGTGATTAGGCAAGAAAAAGAAGGAAAAGACATCCAAATTTGAAGTAAGAAATCAAATTGTCTACTTGCAGATGTTATAATAGTATATATAGGAAGCTCTATGAACTCCACCAAAAATCTATTAGAACTAATACAGGAATTCAGTAAATTTGCAGGATATGAAATCAGTAAACAAAAGTTGGTTGTGTTTCTATACAGTAACAATGAAGCATATGAAAGAGAATTTAAGAAAACAATCCCATTAACAATGGCATCAAAAATAGTAAAACATGTAGGAATATATTTAACCAATGGAAGTGAAAGATCTATAAGTTGAAAATTGTAAAACTTTGAAAATAAATTGAAGAAGATATAAATAAATGGAAAGATATTTCTTGCTAATAGGGAGAATCAGTTTAGTCACTCAGTCATGTCCGACTTTTTGCGATCCCATGGACTGCAACATGCCAGGCTTCCCTGTCCATCACCAACTTCTGGAGATTATTCAAACTCATGTCCATCAAGTCAGTGATGCCATTCAACCATCTCATCCCTCCAGCTTTCAATCTTTCCCAGCATCAGGGTCTTTTCTAATGAGTCAGTTTTTTGCATCAGATGGCGAAAGTATTGGAGTTTCAGCATCCATCCTTCCAATGAATATTCAGGACTGATTTCCTTTAGGAAGGACTGGTCAGATCTCCTTGCAGTCCAAGGGACGCTCAAGAATCTTCTCCAACACCACAGTTCAAAAGCATCAATACTTTGGCGTTCAACTTTCTTTATAGTCCAACTTTCACATCCATACATGACCACTGGAAAAACCATAGCTTTGACTATACAGACTTTTGTTGTATAATAATGTCCCTGCTTTTTAATATGCTGTCTAGGTTGGTCATAGCTTTTCTTCCAAGGAGCAAGTGTCTTTTAATTTCATGGCTGCAGTCACCATCTACAGTGATTTTGGAACCCAAGAAAATAAAGTCTGTCACTGTTTCCATTTTTTCCCCATCTGTTTGCCATGAAGTGATGGAACCCCATGCTATGATCTTAATTTTTAATATGTTGATCTTAATATGTTGAATTTTAAGCCAGCTTTTTCACTCTCCCCCTTTTTAATCGAGGCTCTTCAGTTCCTCTTCACTTTCTGCCATAAGCGCAGTGTCATTTGCACATCTGAGGTTATTGGTATTTCTCCCAGCAATCTTGATTCCAACTTGTGCTTCATCCAGCCCAGCATTTTGTGTGATGTACTCTGCATATAAGTTAAATAAGCAGGCTGGCAATAAACAGGCTTGACATACTCCTTTCCCAATGTGACATCAGTCCATTATTCCATGTCTGGTTCTAAGTGTTGCTTCTTGACCTGCATACAAGTTTCTCAGGAGGCAGGTAAGGTTGTCTGGAACTCCCATCTCTTTAAGAATTTTCCACAGTTTGCTGTGATCCACACAGTCAAGGCTTTAGCATAGTCAATGAAGCAGAAGTAAATGTTTTTCTGGAACTCTCTTGTTTTTCCATGATCCAACAGATGTTCACAATTTAATCTCTGGTTCCTCCGCCTTTTCTAAATCCAGCTTGTATGTCTGGAAGTTCTCATTTCACATCCTGTTGAAGCCTAGCTTGAGAGATTGTGAGCATTACTTTGCTAGCACATGAAATGAGTGCAATTGTGCAGTACTTTGAACATTCTTTACCTCCTTAACTCGATTTGTTCCCAGGTATTTTATTCTTTTTGATGAGATTGTAAAAAGGATTGTTTCCTTAATTTCTCTTTTGGATGGTTTGTTGATAGTGTATAGAAGTGAAACATTACTGTACATTAATTGTGTATTCTAAAACATTACTGAATTCATTGATATGATTTAGTAGTCTTCTGATAGCATTTTTACAATTTTCTATGTATAGAATCATGTCACCTGCAAACAGTTACAGTTTTCTTTCTTTCTTTCCAATTTAGACTCTTTATTTCTTATCGCCAGGACTTCCAATATTCTGCTGAATAAAAGTGGCCAATGTGGGCATCTTTGTCTTTTTTCTTGTATCACAGGAAATGCTTTCAGCTTTTCATTGTTGAATTTGATATTAGCTGTGGCTTATCACATACTGTCTTTTCTATGTTGAGGTATATTCCCTGTATACCCACTTTGTTGAGAGTTTGTATAATAAAAGAATGTTGAATTTTTTCCAAAGCTTTTCTGCATCTATTGAGGTGATCATATGCTTTTTATTTTTCAATTCATTTATGTGGTGATCCACATTGGTTGATTTGTACACCATTTGTTTTCCTTGGAAATCTTCCCTCCATTCACTGAAAATCTATCATTTCCCTTCTCCCTACAGTTCCTTGAAATGTATGCTTTGTTCATTGCCTGTATTTGTTTAATCTATTTATTTAATCTAATTTGTTTAATCTATTCATGTGAATAGATTAAGTATCACAAATTCTTTTAAATTTGCCTTACCCCCAAGCCCAGGTATTTCTTTTTTTTTCTGAACCACCCATGAGTTTTACTTTAATTTTTATTATTGTTATTTGACATGCTTTCCTTTATATTGCAGTTAAAGGAAACTGTACACTGGAACATAATCTGCTGTCTTCAGGGACTGTGTTTCATCTTTGTCTCCATGGAGCATCTAGCTTTACATGTAGTATGTGCTCAAAAGCAACTCCTGGAATCATTTGTATGTGTTGACTAAAAATAAAATATGAAGGAAAAGGAGTTAAGGTTGTATGGATAACTGGTAGGGACTTGGTAAAAGTATGAGAGTCCTCCTTCTTGGTACAAGTTTAAGGTGAGTTACACCCTGAAGTTATTAGAAAACACACATACTTATGACAATTCACTCACTTAAGATAATATTCAGAATAGTAGTTTGAGTTCAATTATATTGACTGTGACTCATCTGATCTTTTATATGGAAATCAATAGCTAAGAAAAATGAATAGAAAAGATGTAAGCAAAAATGAATGATGTATCATGTACACTATGTAGTCAGTCACAGACTTTGCTTGATTTCCACTTTTATAATATATGAACAACCATTCTATTCTAATGAGTAAAGATAGGAGTTCACAGAGTAAAATCTTAACATCCTTCTCTTCATTATCTGAAAAGTTCTATCCAAATTTTATCTGGAAAAATAAAAAATATAATAGGTAACATTAATTCCTTGTTTTGAGACTTTTGTATTCATCTTCATTACATGTGTAATTTTAGTGACCCTTTTTATACTTTCTTGAAAACATACTTTCTTCTGCAGATATTGAATAATATTTCATTACTAACATGAACATTTACTAGTCCTTAATGGTACAGTAACATGGAAAATTCTTGACATGTTGTCAATTAAATTAACTTTTATAAGCAACTAAATTATTTCTAGATAATATCAATGAAAGCATTATATTTCAAATAAGATTCAAAGAATAGAAAAAAGAAATCTCAGTACTTTGGGGAAGTATTTTTGTATATGAGAATGTTAAGCATCTTCCATTATGCTTTAAGCATGCTTTTTAAAAGAAGAGTCTCATTTCTGTTGGGCCATGGAAAAATCACATTGTTTGTATTTTTGAATACTTTGAACATATGTTCAGCTTAATCATCTTATCCTGGTAAAGTGAGACTTCCTTAATTAAAGCTTTAAGCGAGAAACACTGTCTATCTGCATCTCTAGGTTTGACCTGATTGATAAGACTGCCAAGGCTTATAAAGGCAGACAAATACCAGATGTGAGAAAGTAAGAACTGGGCATGCGTGCTTCGTCATGCAGTCGTATCTGACTCTTTGCAACCCTTTGGGCTGTAGCCTCCCAGGCTCCTCTGTCCAGGGGACTTTTCAGACAAGAATACTGGAGTGGGTTGCCATTTTCCTCCTCCAGGGGATCTTCCTGACCCAAGGATTGAACTCACATCTCCTGTGTTTCCTGCATTGCAGGCAGATCCTTTACCCACTGAGACATCAGGGAAGCTCCCTGAGAGATTCTCAAAGGCAGTTTCCCCTTAGAAAGGAAACAATGAATAGCTTTACCAAGGTCAGAAGCCATATAACAACACTTCTATATGGTTTTTTGTTTTTTCCTGAAATCAGACAGGGACGGTGTTTAAAAACTGAAATGGCAAATAGATGCCTTTTCTATGAAAGTGCTAAATGATTGTTAGAATTAAAGCCTGAATAAACAACTTCAGGAGCTTTTACTCCTAGTGGAGATGTCAGCGTTTTAAAACCATCTGAAACTGGTACATAGACCCACTTTGAATAAAATACTTAGAGTGAGCTAGTTCTGCAGAAGCATGAAAAACTATAATTATATTAAGCAAGATTTAACAACAATTCAGAGTCAGTGAATACAAAATCAAAATGTGTCTAGATTTTTGTTCTAAACTTACTTAACCTCTGATCTAAACATGTATTTATTTTTGTATGTATACAATTGCCCAGTTCAAGAAAAGTACTATTTTCGGAAGAATTCAGAAGACAAATGAGTTGATCTTCCCACTAACCACACTTACAGGAAACCAAGGTGGCTTCACAGGAGCCCACTGGAGACAGTGTCTTCTAATTCCAGCAAAGTGCCTGGAGAGAAAATAACCAGCGTGCTGGTCTAACTAGTCCAAACCTTTTAGGAATCAGCACACATCACAGGGAATAGCCATTAGTAATAATTAGACTCAGTTACCCTTCACAGGGTCTTCCTCAGTGGCTCAGACTGCAAAGAGTCTGCCAGCAGTGCGGGAAACCTGGGTTTGATCCCTGAGTCGGGAAGATCCCCTGGAGAAGGAAATCGCAACCCACCCCAGTATTCTTGCCCAGAGAATCCCACAGATGGAGGAGCCTGGCGGGTCACAGTCCATGGGGTCATAAAGAGTCAGACACGACTGAGTGAGTAATACACACACTCTTCACTTTTCAAACAAGGAAAAAGATAGTGATTCCTGAAGTCTCACATGGGTGAAAGAGTAGGTGTGCCCCAGTGGGTATCTCAAACTGGAGTTCAATATCCTTTGGTCATGTGTTTTTACAAGAGTGATTCTTAACCCTCATTTTATTTGTCATTATCTGGGGAAGTTTTTTTCTTAATTTAATTTTCCTCTTATAGTTGATTTACAATGTTGTCTTAGTTTTAATGTACAACAAAGTGATTCAGTTATGCATATACCCATTCTTTTTTGGATATTTTCCCCATATGGCTTATTACAGAATATTGAGCAGAGTGTCCTGTGCTATATAGTAAGTCCTTGTTGATTATCTATTTTATGTATAGTAGTGTGTATATGTTAATCTCAAACTCCTAATTTATCCTTCCCCCCAACGTTTCCCCTTTGTTAGTTTTTTTTTTTTTTTGAAGTTTGAGTCTGTTTCTGTTTCATAAACAAGTTTATTTGTGTCATTATTTTCTTTAGATTCCATATGTAAGTGATATCCGATGATATTTGTCTTTCTCTTTCTGACTTACTTCACTTAATATGATAAACTCTAGGTTCTTCCGTGTTACTGCAAATGACATTATTCCATTCTTTTTATGGCTGAGTAATATTCCATTGTGGGCTTCCCAGCTGACTCAGTGGTAAAGAATCCACCTGCCAGTGCAGAAGATGCAGGAGACATGGGTTCAATCTGTGGGTTGGGAAGATCCCTTGGAATACACATTCCACTATTCTTTCCTGGAAAATTCCACTGATAGAGAAGTCTGGTGCACTGCAGTCTGTGGGGTCGCAAAGAGTTGGACATGACTGAGTGCACACATACACACAATAAAAGTGAAAATGAAGTCACTCAGTCGTGTCTGACTCTTTGAGACCCCATGGAATGTAGCCTACAAGTCTCCTCTGTCCATGGGATTTTCCAGGCAAGAGTACTGGAGTGGATTGCCATTTCCTTCTCCAGGGGATCTTCCCAACCCAGGGATCAAACTCTGTTCTCCCACATTGCAAGCAGACGCTTTACCATCTGAGCCACCAGGGAAACGGTTCATACACACAATAGTCCATTGTGTACACCACATCTTCTTTTTCCAAACATCATCTGTCAGTGAACATTTAGGTTACTTCCCTGTCTTGGCTATTGTAAATAGTGCTGTGATAAACATTGGGGTGCACAAATCTTTTCAAACTATGGTTTTCTCCAGATATATGCCCAGGAATGGGATTGCTGGATCATATGGTAGTTCTATTTTTAAGGTGGTTCTATTTTTAAGTTCTAGTTTTTTAAGGAACCTGCATACTGTTCTCCATAGTGATTTTACCAATTGACATTCCCACCAATAGTGTAGAAAGATTCCCTTTTCTCCACATTCTCTACAACATTCATTGTTTGCAGATTTTTTGATGATGGCCATTCTGATGGTGTGAGGTGATGCTTCATTGTAGTTTTGATTGGCATTTCTCTATAATTAGTGATGGTCAGCATCTTTTCATGTGCTTTTTGGCCATCTGTATGTTTTCTTTAGGTAAATGTCTATTTAGATCTTTTCCTAGTTTTTGATTGGGTTTTTTTTTTTTTTTAATATTTAACTGCATGAGCTGTCTGTGTATTTTGGAGATTAATCCTTGTCAGTGCCTTTGTTTGCAAATATTTTCTCCCATTCTGTGGGTTATCATTTCACTTTATTTATGGTTTCCTTTGCTATGCAAAAGCTTTTAAGTTTAATTAGGTCTCATTTGTTTATTTTTGCTTTTATTTCCATTACTCTAGGAGATGGATCAAAAAAAGATATTACTACTCTTTATGTCAGAGTGTTCTTTCAGTGATTGTTTCTAAGAGTTTTATAGTGTCCAGCCTTACATTTAGGTCTTTAATCCACTTAGAGTTTACTTTTGTGAATGGTATAGAGAATGTTCTGATTCCATCCTTTTCTATGTAGCTATATACATATAAACTGTAGTACAATTTTCCCAGAACCACTTATTAAAGAGCCTGTTTTCTCTCCATGATATATTCCTGCCTTCTTTGTCATAGATCGATTTACCATATGTGTGTGGGTTTATTTCTGGCCTTTCTATCATGTTCCAATGATCTATATTTCTGGTTTTGTGGCTATACCATTCTGTTTTGATGACTATAGCTTTATAATATAGTCTGAAGTTAGGGAGTCTGATTCTTCCAGCTCCTTTGGTTTCCCCCTCAAGATTGCTCTGGCCATTTAGGGTCTTTTGTGTTTCCATACAAGTTTTAAAACATTTTGTTCTAGTTCTGTGAAAAATGCCATTGGTAGTTTGGTAAAGATTGGACTGAATTTTGTAGATTCCCTTGGGTAGTATAGTCATCTTGATAATATTGATTCTTTCAATCCAAGAACATGGTATATCTTTCCATCTGTTTGTGTCATCTTTGATCTCTTTCATTGGTGTCTTATAGTTTTCAGAGTACATATCTTTTACCTCCTTAGGTCAATTTATTCCTAGGTATTTTACTCTTTTTGAATTGATAGTTAACTGAGATTGTTTCCTTGATTTCTCTTTCTGATTTTTCTTTGTTAGTGTATAGGAATGCAAGATGGGGGAGTTTTGTAGTTTTAATGTACATACAGGTTTACAAAATCCTGAATTAGTGGAAGCCTCCTCATTGCAAAGACAATTGAAGAGAAAGAAGTTATTGGTCTTGAGCTTTAAATGAGTCCTAATATCTCTGAAAATTTGAAGGAGAGACCAGAAGAATGAAAAACTGTAATTTCAAAACATTGAATTGTTTTCTCACTGAAGATAGTGGGGACTTGAATTCACTTTTGGAATAGATCTTCCTTCACTCTAGGAAAACAATCTCAAGGAGTCTCTTATATAAAGTAAAGCAAAGCCTCCTTGGTGAAATAGAAATGTGGACTCCAACATTTTACAAACTGTTTTGTGGGAGCGTTACAACTGGAGTAAATTAGGATGCTTGGTGGAGAGAATGGTGGGTTAGAACTGAGGGGAGAAAGGGGAAAATGAGTAAGTGGCATGGTAAATCGATCATCCTCTGGCTCCTTGAACTGGATATGAACCACCTGATTAGAATGACGAAGCTCAAAAGCCAAATCATAAGAAATTCTGTGACATTCTGGGCCCCTATGGAGATGTAGTCATGAAGCAGGATGAAGCTGCCTCTCGGTGGCACTTCAGGGCAGCAGTCACAGGACTATCCCACAGCTCAGAGTAGCACCACTGGCATCCCTATAGGAGTGCTGATCATGGGAATTGTTGGTTGGGTCAGCCATGAGGCTTCTCTAAGGAGCTTTGTAGACAGTAGCACAGGTTAGTGAGACACAAAGGAGGAAAACCACAATATGCTGTGATTTCCTGTAGCTGACACACTGGTCTGGTGAGAGAGAACCTTTGAGTACCCCAGAAATAATTGGGGTACATTTGGGGTGTTTAGATGAGGTTTGATCCCTAGGTCCAGAAGATCCCCTGGAGGACGGCACAGTATTCTTGCCTGGAGAATCCCATGGACAGAGGAGCCTGGCGGGCTGCAATCTGTAGGGTCACAAAGAGTCAGACTTGACTGAGGAGACTTAGCATATCATAACACGTTATTGGAGCAAGGACTAAAATTTAATCTGACCTCTGTTTTAGAGAGTAGAGAAGACCAGATCATACAGCTTCTACATAAAAGATGCAAGGAAAGATGTTCCAGAAAAAGCTTATCTTGGTGACTTCTTCATTTTGTACTCCAAGGCCAAATTTGCTTGTTACTCCAGGTATCTCTTGACTTCCTAACCTGCATTCCAGTCCCCTGTAATGAAAAGAACATCTTTTTTGGATGATAGTTCTAGAAAGTCTTGTAGGTCTTCATAGAACCATTCAACTTCAGCTTCTTCAGCATTATTGCCTGGGGAATAGACTTGGATTACTGTGATATTGAGTAGTTTGCCTATAAGATGGGCAAAATAAAGAGTCAGTTCCTTCCCAGATCTTTTGTGCAGTGGAGAAGATATGAATGTGCAAGTGATTTCACACCTGGGGTCTACATGCCACACAACACTGATTCCAGTACTCTTTTGCATTTGTCCCAGAAAAGTAATCCATATTTTAACCAATGCTTTAAACAAATCATTGAGGGTCTTCTGGGTGTTGAGTTCTGTAATAGACCTCTTGAAGTATAATAATAGGCACAGAACCTAATCCTGGCTTTCAAGAATTTAGCAATTTAATTTTAGAAACAACAATGGCATACCCTTGAAAAGTTAATAATGTATTATTGTATATTATTACTTTATATATTACTTATATACTATATATTACTTAATATATTATATAAAAGTACCAAAAAAGCCCCAAGGTAGTTTTTAATTAAGTGCCAATTAAGAAGAGCAGGCAGCACTTGTGGGCATAGCAATCTGGCAAGGTGCCACAGAGGAGGCAGGGTATGAGCTAGGGCTTTCAAAATGAATAGGATTTGAAGATACAAAACCAGATTCAGGGCATGGGGCAGGGACGAGATCAAGGCAAACATGAGGATAAGGAAATACCAGGCAGATCACAGCTTATGTGGAGCAAAAGGGTAACTCAAGGTTTGGAGGCTAGGCTGCAAAGGTCCTACTCATTTGTCATGTTTCTGGAAGGCAGGGAGGGGTTAGAGCTCCCATGATAAATGTGGGCTTTGCGAAAGATTTGTTTCATGATACCGAAATCTCCAGTCCCTCCCTATTAGAACCACATGCTCACTCTGTACCTTGAGATACCCAGAAATAATCTACCATGGGCCACATCCCCAGCCATCTCTGTTTATTGCCCGAAGAGACAGAAGCCCCAGACCTCTAAGCTGTGCCAGGTTGTCGGCTCTTGAAAAACCTGTACCTCTTTTCTCTCTCACCCCAAGCCCTGCCTCCCTCTCCCTTGCCTTCAACAGCATCCTTGGGAGTCTTATGAGGAAAAAACTGCCTTGTATCCTCAACCTCTTCATTCCCTCCCTATCCTTGTCTCCTGTAAGACTGCTTCCTCTGTGCCTCTTTACAGTGGAAGGTGCATCTCTGCACCGCACCCACCTCCTGATTCCAAGGGTTGCAAGTTTAAGAAGGGTAGCTTGTATAATCCTACAAAGACCCTCCAAGACTCTTTCAACAGTCACCCTCTTGTTAAAATAGATAAAAGGATCATACACACATACATGCACACAAGTATGCATACACACAGAGATCTCATTCCTGAGCCTTGTACATCACCAGTTAGCCACACCCCTGTGCACTCATCCTTGCTGTATCAACAATCTGCCCAGCCTCAGCCTCATTCATGGAAGATGCTGCTGTAGGCTCAGTCTTTCCCTTCATCCCACTCCTGCCATTGCCCTGAATCACTTCAAGACCTTGTCATTTTCCTGCTACAAAGCGGGGTTTCTCACTGCTCGTAGTTCTAAGCACAAGTCACACTGACTAGATCGATGAGTGCCTCCCTCAAGCTTGGCAGTAGCCAGTATCTAAACACATGCTGCTCTAGTCCGTACTGGCCTGCCTTCAGTTCCTGGAATTTTCCACATTCATTCCCACTTCAAGGTCTCTGAGTGTATTGGGCTTCCTTCCTAGAACACTGAGACTCTCCCATCTCCCAAAGCTTCCTACCTCTCCCTTCCCCAACACTAATTCCTGCTCATTCCTCCTCATTCCTACTCATCCTTCGGCTCTCCATCCAAATGGCCTAGCCACAGGTAAACATTTCCACATTAAACTCATCTTCCAACCTACGCAGACTACAGTTGAGCAATGACTCTCAACTAGGGAGGAATTTTGCCCCCAGAGGATATTTGGCAACAGCTAGGAAATGGCAACCCACTCCAGTGTTCTTGCCTGGAGAATCCCAGGGATGGGAGCCTGGTGAGCTGCCGTCTATGGGGTCGCTCAGAGTCGGACACAACTGACGGGACTTAGCAGCAGCAGAAACACTTCTGCTTCTCAGCACTGGGGAGGTGGTGGGTAGAGGCCAGAGATACTGCTAAACATTCCACAGTGCACACAGGACAGCCCCCACAACAAAGAATTATCCAGCACAAAAACGTCAGGAGGGCCAAGTATGACAGACTCTGCGTAAGAGCAGGGTAGCCCCCATACACATCTGTTGCACTATTTGTAGTATTAGTCATTTAGTCTCTGCCTTTAATATCTATCTTGTTCATCAGCACACAGCAACTGGGACACAGTGTTGACCAATGACTATTGTTGACAGAACAGAGAGAATTGGCAAGAAAACAGACTGGGGAGAGGAAGGTCCGTTGGGGAACATTCAGTAATTCAGTAATGAGGAAAGCTTGGATTAGAATACCACAGGTGGAAATGGCGAGGGAAAGCAAAAGGACAGAGGGAATCTTTTAAAGAAGAATAAAAGAAAAAAGAAGAAAAAGGAATGATTAGATGTGCGTGATAATTGAAAGCAGAATATCAGAAAAAAACAGAGACTTGGGCAACCTGAAATGGAACAAGTAGAAACTGTTTTCTTTATCAAGGGTGAAACAAATCACCAGCCCAGGTTGGATGCATGAGACAAGCGCTCGGGGCTGGTGCACTGGGAAGACCCAGAGGGATGGGATGGAGAGGGAGGTGGGAGGGGGGATTGGGATGGGGAATACATGTAAATCCATGGCTGATACATGTCAGTGTATGACAAAAACCACTACAATATTGTAAAGCAATTAGCCTCCAACTAATAAAAATAAATGGAAAAAAAAAACTGTTTTCTTTTCGTCATATTATTTATGGTCCATTTATGTAAAAATTTATTGGAGAGAGTTTTAAATCAATGACATATAAAATTGAACATTAGATTAAGGACAAATGATTAAGTACCCAAAAATGTGAGCCATCAAAAGATGATGAATTTTTACAGATTGATTTACTTGCAAAGGAGAAATAGAGACACAGAGAACAAACGTATGGATACCAGGGGAGTCAGGAGGGCGGGATGAATTGGGAGATTAGGATTGACATGTGTGCACTATTGATACTATGTGTAAAATAGAAAACTAATGAGAACTCTATAGCATAAGAAACTCTACTCAATGCTCTATGATGAACTAAATGGGAAGGAAATCCAGAATAGAGGGGATATATGCATAACTGATTCACTTTTCTATACAGCAGAAACTAGCATAACACTGTAAAGCAAATATTTGTTGTTGTTCAGTTGCTGTGTCATGTCTGACTCCTTGCCGCCCAACGGGCTGCAGCACACCAGGCTTCCCTGTCCTTCACTATCTCCCAGAGTTTGCCCAAACTCATGTCCATTGAGTTGGTGATGCAATCCAACCATCTCATCTTCTGTTGCCTGCTTCTCCTCCTACCCTCAATCTTTCTCAGCATCAGGGTCTTTTCCAATGAATTGGCTCTTTGCATCACGTGGTCAAACTATTGGAGTTTCAGCATCTGCAGCAGTCCTTCCAATGAATATTCAGGACTGATTTCCTTTAAGATTGACTGGTTTGATTTCCTTGCTGTCCAAGGGACTCTCAAGAGTCTTCTCCAACACCACAGTTCAAAAGCATCTTTGGTGTTTCATCAAAAGCACCTTCATCAAAAGGTCTTTGGTGCTCAGCCTTCTTTATAGTCCAACTCTCACATCCATACATGACTACTAGAAAATCCATAGCTTTGACTTTGTGGACCTTTGTCAGCAAAAGTGTTGTCTCTGCTTTTTAATATGCTGTCTAGGTTTGTCATAGTTTTTCTTCCAAGGAGTAAGCATCTTTTAATTTTATGGCTGCAGTCACCATCTACAGTGATTTTGGAGCCCAGGAAAATAAAGTCTGTCACTCTTTCCATTTTTCCCTCATCTATCTGCCATGAAGTGATGGAAATAGATGCCATGGTCTTCATTTAAAATGTTGAGTTTTAAGCCAGCTTTTTCACTCTCCTCTTTCACCTTCATCAAGAGGCTCTTTAGTTCCTCTTCACTTTCTGCCTTTAGGATGATACCATCTGCATATCTGAGGTTATCGATATTTCTCCTGCAATCTTGATTCCAGCCTGTGAGTCATTCAGCCTGACCTTTCACGTGATGTACTCTGCATATAAGTTAAATAAGCAGGGTGCCAGTATACAGCCTTGACATAGACCTTTCCCAATTTGGAACCAGTCCATTGTTCCATGTCTGACTATAACTGTTGCTACATTCAAGTTTCTCAGGAGGCCGGTAAAGTGGTCTAGTATTCCCATTTCTTTAAGAATTTTCCACAGTCTGTTGTGATCCACACAGTCAAAGGCTTTCGCATAGTCAATGAAGCTGCAGATGTTTCTCTGAAATTCTCTTGCTTTTTCTATGATCCAATCAGTTCAGTTCAGTCACTCAGTCGTGTCTGACACTTTGCCACCCCATGAATCTCAGCATGTTAGGGCCTCCCTGTCCATCACCAACCCCCGGAGTTTACTCAAACTCATGTCCATCGAGTCAATGATGCCATCCAGCCATCTCATCCTCTGTCGCCCCCTTCTCCTCCTGCCCTCAATCCCTCCCAGCATCAGGGTCTTTTCCAATGAGTCAACTCTTCACATAAGGTGGCCAAAGTACTGGAGTTTCAGCTTCAGCATCAGCCCTTCCAATGAACACCCAGGACTGATCTCCTTTAGGATGGACTGGTTGAATCTCCTTGCAGTCCAAGGGACTCTCAAGAGTCTTCTCCAACACCATAGCTCAAAAGCATCAATTTTTTGGCACTCAGCTTTCTTCACAGTCCAACTCTCACATCCATACATGACCACTGGAAAAACCGTAGCCTTGACCAGATGGACGTTTGTTGGCAAATAATGTCTCTGCTTTTTAATATGCTATCTAGGTTGGTCATAACTTTCCTTCCAAGGAGTAAACATCTTTTAATTTCATGGCTGCAGTCACCATCTGCAGTGATTTTGGAGCCCAGGAAAATAAAGTCTGATACTGTTTCCACTGTCTCCCCATCTATTTCCCATGAAGTGATGGGACCAGATGCCATGATCTTTGTTTTCTGAATGTTAAGCTTTAAGCCAACTTTTTCACTCTCCTCTTTCACTTTCATCAAGAGACTTTTTAGTTCCTCTTCACTTCCTGCCATAAGGGTGGTGTCATCCAATAGATGTTGGCAATTTGATCTCTGGTTCCTCTGCCTTTTCTAAATCTAGCATGTACATCTGGAAGTTCTTGGTTGACACACTACTAAAGCCTAGGTTGAAGGATTTTGAGAATTACCTTGCTAGCATGCACACTGAGTGCAGTTGTGCAGTAGTTTGAGCATTCTTTGGGATTGGAATGAAAACTGACCTTTTCCAGTCTTGTGATCATCGCTGAGTTTTCCAAATTTGCTGGCACATTGAGTGCACTACTTTAATAGCATCGTCTTTTAGGATTAGGAATAATTGAACTGGAATTCCATCACCTCCACGAGCTTTGTTCATAGTGATACTTCCTAAGGCCCACTTGACTTCACATTCTAGGATGTCTGGCTCTTGGTGAGTGACTACACCACTGTGGTTATCTGAGTCATTAAGATCTTTTTTGTTTAGTTCTTCTATGCATTCTTGCCACCTCTTCTTAATCTTTTCTTCTTCTGTTATGTCCTTGCCATTTCTATCCTTTATTGTGCCCTTCTTGACATGAAATAGTCCCTTAATATCTATAATTTTCTTGAAGAGATCTCTATCCTTTCCCATTCTATTGTTTTCCTCTATTTCTTTTCATTGTTCACTTATATACTCCAAAACAAATTAACTTTAAAAACACAAAAGCAAAACTCACAAAAGATCATTTTTGCCAGCAATCTAAGTTAGTATGCTGTAACTTAACATAAAATATAAATTTGAGTTTTCTGAGGGCCAAGGCACAAAGTAAAATAAACATGATTGGTCTCCATCTTTGATGAGCTCTTCATCATACTTCATGTTATTTTCCTCAGAGTTATTTTGTTATTAAAATTTTTTATTTTTGTTATTTCTTTCAAGAAAGACAAATTTTCCAGGAACTGAACTCTAATGGGACTGCATCCAAGTAATACTTAAGAAGCATTAAACTACAATGAATTGTGTTGTCAGTAGTAATTTTATGGAGGTGCATAAATGTCTTTCAGCTGACCCTTTTTCTCTAAGTGCATGATTAATTAGAGAATCACAATGTGGTGAAGATGTCTAAATTGCAGTGACTCTCAGCAGTATGAGGGACTGCTATGTGGGGGACATTCAGGATATGCACCTGCCCTCTCACTCACAAGGCCAGTGAGAAAGTAGTCTTTCACTGGGTAAGTATGTTATCACTAGATGTCCATGGCAGTAAGTGGTGGTGATACAGAGAATTCTCTTTCCACTTAGTTTGTATAGTTCTTTTTTTTTCCATTTATTTTTATTAGTTGGAGGCCAATCACTTCACAACATTTCAGTGGGTTTTGTCATACACTGACATGAATCAGCCATGGAGTCACATGTATTCCCCATCCTGATCCCCCCTCCCACCTCCCTCTCCACCCCACTCCTCAGGGTCCTCCCAGTGCACCAGGCCCGAGCACTTGTCTCATGCATCCCACCTGGGCTGGTGATCTGTTTCACCATAGATAATGTACATGCTGTTCTCTCAAAACATCCCACCCTCGCCTTCTCCCACAGAGTCCAAAAGCCTGTTCTGTGTCTCTTTTTCTGTTTTGCATATAGGGTTATCGCCACCATCTTTCTAAATTCCGTATATATGTGTTAGTATACTGTAATGTTCTTTATCTTTCTGGCTTAATTCACTCTGTATAATGGGCTCCAGTTTCATCCATCTCATTAGAACTGATTAGGCACTGAAGAGACTGGCAAACAGAAGTTTGTACAGTTCTAAATGGAAAATTTCTGATTAAACTCAGAGGCTATTTTTCTAATTTATTTCTGTTTGAAACAGCATTTCCGATAGTAAGTTTCACTTCCTGCGGTCTAAAGGAAGCAGTTACTGATGGAACTGTGTTGCACATGTGAGCAGGAGACCAAGTGATGTCATCATTTCTCGCATAAGAGATACATCCTGATCTAGTTAAAGCATAGGCCTTGGATTCACTCAATATCAAGTCAAATTCTGTATCTGCTATTTTTCAGCTACTTCACCTCTTTTGTGCTCACTCAGTTGTGTCTGACTCTTTGCAACCCCATGGACTGTAGCGTGCCAGGCTCCTCTGTCCATAGAATTTTCCAGGCAAGAATGCTGGAGTGGGTGCCATTTCCTACTCTAGGGGATCTTCCCGACTCCAGGATTGAATTTGTGTATCATGTATTGGCAGGTAGATTCTTTACCGCTGTGCCACCTGGGTAGTCCTACTTCACTTCTAAAAGGGAATTAATGATACTTAGGATTCAAGGCTTTTGAGAAGCTTACAGACAATATACAGAATGTTCTCAGCAATGAATCAGTCACATAATAGGTGCTCAGTAAATTATATCATTTTTCAAAAAAGATGAAGTAAATATATTAAGATAGAAGTTAATAAGTTTCTACAAGGAAAAGTAATGAATGAATATTTTTCCCTTTTCTTTGCTCCTCCAATAGTTTGTATGATAATCTTTTATCTAAAGAAGGAATTGAAACAAGTAGATAGTATTATTATTAAAATGGATTTGTAAATCAGGCTATGATCAACAGAAAAAAAGTGTCAAATCTTTCTAAACCCATGATAATGTGCAGCACAATCAGATCAATATTTCCAAAGTGCAATCAACAATATGGTGACACTGAGTTTTATCATTAAACCCGCCATCCAAACACTTCAGTAATCTCTTGACCATTTCTCAAATAGGTAAATGTAGGTTTGAGCAACAATGTTCCCCTTAAAAAGCCTCTAAATTTAAAGTAAACTAATTCTATAATCTGTATATTAGCTGGCACATTGCTGACATTTAGAAAGAATGCAATTGCTAACTATCATGTGCAGTTTCTCAAATCACCAATTTGGGGGATGGCTTGCATCATGTCATAAGGAGAACATTTTTGGAAAAAATAAAATGTTCTTTCTTTATAAATAGAGCAGCTAATAAAAGTCTAAGCCAGTGCATTGGTTAAGTGTACTGTCCTTTTGGAGAGGAAGGGGTGGAAGCAGGGTGAGTTGGGAGCATTTTGGGAGGGGTGGGGGCCCAGAGAATTCTCTTTCCACAAGCTTGTATAGTTTTAAGCAAATTTTTTCTTATTAAATTCAGATGTTATTTTTCTAATTTGCCTCTAGATTTTTAATGACATTTACTCCAAACAGATATTTAATAGCTCTGTGAAAATAATAATAAAATTGAACAGAAGGGAAGTACTTAGTAAGAAAAAGTTGGCCTCAGATTCATTTTCCCAGTCCCCTTTTTCTCTTTTGCCTTTTGTGTTTTGCCATTGACAATAATTCCAGTGACCTAACAATGAAAGCCATGGGGATAAGTCAAAATATAAATGATCTATATTTATTTGGGTAACGGCTGGAGGAAAGACAACATCCCATTTGAAGTTCATTATTAACTGAGATTAGATCTAAACCTTCCCAGTTAAACTGATTTATGAGAGCTATTCTGCCTTCCAAAATCAGCTTGGCAAATTTAATGATACTATTGTTTGAGAATAGACACATAATTTATTGAAACACTTCATTCTAACCCTGGGTTGAATTCACAAACTTTTGTGCGCTAATTGCTCATTGGTAGGCAACAAAAATATTGAAGCCTAAGAATTAGGCATTGTGATTTATGGCCTGTCTACACATTCCTGTGTTTAGGACCAACCCAGGCATACTCTGTGGCCCCAGTGTTTTCTGACCTCATGACAGCTGTCTTCTGCCTGCTAGGGTTCCCTGATAGGGTCTTCCTCCCAAGTCGTCCCTCTCTGAGTGGTGTGGCGTGCTCCAAATGACACCTCTGTTCTCTCTTTGCCTCCAGTAACACTCCTGATCTTGAGTGCACTGGCCCAGCTTGTCCTCGAGGTACCATATACTTCACTGTGCTATCACTGGTATCCAAGTGCCTCTTCAGAACATGAGGTATTTGAGGACTCATTCCCCAGCCTCCGTGATGTCCTTGGAATATCCAAAGGGCACAGAAAGGAAGAAAGAAAAGTAGGAAGAAAGGAAGGGGAGATAGAAGAAAAGGATCTAAGGGAGGAAGAAAGGGCTCTAAGAGGAACAAATCCTAAGTAAATATTTATTAAGATAATTATTAAAAGGTCAAAGCCCCAAGGAAGTTCTGAATTTTTGTGCTTTTGAGATACATGTGGTAAAACAAAAGATAAACCATTAAAGATGAAATTTCAGAGTCATTCTTCACTGGTAGAACAATCATGCAGGTCAAGAATCCCCTTGAATGTCCCTTAAAGAAGCCCACATTGAGAACCAAAAAGTGAATGGGTCCAGGAAGCTCACACCCTGCCTGCGCTTCCTATTCACCCTTTTCTATAATGGGGTTTTCAGAAAGCTTGGCTTTTATGGATATTAATCATTACACAGAGGATGAACTAGCAAAGTTCTAAATGAAGGTAACAAGAAGATAAGCAAGTTAATGTTAGACAGTCAAACTTCCAATTGATGGAAGTGTTCTCGAGAAGTTCTGAAAAGTGAGGACAGAGTTCTCTGACATTATCTGACTCAGCTGCTCTTTTCATATTTATCCTCATGTGGTCTCTGAACAAGAGGTCTCTGTTCTGAAGATAATATTACCTCTTGTCTCTTCCCATCTCTTCCCATCTCTTCTCATCTCTACAAATGCCTCTTTCCTGCAGTTAACACTGAGAAGACTCTTTAGCAGCCTCCCTTCTTAAACCATCTCATTTCTCCTATTTTCAAAGACTCAAATGTCTCTCATCTAAAAATGTAAGCAGTTCAATGCAGCTGTTCCTCCTGTCAACCCACCCATCTCCCTAATCCACTTCTTTTTCCACCAATCATTCCTTGTAATCTCTTATTAACCCCTCAAATCTATTGTAATCAATCTACAAAGTCAGCAATAATATCACTCTGAGCAAATCCAAATGTCTCAGCTGAGTAACATATTGCATATTGGACTATTCTCTTCTACCAGAAACTATTGTCTTGGCTTGCCTTCCTATTTTGTTTCTCCTGCCTCACTAACTTATTCCTTTTTATTTCAGTCCTCTTCCTCTATTTCGTTCCCTGAAAGGAGGCTCTTCAGGCCTTTGTTTCTCTTCTGTAGATTTCCAACGTTCTCTCCATCTCTAATCTCTACTTCTTGCCCAACCTTCAATTACTGTACATTTGAATTATAGACCCGCATTTTTTAGACATCTGGGGGTGTAGGGAGTGGGGGGACACTAAGAGGAGTGGTGTGTAGGGATGTGTCCTGATAAAATTGACATTGATAATTAATGTCTGATATTCTGTACCAAATGCTACATAAAACATGTAATGAAAGATATAATGAAAGCTACTCATATTTCTTTACACCACCTGTGCATATTAGAATATTACATGTCCCTCCAAAGTTCCTCATTTGGGGTGCTTAATGCAGGAGACCCCAGTTCGATCCCTGGGTTGGGAAGATTGCGCTGGAGAAGAGATAGGCTACCTAAAGTCCGGTATTCTTGGACTTCCCTGGTGGCTTAGCTGGTAAAGAATCCGCCTGCAATGTGGGAAACCTGGGTTCGATCCCTGGGTTTGGAAGATGCCCTGGAGAAGGGAAGGGCTACTCATTCCAGTATTCTGGCCTGGAGAATTACACGGGCTGTATAGTCCATGGCGTCACAGAGTCGGACATGACTGAGCGACTTTCACTTCAGGATCATCTTTGAAACCCCTTCAAAGTCATGGGGTTCTATTCCTTCCAAAATGTATCCGATTTCTCCCACCCTTTTCGTGTGTACTATTCACGCCTTAGTTGGAGCTCTCATGGTCTATCGCATCTATTGTTTTGATTGTGACAATGGCTCCCTCTCTTGTGTTCTTTTTCTTGTCTTTCCATGTCCAATCCAGCCTCAGATGCACAGACTGATTTATCTTTTTTAGAGAGATGTTTTCCACATTTTGCCCCATCTTAACAACTGGAAGTGGCCTATACCCAGGTCTAAGCTGAAGGTATTTCAAAGTAATTTAGCTTAAAATTGGTAGCAACAAAACTAGTTGGTAATAAAGAATGTCTTAAAATATTTGACAAACTCTTTCAGAAGAGACTGATAGATAAAGTGAAGAAACGTGAGCTGCCGCTGTACTGTTCTTAGTCACTCAGCCGTGTCCAGTTCTTTGCAGTCCCATGGACAGTAACCCACCAGGCTCCTCTGTCCATGGGGATTCTCCAGGCAAGAATACTGGAGTGGGTTACCAAGCCCTCCTCTAGGGCATCTTCCCAACCCAGGGATTGAACCCAGGTCTCCCCATTGCAGGTGGATTCTTTACTATCTGAGCCACCAAGGAAACCCAAGAATACAGGAGTAGGTAACCAATCCCTTTTCCAGGGGAACTTCATGACCAAGGAATCAAACCGGGGTCTTTGCCATTACAGGTGGATTCTTCACCAGCTGAACTCCCTGGGAAGTCCAAATGTAAGCTACATTTTGGCAAAACGGAAGAGCTTCATGCCTGATCGAAGAGCTCCTGTGTTTCAGAGCTTGTGTTTGACCTTGTTTTAGTCCATGTGTTAATCAGTGACTCATATGAAGGCAAAAGTGTGCTTATATCATCTTTAGAAAACCAATATTGTGGAGATTCACATTAACAGAACTGAAATTCAAAACATTCTCTCTGGGCTTGAAAATACCACTAATATTGACCCAAAGTTTTATGAAAGAAGACATGTCGTGTGACAGCAGCACTTGTGAGAATATAATATATTTTAGTTGACAATGAGCTTAATACTAATATAGATGAATAACATGATGTGGATAATGAAATCTAAACCTAGCCTAACAGAGTATTTTTTCTCTGTAGAAGACACAAAACTAGTTTGATAGTCCCTAAGTGAAGGGACTAGGGTTAGTCTGTTGTTATTCTAACAAAAGAGGACTGACATTGGTTTTGCATCTACCAGCAAAGGCAAAATGCCGCAATCACCTAGTATTATCTTTCCTACTATAGTTCCTGGATCCCAGTATATGTTCAATGCTTGTTGCTTTAATAAACAAGTAAATGGACAGATGGTAATAAGGGGCAGACCTAAGCCTACTGATAACACCAATAACATATCTCACAGAAGTTGTAAATTTTCAAAGCTTTCATTTATGGGTATATGTGATGAATATGTGTATAAAACAAAGAAGGTGTTGACCTTCTTTCAAAAAGCTTACAAAACACAAGCAAGTATAGCTGTCATGTTTAAGGAATAATTTCTGACAGTTAAAGAAATGTAGCATATAAGAATGAGCAAGGCATGAGCGTTATCTATTTTGGCCAAAGTTATCAATTTTATTCTCAGAGAAAGACTTCAGTGAAACTGAAGTTGATAAAGGCTGTTTTTTTCAAAGTCATGGAAATCTGACTTTTGTCAAGCCAAACATAATCAAGAGATGTAGCATGGTAGAACCATTCCAAAGCTGCATAAAAATAATAATTTTCCCACTGAAGGTGGGCTTCCTGATCTCCCTCCAAGGGAAAACCAGTAGAATCTCTCATTAAAAAGAGGATTTAGCTGTATGGAATTGTATTTCTGACTATCATGTATCAGCGGTGATGCTGTGAAAATTTGGCGCAAGTCAAATGAATATGTATTTATTGAGTGCCTAAAGGTTCCCTGCCTTGAAATAAAAGATTTGATATTTTCAAAGTTTTATGAAAGAATGAGACAATGTGCTATATCAAAGGAAAGCATCCAAGTTATTTAATCTCCAGCCAAGCGTGTTCCAAACACTATGCCAAAATATGGCGCTGACAAAGACAAGGATCTGGGTTTGACAGAAGTTTTGTGAGTATTATAAAATTAAGATTCCTTAGAGGATAACTTAGTCATAATAGGTATACATCTTGACCCCAAACATCAGAGTTGATGAGTGAGCTTTGAACTCATGTGCCAACTTTGCTTGTTGATAGTGGCTACTAAAATCACTGACAAGGAAAGATTCTGAAGCTGAGTCTACACTAATCAGGGAAAATAATTGAATCAGTCATATCTGATATGAATGTGAAATTAACAGCATATTTCCTATGGCAGTTCTAAAGATACAACATGCTGGTATGTAGTAAAATCAACAAACATCCAAAAGCATCTTCTCTTAAGTTTTCCCAACCAGACTAACCCTAGTTTAAAAAATAAAAAATAAACCTCATGAAAAAGGATTTGACTTACTGATAATACTTTCTCTTGAAATGTTCTCTCCCTTCCCACCTTCATTACCCATGCCTACTGGCTGACATCTCTAACTTCCAATAACCCAAAGAGATTTTTTTTGGACTGAGGATTATATTCCTAGGATTTCCTGCCATTCTCCAGTGTTCTCTAAGGTGAATACTAGGTAAGATTATCTCCTTAAGACTTAGTTGAATTTAAAGAATACTTAAATTTCAGTGCCATCCCCAAAACTCTTCCCTCTTTTAAACAGTGTCTGGCTCTTGAGAGACATTGCTTTTCCCCATCTGCTTCTCCCAATTTTGCTACTTAATCCAAAAGAGTTCAATAATGGAGCTTTAAGGGTACTTCAAGGCAAGAAGAGACTTAGAATAATTTTCTTTCCCTCCCCTACACTTTTTAAACTATATTCCTGTCCCCATAAATTTTCTAGGTAAATACACAAAAATAAACTCAAAATGGATTAAAGATCTAAATGTAAGACCAGAAACTATAAAACTCCTAGAGGAGAACATAGGCAAAACACTCTCTGAAATGAATCACAGCAAGATCCTCTATGATCCACCTCCCAGAATAGTGGAAATAAAAGCAAAAATAAACAAATGGGACCTAATGAAAATTAAAAGCTTTTGCACAACAAAGGAAACTATAAGTAAGGTGAAAAGACAGCCCTCAGATTGGGAGAAAATAATAGCAAATGAAGCAACAGACAAAGGATTAATCTCAAAAATATATAAGCAACTCCTGCAGCTCAATTCCAGAAAAATAAATAACCCAATCAAAAATGGGCCAAAGAATTAAACAGACATTTCTCCAAAGAAGACATACAGATGGCTAACAAACACATGAAAAGATGCTCAACATCACTCATTATCAGAGAAATGCAAATCAAAACCACAGTGAGGTACCATTACACGCCAGTCAGGATGGCTGCTTTCCAAAAGTCTACAAGCAATAAATGCTGGAGAGGGTGTGGAGAAAAGGGAACCCTCTTACACTGTTGGTGGGAATGCAAACTAGTACAGCCACTATGGAAAACAGTGTGGAGATTTCTTAAAAAACTGGAAATAGAACTGCCATATGACCCAGCAATACCACTTCTGGGCATACACACTGAGGAAACCAGATCTGAAAGAGATACGTGCACCCCAATGTTCATCGCAGCACTGTTTATAATAGCCAGGACAAGGAAGCAACCTAGATGCCCATCAGCAGATGAATGGATAAGGAAGCCGTGGTACATATACACCATGGAATATTACTCAGCTGTTAAAAAGAATTCATTTGAATCAGTTCTAATGAGATGGATGAAACTGGAACCCATTATACAGAGTGAAGTAAGCCAGAAAGATAAAGACCATTACAGCATACTAACACATATATACGGAATTTAGATAGATGGTGGCGATAACCCTATATGCAAAACAGAAAAAGAGACACAGATGTACAGAACAGACTTTTGAACTCTGTGGGAGAAGGCGAGGGTGGGATGTTTCGAGAGAACAGCATGTATATTATCTATGGTGAAACAGATCACCAGCCAAGGTGGGATGCATGAGACAAATGCTCGGGCCTGGTGCACTGGGAGGACCCAGAGGAGTCGGGTGGAGAGGGAGGTGGGAGGGGGGATCGGGATGGGGAATACATGTAACTCCATGGCTGATTCATGTCAATGTATGACAAAACCCACTGCAATGTTTTGAAGTAATTAGCCTCCAACTAATAAAAATAATTGATAAAAAAATTTCCCAGGTAAAATCTCAATATGTTAACTGGAGCCTTACAGGTGTACCATAACATTGCTTCCCTTGCCCAGTCCTAAGCACATGCTGATTTTATGACTAATATGGCAAATTATAAAGATTATGTCAATTAAAGAGGTCAGGCAAGGAGAGCCCCATCTGGTACCTAATATCTGTTACCTCAGCTTAAAGGCCAAGTTAACTATTTTAATGTAGGTGCAGGAACATGATATTAACTAAAAAATATCTCTTGCTTTGTGAACCTCTATGTAAAACATGAACCCAAGATGAAACACTTCTGATTTTCTTTTTCACAAACAGCAACGGCACTAGCATATCTGCTGTTGTTTATCCTTCTCAACACGTATTCTTAACTTGTCTACTGAGCTATGAACATGGTCACTAGGATCTTTTCCAAGGACAAGTACCACTCTGGCCACCATGGAAAGAAATATAGTAGGATTCTAATTTAATTCCCAGACATCATGAGTCTTCGAAAACTAATTCACTGGAAAGCAATTCATTATGCTTGTGAGCTTTGTTTATTTGCCAAAAACATACTTAAGGATACTATTTTAAAATATATTCAAGGAATTTGAGCATACATTTCTTAGGTATATATGTATTCTTCTTAAAAATTCATAGAATATATTCATGAAGACTATTTCTTAAAAGAACTTTTATGAAGTGAGTAACCTTGGCAAATTTGGTGAATTACTCATTTGGCATGGATCAACTTGCCTCCATATAGCGGACACTGTTCTGAGAAGTGATAAAATAGTGTTGAACCGAGATTTACTTAAGATAGTAGTGGTCTCAGTCACAGAAGATGATGTTTCCTGGATGACATTTGGCAACGTCTGGAGACACTTCTGTTGTCCCACTTTTAAGGCTGTGGGGGAAGGACTGTGAGCCTTCAGCAGGTAGAGGCCAAGGATACTGCTAAACATCATACAACACACAAGGCACTCCCACTATCCCCCACCCACCATCAAAGGATTGTCTAGCACAGAACACCAGGGCTGAGAAACCCCGAGACGTGAAGATGACCCCCTCTAACTCTCCTACATCTCTGGAGCAACTGGGCGTGGGTACCACATCATACAACCTTATAGTTGAGAATGATTTTTTTTCACTTGACTGGTTTTTGAGCATGGTGAGTACTTGGAATGTGGTGGTGGTGTTCAGTCACCAAGTCATGTCTGACACTTCAAGACGGCATGCACAGTAGCATGCCAGACTTCTCTGTCCCTCACCATCTCCCAGAGATTGCTCAAACTCATGTCCATTGAGTCAGTGATGCTATCCAACCATCTCAACACTTGTTACCTTTTTCTCCTTCTGCTTTCAATCTTTCCCAGCATCAGGGTCTTTTCCATTGAGTCAATTGTTCGCATCAGGTGACCAAAGTATTGGAGCTTCAGCTTAAGCGTCAGTCCTTCCAATGAATATTCAGAGTTAATTTTCTTCAGGATTGACTGGTTTGATCTCCTTGCTTTCCAAGGGACTCTCAAGAGCCTTCTCCAACACTATAGTTCAAGAGCATTAATTCCTTGGTGCTCTGCCTTCTTTAAGGTACTTCCCTGGTGGCTCAGACAGTAAAGCATCTGCCTACAATGCGGGAGACCCGGGTTCGATCCCTGGGTCAGGAAGACCCCTGGAGAAGGAAATGGCAACCCACTCCAGTATTCATGCCTGGAAAATCCCATGGACCGAGAAGCCTAGTGGGCTACAGTCCATGTGGTGGCAAAGAGTCAAACACGACTGAGCGACTTCACTTTCACTTTCACTTTTCTGCTTTCTTTATGGTCCAGCTCTCACATCTGTACATTACTACTGGAAAGACCATAGCCTGGACTATATGAACCTCTGTCAGCAAAGTGATGTCTATGCTTTTTAACACAGAGTCTAGGTTTGTCAAAGCTTTCCTGCTAAGAAGCAATTGTCTTCTAATTTCATGGCTGCAGTCATCATCCGCAGTGATTTTACAATGGAATGTAGTAATGGACAGGAAATAAGTGTTGAACAAGTGTGTCAGGCTCTTGGGATTAACAGTCTCCTACAACTTTTATACACTAGGCCCCAAGGGAAGCATATCTAGAATCAAGGCTATAAAATCTACAATTCTATAAGATAAACTCTCAGTCCCCTCTGACTACATATGATTCCTTGAACAAAAATTTGTGTTTTCAAGAGTTTAAAAGGAAAATATATATCTCTTTCCAGGTGCCCCCTTCCCCATGTCATTCATAATATAAATCTCCAAAGTAGAAGAACTTGGGAAGGAAGTGGAAGTGGCTCATTTTCTCTCCTCTCCTCTCTCTTCTCATTCCTTCCTCTAAAGACCACAAAATTCCTTTCATAAAAAAGAATGTCAAGCTGTAAAAGAGCTTACAGATTGTTCTAGCAAAAATGCAGAACCAAAGAAACAGGGGAAAAAGCAAATAGAACATGTAATTACTGGGAACACAGTTGGGAACTGCTTTAAACCCTTCTTCTCAGTCAGAAAAAAAAGAAGTCTCTTTTTCCAAGGCAAGAGTGTGCCCTGATCCCAATGGAGAACCTTCGCCAGGGTCTCTCCAGCAGGTTCTCAATGATGCTGGCAGAGGAAATCATATAGCTCCCTTCCTCCAGAGACCTTCCTCCAGCTTGTCAATTCCTTCCTGTTACCTCCCAGGACACCCAGTTGAAAGTGACCAAAGAAATCTGTATGGTGTCTTGGAGGCAATTTTCTTCACTACTCAAGAGTCAGAGAAAAAGGAATAGAAACAGAAAGATGATTGTTATGGTGTTAATGGGGAGAACAAATGGCTTGACTCACTCGGACAAAGTCCAGTGCCTTCCTTTACAGGGTCCAGAAACCCCAGAACACCAGGATTTCAAGCTCAGAAAGGAATGGCCAGACAAGCATAGGATAAATCAATTGAGTGAGGGAAGAGACAGTGATGTCATTCTGACCTGTCCCTACCCTGTCTGAATGGAGGAACAAAGAATGAGACAGAATGTTAGACGTGGAAAACACTGCAAAAGTTGTCTGAGTCTAAACTCCTCATTTTGGGAGATGAGGAAATAGATCTCCAGGGGGTAAGTTACTCAAGTGTTGTCAGATGCTAGTAAGAATCATAAGCAAGCCTCCCCACTTCCAAAATAGTATCCTTTTGACACCATTGGCATTTATGAACATATAACTACACTATCATCTCCCCTATCTTCACCATGGTGGTTTTGTAGGTTTGACAATATTGGGGATCCAACACATGACAGTATGAGATGAAATATCAGGTAAAAAGATATTAACAAGTTATATATACAGTCTGCTAAACAGCATTCTATAAAAATAAATTCAAGTTATTGACTTCATAGAAAATGTCTAGGAATTAACCATAAAAATATTTCTGACTTCTGACTCTTTTTTTATGAGCTGGTTTTCATACTGGTACACTAATAGCCTTCAGTACATGGTATTGGTACTTTAAACCAATTAAAAGATATTTTTTAAGTGAAAAATTATGATGTGAACTTCACAAGACAAATGCATCCATGTGGAATTTATTGTTTAGTTGAGCAACTGATGGTGGTTGCAACACCTAAAATATTAGAATATAATTATGACTGAGCTAAGTGTAGACAGTCCAAATTGAGCCAGAACCTTCCATGTACAGTCATATAATCTTTCTTTAATAAGACTCATGAGATTATCCCCAGACTGACACCACATGTTCTCTTGGGCATGATAAAGCATCAACTAGTCTCTTTTTCCAAATTCATTCAGCTCTCTAAACAATAAAATTTAAACATTGGCTTCTCAAATTTTCAACTGCCTTATTATTGCTTTCTAATGCCATTTCTATCACCTTCAAGGGAATCAAAGATGATCAGATTAACTTGTAACTCTTAGGTTGGTGCTAAAGCAATTGCGGGTTTGCGTTGTTGAACTTTGCCGTTTGATATTAGAATACATTCTTAAATGTGGTTATGTTATACATCATTTTAATGCACATTTCTCACTTTATGTTTTTTTGTTAATGAATTATTTCTTGCTACTTATTTGATATTTATTTTAGACTAGGGAAATGATGTTAGAGTAAAAGCAAATTCGAGCGAATGTTTTCTTTGAACACCAAATAGGGAATAAAGCAGAGAACGCAACTCGCAACATCAAAAATGCATTTGGCCCAGGAACTGCTAACAAATGTACAATGTAGTGATAATTCAAGAAGCTGTACAGAGGACATGAGAGCCTTGAAGATGAGGAGTACAGAGTGGACAGCCATAGGAAGTTGACCATGACTAATTGAGAGCCATCATCAAACTGATCCTCTTACAACTACATGAGAAGTTGCCTAAGAACTCAGTGTCGACCACTCTACAGTCATTCAGCATTTGGAGTAAATTGGAAAGGTGAAAAATCGCAATAAGTGGGTGCCTCATGACCTTACTGAAAATAAAAAAAAAAATCATCCAAGTGTTGTCTTCTCTTATTGTGTGCAGCAACAGTAAACCATTTCTAGATCAGATTGTGATGTGCAATGAAAAGTGGATTTTATATGACAACCAGCAATGACAACCAGCTCAGTGGTTTTACTGAGAAGAAGCTCCAAAGCACTTCCCAAAGCCAAACTTTCACCATGAAGAGGTCATAGTCACTGTTTAGTGGTCTGCTGCCTGTCTGATCATCTACAGCTTTCTGATTCCCAGCAACACCATTACATCTCAGAAGTGTGTTCAGGAGTAGATGAGAGGCACCAAAAGCTACAACACCTGCAGCCTGCTTTGGTCAACAGAAAGGGCCCAATTCTTCTCCAAGACAATGCCCGACCATGCATCACACAACCGCTGCTTCAAAAGTTGAACAAATTGGGCTATGAAGTTTTGTCTCATCCACCATGTTCACCTGACCTCTCACCAACTGACTACCACTTCTTCAAGCATCTTGACACCTTCTTGCAGAGAAAATGCATCCACAACCAGCTGGAGGCAGAAAATGCTTTCCACGAGCTTGTCAAATCCTGAAGTATGGATTTTTATGCTATAGGAGTAAATAAACTTATTTTTCTTTGGCAAAAATGTGTTGATGGTAATGGTTCCTATTTTAATGAATAAAGATGTGTTTGGGCCTAATTATAATTTAAAATTCACAGTTCAAAACCACAATTACTTTTTCATCAACCTAATGAATGTGTTCAGCACATTTATGTGTTTGTTTATTGTCAAAATTCCTTTTAAAAAAATCTTGCAGAACAGAGTGACAAAAGAGTCACAAATCTTAATTAAAAAAAAACAAAACAACTTATTTTCTTTGAGTTCTGAAAAAATCGCCAATTTACCTTGGTGTCTTAATTAACCTAGGATAGTTTTTTTTTTTTTTTAAGGCATTTGAGCCTTTTCATTGCTTTGTTAGATATACAAATAAAAACTAGAATTTTTGTTGTGACCCCACCCAAAAAAAAAAAAAAAACACAGAAAACTCATCATCTCAAAAGAAGCCAAAAAACTTCAAGAAACTGTAACAAAGGTGCCAATAACATTCTTTTCAGTAGCAAAACCAAGTGTTAGATATAGTCTCAGGCAATGGATGGTGGTTTCCAAAAAAAAGATCAAAGAGACTAAAGTAAATTTTTCTCACCCATATAGGCCCACTATGCTTCTCTTGCATTCTCTACAATAACATGGGAGCTCAACTGGCTATAAAGCCTTTCACTGACCAATAAGACACTTTTACAAGCTTCTGTGAAGACTTCCCAAGATATAGAAAGAAAAGAAAGAAAGAAAGTGAAGTCGCTCAGTCGTGTCTGACTCTTTTTGACCCCACAGACTGTAGCCTACCAGGCTCCTCCACCCATGGGATTTTCCAGACAAGAATACTGTAGTGGGTTGCCACTTCCTTCTCCAGGAGATCTTCCCGACCCAGGGGTTGAACCCAGGTCTCCCACATTGTAAGCAGATGCTTTACGATCTGAGCCACCAGGGAAGTCCAAGATATAGAAAGGCATTAGGATTAGGCAATTAGGATTGTCAGCTAGAGTCACAGATACTTGTAATAATTGTTGTCACTCTGATGTCTAGAGGCATATAAAGATTAGGCCAAGTATGAAAATAACTTGGACACTGTTATTCATGATTATCCAGGTAATACTAGGTAGTTTGCATGCCCCTTGGTATCTCTTAATTAGTGGCTGAGCAGTGCGTGATGATAACAGCCCCAGCTCTTTTTGCTGTAGCTATGAGAGATGACTTACACTCCAGAGTTCCTCTGTGCAATCAGGCTAACAGGACTTTGCCTAAGATTGCACCCTAGCTGAGTTTCTTCCCCTTGCTGGTCCTGATTCTCCCACTCCCTTCCCAGTTTCCCTGGAAGACATCCTAAAAAATTGTTATATTTTTGTTGTTTAGTTGCTAATTTGTGTCTGCCTCTTTTGCAACCCCATGGACTGTGGTGGGCCAGGCTCCTCTGTCCATGGGATTTCCCAGGCAAGAATACTGGAGTGGGTTGTCATCTCCTTCTCCAGGGGACTGAATCTGCATCTACTGCATTGGCAGGCAGATTATTTATCACTCAGCCACTAAATAAATAAATAAATTTCTTACATATTAATTTTCAGCTCAGCGTTTGATACTGAGAACCAATCTAAGACATTTGCTTGTATTTTAAGAATTGGTAGATTTCACATAATCCAGTTCCAGCTTTTCTTAAAATATGGAAAGTTCTGGCAACACGGAGCTGGGATCATCATGCACTGTCAGTGTGATTGCTCCAAGTCACCGCTGCCTTCTCCTGTTGAGCCCACTCATTTCAGTCATTTGCCTGCCTATTGGCACTTGGTTTTGCTACGCATTCACTGGACCATACCTTCATGTAAAAGGCAGAATAATGGTCCCTACGATGTCCATGTCCTAATCTCCAGAACTTGTGAGTGTATTACTTTACAAGGCAGAAGGGATTTTGCAAATGTGATTAAGGGTACAGACCTTGAGTTGAGGAGAGTACTTTGGATTTTCCAGGTGGACCAAGTCTAATCACACAAGTTCTTAAAAGTGGAGAACCTTTCATGGCTATAGTCATTGGAAAAAGGAGATGAAGGACAAAGAGAAAAATATCGTGTTGCTGGCTTTGAATATAGAGGAAAGGGACCATAAGCACAGCCTCTGGACTCGGGAAAAGGCAGGAAAGGGGATTCTGCCCTAAGGATTCCAGAAAGAAATACAGGCTTTCTAAAATCTCTTAATTTTAGCCAAGAGAGACATATGTTGGACTGCTAGCCTACAGAACTGTAAAATACTAAATTTGTGTTGTTTTAAGTTGCAAACTTTGTGGTAGTTGTTACAGCAACTGTAGAAAACATATGCACTCCATGAGGACAGAGATTGCATCTATCTTGGTTATCCCCATGTCCCTGTCATCTGCTATGGTGCCTGATACATAAAAATCATTAAATAAATGTTTGTTAATTAATACATGACTATAACTTTCTAAGTTTTCCCAAGTAAAGCTTCCATGAATAAAGTCCCGTTTGCTCTTGGCATTTACATTGAATGTAGACATTTATATTCCAACTCAATATCTTTTAACACTGAAATTGTGATCTTTTCCACTGACCTTGTCTAATCAGTACAGGCTCTTGGGTTTGTTTGTTTTCTAACTCTTGGTACTTTTTCAAATTCTGTGTTGGGTAAAAATGATCAAAACAGGCCACAGTATTCCAGGAACTAAAAAATGTAGAAATCTCTTCCCCATAGGATGAGTAACAGAATACTACTTCAGAATGAATCCGTAGGGCTGAAAGGTATGGAAGAGCAAGAGGGCGGTATAATGACATGAATTTACATGGCTAGTCTGGAGTACAGTTGTGTATCTGAGATATTACAGAGCCTGCCAACATTTGTCACATGTACACCTGCTCTTTAACTTTTCTGTAGCGGGAGAGTGATAGAGGAAGTGGATATCTGTAATGAAGTGAGTAGGATTAAAATAAGGTTATTCTGACTTGTAGCATAGAGAATTATCTCCTTTTACTATATTTCACATTCAGTTGTAACCTTCCTGAAAGTAGAACTTTATCAACTAAAATTTTTAGTACCATGTCTTATTCAGTTTACAAATTACTAAATTTCATTTTCTCCACATTGACTTATCAAAGTAATAGCCCAGGGGTGGCATTATTTTATAAGGACTAGAAAGACCATGTCTGAAAAAAATCATGCTAACATAAAAGATATTGAAATAGTACTTTGAAGTAAAACGAGATTCCATTTTGGACAATGGCATTGTAGAAGACAAACACAAGCATAGAAATAGTTGGAAAAAAAAATCCTTGGGGGAAAAGTTGAGAATGACATGGTTCCAGATGTCTAAATGCCAGTGCTAAGAGAATAAGAATGAACTCAAAATCAATGAGGTCAAAGCAATCATATATAGAGAGAGACCAGTGTTGGTAAGCTGAGGTTTTTCCAAAGACATTTCTGCTAGAATGAAATAGAATGTGAAAAACATTTGAGACAAGAGGAAAGAAGAGTAACAGTAACATTTAGTATTACATAAAACCTCCTCATAAAAATTAAGATATAATTGATAAAAATTGTATGTCCCATATATGATCTCCTAAGATACTGTGAAGCGGGAATTCTTATTAATGACTTTAGCTGATTAAATTACTGCAACGGACCTAATAACTCCCAAATTCACTCAGGTGCTCCCTGGTGCATCCAGGATCCATTCTAGATATCTAACTACAGATTCTCAACTCTTCTGTACACATTCCGTGTAATTTGAGAGGGTACCACAGAGTGCCTAACCAGACTAGGGATATGAATGAATGTTGGTTGTGAATCTGCTGAATGAACACTAGAAACACTGATACTATATATGAAATACTCTGGTTATGTGCTAAACTTTTTTCTCCTCTTTACCAGTTAGCCCATTATCATAAAATTAATGATCCTGGCATCGCAGAATTAAAGCGAGGTAACAGCAAAATGAGAAATATAAATGTGCATGCATCAGACCATCAGACTGGTTTTGAAACTTTGAGAAATACAGCCACCTATTGGGCTTCGTCTGGTATCGCACTTCTGTTCACCACTTGTTTTTGAATGTTCTTTGCGAAAACAGCTAGATGTTTTTCTTTCATGAACAAAAGAATTAATAAAAGCCTAGTTGCCACTGTTAGGGGACATAAACATGATAAAAGCCAGTAAACTCCCTTATTTGGTCTGTTGGAAAAAAATGGATCGATGTGTTTTCTCTAGACACAGTCCCAGTAAGCTAGAAAGGAACATCCATAAAGAAAAATGGTGAATAAATAAAATGTTTAATCCCTTTACTCACAAAAAAGAAAACATAAAAGTCTGTTATTTATTCACTCCAGTACTGGCCTCTTGAGCAGGGGTCTGCAAATTTGCTTTGTAAAGTTTTTCAAACAGTAAACAGTTAATGAGGTTTTAAAGGCCTTAATGTTTCTATTCCAACTATTCAACTCTGGTGCTGTAACACCATGAAATGGTGTAATGTGTAAACAGCAAGCACAACAGTGTGTAAATAACTTTATTGACAAAAACAGTTCGTGGGCTAGGTTTGGTCCACAGGCCGTTTTCCAATACCTGCCTTTGAACATGGCAGGGAAACTCCCACATTGAGGCCTTTGCCCTGACTATTCACTCTGCCAGGGACACTCTTCCTCTAAATATCCATACATATTACTCATGCATTTTTACAAGTCTTTATTCAGATATCACCTTTTCAATGAGACCTACCCAAATGAAAAAGTTTAACTCTCTTTCTCCTGCTTTATTTTTTCCATAGCACTTAGCACATTCTCCCCTGGTGGCTCAGAGGTTAAAGCGCCTGCCTGCAATTCAGGAGACCTGGGTTCAATCCCTGGGTCGGGAAGATTCCCTGGAGAAGGAAATGGCAACCCACTCCAGTATTCTTGCCTGGAGAATCCCATGGATGGAGGAGCCTGGTGGGCTACAGTCCATGGGGTCGCAAAGAGTCGGACACGACTGAGCAACTTCACTTTCACTCACTAGCAGAGTCTAATATAGGATATATATTATGTTCATTGTTTATGTTAAGAGATCTGTCTCTTCCCACATAATATAAGCTGCATTATGAAATTTGTGTTTGATTTGCTTATGAAATATCCCAAGCCCTTAGAACAGTTCCTCAAATATAGTAGATGCTCAGTAAATATTGGTTGAATGAAAGGATGACTTTTTAGCATTTGTTTAAAAACAAAAAAAAAAACAACCCTAATAAAGTTTAGTAAAGTGACTCCCGAAGGGAGTCAATTGAGCTAAAAAATAAGCGAGCCTTGTCCCTATTCAAAAAAGTGTCTGAAGTTCTGCTTTTCTCACACGTGAAAGTGGTAAAAATACAACTTTTCAAATCAGTGAGAATATCAATGAATATATAACCCAGACTATATATCATTTTACTTAAGCCGTTAAGTACCCTTATTACATAGACATATCATCCTTGCTTTACAGATGAGGAAACGGATTCTCAGAAAAGGCAATAACTTGCTAACAGACACAAGTTAGTATGAGAATGGGCCAGAATAAAGGTATTGTGATTTTAAAGTCAAGTTTCCTCACCTCTAATCTAGTTGATTCTTAGTACCTGGTACACTTCTGAACACTCACTTCCTCATCCTTGCCTAGAGACATAACCAGTTCTTAACAGCGTCCGTCCCAAAGTCTAGACTGCTCACTGCCCAAGCCTCTGCTCCCTACTCACTGATTTCCTAGATAATATTTTACACTCTGGATTTTCAAATATCACCCACTACTCTACCCTTGCGCTCTATTCCTGAATGGGACAATCCCAACTGTTTGGAGAACCTCTCTCTCAACCATAAGTATTGACTCTTTCTTGTGTCTCTCTATATACTGCCTGTAGCCATAACTTCTGGATATCATGTTCTCCTTTTATGCAAATTCAGGTGTTCCCAAAATGCCTGCCCAAAACAAGATTCAGTATAAAAGGCATAAAAGTCAGAGTCTGCTTTCTACTGGGGAGTAACACCTAAGATGTCACCAGTTAGAAGCTCTTTTGTGAAGTAAGACTCCCAAATAGGAATAAAGCTGAACATGGTTCTTGCTGCACTGTCTTCTATTGAAGACAGGTTGATAGAAATGACAACAGAACAAGAGAGGAAAACTCAGCTGTAACACAGGGGAAGAAATAATGAGGCTTGGTGAAAAAATGAACAATAAAAGGTCACAGAAAAATAGAATGGGTCCACAGAATCTCCAGCCCATGTGATGAGAGGAATAGCAATGCCACCGATGTCAGAAAAGGAGTAGTTGGAAAGTGGAGTGAATGTGGACAGGAAGATAAATTCAATTGAAAAATGTAAATCACCATAGAGGCAATGAAATGTAAATTAGTCTTCTAGAGTACAGCATTATATAATTTTCTTATTTTTAAACTAATTTGATTGGAGTATAGTTTATTTACAATGTGTTAATTTCAGGTGTATTCCAAAGTGATTCAGTTATCCATGTATTCATCATTTTTAGATCCTTTTCTCATCTAGATTATCTCAGAATATTAAGTATAATTCACTGTGCTCTACAGTAAGTCCTTGTTGGCAGCTATCTTTATTTTATTTTATTTTGTTTTGTTTTGTTGTTTTGGCCACTCAGCATGCGAGATCTTAGTTCTCTGACCAGGGGCCAAACCCCTGCCTCCTGAGGGGAAGTACCAACTCTTAATCTCTGGATTGCCAGAGAAGTCCGAGTTACCTTACTTATACCAGGGTGTGTATGTCTGCCCCAAGCACCTGATTTATCCCTCCCCTCTGTTTCCCTTTGGGTAATCATGAATTTGTTTTTGATATCTGCAAATCTGTTTCTCTTTTGTAAATAAGTTCATTTGTATCTTTTCAAATTGGATTACACACATGAGTGACATCATGTGGTACTTGTCTTTCTCTGCCTGACTTTACTTAGTATGATAATCTCTTGATCCATCCAATGTTGTTGCAGAGGACATTATCCCATTCTTTTTTATGGCTGAGTAACATTCTTTTATATGTGTGTGTGTATGTATATACACACACATACACACCACATCTTCTTTATCCATTCATCTGTCAAAGGACATTTAGGTTGCTTCCATGTCTTGGCTAATGTAAATAGTGCTGCAGTGAACAGAGGGGTGCATGGATCTTTTCAGATTGTAGTTTTCTCCAGACACATGCCCAGGCATGGGGTTGCTGGATCATATAATAGCTCTATTTTCAGTTTTTAAAGGAGCCTCCATACTGTTCTCCATAGAGGTTGTACCAATTTACATTCCAAGAGAATTTTTTTTTTAATTACTCTCACATTTATTTAGTGTCACACAAAGCCACTTGAGATGGTTAGGTACAATATATTCATCCCCTATTTGACAAATGAAACTGAAGCCCAAAAAGGAAAACAGCTACAGTCCCACAGACCTGGAGCATGAACTCAGGTCTCAGGACTCTTTGTCTAGTGCCCTTCCCACTCCACCATTTGGCTTTCCCGGCCAACTATAACAATTGATAACTTTATCTGAACGTCATTCAGCTAAAGTCATTCAAGTCAGTAAAAGACAGACAGAACTTAGCCAAGTGACTTCTTAGGTCAAAAACAGTTTATAATAAAAGCTACAGGTCATAAACTTAAAGACACAGATATTTTATTTGATGAGAAAACAAAATAGATGTGGAAAAAAATATTAAGTGTTAGTATTACAGGATAGTTGAGTCTATCTGTCTTTCTCCAAGCATCCACAAATTCCCATTAACTTCATTAAATTCCATGATCAAGGGGCCAACCTCTGTACTTTCCCATCACAAATAACCAAAACATTCATTTTTGCATGATTATTTCATTTCAAATGTCAGTGACATGAATGATCGTCTTTTAGAAAGACCCTATGAGTTGCATACTTAAACCAATATTTGCTGGTACTTTAATCTCCAAAGCAATGAAAATATTTTTCCTTCTGGAATGTTTCTTAAAAAGATAGTGATATTTTAGAAATTAATCAATATTTTGTTCTTATGTAAAAGTTCACCTGAGAAGTGCAGCATGTCTGGGTTTTAAGTTTTTTTTATTCCACTGACCTCTGCTTATTTTGGCCAGTGAGGAATGCTTGTTCTCACTTTACCAAAACAGAAATCAATGTCCAGTACTTGTCTAATGAAACAATGAATTAATGACAGTTCTTGGAAAAGGAATCAGTCCATTTGATTTTCAAGGTTTAAACAGATGTTTTCATGCCAGGCTACAATCCTTGTCCAATATGAAGGGTAATCTTCCCACCCCAGGACCAAAGACCCTGGAGAAAGCTGGCATTCTTATGATATTTTCATAGAAAGTCCATCTTTCCTTTCCATCATATGATCCTAAACCTTTACAATCAGGAAAAAAAAAAGTTTCAAGGTACTCAAGATGAAGAAACCCCCATGGCTTAGGAAAAAAATTACAAAAATTATTTTCTAACCAGTGTTAAGCAGATGCCCATTGACTATAATTTTCTGTTTTTACCAAAGAGCTTCCTGCTGATAAGGAGAATGTAACTATGGATAGAAACAGGAGGAAGGGCTAGCCTGTGGAGAAAAATGATGAATCTTGATTTCAATAGGATCTCTTCTGACCAACTCCTTTTCATTCCATTTAGCCTCTTTAAAAGTGTTTTTGCCTTTATTCCCTTCCTTTTCTTTCTTTTTCCTTCCCTTCCCCTGCTGAAAAAAAAAAAAAAAAAAAAAAGAAGAAGAAGAACAGTCCAAAGTCAGTAGATAGGGCTAAGCAAAGTAGAGTCAAGAAGGTGGGGAACAGAGACCCAGTCTGAGAAGGCAAAACGTTCATCCCACACAGAGTCATGTCAGTAGGAGCTAAAAGAGCCCAGGCAGTGTGAGGAAGGCATAGATGTAGGGAGTAGGGGGTTGAGGAGTGGGGCTGACATAGGGAATCAGATTCCAAGTGGAGGTTTCGAGGGCTGCTTAGTGAGGATTGTCAGAGTTGGAAAGGAGTTAAGAGTATTTCTGCAAGAGTGGCCCTGCATGATATCAGAGCCCAAGCAGGTGAGAAGGTCACCCTTGTGGGAGGCAGCTCAGCTCAAGCAATCACCAGTCAGGGTGAAGGAGACATCTCCGCAGGGGTACCCCAACACAGGTATAAAGTTTGAGCAGTGTGAGAAGTGCGCAGGAGAGCTTCCCAGGGGTATTGGAGCCCAGGAGAGCAAAGAGGATATGCACATAAGGGAAAGGACCTCAGTGGTGACAGTGACATTGAGAGATTGGATACATCTAAGGGGGCTGAGATAGGCAGGTAGTCAGATAGATAGATACATGCCCCCACATATATGGATAAAGGTTTCTCACCATCACACACACACACAAAAATGGATAGTACAAATATGGAAAGAGAGAAAGATAGAATAAAAATCCTAGGCAGTTGGATTAGAACTGAAAATGATAACAGGTAATGGATGAATGGATTGATGGAGAGAGGGAATTAATGGCATTCAATAAGTACCCATTAATTTATGTTCCCAAGTTCACTTCAACTTTTCAAATGTTTATGTTGTGAAACATGCATGATATAATAGAAAGGATGCAGTTTTTAGATCCAGTTTCAAGTAATATCTCCAATCAAAATGATATCAACTACTGAGTGATTTTACATAGTAGTGGTAAGTCCTGTGGGACAGAAAGGAAACAAACTACAGAATATCTTTAAGTTCCTTCAAGTTGGTAATACTCACCCAAGAGTGACTTTGCCCCCCAGGGAACATTTGGCAATTTCTGGAGACATTTCTGGTTGCTACAGCTGGAGGGTGCTAATGGCATTTAGTGAGTAAAGGTAAGGAATGCTGCTAAATATCTTACAATGTGCACAATGGTTAACACAGTAAAGAAAATATTCTTATAGGCTGAATCATGTTCCCCAAAATGTATATGCTGAAGCCCAGACCTCCAGCACCTCAGAAGGTGACTCTATTTGGAGACAGGACCTTTAGAGAAGTGACTACATTAAAATGAGGTCATTGGCATAGGCCCCAATTTATTCTGACTGGTATGTTTATGAAAAGGATATTTGGACGAACAGAGACACACCAGGGATGTACGTGCCCAGAGGAAAGACCCTGTGAGCATACAGCAAGAATATAACCATGGGCAAGACCACATGCAAGACAAGGGAAGAGGCCTTGGAAGAAATCAAACCTACCAGCACCTTGATCTTGGACTTCTAGCCTCCAGAGCTGTGAGGAAATACATTTCTGTTGTTTAAGTCATCCAGTCTGTGATGTTTTGTTATGGTAGCTCCAGTAAACTGATACAATTATCCAACTCAAAATGGCAGTAGTGCCAAAGCTGAGAATTGTGATTTATGAAATATGGAAACAGTACTGAAAAGAGCTTTTGAGAGTACAAAAGACAACCTAGCTAATATCTAGAATTTAAATGGCAAACTGAAGAAGAGAGGAGAAATAAGATTGCCTTCCTGTGAAAATTAAAAAGAGATATTCAGTGGAGAAAATCATTTCCTTGACTTTATATGCTGATGGGACAGTGCAATTAACATTCTCTCTTCTGGGCTATAAAGCCTCTGAAAAGGCTATTTAAAAAAATTAAATCAGTCTGATTTGGCACTAAGTATATTTTTACTTCTTTGGGACTTTTTTTTGGCAATGAAACTAAATTTGGAACACTCAAGAATTTTATTTCTATGTACGTTTGCTCAAAACATTATTACCCAGAAGACTACGGGAATCCAACCATCACTTAATCCCAAAGTTACTTTCTCATGGTTTACAAAGCAGGAAGGAATCTTCCTTGATCCAATGTATTTATTGGCGCTTTTGTGAAAGTTCAAATGTGTAATACAGTTTCATTATTCTCTTTGTTGGCATACAAATAAACTCAAAATGAATCATAAAGATACAGCTAAAACTATATGACGCCTTGGAAAATATATAGAAGAAAGACCTTTGTGACCTTCAATTAAGAAAAAATTTCTTATTCAGGACAAGAAAAAAACAAATTACCATATAAGAAAAAAAATGGTTAGACTCCAGTCACATTTTAAGCTCTTGCTCTTTAAAATGTTCTATTAAGAAAATCGAAAGGCGAGAATTGAAAGGAGAAAATTGTATCCAAAAGTAAAAGAACTCTTATAACTCAATAAGTAAAAGCAATCTCCAAAAATGTCCAGAGTATTTGAACATGGAAAAAGAAGATACAATAATAATAAACACATAAATATTCTCAACAGCATTAGTCATCAACAAAACAAAGATTTAAACCATCGTGAGATACCGCTGTACACTCATAAAGTAGCTAAAATTGAGAAGATTGGTGTCACGCAGTATCAGCAAATGTGGAGCTACTGAAACCCATCCTTTGCTGATAGGAGGATAAGTGGTACAGCCACTTTGGAAAAGAGTTTGGCACTTCCTCATAAAGTTAGCCACACACTCCCCACCTGACCAGCGCCTCCACTATTCGGTATATACCCAAGAGGAATGGAGGCATATGTTCTCAGAAACACATGTGTAAGTACTTCTGGCAACTTGATTTATAAGAGCAAAACTCAGCACAACCCAAATGTTCATGAATAGATGATGACATAAGCATATCATGATCTATTCAGACAATGAAATGCTATTCAGCAACGGGAAGGAGCAAACTACTGATGCACACAACATGAATGAACCCCATGTTGAACAAAGAAAGCCAACCACAATAAAAGTTGAAACCAATATGATTCTGTTATGAATTTTTAGAACAGATGAAATCGATTTACATCGATAGAAGTCAAATCAGTGTCTGCCTGTGGTAGGGTTAGGAGGAACTGACTGCAAAGGAGAACAGAAGAGCTTTCTGGGGTGACGAAAATGTATCATTTCTCGATTGGAGTGGTCATTACAAGGTTATGTACATTTGTCAATACTTATTCAAGTGCATACTTGAAATGTGTGCATTTGATGGTATGTCAGTTAAGCTTCAATAAAGTTGATTTTTAAATTAAAGAGAAGTAAATATACAAAGGTACATTTGTTTATATGTTATCCCTTAAAGAAACTGTGAACAGCAACAGCCCCAATCGATGAGCATGCCTAGGAACCAGATTATGATATTTAAGTATAATTCTTCATTGAAAGGCTCCTTGGCAAAATGGCTGACATCAGTTGAAGAAGGAAAAATACAAAATGAACCTGCAATATCTTGTTTTGATAGAAAGTCAAGAAGCACTCACAGAATAATGGGTCATGTCAAAAAGATGAAGAATCCAACTTAAAGGGACTCCTATTGGTCAACTCTGAGAGAATTTGAGTACCAAAATGCATAATGATAATAAGAGGCTACTTCAGTTCAGTTCAGTCGCTCAGTCGTGTCCAACTCTTTGCAACCCCATGAACCACAGCATGCCAGGCCTCCCTGTCCATCACCAGCTCCCGGAGTTTACTCAAACCCATGTCCATCGAGTCAGTGATGCCATCCAGCCATCTCATCCTCTGTCGTCCCCTTCTCCTCCTGCCCCCAATCCCTCCCAGCATCAGGGTCTTTTCCAATGAGTCAGCTCTTCACATGAGGTGGTCATAGTATTGGAGTTTCAGCTTCAGCATCAGTCCTTCCAATGAACACCCAGGACTGATCTCCTTTAGGATGGACTGGTTGGATCTCCTTGCAGTCCAAGGGACTCTCAAGAGTCTTCTCCAACACCACAGTTCAAAAGCATCAGTTCTTCGGTGCTCAGCTTTCTTCACAGTCCAACTCTCACATCCATACATGACCACTGGAAAAACCATAGCCTTGACTAGACAAATCTTTGTTGGCAAAGTAATGTCTCTGTTTTTTAATATGCTATCTAGGTTGTTCATAATTTTCCTTCCAAGGAGTAAGCGTCTTTTAATTTCATGGCTGCAGTCACCATCTGCAGTGATTTTGGAGCCCAAAAAACTAAAGTCTGTCGCTGTTTTCACTGTCTCCCCATCTATTTCCCATAGAAGCCATGATCTTAGTTTTCTGAATGTTGAGCTTTAAGCCAACTTTTTCACTCTCCTCTTTCACTTTCATCAAGAGACTTTTTAGTTCCTCTTCACTTTCTGCCATAAGGGTGATATCATCCGCATATCTGATGTTATTGATATTTCTCCCAGCAATCTTGATTCCAGCTTGTGCTTCTTCCAGCCCAGAGTTTCTCATGATGTACCCTGCATATAAGTTAAATAAACAGGGTGACATTATACAGCCTTGACGTACTCCTTTTCCTATTTGGAACCACTAAACTACATAGGATATTTATTTATACCCTATGTAGTTGAGTGCATTGAAATGATGAGGAAAGAGATGTTTGTATAGATTTAAAGTTGTTGTGCAGTCACTCATTTGTGTCCGACTCTTTGTGACTCCATGGACTGCAGCACATCCCATCCTTCTCTATCTTCTGTAGTTGGCTCAAACTCATGTCCATTGAGTCTGTGATGCCATCCAACTATCTAATCTCATCCTCTGTTGCCCCCTTCTCCTCCTGTCCTCAAAAGATTTAAAGTAACTTCTCACAAAATATTTTTTAATTACAAAGGGGAAAAGTGTAATGTTATAGTGGAGAAGCATGGCAGATATGATTTTAGTCAATTGATCAAAGTCAACATCATGATTAACGCAATAAGTCGGAAATATGTGTTGTACCATGCAACAGAGTTTGTGAGAAGACTGAATTTTCTGTGATATCCCTGCTAAAGATGTATAACCTGTATCTATTCCTAGAGATGCTACAATATGCATCATGTCAACTTGAATTTTTGCTGATACAGCAAAAATCTCAGATATCTTTTCCTGGGTCAGGAGATACTGCATACTCAGTACATTGTTTTTATTGTTGTTGTTGTTTAGTAGCTAAGTCATGTTTGACTCTTTTGCAACCCCATGGACTATGGCCTGCCAGGCTCCAGAGGATTTCCCAGGCAAAAATACTGGAGTGGGTTGCCGTTTCCTTCTCCAGGGAATCTTCCCAACCCAGGGGTCAACCCCTCATCTCCTGCTTGGCAGGCAGATTCTTTCCCACTGAGCCACCCAGTACATAGCATTGGGTAATTCTTCCCATTTTACCACTCACTCTTTCTTGTCTTATGGACCTTTCTGTTCCATCATGTCATACAATCTATTTGCTGATCATTTTTACATTTTTATATATGCTGCACAATTTTTAATTTCACTTCCCGTTTCTTTAATATTTGGATAACAACAAAGAGCAATGCGAATAGCAGTGGAAGATTTTATGTGGAGGCTAATCTCATATCTTTTAAAATATCAGGGCTCTATTAAGTACAAAACCTCCATCAAATAGTGAATTATAAGTGTCTGGCACCCAGTGGCCCGTGACTCAGTTACTGGCTGACATTTCAGTCTCTGAACTCATCTAACAAGTGGCCTGTAAATTATAATTTCTTCTAAGTCTCTGACATTAGGAGAGATTAGATAGCGTTTGGAAACCGAGAGCATAACCTGTGTCTCGGTCATGTTTGGTCCTGCCTAGAGGCTTTGCGGGAAACTCAGCCACCTGAGGTCAATGCAAAATGACAGCGGCAGCTGCCATCACATAGAAGAGAAATATGTCTTTCCTTCCCGGACTGGATGGCCTGCTGGGCCCCTGGCCACTTGTGACGAGTGGTAAATTCAGTTCATAACTTCACTGTGTTCCTTGGGCAGCACAGACATACTTGCTGACTTCTGTAAGGGCTGTTAGGAGCTCAACTGCTCAGCCCTTTGTCTTTATTTGAGCAAAAACACCAGACTCCACTTTTAACACCCCTATTAAGAGAAAAATCAAATCTTTTTTTTTCTGGGGTTCTCTGCAGACCTGGAAATGATGATCCCATGGGAATCATGGGAAAATACTTCTCCCTTATGGAGCAAAAGCTGTAACAGAAATAAATTTGCGATTTGATTTTAAGCACCAAAATGTACCTAAATCTTTAAACATCTCTGCTAATCTATTTTAGAAGTGAAGTAGAAAAAGCAAATCCCTAAAATAAAATGCGTCTTCTGCCACCAAGCCCAGATGAACACTACTTTAGAAGCCATGCATGCGTGCTAAGTCACTTCGGTTGTGTTTGGCTCATTTCGACGCCATGGTCTATAGCCCACCAGTCTCCTCTGTCAATGGGATTCTTCAGGCAAGAGTACTGGAGTGAGTTGCCGTGCCCTCCTCCAGAGGATCTTCCCAACCCAGGGATAAAACTTGTGTCTCTTTATGCCTCCTGCATTAGCAGGCGGGTTCTTGACCACTAGCACCAACTGGGAAGCCCACTCTAGAGGACAGGTCTAATGTTTTATTGTAAATTTAAGAGTACTGTGTCACTGTTCCACTGTCCTTTAAATGAAATCATGCCATTTAATTATTACTCATGCCGCAGGGTATGTTTTTAATAATTATATTCCAATATAGGCTCATTCCGGGCTTCCCTGGTAGCTCAGTTCTCAAAGAATCCACCTGCCAATGCAGAAACATGGAATTGATCCCTGGGTGGGGAAGATCCCCTGGAGAAGGGAATGGCTACACTCTCCAGTATTCTTGCCTGGGAAATCCCATGGACGGAGGAGCCTGGCGGGCTACAGTCCATGGTGTCACACAAGAGTTTGACACGACTTAGCAAGCAAACAACAACAAATAGGCTCATTTCAAAATGAAAAAACCCATAGAACAGATATCCTGTTCCTTTCAGAATTTATTCTGAAAAGAGCTCTCTGACTGTGGTCTTCCTGCTTCATTCATTTGTCCTCATGTGGCAAGATGGCAAGAATATGCCTTCCAGAGGCCCACATTCCTATCCCAGTCAGTATACTTATTTACAACTGAATAGCTCATAGTTTATAGCCCCTAATATGCAGAGAGCCTTACAAATCTATTATAAACAAGAAAATTAGACAATCTGGGAAAGAGAATTATAACTGGCCAAGTGAAGTCACTCAGTCATGTCTGACTCTTTGTGACCCCATGACTGTAGGCTTCTCCTCCATTCCAGGCAAGAGTACTAGAGTGGGTTGCCATTTCCTTCTCCAGATAATCTTCCCAACCCAGGTATCGAACCCGGGGCTCCCACATTGCCGGCAGACACTTACCGTCTGAGCCCCCAGGGAAACCCATAATTGGCCCAAAATTGAATATTTTTATCTGCTATTATTTTTGATGAAATATACTACTGCTTTAATTTGCATTTTTTTAATGATGAGTTTAGCATTTTACCGGCCAAAAATATATTAAAAATGCTAAACTCATCATTTAAAAAATGCAAATTAAAGCAGTAGTATATTTCATCAATAATAACAGCAGATAAAAATATTCAATTATCCATTGGTAAAGATGCGAGAAAATAGGCAGTGAAGGTAAATCGGATAAAATCTTGGGGAAGCAAGATTTGATATCTGGTATTATCTTTTAAAAGATAAAATTCATATGCCCATTGACCTGGCCCTTCCATTTTTGGAAATTTAAGCTATAAATCTCAGATATGTACACTGACATATATGATTTTATATATATATATATATATATATATGAAATATAAATATGTACATATGTACTATTGCAGATGTAATTTTTTTAAATTGAAAGCAAGGTAAATGCTCATTAATACAAAACATGTTAAATATATATTCATATATATAGTATAATACATATATGAGATATGTATGTATATATGAGATATAGCATAACATATTGGCACAGTCATATGGTAGAAAGCTATGCCATCATACACCTATATACACTTTCTTTAACATAGACTATTTGTGGAAAAAGTCACAAGAAACTTCACAGAGAATGCCTATGGTAAGGGAGAGATAAGAACTCACCCAGAAAGAAATTTGTCATAATATACTCTTTTGAACTATTCAAATTTTTTATCATGTATATGTAGTACTTCTTCAATTAAAAAAAAAAAAACTTTCATAGAAATTTTTGAGAAATCTAGCGAGTTTGAAATGGTTTCGTGTGATTGGAGTATCTGTGTCTCAAAATAACAGGTCAGAATGTACATTCAAATAATTCAAAGTTTTAAAATAAAACCTGGTGTACTGTGTTCCAATCAGCAATCTGCTCGTTTAAATAAAAGATCACCTCTTGAGGGTCATTTTCTCACCTTCTAAGCTCAGGGACAATCTTTTGTCCCTTTGTCTAAGCTCAGTGTTCCTCAAGGACAATCTTTTCTTTTTGAAAAGCACCTCAGCACAAAATATGTTGTTGACTTTTAATTTTTTGAAAAGCCTGTTGACTCCCAATTGCTCTATTTTTTATTCATGTATTCTCTTTTCTAAAAAAAAAAAAAAATATATATATATATATATATATATATATATATATATATATATTAAGCAAGGAAAGGATATTACATCAACAGTGTTCATTTGATTAAAGAAAATTATTTCCTTTAGTAATATGGATATTTAGACAGGTTCCTATTAATACTGATTTGGGTTATTTTTACTTTGGGAATAATCTCATTAAAGTACTATAAATATTCTCATATAAAATCTTTCATGAATGTATGCATTATATTTTTAAACTTTTTATTTTTTACTGGGATATAGCTGGTTAACAACCAGTGTTGTGATAGTTTCAGATGAACAGTAAAGAGACTCAGCTGTACATATACATGTATTCATTTTCCCCAAAACTCCCCTCCCATCCAGACTGCAACATAACATCGAGCAGAATTCCATGTGCTACACCGTAAGTCCTTGCTAGTAATCCATTTTAAACATAGCAGTGTGTATACTCCATCCTAAACTCCCAAACTATCCCTTCCTCCCATCTTCCTCCCTGCCACAACCATAAATTCCTTCTCTAAGTCTGTCTCTTTCTGTTTTGTGACTAAGTTCATTTGTATCATTTCTTTTTTTTCTTTTTTCTTTTTTTTTTTTTTTTTTAGTTGGAGGCTAATTACTTCACAACATTTCAGTGGGTTTTGTCATACATTGATAAGGGATGTCATATGATATTTCTCTTTCTCTGCCTGACATACTTCACTAAGTATGACATTATATAGGTCTGTCTGTACTGCTGCAAATGGCATTATTTCATACTTTTTAATGGCTGAGTAATAGTCCATTGGTTGCACATATGTACCACATCTTCTCTATCTGTTCTGCTGTCAATGGACATTTAGGTTGCTTCCATGTCTTGACTATTGTAGACAGTGCTGCAGTGAACACTGGGGTATATGTGTCCTTTTGGATCATGTTATTCTCCAGATAGATATCTGGGAGTGGAATTACAGAGTCATATGGTAACTCTATTTTTAGTTTTTTTAGGAAACGCCATACTATTCTCCATAGTGACTGCACCCATTTACATCCCCACCAACAGTGTAGAAGGGTTCCCTTCTCTCCACATCCTCTCCTGCATTTATTGTTTGCAATTTTTTTTGATGGTAGCCATTCTGGCTGGTGTGAGGTGGTATTTCAAGGTAGTTTTGATTTGCATTTCTCTAATAACTAGTGATGTTGAATGTCTTTCATGTGTGCACTATTTTGACACAGTCTGTTATAAACTGAATGTTTCTGTTAGCCTACAAATCATATGTTAAAATTCTAACCTCCAAGTGATGGTAGTAGGAGGTGAAGGCCTTTGGGAGGTGATTATACCTAACCACAAGGGTAGAGCCCTGTTGAATGGGATTACTGATTGAAAGAGGAAAAACACTTAAATTTCTTCTCTTTTCTACGACTCACACTAAACGCTTCTGTGACCAGATGTATGTAGGTTTTTCTGGCATCAAGAAATCCTCCAATTCTCTGAAGGATATTGACTGGGCATCCTACAATTTAACAGAATCTGACACTGCCTGGGGATAGCATCAGATCTCACAGGTTTAAGGCTCAGTCCTGTGAGAGTGACTCCACTTCAGATCCTAACTCAAATCCAAGGTTGTCACTTGTGCTTCTGACCAACCGTAAATCAGAGGTTCCCATAACCCCCTCCTCGGGTGCCATTAATTCCCTAGAATGGCTTACAGAAGTCAGGAAAACATTTTACACACTAGATCACTGGCTTATTATAGAAGGATATAATGCAGGAACAACCAATTGGAAGAGAAACACTGGGCAAGGTGTCAATATATGGGCAGGGGAGCAAAGCTTCCAAGCCCTCCCTGATACCCATGTTTCAGGTACCTCCTTGTGTTCATCAACCAGGATGCTCTTCAAACCCTGTACTTCAGGGATTTTTGTGGCGGCGTCATTATGTAGGTATGGTGGATTAAATCATTGGCTGTGCCTGCATCTGCTCAGTCATTCAGCTGTGTCAGACTCTTCACGACCTCATGGACTGTAGCCCGCCAGGCTCCTCTGTCCATGGGATTCTCCAGGCAAGAATACTGGAGAGGGTTACCATTTCCTACTCCAGGGGATCTTTCCAGCCTAGGGATCAAGTCATTGTCACCTGCATGTCCTGCATTGGCAAGCAGACTCCTTACCACTGAGCCACCTGGGAAGCCTGAATCATTGGCCTACTGGGGATTATTAATTAGTTAATATTCTCCAGCCCTTCTCCCTTCCCAGAAGGTTGTGGAGTGGGGCTGAAAATGTTAACCCTCTAATCATGTGATTGGCTTCCCTGGGAACCAATCCCCAAACTTAGGGGCTTTCCAAAAGCTATCTCAAGGTATATGCCCAGGAGTGGAATTGCTGGGTCACCTGGCAGAAGCTTCCCTCATGGCTCAGTCAGTAAAGAATCTGCCTGTAATGCATGAGACCTGGGTTGGATCCCCGTGTCAGGAAGATCCCTGGAGGAGGAAATGGCTACCTACTCCAGTATTCTTGCCTGGAGTATTCCATGGACATAGTAGTTGGGCGGGCTATGGTCCATGCAGTCACAAAGAGTCAGACACAACTGAGTGACTGAGATAATTCTATCTTCAGTTTTTTAAGGAACCTCCATACAGTCCTCCATAGTGGCTACACCAATTTGCATTTCCACCAACAGCCAAGGGGTTTCCTCTCCTCCACACCCTCTCCAGCATTTACTGTTTAGAATTTTTTTTTTTAATAAGGGCCATTCTGAAAACCACCTCACTACAGTTGAAAAGGGCTTGTTTTGAATAACAAAAGACACCGTCATTGCTCTATCACTTAGGAAATTACTAGGGCCCTGGGAGTTATTTGTCACAAAGATGGAAGATGACCAAACGCACCTTATTATAACTCGCAATATCACAGTGCTCTTGGTGGCTCAGAGGTTAAAGCGTCTGCCTGCAATGCAAGAGGCCTGGGTTCAATCCCTGGGTTGGGAAGATCCCCTGGAGAAGGAAATGACAATTCACTCCAGTATTCTTGCCTGGAGAATCTCATGGACTGGGGAGCCTGGTGGGCCACAGTCCACGGGGTCACAAAGAGTCAGACACGACTGAGCGACTTAACTTACAAGAAGAGACACAGCTTGATCTCTGGCTTTCTGCTCTCAGACAGGTGAGAATGCCAGGAGAAAATGGCCAACCGCAAACAGAAGGTGGCCCCTCACCAGACACTGGAACTTCCAGAACCTGATCCTAATTGCCCAGGCTCTAGAACTTAAGAGAAATACAGTTTTGTTGTTTAAGCCACCCAGTCTATGGAATTCTGTGATAACAGCCTGAACAAAGACACATTCCAAGTTTAATATACTCAAGGTTATCTGCATCATCTTCTCCCCTTCATTTTAATTCTTCAGTTCATTTTCTCATTCACCAAATGGTAGTTATTTTCCCCAAGGTTCAATCTCTAGAATCTTCTTTTTTTTTAAATTAACGAATGTGTGTATTTATTCATTTTTGGCTGTGCGGGTCTCTGCTGCACATGGGCTTTCCCTCGTTGCGGAGAGTGGGGGCTACTCCTCGTTGCGGTGTGCAGGCCTCTCACTGAGGCGGTTTCTCTCATTGTGAAGCACACGCTCTAGGCTGCGAGGACTCCGTAGTTGTGGCACGCAGACTTCATCGCCCCACGGCATGCAGAATCTTCCCGGACCAGGGATTGAAACTGTGTCCCCGGCATTGGCAGGCAGATTCTTAGCCGCTGGACCACCAGGGATGTCCTTGATCTCTAGGATCTTCTTTGAGCCCTCTCCTTCACTCTCTGTGTAAAATGACTCTTCAAACATAGTGTTTTCTTCCTATTAAAGTTCCTAGTGCTGTGTTATTGTTTGGTCCCTAAGTCACATCTGACTCTCTGCGACCCCATGGACTGCAGCACACTGGCCTTCCCTGTCCTTCACCATCTCCCGGAGCTTGCTCAAACTCATGTGCATTGAGTCAGTGATGCCATCCAACCATCTCATCCTCTGTCGTCCTCTTCCCCTCTTGACCTCAGTCTTTCTCAGCATCAGGGTCTTTTCCAAAGAGTTGGCTCTTCCGACTCAGGTAGCCTCATCAGGTGGCCAAAGTATTAGAGCTTCAGCTTCAGCACCAGTCCTTCCAATGAATGTTCAGGGTTGATTTCCTTTAGGATGGACTAGTTTGATAACCTTTCTGTCTAAGGGACTCTCAAAAGTCTTCTCCAGCACCACAGTTCGAAAGCATCAATTCTTCGGCACTCTGCCTTCTCTATGATCCATCTCTCACATCCATACATGACTACTGGGAAACCATAACTTTGACTGTATGGACCTTTGTTGGCAAAGTGATGTCTCTGCTTCTTAATACACTGCCTTAGGTTTGTCGTAGCTTTTCTTCCAGGAATAAGCGTCTTAACTTTGTGGCCGCAATCACCATCCACAGTGATTTTGGAGCCCAAGAAAATGAAATCTAACACCATTTCCACCTTTTCCCCATCTGTTTGCCATGAAGTGGTGGGACCAGATGCCATGATCTTTGTTTTTTGAATGCTGAGTTTTAAGCCAGCTTTTTTACTCTCCTCTTTCACCTTCAACAAGAAGCTCTTTAGTGCCTCTTCACTCTGTCATTAAAGTGGTATCATTTAGGTTGTTGATATTTTCTGCCAGCAGTCTTAGATTCCAGCTTGTAAGTCATCCAGCCCAGCATTTTGTATGATATATTCTGCGTGTAAGTTAAATAAGCAGGGTGACAATATACAGCCTTGACATACTCCTTTCCCAGTTTTGAAATTAGTGCTATATAACCAGTTAATTTAAAAATTGGTGGTATAAAAAACAACAACAATTTTCTTCTGCTCACAATTATGTGGGGTAGGAATTCATAAATGGCTCAGCTAGCTGTTTCTTAGTTGGGGTTCCTTAGATAGTTGCAACCAGACCTTAGGTGATGCCACAGTTTTCTGAAGGGTTACCTGACCTGGATGTTCACTCACAGAGCTGGCAGTTGATGGTGGCCATCTACAGAGCACTTGAGCGTGTCCGCTCCATCGAGGTGGACTCAGGACAGCCAGACTTCCTTGCAGAGAGCTCGTTTCCTCCTGAGCCAGTATCTCAGAAGCAGTAAGCAGAGGCCATGGCTTTCTCTAGCCTAGTTAAAATCTTTTGCTGATTGTTAAACATTGGAACCCCACTGACTTAGCTCTTCTTTCTTTGCTTTCTCTGTCTGTGTACACGTGAGAAGTGTTTTGAAAAACCATAAAGTATTCTAATTTATTTAACCAAATCCTGCTTTTGGTAGGTACATTTTTTCAGTGTTTCATATATTAAATTAAAAATTAGGATATATTATTTTATAAATAATTTACAACCACAAAAATCCATATTTTCAAAGAATGGTTTATATAATGAGTATTAATCATGATATATCATTAACAAAAATTGTTATATCACATAATAACATGATCACAATTTTGTGAAAACAAAATGATAAAATGTTTCACAAAATTAAGAACATCTTAAAAATGATGATTATAGAAAAAAAATAGGCTTATATCTGTGACAGGGTAGCTTACTGAGATCTCAATTTGTTTCAATCTTGAATTTTTCCTTTGTTCCTATCAAAGTAGCTCCTGTCTCTGGTCCTTTAATTCAGGGACATTATGAGACCAAAGTGAAATTTCCTGACAATTTACCTCCTGTCTTTCGTTTTCAAAAGCCCAGAATTTTTGAGAAAATTATGCTAGAGGATAATGAGGAAAAAAATCAAGCACCTTTATAGGAGTGAGTAGGAGAAAAGAGAAAAGAGAGATGGATAGCAAGGCCCTACTTATCCTTTTAGAGCTTTCCAGGGGGGCTTTGGTAAAGAATCCACCTGCAATGAGGGAGACCTGGGTTCGATCCCTGGGTTGGGAAGATCCCCTGGAGAAGGGAAAGGCTACCCACTCCAGTATTCTGGCCTGGAGAATTCCATGGACTGTATAGTCCACAGGGTTGCAAAGAGTCAAGCAAGAGTCGTCTTTCACTCACTCGGGGGACTCCCGACAAGCAAACATGGTGTATGTCAGGAGTTGGCAAGCTACAGCGCATGCACTGGTACCTACTTTTGTAAATAAAAATGGAGGGATGGGGGGATACAGCCATGTGTATACATTAAAGTAATGCCTGTAGCTGTAATTACAGTTGCAACTGTAGGATTGAGTAGTTATGATGGAGACCCATGAGACCTATGGCTTGTGGCATCTTTACTGTCTGAAAAATTCTTCTCCTGCTCCCCGTAAATGGTGCCTCCCAGAATTGAGTATAAAACATGCACAACCATGTAACAGCCCTAAAACTACAGACCCCTAGCAAGGATATCATCCCTACTTAGGCTGGAAACCACTTCAAATGACGTGGGAGCTTCAGTAGGATCATATTCATGAGCCATGTGAAAGGAAAATCAAAACAGAGTCAGTATTGCTAAGAGCTCTCTACATGGAGCCAGGAGGCAGCTGAGGAAGTGTGACTTATGCACATCTGAGCCTGGAAGGAATCCGACCACTTTACCTGATAAAGGTATCCAGAACACCTGTCAGAAATTCAAGATACTTACTGGACCCTTCCTTAAAATAACTCATCACAGTCTATTTATTGGACCCCTACACCAAAACAACTCGTGATTCCTTAAGAACAAATATTTTCTTATTGGTATCAAAGCTGACATCAGTCAGATACCATCCAGTCGATACCAGCCAGGCAACGTTTAACTAACAATCTCATGGCTGTTCTTAAACTGTTTTTTATTGGAATATAGTTGCCTTACAATGTTGTATTAATTTGTCCTTATAAGTTTCCGACCCTTTCTCTTCCTTAGAGAACTCTTTCTGTGTCTCCTGAACTGGAATTCTTAAGACCCAAAAAAAACTCATATTTGCAGCCTTCTGTATTATTTTTTTGATTAGCAGACTGTGTATATTTTAAAAGAGGATAAAACCATGACTCTTGCACAAAAAGAAAATGAATATATCAAGATTTTACTTATGGGTTTCCCTGGTGGTTTAGATAAAGAGTGAACCAGTAAGCTATATAAAAATAGTTCAAATGAAAATTGGACTTCCAGAGATTTATATTCTGTCAAAACTCATTTTCATAGTCAGGTATAGGAGTCACTTGCTTAGCTGTGCATACAAGTCATTTGCATTATTATTATTGTCCTACAAGTTAGCTTCTATCTTAAAATGGAGTTGTAAGATAACCTAGTCAAAGACAACCAAAAGCAGAGACAACCCACATGAATGAGCTTGCCAAAATGCCTACTACATCACAGAGCTTTGCATAGTTTTCTCCTTTGGAACTGAAGACCACAGACAAGCCCCACAAATATTTCACTTTTTTATTATTATTACTGTTACGACCTAGAGATGACCCCACAGAAAATGGATAATGACTGAGATTAAATGATTTTCCAAAAAAGTGATGGGTCTCAGATTCAGAATACCACTGATTTAAAGAAAATAAATTATATTGTTATTTCTTATACTTTTGAGTGTCTGGAATAAAATTCAGATCTCTTGTATACAAATTCCTTGAGAAACAGAGACCCTGCTGTCTGACCTACTTCTGTTTTCTTAGACCTAAAAACAGATAAACAGGTGACTGGCAAATATTTACTAAGTGGATAGAATGAATGCAAAGGACCAAGAGAAAATTGTATATTTCACAGTTAAATAAAATGTCACTGAAGAGAAAACTTCTAACCATGGACTATCTCACATGTGTATTGTGCAAACTCTTACCCAGGTTCACTATTTCCTGTGGGTGAGAAATAACAAGAAAAATCTGATATAGAAGCTCAGAGATTGTAGAGTGAGCCTTGGATCTCCTGTTTTCTAAGAAAACTGAGAGAGGAAAGAGCATCAAGCATGAAATCATTTTCTCTTGCAGGAAAAATTTTGTGCTTCACTGGAAAGCTACGCATTGTCTGGCATCCAGGGAGCATTCTCAGGATTATCTGATTCTACGCTTTTATTGTCCCTGAGCGCTTTTGCAACTTTGTAAATTGAAGATAAGAAGTAACAACATAAAATAATTCTTGTCTACATACAAACTGTGTCGTGTTCAGTTAGAGGTTCAACTGAATTACCCTCCCCAGGTGAGGCAGTAGTGAAGAACCCACCTGCCAATGCAGGAGACGTAAAAGATGCAAGTTCGATCCCTGGGTGGGGAAGATCCCCTGGAGCAGGAAATGGCAACCCACTCCAGTATTCTTGCCTTGAGAATCCCATGGACAGAGGAACCTGGCAGGCTACAGTCCATGGGGTCGAAAAGACTCAGACATGACTGAGTGACTACACGCACACGCATGCACACACACACACACCCCTGGGGGAAAATCAATTTTGCCTCTATGTACACATTAATTTTCATATTCCTGATTTATAAATGTGTCTGTTTCTTCAGATTATCTTGAATGAGTTATGACATATGCCCAGTACCATCATCGTAAGTACATAGAGTTGGAGGTCCCCAGAGAAAGAGAACCAGGAATTGCTTTCTTGACATAAGAAGAGCCATTTTGGCCTAAGCCATTTTTGTGATCTAAGTCTGGCCACAATGCTTGCCCTTGAACAAGTCTCAGTATTTAGGTGTTCTTGGCCACCTGATGCGAAGAGTTGACTCATTGGAAAAGACCCTGATGCTGGGAGGGATTGGGGGCAGGAGGAGAAGGGGATGGCAGGGGATGAGATGGCTGGATGGCATCACCGGCTTGATGGACATGGTTTGAGTAGACTCCGGGAGTTGGTGATGGACAGGGAGGCCTGGCGTGCTGCGATTCATGGGGTCGCAAAGAGTCGGACGCGACTGAGCAACTGAACTGAACTGAACTGAACTGAAGGGAAGTAAGAGAATATAGGAGCAAAGGAAGAGCAGTCAACCACAGTCCAGCAGGAAGACAGTCCTAGTTCCTCCTCAAGGAATACACATAACAATCTGATACAGGTCTTTGAGTTCTGCAGGAACTAAGGCCCCGGTCAAATGAAGGATGGAAGGATGATGCTGACCCGACAGACTTCCATCAACTGTGTAGTCCTTTGCCCCAGTTCCATGCCAAATTCTCCTCTGCTCAAGCCCCTTCACTAATACGCACATACCCTTAGCTTAAAACTTCCCCAATTTTGCTGCTCAGAGAGGCACTTCTTTGGGAAAGATCCCTAATGTTCTCCTTACCTGATAAGTAATAATAAATCCTCCCTTCTCCCAGTCTTCAGCTTAGTGATGTCTATTGGCTCAGTACGCACCAAGAAGTGAATCCACCTTTTGGATAACATCATTGGTTAATGTGTAGAATAAAATCTTTAACAACTATTCATTTTTATCTCTTTGAGAGTCTTGGTTTTTAACCTTTCTTTAGCTTTTGACACTGCATAATAGTATTATTTTTAGAAGGGAGTGAGTATGCAATTCAAAGAGGAGAGGGAAAACAACAAAGTTTCAAACTTAATTGGGAGTTGAGTTTGAAATAATTATTGGTGTACTATAAGGATGCATTTAAACATTTACGCACAAACTACATGATGCAGGCCCTCTAGGATAGCAAGGATAGTCAAGTAGTACCCTGAAAACAGTGTGTAAATACTTTAATTATTTACCTCGTTGCCTTCACCAAAATGTCCAGATGAACGATGAGAGGAATCTGATCCAAACATCAATTTCCTTTTTCGCCCAAATTTGCATATCTCCTGCTTCTTCCTCGTGTTAAATATCAATGCAAAAAGCATACCAGTGTTAATACATGTAGATGCTGCAGGGCTCAGTTCGCCTCTTCGAGTCTAATAAGGCACCTCCTCTGGGCTTTCTCAGGTAAGTCATTAGAACAGTCCACTTCCTCCAGGATTTTCTGACTTAACATTTCTCAGAGAACAGAAATCAATGGGCTAGGTTCAGCTTTAGGTCACAAGGATCTTACTAAGTTAACTGAATCTGATACCAGACACCTATTATTTCTCAATTCTGCAGAACATCTGCACTGTTGATTCTCTGGGGAGACAAAGAAGAGGGTCTGCAGGGATAAATATTGAAAGAACTTCCTTCTAAACTGTAATTAGTTGGGCTCTGTAGAAAATAAAACATGCTGGGAGAGAAATGCTCATTTGATTTAAAAAAAAAAAAGCAGTGTCTCCCCAGACACCAGGGAGGGGAAGACACCATTGTTTGGGGAAAAAAACTTTAGAACTGAATATGTGAAAAAAATAAAGGATGATTTCCTTGGAGATTTTTTTGAGGCTCTAAAAATAATGTGATATGTGTAAGAAAATACCAATGTTCCCCTAAAACACAGAAACAAACATGTTAGTTGATTACTTCTTTTTAAAGGAGCCTTAGTGAAGAGAAAATAGTTACAGACTTTCACCAGTAGAGGGGAATACTGTCCTAGGAAAAAGCACACAATCTCCATGCTCATATTTTTCACCTTCCTTCTCATATTATTCTTCTAAGGTATAAGTAAGAGATGAATGTTTCTAGCTTGTTTTTCTCATTTATTAAATGTTTAATTGCAGGGGCTAGTGCATAATTGCTTTGTGGGAACAGAAAGGAGAATGTGGGAAGCTGTGAGACCAGAGAAGTGTCATCCCAGGAGCTCAGACATTAGACATTTGAGGTTAAGTTACAGAGCAGCTCCGCGTCCAAAGGGATTAATAGTTTGCCTTACTTGTGCACAACTCACTCTTTCCTCAAATGCCCCAATGCAAAGTTTATTCCAGAATCTGCATAGTTTTTCACTGGACTCTCCCAGTGGGAGACTAATAGTCATTGTCAACCAACAGAAACTTCCAAGGGACAGACCTTTATACTTTGTCCTTCAGGAACTATAAATTTTTAAATGTTTTGCTGTTTTCCGCTCAATATCATCATGTCTTACATAACGCTTTCTTTTCCAGCATTTCCAATACTGCCAAACATTAAGAAGTTGATTTAACGAAGGGAAGTTGTACCATATAGTAGGATTATACAACAAGTGTCAAAGTGCTGAAGGAATGAGAGGGTCCATTAGCTTGTGAGATCCTGAGACTGAAAAAGCTCCCTGCCAAATCAGTTTTTTAAAAACCCCTCTCATAATCAGAGCAAGCAGAGGCATTGGGAAAAGAAAGTGGAGTCTCTTCAACAGAGCACCATGATGTTCTCAGGTTATAGCACCATGATAGCACCCTCAGGTTAGAGAGAGATGCTGAAGTCTCCTGTTACCCAGCCATCTTCAGAGCTGAAAGAAAAAGAGGGGTGGAAAGAGGGAGGGAGGACGGGAGGGAGGGAGGGAAGAAATGAGAAAAGGAAAAAAAAAAAAAACAGAAAGCTATCAGGTTGGAAACTCTCAGAGAGGAGGAACTGGTCTAAAACCAAAACTCATTGTATATTCTTCATTTTTTGTTGTATATAAATCTCATGTAAGAATTCAGGTCTAATGGGCAGCTGGTGGTGAAGTCTGTAAAAACAGTTACAGTTGACCCTTGGACAACGCAGTTGTGAAATGTACAGTTTAAAAAAAAAAAGAATTCAGGTCTAATTACAAGATAGAAACCACACAGTGATTTTTTTAAATTGAAGTATAATTGATACACATCATATACACTGTAGTATATGATCATGTATATATAATTGATTTATAATACTATGTTAGTTTCAGGTACACAGCCAAGTGATTCAGATGTATTTTTTCCAGATTCTTTTCCATTATAGTTTTTATATAAGATTTTGTATATAGCTTCCTGTACTATACAGTAGGTCCTTGTTATTTATCTACTTTATATATAATAGTATGTATCTGTTAATCCCAAACCCCTAATTTTATCCTTCCCCCTGCTTCCCCAGTAACCATAAGCTCCCATAATTTGCTTTCTAGGTCTATGAGTCAGTTTCTGTTTTATAAATAAGATCACCTGTATCATTTTTTTAGATTCCGTGTATAAGTGAAAGATGGTATTTATCTCTGTCTGACTTACGTCACTTAGTCTGATAATCATTAGGTCCATCCACGGTGCTGCAAGTGGCATTATTTCATTTCTTTTTATAACTCTGTAATACTCCATCATATAAATGTACCACAACTTCTTTATCTATTCACTGTGGTACCTTTAGGTTGCTTCCACATCTTGACTCTTGCAGATGGTGATGCTATGAACATAGGGATGTGTGTATCTTTTCAAATTATGGTTTTCTCTGCATATGTGCCCAAAAGTGGGATTGTTGGGTCATATGGTAATTCTATTTTTAGTCTTTTAAGGAACCTCCATACTGTTTTCCATGGTGGATATACCAACTTACATTCCCACCACGGTGTAGGGGAGTTCCCCTTTCTCCACACCCTCTCCAGCATTTCCTACTTGTAGACTTTTTGATGATGGCCATTCTGATCAGAGGGGCTTCCCAGGTGGCACGAGTGGTAAAGAAACTGCTTGCCAATGCAGGAATTGTAAGACAAACAGGCTCAATCCCTGAGTTGGGAAGATTCCCTGAAGGAGGGGATAGCAATCCACTCCAGCATTCTTGCCTGGAAAATCCCATGGACAGAGGAGCCTGGCAGGCTACCGTCCATAGGGTTGCAAAGCATTGGACACGGCTGAAGCAACTTAGGACGCACGCACTCTAACCAGTGTAAGGTGATACATAAATGTCATTAACATACGATTCATGTATATCATATATCATATATATCATGTATATCATATCATGTATATCATTGATATACAAATCATGTAGATACACAAATCATTTCAGTTTTTATTTATGTTTCTCTAATAACAAGCAATACTGAATATCTTCATGTTCCTATTGGCCATCTGTATGTCTAACTTGGAGAAATACCTGTTTAGATCCTATGCCCATTTTTTTCATTGGATTGTTTGGGGTTTGGGGTTTTTTCTTTCCTTATTGAGTTGTACAAGCTGTTTGTATATTTTGGAAATGAACCTCTTGCTTGTCACATCATTTGAGAATATTTCGTCCCATTCCATAGGTTGACTTTTCATTTTGTTTATGGTCTCTTTTGCTATGTAAAGCTTATAAATTTGACTAGGTCCCATTTGTTTATTTTTGCCTTTATTTCTATTGCCTTGGGAGACTGACCTAAGAATACATTGCTACAGTTCATGTCAGAAAATGTTTTGCCTGTTTCTCTTCTAAGAGTTTTATGGTATTGTGTCTTAAGTCTTTAAGTCATTTTGAGTTTATTTTTTAAAAAACATTTATTTTTATTTATTTGGCTGCATAGAGTCTTAGTTGTGGCATGTGGGATCTAGTTCCCTAACCAGGGATCGAACCCAGCCCCCCTGTATCAGCAGCACAGAGTTTTAGCCACTGGAACACCAGGGAATTCCCTTGAGTTTATTTTTGTGTATGGTGTGAGGCACTGTTCTGACTTCATTGATTTACACACAGTGATTTAGACAATGAAAGTTTAATATTAAAGGATATGAAACTATGGCCAAAGAGTAGCCATAAGGTATTATAAAAACTATATATAGTGTCTGAAGGCTGAGACAGAGTTCCCAAGGAAGGCCAAATTTGGAAGAAAGACTTCCTCCCCAAGGCTAAGTTCATACCCCACTGGAGAAGGTGAGGTTGCATCCCACGGTGTGCCAGAGAAGTTTTCTGGTTTTCCTGGACCAGGTCTGAACTGCTCTAAGTGGGCAAAGAAGGAAGCACCCTTCAGGGGAACCAGACGTGCCCCGCTTGGCACCCTGACATGCAGAGAGGAGAGCCCGCCAGGCACAGGCAGAGTATAGATGAGCCTCAGCTAGTGACCAGGGACGGGCGTGCGCTGAGCCAGTGAGGGCGCCTCTGGAGGCAGGAGCCCCGGCGTGTACAGCATCTAGATGGGCCGGAGCTGCGAGGATTTGGAGGGGTCACACATTTGGGCTCTTGGCTGGGGCAGATCGCAACCCTGTTTCAGACACACACTCCTGAGTTTGCACCCTCTGATAACAGCAGATTCCCCCTTCAGCCTACTACATCCTTCCAGGGTCCTCTACTGAAAAAACCCAACATTATCCTTGCTGTAAAGGATGGTGTTCCATCCTTTATCACAGAGCAGATATTGGAGGATAAATTTGGGTCTGAGAGGCAATACACTGATAAGTAGTACATATGAATAAGAAGCTATATGTGATTAAAACCAAATATGGGTGTAATGATTTTCAAAAAAAATTTTTTTGTATTTCTAAAGTTCTCAAATCAAGAACCCCTCTAGATATTGGTTAAGTAGATTCTTGGACTGGATGGACCCTAACTGATCATTAAGATTCTGGAATCTAGAGTGTCAAGTAAGTAGCATAAACCATCTGGGTGAGGGAGCTCCATGACACTTTCATAATATCTAACATCATAAAAAAAAAAAAAAAAAACTCTTGTGAGGCAATTATTAAAATCCTTCTATTGCACATAAGAGAGGCTAGTGAGGATCAGGGAAACATGTACGTCATGATAGAGATAGAAAATGTCTCATCTATCAAGAGTTAAAAGGGCTTCAGAATACTTTAAGCATTTATTTCTGTTTGTTATAAAAATTAAAGACTTTCTAAACATGAGGGGATAAAATAACCCAGGACTAAAGGCACAAGAAATAGTCAATGCAGGGACAGTCTGGTAAGGTGGGAGCACTGATTCTGGAAGCAGACTGATGGGGCTGAAATCAGGGCTCTGCCACTAGTGATGCAATGTTTGAATGACCAAACATTTTACATCTAGCATTTAGATATTTTAAGGTAAACACACTCACTTCTGAATATTTCTACTCACTCTAATAATACAGTTGTTGCAGCTGGAAATTTCTTGCTGTGTCCGCAACCATAATAAGATACTTTTCTACTTTGAATTTCTATTGAATGATAACACAATTCTACACACTGCTTGTGAAAAATAATTGGAGTTGGTCATGCTTTCTTTCTTAGGCAGCCTCATTTCCTAGGGAGCAAATGAGTGGAATATAGGTCCTGCCCTTAATTTTCTTAGTCCAACATGCTTGAAATGATTGCATAGTCTTCTGTTCTACTAGAACAGTTCCATCAACTGTCTCATTCCTTATTCTGTAAGAATATTAAAAATCAGTAGTTTTTTCTGGTGCATGTCTGTACAACTATTCTTGTTCATTTCTGTTTTTCAATTTCCCCCTAAAATTCCAACCTCTTAAATTTTTAAAAAATTCTTCCCACTTATTTTATATCCTGATAAGATTATATATTAATAACCTAATGCACATTATACTTATTAAAGTCTGATTTATTTCCACATTGTGAGGAAGATATAAAAATATATGTGTAAGATGTACAGAACAGACTTTGGGACTCTGTGGGAGAAGGCGAGGGTGGGATGTTCTGAGAGAACAGGATTGAAACAAGTATACTATCAAGGGTGAAACAGATCACCAGCCTAGGTTGGATGCATGAGACAAGTGCTCAGGGCTGGTGCACTGGGATGATCCAGAGAGATGGGATGGGGAGGGAGGTGGGAGGGGGGGATCGGGATGGGGAATACATGTAAATCCATGGCTGATTCATGTCAATGTATGGCAAAAACCACTACAATATTGTAAAGTAATTAGCCTCCAACTAATAAAAATAAATGAAGAAAAAATATAAAATAAAATTCAACATTCAAAAAAAAATAAAGATCCTTCAAATTGAAAAAAAAATAAAGCAAGTCATATGCTTTAAAAAAATGTGTATTTAATTTTGTTTCATTCAAACTGCTTACCTCAGGGATCATTCTTTGGGGTAATTAGTGGATATTCCCTGTATAGGTAACCCTGATAAATACATAACAGATACTAATAGGAAGCCCAAATCTAAGACCATAATATTCAGGGATTCAAGTGCCATTAGTTTAGCAAAATGGTAAATTTCAATAAGTGGTATCCATTAGTATTTCATGGACTCAAACACTAGCCACAGACAGGGCTAGGGTGAGTTTTCAGACAGGAGACACAGTTATTCTCTTTGAGCATGTTCTTTATTTTTTGCACATTTGTAAGGAAAATACATTAGCCTGACTGTTGTTAAACCATGATAAAAAGGCATTAGAGGGAAATGTGTGAAAGCAGAACTCCAACCAAGTAGGAGAGTCAGAGTGTCATGATTTTGTGTCATCATTGTTGATTTGCTGTTGATTTTAGAAGCTTGCTGCCCATCCACCCACCAAGGCTTGGTTTCCCTCTCACCCCCCACCTCCCATTTCCCTCAGTGGGGAACCCTTCCCTGGAAGTGAGAACCCCACTACACCACCTCTGCCTCCAATTGGCCTTGCCTAAGAGCTCCCTGGTAGCTCAGCTGGTAAAGAATCCACCTGCAATGCAGGAGACCTGGGTTCGATTGATCCCTGGGTTGGGAAGATCCCCTGGAGAAGGGAAAGGCAACCCACTCCAGTGTTCTTCCCTGGAGAATCCCATGGACAGAGGAGCCTGGAGGGCTATAGTTCATGGAGTCACAAAAGAGTCGGATATGACTGAGCGACTTTTCACTTTATTGCAAGAGTCTAAACAAAAGTCTCACAACTACTATGCCTCAAAACAAGACCCAACCTCAGTTCCCTTTGGCTTTGGGGTTCTCTATCACATAAACACCCAGGCTGCGAATAGCACCTCAGTCCGTTTTCTGGAATTCCAAAATCCAAAACCTCTAAAAACTGTCAATTTTTCTAAGTTAATAATAAACACATTTGGTAGCAAATCCGACCTGAACTGAAGTGAGAATGTCTACTGGCTTTATTTTTCCCACTTGGTGTGAATGTTCATGCATTTCCCCAGGGACGTACTGATGTGTTTCATAATTGTTCTCAGCCCCTTGCTGCGGGTGTATATTGAGACACTGTAAGCAGGCGCTCACTCGGGGCCCCATATGTACAAAAGGCCTGCACCTGGCAGAAAGCTCTGCGCTCACTATCTTGAAATCTTTAATAACTTTCGAACAAGAGGTCATGCAGTTTTCATTTTGCACAGGATCCTGCAAATTATATAGCTGGTCCTGGGAATAAGCACTGACGCATCTTTCTGAAATCTGAAAAGTTATGAATTATAAAACATTTCTGACTCTGAGGACTTCTGTTAAGGCACCCGAGCTGGTATACTACCAGGATTGCTGTCATTATTACTGACACAATGCATTGAATGCCTCCTATAGGCAGGCGATCTAAGCACTTTCACATGTTAAATATAACCTTGTGAGGTACACAGTACTTTCTTCATTTTAAACAACTGAGTTGAAATTTACCCTGAAGTGTTTATAGTCACCCAGATATAAATGGCAGAGGTAGAATTCAAACTAAGGCAGTGGACCTCAATTTTTCAGCACTAGGGACCGGCTTTCTGGAAGACAATTTTTCTTTCAGAGCGGGGTCATGGATGGCTTCAGGATGATTCAAGCGGATTACATTCCTTATGCACTTTCAGTTCAGTTCAGTCGCTCAGTCGTGTCCAGCTCCTTGCAACCCCATGGACTGCAGCACGCCAGGCCTCCCTGTCCATCACCAACTCCTGGAGCTTGCTCAAACTCATGTCCATTGAGTCAGTGATGCCATCCAACTATCTCATCCTCTGTCAACCCCTTCTCCTCGTGCCTTCAATCTTTCCCAGCATCAGGGTCTTTGCCAATGAGTCAGCTCTTCGCGTGAAGTGGCCAAAGTATTGGAGTTTCAGCTTCAGCATCAGTCCTTCCAATGAACACCCAGGACTGATCTCCTTTAGGATGGACTGGTTGGATCTCCTTGCAGTCCAAGGGACTCTCAAGAGTCTTCTTCAACACCACAGCTCAAAAGCATCAGTTCTTCAGTGCTCAGCCTTCTTTATAGTCCAACTCTCACATCCATACATGACTACTGGAAAAACCATAGCTTTGACTAGATGGACCTTTGTTGGCAAAGTAATGTCTCTGCTTTTTAATATGCTGTCTAGGTTGGTCATAGCTTTTCTTTCAAGGAGTAAGCGTCTTTTATTTCATGGCTGTAGTCACCATCAGCAGTGATTTTGGAGCCCCCAATATAGTATCTCACTGTTTCCATTGTTTCCCCATCTATTTCCCATGAAGTGATGGGACTGGATTCCATGATTTTACTTTTTTGAATGTTGAATTTTAAGCCGGCCTTTTCACTCTCCTCTTTCACTTTCATCAAAAGGCTCTTTAGTTCTTCTTCACTTTCTGCCATAAGGGTGGTGTCATTTGCATATCTGAGGTTATTGATATTTCTCCCAGCAATCTTGATCCCAGCTTGGGCTTCTTCCAGCCTGGCATTTCTCATGATGTACTCTGCATATAAGTTAAATAAACAGGGAGACAATATATAGCCTTGACATAATCCTTTCCCGATTTGACACCAGTCTGCTGTCTCATGTCCAGTTCTAACTGTTGCTTCTTGACCTACACAGAGATTTCTCAGGAGGCAGGTAAGGTGGTCTGGTATTCCCATCTGTTGAAGAATTTTCCACAGTTTGTTGTGATCTGCACAAAGGCTTTGGCATAATCAATAAAGCAGAAGTAGCCGTTTTTTGGAATTTTCTTGCTTTTTTGATGATCCAGTGGATGTTGGCAATTTGATCTCTGGTTCCTCTGCCTTTTCTAAGTTGTGCACTTTATTTCCAATCTAGTGTTGCTGCTGATCTGACAGGAGGTACCGGTCCATGGCCAAGAGTTTGGGGACACCTGAACTAAGGTCTGATTCTGAAATCCTTGTAAGAACACTTAGTATTCTTGGAGAGAGGTACTTTGAAAGTGTTAGGATGAGACTGGCGTATGAGATTGCCAATATTCATTTCTTTTGATGTAGGAAAACAGCATTTTCTTCTGACTTTGCCTAACAGATATGAAGGACTACTTGTAAAACATAAGCTTCCTCTACTTCATCTATTTATTTATTTTTAGTCTGAAACCATGATTAAACTAGTATTTCTGCAAAAATAAATAAAAGATTGCAGTGAAGTCAGAAGAAAAATTTATGTGTTGCAATTTAAACCCAGTTACATGTCTCATCCTGTCTCACCAGAGATGACATCACTGCTCCTAAATGGGGAGGACTGGTCACAGGGGAGACCCTGTTTTTATTGTCATCAGCTGCAGACCATCAGCAACGATGACCTCATCTGCAGCTGAGGAGGTTTGACCTTTGCCCCCTTAGGCATGTGAAGCAGAAAAAAACGCTTCACAGGCCGAGGAATGTAAAACAGACAAGCATCCTTCAGCTTGGCAGAGTTTATCAAGCAAGTGTTAAGTGCAAATGGTCAGACTTGGACATGATGTAAAAGCAATTAAGAGGGAAAAAAAAACAAAAACAGTGAGCAGCCTGGGAGTTGGGTGGGTCCTTTGACATTTCTTGGAAATATTAAAAAAATATATTTTTCATTTTACAATAGTAAAAGATAAAGGAGATTTTTAAAAAACTGTGCTTATATGAATTTTCCATAAAGAGATGGTAGAATTTAAATTCTTTTTGTTAACAGTTTCCATGAGAATGTCTTAGACCTAATCAAATCAGTTTGGTCCACCAATGGATAGGTTAATTGCCTACCTTTAAAAAAAAAAAATTGTAAGACATTCTTTTTAGCTAAGTTTTTTTTTTTTAATTTTTTATTTTGTACTGGGGTATAGCTGATTAACAACGTCGTGACAGTTTCTGGTGAACGGCAAAGAGACTCATCCATACATATCCGTTCTGCTCTAAACTCCCTTCCCATCCAGGCTGCCACGTAACAATGAGCAGAGTTCCATGTGCCTTAAAGCAGGTCCTTGCTGGTTATCCATTTTATTTTTTTTTTCCATTTATTTTTATTAGTTGGAGGCTAATTACTTTACAATATTGTAGTGGGTTTTGCCATACATTGACATGAATCAGCCATGGATTTACATTGGTTATCCATTTTAAATACAGCAGTGTGTAGAGGCAAGCTTAAGTTCCTTCTCTAATTCTGTGTGTCTCTTACTGTTTTGTAAGTTCATTTGTATCATTTCTATTTAGATTCCACATTTAAGGAATGTCATACGACATTTCTCCTCTCTCTGACTTACTTCACTCAGTATGCCAATCTCTAGGTCCATCCATGTTTCAGCTAAATTTTTTAACTTTTGCAGTGATAGTGAAGATTCCACATCAAGGGCCTGGGTTAGACACTCACACACATCCTGTAATGTGTGGACATTCACTGGGGACATTCTACTGAGTATTCTTTTCCGGTCCTTTCTGCTTCCACTGAACAACTCACAGGCAGACCAGTTCCAATGTAACAGTTCCTTCTATTCAAAAATTCCTTAATAACCAGAAATTGTTTAATATTTTAGGGGTTTTGACATATATCCTTTAATGTAGCATCCATGTGCACCATGAGTAGAAATTCTGAAAGTCAGTTTAAAAAGATGGGTGAAATTGTTAGGTCAAAATAGATTGTTCCCATCTTCTGGCTGATTGTTAATCAATATCATCTAAATCAAACAGCCTGTGGGAAGCAGATTTTTTGTGTGTTTCACTCGCAACTAAATTGGAGAGATGGAAGCCTTCCAAAAGAGTGCTGAAATCTGAAACATGAGAAATATTTCATTCAGGTAAAGAAGGCAGTTCATTTTCCTAATTTTAAGCTGGGCAGTTACCCAACGAACAGACCAAATCGTTTATGTGTCCTGAGTGAGTTTTATCTGACCCACTGCTTCCCACTCTCCGAATGAAATGTAGCTCATTCCCTCAAGCTGAGAATCTGAGAAGACCAATTGCTTTAAAAGATGTGAGGAAAAGAGCTGATGATTTAGGTGAAACTTCTGGGGAAATCTTCATGTTCTCTTCTAAGACAGGGGAAACTTATGGGAAAAACAATACAGCAGAATGAGTGTTTAGACCTGGATTTCTCAAGTCAAAAACGTCTGCTCTTTTAGGTGGTTAGCATTGTAAGGATCCCCTCCATTATTATTTTTGTGGTGCTGGTGATGATCATTTTAATGTTTGTCTGATGTATTTCTATTTACTAAAATTCTGTTGAAAGTGAGATGTCAGATTTCAAAAACAGTTCTTATATTCCAGCAATTAGAATTTCAGAGAGTTTTCCTTGGTTATCCCTCAGGACCCCAGAAAAAAATAGTCAATATACCATCTGGGTCCAATAGACCCTTTTAATTTGCATGGTTAAATTGTATTTATAATTCATTTTTGAATACTTACAGAGGTAAACATGAAGAGATAGTATAAAACTTTTGTAGAAAAAGAAGTTCATAAAAGTATTATACCGTAGTGTCTTTCCTTTTCCACTCCGTAAAGTTTATTGGGTTCATAACTGGATGGCGTGAACGGATATAATTGTGATTTATCCATACGATAGAATACTATTCAGCATGAAAAGGATACATCCAACAACATGAGCATAGCTCAGAAAAATTATGCGGAGTAAAAGAAACCAGACCAAGAAAATAATACATTCTGTATGACTCTGCCAGTTATTTAAAATTCGTAGTAAATGGACACTAATCTGTACCGACACAAAGCAGATCAGCAATTGCCTGAAGGTGCCAGAGGAGGGAGGGAGGGAGGCAGGAATCACGAAAGAGCAAAAGAAACTCTTGGGGTTGCAGAATACATTCGTCATCGTGAAAGCTTCACAAGTGTACACACATGTCAAAACTTATCAAGTTGTACACTTTACGTGCAGTTTGTCACATCAAAATAAAGTTGCTAAATTTTATCCACGAAATTAGGCATGAAAAAGCAAAGGGTTAGGTCATGAAAAAAAAACAAGGACTTGCAGTCAGGTCTCCTGACACTAAAGCCTGCAAAGAACAAAAGGATAACTCCGCCCAATGAAATGCTTGCTAGTTAGAGGGGACAGCTTGCCTGGGCAAGATTGCTTGTGGATTAGGATCACGGGTCAAGGATACTTCACTAGGGAAGTCTTCTAGGGAAGGACTGTCAGCAGGGAATTTAACTTGAGGGCCTGTTCTTTTTTTTTTTTTTAATAATTTTATTTATTTTTCGCTGTGCTGGGTCTTCGCTGCTAAGCAGGCTTCTCTCTAGTTGTGATGAGAGGGGGTGATTCTCTAGTTGCAGTGCGCATGCAGACTCAGTAGTTGCGGCCCCTGGGCTCTGGAGCACAGGCTCAATAGCTGTGGCCCATGGGCTTGGTTGCCCCTCAGCATGTGGAATCTTCCCAGACCAGGGCTCAAACCCACACCTCCTGCATTGTAGGTGGATTTTTTTTTGGGGGGGGGGGATTTTTTTTTTAATCACTTAGCCACCATGGAAGCCCAGGACCTGTCTATGTTTTCTCTGTGAGACCTCTAAAATCATAAGAGTGACCTTAATTTATCAGAGAAAAATTAATATGGGTAAATTCATGTGACTTTCCTCGGTCAATGTATGGCTGTTTAGCAAGAAAGTCTTAACGGATCAAGAAATAAACAAATACCATAATCTTGGAAAATTCTGGGAACATATTCACATTCTCTTTTAAATATAGGAAAACTACTGGAAAAAAATAATATACCAGGATGACTGTTCAGGGTAAATAAAGAATAAATTGACTTAATCATAATTCTCCTTTTGTTAAAAATGACAGTAGATAGAAGTTCTAATCCTAAAAAGCACTGTGAATGTTTGGAGAAGGCCTCTCAATGTGGATTCATCAAAGCAACATTTGTATCCAGGGCCACTGATAAAAGATATATTGTATATGTGATCATTTCAGACCCTTCCACAATGTAGAGAAAGAAGTCATTTGCATGCTAATGTATGCAAAAAGATAAGTAATTCCTCCCCTTCTTCTCCTGCTAAATACTGATCACAAAGCTTAGATTCAATGGCAGTCTCTGAAAGCTGGTACTAAAAGTCATTGCTGGGGAAGAGAAGAGCTTTATGTGTCTAGCCAGGCCCATGAACAAAGCCAAGGTTTTAGTCAAATACAAGGCTTACATTCCAGCTGTGCAATCATCTCCCTCTGTGACCTCAGACAAATGATTGTACTTCCACATTCCTATTTCTTCATCTTTAAAAAATGTCAAAGTATGGTGGAGGGGAGAAGAATCTCAGTGTTCCTACTCAAACTATAGATCAAACTGTTATAATTGAACCCACAACATAACCTAGTCCCACAAACCTAGAGTAGATGCCATGATGTTATAGCATTTGTCACTTAAAATCTGCTTATATCCCAGCTGTACAGACACGAAGGTGATGTACTATTTAAACAGTAAAATAAATCCTATTAGAGTGTACTACTAGTGTTGTTCTTTCCCTGCATTCTTTTAACTCCCTTAAAACAAAAGTGTTCTTCTGGGAAACATGAAAAAGACTGAATATACAGGATGTGAAACTCTTTTTGAAGAGTAAGTTTAGTTTTAATCAAAATCCCATTCTTTTGGGGTTAATATTATCCTTCATCTGAGAATGGAAAGAAAAACTTACTTGGATTATGCTCTTAGATGAATAAGAGAAAATTGTTTCTAGCTCTGGTTCTGTGAATAACCAGGTATGTGACCTTGGAAAATTAGGCTGATATATAGAAGAAAGGGCTTCCCTCATAGCTCAGTCGGTAAAGAATCCACCTGCAATGCAGGAGACCCCGGTTTGATTCCTGGGTCAGGAAGATTCGATGGAGAAGGGATAGGCTACCCACTCCAGTATTCTTGGGCTTCCCTGGTGGCTCAGCTGGTAAGGAATGCACCTGCAATGTGGGAGACCTGGGTTCGATTCCTGGATTGGGAAGATCCCCTGGAGAAGGGAAAGGCTACCCCCTCCAGTATTCTGGCCTGGAGAATTCCTTGGACTGTACAGTTCACAGGGTCGCAAAGAGTCAGACGGGACTGAGTGACTTTTTCACTTTATAGGAGAAAATATTATATAACCATTACATACATTTGGGAGGCTTTATAATAACATTGGAAATAATTATAATAAGTTTAAAAGCCTTTAAAAGAATTTTTTGTGCTTTTAATAACTTACAAAAGTAGTCAAATAATATTAAGTGAAGAGGCAAGAAAAGGTATATTAATTATATGTTCAGTATGATCTCAGTTGGCAAGACTAAAAAGAAATCCAACAAAATGTCAGCAGGGGTTGTCTTATTTACTGTGGTAGAATTGTAAGTGATGCTTTTCTCTTCTCTCAACTTTTCTACAGAATTTTCTCTAATACCATATATTATCTTATAACTAGAAACTAACTATAAAAGAAAAAAGAAAATAAATTACCCCAATGCAAAGAGACTGCTTTAGCTTTCATCCGTTAATCCTGCAGGCAGTAGTGACAGTTATCCCTAAGAATGCTCAGTAAACTTACACATGACGAACATTCTCAGAGTCAAAAGATTAGTGATACCCCACACCTTGCAAACATAGATTTCCTGGTATTGCTGAATTTCTCTGCTCATTACTCGAGTCAAGTGATGTATAATCAGGGTTGGCAGTGAGGGAATAATTGCTTTTGCCATCGACCAGGAAGCCATCGACCCCACTGGAAGAGGGGTTGGATGGTGGGCAGCTGTGATGCACTGGGAAACACCTTATTAATGGAGCCACAGAATAACTTTCAAATGAGCGTAAGTCATGCCTAGCAAATGTGTCAGCAAACCTCTGTGGCTTTATTGCTCAACCCTCTTCCTAGAAGAAACCACCTCCCTCTCCCACAGAGGAGTCATGGCCAGTTCTGGAGCCTGCACAACTGCACACATGCTCCAGAAGGCCTCTCCAGTGTCTTTCTGAAATGTACAACCAAAGCTCTTTCCTGGCGCAGCTGTCACATCCCCATTCACTCTATGTTTATCCAGCACCAAGTATGTGCTGGGCTTCACTGGTTCAGACAGTAAAGAAAACCCTGCAGTGCAGGAGACACAGGTTCAACCTCTGGGTCGGGAAGATCCCCTGGAGAATGAAATGGCAACTCACTCCAACGTTCTTGCCTGGAGAATCCCATGGACAGAGGAGCCTGGCCGGCTGCAAAGAGCCTGACACAATTGAGCGACTAACACTTTCGTTTTCAAGTATGCGCTAAACCCAGGAGACAAAAATATCTCCTCGTTTAAACATGAAAGTTTAAAACAAGCCAAATTTGACTCACTCTGGCATAGCAGTATCTTGAAGTTATAACTTGGAGTTTGCCTCAAGGCATTATAGCAAGAGGTTGCATTTTATTTTATTTTGGTTATTTATTTTTGTTCTTTCTTACATTTTCAGTATGTAATCTTCTCATCAAAAGTTGCATTTCAGAGTCAGGAAGAGCTGGGCTTCAATCCTGAAAGAAAAAAAAATATTAATAGCTTTCCCTGATTAATTTACATAAGTTTTCTGAGCTTTGATTACTTATCTACAATGGACCTAATAAGACTGATGGCATTTAAAATCCCTGCAGCAGATCATTGCAATTCTTAATACATGTTACTTGCCTATGCTGTTAGCAACATATATCTATTAACAGTTAAACATAATAGTAAAGGCATATTCCAACAAAAATCATTGCTACTTCAAAAACACATGGAAAGAATAATCAATTTATCTGGTCAGAACAGTGTGCCCCTGAGAAACATGGCTAGAGAACAGACCATTAGTCCCTCAATTACTTGTAATAAACAGAAGTCATTCTAGGCTTTAAAATTTTGTTTTTATCTATATCTGATGGAAGCATTAATTCCAGCATAGAAGCCCCCAAGTAAGTTGCTGACTGTAAAGTAAGGTATCTTACTAGAGCCACCTCTCTCTGAGAAGTCCAAACTACTAGGAAACAAACAAACCAATAAAAATCTCATATACTGTTGAATTTTGGCTCAATCCTAAATCATCCAGAAATGGGCAACCAGCTCAACTAGCTTAAAGCACATTCGTCAAGGAAACGAGAATAGTTGCTTTGTATCCTCATTCACTGTTTTCTAGACAGTAGAGAATGACCCAAGTATTTATGAGTGAAAAATAGAACAGCTACTTTCTGAAATATAAGAGAGAAGACCAGGTCAAATGTTCATTTTGCTGAAGGTGAGGATACATAGAGGGATAGTGTAGGAATGAGGCTTGGAGGAGGCTATAGACCATAATTGGAAGTACTTGTATTTGCCATCATCATTTCATTTAAAACTTGTAACATATACAGGATCTAAGCATGTGAGAGATAAGGAAACCAAAGTAGGTAATGTCACCATGCAAGAAAGGGGATAGCAGGGTAGATACACAATTTCCTGATTCCTAGGCCAGAGTTGGTTCCCACCATCTCATGCAACCTAGTAGATGTCTTACCAATGGACTAAATTCAATGCTTGGCAGACTGGAATAAATGTGCGTACATTTGTTATATTGTTTTGTTATGTTTTGTTCACATGTCCTGTAGCATATGAAATGACAAATTTGTTTTGGTTGCATCTTTGGGGTTAGTATAAGCAATACACGTAAACAAAGTATTCTGAAGAAATATACAGAGAAATCACATGTGGATAAAATAATTGAAGAATCACTTCGGTGATGAAATAAATCACAAGGGTTTTCCTTTCTAGAGAAATGAGCAAATAGAGGAGAAGCATGATTTACCATGCCTGTCTTCTGTTGGATGCATCCCCTCAACTGCAAATGAATTATTTTACTTTCTACATATTTTCCTCCTTGAAACTCTTTGGTAGTTAGATTAGCTGAAATGTGTGAAGCCCACTGTTTGCTGAGAGTAAAGGAGAACTCTCAACTCCAGTCACAGTTCTTCATCTGCTCTTTTTGAACTGTGACAGTATCTGGAGCAAGGAGATATCTGCCAAGGCTTTAAAAATGCCATCTTGCTGCTCCTGCACACATCAGTTAAGTAGAGGCAGGCCCTGACTCAGTCTGACCTCTTCAGCCTTCTTTTCCTCATAGACAGAACTACTTTATCCCCTTCTAAGTTCTCCTTATCCCCAATCTAAGAGACCAATCCTGACAACTGGCAGCAAAGACATAAGTAATGCCAGCTCTCTCTATTCTAACATTTGTCATCTTGTGATACTTGCTCCTAGTTAGGTCATGAGCTTGCATCTAATTGTGAGAAATCAGAGGACAGCAGCTGTGTCTTGCTTTCCTTTGTACATTCAGAACCTAGCATACCAATGGCATACAGTAGTCACTCAATACCTGTTTGCTTTCTAACTGACTGATTCATTAAACTGAGCTTCTGTCTTGGTGCTGAAACCCAGTCACCACCAGTCTGGGGACTCAGTCCCTATTCTGAGTTGGTATCCAACCCCTGTTGGGTACTCCCTAATATTGTAGCTCTTCTTGGACACAGGGCCCTCCGTTTCTCACTCCTGAAATTCACATACAGACCTTAATCCCTGCTCTTGAGCATCCTACTGCAAACTTTTGATTCTTGGATCACCAAATGCCGTCCTTCTCTGCCTCCGCCCTCACTCTGACTTCATGACTTTCCAGAACACTGCAGCAGCCTGCATAGACTCTCCTGAGGGCTGTTTTTGCCTGGACTATCACTTCGATGAGTGTAATGTGTATACCCAGATGTCTTTTGCTTATCAATCATACACAGTAATTGATAAGCAAAATCACCTGTTTTTATAAAAATATAATGGTTTACATGCTACTACAGCCTATTCTACTTACATATAAAATCTGTGACTATCTAAATTATATCAGCATTCCACGAAATAATCTGTCAAATGCAAAAAAGAGATAGGCAAAATAAATGTTATTTATCCAAACAATTAAGTCACCTCACAACTCATTAAAGTTGTGTGTGTGTGTGTGTGTGTGTGTGTGTGTAGTTTTTGCTTAAGTCAGTTGAACTGTCTCTACCCTTTATGTTTCTTTCCAGTTTAAATAACTGTCAACACATTTCCTCATATTGAAAGTTTCAGTCTTAAACTCTTGCTTCATCTTACTTTTCATAAAATCAAACAATCTAATTTGTTGTTTAGATGCTAAGTCATGTCCAATTCTTTTGCAACCCTATGCACTGTAGCCCGCCAGGCTCATCTGTCATGGGATTTCCCAGGCAAGAATACTGAAGTGGGTTGCCATTTCCTTCTCCAGGGGATGTTTCTGACCCAGAGATTGAACCCACATCCACTGCATTGGCAGAAGTTCTTTACCACTAAGCCATCAGAGAAGCCCCAATCAAATGAACTAAAACAAGTCAGAGTTTGGGGAATTCCTTTTAAAAATTCACCAATGGCTCCATTTGTCATGGAATCTGTAGACCCAAGTGTCTTGGCCTTGATACTGAAAACTTACCTCTAAGAAAACATCCCAACCAAAAAACCAACCTCTGCCAGCTCACTGCCTACAACCACTAAGATGAATAATTAGAAAAGTCCCCTGGAGCTTGGGAAAAATCAGAGAAATTTGTAACCTTCACAAAATAATGGATAACATTGTCATCAGTTTTTCAAAATTCTTTCTGAATCATTGAGGAATGAATTGTTTTAATAGCATTTTCCCTTGCTAAGAGGAAAATGACTCATGGCTTCAAAGACCAGCTGATGCCAAGGCCGAGGCAGAACTGTGCTTTCAGTTTATCTACCTCACTGCTCTTAAACCAGTTGTTTGGAAAATCCGCCTAATCTTCCTCAAAGGTCCCCATTAGCACAAGGATCACAAGGTCATGTTTGTCCATATCATGCCACAGCCTACAGCCAGTAATGGACGAGCAGAAAAGTGCTCAGAGGAAAGGCTCACTTCATAACGTTTTGTGTGAAGAGTGAGATGAAACACTCAAGGGAAAATATTTCCTTCTAACAGTGCTTCACCACATGAGAAAATAAAGGAGATTAAATTTAATATTTAAGGATAACAGAATATTAAAGCAGTTTTCTTTCTATCTTTAACTTCCAGATCTAATTGAGTCACAAAGCATTAAAATTGGGTCATTTTAGTTAGGTCGGATCTCCCATTACCTTTCTTTAAAAGTCCAGGGGAAGTAAACTATGTATTGAGTTCTCATGCAATTGTAGTAAAATATGATAATTACATTTAAATTTATCTCCATGGTTGGTGAATGCAGAAAGTCAGGAGGAGAAAGATGGATGTAGTGCATTTGATTGCTTTTATTTGCCTTGTTGCTTCCACGTGTAATAGACCATAGTCGTAGACTGCAAACTGTTCTTCACTGGGCTGGGTTGAGAGGATATTCTGAAGCACTTAACGGTGGCTACCCATGATGTGCAAAGCACAGGAATGGAACAACCACAATTGAAGATTCTTTGTACAGATTTTCCAATGGTATTATATCATATATTATATGATATATTATATCATATGGATATCATATATTATATTATATGATATCATATGGATATATGGATATCATATATTATATGATATTATATTATATCATATATCAACCAAGTCCATATTGGCTCCACTTCATAAAAGAGGAAATAAAGATGACATGCAGAGGTAAAGTAGTTTACCACACAGCTGGTAATTAGCATAGCTGGAATTCAAACCCAGATTGTTTGAAGGCAGAAGCCTACACTTTCAATCACAACACCATATTGCCTCTTGGTCTCACTTTTTTTTTTAACCAACAAGCTGTATGACAATATCCATCTGTCTTGAATTTTTTTCATAAAATGCACAGTAATACATTATGTTCTGTTTGTTTATGAATTTGGGCAAGGTAGAGCACTAATCTGAAAAGGCAGGGTAGTGTAACGGTTAGAATTGATCGAAAGTCAGACTGAAGGGTTTCAGTTCCCACATCTGGTCTGCCCCTTGCCATCTGTGTGACTTTAGGTGAGTTACTTGACCTCTTCTTCATCCATGGTAAAATGAGGATATTAATAATCCCTTCACCATGGGTTTGGTATGAGAATTGAGTTGTTATTGGTACAGTGATCGAGACAGTGGCTGGCACATAATAAGCACCAAAATGTTTTAGCTAAATAGATTTTAAAAATCTGAATAGGTTAAGGCAAAAAGTGTTTAAACATTAGTGTGGATTGGCCACATGTTAAGCAACAGCTTAGCAATCACTACTAACACTTTATAGCCCATGTCTGCCCTCTGCTAATTTTTTAACCAGAAATTTGATCTAAAATGCCAACTTCACGTTAAAAAAAAAAAAAAACTTCTGTAACGGAATTCAGATATGGTTCAGTTGGCGCTCAAATACCAGCACTCAGCCCTTTTCCTCCTCTCACCAGCACTTTCTTCTCTGTTGGCCTCTATTCTCGGGCTGGTTCTGTCTGTGTGGCAGTTTTGAGTACCCACAGATCTCCCTTCTCATCCTGCAGCTGAAAATCCCAGTGAAAAAAAGGTTCTTATCACCGATATGGTCAACCAAGTCCAGAACTGACTCTCACTGGCCCGAACTGGGTCCCATGGTGATCCTGGACCCATCACTGCGCGTTGTGGCTGAGGGCCTGGATGTGTTGATTGGTCTCACACACGCCGTGTGAAGGGCTTCCCAGGGCCAAAGAATCTGCCTCCCAGTGCATGAGATGCAAGAGTTGGGGGTTCTATCCCTGGGTTAGGAAGATCCCCTCGAGGAAGACGTGGCAAATGGCAACCCTTCTAGTATTCTTGCCTCGGAAATCCCACGGACAGAGGAGCAGTCCATGCGGTTGGAAAGAGCCAGACATGACTGATCACACACACATACACATACCGCATGAATGGAAGGTGGGAGAAAGCTTACATCATAAGGAAAATGAAGGTGTGGTTATGAGAAGATGTGATAACCAACCACAGAGAGGCAAGATAATAAATCGCTACCATAATAGGCAATAATACTTTTGTGCTACAAAGGTTGCATTGGGAAATAAAAACTTTGTTTACCTATTTTTTGGTCTGTGCCACGTCCAGCCTGTGCGGGTCTGAGTTCCCCAACTAGGGATCGATCCCATGCCCTGGCAGTGAAAGCACTCAGTCCTAACCACTGGACCTCCAGGGGATTCCCACTGTGTATGTGTTTTGAAATAGTGACAGACTCTTTACGCTGAAGTTAAGAAACTTAAATGATTTTGTCCCTATGGCATTCTCCGACTGTTGAAAAGAAAGATGCCTTTCATAAGCAGAAACCATTTAATACTTGTTTTCACTCTTTGTTAACTATTTACAAATTTATTTTTAAACTCCATTAACCTTGTTCCTTTCAGTTCTCTTATAAAGACAAATGAATAATAAACTCAAGGAAAGCATGAAAAGTCCAACAGACCTATTGAAAGAGCAAAAGGTTTTTGGTTTTGTTTTTTAATTTAATTTACCACAATGACTCCTAGAAACATATCTCTAGAGGTTATATTCCTTTCCAACCTTCCTGCCTCAGACTGAGATCATGGCTCATTCTGTCCTGTACTTTTTCTTTAAATTAATGCTCTCTTTCTACTCAAATGAACACATTAAATGCATCCAGAATAACTGGCATTAGAATGAATAGACAAAGAGATTTTAATGTCAAAATTCGTGTAAGAGAAATGTTGCTGTTTTGTTACCCTCTTAAAATCATAAGGAACAGTGATCAAAAGCGGATTTCCATTTCTTTCCAAGAAATCTTAGTGTAGTTTAGCAGAAGCACAAGATATAAGTGGTATTTGGAAACCCCCTGTATTCTATAATGTGGTTAATGTTGTCATACTGTCTTATCTAGGAATTTTTCTGTGCCCCTCTAAAGTGTCAGTCGTCACATTTTTAAATGTTTATCTTGTATAGTTGTTTGCTTCATCCTTTTCCTAAGTCACTGGAATGATATTTCTAAAGAGTTACTTTAGATAAGATTTGGCATTGACCTTACTTGAAAAAATGTAGGCCATTTTACAAGCCACAGTGAATTCCTCACAGCACGAAACCGCCATGACATATGAGCTTTGTGTGATGATAATGTTGGAGCCCATGAAATGTACTAAATATTAATCTGCTCACACTGTCCTGGCTCTCTACCGAGCCTGCATTCCCGCATGCACACATCTTATTCTCAAGTGAGGTGTAAGAATTGTTGAGCTCAGAGGTGTCAGTCCCCCAGCTCTGACATGTTGTGTGTGTTATCTCCCCTACCAGGCATCTTTCCACAGGCAGCGCAGAACAAATAATGTTGATATGTTTCTATGAATAGAGAAAAAGCTCACATCCAAATTCCCCAAACCTCATGCAATTCTGTGGGTGATTTACCAAGCCCAATTTTCAGTTCCAGATCTTGGGTGCGGTGGGGGAGAGGAGCCCATTAGCCCTCCTTTTAAAAAGCCCATAACAGTTTAACAGCTTGCTCAGCCTTAATATCTGTCCTTCCATGCCTTCTACGTATCTTGTAACCCTCAGAAAACATCTCATCTAGTAAATCCTAACTTTCTGGGGAGATGAAAAGACCAGAGTAGGAAAGATGTTCATGCGATTCTTCAGCCTGTAGTTTAGAGAAAGTAAATGTTAGAATGAAATGCTGTCTCGCTTCTCTGTATTCTTATTCAGATATGGAAGTCCTCAGGTCACCAGTAAGCTCTTCAGCAGGAGCATAGAAATAAGGGTGACTTTGAAATTCTATCACCATGGTCTCAAAATAAGCATTCTTATATGAATGGAAGGCTAAGATGCATCAAAATCATTCTAATAAAGGATCAGTGTAGGTTGGCCCTTTTGCACCACACAAGTAATACCTTTAGGACTGCTATGTGATAAACAAACATCATTGTGCCAGTGAGATGTCAGGGACAAACTTGAAGCAAAGGCTACTTAGGAAAAAAATATTGACAAGGATAAAGGCTGTGGGAAGTGAAGAAGAAAGAGAAGGGAAGGGAGATAAAAAGAAGAGAACGAAAGGTAAGCAAAAGAAGTGAAAAGGAAAGGAAAAGGGACAGGGGAAAAAGGAGGAGATGAAAGACTGTAGATGTAGCCTGCAGAGAGTGTCCTTGGCAGATTAAACAAGCAACTGTTCACAGAGGGAGGGAATGCCTGTCCCTTATAGGCAGGAAATGTGACATAGTTCTTGGACCTCTGTGTAGATGCGGGAGCCAGAGATTTATTTCTCTAGGCCAAATCTAAGTATTGTACATTTTTTCCACTGTCACATTACAATTCACAACAATAACAACAACAAAATGAAGTCATACCTACTTATCTTCCTTCATGAATAGAAAGGAATAACTTCCTGAATAGTTCAGTTCAAAAAACATTAGGTGGGGTGTCATGGAGGGTGGGCGTAGGAGCAGGGACTGCAGTGGCCTGGCAAGGAGTAAAAGCCCAAATGGTGCTGCTGCTGCTAAGTCGCTTCAGTCGTGTCCAACTCTGTGCAACCCCATAGACGGCAGCCCATCAGGCTCCTCTGTCCCTGGGATTCTCCAGGCAAGAACACTGGAGTGGGTTGCCATTGCCTTCTCCCCAAATGCTTGATGAGGAGGGTATTTATACACAGTGTCACTGTTGCTAGGCATTGGGCCAAGAGACTGATTACATATATGCTGCTGCTGCTAAGTCACTTCAGTCGTGTCTGACTCTGTGCAAACCCATAGACGGCAGCCTACCAGGCTCCCCGGTCCCTGGGGTTCTCCAGACAAGAACCCTGGAGTGGGTTGCCATTTCCTTCTCCAATGCATGAAAGTGAAAAGTGAAAGTGAAGTCGCTCAGTCGTGTCAAACTCAGCGACCCCATGGACTGCAGCCTACCAGGCTCCTCCGTCCATGGGATTTTCCAGGCAAGAGTACTGGAGTGGGTTGCCATTGCATATATGGGTGTTGATCAAATAAGTAGATATATTGGAACTATAAGAATGGTGGGGATCAGTATCTTCACTGCCTAGGACAAGCTAGGATGAATCCTGTGATGTTGGATTGAACTTGGAAGGATTAGTACAAACACATAGATTCCAGTAGATAGATGGTAGATAGGCAGGTAGATAGGTAAGTAGATAAATAGATAGATATGGATGTTGTGGTAGTCTGCTTCTAAAACAGCCTCCAGTATTTTTGAATCCAGTTACTCATACCTTTGTGAAGTTCTTTCCTATACTGAATAAGGTTCACTTGTATAAACAATGCTAAAGAAATGAAAGAGTGAGACTTTTGAGGCTAGATCCTAAAAGACATCTGGGCTTCCCCGTCTGGGGAAAGCCAGCCACCACACTAAGGTGATACTCAATGACATGAGGGAAAAAGACCTCCTGCCAACAACTGGTCCCAGTTTGCCAAACATGTGAGTAAGCCACCTTGACAGTATGTTTTCCAGCCCTCGTCAGGCCTTAAGAAGACTACGGTCCTGGCCAGCATCTTGACTTCAACGTCATGAGAGGGATGGAGCCAGGATCACCCAGCTAAAAAACCCCTTCTGAATTCTGGACTAGACTGTGAAGTAATAAATATCCATAGTTTTAAGCTACTATGTTAGTTATATAGCAACATACACAACACACATATAGAGAGCACCTGCTTACATATACAGCCTAATCCTTTCCATTGATAGTATCTGGGTGCAATGACACTTTGAAACTAGTGAGCATACCAGATGCCCAGATGCCAGTTTCTAAACACAGTTCTCCACCAAAAGAAGCCAGCGTTCCTTGGAGAAATGGCTGACTTCAGGGCTAAAGCAAGGAAAAATTAAAGATGAGTCCGAATATTTTATTAGTAAGGAAATGGTCAAATAATTATAGAAGTCATCCTAAAAGGGCTCCCACTGGCCTCTCTAAGGAACTTATAAGTTTATACTGATACAAATAAATAAGTGAAAAAATAAATTGGAAGAACAAATTCCTTACCATAAAATGCCAACTAATAAATGCAGGAGAAATGGTCTAATTAGAAAATAACCAATTGGCAACCATCATAGTAATAATGAATTCAGCCATGAAACAACAGTAGATACTAAAATTAGTGAGTACAAGTTTGATGAAGAATGAAATGTTTACATGGTCTCAACTATCCACAAAATGCTTATTCGTTTCAATGAAGAAAAGAATGGCTTTGCAAAGGAGAAATTTGGCAGACACCACCTAAACAAATTATTAAAATTAATGTCAGTATTAAGGGGATAAATTGAAAACAGGTACCATGTAATTGGATGCAATAAGAAGAACACAAAATCATTATGATTGTATTCCAGCCCTAGAGGAAGCACAACTTGAATCTAATCCTTGGGAGACATTAGATAAACTTAAACTTAGAGACAATTTATAAATTAACTCAAAAACTGTCAAACCCATGAAACTAAAAAAAAAACAAAAAAAAAGACTGAGGAATTGCTCCTGATTTTAAGGGAACTACAGAGATGAAATACCTCTGTATAACATGTGACCCTGGGTTAAATTCTTTTTACTGTAGGAGACATTTTGGGACAAATAGTAAAACTTGAATAATATCTGTGATATAGGTGGTAACAATATATCAACATTAATTTCCTGTCTTCAGGAACCCTCTTACACTGTTGGTGGGAATGCAAACTAGTACAGCCACTATGGAAAACAGTGTGGAGATTTCTTAAAAAACTGGAAATAGAACTGCCATATGACCCAGCAATACCACTTCTGGGCATACACACTGAGGAATCCAGATCTGAAAGAGACACGTGCACCCCAATGTTCATCGCAGCACTGTTTATAATAGCCAGGACATGGAAGCAACCTAGATGCCCATCAGCAGATGAATGGATAAGGAAGCTGTGGTACATATACACCATGGAATATTACTCAGCCATTAAAAAGAATTCATTTGAATCAGTTCTAATGAGATGGATGAAACTGGAGCCCATTATACAGAGTGAAGTAAGCCAGAAAGATAAAGAACATTACAGTATACTAACACATATATACGGAATTTAGATAGATGGTGGCGATAACCCTATATGCAAAACAGAAAAAGAGACACAGAAATACAGAACAGACTTTTGAACTCTGGGGGAGAACGTGAGGGTGGGATGTTTTGAAAGAACAGCATGTATATTATCTATGGTGAAACGGACCACCAGCCCAGGTGGGATACATGAGTCAGGTGCTCGGGCCTGGTGCACTGGGAGGACCCTGAGGAGTCGGGTGGGGAGGGAGGTGGGAGGGGGGATCGGGATGGGGAATACATGTAACTATATGGCTGATTCATGTCAATGTATGACAAAACCCACTGAAATGTTGTAAAGTGATTGGCCTCCAACTAATAAAATAATATTAAAAAAAAAAAAAAAAAAAAAATTTCCTGTCTTCAGTGGTGTTACTGTAGTTAGGCAGAAAAATATATTTATTTGTCAAAAATACACATTAAAGTATTTGAAGATTATAAGTCATCTTGTCAACCATTTGCTCAAATTGTCCAGAATGAAAAAACTCTTCAAATTATTCTTGCTCCTTTTTGTAGGTTTTCAATTATTTTGAAAGAAAGGGGGAAAAAAGAAATACACCGCAGATCTGAAAATTATCTCTCTCATTTGGCAGAGAATATAAAGGCAGTTCAGAGACATAGAATACTAAATAGAAATACACATAAAGGGCATACATCACACACAGGTAAAGTGCCAACAATAACAGCAGCATGAAAGAGAAAGTAGGAATATGAGGAGTAGGTTCAAACAGAGATGTCCAGTGAATTACTTAGTGTCCCAAGAGGAAACAGATGGTGGGTCAAAATAGAGTAACTCAATGAAGGTTTATTTACAAAGAGACACTTCCAATGAGGTGGACTAGGGTCACCATACATCCAAGACTTAGTAATAATAGCCTGATGCCTAAGCTATTAAGAGGGGAGGGAGTAGTACAGAAACCCAGGAAAAGAGTCATGCCTGCTGCCTTGCGGGAATCCATGACTGCTGGAGAGACCCAGCTGGCTGGAGGAGACCTTGCCGGAAGGGTACCAGGGCCTCCCTCCCCTTTCTCGGCTCCAATCTACTCCCAGCACTTTCCACTGGCCAGACTCAACCAGAAAGCCCATGGGAAGCCCCTGGTGTGGTCTGTATGAGTCTCCCTGTCTGGGCAGAACGCAAGGTACAGAATAGTTGAGAGTGAGGCCAATGGGGGTCAGTGGAAGAGATCTGGCCTGCCTATCTTGAATATATGAAATTAAGACCAGCAATATTTAGCTCTGTAGAAGTACCAATCAATAAAGGCTATATTTAAAATCTTTGATAAAATTTCAGAGAGACTGAAAATTCTTTGAAATTGCAAGTAAATGATTCAACACTGTACAAAGAAGTATGGTTGAAAGAGAAGAGAATCTGGAAAGCAGCAGGGAAGGAACTATGAGCCATGTTTCCTCTAAGCACACTGCCCAGGAGGTTTACCAGTTCCCTACTGAGAAAATTGAAAGTAAATATCAAAATTGTTTGGAGACACAATTTTGCCTGAATTACCCATTGGTAAACTGCATAGAGTTCTCATACCTTTGTGTAGATGCAGTCCTTTCCATTTAATCTTTTTGTTGCTATATAAAGTTCAGAAGTCAAAACTTCCCCAGGTATGTAAATCTGAATCGAGTAAATCTCATATTTAAATTACAGTCAATAGTTGTTTTTTTTTTTTTTATCAAACCCCAAATTGACAGGTAAAGGTAAAGGACTTTAAAGGACAGGTAAAGGACTGTTCTCAAAAATGAAGTCTTAACAAGGTTTCTTCCTGACTGATTGTGCCAAACACTCTTTAAAAAAAAAAATTTTTTTAATTTGGAAGACAATTGCTTTACAATGCTGTGTTAGTTTCTGCCTTACAATAATGTGAATCAGCCGTATGTATACATACATCCCCTCCTTCTTGAGCCTCCCTCCTAACCTCCACCCATCCCACCCTTCTAGGTCATCATACAGACCTTCTTTATGGTGCAGACAGGTGCAGAGAACGAGAACAGTTTGCAATCAGGTAAGTCTGTCTCATAGGATTCCTCATATTTAAAAAGCTTTTAATGCAAATAAGTCAAAGAGGAAAAAAAGTATTTTCTGATAATAGTAACTTTGGCCTTTGTGGTCATCTTAAAAGAGACTTTACAATCATTATGTATCTTTTAATAATATTTTTATTTTCATAGCAACACTGTAGAATACTCAGTCTATATTAGCCCCAATTTATATGAAGAAATTAACTAAAATGTCCATAGCTAGTAAGTAGCAGAGACAGGATTCAAATTCAAATTTTCTGAATCCAAATCTAGTAACTTTCTCATTACATGAAGTGAAGTGAAAGTGTTAGTTGCTCAATCCTGTCTGACTCTTTGGGACCCCATGGACTGTAGACTGCCAGGCTCCTCTGTCCATGGGATTTCCCAGGCAAGAATACTGGAGTAGGTTGCTATGCCCTGCTCCAGGGGGTATTCCCAAGCCAGGGACTGAACCCGAGTCTCCTGCATTGCAGGCAGATCTTTTACCATCTGAGCCACCAGGGAAGCCCTTCCCATTATATAATTCTACCTAAAATTAAACCCAGAAGTACAATCAAGCCACTTCACCTATTTTCTATGATCACTTTAAGATTCACTGTTCTGTCATCATAATGAAGAAAGAATTTTCCTCCAGTTAAATTGAACCCAGGAGGCAGGGAGAGAGAGAATGAGAAAGAAAGGGAAGGAATAAAAAAGTTTGTATTTGAAGGACTTTCTGCTAAAATTCACTTGCTGAAAGAAAGTGTTACTTTGAAAGCAAGGCTAAGAGCCACTGATGGTCTTTCTTCATATTCTTGACTATAATTCCATCCCATGAATGGCTACTGCCTGTAATACTACCCAGGTAACCATCAGAAAATTCAGTTCTACTGCTTGGGAACATCATTGCTAATAAAAGATAGAGATTTACTGGGGAAAACAGTAGTAACACCAGCCAAAAAGTCAGGCATTTTTTGAATCCCTGGCATTAAAGAAACAAAGATGAGAAAGTATGATATCAATGAGAATGGAATGAAATATATTTCAGCAATAAACAGCCACCCACTTCCTACTCAAAACTAGGATTAATTTTATGCTCTCACTGCATGTCTATTGCAATTTGTCTGGGTCTCCGCTTCAAGTCATCCTCTCTGGGACCCACACTAGGGAAGCAAACTCTATCTGGAACACTGCTGGTCCTCGCAGCAGATGAAAACAGAGTACACAGCAAATTGTATACTGCTCTTAAAGAGTCCATCTGAAAGAAATACATAACCTTCTCTTCACATTTCATTCCCCAAAGCAATGAATGACCAAAGTTCATGACCACTCTAACTCCAGGGAAATAGGGAAGTACAAATCTGCTGGGAAAAAGAACCAGAAATATTTGTTGAACAAAACTAATGACTACCAGACACTTTCCTGCCAAGACCTTGCTATCTAACTTCCATAGCAGCTCCCAGGGACAGGGACAGTTAGGGCTCACCAATTATTCCATGTGATTCCTGATGTTCCTCAGCCTCCTTTGCAATTACTTTAGAGCAGGGCAATGAGTTAAGGCAAACAGGCCATTGAGTAGAAGTGATATTTATGACTTCTGGGCCTGTGGAGCTAAGACTGATGTGCCACTCCATGCTACTTTTCCTGTGCTAGAGAAATCTCAAAAGCCAAGTGTTACTGGTAGTGTGTGTGCGTGTTAGGGAACTTTCCTGGTGGCTCAGTGGTAAAGAATCTGCCTACAATGCGGGAGACCTGGGTTCAATCCCTGGGTCATGTAGTTACAAATTATTAGAACCTCCATTAGCCTGGTTTCCTGGATGACAGTGTAGAGGAAAATTTCCCTCATCCCCTGCCTATAATTCTTGGACTTAGACAAATAAGATGAACCCTTGGTTGTAAAAGCACTCAGATTTCAACATATTTATTGTGGTAGCTAGCATTAATCATCCCAATAAAGAAACTAACCCCTGAATGCAGGGTGTTGGTGTAACAAAACCTAACATATGTGAATTTGCTTAGTGGGTGATGAACGGCAAGGAAACTGATATCAGAGGCTGAAAAAATAATGATATGTGTTTTGCAGTGATAAAATATTTGGTATAACTGTCATGTACAGTAACTTGGAAGTCAACGCACATTAATATTCAGCCAGAAGTTTCTGAGTGAAACAAGGGAAAATAGATCTTTAGTGCTATGTATTGGTGATGTTTGTTGCATTTAGCAAGGCACTGCCAAGGAGAAATGAATTTCAGGAAAAAAACAAAAATTAAAAAACTAACCATAAGAAAGCAGGCTGGAAGGAAATTGTAGAAAAAGACCAGCAATTCAAGTCCTTTCAGGTTGGAATGTCATCTTATACATCTCAAAAGTAAGAAACAGGATTTATAAAAGCTTTGAGTGACAAATGCACAATTAAAATTCCTAGTTGGTCAAAGTGCTCCTAGGCAAAGTCAGATTAAAGGTGTGTTCTTCCCATTTAAACTTAATAGCCCTAAAGTAGTCTAGATATGACCTGGTTTGGGGTTGAAGAAGCACAGAAATAAAGCAAATCTGAGAACTAGGTTTCAGAAGAGGAAGGTTACTGGTACATGAAATAGATCAGAAACCTTCTTCTCTTAGGGGAATAAGTTGCCAGAGAAATAAGAACTTTGACCAAAAAAGCATTTGACTTAAAACCTCGAAGCTTCCTGGATGAGAATGGATTGAGAAAGCTATTCGGCCCCCAAGGAGGAAATACCCACCCAATGCTCCCTTCAGATCCGCCAAAGAATAAAGAGAAAAGGACACGTCCTGTGAAGACCTACAGACAAAGAGATTCCTCCTGAGAACAGAATCACAGCCCAATGAATTAAGGAAGCTCGCTCAGCCTGGACGTTCACGGTGTCTGCTCAGCGGGATTTCAGTACTTCCACAGCCCAGCACCCGCTGTCTGCCTCCATCCCCCATTCTCTGAATCAGGGTCCCTTTTCTCCCATTGTTATCTGTTAGAGAGTAGGAAGCGAGGGAGAAAACCGGGCTTTGAAGTTCCCCTAAGTCTCCAAACAAGAGGAGCCACATCTGGACCTGACGGAGACGTCACTGTAATAAAATTCACTCTATCACGGCTGTGGTGATACAGAGAAAGAGCAAAATTCTCCTTCACATTTTAACTGTTTTGAGCACTTACGCTACTGGAATTTAAAGCATTTATGTTTTGACTTTTAATAATTTTGTTGGGTCAAACTTAGATGTGGTAGAGAACCAAGGAGGAATATCCCTAGTTTCTCTGAACAAGAGTTAGAGAAATTTTATATAGCAATAAGAGCTGATATTTTGCATCCCAGACTGCTGCTAGTAATAAAACAGGCAAATAGCAGGTAATAGGAAACTCTGTGAGTTGAGATTCCTTTGGCTCCATATGCCCACAACCCAGCAAAAATTAACTTAAGCAGAAAGGGAAGTGAGTTGACGCCTCTGGTTTGGAAACATACTGAGATAGGTCATGAGCTTAGACAAAAAGCCACAGAAACCAGTCATTCGGAGACTGGATCGGGGCCTCGTTGCCACCACAGTGTTTGTCTCCGTCCCATTCTCATTTGTCTTGTGCTCTGCTTCACTTTGCACATTTTTCTATCTTCTGCTCCTTGCAAGATCTCTCCATGCCTTGGAGGGAACAGCCACTGGCAGTCTTGGTCCATATCCTTATGGTTTACTAAGTGAAAGGCAGTGATTCCCCCTCAACGGTAAGGTTATGGGGAAGAATTCTGATTGACCTGATTTGACTGATATACGGACCCTTGGAAAGAACTGTCCAGGTAGGTGTGGCGCTGTGATTGGCTCAGCCTGAGTCGTGTGCTCAAATATGCCCGGAAAGGAGGAGGACAGGAATGCCATGATCAATCTGTATACCAGGACCACGTAAAAGAGGAGAAGGATCCCCCCAAAGAAAGGAAAGTCTGTAGCTACAAAAAGGAAAATGGAGAAGATGAGTGGGCAAGAATAAAAGCTACCAGATTGCTCGAAGATAAATACCAAGAGCAAAGACCCCCATGGTACACACCTAGAAAGTATGCCTACCAAGAGAGGCACGGACACCTCCCTCCAGGGCACATGTGACCCTGGTCAGTTCTCGCGGTTACCCTGTGTCCCTGTCAATTTCCTCACTGCTGTTCACTCTCATTCTTCAGTGGAATACACAGATCTCCTGGGACAAGTACGATGATTATAGTGAGGTTCTGCCTTCTCCTCTTTCAGGCTTGGGAGTGACCCAAGATTAAGTTCACATGCTCTCTTCAGCCCTAAAACCCACAATATTTACATAAGCCTCACATACATTATGATTAAATGACTAAATGCTTTCTAATTACCAAATAGTTTCTAATACCTCAACCAGCTTAATGTTTCTACGGTGCCACTTTGTGTCACCCCTTATTTAAAAAAAAAAAAAAATTCTACTCTCTCTAAACCTTACATTATAAACCACAAATCCCAGGCCTTCAAAGCACTCTATAACCTAAGCCCTAAATATCTTTGCAGTCTGATCTTTTACGAGTCTTCTATTCATGTCTTCTTTCCATGCAAAACAGGCTATTCGCTGCTTCTAGTGTACATATAATTCTTTCATCCTTCCTCATTCATTCATTTTTTAACTTTTACTTATTTGTCTTTGGCTGCACTGGCTCTTTTGCTGCATGCAGGCTTTCACTAGCTGGGGAGAGCAGGGGCTACTCTCTAATTGTGGTGAGTGGGCTTTTCATTCACAAGCTGTAGAGCTTAAGCTCAGTAGCTGTGGCACATGGGCTTAGTGGCTCCATGGCAGGTGGAATCTTCCTGAACCAGGGATCGAATCTGTGTTGCCTACATTGGCAGACAAATTTTTATCCACAGCACCCCCAGCAAAGCCCTTCATTCATTTTTGAATCAACATATATTGATTGCCCTCTTGTGTGCCAGGACTTGTGATAAGTACCAGTGGTGCAAGGATGAATGAAACATGAACCCTGTCTTCAACGGGCTCACTCTAACTATAGAAGAAACACACATTATACATTATTATAATTCTCTGTGAACCGTGGCAAAAGTGAGTTATGAGGAAATTGCTAGACCAATCCACTGTATAAAGAATGAAGAAAAGTTTCCCCTTGGGTATATTTAATCTGGGACTTAAAAGATGTGTGCATGCGTGCTAAGTCACTGCAGTCAGGTCCGACTCTGTGTAACCTTATGGACCATAGCCCACCAGGCTCCTTTGTCCATGGGATTCTCCAGGCAATAGGTGTACGTTTATTCAGTGGAGGAATAAGAATGAGAATTCCAGGACAGGATGAAGGCATCCAAGAATCTAGCAATACGAAGATAGGCAGCTTGTTCAGGAGAATACAGCTGAGTATAAGCTTCCTTAATTAATGTTCACTAAAACAACACTAGAGATTAAATAATGCACTGATTTGCCTGTGTTGGCTGTGTTTGCACTGTTTTGGCTGATGCATAGGACATGCTAAATGATTATAAATTAATATTAAATTCTTCTATTCACCCATAGAATTCTATAGCTGCTGGGTGAGTTTGACATTTATTAAGAGTCAGTGGCCCCCTTTCCCAAATCTGTTGTTATTATAATTACACAATTGAATTAAGTATAATGTAAACCAGGGGTTTTCAATCTCACACTATTGACATTTGGGGCCAACTAATTCTTTGTGCTGGGAGACCATCATGTGCTCTCTAGGATATTTAGCAGCATCCCTAACCTCTCACAGAAGATGCCAGGAGCACCCTCCCTTGAACTGTGAAAACCAAAAGTGTCTCCACTCATTGTTAAATGTCCCCTGGAAGGTGCAAAGTCGTGAGTTGTAGAATTTGGTCAGATCATAAAGGACCTTGTATGTGGACTTGTTTTCTAGGTATGCAATGAGAAATACTTCTTGTTTCCTAGTGGGAGAGTACCATGCGGCAATGTGTTTTGAGAGGATAAATTAGAAGAGATGGACTGGAAACAGGAAGACCTACCAAGGAGGCAACTGCCATAAAGCAAGTGAGACATAACAAACATGTTGATGAATACAGTGGCAGGAATGTTTAGAGGCAAGTTGAAGAGAGAATTTTGGAGATAATCAGACGCCATTCGCTCTCACTAGGATTCCTCTCCATCTTCTCTTCCTACCTGTGCTCACAATTAAATCCAACCCAACTTGAAGGTTCAGTTCAAAACTCACATCCCCAGGCCACCAAACAAAACATGTCCTCCTTTGAAACCCGTTGTTCTTTAGTCACTCAATCATGTCCAACTCTTTGCAATCCCATGGACTGCAGCATGGCAGGCTTCCCTTTCCTTCACTGTCTCCTTGCTTGCTCAATCTCATATCCGTTGAGTCAGTGATGCCATCCAACTGTCTCATCCTCTGTCCACACTTTATCCTCCTGCCCTCAATCTTTCCCAGCATCAGGGTCTTTTCTCATGAGTCAGTTCTTCACATCAGGTGACCAAAGTATTGGAGCTTCAGCTTCAGCACCAGTCCTTCTAATGAATATTCAGGGTTGATCTCCTTTAGGATTGACTAGTGTGATCTCATTGCTGTTCAAGGGACTCTCAAGAGTCTTCTTCAACACCACAGTTCGAAATCATCAATTTTCAGTGCTCAGCCTTCTTTATGGTCCAACTCTCACATCCATAAATGACTACTGGAAAAACCATAGATTTGACTATACAGACCTTTGTCAGCAAAGTGATGTCTCTGCTTTTTAATAAATTGTCTAGGTTTGTCATAACTCTTCTTCCAAGGAGCAAGCATCTTTTAATTTCATGGCCACAGTCACCGTCCACAGTGATTTTGGAGCCCAAGAAAATAGTCTGTCACCATTTCCATTGTTTCCCCATCTATTTGCCATGAAGTGATGGAACCAGATGCCATGATCTTAGTTTTTTTAATGCTGTTTTAAGCCAGCTTTTTCTCTCTCCTCTTTCACCTTCATCAAGAGGCTTTTTAATTCCTCTCCACTTTCTGCCATTAGGGTGGTGTCATCTGCATATTTGAGGTTATTGATATTTCTCTCGGCAATTTTCACTCCAGCTTGTGATTCATCCAGCCTGGCATTTCGCATGATGCTAAGGTCACAAGAGTTGGACACGACTGAAACAACTTAGCAGGCACACATGCACTCAGCATATAAGTTAAATAAGCAGGGTGACAGTATACAGCCTTGATGTACTCCTTTCCCAATTTGGAACCAGCCTGTTGTTCCATGTCTGGTTCCAATTGTTGCTTCTTGACCTGCATACAGGTTTCTCAGGAGGCAGGGAAAGTGGTCTGGTATACCATCTCTAAGAATCTTCCACAGTTTGTTGTGATCCAACATTCAAAGACTCTAGCATAGTCAATGAAGCAGAAGTAGATGCTCTTCTGAAATTCACTTGCTTTTTCTATGATCCAATGGATGTTAGCAATTTGATCTCCAGTTCCTCTGCCTTTTCTAAACCTACCTTGTGTATCTGGCAGTTCTTGGTTCATATACTGTTGAAGTCTCACTTGAAGGATATTGAACATTGCTAGCATGTGAGATGAACGCAATTGTGTGGTAGTTTGAGCATTCTTTGGTGATGTTCTTCTTTGGAATTGGAATGAAAACTGACCTTTTCCAATCCTATGACCATTGCTAAGTTTTCCAAATTTGCTGGCATCTTAAGTACAGCACTTTAATAGCATCATCTTTTAGGATTTGAAATAACTCAGCTGGAATTCTATCACCTCCTCCAGTTTTGTTCGTAATGATTCTTCCTAAGACTTCACACTCCAGGATGTCTGGTTCTAGGTGAGTGACCACACCACCATGGTTATCTTGGCCATTAAGACCTTTTTTGTACGGTTCTTCTGTGTACTCATCCACTTCTTCTTAATCTCTTCTGCTTCTGTTAGGTCCATACCATTTCTGTCCTTTATTGTGCCCATCTTTGCATGAAATGTTCCCTTGGTATCTCTAATTTTCTTGAAGCGATCTCTAGTCTTCTCATTCTATTGTTTTCCTCTGTTTCTTTGTACTGCTAACTTAAGAAGGCTTTCACATCTCTCTTCGCTATTTTCCGGAACTCTGCACTCAAGTGGGTTTCCTGCTGAAGCTTAGGTGTTTCTGTCATGTCTGATCCTGTGCGGCCCTCTAGGCTGCAGCCTGCCAGGCTAGTCTGTCTATGAGATTCTCAAGGCAAGAGTACTAGAGTGGGTTGCCATGCCCTCCTCCAGCAGATCCTCCTGACCCAGGGATCGAATTCAGGTCTCCTGCATTACTGGAAGATTCTTTATTACTGAGCCACCAGGAAAGCCCTCAGATGGGTATATCTTTCCCTTTCTCCTTTGCCTTTTGCTTCTCTTCTTTTCTCAGCTATTTGTAAGGCCTCGTCTGACAACCGTTTTGCCTTTTTGCATTTCTCTTTCTTGGGGATGGTTTGGTCATCGCCTCCTGTACAGTGTTACCAACCTCCATCCATAGTTCTTCAGGCACTCTGCTCATCTGATATAATCCTTTGAATCTATTTGTCACTTCCACTGTATAATCATATGGGATTTGATTTAGGTCATACCTGAATGGCCTAGTGGTTTCCCCTACTTTCTTCAATTTAAGTCTGAATTTTGTAAAAAAGGAGCTCATGATATGAGCCACAGTCAGCTCCTGGTCTTGTTTTTGCTGACTGTATAGAGCTTCTCCATCTTTGGCTGCAAAGAATATAATCAGTCTGATTTTGGTGTTAGCCGTCTGGTGATGTCCATGTGTAGAGTCATCTCCTGTGTTCTTGGAAAAGGGTGATTGTTGTCACCAGTCTTGGCAAAACTCTGTTAGCCTTAATTTTAGCCTCTCTTCAGGCACCTTGTGATATTGTTAACTCAATGCCTAGATTATAAACTAGAGTTTAATTTCAGATTATAAAATCCTTAAATACAGGGTCACATTTTCTTCACATTAACTTTCTACTCAGTTCCCAATATCATGTTCTCCATATAACAGATGATGGATACTATTTGTTGAGTGAATTATGAAACTCTAGCCTAAATTACTACAATAGATTTGTAAGTGATCCTTGAATTCTCACTGTAAGCATTGGGAGAGTATGGGCTTAAATTATTCAGCACTGCATTCTTTATACATCTGCTTCCCACACTTCCTATCTACTCACATCCCTGGAGGAAATTCATGTTCATTAATCTTAAAACCTTTCTTATAAACTGCTCCTTAGAGAAACTCCACAAAACAATGCCCATATGATCCCTTCACAAATAAAAAATTAACTAGAGGCTAGATGGCATCAAACTAGTAACAAATGATACGGAACTATGTTAAACCAGACTAGAATGAGTGTTAAGTAAAAACACCCATCTGGATTTTTCTCAAGGTTCATGTTTTCTTCCTGCCATATTAGTCATCAAGATCATTACTCACAGCTATATTCTTTTTCAACCACTCATAGCTATCCTATTAATTTCTGTGAATGAGTAGCAGGAACTATTAACTGGGGACAAAGTTTTTGTTACAAATTAGGAAATCAGGTACTTGAGAAATAAAGCTCTGGTGATAGAGGTTAGGACATATAAATAAAATCAAACTGAACCTCAGACACTCTGTACATAGGAATTGTCTTTCTACATCAATGAAAATGGCCAAATTGTTCAAATCAATGTTTTTTTGAATACATACTATGAGTTTCATACTCTATCAGCAAAGCAAGAAGTACAGAATTAACAAAGTCAAGAAGTTTCATAAACTCCAAACATTTGCATTCCTAGACAGTTAGCAAAGAAAGATGGTCAATGCAGAGTGGGATTTCCAGAATGTTTACATCTATAATTTAAAAGACTTTAGAAAAAAAAATAATCACGGGATAAAATGTCATTCCTTATTGTATAGTTCAGTTCAGTTCAGTTCAGTAGCTCAGTCGTGTCCGACTCTTTGCGACCCCATGAACCGCAGCATGCCAGGCCTCCCTGTTCATCACCAACTCCCGGTTTACTGAAACTCATGTCCATTGAGTCGGTGAAACCATCTAACCACCTCATCGTCTGTCGTCCCCTTTTCCTCCTGCCTTCAATCTTTCCAAACATCAGGGTCTTTTCAAATGAGTCAGCTCTTCGCATCAGGTGGCCAAAGTATTGGAGTTTCAGCTTCAACATTAGTCCTTCTAATAAACAACCCAGGACTGATCTCCTTTAGAATTATTTCAAATTCTCCTTTCCTCTTTTTCTGTGCATTTGTTGGCATTTGTGTTTCAGGCATCAGTGTGTCTCATCTCAGTTATTGTAATAAGATGTATCCACACAAGTTCAAGGATTCACAACTGAACAAGTGTGAGCAACATCAATGTCAATTAATTCATTCCATCTTGCTGGAGATGGAGAATGATTGATTTTCAGACTTCATATATTTTGTTTGTAGAGGTTAGACACATACTGATGGAATAACCAATTCTAATACAGTACAGAGGCTAGGAGATCAAATATCCCCAGCATGCCTCTCACCAGAAGACACCTCCCTTTCATATCCCTTACTCACCACTAATTTTTAGTCTGGTTCATTTTTTCTCATTCCTACAAATCCAAACATCCATAGACATTTCCTATAAGAGTTCATCCTGACTAATTATCATCTGTGATTCAGCCTCTAGGAGACTAATTCAAGTCTAGGTGTATAGCTAAATTGTTCAATAAGTGAGAATTTCTAGTGAGGAAACCTGTAGTGGTGACCCTGCCATTCAATCTATAGCTCTTAACTTCAAAACAGTGAAGCACAAATGTTTTCATGCATCCCATGTAAAATCAGCCTTCAATGTTCACAAGGCTAGAAGCACAGGCTCCACTTTTATAGAAATGATTCACATATTTCTGTCATCTTGGGGATGCCTCTTACTCATCTGACTTTCTTGGCACCATATCCCTAAATTAGCTAATTCATCAACACAGACATATCCAGATCAGGATTTTTATCTTAGAAAATGTCTTACAACAGCTTTGCACCTCACTAAAAAGTTGGTCACTGATGTCAGTGCAAAATTGAAATGTATTACGTTGCTTTGTATACTGATCAGACAATTCATAAATTTACTTCCATATTTTGTTATTAAAGAAATCAAAGAATGCTACTGTAAATTTTCAATATAGGAGACCTTTTATTGAAAAGTGATACACATTTGAAAACACCCAAGGGTAACTAAAAGAGGAAATAAGGAATGATTTGATAGCATTGAAATTGTAGTTGGCTACCTCTTAAGGAACCACAGGAATCACATTTTTAAACAAGGAATGATAAACTAGCCTTTACTGCAAAGCTGTTTAGTATGAGAACAGGGTACACTGGCACATAACATTCTTTTCACAGTTCATTATATGACTTAAACTCTAATAAGAACAAGATGGGATGTACAGCTGTTTTGTGAGCAGAAAATTTATTCTCCAGAGAAAACAGATTATTTAGGATGTGTTGATAATGCTGTGGGCTTTTTCTAATGTAGAGAAAAGTATGATTTTATTTCAGAATACATCTCTTTGATTGCCTCTGTAATATGGTTTTAAAAACATTCCTCATGCCCAAACTAGTGAGAAGAAATAGTGATGCAAATGAGCCAGGATGTATTCATCTTGGTGAAGAAGAACCAAGAACGGTTACAAAGACAAATTCTATGTCTTTGGCTCATAATGCTACTTCTTACACATAACTGATTTGATCTCCTTGCAGTCCAAGGCACTCTCAAGAGTCTTCTTCAACACCACAGTTCAAAAGCATCAATTCTCAATCCTAAAGAAAATCAGTCCTGAATGGGAGGGACTGGTGCTGAAGTTCTCACACTTTGGCCACCTGATGCGAAGAGCTGACTCATTGGAAAAGACCCTGATGCTGGGAAAGATTGAGGGCAGGAGGAGAAGGGGATGACAGAGGATGAGATGGCTGGATGGCATTACCAACTTAATGGACATGAGTTTGAACAAACCCCGGGAGATGGTGAAGGACAGGGAGGCCGGTGTGCTGCAGTCTATGGGGTCGCAAGGAGTCAGACATGAGTGAACAACTAACAACAACACATATAACATTTAAGACAGCACATCACCAGAGAACAAAAGAAGAAAGGAGAGAAAAAAGACCTACCAAGTGCTCGGGCCTGGTGCACTGGGAAGACCCAGAGGAATCAGGTGGAGAGGGAGGTGGGAGGGGGGATCGGGATGGGGAATACATGTAACTCCATGGCTGATTCATGTCAATGTATGACAAAACCCACTGCAATGTTGTGAAGTAATTAGCCTCCAACTAATAAAAATTATTGAAAACAAAAAAGACCTACCAAAAAAAAGAAAAACTACGTCTCTCAATGAAAGTGACAATAGAATAAGATTATAATTCTATTACTTTATAATATAAAAAGTAACATAATACTTTATAACATAAATACATGTGTGTGAACTGATTCAGTAGGTTTCTTTAATCCTGGTGTTAGCGTCACTTTTTCTCTAGAGATCTGACAAAAACCTTAGCCAGTTGTCACTGTAGAAAATATAGCTTGATCCTTCATGGATCATCCTGATTTTTATCATCCTGATTTTTATGATTGTTCATTTTCTCAAGCTGAACTATAAATATAATAGCAGAACATCCTTGTCCTTCTCTTCACATGGTCAATGTTCAGATTCTGAGTAAAAAAATTTCTTTTCAATGTTCCCTGAAAATGTCTTCCAACTGGGGCATATTTCACTGGCTTTCTTGACTTCCTGTAGCTCTATCAACTTTTCTCCCTGGGAGCAGCAGGTGAGATTTTATACTTTAAACATTTCTCACCTACTTATATGTAGGGTGCAACTATAGATGGTATTACTAACTAGGCTAGAAATTTCTCATTGGAATTCTCTAAGACATCATTTAAAACAGCTTTTGGGGGTTTGGGGCCGCAGATTTTAGATTTTGTAAAAAACCATCATCTAAATATCCCAATTTATTTTATCTGTTAATGAATATGATCACAGCAGTAGGATTTATAATAAAGTACATGGTAGTTCAAATGTTAACATTTGTCTGTGAGTCCAACCTACTATTATAAAAGGGGGAAATTTAAATGCTATAAAGTATACAGAAATATTCTTGATATAAAAATACTTTTAAAGGACAATAGTGAATGTTATTTTTGAGAATCCAGCTTAGGTGGGGAACTATAAAAAAGTTCTAGTCTCTTTCTGATCTAAAACTACATAATTTTAGATCTTCTATGATTTTAGATCTTACTCCACTAAAAATTTTTTGATTCAGTTTTATAAATGTCTTGTATTCATTCCCATCTTGCAATCTTCTCCAAGGTTCAGAACTTGGATCATGCAAAATCTGTGGTCATCCAAAATATTCTGTCATTTCAGAGAAAGACACAATTCTGAGAAAACTGCTAGCGCTGATGTAGGTTCCCCAAGGTCCTCAAAACTGACAGGTTGGTGTCCAACAAGATTATTGCCAGCTGAAATATACTTCCTAATGTTTCATAAGCCACGGTGATGGTTGTCTGTTCATTTTCTGCTTAGAATGGCTTAGTTAGGCCATGGGACTGGCACCCCCTTCAAAGACCTTTAGACACCTTTCTACAAAACCTCACCTTCTTACAACCTGCTTACTTTGCCCCATACTGTCTCCTCTCCTGCAGGTCAGATGTTGCCTTTATTCAGCTCATTTTAGCTTCATCTTTATTTCTCAGTCCCATGCTTGCCCCTATGACCTGAAGAACAGATTTTACTCTCTTGAATTTTGAGTTATGGATCTTATCTTTTCTGATAGTTTGTTGCAGCTCCATCTTATCTTACCATCCCAGGGAATAGCCCTGCCATACCTTCAGGAGGCAGAAACAATCCATCCTATTTCACATCTCCTGCACCATACCAGGATTTGTGCTGTAGCTTCTTAACCATTCTCTTGACTTGAAGTTGTCCCTTTCCAATCTTTTTTCCATATCTTTGCTATTTTCATCCTAAAATATTTGAACATCTCCTTAAAACCTTCCATAATTCCATGCTGCTTTAAGATCTACTACAAACTCCTAAGCCTAAGAGTACCCTGCGTGAGTGCAAGGTCACTCAGTCATGTCTGACTATTTGTAACCCTTTGGACGGCGGCCCACCATGCTACTCTGTCTGTGGGATTGCCTAGGAGTGGGTTGCCTTCTCCAAGGGAACTTTCAGACCCAGGGATCGAACCTGTGGCTCCTGAGGCTCCTGCATTTCAAGTGGATTCTTTATACCCACTGAACCATTAGGGAAGACCCTACCCAATTAACTGCTCTCTACACTCCTTTGTTCCAGCCACATCCGTCTCTTCACTCTCTCCAGAACATACCAGGCTGATCCTTCCTCCCACTTATTATACCCACGTTGCCACTCTCTTAATTCTTCAGGTCCTAGCTCAAGCTCACTTCCTTCATGAAACTTCTCATAGTTGGTCCGCATTGTTCTACCCCTGCTTGAATACATCTAGCAAAGGGACTGAGCAGAGATCACCACTCCAGGAATCCATGGACAGAGACTTAGACGATGTTTGTAGTATTCATTGCAATACTTCACTAAATAGAATTCCTCTGTGAGGCTACATATGGTCATCTAAATTGTAATGTGAATAACCAGTTCTCTTAATGGGAAGTGCTAGGAAGACAAGAGCTGTATCTTAAAATTCTTTAAGCTGTTCATAATACTAACAAATAAATACCTGTTGAAAGAAGAACCCAGAAATTGAAGTGACGTTTAAGATTCTTGTTCCAGTCATCCTTGGGTTAAGACAAAGAATGGGCTAGATTATCTCATAAAATGCTTTTTTCTGTTTTTTTTTCCCTCAGATACTAGACTTTTAGGGTTTTGTTTATGGAAATTATAATTAAAATTCTTGTTTCCAAACAACCAGATGGACTATAATGTCAATGCATCTGCTATATTTCTCATTTTGCATGGGTTTTTGATTTCCATGGGAAATTTGTCTTGATTCACAAAAATTGTCTTTTTTTCAAATACTTCAAACTTGAGCTCTGATCGAGAGGAAGAAGAGTGGAATGATTAAGATTTGGGTTTAAAATCCTGGTTTTAAATTCTGACTCTATCAATGATATGTTGCATATCTTAAGCAAGTAGCTTAAGCTTTTTTTGCCTTTATTTCTTCTTCTGTAAAATAGAAATATTAATAATAAATGAATCAACCTGATTAGATGGTGTGAAGGATTAAATAACATATACATTAAGCAGTAATTATATAATACATAGTTAACAAAAAATATGTGCTAGATCTTATTGTTATCAATCATTTCTATGTAGGCTAAGACTCAATCATGGAAACAATATATAGATTTTTTAATGAATCACTTTTTTACTCTAAGCACTTCATTTATTTATTTACGCTATATGATAGGTCCTGTTGGTTATCCATTCTAAGCATAGCATTGTGTATATGGCAATCCCAAACTCCCTAACTTTTCCTCCCCCTACCCTTTCTCCCTGGTAACCATAAGTTCATCCTCTAAGTCTGTAGGTTTGTTTCTATTTTGTAACAAAAGTTCATTTGTCTCACTTTTTTAGATTCTTCACTTAGGCAATATCATGCAGTATTTCACCTTCTCGGTCTGACTTACTTCACTCAGTGTAACAGTCTCTAGATCTGTCCATGTTGCTGCAAATGACATTATTTCATTCTTTTTAGTGGCTGAGTAATATTCCATTGTGTATACGTAACACATCTTCTTTATCCATTCCTCTGTTGATAGACATTTAGGTTGCTCCCGTGTCTTGCCACTGAAAACAGCACTGTAGTGAACACTAAGGTGCGTTTATCCTTTTAGACCATGTTTTTCTCCAGATATATGCTCTGGAGTGGGATTGCAAGATAATACGGTAGCTCTGTTTTTAGACTTTTAAGGAAATTCCATGCTGTTCTCCACAGTAGCTGTACCAATTTGCATTCCCACCAACAGTGTAAAAGTGCTCCCTTTCTGCCTGTCTTCCCCAGCATTTATTGTTTGTGGATTTTTTTGAGGATAGCCATCCTGAGGTAGGAAGTGATATCTCATTGTAGCTTTTAAATCCATTTCTCTAATACATAGCAATGTTGAACATCTTTTATGTGCTTCTTGGCCATCTGTATGTAATGTCTGCTTAGGTCTTCTGTTTTTGATTGGACTGTTTGTTTGGATTATATTAAGCCACATGAGCCATTTGTAAATTTTGGAGACTAATCCTTTGTTGGTCACATTGTTTGGAAATATCTTCTCCCATTCTGTGGGTTGTCTTTTCATTTTCTTTATGGTTTCCTTTGCTGTGTAAAAGCTTTTGAGTTTAATTTGGTCCCATTTGTTTATTTTTGCTTTTATTTCCATTACTTTGGGGGATGGATTGAAAAGATATTGTTGTGATTTATGTCAGAGAGTGTTCTGCCTATGTTTTCCTCAAAGATTTTTATAGTGTCCAGCCTCACATTTTTTTTAATTTATTTCTTTTTTATTGAAGGATAATTGCTTTACAGAATTTTGCTGTTTTCTGTCAAACCTCAACGTGAATCAACCATAGGTATACATAGATCCCCTCCCTTTTGAAACTCCCTCCCATCTCCCTTCCCATCCCAATCCTCCAGGTTGATACAAAGCCCCTGTTTGAGTTTCCTGAGCCATACAGCAAATTCCCCTTGGTTATCTGTTTTACATATGGTAATGTAAGTCTCCATGTTACTCTTTCCACACATCTCACCCTCTCCTGCCCTCTCCCCATGTCCATAAGTCTATTCTCTATGTCTGTTTCTCCATTGCTGCACTGTAAATACATTCTTCAGTACCATTTTTCTAGATTCCGTATATATGTGCTAGAATACAATATTTCTCTTTCTGACTCACTTCAGTCTGTATGATAGGTTCTAGGTTCATCCACCTCATTAGAACTGACTCAAATGTGTTCCTTTTTATGTCTGAATAATATTCCATTGTGTATATGTACCACAGTTTCTTTATCCATTCATCTGTCGATGGACATCCAGATTGCTTCCATGTTCTAGCTATTGTAAAGAGTGCTGCAATGAATAATGGGATACATGTGTCTCTTTCAATTTTGGTTTCCTCAGGGTATATGCCTAGGAGTGGGACTGCTGAGTCATATGGTGGTTTTATTCCTAGTTTTTAAAGGAATCTCCATACCATCTTCCAGAGTGGCTGTATCAGTTTACATTCCCACCATCAGTGCAAGAGCGTTCCCTTTTCTCCACACCCTCTCCAGCATTTATTGTTTGTAGACTTTTTGATGAGGGCCATTCTGACTGGTGTGAGGTGATATCTCATTGTAGTTTTTTTTTTTTTTCATTGTAGTCTTGATTAGCATTTCTCTAATAATGAGCAATGTTGAGCATCTTTTCATGTGTTAGCCATCTGTATGTCTTCTTTGGAGAAATGTCTCTTTAGGTCTTTTTCCCACTTTTTGATTGGATTGTTTGTTTTTCTGGTATTGAGTTGTATGAGCTGCTTATATATTTTGGAACTTAATCCTTTGCCACTTGTTTCATTTGCTATTATTTTCTCCCATTCTGAGGGTTATTTTCACCTTGCTTATAATTTCCTTTGCTGTGCAAATGCTTTTAAGTTTAATCAGGTCCCCCTTGTTTACTTTTGCTTTTGTTTCCATTACTCTAGGAGATGGGTCATAGAGGATCTTGCTTTGATTTATGTCAATGAGTGTTCTACCTATGTTTTCCTCTAAGAGTTTTATAGTTTCTGGTCTTACATTTAGGTCTTTGATCCATTTTGAGTTTATCTTTGTGTATGGTGTTAGGAAGTGTTCTAATTTCATTCTTTTACATGTAGTTGTCCAGTTTTCTGAGCACCATTTATTGAAGAGGGTGTCTTTGCCCCATTGTATATTCTTGCCTCCTTTGTCAAGAATAAAGAACCATAGGTGCGTGGGTTTATTTCTGGGCTTTCTATCTTGTTCCATTGGTCTGTATCTCTGTCTTTTGTGCCAGTGCCATACTTGTCTTGTTCCATTGGTCTATATTTCTGTTTTGTACCAGTACCATGCTTGTCTTGATAATCTGAAGTCAGGAAGGTTGATTCCTCCAGCTCCATTCTTCTTTCTCAGGACTGCTTTGGCTATTTGGGGTCTTTTATGTTTCCATATGAATTGTGAAAATTTTTGTTCTAGTTCTGTGAAAAATGCCATTGGTAATTTGATAGGGACTTCATTTAATCTGTAGATTGTGTCTGGTAGTATAGTCATTTTCACAATATTGATTCTTCCTACTCAGGAACATGGAATATCTCTCCATCTGTTTATGTTTTGATTTCTTTCATCAGTGTCTTATAATTTTCTGTGTACAGTTTTTTTGTCTACTTAGGTAAGTTTATCCCTAGATATTTAATTCTTTTTGTTGCAATGGTAAATGGGATTGATTCCTTAATTTCTCTTTCTGATTTTTTATTGTTAGTATATAGAAATATAAGTGATTTCTGTGTATTGATTTTGTATCCTGCAACTTTTTAAATTCACTGATTAGATATAGTAATTTTCTGATACTACCTTTAAGGTTTTCTATGCACAGTATCATGTCATCTGCAAACAGTGAGAGCTTTACTTCTTTTCCAATCTGGATTCTTTTTATTTCTTTTTCTTCTCTGATTGCTGTAGCTAGGACTTCCAGAAGTATGTTGAACAATAGTGGTGAAAGTGGACATCCTTGTCTTGTTCCTGATCTTAGGAGGAATGCTATCAGTTTCTCACCATTGAGAATAATGTTTGCTGTAGGCTTATCATATATGGCCTTTACTGTGTTGAGGTAGGTTCCTTCTATGCCCATTTTTTGAAGAGTTTTAATCATAAATGGGTGCTGAATTTTATCAAAGGCTTTTTCTGAATCTGTTGAGATTATCATATGGTTTTTATCTTTCAATTTGTTAGCATGGTCTTCAGTTCAGTTCAGTCACTCAGTCGTCTCTGACTCTTTGTGACCCCATGAACTGCACACGCCAGGCCTTCCTGTGCATCACCAAATCCCAGAGCTTGCTCAAACTCATGTCCATCGAGTCGGTGATGCCATCCAACCATCTCATCCTCTGTCGCCCCCTTCTCCTCCTGCCCTCAAACTTTCCCAGCATCAGGATCTTTTCAAACGAGTAAGCTCTTCACATGAGGTGGCCAAAGTATTGAAATTTCAGCTTCAGCATCAGTCCTTCCAATGAACACCCAGGACTGATCTCCTCTAGGATGGACTGGTTGGATCTCCTTGCAGTCCAAGGAACTCTCAAGACTCTTCTCTAACACCACAGTTCAAAAGCATCAATTCTTTAGTGCTCAGCTTTCTTCACAGTCCAACTCTCACATCCATACATGACCACTGGAAAAACCATAGCCTTGACTAGATGGACCTTTGTTGACAAGGTAATGTCTCTTCTTTTTAATATGCTGTCTAGGTTGGTCATAACTTTCCTTCCAAGGAGTAAGCATCTTTTAATTTCATGGATTGATTTGCATACATCGAAGAATCCTTGCATTCCTAGAATAAACCAAACTTGATCATGGTGTATGCGCTTTTTGATGTGTTGCTTAATTCTGTTTGCTAAAATTTTGTTGAGGATTTTTGAATTTATGTTCATCAGTGATATTGGCCAGTAGTTTTCTTTTTTTGTGTTGTCTTTGTCTGGTTTTAGTACCAGGATGATGGTAGCCTTGTAGAATGAGTTTGTAAATGTTTCTTCTTCTGCAATTTTTTGAAAGAGTTTTAGAAGGATAGGCATTAGCTCTTCTCTAAATGTTTGATAGAATTCTCCTGTGAAGCCATCTGGTCCTGGGCTTTTTTTGGGGGGTGAGGGGAGATTTTTTTATCACAGCTTCAATTTCAGTGCTTGTAATTGGGTTGTTCATAAATTCTGTATTTTCCTGGCTCAGTCTTGGAAGGTTGAACTTTTCTAAGAATCTGTCCATTTCTTCCTGGTTAAATATTTTATTGCCATAGAGTTGTTCATAATATCCTCTTATAATCTTTTGTATTTCTGCATTGTCTGTTGTAACCTCTCCTTTTTCATTTCTAATTTTGTTGATTTGAATCTTATCTCTTTTTTTCTAGATGAGTCTGGCTAAAGGTTTGTCAATTTTGTTTTATCTTCTCAAAGAACCAGCTTTTAGTTTTACTAATCTTTATTATTTTTTCTTTTGTTTCTTTTTCATTTATTTCTGCTCAGAGCTTTATGATTTCTTTCCTTCTACTAATTTTGCGATTTTTTTGTTCCTTTTTCCAGTTGTTTGAAGTGTAAAGTTAGGTAATCTATTCAGTGTTTTTCTTGTTCCTTGAAGTAGGAGTGTATTGCTATAAACTTCCCTCTTAGAACTGCTTTTGCTGCATCCCATAGGTTTTGAGTTGTTGTGTTTTCATTATCATTTGTTTCTAGAAATTTTTTTATTTCCCTTTTGATTTCTTCAGTAACCTATTGGCTATTTAGAAATGTTGATTAATTTCCATGTGTTTATGTTCCTTCACTTTTTTTCTTGTAACTGATATCTAGTCTCATAGCATTGTGGTCAGAGAAGATGCTTGATATGATTTCAATTTTCTTAAATTTACTGAGGTTTGATTCATGACCCAAGATGTGTGTATCCTGGAGAATGTTCCACGTGCACTTGAGAAGAAGTCTGCATTTGGATGAATGTCCTGAAGATATCAATGAGATCCATCTCATCTAAGGTATCATTTAAGACTTGTGGGGTTTTTTTTGTTTTTTTTTTTTTTTTTCTGTTTTGATGATCTATCCATTGGTGTAAGTAGGGTGTTAAAGTCTCCTACTATTATTGTGTTACTGTCAATTTCTCCATTTATATCTGTTAGTGTTTGTCTTATGTATTGAGGTTCTCCTATGTTGGGTGCATAGACATTTACAATTGTTATGTCTTCCTCTTGGATTGATCCCTTGATCATTATGTAGTGTCCTTCCTTATCTCTTGTAATCGTCTTTATTTTAAGGTCTATTTTGTCTGATATGAGGATTGCTACTCCAGCTTTCTTTTGCTTCCCAATTGTATGGAATATATTTTTCCATCCTCTCATTTTCAGTCTATATGTGTCTTGAGGTCTGAAGTAGGTTTCTTGTAGACAGCATATATGGGTCTTGTTTTTGTATCCATTCAGTCAGTCTGTGTCTTTTGATTGGAACATTTAATCCATTTACATATAAAGTAATTATTGATATACATGTTCCTATTGCCATTTTCTTAATTGTTTGGGGTTAATTTTGTAGATCTTTTTTCTTTTGTATTTCTTGACTATACAAGTCCCTTTAACATTTGTTGTAAAGCTGGTTTGGTGATACTGAATTCTCTTAACTTTTGCTTGTCTGAAAAGCTTTCTGTTACTCCATCAATTTTGAATGAGATCCTTGCCAGGTACAGTATCTTGGTTGTAGATTTTCCCCTTTCGGTACTTTAAATATATCCTGCCATTCCCTTCTGGCCTGCAGAGTTTCTGTTGAAAGATCAGCTGTTAAGCATATGGGGTTTCCCTTGTATGTTACTTTTTGCTTCTTCCTTGCTGCCTTTAATATTCTCTTTGGGTTTAGTCTTTGTTAGTTTGATTAGTATGTGTCTTGGCATGTTTCTCCTTTGGTCTATTCTGTATGGAACTCTTTGTGCCTCTTGGACTTCATGCTGGGGAAATTTTCAACTATAATCTCTTCAAACATTTTCTCAAACCCTTCCTTTTTCTCTTCTTCTTCTGGCACCCCTATACTTCGAATGTTGGTGCATTTGATATGGCCCCAGAGGTCTCTGAGACTGTCCTCAGCTCTTTTCAATCTTTTTACTTTATTCTACTCGTCAGAAGTTATTTCCACCATTTTATCTTCCAGCTCACTGATTCGTTCTTCTGCTTCAGATATTCTGCTATTGATTCCTTCTAGAGTATTATTAACTTCAGTAATTATGTTGTTTGTCTCAGTATGTTTATTCTTTAATTCTTCTAGGTCTTGTTAATTGATTCTCACATTTTTTTCATTTTGTTTTCAAGGTTTTTGATCAACTTTACTATCATTATTCTGAATTCTTTTTCAGGCAGTTTGCCTATTTCCACTTCATTTATTTGGGCTTCTGTGTTGCTAGTTTTTTCTTTCATTTGTGCAGTATTTCTCTGCCTTTTCATTATTTTTTTTAAAGTTATTGTGTTTGAGGTCTCCTTTCCCAGGCTTCAAGGAAAGTCGAATTCTTTCCTTGAAGAAGGTTGAATTCTTTCTTCCTTTTGGTTTCTGCCCTCCTAAGACTGGTCCAGTCGTTTTTGTGAGCTTCATATAGGATGAGATTTGTGCTGAGTTTTTTGTTTGTTTTTCCTCTGATGGGCAAGGCTGAGTGAGGTGGTACTCCCCTCTGCTGATGATTTGGTTTGTATTTTTGTTTTGTTTGTTGTTTAGATGAGGCGTCCTGCACAGGGTGCTACTGGTGGTTGGGTGATGCTGGGTCTTGTATTAAAGTGGTTTCCTCTGTGTGAGTTCTCACTATTTGATACTCCTTAGGGTTAGTTCTCTGGTAGTCTAGGGTCTTGGCGTCAGTGCTCCTACTCCAAAGGCTCAGGGCTTGACCTCTGGTCAGGAACAAAGTTTCCACAAATGGTTTGTTATGGCATTAAGTGAGATTAAAACAAATATCCAAAAATGAGAAATCAAAGATGAACCCCAGGCAAATGGCAGTTACAAAATCAGGCAAATAATAAATAAAATAATAAAATATACACATATACATATACATCCATGAGCAAAGTCAAAACAGTCCAACAAAAATAAAGTATAGTAGATTGACCTGGTAAACAAAGGAAATCAAAAGTTATACTTACCTGTAAAGAACAAAGCTAACTTATGGAGAAACTGGAAAACAAAACTAAAGCAAGATGCCAAGTGGGGAATAAAGCAATGAAAACAAAACTAACAAATATGTTGAGAGGAAATGAAAGAAAGAAAAGAAAGGATAGATATGCAAAGTTAAATAGAGGTAGATTAAGAAGATTTATAGACATTAAAGATTAACTGCAAGGGGGAAAGAACGGTAGGAAAGGCAAAAAAAAGGAATAAGTGTAGAAAAAATGATAGCTTTTTAAAAATTAAAATTATAAAGAAGAGAAAACAAAAAAAAAATGGAAGAAGAAAGAAAAAAGGGAAAAAAGGAAAACTCTATAGAACTGCAGAAGTCCAATGTAGAGGCAGGGGTTTATAACAATAGGAAGTGTGACTGCATATACACATATACATATACACCCATAATCAAAATCAAAACAGTCCAACAAAGATAAAGTACAATAGATTGACATGGCAAACAAAGGAAACCAAAATTTATATCTACCAAAACAAAACTAATAAAGCACAAACTGGAAAACAAAACTAAAGCCAGGTGCCAATCGGGGAATAAAGCAGTGAAAACAAAGCTAACAAACATGTTGAGAGGAAAGGAGAGAAAGAAAAGAAAGAAAGAATAGGTATGCAAAGTTAAATACAGATAGCTAAGGAAGATTTATATACATTAAACAGTAACTGCAAGGGGAAAAGAACAGTAGGAAAAGCAAACAAAAGAATAAGTGTAGAAAAAAAACAATAATAGGTTTAAAAAGCTAAAAATTAAAATTAAAAAAAGAGAAAAGAAAAAAAGGAAAACACAGAACTGCAAAAGCCCAACATAGAGGCAGAGGTTTATGACAACAATAAAAAATGTGACTGAGGGAAAAAGTAAATGTCTTAGTGCCAATAAAATTGACAACTACAACAGAGATGGGGGGTGGGGTGGGGAGAAAAAAGAATCCAAAAGAATCTACAGATCAAGTTGAAAAATAAGAATAATAAATGTTTTTCTTGAGTCACTGCTGTCAGAGTTGTTTCCCTCTCTGGGAGTCACAGGCCACCTCCCCTCCCCGGGATGCCCTCCAACACTGCGCTTATCTCAGGACCGGCTGTGGGAAGCTCAGATTCTAACCTGGTCCTGCTTCTGTACGTTCTTGCCTCCAATGTCCACAGCTATTAGAGCTAGTGCGTTTTCTTTTGTGGGAGCTCTCAATGACCTTTATATATTCCATAGACACACAGTCTGCTTAGTTGATCGTGTGGACTTAATCTGCAGCTTTTACAGCTGGTGGGAAGGTTTCGGGTCTTCTTCCTTAGCCACACTGCCCCTGGGTTTTAACTGTGGTTTTATTTCCACCTCTACACGTGGGTCGTCCACTGAAGTTTGCTCCTGAGGCTGCCCTGGAGGACTCAGGTTTGCCCCTGTGAGGGCCAGGTGTGGAGATGGTGCAGCTGCTTGGGTCACAGGGGTTCTGACAGCATCAGGTACTCAAGGGAGCTGGCAGCTAGCGCAGCAGGGAATATAGTGCTCTAGAAGGGGATGGCAACCAGTATTGGTCAATACACTCCAGTATACTTGCCTGGAGAACCCCATCTATGACACAGAAGCCTGGCAGGCCACAGTCTACAGGGTCGCAAGGAGTTGGACACGACCAAAGCGACCCTGCGCACATAGACGCAAGACATATTTTTGCCTGTGGCAGCCCTGCCCCAGCGAGAGTTGAGCAGGAAGGTGGTGCGGCTGCTTGGCTCGCGGGGACCCTGGTGGCGCCAAGGGGGCAGGGACATGGACTGCCTCCACCGCAGGGGTTATGGCCCCATCAGAGTCTTTTTTCAAGCCTCTTGTAGCTGGTGATCAGAAGGCCTCTTTGGCCAGTCTGTCTCTGTAGATCTGCCCATCCCAGCACTTAGAGGGCTCGCTTGCTGTGGGGTCTTTCTCTGTTGTTCAGGGCATCAGGCACATAGAGGGGCCCCCCTGGGTGGGGTCCTGCTCTGTAGAGCCTTGGGCGTTTGATGGGGCAGCCTCTCTATCGTTCAGCTGCCAATGCCCGCGTGTGGGGAGAGAGAAGCTATGCTGATGGCTCCACCCACTATGCGTGACTCAGCAGTATCGCCTTGCTTCCATGGCTGCCTGCCTTTCCTCCACCGGCATTTCCCACCACTATCTCCTCCCTCACATCCCCTCAATCCATCTCTCCACAGTCAATAGTGGCCCTCGCCCTGGAATTGCTGCACAATCCCTAAGCTTCAGCTCCCGGCCACTGCGCCTTCCAGGAGACCCGCATTCCTGTCTGAGGTATGCATGGTTGAGGCAAGGACTGTCAGATCCTCATTCCATTCAGGCTGCCGCAGATCAGCTGTTTCACTCTCAGCCTTAAATGTTTCTCCTCTGACTCAGACAATTGCCCCACTGTGGGGATCAGACCCCTGCTTCAGTTCCCCTACCTGCTGAGCGTAGGTCCAGTCCTACTAACACTCCTGTTTCCCCCACTAGTTCCTTTGTCCTACCAAGTTTTCTGTGGTTCTATATATTCTTTTCCACTGGTCAGGTACTCCTGTCCGCTCTCAGCTGTTGTTCTGCACGCACTTCTGTGCCCGAAGGTGAATTTCTGAGGTATCTGTGGAAAGAGAATGTACTCCACGGCCACCTAGTCCTCTGCCATCTTGTTCTCCTCCAAAACACTTTTAAAACTCTCGCCAGGGACTTCCCTGATGGTCCAGTGGCTACAACTCCATATTCCCAGTACAGGGGGGCCAGGTTTCATCCTTAATCAGCGAACTAGATCCCAGATGCTGCAACTAAGAGTTTGCATGCTGCAGCTCTAAAGCAATGCCCAGATTCTCCCACTTCTTTTTAGTCATGTTCCAGTCTCACATTTAAGTCTTTAATCCATTTTGAGTTTATCTTTGTACATGGTGCTAAAGCATATTTTAATTTCATTTTTATACATGTAGCTGTCCAGTTTTCCCAGCACCATTTATTGAAGAGACTATATTTCTTCCATTGTATAAGATTGTCTCCTTTGTCATAGATTAATTAACCATAAGTGTGTGGGTTTATTTCCAGGCTTTCTATCCCACTCCATTGACTAATATTTCTATTTTTGTGCCAGTACCATACTCTTTTGATGACTGTAGCTTTGTAGTATAGTCTAAAGCCAGGCAGCCTGATTTCTCTAGCTCTGTTTTTCTTTCTCAAGACTGCTTTGGCTATTTGAGGTCTTTTGTGTCTCCATACAAATTTTTAAGATTTTTTTTTGTTCTAGTTTGTGAAATATATCAGGCAACATATAGATTTTGATGTAATTGTTTTTCTAGAATAGTCAGCTGCTATAAATATTTTCCATAGTCTGATCTAATTCACAATTTTGAATCAGACTAATGATAATTAATGTGATTATTCCCTCAGTCACAGAAAGGGAAAGAAGTGAAATCTCTTCGTCTACATAGTTCCAAAGTGCAGAAACAACAGGGGCAAAGCCAAAAAGACAAGTGAGAGCAAAGAAATGGTTTTCTGGCATTCTTTTGGAGGTTCCCTTTTTGGTGACGTGTTCAAGCCTACCCATAAAACATTGAGTAAGTAAGACATCAATATTTCTCACTCCAATCATCTCACTTAGGGACTTCCCTTGTGGCTCAGCTGGTAAAAAAAAAAATCTGCATGCAATGTGGGAGACCTCAGTTTGATCCCTGGGTTGGGAAGATCTCCTGAAGAAGGGAAAGGCTACCCACTCCAGTATTCTGGCCTGGAGAATTTCATCGACTATATAGTCCATGAGGTTGCAAAGAGTCGGACATGACTGAGCATCTTTTACTTCACTTCACTTCATCTGAATTGATTGTGTTTTCTCTAACCAAACTGGCAGTGCATTAGCTGATTTTAATGAGTTCGTCATGGTTGATAGGTTGCTTTTGTCCTAAATTCATTGAGCCATATCTTTGTATGGACACAGAACTTGTCAAGGTGAAAACTGAATATAGTACACACTCCTATATTTAAAGTGGATAACCAACAAGGACCTCCTCTATAGCACAGGGAACTCTGCTCAGGGTTATATGGCAGCCTGGCTGGGAGAGGAGTTTGGGGGAGAATGGTAACATACATATGTATGACTGGGTCCCTTTGCTGGCCACCTGAAATGATTACATTGTTAACTGACTATATTCCAATACAAAATAAAAAGTTTAATTTAAAAATTAGTCATTTAAAGCCAATTTTCTTTCAAAATTTCCCTTGTTTTCACAACCCAATTGTTCTCTATAACTCCTCAAAGAATAAGAACTTAATATTGTGTTTTGAAATCTCAATCATTTTTATTATCTGCATTCAATTAAGAGAATACTAGTTTGCTATGAAATGGATTATTGTTATCAGTGTATTGTTGTCATCATTTATCCATATGTGGTATGGGTTTTTTGTGCTTTGTGTGTGGTTTTTTTTTTTTTTTTTTTGGCTACACTGTGACATTTGTGGGATTATAGTTCCCCAACCAGGGATTAAACTCATGCCCCTGGCAGTAGAGGCACAAAGCCCTAACTACTGTACTGCCAGGGAGTTCTTATCTATCCATAAGTATCTTGTGTAATCATGGCAACAATACAGAGTAAAGAAAAAACAAGTCTTAATAATAGATGTATATTTTGAGATACTGAGAATGTTGAATGTTGAGAAAGTAAGAAAAAGGTTTATTCCAAACACATTCCAGTTGGAATATTTATTTCCCCTATGGGTTCTCTTCAGCATCTTTTTCACTTCTCCAAGTTTCTCCCTGTATCACTTACTTATGGTTCCTCATAAGTCAGAGATATACATCATTAATGATAGGGTTTTTTGTTGCTGCTCTTCAGTCACTAAGTCACATCCAACTCTTTGCAACACCATGGACTGTAGCACACCAGGCTCCCCTGTCCTTCACCACCTCCCAGTTTCCTCAAGTTTATGTCCACTGAGTTGGCCCATCTCATCTTCTGCTGTCCCCCTTCTCCTCCCGCCTTCAATCTTTCCCAGCATCAGGGTCTTTTCCAATGAGTCGGTTCTTCGCATCAGGTGGCCAAAGTATTGGAGCTTCAGCATCAGTCCTTCCAGTGAATATTACTTGTTTTAAATCAAACATTTTAATGAACTGTTTGAAAGGACATCAGTATGTAAATCATCTGGTGCATTTCTTTCAAAATGTATTTGAATATTTGCTTTTTTTTAATCCGCATAACATAGAACGAAGAGAATTACAATGATTCATACATCCTTGGAAATGCTAGGATTCAGCTCACTATACTTAATATTGACCTCACAAAGCACTAGGAGGCCCATTTCTAGTACTGGATCAGTCATGAGTTTAGTCATGATCTTGAGCAAATTATCTAGCCTCCCTGAATCTCTGATTTTTTTAAAAAAAAATTGTAAAACAAAATTGCTAAAGTGAGCAGTTTTTCAACGGCTTTCCAAATTTATTTCTCTATTTTTTTCGTAGGATAAGATCTCCAACTCACATAAGAAAATAATCACATTTGTAAATTTCAATTATGTCTCACCTGTCTTTTAGCTATTGACCTGACTGCAGAGTTTGAAGTGAAATAATGAATACTTTCCACTCAGATGTGTTTTAGTTGATAAACGTTTGCATAGAAATGTTTGCATAGAAATGGCAACAATATAGTAACTTGATAATTGTAAATAAAATACTTAGAGTGGATAAGCACCAAGTTAAATATTGATAATGTGCAATGCCTTTAAAGGAAATGTCTTTAAAGGAAACAACTATTAAGAAACCTCATCTATAAATTCATCCTGTGGCTGAACATTTATTTTCAACCACATGCATCCTAATTCAGAGTTAATGCTAAACACAGTAAAGTAGAAGAGATCGGTGGAGTCTGGAATAGTAGTTAAAACAATTCTCATGTTGCTGAAACATAGCCAGGAATATCTACTATAGTGGTTGCATGTTCTCCAGTACACTGTGATATAAAGTCAGTTGCATCATTTCATCTGTAAGGAGACAAGATGAGGGTGTGCAGCTCTGCTCCCTCATGCCAAAAGGAGAACGTTCTCTGTGTGCAAAGAGGGCTTCCTGCTGGCTCAGTGATAAAGAATCTGCCTGCAATGCAGGAGACCCAGGTTCGATCCCTGAATCGGGAAGATCCCCTGGAGAAGGGAATGGCAACCCACTCCAGTATTCTTGCCTGGAAAGAGGAGCCTGGTGGGCTACAGTCCATGAGGTCACAAAGATGGACATGGCTAAGCGACTAACACTTCACCTCATGCACTGAAGCAGAGATTGGGTTTTACTGATACTCCTACTGTGGGAATAAGGAAAAGTTTAATTTGACAGAAACGTCTATTTGATGAAAATCAGTCCAAAGTCCTGAAGAAATCTAAGGAGTGACCTCAAGTACAGTCTCCTTCTTGCCATTTCTGTTTCCTTCTAATTGTTTTCCTTGGTCCCTGGAGTTGGCAGAGTTTTCCCAAAAGGGTGGCAGAATACCTAGACTGAGGCAATTGTACACCAGAGTTGTTCATTTTGCTGTTCTTCCTGTCTAAAAAGTGGCTGGTCAATCCTGGAGGCAATCTGTGTTTTTAAGAAGCCCCCCATGTGATAATACACTCAGGTTCGAAAACATCAACAAAGGTTTCAGAGTTTCACTATGCTCCCTCCCCATACCCATCCCACAAGAGTAACAAGGCTTAAATTGCCTTGAGACATTAGATCCAGTTTCTCAGGGCAGTTGTTTTATTAAAAAAAATCAGAAGTATCTGACACCTTGGTTTTTTATCCTTATTAAAATCCTCTAAAGCATCATGATTAAAATATAAGCCTTCTTTCCAAGTATCAATTGAATAGAGTGTTTCAATAAATATCTATTGATCTCAGCAACTTTATCTTCCAGACAGTCTCTGAATTAAAGGGAAAGGTGATGATAATGAATTTACTCTTTTATATTGAGAACCCTGGCAATATGCCATCCCAGATATGAAAAGAAGAAAAAATTCTTCCTGGATTCCTCTCCTTTGCTTAGCTAAAAGTAGCAATAACTCCAGAAATCTTATCCCTCAGTGGACAAGGAGCTGTGTATAACAAAACTAAGGTATTTTTCACCTATATGACAAAAGCTGAAAAGAATGAAAACTAAAGCTAAAGGATAAATTCAGGTTCAAAGAGATCAAAATGAGCCAGAAAGCTATTTGTCTCCAACATAACAGTCTGGAGGCAGTCAGTCCAGAGCCCACAGTGCAGTTCCAGATGTCAAGGACTCGTAGCTTTTCTATTTTGTTGCTGTGCTGCATGGGAATTTCACATGGAAATTGATGTCCAAAATGATAGCTGACCCATCAGCCCTATCTACATTCTGAGCAACAGGTAAAAAGGGGAAAGATGACAAGTCCTTTACTTAAAGAAAACATTCCACAAGCTCCACATACCATTACTTTTAGATACAACTTTTTTTATTTATACATGCCATTATCTTTAGATCTCATTATTAGACCTTAGCTATATTGTCACATCTAGCTGCAAGAGTGAAAAAGGCTGGCTTAAAACTCAGTGTTCAGTAAACTAAGATCATGGCATCCAGTCCCATCATTTCATGGCAAATTGAAGGGGGTAAAATTGAAAACGGTGACAGACTATATTTTCTTGGACTCCAAAATCACTGTGGACGGTGACTGTAGCCATGAAACTAAAAGATGCTTGCTCTTTGGAAGAAAATCTATGACAAACCTAGACAGCGTATTGAAAAGCAAAGACATCACTTTGCCGACAAAGGTTCGTGTAATCAAAGCTATGGTTTTTCCAGTGAATTGGACCATAAAGAAGGCTGAGCGCTGAACAATTGATGATTTTGAACTGTTGTGCTGGAGAAGACTCGAGAGTCCCTTGGACTGCAAGGAGATCAAACTAGTCAATCCTAAAGGAAATCAACCTTGAATATTCATTGGAAGGGCTGATGCTGAAGCCAGGTGGCTCAGGAGTAAAGAATCCTTCTGCCAATGCAGGTGACTCGGGTTCAACCCCTGGATTGGGAAGATCCCCTGAAGTAGGAAATGGCAATTCACCCCAGAATTCTTGCATGGAAAATTCCATGAACAGAGGAGCCTGGTGGGATACAGTCCATGGGGTTGCAAAGAGCCAGATGCTGAAGCTGAAGCTCCAATACTTTGGCTATCTGATGCAAAGAGTCAACTCAATGGAAAAGACCCTGATGCTGGGAAAGATTGAGGGCATGATGAGAAGGGGGTGACAGAGGATGAGATGGTTGGATGGCATCATCGACTCAAAGGACATGAGTTTGAGCAAACTCTGGGAGACAGTGAAGGACAGGGAAGCCTAGCGTGCTGCAGTCCATAGGGTCTCTAAAGAATCAGACAGGACTGAGTGACTAAACAGCAAGGAGCATAAACTGGTGCCATGTTTCTATGAACGCTTTGGAAATATTCATCAAACACTTTAAAATGTGACCCAAACACTTTAAGGAAGTTATCCTAAATGTCTTTAAGAAAAGGCATGTATTATTATAATATTTACAATAGTGTTTTTTTCCTAGTTGTGGTAAAATAGACATAAAATTTACTATACTTGGAGAAGGAAATGGCAACCCACTCCAGTATTCTTGCCTGGAAAATCCCATGGATGGAGAAGCCTGGTGGGCTGCAGTTCATGGGGTCGCTAAGAGTCGGACATGGCTGAGCGACTTCACTTTCACTTTCCAATATTCTTACCTGGAGAATGTCATGGACAGAGGAGCCTGGTGGGCTACAGTCCATGGGGTCACAGACATCACTGTGTTGGGCATGACTGAGCATGCACTTGCATGCACTCACAGGAAGTATACTCAAAAAAAAATTTACTATCTTAACCATTCTTATGTGTACAGTTCAGTAGTGTTAATTAATTTTACACTGTTGTGCAACCAATCTCCTGAATGCTCTTCATTTTGCAAAACTAAAACTCAGTACCCTTTAAACAACTGTTCATTCTCACTTCCACTTTCCTCCTGATCTACCCCCAGACCCTGACAGTCACCACTCTGCTTTCCATCTCTATGAATTTGACTACTCTAGGTACCTCATATAAGTCAAAATATACAATATTTGTCCTTTTGTGTCTGTTTATTTTACTTAGCATGAAGTCCTCATGGTTCATCCATGTTGTAGCATGTATAAGAATTTCCTTACGTTTTAAGGCTGAATAATACTCCATTGTGTATGTGTATATATATATGCCACATTTTGTTTATCCATTGATCCATCAGTGGGCACGTGGGTTATGTCCACCTTTTGGCTATTTTGAGAAATGCTGTTATGAACATGAATGCATACCATACTGATTTTTTTTAACCACAGTGATCTTAAGAGCACACTTTTTGCTCTTACCACTTATTGACGGGAAAAATACATTGCTATAACAGTGACAGGAGTTAAATATTAATTAAATATTTGTATTAAATATATACTCATTCACTCTAATCATCAGCCCAAGAGTAGCCATTCTGTTTAGGTCTGACACACGTCTAGTCAATCACGTCTGGATAGCACTTTATCAGGAATGCATAGAATGTATGTGTCTTGCGAAGAATAGGATAAAATAAGCCTCTGCTTATGACCTCTACTTATGAAAAGCATTCTCATAGGAAGCTGAAGCAGATCTAAGCAGAGAGTCATATAGCATTAGTACTATTGTTATTATTATTACTGTTACTGTCTTGTAATACCTGTGCCAAGTTTTGCTATCAGCAAAACTTAACCATATAAAATGAATTGGAAAATGAGCCCTCTTCTATTTTCCAAAAAGGCTGTGTAGAATTGGCAGTTTAATGTTTGGAAGTATTTATCCTTCTTAAATGTTTGGAAGAATTTATCAGTGAACCCATCTGGGCCTAGGGACGGGGTGGAGAAGATAGTTTAAATCATGAATTCAATATCTGTAGTTGTTATAGGATTATTCAAATGGTCCGTTTCATATTTGATGAGTTGTGGTAGTTTGTGCTTTTAGGAGAATTGGTTCATTTCAACTAAGCTGTCAACTTCATGTGTATAGGGTTCTGTGCAGTATTCCCTTATTTCCCTCTTGATGTCTGCAGGGTCTGTACTGATACAGACCCTGTTACAGTGATTCATTCCTGATTTATGTAACTTGTGTCTTTTTTTCAATGTTGTTAATCTTATTGGAGGCTTATTAATTTTATTAATCTTTTCAAAGAATCAGGTCTTTTTTTCATTGATTTTTTTCTTTTTTTCTGTATTCAAGTTCGTTTGTTTATCTCCTCCTTTATGATTTCCTTTCTATGCTTACTTGGGGGGAGGTATCTTAACAATTCTTTTCCAGTTTCTTAAGTTGGAAAGTTAGATTATCAATTGAGATTTTTCTTCTTTTCTAAGGTACCTAGCACTATAGATTTCCTCTCAGCACTGCTTTAACTTGAGCCCCCAAATTTACATATGCTGTATTTTAATTTTCATGAAACTCAAGTGTGTTTTTAAATTTCTTTGAGATTTAGCAGCATGGCAAATGCTAGGCTGCCAGAGTTTGTTGGCCCACCAAAAAAATGATTTAGACAAGAAATAAAATTATATGACATACTGATACAATTATATTTTCACAATAGTATTATGCTTTCCTTAAAAATTGGTCTATTTTCTGTAATTTATACAAATTCTTGAAGTGAAAATGGGTATTGTAAAACATAAGATGTTGATCCATATTAAATTTCACTATTTGACTTATTTTACCAACAAAAACATTAGCTTTTTTCATATAGAAAGTATGCAACATTGTTTCATGTGGTTCAACCTAATAGTCCTTATAATATGCTGCATGAGATTCTTCTGTAGTCATTGCCTCTCGATATCCCATCTCAGGATTAAAGACCACAAAAAAAGAAAAAAAAAAAAATGTGTGATGCAGATCAGAGTCAGCAGCATGACTCAGAACCAGCTGAGGTCATAGGTCCCCTAAGTCTACCAGATAAGAGAGCAAATTCTTGAGACTTAATTAAGAGAAAAATGAAGCTTTGACTGGCTGTCTTAGGTTTTCTAGAGTGCCCAAGAGGTCAAGGTACAAGAATGAGAAGACAGTGCCAAAGATGAGGTCCCAGGTAAAGGCTTCTTGCTCCAGGTTTGGCTACAGGTGACAATCAAATATATCCTTTAGAGGGTAAGGTATAGAATTAGCTAGACAGAAATCTGTTTCTGTGACTTGCAGTGTGACATTAGGTAAGTTTGCTTTTTTTTAACCTTGTCTATAAACCTGGGATCATAATCTCTGGCTTGAAGTGCTGTCGCAGAGATCTAACTACATAATATAAGCTGGGTGCTTGGCATGAATTAGGCACCCTGTAAACGTTAGTTCCCTTCTTTATCAGTCTCCAAGGAAGTCATGCTCTGGCAAACCCTAAAGTTTGAGAAGGGGTATGTGTCACTGGTTCAAGCATGGACTTTGGAACCCCAAGGCCTGTGTTCAGATCTCATTACCATGTGACTGTTGCCAAATTATGCAACCTCCCCATGCCTCGGTTTCTTTCTCTGAAAGATGTAACAATAGGGCATACTTCCTCAGGATGTATAGATGATTAAATGAGCCAATATATGTAATGTGTTTAGTAAACAGTCTGGCACATAGCAAGCACAATGTAAGTACCATTTTATTTGTGGTCTGAGAAAATTAATTGGGATAGAAGAAAATTCATTTTTAAGGGAAACATGAATTACAAAGGAAGAAGAGTGGGAGGAAGAGGAAGGGAGTGGAGGGAAAGAGAGAAAAAAGGAGGAAAGAAGAGAAGGGGAGGGGAGGAAGAGAGGAGGAGGGAAAATATGTGTTGAAATAGTTCCTTTTTTTCCTGAGAAGTTGGGAGAAGTAGTATTAACACTGTGCCAGACAGGGTGCTCTCTACATAAGAGTCTCTGGTAATGAAATCTAGAGTATTTTTGTTTGTTGTTAAAGAAAAAAAAGCAGGTAATGAGGGAAAGTCCAGAGAAAAAGACCTTCACAATCAGTGAATGAGAACGTAGGTAAAAATGAGAGGGAAAGTTCATATGCAGCTATATTTCAGCCATTGTGTATTCCATTTCGGAGAATTGTGAGTGACAGATAATCACTTCATTTACTTTGTAGGTCTCTGGAGATAGTTCTTGATGCAGGAGTATCTTTGAGGAGCTCCTTAGTGATTTTTTTCCCCCGTAATGGATTGACATCTTCGTAGAGCATGTTGCGAAAATTAACCTTGCTTCATAGAATACGTTGCAAAAGTTAACCTTGCTTTATCTCCTAAATGCATAACCTTTCAGTTTTCTTTTTAATAATTGTTGGCAACTAGCTTGCATGACAGCGCTGAACACAAATACCACTGATGATGATGAATGTATAGAGGAATGTGGGTTGCATTGTACTGAAAGGGTAACACATTATGTCTGTGTAATTGCTTCATCTCCCTTAGGATAGACAAAGTTCAAAGAAATGTGAATGTAGATGACTCACAAGACATGCTCTTTGGGGCTACCCAGAATTCATTTCTCTAATTACATTAACCTTTTCTCCCTTCCTCACTCATCACATGCGCACTCATTGGACAGGGCATCTTGACAGGGTACTCAACCACTTCACGTGCCCACTTTTATTTATTGCAGTCTTTTCTCAAAGACAAAGCACTTAAAAACACTAAAGTGGCAGGAAAACATCCATTTGAAATTAGATTTCAACATTTTTGTAAAATATATGATAAGGAGTTTAGGAGTTTCATTTAAGTATTTCAAGTATTATTCCTTCAAATTTAGTAATAATATTGCCCATTATTATATGCTAAGATGAGTCCTTCAAAGCTTTCTTAATTTTGATGCTTTCCAGTTAACAATTATGCGGATACCTGATTTTTGGCTAGAAACTACCTTTGAAAAGCCAGATTCCTAAGAAAAGCCAGATTCCTAAAACAGCTTTGTTGCGATGCTATTCCAATTAACACTGTTTTCTAACAAATGAGATGTTCAACAGATTGTCATCCAGACACTTCTTGAACCTTCTATTGCCTGGGAACTCACTGCTTAATGAGGCAGCCCAGACTATTGTGAAAGACTTTGAATATTTAGATGATTCGTTTTGGTTTTGAGCTGAGATATTAACCATACCATAGACCATACCTCTTCAGATATTCTTGGAATATCTAAAAACTGCTATTATATGCCCTCATTTTATGCGGAGCAGTCACTGGACTGAACATCATTTTGGCTAATATCTTGAGTTGGATAGTGTTGCTCGTGAACTCTGTACCTGATAGACGAAATATTCCAGCATAATCTACTAGTCAGAGTTAGAATACAGTGGAACATTTACTTCCTGTATGCTGAATCATATTTTTCCTTGCCAGAAGCCCCGGGTTGTGTTAACCTTTTTAGAAGCAGTTTATTTCCTTTCAAATCCAGCCTGTGATCACCCCAAAGCCCTGGTCCTCTTTCAAATAATCTGTTGTAAAATCAGCTCTTTCCTTATCTATTGTATTCTGCTGTTTGTTTTAGCACATCAAAAATACCCATTGTATGGGTTTAACTCTTACACCATGCTGAGGGCATCAAAACAGAATGACTAGGAATATGTACTTTAGAGCCAGTCCACTTAGATTCAAACCTCAGCTCTATTCTTCCCTTGTTAAGTGGCCTTGGGCAAGTAACTTGAAGTTCCTCATCTGTGAAACAAGAATTAAATGAGCTAATACTTGTAAGGTAGATAGAAGAATGGATACAGTAAGCACTAGGCGAGGATTTGCAGCTGTTATTTTGTGTTCAGCTGTTCCTTCCAGTTTTGTGTCATCTAGAGTACTATGATTTCTACTTTTTAATCGAATTGATAAAAATGCAAACAGGATAGCAGTAAGGATAGACCCACAGAATTTCCCTCAGATTGTCCTTTAAGTTTGAGTTCTGAGAGTAGAGTAGACATTTACCTTTCTGTCTAGAGTGTTGGAAGAGGCAACTTCACAGAGTTATGGAAGAGACTGTAGAGATAGCAAATCTTGCCTTTGATATTCTATTACTAACAGCCGTATTGTTATCGTTGTTTAGTTGCTAAGTCATACCTGAGTCTTTTGTGATATAGCCATGAGAGGGCTATACATTACCCTCCTTTTGAATCTGGTGTGATCTGGGCTTCCTGGTGGTTCAGACAGTAAAGAATCTGCCTGCAGTGTGGGAGACCTGGGTTGGATTCCTGGATTGAGAAGATCCCCTGGAGAAGTGAACAACTACCCACTCCAGTATTCTGGCCTGGAGAATTCCATGGACAGCAGAGCCTGGGATGCTATAGTCCGTGGAGTTGGAAACAGACACAACTGAGCGACTTTCACTTTCCCTTTTTGTGATCTAGCCGAGAGGGCCATATTTTACCCGCCTCATCTTCCCAAGTCCTTCATGACCTAGAGTGGTATAGAGAGCAGCTGGAAGTAGAATATGGGGTTTAAGTAAGTGTGCACTAGAGAGAAAAGCAAGGTGATGTGCCAATCCAGGGTTCTTCAGTGTGGATGGGGAGTGGACATGAGAAAGGTACCAGGAGGAGAGTCCTCCACTAAAGTTAGGATTTAGTTGTGTCTCTGTAGATTGTAAAGGCAGGTGAAGCACCCAAACTAGGCTGGTGCCCATAGACTGTCCAGTCACCAATGGCACCAAAGCAGAAGAGTTACCTCCAGAATAAAAGGCTAGTAAAGAGCACTGTGGATCAAGATTGAAAGCTGACAGCTCCAGGTCCAGTGATGCCTTGAGACAGTTGCATCACAGACCTTCCTGATTACATTTCTTATGTATATGACTTTTTCTGAACTATCGTGAAACCATAAGTATGTACATCGCATAATTAGAAGACCCTCCCCCACGCACACTCCCTAAGTTTCACCCTACCACCTCCTTTTATGTGATACTGTCCTTCTTCCCGTCACCATTATAGAAGGGTTACAGGGCACTCATATTAAAGTGAAAAGCACAGATTATTTCACCACTGTAGATGAAGTAAAGTACAAAAAGACATCATTATCCAGTTATACTGAAATGGTTTTAACCATGAAACAGTTCGTTTAAGCATTCTCTATAATTCTTTTAATGTAGCATAGACCACTGGCTCTCAGCTTTGGGGGTCACTATTTCCATTCAGCTGTGACTATTTAAAAGTAACAGAAAACCCTACCCAAGGTCACTTACATAACATTTATCAGTAACAGAAAGGAAGTCCAGGTGGAGGTCAGGCTTCAGGAAATGGTTGAACCAGGGGCTCACTGAAGTCATGAGGGCTTCAGTTCTTTTCGTTTCTCTGTGCTTCCGTCCACAATGTCAGACTCATCCCTTCATAGCTGTAGGCTGGGTCACATGCTTCCCCAGACTGTGCCTTTAGTCAAAGAGCAGTTTTTCTCTCTCAAGAGTCAGGAAAAACACTCCATGATGGGTCCCTCAGATTTATTTTTCTATTCTCTCTCATTTAAACCAAGTATTGCAAATCAGATGTGGGGTTATCCTTAGATCAAACACACCTCCCTAGAGCAGATATTAGTCTCCAAAACTATATCATTGCTACACATTGGGGAACCATGACTGAGGGAGTTAACTACTAGGATGGCTGTAGTTGAATCCAAAGAACACGATGGAGCCTGTTCCCCAAAACACAAATGTCTACCGAGATTTTCCCACAGTTTCGGGGGGGTTCACAGGGCCTCCTGAAGCACACTTATGCCTCCTCTAGGAGCCTACAGACCTCAAGGTTATAAACTTCTCAGCAAAATACTGACCCTGTGCTGCAGTCATCCTAGCATGAGACCTTTCTTCAGTCTCTCCGGCCAGAAATTGCTACGGTTCTCCCTCTGACCTCCAGAGAAGAAAAGGCATCATGTGTATGCCAGGAAGCTCTTTGGTCTTGAGTGTGTGAGTGCGAATTCTCTCAATTGAGTCCAACTCTTTGAGACTCCATGGACTGTAACTCTCCTGACTCCTCTGTCCATGGGATTTTCCAGGCAAGAATACTGGAGTGGATTGCCATTTCCTACTCCAGGGGATCTTCCCAACCCAGGGATCAAACCCACATCTCTTGCATCTCCTATATTGGTACCACTATGTCACCTGTCTTAACCTGATATATAAAATCAACACCTCCGGGATTGCCAGTCTCCTTCTTTCTCCTTCCTTCATTGTGTGTTTTCTGCACCTCTCCACACAATCCATAGACCCCCCCACACATGGAGGCTTATCCAATTTTCAGGTCACATTTATCCTTCCTTTCTCTCTGCCTTAAATTCTTTATTAAAAATCGACTACCTTAGTACCTACATTCTGCATCAAAATAGCCCACATTCTAAGACACAAATTTATTAAGCATTTACTGTGGAGTAGGCATGCTGGTAGGTAGTTTTTGTACATTAAGTTGTAAAATCTTGCAGCATCATAGAAAAGGTATTATTTGCCTCGTTCTAAGGTGATAGAGTCACTGTTCAGAGAGGTTGGTTAGCAAGGGACAGAGCTGGGATTTGAACCCAGATTTTTCACTTGACTCTGGGTCATGTGCTCTTTCTACATCTCTCCACACTGTGAGACTTTCTGGCTCTGGACATGACCAAAAAGATACCAGATGTTCAAAGAAGTCTTTGCTAAATGCCTATTAGCATTTTAAATATTTCAGGTCTCACATTTATACAAAGCCATGAACATATTGGTTCTTGATCCAGAACTCACCCTTCAACTTACAATTGCCATATGGGGAATTTCATCCTGGTTTCATAATTGATGCTCTCAAAAAAGAGACTTTTTTTTCACCAGTCACAAAATTTCAATTTTTTTTCTTTTTCTCTACTTCTCACAAAGTCTTAACTTGACCTAATAATCTGAAATATTTGCCATGTGACTTTTGAGCAAAACAACACAATCTTTTTCTTCCCTCTTTTTAGCCCTAACTCTCTGAAACTCTCCTTTGGTTTTCTTAATCCTATTCACAGAGACCAATTGTCTTCTCCACATTCCGGCCAGGGGAGTGGATTCACACACAGAAATAATCTTTTTACAAACGCTGTGATTATGAGAAGAGACAGAACTCTCCTTTCAAAGCTCCTTGCTTGAAGAAACCATAATTACCCTGCAATTCAGTAATGTTGATAACAAAATCTAGTACCTTCCTCTCTTAAATAAATATCTTGCTATTTATGATAAGTATAAATAACAGCTACAAAATTGAGTGTGACATCCATGTATAATAGAGATGAAACAGAAGAATAGACTGTGGGTATCTTCACCATCCTGAGACTAGGTTGATAGATGACAAAGTCAGAGAAAGGGAGACTCGGTAGCCGGTAAAAGAACTGACATAATAGCAAGGTGTTTAATAACTGGTATGGTACAGGCCCCTGCCACAGCACATGCAAACCTTAGGCCCCGTATAGGGCCCTACAAGCCTCTAACCATGCCAAGGCCATCCTGTTGAGATGCTGGAGGGAGGTCTGGAGAGTCCTGGGAGCGGTGCTATAATGGTGAAGGTGCTTTGTCTAATGATTCACTGAACAGAAATATCCCATGTGCTGTGCTTAGTTGCTCAGTCATGTCGGACTCTTTGCAACCGCGTGGACTGGAGTCCGCCAGGCTCCTCTGTCCATGATGATTCTTCAGGCAAGAATACTGGAGTGGGATGCCTTGCCCTCCTCCAGGGGATCTTCCCACCCAGGGATCAGATCCAGGTCTCCCGCATCGCAGGCGAATTCTTTACCATCTGAGCCACCAGGGAAGCCCAGAAATATCCCATACATAGCTCCTACTCTTTGAGTGTGAACCTGCTGCATATCAGCTTGGAGAGAGAGAAGGGCAGGTGATCAGACACCCCAGGGTGCTCAGGATGGTCCCAGTTTGTATTTGTTATCCCAGTGTCATTATCAATGGCTCCTTCTTAGAGGATCATGTTTGGTCTTTGTGTCCTTGTATCAGGATGACCATATGAAGTCTTTTAAAGTGTTCTCAATTAGGCTGTATATAGACACCCTCATAAAAGGACACAAAGGCAAACTATGGTTCTCTTTGAAGCAAAAAGTCACAGGCAGGGGAAGACCTTGACCACCGGAAGGAGGGGAAAAAATGGTAACAGAGAAAATATCCCCACTACAGGCCCAGCAAAGGCTGTGGGTATATGAATGTCAGTTTTCAAGGTCGTCTAGGAACTCAAGGACAGAGGCAAAGACGGCCTGGGATAACAGAGCTGCCAACAGATCCCACTGCCAAAGCGCCAAGGAAAGTAAGAGCGGCAGGAACAGCAAAATACACAGGGAAGCTTGGCAAGAGACTCCTTCAGCTACAGTCAGCAAGACAAAAGGCAACCAAAGAACGGCCTGGGCTGCCTCGCATGGCCTTGGCGGCTGTGCATCCCGCAGCAACAAGGGCGCCATTCCCCAGACTTTGATGCAAATGTCAGTGTCTAGAGTTGAGCAGCACACAGCGTGCATGTGGCAGCTTCAGAGCAGCGCTAGTCCAGCTTCCTTGTGCCCACAGAGAATGCAATTTTTGTTATGCACACTTTTAATTAAATGCATTTCTTTGCTGAAACCCCTACAGTCTGTTCAATCATTCAGACGGTTCGTTCAGATTATGTGCCAAGAAGTCCATGGTATTAATTACTTGGCAACCTTGAAGAAAGGTAATCTCTCCATCCCACCATCAAGGAACAAAGTATATCAGAGACTCGATTTTAAAAATATAGGAGTTAAAGCAGTGAATAAAGATTCATTAAGGATTCTCCCACACTGTGGAAAAATTCACAAAATACACATTCTTATCAGTACACAGACCCTATCACTTCCTTTGAATAATGTTCTTTTGCTTGACAAGGAGTCCAATTAAAGACCATCACACATTACAGGGTGGGCAAAGATAGTCAAGGAGATTGCATTTATTATAATTCTGAGGTTGTTAAAAACAGCAACTTCCAAATCATCATGGAAAATAAATATGGTACTAGTATATTCCAAACTCTCTCACAGACAGGGTGCAAATGAGGAATTTGTTTAATTAATGCCACGAAATCACAATGTCCTCAGTTCATCCTTTTGTTGCTAGAAATAAATAGAGAAATAAATTTTTTATCTGACAAAAGGGTCAGTGGTGGCTGAATTAAAATATAAACGCAGGATCTCAGTGATCTAAAATGATATTTTGACAGTTATCAGGAGCTTGGAAAAAATAGTATAGTTTGTATGGTAGCTAGTAACATTTAAGATCATACTTTTTATGTTCCCACATTCATGCCTTTGTCTACACCATTCTCTTCTCTGATCATGTCTTAACCTTTCAACCTACTGAAATCTAGTTCATCTTGAAGGCCTCTTCTATGAAGCTTTCCAGATCTCTCCAACAAAATTCAAAGTCTTTACCATTGCATCTACACCCATTTCATGATAGGCACTGGACTCCACTTTTTAACACATATATTTGTATGCTTGCCAGACATCTCTGGGCTTCCCTGGTAGCTCAGCTGGTAAAGAATCCACCTGTAATGCAGGAGACCCGGGTTCAATTCCTGGGTCAGGAAGATCCACTGGAGAAGGGATAGGCTATCCACTCCAGTATTCTTGGGCTTCCCTGGTGGCTCAGCTGGTAAAGTATCTGCCTACAATGCAGGAGACCTGGGTTCAGTCCCTGGGTTGGGAAGATCCCCCTGGAGAAGGGAAAGGCTACCCACTCCAGTATTCTGGTCTGGAGAATTCCACGGACTGCATAGTCCATGGGGCCGCAGAGTCAGACACAACTGAGCGACTTTCACCTCATACTTCTTAGTTGATTAAGGGCTTCCCTCATAGCTCAGTCTGTAAAGAATCTGCCCGCAGTGCAGGAGACCTGGTTCTATCACTGGGTCGAGAAGATCCTCTGGAGAAGGAAATGGCAACCCATTCCAGTGTTCTTGCCTGGAGAATCCCATGGACAGAGGAGCCTGGCAGGATATAGTCCATGGGGTCGCAAGAGTTGGACATGACTTGGCGACTAACCCACATCATAGTTGATTAACCATGTTGTGTTAGTTTCGGGTGGGCAGCAAGGTGATTCAGTCATCCGTTATACACACACCTATTCTTTTCCAATTTCATACTCAGCATCCGTGAAAGTGACTGTTAGGCCAATTTACAGCAAAGTCTTTTCAATACAAAGGCCTCTTAGAACATGTTCGTTGTCGACCTGCTTAATGATTTGTTTCAGCAGGAGTGTGGTACATACCGCCCCCCCCCCCCATACATACTCATCAGTTAGGATTGCTTATGGCTGCAAATAACAGAAACCTAAATATATAGACTACTAAATAGGGGTTTATTTTTAAATTTTTATCCTGTAACATGGGCTTTAGGACAGAAGGTACTGGCGAAATCTGGAAATAGAAGGGTGGCACATAAAATCTAAAAAGAAGACAATTTTTCTGAGTCAAAAAACTCACAGTTCTTTCATTGATACATGATTAATGCATCAAGCATTTATTGAAAACCACTATGGTGCTATCTATTTATCTATATAATATATATTTATATAGTCCATGATCTCTAGCAGCAAATACTCTAGTTACTTAAAATGTAAGCATGTATGTAGACCAACATTCACAGTTAAGCCTGGATCTTAAGATCTCGTGATACTAAAGGAATGGTCTATGGCTCACTTTACAGTAAGATTTGAAGGGAAAAATTAAGCTCCCAGAAGGGATTCTGTAAAACCTTTAAACTACGCTAAGAAAATCCAATAGTGTAAAGCAATATTTGTGATTTCCAGTTACTCTCAATAGTTTGTACCAAGTCCACTGTAGGTAGACTTCATGCAAGTGGAGGTAGCAAATCAGCTGGAAGCATGGAGGAAGGGAAAAAGTCAAGCAGAGTAGAGACACAAGCATGACTTTTGGGAGAGCAATTGTTCCTCGCGTTTGGGGTTATGGTGGTGAAGGGTTATTCTAAGATTTACTGGAAGTTGGAGCTTCCCAGGTGGCGCTAGTGATAAAGAACCCGCCTGCCAATGCAAGAGATACAAGAAAGCGGGTTCAATCCCTGGGTTAGGAAGATCTGCTGGAGAAGGAAATGGCAACCCACTCCAGTATTGTTGCCTGGGAAATCCCATGGACAGAGGAGCTTCATGGGCTAGAGTCCATGGGGTTGCAAAGAATCAGACACTATTGAAGTGACTTAATGCACACCAGTGGTTGAAAAAAAATGCCTTCAGGACCCAGTTTATCACAAAATTCTCATATGGTCCACTAGAAAATTTACAGTTTTATGTTGCTAAACTGGCTCAGTGCAAAAGAACTTGACAATTAGCTTGGCACCAAGTCAGCTCGTGCTCTCACCCACCTAGTAAGAAGCTGTGAAGATGCAAACAGAATGTTGGGACTCCAGAGATAGGAGATGAAAGTACCCACTGACCAAGCCTACCTCATGAGAACTTCAACGGGCCCAAGACAAACTATAAGCCGCATACTTCTGGCATAGGAGAATGTTCCAGAATCTCAGAAAGTGCCACAACATTTCATTTATTTTATAGAGGTACACTGTGGTTTGGTCTTTGGAATTGTGAGAATACGAAGGCAAAAGGGCACCAGAGACCTGCAGGTCAATATGTACATTCACTGACTTGCCGCCGCCACCACCCTTCCATTTCCAGGTCTAGCCATTGTCATTGGTATATACTAATACTTTCCTAATTCTTTTATTATCATTTTCACATCATTTTGAGGAGGGAATAAACATTTGTGGCCAATCCACCATTTTCATCTGGAAATTAATCTCTCAAATTCTTTGATCTCTGGTGGGATTCAGCAAAGATGAAGAATGCCAGTACATTCTCTGAACCCTAAACTCAATGCTATACAATTCCAGGACCTGGGCTTGTGCACTTATCAAAATATTCAAGACAAACATTTTATGAGCTTTTAGAAAATATGAGATAAAATGGACATCTCCTAGCAGGGTTTTCCAAATAACCATTTGTATGAAATGATAATTTTATAACCAAAACAACACACTTTTATTAGGTATTTGTTGCCTGTCGGTAGCAGGTTTTGTAAAACATCTAGGTCCCTGAGTGACATAGCATTTCTCAGAATAACAAGGAGGCGGTGTGGTTAAGCTGAAAAAAAACGATCATTGCTCATGTGAGGCAGGCCTGGAGTCTCAACCCTGCTGAGTCCTTTCCCAACCACTGAACCAGTGTTTTCATGTGTGAATAACTAAACTTCACTGAGATGCCAGAAAACATCAGTAACATCACATGTGTCAAATACCCAGCAGAGGTAGATGCTCGCTAAACATGAGTGCCCTGCCCTTCCCCTTCTGGCTAGGGTCCCCACACACAGGAGGGGACCCAGCATCAGAGCATGATTCTTCAGGGTCTCATCCTGGTCACAGACAGCCTTCTGGCAAATCCTGGAGGCAGGAAAATGTGTGCAACTAATTCCTACCATGAGAAAGCTGCGCCCACTGTGACGGGCGGGCCGCTCGCTGGAGACAGAGGGGCCCATTAAGCAGGCAACGCATCTGACCTGTCGTTGGGGTTTAGTCACTGTCTGCAGCCTGGCTTGCTGCCTGTTGCTCCTGGCGGCTGTAAATCACCATTGTGACAGAGAGGGCTTTGGGTCAACTACATTCCACTAACGGATCAAAGTGTTTTCTTTTAGACTCATAGAAAAGGAGAAGGAATATGGAAGATATACAGCTTGGAAGGGACACAAGCTTGGCAGAAACAGACATAAAAAGGATTTTTGAATGTAAATCTGAAAAAGTCAAAAGACCCAAATGAACTCAAACTGCCTGGTTGTCAGAACTGAATCCTCTAGCCCAAGGGTTCTCAGTATTTTTCCCATCATTACTCAAAAGAGACCAGAGGTTTCCATGAGTGGGCTCTCAGAATCAGGGGACTCAGTTGGTACTCACCATCTCAGGAGAGCAACTCATTGATTCTGCAGTCCAGAAAATTATGTCATAATTTTTATATAGCTTGTTTTAAATTAATTTGGAAATCTGTTAGCGAAAAAATGAACATTCAACTGGATAAAGCTTGGGATTCTGAGTTTCTTTACATTTTTTTTTCCAAGGATATTTTACATTCTCAAGAAATCATCAGAGACAATTCATACTGTCTTCTCCTAAATACAGTTTTCTTATCATTTATTGGCTACATGAAGTCCATGAAGATAATTTTTAACAAAGATATTTAGAGGTTACTCTATCTTTCACAGGCGTTAGCCACCTCTTGGATTAATTTGGTTTGGGCAAAAAAAAGGTGGGGATTATTTCACATGATGGAATGGAATGAAATTCACAACTATGAAAATGATTCTAGGACCAGGAAAAAAGTCTTGACAGGTAAAGAAGAGCTTAGATGCTTTGCACACATAGTATACAGACATGAATGCTGGAAACTAACTTTCAGGAGAGAATATGTGATTACAGATAGGATTTGAGTATACTATTTTGTTAATTAATTTCTTTATATTTTGTTTTCAGTTGTGCTGGGTCTCTGTTGCCACACACAGGCTTTCTCTAGTTGTGGTGAGGGCGGGCTACTCTTCGTTTCAGAGCATGGTCTTATCATTGCAGTGGCTTCTCTTATTGTGGAGCGTGGGCTCTAGGGCTGTGGGCTTAGTAATTGTGGCACACAAGCTTAGTTGCTCCACAGTATGTGGCATCTTCCCAGGCCAGGGATCGAACCCACGTCCCCTGCATCAGCAGGCAGATTCTTATCCCCTATACCACCAGAGAAGTCCCTGAGTGTAATATTTTAAAGTATCTTTAAACTCGGCTCATTTGTTTCATTTTGCTTTCCATTAGGACATAGATGGTATTAAAAGATTTCATTTTGGGCCATGCACAACTATAATTTCTCTAAATTGACAACTGCCATAAGCATGTATGTATGGCTATTAAGAACTGGTTAAGTTGTAGAGAATTTCAATTTAATTATATACACATTGCATGGCTCTCTGTTGAGGATATTATTTTGTAGGTGCTTTAATTAATTCTATACATATGTGACATCTAACAGTATCTAGAGTGAATGGATATATTTATATTATGATAGGAAGTACTTTGTTAATCTTATTTTTATATATGTGTATAATAACATGTGATGAAAAGACCAAATTAAATCCTGAATTGCTTTATGTCTGGTATTTGATTTAGGGGAAAAAAAACACTTTTACTGTTTCAAATCAAACAGCTAAACAAATAGTTAAATTTTGTTATAAGGTGGAGTTGTTGTTAATATCTGAGCATCTTTCAAGTGAAACCTAGCCAGATAGGAAATCCATGATTTTTTGTTACTATGTGGCTTTTTGTGACAATAATTTATATCTTTTACCAAGGTCTTCCCTCACCCTCCATTTTAGTCATCAGTAGTGTCAAATATACTGATTATATTTATCAAAAATGAATCTACATATTTTCAGACCTACAAATGGAAACTAAGCTGTGATTTAAAGGGATTACCAGTAAATAATGCCAGATATATGATGAGAAAATAATTTTATTTATTCAAAATCCTGTGAGCACTAGGCATGTACTGTCCTTCAAGATTAAAAAAAGAAATTAGCTAAGTAAGGAAAATTATATTCTGCTTTTTTCCCTCCTAGGAGTTATCTTGGTCTGCAATCAATCCTTCAGAAAAATCCCTCACATTATCACTTTTGTGCAGTATGTTAACTAGGAGCAAAATGATAGTGTATGTCAGTCAAATGTAAAGCGTGACTTCTATTGGTGTTAAAACCTGATGATTAATGCAGAAGCTCATGGCAAGTCAGGTTAATCTGAACAATATATTATTTCCTTTTAGTCTACAATCTGTCATTTCACAAACTATGGTTAATAGAATGCCCCAAATAAAAAAATCAATTTAAATGAAAATGTATAATATATTTTGCATCTCATTTATACCTTATTGTATTGAAAGGCAGGCTAACATTAGCTAGTCTGTGAATGTGATATGAAGGAGATGATATACTTATTTGTTTTAAAAGCCTTAGGTATGCTTTTTACACACTGAATCTCTAGGGGCTTTTGATTGTTGAGAATACTGCTTCCTATCTTACTGACTTACTACATTTAAAGGATCTAAATTAATTAATTAAAAGATCCAAAAGGAATCGTTGAAAGAATATGCACATTAAAAACAATCTCTAATTCTATTCTCTTGAATCTTAGAAAATAAAAAGTAGAATTATTGTATTATTATTCACTTGTCCTAGTATAACAGATGTCAGCTACCTGGATGATTCCAAATCTCTAGCTTGCAACCATCACCTCATCCTTTAACACTTAAACTAGTTCAAATATCCTGACTTACTTCGGGCTGGAATCCGAGTCTCTTGTTAAGAAATGGTGAGCCGCACAGAAGGTTAGTTTTCTCCAGGCCTCTGGTTCTAGGAGCTTTCTGATTTCTCTGAATTTTTGATCCCTGCTGTCATTTCACCTCCTAAGGAAGCATCCCTTTTCCATATAGAATCAATAAACTCTACCACCTGATTGTCCCCCATCCAACTTGTGTACAACTCCGCTTTTCTCAGTTTCACCCAGTCTAGGCTGTGACTCAAGCAAACTTGATGAAGAATTTGGGAGGAAGAGGGGTGGGAGTGGCATATGCCACAAACAGTCTTAGCATTCCAACCACTGGGGAATTTGCACTGTTTCTCGCCTCTCCTCCATTCCAGCTTCCATTCAAATTGCAGGCCAGCTTTATCTCCTCTGACCTCCCCCATCTCCTTCCTGATAAGGTCCCTTCCCCCTCCAAGGTCCCATTTGCTCCCTTTCACAGAACAGAACTGAAACTCTTCATCCAGCTCCAGTTCATAAAGGCCCTGCTGGGCAGGGTGAAGGGGTGTGAAGCAACTCCTGCAAAGCCACTCCTGCTCAGCACAAACAATGCTTTTCACAGAGGAATTCTGTAGTCATCAGTTTCCTCTCCCTTCTGTAATAGGAAGTGATTCAGGGATCAAGGACTTAGAATCTGGCTGTGCAATGAAAGGGGGCAGCAGACAATGAGAATTTGGAAGAATTGTCTAACTTTATGCATATATCTAGGAAGACCCCCTGGAGGAGGGCATGGCAACCCACTCCAGTTTTCTTGCCTGGAGAATTCCACAGATAGAGGAGCCTGGTGGGCTGCAGTCCAGAGAGTTGCAAAGAGTTGGACATGACTGAAGCAACTTAGCATGCATCCTATACTATGGACCCTATGAAGTGAAGTCGCTCAGTCATGTCCAACTCTGCAACTCCATGGACTATAGCCCACCAGGCTTCTCTTCCGTCTATAGGATTTTCCAGGCAAGAATACTAGAGCGGGTTGCCATTTTCTTCTCCAGGGGATCTTCCCGACCCAGGGATCAAACTCAGGTCTCCCACATTGCAGGCAGACTCTTTACCCTCTGAGCCACTAGGGAATCCCATGGACCCTATAGGAAATGCAAGTTAGAAAAGAATCATGCAAAAATTTGGAGCAGAAGCTCCAAATGAGGTGGTGAGGTGGTAAAGAATCCACCTGCCAATCCAGGAGATGTAAGAGAAGATGGTTCGATCCCTGGCTCAGGAAGATCCCTGGAGAAGGAAATGGCAACATGCTCCGGTATTCTTTCCTGGAAAATCCTATGGACAGAGGTGCTTGGCATGTTATAGTCCATGGGGTCACAAAGAGTCGGACACAACTGAGCACTCACCCAGACAGATGCATATACTGAGATCTAAATATCTTCTGTTCCAGACAAGGAAACTGATACCTAAAGAGTCCAGGAGACTTGCTGGAGGTTAGACAGCACTTTTCAGTTGGATAGAACTATCTGGTTATAGCTTTCCATGAGCTCATGAAACAACACAATTTCTCAGAAGCCAAACAGCATTTCATCTTTGTCTATTTAATTCTGGGCTGCGTTGCCAGCAAAGGGCCCAGAGGAAAGAATACAGGGGGAGGCAGGCAGCTACTACACACCTAAATCATATTATTGCAAGTACTCTGGTATGTTCACTCTTCAATTTTCACTTCTCTGCCAACCATGCATGTGTAATTAATTCTCTAATTTCTAGGCATGATATTGATCTTATGGAGGTCAGTGTGTACACAAATCCTTTGCAGCTTCCATCAGAGATAAAATACCAAGCTGAAGCCTTCTTCTTCTGACCCCCAAGAAAGTGAATTGGTTAAATTTCTTATGTTCCTAGAAAAACCAAGGAAGGTAGGGTGGGGAAAGAGAGAGGTGCTTGTAATAGAGGAAGAGGCAAATGGAAAATGATCATGGTTAATCATGTTGCTGAAATAGGACAAGAAAAAATATTTAACCTATTTATCTACCAGTAGAAATTCAACATCTTCTATAATAAATTAGGTTCCCAACACTTATATTTGCTATAACAAATAAATACCTAAAGAAATAATTTATACATATTAAGGAAATCGGAGCAATAAACCTGAGAGCTACATTTGACTGACAAGACTCACTGAAAGAAACTTACAAGATAGAGAGAAAAATGTATCCAAACCACTTCCTTCTGTGGAAATGAAGAAAGTCTCCTCAGCAGAATTCAGACATTTAGCAGCCATCTTGGTTGTAAACATTTGTCCAAACAGTCAACAGGACAAAGAAAATGCTCCTGTGAAAACAGTAACCAGATCTTAGGGCTCTGGTCTTTGAAGTTTGAAATATTTCCCTAGAACTGCCACATTCCTCTTTCTCCCATTCCTCTAGAAGATCACAAAAGTAAATTCTCGTTTGTTCTCTCTTTCTGTTATCCTGCCAAAAATACACATTCACTGATAAAACCCACCAGTGATTCATTACATATCATCATCCCAAGGTTTCCAGTATAAATGCCATATTAAATGAGCCTCTTCTGTTTTATTAATGCATAACAGACACTTAATAGCAATGATGGTGCCAAGGATTCTTACTGTATCATACCATTAAAACCCAGATGTTCTGATACAGTCAGAAGCAAATACACCAGCTCCCAGCCTCTTTTCCTCCATCTTATTTCCTTAGAAGTGGCTGATCTGGGATTCATTTGGAAGCAGAAACAGTGGTATATTACCTCTCTTTTCATATTTCTCCTTTTCTCTACAGGTCAAATTCATTTTCAGTATTCCTCCACTTATCAATTAAGGAAGAAAGAATGAGAGGAAGAGAGAGAGGACAAAAAAGGGGAGGAAGGTCTTGGAATTAAAATTTAAGGTGAGACTCTATTTATTTTTAAATTTCTTAACATGGATTAAACAAACATAAATATATTAAAATGATATATATTTCAGTTTTCTTATATTTAATATACAACTACCCCATGTATGCCTTTGCCCAGAGCCTTCATCCAAGATATTCATTCATTTACCAGTCCATGAACAGAGTCCACCGTGACCACTACAAGTTCTAGTGCATTGTCAGTGGGCTCCTGTGTCATGAAGGCATTACTCAGTATGTGTTTTCTATGTTGGTCTTGTCCCCATGGGAACCCCTAAAGCACATGCCTTTTTAAGACTGTAGGAAGGAGCTTGGACCAGGGTCTCCTTTGTGGAAGCACTTTAGCTTCCAGGGGTCTCTGGCTGCTCTGAAGATGGCCTCCTCCAGAACCATCCACTTTGGGTCCTGCTTAGAATCCTCAGTTCTAATCTAGCCCAGCCATCTGGGTCATGTGTGTTAATAGTCCTGGACAAGTAATGCCTCAGCAGATGTCAACCCCCACAGCCCTACACCAAGCCCCAGAGACAAGGGTGATGACAAAATCGGCCTGAGTAACACGCAGGCAGTGAGAAACATCATATAAACTAGAATTCTACTCTCCCCAGGCATTGTCCTAGAAATGAGTATCTGTTACACTCTCCTGGTGTGAGGTGTTCCAAGATTCTGGCCCTCTCAGCGAGGTCTTTTGCGGTCATTTTTGCAACTTAGTAGAATAACAATGATCAGAAGTGAGGAGAAAACAGAGGCAGAAAGAATTTCTACCTACTTGCTCTACTTACAGTTCCCTCATTCAGACAGTAATGGGGCCTCCACAGATGCTCTTTAGCCAGAGTTCTATACTCTGTATTTCCAAAACAAATCCCAGGAAACTGAGTCATAAGAATACATACTGAAGTTGTTCGATGATCTCAGTCATCAAGATATTTTGGTTTCACCTCTCTCTATATAACTCTAATTTGCTCCTTTCCCCCTCATCCTCTTCCTGCCACTGACCTCAGTTAGAACCTCTTTAGCTCTCTATTCTCCACTTTTAATGACCCTTTAAAGTTCCAGCTAGTCTGTGAAACAGGGATGAAAAAAAAAAGAGATGAAGAATGTAAGTGCTTCTACCTCTTGTGCTATGTATGTGTAGGTATGTGTTGCCAGGATCTTTTCATCCTATGATAACCAGGAGTAGAGGCACCTACAGCCCAGCGTCCCTATTCCAGGAAGGCGTCTATAACCTGTTAGCTCACAGAGGAATACTCTGCCTCTGGTGCAGTTCTATGTAGTCACCATCCTGAGATTCATAAAATCTTTCTCTGTCCACCACCTCTGTGACCTCAAGGTTATCTCTCAATGCCTGATGAAAGGAGTTGTCCAACAAACAAGACGGGCTGTCTCAGAGAGAAAGGCAATGCCTGGAAGTCTTAGCACATGACTGACTGCCTGTCACATTAGCACGTATTCAACTGTCCCCATACTGTACTCACACCCTTGTCTTCTACTTTCTCATCCAACCAGTTTCCCTTACTGTGTGATAGGCACTGCCTTCTACTTAGAAACCTGAGCATCTTCTTCAACTCCTCCTTACTCACCATATCCAGGCAGTAAAACATTCATAAACATTCCTGGGAAAGTCTCCCCTTTCCAAGCTCACTGGAATTGCTGTTCAGACACACCATCACTCCCTTTAACCACACAGATCACTGGGTCAGTCTCTGGACTGACTCTTTCTGTCTTCACAATCTCCCTTCCTCCAGTCTGTTCCTCACCTACCTATCTGGTTGAGCTTTCTAAAGTAAAAATTTGATAATGTCACTCTGTCTTAGAACCCTTCAGTTGCTTCTCAATACTACAGAATAAAATTCTGACTTCTTCAGTTCAGTTCAGTTCAGTCACTCAGTCGTGTCCGACTCTTTGGGACTCCATGGACTGCAGCACGCCAGGCTTTCCTGTCCATCACCAACTTCCAGAGCCTGCTCAAACTCATGTTCATCGAGTTGGTGATGCCATCCACCCATCTCATCCTCTTGTAGATCTTGCCCCTACCCGCTTTTCCACACTAGTCTTCAGTTACTCCCATTAAGTCAGCAGTAGTTAACCCCATTCAGCTCCATCAACACCCTTCACCATGGGGTCTGTGGGCCAGCCTACTTTATAGCTGGCCTGAGACCACCTTCCTCACTTTGTCTTCTCATTTAGGACTTGGTGGAGGTTCATCCTTTCCTGATTTGGAACCAGTCCAGTCCCTATTTGGACTGTTTCATGTCCAGTTCTAACTGTTGCTTCCTGACCTGCATACAATTTTCTCAACAGGCAGGTCAGGTGGTCTGGTGTTCCCATCTCTTTCAGAATTTTCCACAGTTTATTGTGATCCACACAGTCAAAAGCTTTGGCATAGTCAATAAAGCAGAAGTAGATGTTTTTCTGGAATTGTCTTGCTTTTTCAATGATCCAGCAGATGTTGGCAATTTGATCTCTGGTTCCTCTGCCTTTTCTAAATCCAGCTTGAACATCTGGAAGCTCATGGTTCACATACTGTTGAAGCCTGGCTTGGAGAATTTTGAGCATTACTTTGCTGGCGTGTAAGATGAGGTCAACTGTATGGTAGTTTGAGCGTTCTTTGGCATTGTCTTTCTTTGGGACTGGAATGAAAACGGACCTTTTCCAGTCCTGTGGCCACTGCTGAGTTTTCCAAATTTGCTGGCATATTGAGTACAGCACTTTCACAGCACCATCTTTTAGGATTTGAAATAGCTCAACTGGAATTCCATCACATTCACTAGCTTTGTTTGTAGTGATGCTTCCTAAGGCCCACTTGACTTTGCATTTCAGGATGTCTGGCTCTAGGTGAGTGATCACACCATCGTGATTTTCTGGGTCGTGAAGATCTATTTTGTATAGTTTTGTGTATTCTTGCCACCTCTTCTTAATATCTTCTGCTTCTGTTAGGTCCATACCATTTTTGTCCTTTATTGTGCCCATCTTTGCATGAAATGTTCAGACAAATTTGGCCTTGGTGTACAGAGTGAAGCATGGCAAAGGCTAATAGAGTTTTGCCAAGAGAACGCACTGGTCATAGTAAACACCCTCTTTCAACACACAAGAGAAGGCTCTACACATGGACATCACCAGATGGTCAACACCAAAATCAGATTGATTATATTCTTTGCAGCCAAAGGTGGAGAAGCTCTATACAGTCAGCAAGAACAAGACCGGGGGCAAACTGTGGCTCAGATCATGAACTCCTTATTGCCAAATTTGACTTAAATTGAAGAAAGTAGGGAAAACCACTAGACCATTCTGGTATGACCTAAATTGAATCCCTTATGACTCTACAGTGAAAGTGACAAATACATTCAAGGGATTAGATCTGAAAGAGTGCCTGAAGAACTATGGATGGAGGTTCGTGACACTGTACTGGAAGCAGTGATTAACACCATTCCCAAGAGAAAGAAATGCAAAAAGGCAAAATGGCTATCTGAGGAGGCCTTACAGATAGTCGAAAAAAGAAGAGAAGCGAAAGGCAAAGGGGAAAAGGAAAGATACACCCATCTGAATGCAGAGTTCCAAAGAATAGCAAGGAGAGATAAGAAAAACATCCTAAATGGCATCTTTCTCCTAAAACCAGTTCCTGCCTAGTCCTGTGCTTTCCCCTTTCTCAAAGAGTCAGTTCTTTCTTTTTATTTATTTATTTATTTATTTTTTGGTTACTCCATCTTTTTACAGCCTCCATCTGATTACTCACGACTCTGGTTAATATTTATTTTATTCTGACTTTCACGATGCATTTCCATCTCTGTCCCAACACAAGATCTTGGAAGATTTCTGTATTATGACTGCAAATCTCACAACCTGTACTTTACAGATACACAGCAGGTGGCCAACAAGTCTTGGTAGACTGGCTTAGTGAATGTTAGGAAGTCAGGTTTAAATTGCTTTAGGGGCATGGATCTTGTCACACACTTTTTTTGCGCCATCCCCCGGCCCACATTAACATGGTAAAAGGCATAGGCAACAGCAAATACATATACATCTTACAGTGAACACTGTATCTGCTATTGTAACTGGGAGTTGCTGCAACAACTGGATGCAATTTTAATTTAAAAAACAACAACAACAACACACACACACATGCTCTGCTATTGAGCGGGGAAAAAAACTCCCTCAGACTCAGCTCCCAGCGAAAATCAGCCAGAATCCAGGTTTCCCACCCCTTCCAGTGGCCTGATGTGCGACGTGGGAGGAGCAAGGAGCAAGTTGGGTCAGAGCAGCAGGGAGAGCGGGCTCGGGGGAAGTCCCGGAAGTCATTGACCAGAGCAAGCACCCGCCTCTGCGGGATCAGCTTGGGCTGAAGTCCCAACAATAACAGGCGCGCGGGCCGGGAGGGGGCTGTCGGGGGCTAGAGTTTGGGGGCGGAACCCGTTTTGGGGGAGGCGGGTGGGACGCTTCCCAAGGCCGCAGGGGATTGGAGGAGAGAGATGAGGGGCGGTGGAGCTCGAGGAGTGGGCCGGGGAGCTAACGGGTCGACCGAGGAGAGCGAGTGTTGATTGGGTGGCGCAGAGGGAGACGGACCGGAGCTGCCCGCGGATTGGCCGGGGCGGGCTGTGGGGGCGTGGCCAGCACGCGCGAGAGGGAGCGCGAGGGAGCGGGCGGCCGGCCTGCCTGCCAGCCAGCGCGAGCCCAGGACGAGCGCGGTGGGCAGGGGTCGGATTGCTGAACGCGGCTCGGGAGGCGCGTCCCCCCAGCTGTCCTCCGCGGCTCGAGCACCCCATTTCCTTCCCTCCCCTCCCTAGCGCTCCGGCCTGGGGTCTCGGGGAGGGGAGCGGAGGGAAGGGGCGAAAGCGAAGGAGGTTTCGCGGAGTGCGGGCGGCGTGGGGCGAAGCGCGCGCTGCCTCTTGCTCTCCCGCCGCTGCCTTTGCCTGCTCGCCCGGTGCCGCGGCCCCGGGGCGCCCGCACTATGCAGGCGGACTGCCGGCCGCCGCGATGGCGAGCCGGGCGGTGGTGAGAGCCGGGCGCAGCCCTCAACGTCTCCTAGTCCGGGCCGCGGTCGCCGCCCCCGCCCGGGCCGCGCTCCCCCTCTCCCGCTCCTACCCCCTCCCTCTTCGCTCCAACTCCTCCTCCGCCGCCTTCCCCAGGCCTCTGTTCCTCCTGCTCGTACTGATCCTGCTCCTGCTGCTCGAGGACGCCGGAGCCCAGCAAGGTGAGTTCTTCCCGAGGGGTGCGCCGCGCGCGGGGCCGTGGGGGCGCCGTGGGAGCCTCTGGGGCGCAGGGCGTCCGGGTCGTTACGGAATCTGCAGACGCGCAGGGTAGTTGTGGTGCGCCTCGCTGCCTGGCCAGACCTGGTCCCGCACTCGCTGGGTTGAATTGCAAAGCTTGGCTGTCTGTTTTCCCCCAAGTTGGCGCGGCTTTACTTTTGGGGAAGCCCATTCATTTTTTTTTTAAAGAGGGAAGTGAGACCTTGCTATGAAGACCTCCTTTGGGCATTGGATTGTTCTGGGGAAAGTATTTGAGAGGTAAAGGAGAAGTTTTGGAGATGCTCTGTCTAATGTTTAAGCTAAGTGGGTGGATGAACAGAGTAAAACTGCCAGGTAATTGAATAGCATCTTAAATCCATTGAAGGGAGTTGACGACGATTATCTTTTGTGAAAGTGCCAAGTTCAAAATCGAATAGAGTTGATTCTGGTAATCTTTGAGCCTTGGATTTAGAACATGCTGTTTGCAATCCCTGCCTATTCAGGATGGTGGTCTAGATAGATTGTTTGGGTCAGACTCTACGTCTAGGACCCAAGGCAGCGTGCTCTATTGCCCAGACGGAGCGATCCGTACTAAATGGGCAAGCCCTTACAGAAAGTGACAAAACTTTCCTACTACAATCCTTCGAGATTCCAGAGCGTACAAAGCTATTTACTTAATAATCATAGTTGAAAGAGAATGCTGGGCTGATTTCTTCCCCTTTTTAGTACTTTTTTCAGGCATTGAACGGCAATTTGGAAAACAATTTGACAGGTTATTGAACACATTTCTCCATTGCATTTCCATTTTATTACAGTGAGAGATAAGAACTGGATTGATACTTAAAACTTGGAAGAGGTTTTGTTTGTTTGTTTTTAGGTTGATCTCCATGTTTAAGTCCAGCATAATGTTGCTTTCATGTAGTTTTCAGTAGAGTATGGAATCATGGCCTTAAGCATGTCATTGTGAAGATGCTAAAACTTTGACAGGCATATGGAAATATAATGTAAATGGAAAAAATGTATTTGGTAAACTGACCTCTTTCAATTCTAGGCAGCATTCAGGTTTCAGTTAGATCATCTCCTTAATTGAATTCTTGAACATCAGCACTAAATTAAAGTGAAATCCTTTCCTTCATTGAAGTTTTAGCACCTGTGCTTTTATTTTCCTCCTGGTAGAAAGAAAAAGCAAAACAGACTTATATTAACATGTGGCTAACATTGATTGAATGGGTCTTAATTTGTGACAACCCTAAGGGGTTTACATCTATTAACTCATTTAATCCTCACCACAGCAGTCTGGAGTTAAGTATTGCTATCCCATTTCAAACACAAGGAAACAGACACCAGTAAAATAAGGTATTTTGATACAAAGTATAACTACATAAGCAGGACACTCTGACCACTTTTGCTTATTTCAGAATCTGAAAGTGTTTATGTCATGTTTAAAAAAAAAAAGATCTTTGAATAGTTTATAACTGATTAAATGTCTCCTCCGCAAATGAGACAATTGCTTTGTTTTTAGAGTTTCTCAAGCCTGGCCTAATTAAACATGCAACATTACGTTTTTTTTAAAGTTTAATTTTAGTTTTTAACCAAGTATTTTAACAACTAGAGTATCTGGTTCTCTTTCACAGTGTCATGTTGTATAAAAACATCAGTATAGATTAACACAAATAGAAATGATCCTGATAATTTAAAAAACCTAATTTCTAGTTCTCCCAAGTTGATTGGGTAAATTTTGTAAACTCACTTAGTTTCTTTGTACCTCAGTTTTCTACATCAGTGATAAGAGAATATATACCTGTTTGCTAGCTTGGTGAAAATGAAATGCTAGTACACAGGAGTCTGGCAAAGGGTAAAGTACAAACAGCTATAACTGATTATCATTGTTAATCATGAGCTTACTAAATTGATAAAGTAAGGGTCATTTAGGTATACATCACCTGAAAAACCTAGGAATTGTATGGCATTTGAATTCCCCAATTTTTTAAAAATTGTATTTCTTATCCAGTGGATCCGGATGCAGTCTGTGGTCTGTCCATGTTACTGGTCTTAACAGATGTGCTTTAGGGTCCACTGGGATTCTTTACATAACCTGGAAAGAAGTCTGGCTTCAAAATGAGAAGCAATGTTTTAAGATGCCTATAGAACTTTTTCTAATGGGGATGTCTACAATATTGTAATGTTAAGTTACACGCTGGAGTTTTTACTCTATCAGAAGTCTTTATAATAACCCTGGAAGGAGATAATAAAATGATAAAAGTTGTCTTTCGATGGTAGAGTTGTAAATTTCTTTATGCATTTTCAAATGTTCTGCAAATTGCAATAAAAATAAGCTGTGAGAAAGTGTTTTGTGATATACAGATTTTTTTTTTTTTCCCTTAGCCAGCCTAGGTAGAAATGCATTTAATACGTGTTTTGAGGTAGAACTGTATTTCAGGATATTTTTCTTTTAGTCTCTCAGACCTCATTTTGAATTGGAAGATACTACACTCATTCCAATTAGTGCCACACATTAATGCCATTCCTCAGCAGATTTTCTGCTGACCAAATGTTTTTTTCTTTTTATTTGGTCTAGAATAAAATTTATCATTGGTCTGAAAACTTGTCAACCTTTCACAACAGAGATGTATTTAATTAATCTTACTTCATTAACATATTCATAAATTCTGTTTATTCACATCTCTTTGACTGTGATGCTGTTTTCGACATGGCTTATATTTGTGTGTCTTGAGTTCTAAGTTTGATATTAAGTTCACCTTCAAAGTCTTTCTCATTTTTATTGAAAGCATTTTTTACCTGTAAAATATGTCTCTCTAAAAAACTTAAATTGGTGGAACTTATTATGCTGATTGCCTGCCTGTTACTGTAATAAACTTACTTAATAGGAAGTTGCAGGCCTACAGAATGAATTTTAGTCTCTGGTTTACATTATGACTGTAGGAATTTGTGTCACCTCATCTCAGGAGCTCAGCTTCCTCCTTTGGGTCGCGGAGGGTTCGCCTGCCTTCTGGGTTGGAATTTTTTTCTTTTTGGCTGTGCTGAGCCTTCCTTGCCTTTGTGCAGCTTTCTGTAGTTGCGGTGCGTGGGCTTCTCATTGCGGTGGCTTCTCTTACTGTGCAGTGCAGGCTCGAGGGGGCTCGGGCTTCAGTAGTTGTGGCACACGCTTAGTTGCCCCACAGACCAGGCAGGGATCGAACCCATGACCCCTGACTGGCAGACAGCATCGTATTCACTGCACCCCGAGGGAAGCCTGTAGGTTAGAATGTTATTTAAATGTGGTAAAATATCAGGGGAATCAATTTTTAAAAATCCATTGAGACTGACTTCTTTATGCCTATTAATACAAAATATTCATGAAAATAATTATTTTTGTTAGCTAATTTAATAAATCTGTCAAATCAGATTCTTTTTTAAAAAGAATCATTCAGTATTACAATGATTTTTGAACTAACGTGTGAAAAAAATTTACAGTCTGTGGGGTAGTGCCTTTATTTGCTTGTGATGCAGGGAAATAGTTTTTGAGTAGTATTTGTGAATTGTCGGAAGTGAAGAACATGTCCCAGTGCAAAGACCATTTGTAATTATTACTAATATTGATATTAAGTTAAATTAGAATTTTACGTGATCTGTTTTTTTGCTTTGATGAAACATTAGGGCTCCCTGGTGGCCCAGATGATAAAGAATCTGCCTGCAAAATGCAGGAGACACAAGTTTGATATCTGGGTCTGGAAGATTCCTTGGAGTAGGTCATGACAACCCACTCCAGTATTCTAGCCTTGAAAACTCCATGAACAGAGGAGTCTGGAGGTCTGCAGTCCATGGGGTCGCAAAGAGTCAGACACGACTGAGCAGCTAACACTAGGGCTCTTATGTGTAGCTTTTTTCAGAGGCAAAAATCAAAGCATGCTTTTTTCTCCTGTATTTCCGATTAATTTTGCATAGTGGTTAGAAATATAGCGCATATTCCATATGTGTTAATGATCAAATTTAAAATTCATATTTTAAAAGCTTGTAAATTAAAAATTAATTGTAAAATTACAGGTTAAGGATTTTTAGGTAGATTTCCCAATGTTATCAACAGAGAGGAAACTTTATTTTGTTCTGGAAATAATTAATAGTTCTGTTCGAACATTCAAGCTTCCAACGAAATGTGTATGAGTTAAAGTATCAGTACTAGAATTTAAAAAATAATGAATTAATTTCCAAAAAGAAAGCATCAGATTATAGTATGATGAGGAAAGTCTTGATTTACATAGAATTAGACTTTAAATATAAGACTGTACTTTACAAAATGAACCCAGGGTATGAAAATTCAGGTATTAATTAAATGTATGCAAATAGATGGTTTCCACTTCCATTCTTGACTAGTTGGAAGGATGTGGACTGATGACATGAAACTATACGGATCAGGAAAAACTTTGTAGAGGGAGTGATATTTGCTAAATGTGATTGTTGATGTAGTAAGTGAGACCACTTGGCGATTTTTCTTGTGTGGTTCATGGATTCAGTTTGTTTTATAACAACCTTATGGCCTTAGCACTTTATTTATTTTAAAAAATATCATACAGATAGCAGTTATATAACAATTACTCAAAACCAAAAACTTAACTAATAATTACAGTCCTACCCCTAATCTATCCATTTGTAATTTTTGTTGGTCTTCCCTTGTGATTTAGCTGGTAGAGAATCCACCTGCAGTGCAGGAGACCTGGGTTCGATCCCTGGGTTGGGAAGATCCCCTGGAGAAGGGAAAGGCTACCCACTCCTTTCCCTGGAGTGCATTCCTGTCCCAGTATTCTGGCCTGGAGAATTCCATGAACTGTATAGTCTCTGGGGTCGCAAAGGGTCGGACATGACTGAGCGACTTTCACTTCACTGCATCTTCCTTTCTAGTCCATATGCACACACCTGCATAATCTTACGTGGTTGTAATCTTAGTAGTGTGGTGTTGTGTTCTGCAGATGTATCATGTTAAAATTAATATGTAGGCTGATTTAGTACACAGAAGCCTACTTTGAAAATATGGCAAGACAAAAATTTTAAATTAAAATTTTTTCACAGGACATTGATTCTTTATGAAGTAATTACTATATTATTCAAAACTGCTATTACATTATTTCCTTTAATCCATTTGATTAAATTCTTCATTTAGGATAGGATCTTTAAGAAAGTATGTCAGTTCAAACTATTACTTTAGAAGCCCATATAATGCTAATTTTCCAGGTCCTTATGTGGATTGAATCAGTATACTCTATAAGTACAAAAAAATACAGATATTCACATAAACTAGAATTTAATGAATACCAGTGTCCACTGAAGCAGATGGATAATGGAATGGTCTTAAAAGGCTGCTAAAGCATCACCTGCTAGATCCACCTGCACTCGGAAGGTATGTAGTTGAAAGAAGATCTTTGGCTCGCTCCTTGAGTTACAGGAAAGACCCCAAGATGCACACTCCCTCAACTGCTTTCTAAGGAAAGGAGGCTCAGCATTCCTTGCTTCTGTGGAGTACACTTTCTGCGAGTTTGCAGCCAGAACTTATTCGCTTGGGATCAAAGAGAAAATGCTGATACTTGTTATCATCCTCTCATAAAAACTCTCAGCATGAGAGAGTTCCAGCTATAAACTCCCATGGTGTGTGCACATATGTTAACACAGCCCCGAGATAGTTATGAACGAGTAAAATACTGTCATTGTCTTCAGGGATCCTGCAGCCTAGTTGGGGCAGTAATCATCTTCGAGTTGGAGCATGTGTGTAAATAGCCAGGGAAAGTTGCACAGTGCTGTGAGTTTGAAAAGGAGGGTAAGCTCACAGTGTCCAGGGAAGTAGGAGAAACCTTGCTGATAAAGGTTTTAAGCAGATCAGCTGTTAGGGTCAGTAGATTCCTAGTTCACAGGGATACGTGACATTTAAGGAGTAAAGCTCGCAGCATCAGAACAGCAAGGAGTCAGGAAACTTGTGAATGTCAAAGCCAGCCCTGCTGCGGTGAGTAGCATGCCTCAGACACTGGCCCTGGCCCACTGCTTCCCCCGCAAGCCCCATACCCTGCACTCTTGCCCCATATTTGGGCAAATATTTGTTGGTTCTTTTCTGAGGGCTATGGTTCCGTGCACTGGGGCACCGCCCTCTGGGAACTCTATTAATCCTTCCGTAGTGTGTCCAGCAGCCCCTTTATCACCTGTAAGATAAAATCTACCGTCTTCCCAGTATCTAGACTCCTATGCTTTTATAGCGAGAGGAGTCCTTTGCATTTTATATGTATTTTTTCAGAATCTGGCCCCTCCCTTCCTTCTCTGACTTGATCGCATACCAGCATCCCTCACCCTTTATATGTATATAGTTCTGTGTAAAACTGAGATGTTTACTCCTCTCATATGTAATTTGATCCTGTTTTGCCTTGTTCTTTATTCTGATCTCTTTACGTGTATCGTTTTCTCTACTTGAAGAGAAAGAGCGCCTTTCCTTATCTGCTTGATAACCTCCTTGCTGTTATTTAGTTGCTGAGTCATGGCCAACTCTTTGTGACCCCATGGACCGTAGCCCGCCAGGCTCCTCTGTCTATGAGATTTCCCAGGCAAGAATACTGGAGTGGGTTGCCGTTTCCTTCTCCAGGGGATCTTCCCGACCCAGGGATTGAACCCGTGTCTCCTGCTTGGCAGGCAGATTCTTTACCATTAAACCCCCTGGGAAGCGGTAACCTGCTCATCATCCTTCAAACCTTCCTCAGTATCATCCTCTCTGAGAAGAGTTCTCTGTCACCCCATGCACTCATCTCGATGGTAATTTCCAGTTTTTTTCTGTTCAGTCATTAATCACAATGTATATTAAATATTTATATCTGGCAGAGTTTTATTCATTTTCTAATACTTAAAAATGTGAATTTAGGGGAACTCCCCGATGGTCCAGTGGGTCGGACTCGGCGCTTTCATTGCCAAGGGCCTGGGTTCAGTCCCTGGTCAGGGAACTGAAATTCCACAATCCACTCGGCCGGGCCAAAAAGAAAAAGAATTCAGAACTCATTTCTGCAGTGAATTTGCTGCCCCAAGCATGTTATTCATTAGTCTCTGGGCACCTGCATGCCCTTCACCCTGTTGTCCTTTGTCTATTCCCTCAGAGCCTGGGCTTCTCAGTTCCATGGAAATAGAGCCCTTGCTTGAACCTTAAGCTGCTTGCACAGGGCCTGACATCCTGCCCAGTGTTTTCCCAGCCACCCTCTTCCCAGGAGCTAGCCTCTCTTGCTTTCGGAATGAGAGGAGTCCTCCCTCAAGCGGAACTCTGAACAAAGCCACGGCTGCTGTTTAGAGAACATTGCTGTGTTGCCCTGTCAAATAAGTGGTCTTTAAGAGCTATGCTAAGCCAAAATCAATGAAAGCCAGTGAGGTCCACTCCTTTGTCTGCTCATTCAGATTTTGATCTCAATAGTCACCTCCAGTCACCTGCCTTTTTCTTTGCTGGCTGAAATTCCTGGAGAACATTCAAGTAGCTTCACCAATCTGGTGTCAGAGGAAAGTAATGCAAAACAGGCCTGAAATGACAGTGGGGACAAGATTGTGGAGGACTTCCACTCTGGGGCAGACTGAAGAGTTGGTACCTTATAGTGATAACAGCAGTGACATCACCCTTAGCTACCTCTGCTTCTCCCCAGCCCATTTGCCCATATCTGGGTCACTTGTCTCAGCCCAGGTCCATCATCCCACTGATGCTTCTCCCCATATCCTTGGTCGATCCTAAACCTGGCCCACATGCCAGTCCCCACCGCTTTCTCTCGTTCGGAATAGCTCTGGGTTGCTGGAGAAAGGCATGTGGCCTTTGTGACTAGATCTGCCTCAGATAAGGATCACTGGTCGAACGGCCCATGGGGTTTCTGCTCAGCCGCAGCATCATGACTGACCTGCCTTGTCCCGAACCCTTGTCCCGCTCTTCATCCCTGCAAGTAAAACTACGTCCTACCTCGCCTTTTCTTCTTCCTCAAATCATCTCTTCCACCTCGTCCAGTACCCTGCTTCATTGGGGAATGTAAGTTGTGCCTTTTGTATGATTTAAACTTCCATGGTGCTTCTTAACCTTGTATCTGGAAACACAGTCAAGACGCCATTGGCTTATATATACATCTTTTCTTTCAACTGGTTGCTTTGCCAGCAGCTATATTTCTCCTTTTTTCAGGGACCAGCCAACAAGTAGACTACGTTTGTGCTGTACATTTTCTTAGTGTCTAGCACACATAAGATAGTTGTTAAATGATGAGTTCCTTGCAGTCTAGCTTCTGCTCTTCTGAAAGTGTCTCTTTAAGTGTGAGTTGTTTTTTTTCCTTTTAAACCTGAGAGCTTTCTTTTCTTCATTATTTTTTAACTTGGATGGAGTTTGAAAGTATAGAGATGTTGGAGTCAGACATACATGGATTTAAATATTAACACTAGGCGTGTCACTCTCCGTGGTTTTTTTTTTTTTAAATGTATAACTCACCTCTGTACAATGTATGAGGCTGTGACCAAATCTAGGCAGTTGCTAAATTTTGGTTCAATGAGTGAAACAATGTGTGAATGAAAATTTTGTTTCTCTTTCCCTACTGTGCAGTTAAGATTTCCATTTTCAAGTGTTGGCTTTCTACTGAGATCCAGTTTCTCCATCCATCTGGCCCTTCTCCCCATTTTCCCTACACTTACTGTATAGGAAAGTTCCACCCCTAGCTTAGTGGAGGGGTCAGGCCGTGTAGTGAAGAAATGTGACAGATTGTTCATGTGAAATGTCCTTACTTGGCCTCCAATCCACCGAGACCTTAATACAGGCTTTGTCCCCTTGCTTTTGGCCTCCCCTTTCTCCAACTTCCTACCTGTTGATTGACTTCAACTTCCTTTGATCTCCACCCTTTTCAGGTTCATGGTTTCTCTCCCTCTTCCTAGCATGACCTATTTCTGGTTACTCTTTTTATCTTAGATGCTAACTTTATAGGTCTGGATGTGAGACATTCTGTTGCACAGGTGGAGGAAGAGTGTTTTAGTTAGGGTTATAGGGAACTGAAAATTACACATGCTTAAAGTAGAAGGTAATTTTGGGCAGCATTTTGAGGTAGCTTATGGAATCTTCTTAAGGACTGAGCCAGACTAAGCTCTGGGAAAAGCAGGGATGCTGCCAGACCTCTGATACCAAGGACTCTGTCTTGTTACAGTCTGGCTTCCTCTGTATGCAGCGGATCATGGCTGCTGGCAATCCTCAAGGCTTGTAGCCTCAACACTGGAGAGATTCTGGGGTTTCCCTGACATGGAAGGGCAGGAAATGGGAGGGCAGGGTAAGTTGGCCTCAGATGGGCAGAGTGTGAGTCAGTACCCACCCTTGGACCAGTTAGCTAACCAGGGGGCATGAGGTCATATGAAAACTGTTGCAACCTACAAAGTAGTTCCCAGAAGGAAGGGAGGGTACTAGATATGTAGACATCATCTTCAGAGAGATTGTTCCCATTTATAGAATCCACTGCATTTTACATGAGTTCTTACCAAGCCCTCACGATTACCTTGGGAGATGGGGTGGTATTATTCCCATGTCTAGTTGAGGATGTAGAGGTTGAGTGCTAGGATCACTTCAGAAGTTGGCATAGCTAGAGTTTACATCGGAAAGCCTGTCTGATCCCCAGGCCTGTGTACTTGGTATTGTATCACTTATCTCCCATGTGCCTACCCTTGGTTTGTTTTGAGTTTGTTATTTTCTAAATTCGGCAGCATTTAAGAACCAGCGTGCCTTGTTTCTATGTCTGGGGCTACCCAGGCGAACAGAACGCATTGCCTGCCTAGCAGAATTCTGCAGCTGGTGTGGCAAACCGACATAACTATGCATAATTAAGCATATTCAGTAAAGAGATTTTAATCATGGAAATGGAGAGAAAGACCTGGACTTTCAGAAAGGTTTCCTGAGAGAGCACCGAGTAGGTATTTGCCAGGTGGCTCTGAGGAGGTAGGACATTATTGCTGGCAGAGCTGGGAAGTGCGGAGAGAGAGAGTGGGTGCAGCATGGGGGAGTTACCTGGGAGTCACCCACAGTTCCAGAACAGAGATCCAGGGGGCAGAGAGGTTCTGGACAAAGTTGAGAGATGAGATGGGAAAGGGAGTCAGGGGAGAGATTATAATGGACTTTGTATTCTTGCCAAAGAGTTGGAGATTTATTGTAGCATCAGTGGAGAACAGTTGCAGGTTTTTTAAATGAGGGACCCACATGACCCAGTCTAAGAAACACTGGCAGGAGTGTGAGCAGTGGATTGGAGAGGAAAGAAAGGAGGTGGAGGGAACCTGTTGGAGAACTCTTGCAAGGGCCTGCACTTGTCAGAGGGACTAAATTTAGAGATACTAAGGAAGCAAAGTATAAAACTTAATGACCAGTTAAATTTGAGAGAGCAAAGGTCAGTTAAAAATGCTGGGTCTTTTTCCTTCTGGAATTGTCTTCTCTCTGCCTTCAACACCTCCCTCATCCACAAGTATTTGTCTACTTAATTGGTATTTATCCTATGCATGCGCACGCATACACTGTATCACATCCATTACTTCCCTGCAGTACTCAACATCCCGGAAATTATTTATTAATACTATGTCTGTCTTACTATTTTGTAAATTCTGTAAGGACAAGAGCCTTGTCATTTCTCTTGTTCTAACACCTGGTTCAGTGCTTGGCACATGGAAGATGCTCATTGAATGCTTGGTACATGAGTTTGAATACTGTGGAATTTCTGAGTGGAGATGCTTAATATAGAAGTAGATGACAGATCTGAGAATTAGGAGAAAGGTTGGAAACTTTGGAGCATTCTCCACCTAGTGGTAACTGAAGTCGGGGTGGAGAGATGGCCCTGGCAGCATCCAGAGAGAGGGGAAAGAGCTCTGGAGAACCACAGCCTCAGTGATCTGTAGTCCAGAGATGTCAGCTAAGATGCCGGAGAAGTGGCAATTAGAGAGTTAAAAGAAGAACTAAGTTGGGGAAGGGGAGTTCTAAGAAGGAGGGAGGGCCGATAAGGAAGGAAGGAAGGTGGGAGGGAAAGAAAGGCCAGCAATACCAGATGCTGTGGAAAGGTCACAGATGATAAGGGTGGCAAAGTGTCAGTTGCCTTGGCAGCTCGCACACTGACCGCTTTAGTGAATTAGTCCCATTGGGAAGGTAGGTCTGCGCTTCCTGGTGCTGCCATAACAGACCACCACAAATTTAGACGGCTGCAAGCAGCAGAAATTTATTGTCTTACAGTTGTGCAGGCTGAACTTGTGAAAGTCAGGTATTGGCAGGGCCATGTGCTGTCTCTGAAGGCTCTAGGTGAGGGCTCTTGCTTGCTTCTGGCTTCTGGGGGTTGCAGTCTTTGGAATCCCTTCGCATCGTTCCAGTCTCTGCCTCTGAGGTTCCGTGGTATTTTCCCTATGTCTGTATCCCTGTCCAAATTTCCCTCTTTTTATAAGGACACCAGACACTGGATTAGGGTTTGTCCTAATCCAGTATGACCTCATTTTAAATTGATTACATCTGCTAAGACCTGTTTCCAAATAAGGTGACATTCATAGGTTCCAGGAATTAGGAACATATAATTTGGTTGTTGGGGTATTGGGGTCTAGGGAAAGCACAATCCAACCCACAATTGTCTGGAAACTGAATTGTCGTATTTTGAGCCTAGAATGGAAGGGAGTACAGGACACAAAGAAATAAGACATCAAACGTGGAAAACTGAGAAATCTCTATAAGGAAAAAAAAATGGGAAAAAGTGGTAGATATTGGGGGACACTGGGTGGAGAAAGATTGTATGTTTTTGTTATTGCTCTCATTGTTAGAATTCTGAAGTTTATTAAAAGTGTGGATCCTTCCTAGGCACCACTGAAGCAAAATTATACCTGTCGTGCAAATATAAAATTAACACGTCAAAGATTTTATTCAACTCATTAATTAATGAAGGAATCAGTAAGAGGTTAAAATGTGTCCAAAGAGTATTTGAGAGACTAGGTGTTTAGATAGGCAGTGTTAGGCTGTAACTGCTAGATTAGATGACTAAAAGTGGGCTATTAGGGCTATAAACTGTAATAATTGGATTTATTTTTTTCAACTGTCCAGAAATTATACATCTCCACAGGATAAAAATCTACAAGTTTATAGGAATAAAACTAGCATATGACCCAGCAGTCCCACTACTGGGCATATGGCCTGAGGAAACCCAAAACTGAAAAAGACATATGTACCCCAACGTTCATTGCCGCACTATTTACAATAGCTAGGACAGGGAAGCCACCTACATGTCCATCAACAGACGAATGGATAAAGACGCTGTGGTACATATATATAATGGAACATCACTCAGCCATAAAAAGGAACCCATTTGAGTCAGTCCTAATGAGGTAGATGGACTTGTAATTTAGAGCCTGTTATACACAGTGAAGTGAGTCAGAAAGAGAAAAACCAAATATCATATACTAACACATAGATATGGAATCTAGAAAGATGGTACTGTTGAACCTATTTGCAGAGCAGCGGTGGAGACACAGACATTGAGAACAGACTTGAGGGGAGGAAGGAGAGGGTGGGATGTATATAGAGACAGTAACATGAAATACACATTGCCATGTGTAAAATAGATAACCAGTGAGAATTTGTTGTATGATTCAGGGAACTCAAAGTGGGACTCCGTAACAACCTAGAGGGGTGGGATGGGGAGGGAGGTGGGAGGGATGTTCAAATGAGAGAAGAGGGACATAGGTAAACCCTATGGCTGATCCATGTTGATGTTTGGTAGAAACCAACACGATACTATAAAGCAATTGTTCTTCAATTAAAAAATAAGTTAATTTAAAAAATTGCAAGTTTATGTGCAACCAAGACTAGGACCTTTAGTTGATGATAAATTACAAGTCCGATTAAATACTTTGTAGTTTGGGGGCAGCTTTTGGTCTCTATGGCATTTAAAGCTTCTGCTGCTCACCTTTTTTTTTTTTTTTTTTAAGCCTATTTCCAAGTTTCAGATAATTTTTCTTCCATATTTATTATAATCTATTGAAACAGAGATGGGGGCCTGAGAACCTAATGTTCTAACGTTGACAAAATTGTGAGAAAATCTGAGTGAAAATACTGGTGACTTTCAGTGCCCATCTGCGATCAGGATCCATTACTGTAATGTCAGATGTTCCTTAGACTGTGATTTTTTTTTTTCTCCAGTTGTGCTTGGCTCCTGGGCAGAGAGATCATTTGATCCCAGGTGGAGGGTTCCCAGGCAGATAGATCCTCGAGAAGGCATAGGGCCCGGAAGTGAAGGGGCCCGGAAGTGAAGGGGCCCGGAAGTGAAGGGGCCCGGAAGTGAAGGGGCCCGGAAGTGAAGGGGCCCGGAAGTGAAGGGGCCCGGAAGTGAAGGGGCCCGGGAGAGTGTAGCTCACACACTGGATGTGAGAGCCAGGCTGGGTGGGGAAAGAAGTGAGGCTAAGGGCAACATAATAGATGGGGAGAAAAGAGAGAAGGTCCCAGAAACCGAGCAGTGGGTGTAAAAGAGCCGGAGGGTCAGGAGACTGACCAAAGGAGTGAGACATTAAAGATTTTGACATTTCAGAGGTGGGAGGAGTCTACAGTAATAGCAAGAACAACGCCTAGGTTGTGTTTTCATGAGGCACTGAAGTGAAGTAGAGGTCATCCGGGAGAAGATTAGTGGGAATTACTTTCTCATGATTTATACTTTTCACAGGACGCTGTACTCGAAGCTTTAAAGCTGCTGTAAATCTTCTGAAGTAATGAGCCATTGTTCTGACGGCTAGCGAGGCTGTGCCAAACGCACTGGATCTACATATGATAAGCAGAAGCCTTTCTGGTCTTTATGACTGTAATAATACCCTCGGACATTTATTGTGGATTAGGCCCTTGATAGTAGACAGGGTTTTTTGCTTTGTGTTGTGTTATCTTTTTATTTATTTACGTATTTGTTTATTTTTGGTCGTGCTGGGTGGTTGTTGCTCTGTGGGCTTCCCTCTAGTTGCTGCGAGCGGGGCTACTCTGGTTGCAGCGCACCGGCGTTTCATTGCGGTGGCTTCTCTTGTTGCAAAGTATGGTCTCTAGGGTGTGTGGGCTTCAGGAGTTGCACACGCTGGCTCAGTTGTCGTGGCTCCTGGGCTCTAGAGTTCAGGCTCGGGAGCGGTGACACAGGGTCTTAGTTGTTCTGTGGCATGTGGGATCTTCCCGGGCCAGGGATCTAACATGCATCTCCTGCGTTGGCAGGCAGACTCTCTACCACTGAGCCACTAGGGAAGCCTGATAGTAGGTGTTTTCATACAGTATCTCATTTCATTCTTCCCCTATGCGGCTTGAGGTAGTAGTATACCCATCTGAAAAATAACTGACCTTTAGCAGCAGTAAACAACCTTCTCAAGATCACAGTGAGTGGTAGGGCGTTTGCATTCATCCTGTGACCCCAGGGCCCATTTTGCTTAACCATTGTGTTCTATGTAGCTGTGTGTGCTTGGGGATTGAAGAGGATTTAACATCTCACTTTCGTACATGTGATTCAGTTTTGCAAATTATTACTACATGCAGGCAGGAGTTTGGGCTTAAAGAAGACTGAGCTGGGAGCTGCTGCTTCTCCTTAAAATTGCCACCGTAACCCTCTTGCAGCTCTCGGCACTTATCCATCTTATTGCAATATTTTTTCAAAAAATGAATGAAATTAAAGTAGGGCCTTGAAGTATCTTTTTGAGATTGTCGTGATGCAGCTTTAAAAATCTTAGAGTAATAGGATTTATATAGTACTTTGTAGTCTGAAAATTCTTAGTGCTAAATAGTGCATTAAAAATCTTGATTGAAGTCTAATGAAATAGGATATTCTGATTAATGTGAGTCATTCTTCGGAACACTTTTCCTACTCTGATTTCTCTCTTCTCCGTTTCTTATAAGATCTCACAGATGTGTTACAAGATGTGACAGAAGTGACTCTTATTTAGAGGAAGTATACAATCAGACTCACCCGTGCACCGTGACAAAAACCCTTGAAAGTCCACTGGAAAAATATAAGCCTCTCCTAGTTTATAATGATTGTAATGAAAGTTGCCTTGCTCTACATTTTTGGCATATTTATGCAAGTTTCCTACATTTGTGTTTGTTCTTGTTAAAGAAAATGTTTTTAGAAGTCATTTCGTGTTCATGTTAATTAAGGTAATTTCTATTATTTTTAATAGTAATGTGACTACAATATGGGGTTAGCTGGAGGGTTACATAAAATCAGAATCGTGAGCACATGTTTATCTAAAAACACACTTGCCGTTTAGAAGGCAGCCTAAAATAAGCATGTGTTTTTTGTTGTATTAATTCACTGCTATTTAAATTAACATTCCTTGTGTTTTCTCTTGAGATACGTAGTAAAAAAAAAAAAAAATTACTCGGCTATTTTCCTGGAGCAGTATCAAAATTTGTATCTGGCTTACCACATCTGACCTGACAGTATTCGGAGGAAGTGAACACATGTTCTCTGAGTAATCCCCTAGATACATCTGCAGCCAAAGGGGCAGTGAAATCAAATTCCAGTGTTTTCTGTCCACTGAAATAAAATTAAAATTCAAAAACGGCACGAAGAGGCTTTCTACCCTTTATGGTCCACTATAGTTTGGTAGAGACCATCTAGGGAAGAAGTAGCTGACAAGCACGGGGGTGATGATGGACTTGGAGAGGGAGAAAGAGCTGGCCATGTGGAGTTACTGATGAGAGTGAGTGTGTGGATTGGTCCTGCGATACCCATTTTGAAAATTATTTTTCCAGTAGTGGTTACACTCTCTGTCAATTCTGCCTTGTGAAAGTGAGTAATAATAGGTGGTGTTAGCCTGGTCACAGATTATTATTCTTTCCAGTTACAAAGCTAAGCAGAAAATCTAGAGACTCTTACTTCCTGACCCTATTACCGTCCTTTTTTCAAACACTCGTGTTAAGTGAGGGACCCCGACCAAGAAAAATACTTGAGGGCTGCAGAGTAATAAGAAGAACCTTTTTTTTTCCCCTCTTTGGCTTAAAGAAAAATAAGCTTTCTGCTTATTTCTTTGACCTTGTGGGAAAAACTATTCCCTGGGTTGTACCCTTAGCCAGAGGAAAAGGAACTAACTCAGATCTGTTGGAGACGCCCTAGCCTTTTCTCCAAGTCAGCCCATCTCAGCCTTGACTCTATTTGACACTTTGGGTCCCTCACCCTTTTATTCTTGGGGGCTGTTCTGTGCCTTGTAAGATACTTGAGCAGCATCTTTGGCCTCTACCCGCTGGATGCTAGTAGACCCTCCCCCTCCAGTGGTGACCTGTCTCTTGTTATTATTTAGTGGCTCAGTCAGGTTGGGTGGGTTGCCATGCCCTCCTCCAGGGCATCTTTCCCACCCATCTCTATGCTCTGCCAAGTGAAAGGTAGAATTGCTCCAGTGTCCCCCATTCCCGTTTGAGAACCTCTGCTGTCCTGTGTTAGGTGATTTGTTGATAATATTTTGCCGATTTTAGTGCTATTTTAAAATATGTCGTTCCATTTCCAGTATTTTGGTGTAGACTGGGCTTCACTTTTAAGCACTGTAGACATAAACTGGAAGCACATTTTCTAATTTGGGGGCAAAAATGAGGACAGGTCTTTCTTTGAGAATTCAACATTGTCACCTTTTATGCGTGGTAGTGTTTTTTTTTTGTTGTTGTTGTGCAGGTAGGGACCCTTTGGTGGGTCAGGAATATATATTTAAAACCATATTGAGTCACAGTGTAAAATACATTTCTTACTTTGTAATAACAGAAAAACTTTTGAAAACTGCTGGCATAGTGACCCTCTCCAACTAGAATGTTCTAAACATGTTCTTCATAGCAGTAGGTATTTGATCAGGCCAGCTAAACTACTTATCAAATCAGGTTAAACTTATCAGATGGACTTGGAAATATGAAACATTCAGGCTTGTGCATTGCAGTAGGTTTGAGACTTCCTTTTAACTTTAGTTTCTGGTGCATATCATCTTGTTTGCAAGAGGAGAAAAGCTCTGAACTCCATCACATATTTTAGAACATTCTTGGCACGTAACTTGTGGACTGTTCGTGCCCTCCCCCTACACAAGATACTGAAAAAAAGACAGCTCCATTTTAATTGTTTTCTTCATCAGCACATGTGCAAAAATCCTGTTTTTCATTCGTTAGTATTTTGTTAACTTTTGTAAGAACTACACTGCATAGAGGAAAAGGCAAAAAGACGTTTTGTGTGCTTATGAAGAATCAAACAAATATGAACATAAAGATATCTAAAAAAGATATCTCCTCACACTCTGCTTGTAGTCTTTTTGAAAAATTCATTTTTATATGACAACCTTAGGTTAAATAATAGCCTGTGGGGAATACATGAAATGCCACAATCTGCCATTACTAAGTTCTGACTTCAGCTGTTAATAGCAAAATTCTTGGCTTTCTGAAATCCATCAACACTTCTAATCACTTAAAAAACTGCCTTAGTTTTATACATACTAAAGAAAATACACTTATATTTTGAATTACTTCATTTATTCAGGGTTACTTTTTAAAGATTGAAACACTTCCAGAAAGCTCAGTTTCATCTTTTCAGTGCTAAGTGTACATTCTGCTAGTTTCAAATTGCTATTAATAGACGTTCTCTTAGGATGGTTGTCTTTTTCTCTAAGGAAAAATGTTGGTGATTATTCAAAAGTTATTTAAATTATAATTCATTTATTTTCACAAGGGAGGTTTTTGTATCCCTGTGTTTTTAGTTTAGGTGATATCCAGAAGCGATATTTAAAGGTATTTTCATGGTAGTTTCAGGGGGAAATTTGTGGTTATTTTCTATTCCTCTGAGTTGTATAACGTTCTAAATTTTATATTTGTAAAAGATCAGTGGATGTATTACAAAAACTCACAGGTTTACTTAATGGTACTTTTCTGTATTATGATATCATTGAGCCACAATGCCTCATTTTTGTGTGTGGAGTGAAGGCAGGTGTAGAAGACAAATGAAGTCCTGGTGGGTCAGATGGTAAAGAATCTGCCCGCAATGAGGGAGACATGGGTTCGATCCCTGGGCTGGGAAGATCCCCTGGAGGAGGGCATGGCAACCCACTCCAGAATTCTTATCTGGAGAATCCCCATGGACAGAGGAACCTGGCGGGCTGCAGTCCATGGGGTCACAAAGAGTCAGACACAACTGAGTGACTGAGCACAATGTTGGTTAAAAGCTACCAACAGAGAGACATTGATTTAAGAAGCCAGATGTTGGCATTGACCTCAGTAGACTAAGTAACAATACTAATGTGGATTTGAGAGTAAAATTTCTCTATTAGCGAGATACTAAGTATTGTCCTCAGAATCTAGGTACAGAGTTGTTGTTCCTTCCTTGAAGCTAGTTTTGGGACTAGTTAGAGATAACTTTTTCATAGGTTAATGTACAGTTTCTTTATTCATTCAGTTCAATTCAGTTGTTCAGTCGTGTCCAACTCTTTGCGACCCCTATGAACTGCAGCACGCCAGGCCTCCCTGTCCATCACCAACTCCAGGAGTTTACTCAAAGTCATGTCCATGGAGTTGGTGATGCCATCCAACCATCTCATCCTCTGTCGTCCCCTTCTCCTCCTGCCCTCAACTTTCCCAGCATCAGGGTCTTTTCAAATGAGTCAGCTCTTCTCATCAGGTGGCCAAAATATTGGAGTTTCATCTTCAGCATCAGTCCTTCCAAAGAATATTCACGACTGATTTCCTTTAGGATGGACTGGTTGGATCTCCTTGCAAATAATCATTTATTTTACATCTGCTACTTGTTAGATACTATGTTCTTATTCATAGACTTTTAAAACTCTTTTCTAATAAATAAAATCAACCCTGCATTGTTCTTAAAAATAAAAAATCAAGATAATAGAAAATTTTCTTAAATTTATCTGTATCCATATTGAGGTTGAAACTCAGAGGTGTCACTTTTAATAGTGTTTTTTTCCCCTAAGTTCTTAACTATTCCAAAAGGTGATTATAAACAGCTCTTTTGAAGGAGAATATACTATCATTTTGAAAGGATGTATTCATTTTCCTATTAGACATTTATTTGAATCTCATCATTAAGGAATGCTAAATGATACAATTGGAGCAGCAACTGAAACTTTTTAATCAATATTATTGTCTCTTTCCAGGTGCTCAGTGAAATAGCACATTTTATGATAAAGGGAAGAATGCGGATATTGGATTTTTACAATGTGTTAAGTTAGCTAGGTTTCCATATTCAGTTGCTGAGGGAATTTCTGGAACAAACAATGCAGCTCCCAAGATGTGAAGGGTTGCTGTGCCCTCCTCCAGGGGATCTTCCCCACCCAGGGGTCGAACCCCCATCTCTTAAGTCTCCTGCATTGGCAGGCAGGTTCTTCTGCCACTTGTGCCACCTGGGAAGCCCCAGTCTTTTGTATAGCTTAAGTATTTTTAGAAATCATTCAACTTCTTACAGAGATTTTAGAAGAGGCTTGTGGTGTTTGTAAGTAAATAGATGAAGCTGATCATGTAGATTTATTTTTATAGTTTTATTTATTTTGAACAATTACTGTGAATTAATACTCTTAAAGATTGGATTTGTTATGGTATGTATATATAAATATGGTATAATTGTTACTAAGTTATGTTTACTTCTGTTTATTCTGATTGGAAAGTTCTTTGAACTCATAAAGCTAACCATTGATTGTTTTGACCTAACCTGGCTTCTCCTGGCTCACACAAGTAGATTTACCAAGAACCATGTCATCTAGTTTATCTTGTGTATGGGAGTTATTGGCGGTTAGTATAAAATATCTGATGTCATACATGTTTTAAAATACTCACAAAACCCTGACTATTTATAGTGTAAGTTAAAGATGTAAAGAATAATATATCACTTCTTTTTTTTTTAAGGTGATGGATGTGGACATACTGTACTAGGTCCTGAAAGCGGAACCCTGACGTCTATAAACTACCCACACACCTACCCTAACAGCACTGTTTGCGAATGGGAGATTCGTGTAAAGACGGGAGAGAGAGTGCGCATCAAATTTGGTGACTTTGACATCGAAGATTCTGATTCTTGTCACTTTAATTACTTGAGAATTTACAACGGAATTGGAGTTAGTAGAACCGAAATAGGTAGGACATTTTCAATATATCCATGCCCAGAGTTTTAAAACTGAAGCCGTATTAGATGCTTAACACTGATTAACTGTGCTCCATAGGATATGTGGGAAATTACTCAAATGTCTGGAAATCTTGAATTTGAATCTTCTTTTGGGAAGAGAAGATTCTTGTCTGTCTTGTCCACTTTTCTAATAAGCTTGTGTTGGTTCCTTTGTAACAAGATACCACTCTACTGCTTCCAAGGAGGAGGAAGTTAATTATCTTTTTGTACTGGTTTTTTTCTTTGATAATTTTATCTGCAGTTAAATATAAGTCTTGCTTAGGAGTCAGTATATCATGGTAATTAAGGGTATGGGTTTTGGGTTCAAACTTCCTGTTAGTGAAGTACTAACTCTGCTTTTAGCTTGCTCTGTGTCCTCAGGAAAGTTACCTGATCTCTGTTTCCTCAGCTGTAATATAGCAAATGAGACTAGTACATGTGAAGTGCTTAGAATGGTACCTGACACATAGTATTTGCTTAGTAAATACTAGCTGCTGTTGTCTTTATTTTTAGCTAAGAACAGTGGTTCTCAATTACAGCTGGATTTTAGAGTCACCTGGATAGACTTTTAAATAATGCCAGATCTCTGGTCCCCAACCTACAGCAGTTGAATCAGGATTGGGTGGGACCCACACCTTGGGATTTTTAAAGCTTCCCAGGAGAATATACTTTGAGGTCACGTTGAGAACCTTTGGCTTAGAGATCAGCACCTTTCTCTTTAGCAGGAAAGGTAGAAAAATTCCTAAGACTATCTTGGTGAATTAACATCATAAAATTAACGACCCTAAAATTCTCTGTGACTTTATTTGGAAAGACTTACTGATACAGGTGTGTAAAATGTCTTTTAAAACTATAACTGGAACTTAGTATCTTGTTCTTTTGAGCATCGTGTTTATCTCCTGGGCTTCTCTCCATCTCGAGTGGAACCCTTCATCTCTTCCCCACTTTTCAACCTAACAAGAGGAACAGTTCCTGGTCTGTTGAGTGATAACCTCTGTTGTCTCCCAGGCAGCTCTCAATTAATCTGGGTTCTTGATCACCATGTGCATATTGCCTTGAATATGTGGTCTTGGATAAACTTTTAGAAACTCAGATCGCCTGAGGAACCGTCTATCACTGTAACAGTAATAGAAGATAGCTGGATATTAACTGCCTCCTGAGGTGATGCAGTAGGGAGTCAGCAGTACCACCTGAGCAACTTTGAGACAGCAATGAAAAAAGTGAACCACAATCTGATCAAGCCCTTAGCAGTTTATAGGAAATAAAGGAGCTAGAGAAACACATTCTATCAACCATAAAGACTACATGTAAGTGACATTTTTTAAAAAAGAAAAGGAAGGAGATCAAGATAACTGGCATGCATTAGACAGATACATCTTCCAAAAGTAATGTGTGGACCTTGTGATTTTGTTTGGATCTTGATCCAACTTGATTGCAAAAAGACATTTTTAAGATACGCAGAGAAATTTTAGGGTAAGATAAGAGTAGTTGGGCATACGGCAATACTCAGGAATAATTTTTTGAGGGTATGGTAACATTATATTGGTTTGTTCAAGATCTGGTTTGTTAGAGACATTCTGAAGTTCAAACAAAATGTCTTGGATTTGTTTTTAAATAGGTCATAGAAAAAAGTGGTAGGAAGAGGGCAGGTGAAACCAGGAGGGCTCACTGGGCACATGGGAGTGCATCTCTCTACTTTGAGGTTTTTTTGAAAATTTCCACAATGAAAGTGCTTTTTATTAAAAAAGAACACAAGAGGATTATGTATTTGGACAGTAGGGGCATGCTGCTAGAGAGGAAGAGTGACATGGGAAAGAAATGGAGCATAGGTTTTAAATCACTCGCCAGGTTCTCATCCCAGTTCTAGGACCTACTTGCTGGGATTCCTTTCTACAGGGCAAAGTCATCACCTGTACTGTAGGAAGATTAAATGAAGCACTTTACAGTGCTCAGCTCTCCCTTATTTCCGTGGGGTTTGTTTTCCCTTGCTATCTCTTCACACAGGTGAGTGGGAAGATGCAGAAAGGTCAAGGGGACTGAGTGATGATGATTCCTGTTGGGCCTGAGTTCTGCTCCACCCCAGTTCCCTACCCCTCCCATCTCCACCTACCATATGTCCTCCGGTCCTCCATCTGAGGAGCTGTTTGAGGTTGGGGGGGGTAGAAAAGTAACTTTCCTGATTGGCAGAGAAATAAAGGTCATTCAAGAATAACTGTTTAATATTCTGATTAGGTAGATATGCCAGGAATTACAGGATAGAAACAAATATATGTGGGCATAAGATTCCAGTGGCAATGGTAAAGAATCCTGTTTTCTGTGTTACCTTTTCTCAGGGTCCCTTTTGAACAGAGGCAGCTTCAAATGAGCTGCATTTTCCTATAAATATGGTTCCTACTTTGGTATAAAGCTTAGATTTTTTCCCCCCTGTAGGTGTTAATTTTAGGGACTTTTCTCCCCTGAGAGATGGTATTAAGGAATAATCAAGAAAAGAAAGTGAAAGGAATGCTTTCTCAAGGAATCACTTTTTAAATTGTAAATCATTAGAATGTGACTTAATTGATAAAGCATTTTTGGTTTACATGGTTATTTTCTATTTTATTTAAAGAGTGGGCAGTAATATATAATATTATTTAAACATACGAGTTTATTATGATACTATATAACAACTTTCTAAGTAGCTAGACTGTCCAGAAGTCTTTGTGAAATTAATGTAGTGGTACTCATTTTCACTGACAGAAAGGATGTGTTTAATGATAGAGCTAAGACTGGCTTTCCAGATCTGTTCCTTTTATAGGCAGATTGTGTAGGAATGAGAAATTTTCATTGTGGCTTTTCCACTTTGATTATTCTTTAATCCTTGGTATCTGAAACATAGTGGTTGCTTTATAGTTGCCCCACAATCATAGAGGTGAAAATTAAATTCATTTGTTGTTAATCTTAACTTTTATACATATATAAATATATAACTCCAATATTTTATTTTGGTCCATAGACATCCTGATGGATATTGTTGATAATTAGTCCAAACATGAAATTTAAAAACAAATATTTAAAAGAAAAACCTTTGCTTACTTGTAACCTTTTCCCTCTCTATTGTATATATTTTCTTCCTGGATTTTGCTTAAAATTTCCATTTTAAATGAACTTCTGGGGAGATGAAGGAGTTTGTGGGTAGCTCTCTGAAAGAGAAGGTAAATATTTTAAAACCAAGTAGCTATTAAAGGAACATGCATTCCGTAGAAGAAATGTAAATATGTGTCTATGTGTTGAAAGGTATATTTAAAGATATATATTCTGTCTTAAACCTTCATCCAAAGTATCTTTAAAAATCGTGTCTCTTAGATTCTTCACATGATATTTACAAAGAGGGAAACTGAGGTCCTCAGGGCTTCATCTCGTAAATGATTCTGTGTCTATTACATTTTCAGAGAAGTTTCTCTTTCTTTATTGTTTGTCCCCTTTCTCTATAATATGCTTCGGTCTTCCTTGTTTAAGAGAAAAAGTAAATATATTTTCTTTCTGTTTACCATCAAACCTCTTGAAAAAGCTGTAGTGATGATAATATTAGGTATGCAATGATAATAATGCTTTCTAATATTTTCTGATTGCTTATTCTGTAGAGGCTCAGTTTAATAATGAAAATACTACCATGCATGCAGTGCTTGCTATGTGCCAGGAACTATTCAGATCACTTTTGTCAATTAACTTACGTAGTCTTCACAAGAACTCTTGAGATAGGTGCTTTTATCACCTCATTTACTGATGAGAGAACTGCGGCCCAGAGAGGCCCAAGGTCACACAGCTGGTGGGTTGCTGTGTGATCACACCTAAGCAGCCTGGCTCCAGAATTGGCGTCTCTTACTCTCAGCCCTTGGCATGCTTGGTTGTATTGAGTCCTGCAAGAATCCTGCACATTATTCCCATAAAACTGATAAATAGAAGATTTAAAAAAGGTAAGCAACTTGCCCGAAGTCGTATAGGCAGAGTTGGGACTTGAATTAAGGTCTGGCTAACAGCAAAGTCTGTAACCTCAACCACTAGGCCATAGAGTAATAGATACCAGCTATTAGTAGGTATCTGTTGGCAGGTATTAACAGGTATCCAGCTAGTACACGAGACACAAGAGACATGGTTTCTATCCCTGGGTTGGGAAAATCCCCTGGAATAGGAAATTGCAAACCCGCTCCAGTATTTCTTGCCTGGAAAATTCCATTAACAGAGGAGCCTGGCAGGCTACAGTCCAGGGGGTTGCAAAGAGTAGGACCTGACTGAGCTACACGCATGGTGGTGGTGACATTACTCCTTAATTTTTTTACTACGTGGTCTACTTACCCTAGGCTGTTGAAACTAGCAGCTTTCTAGTAAACATTAACTTTTTCCTTTTAGCTATCTGTTTTGAAATAACCTTGTTTTTTGGGCCATGTGGCAGCTTGCAAGATCTCATTTCCCTGATCAGGGACTAAATCTGGGCCACAAGAGTGAAAGCCCAGAATCCTAACAACTAGGCCACCAGGGAACTCCCTGTTTTGACATTATTTTTTCTTTACAGCCAGTGTTAAAATATTTAATAGTAGTTTCAACATAGGTATTGACCAATCAAAACAAATGTCAGCCCTGAAAAATCTGTTTTTCTACAGTGACTAAAATATGTTAACTGATGCACATACATGAGAGAGACAAACTTTTTATACAACAAACACAACTTATATGAAAGCTAACCACCCAGAGGTAATATCTGCCTTCATTAACTCGCTCGGATTTCTATTACAAATTATCCTAATCCTTACCCTTCTCTCTCTCTAAATCCTAGCTGGACCTGTAACTCTTGTATTTAGCTTCAGCCTCATGCTTAATTTAACTCTCTAAACCTCAGTCAACTAGCTTTTCTTTTTGAGAGCTTTGTCATTTTCTCTTTCGGGAGTGTTCTCAAAAGTTTGGCATTTTGCCTTCCAAGGGGACACTGGCGATGTCTGGAGACATTCTTGATTGTCCCACTGGGGGAGAAGGCAGTGTTACTGGCATCTAGGAGGCGCTGTTACGTGCCCTAGAGGACATAGGACAGCCCCCAAAGTACTGTCTGACCCAAGTTCTCAGCGGTGTTGCTTCAGATTGAGAGTGTCAGTTCACTGCCTCTAAGTTGATCCTCAGGTAGTTAGTATTAAAAGAAACATTGTACACATACTGTTAATGTTAATAGTTTTTTAGTTTTATTGCATTGTGCTTAGAAAACTTGTAATATTCTACTTTATGGAACTTGCTTTTATTTTATGTATAACCTAAGATATCTTTTTTTGTGACTGTATCGTGTATGCTTGAGAGGAAGGTTTATTCTCTAATAGTAAGATATAAAGTTTGATATGCCTCCAGAATATCTTATTATGCTGTTTAGGTTTTCATATCTTTATTTTTATCTACTTGATCTGTTTCTAGTGTCTTTTTTCTTGCGGCATATCTTTGGGTTTTTACTTTTATAAAGGTGATTACAATGTTGTTGCATAGCTATTCATAATTATAATGTCTTCATTTTAAATCGTGACTTTTAGCATTAAAAAGTTTCTCCTTTGTCATATTTAGTACTTTTTAGTTTGCATTTTTCTTTCTCTGATATTAGTATCACATGGACACCTTCCTCCTTATCTCTTTTTACATTCATTTGCTTGGCATTCCTGTCTTTGCTCATTCCTTTTCTTTTAGCCTTGCTGAATCATTTTGTTTGGGATGTATTTCTTACATATAACATACTTGAGGGTCTCATTTTATGAACCAAATTGAAAATATTTTTTTAAAATAATTAAAGCTAAGACCTGTTTTATCTGTTTATAAAACCGTAATTTTTTTTTTCTTAATCATGCTATTTTAAGGTATAATCAGTCATGTGTTTTATATTTGCTATGTTTATCTCTTTGTATTGTCTTCTTTTCATCTATATCTAAACTCATAAGTTTTGTAGTTTTAAGTATGACCTACCAATTTTACTTTTCTTTTTTTTCAATTTTATGTTCTTAAATGCCTCTAATCCCATTGACTTCTTCTTTTATCTGATTTGTCTACTTTTCATGGTGTCTTTTCATTCCTACCAGTTGCCTGTAACTCCTGTCTTTTATTCATATAACATTCAGTGAACTGTTCTATTACGTTGGTGCAAAAGTAATCGTTATTTTTGCCTTGTTGACATTTACCATTTGATATTGAATACATTCTTAAATAAATATGGTTATGTTATACCTCATTTTACTACATGTCTTTCTCTGTGGGTTTTTTTTTTTTTTTTTTTTTGCTAATGACTTATTGCTTGCTGTGTATTTTATATGTATTTTAGACTGTGGAAATGATGTTAGACAAAAAAGCAAATTTAAGTGGTTTTCTTATATTTGAGTTCAAAATGGGTCTTAAAGCAGCAGAGGGACAACTTGCAACATCAACAACGCATTTGGCCTGGGAACTGCTAACAAACATAGAGCGCAGTGGTGGTTCAGGAAGTTTTGCAAAGAAGACAAGAGCCTTGAGGATGAGCGTAGTGGCCAGCCATCAGAAGTTGAAAATGACCAATTGAGAGCATCATCGAAGCTGATCCTCTATAATTATATGAGAAGTTGCCGAAGAACTGAATGTCGACCATTCTATGGTCATTTGGCATTTGAAGCAAATTGGAAAGGTGAAAAAGTGGGTGCCTCGTGAGCTGACCACAAATCAGAAAAATCGTCGTTTTGAAGTGTCGTCTTCCCTTATTCTGTGCAACAGTAAGGAACCATTTCTTGATCAGATTGTGACTTGCAAAGTGGCTTTCAGACAACAGCCGGCGGTCACCAGCCCAGTGGTTGGACTGGGAAGAAGCTCCAAAGCACTTCCTAAAGCCAAACTTGCACCAGAAAAGCTCATGGTCACTGTTTGGTGGTCTGTCGCTGGTCTGATCTGCTACAGCTTTCTGAATCCTGGCAAAACCAAATATGCTCAGCAAATCGATGAGATGCACCGAAAACTGCAGTGCCTGCAGCCGGCATTGGTCAGCAGAAAGGGCCCACTTCCTCTCCATGACAAAGCCCGACCACATGTCGCACACCAAGGCTTCAAAAGTTGAACGAATTGGGCTGCAAAGTTTTGCCTCATTCACCATTTTCACCTGACCTCTTATCAGCCGACTACCACTTCTTCAAGCATCTGGACAACTTTTTGCGGGGAAATTGCTTCCACAACCAGCAGGAGGCAGAAAGTGCTTTCCAAGAGTTTATCAAATCCTGAAGCACTAATTTTTATGCTACAAGAATAAGCAAGCATATTTGTCATTGGCAAAAATGTGCTGATTGTAATGGTTCCTATTTTGATTAATAAAGATGTGTTGGAGCCTATTTATTAATGATATAAAATTCACCGTCCGAAACCTTAATTACATTTGTACCAACCTAATTCTTTCCTCTTTCCCGCCTGCTTCTTTCTTCATTTCTACTCTGACAGAACAAAATTCATAACACATAGCTTGTATCATATAATATCTTAATCTTCAACTCATCCAACTTTTATCACTGTTTAAATATATTAAATGCTCACCGGCAGTCTTTACTTAAGTTCTGCCAATTTTATCTTAAATGGATGAAGTTCATCTTTGAATAGATTGATTCTTTAAAAGAGGCTTGAGTACAGTTATCTTGCATGCTTAGAGCTGCTTAATTTAAAATTTTTTCTTACCTTGAGTATCAGTTTGATTTTATATGTAAGGTTTTGGTTCATGTGTTCATTCTCTGAGGGTTTTTTTTTTTTTTTTTTTTTCATTCTTTTGAGTTTGAAAAAAAAATGCTCTTCCATTATTGCCTGACTTTTTAGTGTTATTGTTGGTGTTTTTCAAGAAGTTTGATACTAATTGAATTCTCTTGCCCTTATAAGATATTTAATCTTTGTATTGAAGCTGTAAAGATTCCTTTAAAGTCAAACAGTTTTACAAGGATATGTACTGAAGTTTATCATTGGGTTAGTTTTCACTGTATCCAATGAACACTTTCACTATTTAGATTCTAGAAAACTTTCTTGAATTATACTTCAAGGTTATTTCTGTTCCATTTGTCTTGTGTATCTTTTTAGAATACCTTAATTGTAAGAAAACAGCCTTCTTTGCTGTTTCAGTCACATTCTTTAAGCCACGTTCTCACTGATCCTTTTTACTTTTTCCAATTTCCTTTTCATTGTTTTTGTTCTTTTCTTCAACATTTATTATATTTTCATTAGAATATTATTCCTTGTGCACCTTGTAATATTTCTGACATAATTTTGTCACTGTTTTGTATTTCTTTTCTGAGATCAGCCAACTCTTTCTTTCCTGCTTTTTGTCCATTTCTGTTCTTAGTTTTTGAGTTTCTGTTTCGGGGTGTTTTGCCATATCCCCAGTTGCTTGTTGGAGGACATTTAATTAAGTTTAGTGTTGTGTTCCAGTTTCCTTCTGTTTTACCATCGTTTGGGGGGATTAGTGGGTTTCCATAAACTGAATCGCTGAGATTCTCATTTTTTTTCTACTTTTTTTGTTTAAATAGGTAAAGACAATGCCTAAGTATTTCTGTGGACAGTGCTGGCAGTTTGCAGTGGTTTTCAAGTTTTGTAGTTTATCATAAGTTCATGATAGCCCTCTTCTGTTAGTGTAGTAAATTTTTCTTTCCTACCTTTTTTTCCCCCTCAAGAGAAGAGGCCGTAGAAGAGAAGGGATTGTATATCCCTTTTTAAAAAATATATATATATATCTTGTAAGATCCTAAATTTCCTGCTCTTATTTAACTTCATCCCCATCTTTGCCGTACAGTTTCCATATCTCTCTGCTACTTTTAACCTACTTCTTCCACCAAAGTGTTTCCTTTCCAAAATTGCCCTATTCAGGATTTCTTTGCTTTTGAGTTCCTCCTCTGAGGTCAGTCGTCTTACTTACCAGTGGATTTAGTCTTCAGTATTTTCTAGCTATGCGTGGGATACCTTAGGTGTGTTTGTCTTCCCTGATTGGTCTTTCGTTAACCTTTGCCACTTAAGTTACTTTTAGACTCCATGAAATCTCTTGATATGTTTTAGGGATTTGTGACCCTGATAAAAATAAAATAAATTTCATTCTTGGAGTTTCTTTTAAAGTTCTGTTTGTCAAAAAAAATTTTTATTTTACAACAGTTTAAAGTATAAATTATTTCATTTCATTTGAAAGAAGTGTTATTACAATAAAATCATCACTAATATTTTACTTATGGGCAGGAATTAAAGACGTGATCTTTAATCTTAATGATTATGGGTATTTTCCATAGTAGATTTAAGAGCCATGTAAGAATTTCATGTGAGATAAAGTCCTGGTCTGTGAAAACATGATCTCAGGAAGGCTAAAGTCATCTCATATCTGTTTACCACAAAAATACATTGATTACTGTGAATTTTTTTTCTTTAGAAGCTAGATGGGTACCCATATTTAACTTGGTTTTGTTCCTAATGCAGAAGCATCATATGAGGTTGGTTGTTGCATTGGAAAGTACAGAGGCCACATGCATTTCAAAAGACATTAGTGAATCTTTGTACCCTAAAATGGTCAAGCTGGTTTGTGGACTAGAACAGAGAAATGCTAAAGCTTTGTCTCTGTAAATGGTATCCTTCAGAATGTTTTTTCTAATGTTTTGAGACAGGTTAGTGAGGAATTGACCCCTGTCGCGTTTCTCATTGTCATTCAACTGGATAAAACTAAGCCATGTGATGCTGACCCTCCCTAAGAACTCCTATTTATAAACCCTTACAGGAAATATTAAAAAAGTCTTTGACATCTTATAAGTGGTAAAAAGTTTACTTTTCCAGAAAATCTTTGAAAGAAATTTCTCGGTATGCTATGTATGTCTCACCTGTGATGCTTGGCAGCATTTTGGTTTTGCTGAAGTCCACACAGTTGTGACTCATTGCTTTTCACATTAGTGTACCTAGTATGAGAAAACTGCCGGCTGTCCTGAAAGAAGCTGTCAACTTAATAAGAGCCAGGGCCTTGAGTCATTTACCTTTTCTGAGTATGGAGCTTCCCTCTATCCAGAAATGTGCTGCTTTTCCAGAGAAAAAGTCTTGTAGTTCTCAGTTTGGGTAGAAAGTTTCACAAAAGAGAAGGAAAGCCTACTTAGAAAGATTTGATAAGGAAGGTTGGTATTGCTTTGCAGACATTTTGATCCACATGATTGCGATAAAATTTTCAGTCAGGACCCTTTAAGGGTCAGCATCATGGGAACTGGTAAAAACTTGGGTGCTCTTTTGTCCATGCTGCCGTTATGAAAGAGGATATTGGAGGAGACAACTTTTCTTATAATCAGAGAAATGTAAAAGTTTTAGAACTAAGTATATGACCTCCTCCCTTACTCTTGGATTGGTTGAAAACGTAGCTTTTAATATAGTGCTGTGATGAAATTTGTCATTTTTTTAATATTGAGGCTGTATGAACTGGCATAGCTCACTTAAGTAGCAGTGTGGAAGCAAATGTTAAAAATCACTCTAAAAAAATCACTCTTAAATATTTTAAAAGATAGAAGTTACGTTAGGAAAATGTTTATTGCAATATTATTCACTGTGTAGAAAAATCAGAAGCAAGCTAACTTCTGACAATAAGGAAGTTAAGATATATCCACTATATGAATAACCCTTTTTGGCTGTTATTAATTGTTTGCTGTGAATGTTCTCTCACCTATCTTTTGCTGAACATTAATGCACATTTCTGTTTCTAGGAGAGGAATTGCTGGTTCCCTGAGTGTCCATATGCTCAGCTTTGATAGATATTGCCAAGAGCCTCTGTGGTAGTGCCATTCCACACCCACCACCAGTGTGGGAGAGTTCTAGTTATTACTCTCTATTTTTTTCTTTTATCACACGTCTAGTGTGTATGAACTGATATCACGTTGTAGCTTTGCCTTATCTAATAGCTAATGATATTGTTCTCTCTCCATGTGTTTATTAGCCATTGAATATCTTCTGTGAAGAATCTTGAAGTTTTTAATGCATTTTTTCTATTGGATGATTATTTTATTTGTAGGGGTTCTTTTATATATTCTGGTTATGGGTTCTTTTTAGACATAAATGTTACAAATATTCTCCCTTTCTATAGCTTTCCTTTTTATTCCTTTATATTGGTATCTTTTGATAAGCAAACATTAATTTTAATTTAATTTTAACATTCACATTAATTTTTTTTCATGAGTAATATTAATACATTTTGCATTCTCTTTTAAAATCTTTGCCCTCTTACAGGTTATGAAGATGTTCTCAGGGTTTGCCTCTAAATGCTTTAATTTTTCCCTTCTGCATATTTAAATCCTCAATCCATCCAGATAGTTCTTTGTGAATGTGTGAAGGAAGAGTAAAGGTCTCAAGGTACATTTTCTCACGTGAACCTTATTCATCTTAAAATGTGCAGATACTGGATCTGTCATTTAGTCATGAACAAAATAATGCTGAGATAGCTACTTTTCCCTGAAATCAAAACGAACAAGGACTAAATAGTCCTAATCTTTCCTTCTCTAGAAGGAAAGGCAAATCCATTCTTAGTGATGTTACTGAGTCCCTTTTAGACAGTAATTTGTCCCTCCCCACCTCTCTCTCCCCCCTTTGGTAACCATAGTTTGTTTACTGTGTCTGTGAGTCCATTTTGTAATGAATTCATTTGTATTATTTTTAGATTCCCTGTATAAATGATATCATAGATTTGTCTTTGTCTGACTTAGTTCTCTAGGTCCATCTATGTTGCTGCAAATGGCAGTATTTTGCTTTTTATGGCTGAGTAATATTCCATTATGTATGTCTGTGTGTGTGTCTGTATATATATGTATGTATATGTATCTATATATGTATATATACCACATCTTTCTTTTATCCTTTCATTTGTTGATGGATGGTTAGATTGCTTCTGTATCTTGATTGTTGTAAATAGTGCTTTGTGAACACAGGGCGGGGTGGGTACACATGTCTTTTCAAGTTAGAGTTTTTGTCTTTTATGGATATATTACCAGGAGTGGGATTGCTGGATCATATGGTAGGTTTATTTTACAGTTTTCCATAGCAGCTACACCAGTTTACATTCCCATCAGCAATATAGGCGAGTTCCCTTTTCTTCACGCCCTCTCCAGCATTTATTATTTGTAGAATTTTGATGATAGCATTCTGACAGGTGTGAGATGATACCTCATTTCTCTAGTAACTAGCAGTGTAGAGCATCGAAATGTCTTCTTTAGAGAAATGCCTGTTTAGGTCTTCTGTTCATTTTGATTAGGTTATTTTTCACAATTGACTTCTGCATATCAACCTTGTGACCTTAGCTCCCTTACCAGTTCTGGTTTGGGTGGTGGTGGTGGTGATAGAGGTAAATTATTTAGCATTTTCTACTCACATGATAATGTATAGTCAGTGGAAGTACACATTACTGTTATTAAAGTGATTTGGTGGTGGCTTAGTCACTAAGTCGTGTCCAACTCTTGCGACCCCATGGACTGTAGCCCACCAGGCTCCAGGCAAGAATACTGGAGTGGGTTGCCATTTCCTTCTCCAGGGGATCTTCCTGACCCAGGAATGAACCTGGGTCTCCTGCATTGCAGGCAGATTCTTTCCCAACTGAGCTATAAGGGAAGCCCATAAAGTGATACTGCTCAACTTAAATATTTTAAAAACTTTTTATTCAGAATTTGTTAAAGTTACTGTGCGCATAAGAAAAACTCTTTTATTTTTATTAGTTGGTGCAATATCTTTTCTTTCAATTATTTTCTTTTCTTCCCTCTTATCTTAATAAACTTAGATCTGTTCTGAGGGAAGATCTGTTATTTTTTACATGTCTGTTAGACCTTAAAGAGTAAAAGTTGCTAGGCAGTTAGATATATGCTTCTGAAGTTCAAGGAAAAGGCTTTATAGAGGCGTGAATGTGAATGGTCATGTCATAGTTAAAACTGTAGGACTGAACATGACAGAAGGGGTTGACAGAAGTCCAACAATTCTTGGAAGAAAACTTGAGAAGATATGTAAAAGTTTGGAGGTGTCCCTGTGCTCAGGAATCTAGGGGCACCCTATGGGAAACATGTTAAGAATACCACCGATTAACTATTGGTTCATTTATGAGCCACTTGCCTACATGAAATACTTTAAGTTAATTTTTTTTAAATTCCTTGTCACTGTTTTAATTCCTTGTCACTTGTGTTTCACAGGATATTGAGTCATTATAAGGTCAGTGATGTCTGAATACACTGTTTTTCCCTTTGAGTCATTTGAACAGTTTATTACTTGCTGTTTTTGGTTGTTTTTTTTTTTCTCTCCAGAGTAATATTCTAGTCATCATTTTAGATTAATGTAATACATAGTTTGTTCAGCTTGGTGTACTATTATGATTCTGTTACCTACGTCGTAAATAATGTTGACTTTATGAATCATACCAAATATCTGCTTTCCTGTCATCCTAGGCAAATATTGTGGCCTGGGGTTGCAAATGAACCATTCAATTGAATCAAAGAGCAATGAAATCACAGTGCTGTTCATGAGTGGAATTCACGTTTCTGGACGAGGATTTTTGGCTTCATACTCAATTATAGAAAAGCAAGGTAATTTTCACCTTATATGATGATTCTCACGTTTTACAAATTCTGAAAACAGAAATGCAGTATTTTCTTTGAGTACCTGTTATCTGAGATTGGAATAGCGTAGGAAGATTGAACAGTTTATAACACATACATAAATCTGACAAATAAAATTAAATCAGTTTCAGAATTTTAAAAATTAAGTATATTAACTTTTTATAAAGTGCTTTTATATACTTACCTTTCCTTAGCAGAAGAAATACTGATTTTTCCACTTTTATAAGATTGGAGCACAAGCAATAACTTTTAAAAAATCTGTCAGTTGCTGAGATGATCAGTTTAAAGCTTTATTATCCACAGGTTACCGCTTCATCTTACTGTGTTAAAAACCATATTACCATTCTTTCCTAAGAAGCGTGTTGCTTACCAGCAGGGGTAATGGGGAAAGTGCTCTCTGAGACACTGCAAAATAAGCACGAGATGTTTTCTAAATTGTTGACGTTTACAATATGAAGGGGGAATTAAAAACAAGACTATTAAGTGGAATAGAATGGAAAATTAACTCAAATCTCTATAAGCTAAAATGCAGGACTTGAATGAAATCTCTCCCAAGTTTTGGTCACTGTATTCGTTCATTCCCCTCTGCCATTGGGTTCTTGTGGTGAGAAAAAGTTTTTTAATTTTATTAATACAAGGTCATATGAAAGAAATCATTTAAAGTAGAAAATTGATAATTATTTTGATATTCAACAATGACTTACCTAGGTTGGCCATTTAAAATTAAAAATTAGCCTCTACTTTATGTTGTGTAAATGAGAAAACTGTTAAGAACCTCCTCGGTGTGAGAATGTCTGGGAATGAATGGGCCTGGGAATGATTCAGGGCCATGCCAGCTATTCCTTCTTGGCTGCGGTGGGTTTGAGATACACTCTGTACCTCATTAAAAGTCGCGTTAAGAGGATAAGAGAGGGGAGCGGCTGTGTGTATAGGAAGGTCTGCTTCCCCTTAATCTCTAAGCTATGGGAAAAGGTGTGATAGAATCCCTCAGAGTGAAAAAGAAAGCTCATTTGAATGGAATAATGGAAAGAAATGAGCTGGAAATGTTGTGCTAAATAAACAGTTAATGTATTTGACAGAACAAGGAGACCAAGGCAGTGGGGTGTTGCAGAAGGGGCACTGGGCATCTGGAATCAGAGCTTGTCTGTGCCAGGCACCAGCCAGGGCACCTCTGACCGGTCATGTCACCGTGGTGAGCTTCATCTGCAAGTGGGTTAGTTGTGAGGACTAAATCTAATAATGTTTAGTGTTTTAGGCCCATATCTCAGTAGGCAGAAAACATGTTAGTTTCACCCTTTCACTACTGTACAAACACATATCTCGTTTTTTCCCGCTGCCCACCCTCCCACTATCAAGAGAGTAAGGTGGAAAACAGAGTGAAATGATACGCTTCCTGTCCTTTTTAGTTTTACTTTGTGAAAGTCTTGGGTTATGGGTGAGAGGATAGAAGATAATTAGCTGCTTATTCTCCTTAAGTTTCTTGTCGCAGGGTTAGTTTAAATTATTTATTCTGCATTTTCCTGTTTTCCTCTTTCTCTGTTAGTCATTGAATTAAAGGTTTCTGGGAAATAAGTATCTCCTCTTTAAAAAAAAAAAAAAAGAAAGTTTCTCACATTGGATATTTAAATTACGGAGCTTTTGATCCAAAGGGACCTGAATGTCCTACTCTAGAGTTGATTAAGAACTTCCAGTCATCTCAGACACCAGAAGCAGTGTCTTGTAGACGTGTGTACATCTGTGGTAAACCTCAAATAGCTGTGTCATTATTTTAGATGAATCTTCAGTTCCAAAGATTTTTTGAAATATCCACCATAATCTGGAACTTCTTTATAGTAGCACTGTCCAAAGTCATAATCATCTTGGGAAATCCTCATTTCACAGCTCACTCCTGGACTTTTTCTTAATGTTTTTTGTGTGTTCTTGCCCATCCATCAAGCATTTGTTTTATTTGAAGTGAATTGGCTAGATTCAAGGGAGCACTGGTTGAATCTCATATTACTTCTTCTTGGGTGGCCTTTCAGACATAATTTCTTATAATGACTTGTTCATCTGAAGGCTGGTTGGCTTTGGTTTAGAGTCTCAGTTTGTTTCCATCAGGAAACCTAGCTGCCACACTGAATTCCATGAATATTTTCAGGGAACATCACATGTGCCCAGCTTGACAACCTGGTTGAAGGTTGAGAGTATTTGGGAATGCAAAAGTGGTGAAAACCTTGCTTTACTGGCTTCCTCATGTGTTAAAGTGTCACAAAGACTTGTTAATGTTATAGTGTGATATGTTATTGATAGAGTCATGATTTTGTATGAAATAGACTAGTTTTCGTTACTTCTTAGAGGAGCCCATTGCAAAATTATATTCCCTTTTTAGTGCCTTGTTTCCTGCCGTATTCCTGGCACTGGGAAGACAGCAGTAGATGAGACAGAGGCAGTCACACCTTCATAGGGTTTGCGTACAGGGTTGGAAAAAGGCATTAGACTTGTGGTTGTTTAATTGCAGTTACAATAAGCGTGATGAAGGAAGCATTCAAACAATAAGAGGCCAGAGGGGTACGGGTAGTAGGAGACAGATGAAGATTAAAGCTCTCTTGAAGAAACCACTCCTGAGCCCAGAACTGAAGGATTAATTGGAGATTCCAGACAAACAAGAACGAACACTGTAGGGAGAACAGCAGATGCAAAGGCCTTGGGGGGGAAGGAACTTTGAGGAAACTGGAGAAACAGCCAGCTCAGCTGAGGTGAAGTGAATGGATAGAAAGTCTGTCACCTTATTCAGGACTTTGTGGCAGATGTAAGGGTTAGAGTTTTATCCAAAAAAAAATTGCATGGAAGCTATTAGAGCAGAGGAGTGATATGATTGGATTTATGTTTTTGCAATTCCTTGATCTGTAAAGAATGGGCCAAAGAGAGGGAAAAATAGTTGTAAGGAGGCCAGTTAAAAGGCTCTTCAGAGGAGTCTGGTTCAGAGATGATCAAATTAAGAGATCTTGTTTGGGAAGATCCCCTGAAGGAGGGCATGGCAACCTATTCCAGTATTCTTGCCTAGAGAATCCCATGGACAGAGGAGCCTGGTGGGCTGTGGTCCATGGGATCACAAAGAGTCAGCCAAGAAGGAAGTGATTTAGCATGCATGCATACAATGCATGTTATAAAAGTAGCTCCAGGATTAGGCCAGATTCTAATCTAATTCTTTTTAAAGACTTTTGAACCAAACGTGTCTTTTCCTTGGAAACATTTCAAAGAGTTAGTATTTGGTCTGCACAAGTTCATGTTGAAGTAAGAGGCTCTGGACACAAAGAAGCCTCTTGGGTAAGGCGTTGAGTTGCTGTGGTGTCTTGGGCTCTGCACCTGATGTCCTCTTCCCTTCGGGGTCTAATTTTTATAACTTTATGGCCTTATTCCTCCTTTTTATTTTTAAAATCTTTCAGCAGAAGTTTCCAGTCTTTCCCATTACCAGTTACCACTTTTAATTTTCACCTGTAAATGTCATTGTTTGAAAGATTTTATCTACCAATGAAAGGAAGTTTCTCTGTTTCCACTGAGTAACATAAAAAGACAAAAATATATGAATCAGCACTTCAGTGATAATTAGAAGGTTGGTAGTTCTACTCTGACTTGGCATGTATGTTAAGTCACTTCAGTCATGTTCAACTCTTTGCAACCCTATGGACTGTAGCCCACCAGGCTCCTCGATTCTCCAGGCCAGAATACTGGAGTGGGTTGCCGTTTCCTCTTCCAGGGGATCGTCCCAACCTAGGGATCAAACTAGACTTTCTGAAATTGAAATTTTTATCTGACAATTGAAGGGACTCCCTGGTTGCTCAGGCAGTGAAGAATCTGCCTGCAATGCAGGAGACCAGGTTTCAATCCCAGGTCTACAAGATCCCCTGGAGAAGGAAATGGCAACCCACTCCAGTGTTCTGGCCTGGAGGATTCCATGGATGGAGGAGCCTGGCGGGCTACAGTCCATGGGGTTGCAAAGAGTCAGACACGACTGAGCAACTAACACTTTTTCCTTTTCTGGCAGTTGAAGATGTTCATGGATTCTGAGGTATCCTGGGGTTAGAAGTTCTGTAGAGAGAACTCCTTACTACTGCTGGTCTTACCGAGAGAGGCACAGCCAGCCTTGCACAGGTCCAGATGTACTTAGATCTTTTAATCCAGAATGATAAATGATGCTGACATTTTTATCCTAAAATGTAAATGTAAAAAACAACATTTACCACGGGACTTGAAAATAAAATAAATTTTATAGATGAGTGCTCTCAATTCCTGGTTTTGAATCTGTTCAACATTAGCCGGTTTCTAAGTAAAGCTCAACGTTTCTGGGATGACTCTGGGCAATAATTTTTTAGGTAATTTTAGTTACTGAATAATGAGCTCAGAAGACACACACCCACATTTGCATCAATAACTTCAGGTCTTTTAAGGCAGCCTCTCTTTGTTATGTGCCATCAATTAGCTGTCTTTGTGTGTGACTCTGTGTGTACACATGTCTAGGTGCATGGCCAGCTGAAAAGTGATAGTCTGATCCTTTTTTAGAACGTGAATTATCACTTAAAAAGTAATGCTAAAGCTTATTACTTCAGATTTCATCAATCCAGAGTTTAATAGTGGTCAAAGTTTGCCTTTTTTTTTTTTTTCTTAGAAACAGGAGCTAGTTTAAAATTTCATGTGAAATAAAGTAATCCAATGAAGATATATTAACATATTCCTTAAGTGGAATTCATAAACACTTGTTTATTCATTTCCGCCAACACCTTCGAATCTGATGACAGTGTACATAAGGCTTGGGAACAGCTGAGCCTGCAAATATTCCCACTTCACAGGGTTATTGTTGCTATATGTTAGATTATTTTATACAGCAATTGTATAAAAAGTTTTAATTGCTACATTCTTTAACTACATTTTTTTTTTGCAGATATTTTCCATTTCTTCCATCTTACATCAGATTATATTAACTTATAAATAAAACATAGGGGCAGAATAGAGAGCTCCTTTCTAACAGTCCAGATTTCTGTAACTGGTTGGTTTTTTTTTTTTTTTTTCCTGCTTGGGATGTTTTTGGTTTTGAAAATAGAGCATGAATTCCTTGGATTGTTTGCTACCTTAACTGCACAGTACTTTTATAGCATCCTTTCTGTTTTGAGGACTGTGTTAGCTGCGTTTCTGTTTGTAGTTTTTCTGTTGTGTACCTAGTTTCTGTTGTATCTGGCAAACAGTTTAAAACTTTTAAACTATTCAGTAAGATTTTATTAATGAAGTCTCAATTTACATGCATATTTTAAAATCTGTCCTTGTACATAAATCAGTGCACATGGTGTTTGTGTGTACACATGCAGAAAAACATATATTTTGTTGTCAGTTTGTAGAACAAAGGTGCTGATGAATAAAGTTTTTACTAGTTTTGCAGAGAAGTTAGCATTTATAAACAGAATTAGTTTGTTAAGATGGTGTGACCCAAAGAGGCAGTTTATCTTTGTGAGATAAAGTTTATTTCAAGCTGACAGATAACCTGAAGAGCACCTTAATGATTTTAAGTGTTTTCTAGGTGGTTTGGGTTTTATTTTTGTTTTTTTTTTTCTTTTTAGTAAGTTAGAAGTGCTTTGAAGGGGCTGCATATGTATTTGTGCTGACTTGTGCCACCCAGGGGACAAATTCATTCACTACTACTCTTACTAGATATTAGGAGTGTCCTCGATACTAGATTACAAAAGAATTTTAATGTCTTATAATTTTTAATATTTTTAAATGTCTTTTATATTTCAATATACAATGTCTTATGTTATTTTAGCATGTCATAATGTCTTTTAATATGTCTTATAATTCATTTTTTAGTATAGAGGCATTTAGGTGTGAAGAGGATTTGATTTAGCCATAAGTAGTTTGTGGTCTATTCAACTGTATCACTTACTGCTTAGGCAACTAACTGAGCCATGCCTACATTGTCTGTTTAAAAACTTTTTTTTTTTTTTAATATTTCCATCTGAGAAAATTATCCCTGAGCTCCTGTTGTGGACTCAGCTTCCATAGATGGTGATGTATTAATAATCTTTCTAGGAGAAACATAAGATTTACTCTACTCTCAGTATGCTAAAGGAAATTAGATGTAAAATACTACATGAGTTATCTCCCACTTAGTAAATATTAGTTACTAATGTCAGAGTCTCAATCACGATAAATTACATTTTATTATACATGTAAATTTCCCTGACACTACATTGCAGATGGTACAAATCAGTGCCAGGTTCCTATTGTGGAAAGAAGGAATTATGCCCAAGGTCACACAATAATACTGACGTGAGAATCTAGTAGAAAGATGAACCTTGTCCCTAGTCCTGTAGCTCTTGAATGGAGTGACTGGCTGTACACCTACAATGCAAGGTTGCTGACAGAGTGAGAATTAGGAAAGCATGGTGTCATGTCCCTTCAGGCTCTGGGGGGTTTGTTATTTAAAAGAATTCAGAGCAAATAAAGGAGGAGAATCTGTAGGTCTACATTGTCTTACTTCATGTATTTTCTTCCTTCTGGTAAATAAATATAATTAGTTATAGTGCTGTATGCTTTGTTGAAAGAAAAGTGAAAGTGTTAGTCAATCAGTCATGTCCAACTCTTTGTGACCGCATGGACTACAGCCCGCCAGGCTCCTCTGTTCATGGGATTTCCCAGGCAAGAATACTGGAGTGAGTTACCATTTCCTACTCCATGCATTCTTGAGTTAGAATAAATACAGGCACTCAAGTACCCTTCCCTCAGGAGTAAATGGCTTCAAGTGGACAAAACTTACACCCTGCAGCTAATGTAGTTCACATTATACTTTTGTGATAGATACTAACACCGCTGAGAATCTTTTCCAATATATTCAAGATCACAAAGCTGACTATTAATTGGAGGAAAATCTATATCTCTTTCACAGTCTGTAGTCTAGGGAATAACCAGTGCTGTCAATCAAAAATATTTCTAAGTTGGTAACCAATATGCTGATATTTTTGATTGTATATGAACTTATAAAGTATTTATCATATTTTCATAGTATTTTATGTGGATTAGCATTAGATATTATGTTTTTTAAAAATATTTCATGAAATAATTATGAAGCTCCCAAGCCTATTCAGTTATTATGTATTGGGAAAATTTTAATTGTACTTTAAAGAAAGGCCTGTGCATAGGATATCAATTGTGGCTCATAGTGATATTGCTAACTAAGTCAGAGCTGTCTTAGGAAATCTGATGTTGATGTCTTCATTGTCATCCTGTTATTGAATATTGGCTCACGTTTTTATTTTTTTTTTAATTTTTTCATGCTCTTTCTCACAATCACATTATCCTCCCTTCAAAACCCCACTGACCCTTTCCTCCTCTGTAAAGCCTTCTGAGGTTAAGGAAGGCAGATGTTACAGCAGCTGTTCGTGTAGACATTATGATCACGCTCACTTCGGGGTAGACCCTGCTGCTAAGACCAGTGTAGAGTCTGCCCTGTAGATCCCACCTGTCCTTTGGGCCCTGCAAGGAAAAGAGGAATTGAGTGCTGTGGGCTTTGGAAGAACCCCATGGGCATCCTCCTTGCTACTGCTGCTCCTCTGTTGTCCAGAGCACCAAGATGAAGTACGCCAGATGTTTGGTGTTTTGTGTAGTAATGTGTATGTTACAAATATTCTTTTGTATGTATTAAGGATTAAAATTACCAAAAAAAAATTTCCCATGCAGAAGCTCTTAGTGAACAGAGTGAATTACATACTGCTGTTCACTGTGAACATGCTACTGATTCCTGGTGTTGTCAGACATGGTAAAGTGGATCCAGCATAATTGAGCTGACAATGAGTGCCTTATTAGTGCTGCTTCTTACAGTTATTATTGCCTAACTGTTATGTGTGTGTACTCAATCGTGTCTGACTCTTTGTGACCCCACGGACACAAGAGATACCTGGAGTAACAGTCACATTTGACCTCGGAGTACAAGATGAAGCAGGCAAAGACTAACAGAGTTTTGCCAAGAGAACGCATTGGTCAGAGCCAACACACTCTTCCAACAACACCAGGACTCTACACATGGACATCAATACCAAAATCAAATTGATTATATTGTTTTCAGCCAAAGATGAAGAAGCTCTATACAGTCAGCAAAAACAAGACCAGGGGCTGATTGTGGCTCAGATCATGAATTCCTTATTGCCAAATTTAGACTTAATTTGAAGAAAGTATGGAAAACCACTAGACCATTCAGGTATGACCTAAATTGAATACCTTATGACTATACTGTGAAAGTGACAAATAGATTCCAGGGATTAGATATGATAAGAGTGCCTGAAGAACTATGGATGGCGGTTCGTGACACTATACAGGAGGCAGTGATCAAGACCATTCCCAAGAGGAAGAAATGCAAAAAGGCAAAATGGTTGTCTGAGGAAGCCTTATAGATAGCTGAGAAAAGAAGAGAAGTGAAAGGCAATGGGGAAAAGGAAAGATATACCCATCTGAATGGAGAGTTCCAAAGAATAGCAAGGAGAGATAAAGCCTTCCTAAGTGATCTGTGCAAAGAAATAGAGGAAAACAATAGAATGGGAAAGACTAGAGATCTCTTCAAGACAATTAAAGATACCAAGGGAACATTTCATGGAAAGATGGGCTCAATAAAGGACAGAAATGGTATGGGCCTAATAGAAGCAGAAAATTTTAAGAAGAGGTGTCAAGAATACACAGAGGAACTATACAAAAAAGATCTTCATGACCCAGATAACCATGATGGTGTGATCACTCTCCAAGAGCCAGACATGCTGGAATGTGAAATCAAGTAGGTCTTAGGAAGCATTACTACGAACAAAGCTAGAGGAGGTGATGGAATTCCCATTGAGCTATTTCAAATTCTCAGAGATGATGCTGTCAAAGTGCTGCACTCAATATGCCAGCAAATTTGGAAAGCTCAGCAGTGGCTGCAGGACTGGAAAAGGTCAATTTTCATTCCAATCCCAAAGAAAAACAACGCCAAAGAATGTTCAAACTACTGCTCAACTACACTCATCTCACACGCTAGCGAAGTAATGCTCAGAATTCTCCAAGCTAGACATCAAAACACTACGTGAACTGTGAACTTCCAGATGTTCAAGCTGGATTTAGAAAAGGGAGAGGAACCAGACATCAAATTGCCAACATCTGCTGGATCATCGAAAAAGCAAGAGAATTCCAGAAAAAATGTCTGCTTCCACTTATTGATACCCCAAAACCTTTGACTGTGTGGATCACAGCTAACTGTGGAAAATTCTTCAAGAGATGGCAATACCAGACCACCTGACCTGCCTCCTGAGAAATCTGTATGCAGGTCAAGAAGCAACAGTCAGAACCAGACATGGAACGACAGGCTGGTTCCAAATTGAAAAAGGAGTACATCAAGGCTGTATATTTAACTTATATGCAGAGTACATCATGCAAAATGCTGAGCTGGATGAAGCACAGGCTGGAATCAAGATTGCCAGGAGAAATATCAATAACCTCAGAAATGCAGATGACACTACCCTTATGGCAGAAAGTGAAGAAGAACTAAAGAGCCTCTTGATGAAAGTGAAAGAGGCAAGTGAAAAAGCTGGCTTAAAACTCAACGTTCAGCACTCGCCCGGGAGGTCCGGGCGCGCGAAGAGGGGCCGGGAGGTTTGCAGGTGTGGGTGTAGCGAGTGGCGTAGGGGACAGGGCGCCTCCGGGTTCAGGATGCAGCCCCCGGATGAGGCCGCAATATTTTCCTTATATGATCGGGCCCCGTGGCAGGCGGCGCCGCCGGCCCGGAGCCTGAGAGGATTATGAAAACGTGTTAGGCGAAATGGGGCCAGGGACCCGGGGGTTGGGAGGTTAGGGGAGGCAGTTAGGCTAAGGTTTGGGTGTGGTTAGGGTGGCCCCTGCCGCTCTGTGAGCCCTGGTCGATGATGACGGGACCACTGCGCAATCTGAGTTCTGGGAACTAGGTGATGGAGCGTGTTCTGAGAACGGACTGAGACCGAAAAAAATAAAAAATAAAAAAAATAAAACTCAACATTCAAAACACAAAGATCATGACATCCAGCCCCATCACTTCATGGCAAATAGATGGGGAAACACTGAAAACAGTGGCACTCTTTATTTTGGGGGGCTGCAAAATCACTGCAGTTGATGACGGCAGCCATGAAATTAAAAGACGCTTGCTCCTTGGAAGAAAAGCTATGACAAACCTAGACAGCATATTAAAAAGCAGAGACATTACTTTGCCAACAAAGGTCCCTAGTCAATGCTATGGTTTTTCCATTAGTCGTATGTGAATATGCGAGTTGGACCATATAGAAAGCTGAGCACTAAAAAATTGATATTTTTTTTTTTAATTGATAATTTTGAACTGTGGTGTTGAAGAAGACTTGAGAGTCCCTTGGACTGCAATGATCAAAGCAGTCAATCCTAAAGGAAATCAGTTCTGAATATTCATTGGAAGGGCCAAAGCTGAAGCTTCCATACTTTAGCCACCTGGTGTGAGGAACTGACTCATTCCAAAAGACCCTGATGCTGGGAAAGATTGAAGGCAGGAGGAGGAGAGAACAGGATGAGGTGGTTGGATGGCATCACCACCAACTCAGTGGACACGAGTTTGAGCAAGCTTCGGAAGTTGGTGATGGACAGGGAAGCCTGGTGTGCTGCAGTGCATGGGGTCGCAGAGTTGGACATTACTGAGGGACTGAACTGAACTGATTATGCATGTGTGTTCAGTCATGTCAGTCTCTTTTTGACCCCTTGGACTGTAACCTGCCAGTCTCTGTCCGTGGGATTCTCCAGGCAAGAATACTGGAGTGGGTTGTCATTTCCTCCTCCAGGGGATCTTCCCAACCCAAGGATGGAACCCGCGTCTTCTTGCATCTCTGGCATTGGCAGGCGGATTCTTTTACCACTATGCCACCTGGGAAACCCACTGCCCATATGCTGTACTTGGAATGCATACCTTTAATTAGCACAGTTCAGAAGCCTTCAAGTTATCCTTGACTCTTTGTCTCAAACCTCACAACCATCAACCACCTCTCTGAATATATATGTACATACTTATCAGAATCAGACCTTACTGTGATTTTTATTTTTATATCCCTGATAGCTAATCATGTTGAATGTCTTTTTAGGTGCTCATTGGCCATTTGGTGTATCTTCATTGGAAAAACGTCTATTCAGATCCTTTGATCCTTTTAAAATTGAGTTTTCTTTTTAGTGTCTAGTTGTAACAATTCCTTGTGTATTCTGAATACTAGATTCTTACCAGATACATGATTTACAAATATTTTCTGTTATTCTTTGATTTATCTTTCTTTTTCAGGATAGCATTCTTTGAAGCATAACAGTTTCAAATTTTGGTGAAATCAGTTTATTTGCTTATGCTTTTGGTGTCATGTCTAAGAAGCCATTGCTTAAGGCAAAATTAAGATCTATACCTATATTTCCTTCTAAGTATTTTATGTTTTGAGGTCTTCAATTTGACTCCGCCTCGAGTTAACTTCTGTGTATGATCTGAGATAGGGGTTTCGTTTCCTTCTTTTGTATGTGGATATCCAGTTGTCCTAGCACCATTTCTTTAAGATATTTTTGCCCCCATTGAGTTGTCTTGGCACCCTTGTTGGAATCAATTGACTGTAAATTTGAAGGTTTATTTCTGGACCCTCAGTTCTAGTTCTGTTCCATTCATTATGATAACTTCCTACATTGCTATGTGAAGTCTTTCCTGAGTCAGATGGTTTTCTTTGAGCTGTATTCATCTTGCCCAGGCTGCATACTTATTAACTAGGAGCCTTAGAGTAATAGTGATTTTCTGGAATTCTCTTTACTTGGGAAATGCTTTCTTAAAAAACACATTTTAAAACTTACCAGTTCTCTGCTTAATTGATATTTTCTTTGCCCTTGTGGAGTTGTAAAGGTCAAAATCTCTAAATCATGACTTTCTTTGTCTGTTTTCTTGACTCTGCTTATAGCTTTCTGTTCTGAATTCATGTTTTCCTCCTAGGGAGCTCTTTTAAGCCCCCAGGGAATTTGAGAGTGAGATCACGTGAGTTACATACATTTGAGCATAATCTGGACTTTGAGCACTGCATGGACTTTTACTATAATAAAGCCCAGCTTTGATCAAGTATATCCATAGTTGACTAGCATCCTGGCATGTGGCCTGAAGCTAATAGGGCCAGCTGGCAGTCTTCTTGTGACTTGAATACCATGCTGGACCACACAGGTACCTTTTCATCCCAGACTATTAATCTTAGAAGTTCACTTTCTAATCTTAGAAGCTGGAAACTCTCTTGGTGGAGCAGGAAAGTGGAAAATAAATTTCTTGTTGAGGCTGTGTAAAGATTGCCTTGAATAGCTATAAAGTACAGGTAATTCAATTTGTCAGCTTTTCCCAGTCAGTCAACCAGGTGGTCGTGAAACTCCAACCAGGCATGTATCCTCTCAAACTCCTTAAACACAGATTCAACTTTATCGTTATTCAAGTACCTGTGGTATGTAAATACTAATCCATGTACTCACTCTCAAAATACCACTTTCCTGTTAGTTTAACAGTTGTTATGCTCTAGTTCCTTCAAGATACATAGCAGTTGGATAATAAATACATAATTTTTCTTCAGAATTGTAAAATAGAATACTCGGTTATTTTGTGCTTTCTACTGATTTAACAGATATCTGTACCCCTTCATTGTGCTGGGAAGTGTGTGAAGCATTACTTCTGTCAGTGTTTTTGGTGACCTCATCACTCATATTGTGTGTGAAATCTCACCTTTTTGATTGGCTTACGACCGTCTTCTAGGTTTTCCTCCTGTGGGGTAGTCTTATGTTTGGACTTAGCCAAACATGTTAGCAGTCAAACATTTACTTTTCCATTTATTCAATAAATGTTAGCAGAAAGCCTCTTCTTGAAACTCTGTATGCTCTGGTAGTTGCTGACGATACAAAGATAGAGACCAACAGCCTCAGTCTCTACACCTAAGATGATGTTACTTCTAACTCTAGAATTGCAGCAGACCATTCTTACATAAGACTGTGAGAATGTATATAGTCATCCATTCGTTAAACCAGAAAACCTGTTTGTGCCTACTACGTGCTATCACAGTTGGACTTGCAAAGATCAGGAACAGCTTTTGAGAGGATGTGATGGTTGAGCTGAGCTCTGGAGAGGGTCAGCCAGCTGAAGGGATAGTGGGAAAACCTTCCTGGCCAAGAGAGCACCAAGGCACAGAAAGAAGGCTCATATGGCAAGAAGGCAAGACGGGGACAGAACCAGACCTTGAGACGTTGTTCCTTGAGGTGGGACCTTGTGGGCCATGTTGACAATTTTGCCTCTGTCTTAAGAGCAGAAGGAAACCCCTGAACTGTTTGAACCAGAAGCCTCTTACACACAGCATGTGACTTAGTTCTTAATTGGACAAGGTTAGCTCTTACACAGATTTGATTTTGAGATAGAAAATGTTAAAACTTTTATGCTTCATCTTTTGTAGAGGGTGCTTTAGAATTACCTGCAGGACTTGCTAAAACAAATTTTGGGGCCCCACCCCCAGAGATTCTGTAGCTATGGATGGTGTTCAAGAATGTGAATTCCTAGTAACACCCCAGAAGATGCTGCTGCTGCTGCTGCTAGTCCTACCCATGGACCAGATTTTGAATAGCAGTTATTAGCGCCATGGAACTAACTCACCTCTCTTTTCTTACTGTTTTCCTCATGTGTAACCAGCAAAGGATCATTTTTAGTCATGTAATAACAAGAAACATTTTTTATTTCAGGAGCTGTATATTATAGAAGCTACTTCCGGGCTATAAATTATACTTTTTCTGTGTACCATCCATGTGTATGATAGGTGATTCTGTGAGGTGATGTGGCAGTATTTAGTAACAGTTGGTGTTTCTGCAAGAGTAAACCTACTTTTATTGAATCAGGTTTTTTTTTTGCTTGTTTTTCTAGATCTAATTACCTGTTTAGACACTGCATCCAGTTTTTTGGAACCTGAGTTCAGGTATGACTATATTTGTGACTTTTTTTCCTTAAATGTCACTGTTCATCTACTTCATCCTCATCTTATACACTTGATTATATAATGCACGTTGTATGACTTATAACCGTTGTTCTAAAACATCAATAAATAAGAACTTATTTAAAGCCACTCAGTTGTCATGTTTAAGTTTTGCTTTACTCATAGCATGTGAATCTTCTCTACAGTGGAAATATAGTTTGGATATACTTTAAAAGTAGAACTAGTCAATCTTCAAAATCTAGTAAAAACTCCTTGGAAAGATAGAAGAGCTGTTTATTTCTGCTCAAAAAGAGTTAGGTAGACAGTTGAGGCTGTTAGAGGAGAATTCTCTGTTCTTAGCCCAGTGGCATTTTTACTATCATTTCTCTGCATTACACCCTTGACTCTTGCCTGGACTAGGATGAACTCATAATTGGTTTCCCATTTCTAACCTTGGCTGGCTTTTTTCTGCCATTCACATTCTGCCAGGTTATTTTTTAAAATCTGTGTTCTATCACTCCTCTGCTTTGAAATACTATTTCAAAACTTACTATGACAAAACACCATCCCTATTTCTTAGCCTGGTTTTCAGGGTCCTTCACAAATTGTCTGTAGGCCATTTTTCTAGTCTTACATTGAAACGTCTCTGGATTATTTATACTGCTCTGAGCTCTCAGAACTTTTGTCTGGAATCACTTTACTCTTCGCTGCTTAGTAAATTCATTTTCGTCTTCAAAGACCCATCTCACTTACTTCCCCCAGCTTGCTGCTACTCCCCAAAGAAACTTCATTTTATCTTCAAGAATGGGTTCATTTTATCTTCAAGAATGAGTCTCCCTGTGTGAGCTGGGGGTGCTCTTCAGCCCTCCAGGGGGATCCTGGTCAGCAGAGGCATTCCTGGTGTCAGTGTGTGTCGTGCAGCCCTCCCAGAGGGTCAGCTGTCTTGAACCCCCCGTGCACCAGCTCCATCTTCCCCACCCAAGTGCACGCTGCCATCCTCTCTTGCCTGGACTACCTAACAGTGTCTTATCCTCCACTCATGGTCCTTACACTCTCTTTTCTTTCCAGGAGCCAGAAGGACTTAAAAAAAAAAAGCACAGTCAGGTTATGTGTAGACACCATTAAAATCCTTTAATGACTTCCTCTTTTAGAAATATACCCCCAAGTCTCTCCCCACAGACCCCCCAGCTTCTGTGTGGTCTGATCCCTGGCTCCTGTTCCAGGCTTCTTTCAGACTAGCTGCGCCTTTCTCACCGCACTCGGCCTGCATGGTTTGTCCTTGGTCCAGACCCACACGAGCCACCCTGCCCAGGGAGAGGCTGTTTCTCCTGGTTGGAGCGCATGTCCCTGCTGTCTCCAGTGATGGTCTCTGGTTCCCTGCTGAGGCTTCGCTTCCTCAGAGCCCCATCCCTTGGCCGAGGCAGTTGCCAGAGCCCCACATATGAACACAGAAACTGGAGCCCAGCCGCCTCGGCACGGCTGTGTGACCTGGAAACACAGCTCCTCGGTGTCTTCATCTGTAAAATGAGGATAATGATGGTACCTAGCATGTAGGGTTTTTACGTGGATGACCTGAGTGTAACTCAGAATGCTGCTTGGCGCATAGGGGGTTTGTCAAACATTCATAATACTTTTGTGAAGTTAGAGTCCTTCTGATTATTTCACAGAGTACCTTTTCTTTACAGCAGAAACGTAATCCCATTCTTTGATTTCATGAAGTATTGGCTTAATACTTAATACTTCTCCTACCATGGGCATATAAACCCAGAGAGGACCGCCACCATGTGTCTGGTTGACCTTCATGAACCCCACCCCTTGCTCAGCCCAGCACTTACAGTGTTACAGACATACATACATGTAAATATGTGGAGTGTGTAGGTGGATGAGTGAGTAAGTGAATGAATGCCAAACATTTTTTTAAAATCACGTTAAATTTGATCAATAGAGGATGGGTGAAACAAATTATAGTTCATCCACAAAGTCAAGTATTATGTAGCTTCTAAGTATTTTGAATTGCTTTTACAGCAGAAATATGTCCACCATTCATTATGAAATAATCAAATCAACATGTAGAATATGAGGTGATTTTTGTGTATATGTGGGTGAAGACATGTGTAGATGGATGGAAGAAAGTCTTAAGGACCTCTTAGAAGTGGTGGTTCTCTCAGGGTGGTGAGATTATGGTATTTACATTGAATTAAAAAAGGGTACGTTATTTTTTGTTTTTTTCCCCAGAAAGTACAGCAATGTATACCATTTAACTTGTTTTTATTTCACAGCAAGTACTGCCCAGCCGGTTGTCTGCTCCCCTTTGCTGAGATATCAGGAGCCATCCCTCATGGATACAGAGATGTAAGTTGGTTGTAGACTTAAGTTAAAGTGATGCCAAAACTTCTCATAGACAGATGTGTAACCTATTGTTTATCTTTATTGTGACTTCTATTTTCTGACAGTTACTTCTTTTTAGTAATATGTAATGTTTTGTTCTTTTTCTTCTGCTACAAATCAATTCTATGTTATATTACCAGTCATCTACCCCCTCTTTATTAAGAAAACTGCCCAGATCAAATAATTTCTAGAGGAAGTGTAAGCGTTTTGTTTATGAATCATCAAAAGAAAATGTGGACCTCATCTTGTCTCTTTCCTTCCTGAAGTCCTCCCCGTTGTGCATGGCCGGTGTGCATGCAGGCGTCGTGTCAAACACTCTGGGCGGCCAGATCAGCGTCGTAATCAGTAAGGGCATCCCGTACTATGAAAGCTCTCTGGCTAACAACGTGACGTCCGTGGTGTAAGTACACGTGCTGTTTGTAATAAATGTGCTGCGTGGGGTGGGGTAGGGCCGAATGACGCCTGAGCAGCATCGCTGGTGGTGGTGTTCATGAGATAACGCTTGCGTGACAAGGACTCACGTGTGTGTCCGATGTCTGAGTGGCTTGTTCTCCAGCTGACAGGGTGGTGGTCATTTGGGGGGAGTAATTTGTTTCTTCTTTCTGAGCATAGAAAGAGCCCAGAATGAGCCTGGAAGTTTATGGCCAAATCTCTACTTCATTTTAAAGATGAGAAGGCATAACTAACTACTCTGTTCCTGATGCCTGTGTGGCCCAAGATGGATTAAGTTAATTGAAATGCACTGAATAGAAGTCAAATTTTGACATAAATCAGAGATAGTACTATTATGAATCCCTGCCATCCCGAGAGAATATTGTAGGAATGTGTTTTCGTTATATTTATGATCTACTGTTTCACAAAATCTAAACGAGGTATCCAAAGTGGGAGGAATTGAAACCCCGAGTAGAAGCATAGCATGGGTGATCTGTCTGTAAACCTTACATCTCAGACATGCCCGGTCCTGCAGTATAATCGAAACCAACTTCTCTTTAGGTCCTGGCCAGTCTCCTTCAGAAGCCCAGAGCTCCACACTCAGGACAGTGGAGAGTTTTACTGTAGAAAGCCAGTATCTCTGTTGCTTACTCTTTTTTCATTTTATTTACAACTTTTTAACCATGTAAAAACCATTCTAAGCTATCTGATCACACAAAGCAGGCGACTCCTGGACTGTCATTGGTCCATCCCTGCTATCGATAGAGTCAGCTACCTTTTCCCCTCTGGTTTCTTCTGGATGATTTTATGCAAGTTGTTTCATTCCTTTCCTCTGTTCTACTTTTAGAAAGAATTTTTTTTTCATGAGTTCTTTCTTTTTTTTTTTTTTTTTTTAATAAAGGACAAGTCGCATCCACTTGTGATGGTGTGAATGTTGTGCTGAAGGCAGACGCATACGCTGCTGATTTGGATGGTTTTATCCCTCCAAGTTCCTCAGGGCTCCTAGACCTGCCATGTGGTGAACTGATCACTTGTCCCACCCATGCGCTCTCCCCAGGCACCTATCCTGCCAGTTACAAAACCCTAATGCATTGCTACCTTGTAGCACTGAAACATTGATTTCCTGTAACAAATGTAGTCTCTTCTTAGTAGTCAGCTTTTCTTCTGTTTGCCCCTGGAAGCTTGAGCCTCCTTCTCCAAGAAGATCACCTTTTGTTTTAGAGTCCCAAAAAGCAATTGCTGTAGAAACATTTTAGAAATATGTTAGTCTTATGAGAAGGAAATAGAATACATACTTATGAAAGGTTGCATGGATACACTTGCATAATCATGTATGAAACTAGGCACTAGATACTTGAAGACAAAATTATTTATGCTGATTTCAGAAGTTGTTCTGCTTAATTAGAAATGTGACTCCTTTTTTGCTAGGAACAATAGCAGTTGTCTAATATATAGCCATAGACTATTCTTAGTAAAATAAAAACAAGAAAGTTTTGCTAAGACAAATATGAGGAAGTCATGTGTTGTATGAATGTCACCAAAAAAACCTTTCTCTCTTTCAGGGGACACTTATCTACAAGTCTTTTTACATTTAAGACAAGTGGTAAGCCTCTCATGGACTTCATAACTTATTATGATTTATATAAATTATATATAATTTATATTTTAATTTTTGAACACCGTATGTCAGGCACTTTGCCAGTTTCTAGGTTTTGTTTTTTGTTGTGGTGGTTTTTTTGTTTTTTGGGTTCTTTTTTTTGCACTTCCTCATTTAGTACCACAAATAACTCTAGGAGAGAAAATAGATTGTTGTTTAGTCACTCAGTCGTGTCCAGCTCTTTGTGACCCCAGGGACTGGAGCACACCAGGTTTCCCTGGCCTCCACCATCTCCCACAGATTGCTCACACTCCTGTCCATTGAGTTGGGGATGCCATCCAACCATCCCATCCTCTGTCACTCACTTCTCCTGCCTTCGATCTTCTCCTGCATCAGGGTCTTTTCCAGTGGGTCAGTTCTTCGCATCAGGTGACCATATTATTGGAGCTTCAGCATCAGTCCTTCCCATGAATATTCAGTCCTTCCCAAATCAATTCAGGGTTGATTTCCTTTAGGATAAAATAGATACTTAATAGTTTAATGAATAGAATAAACTGAAGGTTTTATATTAATAGAGAAATGATCAAGAGACCATGAAAGTTTCCTAAGTAAAAGGGATTTTTTTTAATATGTCTGAAGAAATTAATTAATCAACAGAAAATAATGAGTGCCTTTTTTCATTTGTCAGACACTCTTCTGGTGCTAGTGAAACAAAAGTGAGCAGAATTTCCATTCTGGTAGTGAGATATGGACAATGAACAGTGGATAAGTAAATGAATGTTTACAGTGTACTGTCTATAACATTATAAAAGATATAGGAAATAAGGCAAGGAGCGAGGACAGGCACTGCCGGAGGGACTGGTTGGGAGTTTGAAGTGGGTTGGGGCCGGCCTCGTGGAGAAGGTGACGTCTGAGCAACACCTGGCGGATGTCGGGGAGCCTGTTGCCTGGCGAGGAAGGTGTCCCAGGGAGAGGGTAAGGTGTCGCCAGTGACTAGTGGGCATTGCTGTGAATGGGCTTCTCAGGTGGCTCAGTGGTAAATAATCTGCCTGACAATGCAGGAGATATAGGAGATGCAGGTTCAATCCCTGGGTCAGGAAGAACTTCTGGAGGAGGAAACAGCAACCCACTCCAGTATTCTTGCCTGGAGAATTCCATGGACAGAGGAGCCTGGCGGGCTACAGTCCATGGAGTAGCGAAGAGTCGGACACAGCTGAGCACACTCACATGCATTGCTGTGAATAAATAACGTCTGTGTGTTCTCTGATGAAACACAAAGACAGACCCAGAAAGCATTTGCCTGCTTTTGAAATCCTCTAGTATGGGCTATTGTCAGCACAGCAAATGTTAATTAAAGGTACAATTCAGAGTTTCCAATGAATAAGTATGTGTAGCTTTCTGAGTTTATTTCTGGAAACCGAATGACTTTCTTCTGTGTTTCAGGTTGTTATGGAACGCTGGGCATGGAATCCGGCGTGATCGCTGATGCTCAGATAACAGCATCCTCCGTGCTGGAGTGGACAGACCACACGGGACACGAGAACAGCTGGAAACCCGAAAAGGCCAGGCTGAAAAAACCGGGGCCTCCCTGGGCTGCTTTGGCCACTGATGAGTATCAGTGGTTGCAAGTAGATCTGAATAAGGAAAAGAAGATCACAGGTAAAAGAGACAGAAGTTTCTAGATGATTTATAATGCTGACTTCATTTGAAAATCTGGTGACATGTAAGAATTTCATAGAAAATTTGGTCACTGCCAATTTAATTATATGATTTTAAGTTTAGTTCTGGAGAAGGAAATGGCAACCCACGCCAGTATTCTTGCCTGGAGAATGCCACGGACAGAGGAGCCTAGCGGGCTACAGTCCGTGGGGTCACAGGAGTCACACACAACTTAGCAACTACACCACCACCAAGTTTAGTTTACTGGTACTAATATGACCGAAGAAGGTTTTATAAAGCATTGCAAAGGAGAGGAGTTAGTATTTGATTCTTATTAGTTTTTCTTTTCATTGTAGTAAGTTTTTTTTTAGGGTAGTACTAGAGTAAAGGGATCTTGAGGCATCTGTAATAACCATCTCCTACAGTCATTAAGTGGAGAAGGAAATGGCAACCCACTTCAGTGTTCTTGCCTGGAGAATCCCATGGACAGAGGAGCCTGCAGGGCTACAATCCCTGGGGTCACAGAGAGTCAGACACGACTTAGTGACTAAACAGCAACAACAGTCATTAAGAGAAGTTTGTGTTCAATGAGTCTATTTTAAGTGCTGCAAATAATATCCCACATGTATTAAGAATATCCCACAAGTATAAATTTAATTATTTAGAGCAACTTAACAAATGGCCAGAATAGTTCGTTAGGATTACTTTAGATAATTTTGTTAAAATTTATTTTGCTTTGGTACTAAAAATAATGCCAATAATCTTTATTCATCCCCAGGAAGTCATTCTCTTTCATAAGTGAGCAGTATTTTGCAGTGACATGAGTACAGGCTGCCAAAATACAGTAGTCCTTTCCTTACATGTGGTCATAATTCTTCCTGTCCCTCCAAGGGAACGAAGCCAAGGAGCAGTTCCTATTAGGATGAAACCTGGCACTTAGGTATGGTCCTGTGCCATAGACAAGACTGTTTGAACCGTACACGTTAGGGGTTAATGCTTCAGTGATGACCAAGCTTCAAGGATCCGACTGTGAGCTCTAATGAATGACCTTCCTGTTCCCAGGCATTGTGACTACTGGCTCCACCATGGTGGAGCACAATTACTACGTGTCGGCCTACAAGATTTTGTACAGTGCCGATGGGCAGAGGTGGACTGTGTACAGAGAGCCTGGTGTGGACCAGGATAAGGTAAAATGATCACTAAGGTATTTCTAAAGAGCATTTTTAAAGTGGGTGATGGGTAGGTGTGGCCTCTGCAGTGAGCCACAGAAGCTCTTCCTATGTGATACTGAAAATTAAATATCACTTGGTTTTGCTCTGCCCTCTCCTGGTTGTTTTAGGTAGTGTTGGTTACTGGGCTTCCCTGGGGGCTCAGATGGTCAGGAATCCACCTACTATGCCGGAGACCCGAGTTTGATCTCTGGGTTGGGAAGATCCCCTGGAGGAGGGCGTAGGAATCCCCTCAGTGTTCTTGCCTGGAGAATGGAGGGCTGTAGTCCATGGGGTCGCAAAGAGTCGGAGACGACTGAAGGACTAAGCATAGCGCACACGGATATTGGCCTTACCCTTCTAACATAGTTAGGGAATTCTCAGGGCTTCTGGGTCCTTTTTGATGGTTGTAAGGGTAAGAACTTTCTTGATTTCTTTTCCCAGTATTAATTAAATTGTTTAAATAATTCATTATTTACTGTAATTAATTAGTTTCTTATCTTCAAAAACCTCTCTTATCAGTCCACAGAATGGTGGAGATCCTAATTTGTTCCTAGATTTCTGCTCTCTAGGCAAGTTGAGGGGGGTGCAGAGGACAAGGCAGAAGGGTGTTAAATTATAGGATATTATTGAAAGATCATTTCAAGATCACCTCACCAACGTTTGTTTTAAAAAAACAACTGTTTTTTTTCTGCGTGGAGAATTTCCCTATCTCATTTTTCAGTTAGCCAGAAAATGACAGTCTGTAATGTGCCAGAACAGAGGCTGAGGGGTGGAGCGAGAGTAGCAGAGGTGGCCCTCAGCTGGAGGTCAGTGTCTTTCTCCTGGGCTCCCGGTCTTGATCCACCCACCGCAAGGGGCCCCTGTCCCCAGGGACAGTGGATGCCTCTCACCTGGAATTGAATTATGAGCACATTTTTTCAGTGAAACCTCCCCGTGAGTTTTGTTTTGATTTTATGACACTATCAGTTCTCTGTCGTATATATGGTATGCTGATATTTTCACTTGCCACTTATCTCTGTTCAAAACACTCCAGGGGTTCCTTTTAGTCTTTCATCTGGATCTAAACTCTTCAGCTGTTACTCAAGGCCTTCCTTCTTCTCTTCTGCTTGATATCAATCACATGAACTTCACCTTTAGTGAGCCTCCACCCCTTGAAGCAAATAACAATATTGTCTCTGTATGTAACTTACTTCTGCTTAATGCCCCCAAACTTGACTACTTATTATTAGCACATCCATATTTATTTGTATAGTAATACTTGTTATACTTGTGGAATAATTTTTATAATCATAAGTATTATCAATGCTTATATTTTGAAAATATCTTAACAAATTTCTGAAAAAATATTTTTGGGCTCTTTTTTGAAAGATAATTTCACTGAGTTTAGACTTCAAGGTTGGGACTTCCCACGTGGCTCAGTGGGAAAGAATCTACCTGCCAGTGCAGGAGACGCAGTATACAGCCTTTAAATCCCTGGGTCAGGAAGATCCCTGTAGTGGGAAATGGCAGCCCACTCCAGTGTTCTTGCCTGGGAAAGCCCATGGACAGAGGAGCCTGGTGGGCTACAGTCGATGGGGTGGCAAAGAGTTGGACATGAGTTAGTGACTAAACCGCCACCTCTAAGGTCAGAGTTCTTACCTGTAAAATGAGGAAGGGGTCTGGCTTATCAGTTCTGATCTGCTTTTCTGCTGTGACACACACAGCTATTCTGGGATGCAGTTAGGTCACTTGGAAATCATGTGATCTTTTCAAGGCTTACATTTTTGTGTTGTTAGGCAAGACCTGAGCAGCTTTAGTTCTCATCTTTCCCGACTACTGAGACAGTATTGTTCTAAGAACTCAACCCCGTATCCTTTGTCTATGAGGCTTCCCCCCTCTCTGCTGGCAAAGAAATGGGAACTGTTTTTATACAGTTTCTCCAGTAGGTGGAGATATATATCCCCATGTGTTTATTAGTGTGTTCACTTTCAATTTATTGACAGAAAAATTATGAAAAGTACACAGTAAAGCATTTCCTCTAAGACCTCAAATGTTCAATTATGCTTTACTTTAAAAATAATTTTATTTAAATGGCTGATGTTTCCACAGGAATTATTAATACAATATACTGTGCACTGCAATTAAAACCTTCTCCTCAAATTACCGTTCAACTTTTGTTATGTTTAAGTCATTTAAAATGATTTTTATATTCAGTATTTCCTTTTCTGAAATTTTTATGAGGAATGTGCAGCTTCTTAATAGTTTTTCCAAATTATGATTTATTTTCATACAAATTAATGCTTATTGTCATACTTTGCAGAGCTCTTTTAAGGCCCAGAGCAAAACCTAAAAGCATGTTTCAGTGCAGCAGTTTAGCCCTGGCCTCTGTTGATGTAAAGTATCAATTTTTTGTTGTTTTTTAAAGATATTTCAAGGAAACAAAGATTATCACCAGGATGTGCGTAATAACTTTTTGCCACCAATTATTGCACGTTTTATTAGAGTGAATCCTACCCAATGGCAGCAGAAAATTGCCATGAAAATGGAACTGCTTGGATGTCAGTTTATTCCGAAAGGTAATTCAACAATATGTTTAAGGCATCTTGTTTTCACTGCATTAATTAAAAATGACTTCGCTGTTCTCTGAGAAACTAATAATAATGTGCTTATCCTGTGGTTATCATATCTTCTTAGAGGGATTTTAAAAAAGAAATAGTTATCCCTATTAACTATCATATTAGATATCAAACTGGTTTCTAAAATTACAGGTGGAAGAAGAAAGAGCATCACTGATGAGACAAAGAGTTGGATTTCCAAATGTAATCTCAGCCTTAATCATTTATAATCAGGTCTCATGTAGTAGAATATTTCTATCATTTAAGCACTGATGATTGTAACAGTCATCTTAGCCTAAGTACATTTTACTTTAAATAAATTAAAAGTAGGCATAAGTTCCATCAAAATTATGTAATACTTTAATACTTTGTTTACTGTTATATCCCCCAAAACCACCATAGTGCCTGACACATAGTAGGCCCTCCATAAATATTTATTAAATGAGTTGAATGAGTAGTAAGTATATATATATTGTGACAACATTTTTATAGCTTTATCCTTTCAATATCATCTGGTATTTTCCTTCCTAAGAAGATTCTTTTCGGACAATTTGATTATTTAAAAACTCAGAAATCTCAGTATATTTGTGCATTTACTGCAGATCGCATTTATCATTCTGACATCTTTCTCTTAGATTTAAAGTTACTGTGTAAAACTAAGTGCTATGGGAAATGTTAAACACATTTAAAATGACTATTTTTTAACAATGATTTTTATAAGCAAAATGTAGAAACTTTTCTAAACCATTTTTCAAGGTCGTCCTCCAAAACTTACTCAACCTCCACCTCCTCGGAGCAGCAATGACCTCAGAAACACTACAACCCCTCCAAAAATAGCCAAAGGTATGCCTCCTTTAAAAGTGAGCATTCAGTATTCCCTAGTTTTGTGGTATAATTTTCCATAAATATGTTGAAAGCATTATAAAGTAACTATTTTAATCAAGTTGGTGTAGATAAAAGAATAAAGAGTTTTTAAAATTTCTTTCAAGGTCGTGCCCCCAAATTTACTCAACCACTACAACCTCGAAGTAGCAATGAAATTCCTACACAGACAGAGCAGACAACTGCCACTCCTGAAATCAAAAATACTACCGTAACTCCAAATGTGACCAAAGGTATGCAAACCCAAAAATTAATACCTGTTTATAGGAGTGAATTTTTTGTTTTTAACAAGTTTTCAGGAACATCTCCAGCTTTTAAACCCTCGAGGTTTCTCCCTCCCCTTTTTTTAAGTATAGCAAAAAGTTCAACTCCATACCTTATAGAAAACTGGCTGCATTGCTAAGTTCTGTTATCTGTTACAATGTAAAATGTTTCTTTAAATATTTAGAGATGGCTGCTGTATTCTAGGCTTCCTTTTGTGATTTTTTCCCCTTCTATAGCTAAATACATGGAGCCTCAGCCTTAGAAAGAAAATTTTTCTAGAAATAACTAAAACCATAGCAAGAAGCAAACTTTTTTCTGATTATATATTAATTTGTTAGACAGGGATTTGGTAGCGAAAAGGGAAGAAGAAAAAAATAACAAAAGGTTTGGTGAAAATTAACATACTTTAAAAAAAAATAAGATACTCTGTTAACATTTTTTTTAAAAATGTGGTCTCTGTCTTTTAAATGTTTATAGTTACTTTTTCAGGTGACACTGTCCAATTTACTTTCAAGCTTGTTATTTAGTATTGTTATATAAAATGTTAACATATATAAACATACTAGTTTTTTATTTTACTAGTTGAAAACAAAATTTCAGTTGAATTCAGGAACAAAAGAATCAGTGCCATTAAGGAATTAATTTCAGTGTTGACAGATGAAAAGCACACTAATTTTCAAGACAATGCAGAGAAGAGAAAGCATCCATTCAGAGTGACTTAATAAAATTTTAATCATTCTCATTTTCTGAAAATTAGTCTGGATTCAGATAGCTTTCTACAACTTTCCACGTCAGTTTCCTTCGTATCTTCTAAAATATTCCCAAAGAGACCTGTGTCTTTCTCATGTTGCAGGAAAGGCTAGTGTTGACTGAAAAAAAATAAAAACAAAAAACTTAAAGCCTGAAAGTTGAGAATTGTGTTTTAGCCAGGTTCTTACTGAGGATTGTAGTCTGGGATACAGCCTCTCAGATAGCTCTATGAAACCGTTATAAAGACATAAGGGAGGAGCTGGGATATATAGGAATTTTTGCTGGGGAAAAAAGATTAAAAAGCAAGACTAATCTAAAGTTAATGATTTTAATGCTTTTCTATGTAGGGGAAGATGCAAGCGTCTGCGCTCACTGAAATTATTCATTAATATGTATCTTGACTGTTTAGAGTCAGTATTCCGTTTTTCTCCATCCTGAACTCCTCTCGGGGTACATGGTCACGGGTGGGCGTAGTGGCTGAGAACTTGAGGCAACACTGATTACTGAAATGGCAGGCAACATTTATTTTGTCCACGTTAGAAAGAAGCCAGAGTTGACAGAGACAAGAAATTTCAGCATCCCACAAAGAGCTTCAGTTTACAAAAAGCATGCATTTGGGTGGGATCCCAGACCACATACCATATGGAAGAGCAGTCATTTTAAAGTGTTGCTCATCTTAAAATCTGATTATAGAATTTTAAAATCTTAGGACTAAAAGTGTTCTTAAAGCATTTTATTCTGGAACTAGGATCCATGTAATCTTTAAAAGACTAACAAAGAGCGTACAGGTCTTTTTGGTTGAAGACTTCCCTGTCTCCTTTTCTTTGAAATAGTACTGTATAGAATTTATTATTTTTTGAACCTAAGCATATATTGTGTTAATAATACCTCTGATTAGGTCAGACGGTATCCATCTGAACCTATTTCTGTACAGTTTCCCACATTTTAGGGATAAAGCACTTTTGCTTTTCTAATTTCTTAGTCATTTCTATCCTGAGTCACTGTTTCTGTTGGACGCCCTTCTCCTTTCTCCATCTTTACCTCCAGTCTAAGGGTGATGCTGGTGAAAATCACATCATGGCCAGATTTGTGGTGCTCTAGCATCAGGGTCCTCCCTCAGTACCAGCTGGTGGTCTTTCTATTTCCCTGGTTGGTTCTTCCGTCTGTTCCCAACAGTAGCTCTTAGACACATTCTCTGTATTTTTCAAACCCTTGACCCAGAGATCCTCCCTCAGTCTCAGTTACATCTTCAGCTTCACATTTGAAGGGCACTTCAGTGGAAGCTTTCTCTGGAACCTGCATGCTCATCTGTTTCCCATCCATCCTACTTTCTCAGAGGCCTGGTGTTCTGGATTATCCTCTCCCTTCCTGACTTCAGGCTCGCTCCTTCTTTGGGCTCTGACGATATGGAGTAAAGGAGATGCAGGTCTGGAGCTTCCCACCCAGCAAGTATCAGCAGCTGTTGCTGTTGTCATCGTCATGGTCAGGAGGAGGTTAAGGAGTGGAGGAAGAAACCAGCTTCCCCGATGACCTTCGCTGTCGTTCAATCGGCCAGTCATTTCTGATTCTCTGCGACCGCAAGGTCTGCAGCCTGCCACGCTTCCCTGTCCTTCACTATCTCCCGGAGTTTGCGCAAACTCATGTTTGCTGAGTTGGTGATGCCACCCAACCATCTCATGCTCTGTTATCCCCTCCTCCTCCTGCCCTCAATCTTTCCCAGCATCAGGGTCTTTTCCAGTTAGTCAGCTCTTCACATCAGGTGGTCAAGGTATTGGAGCTTCAGGTTCAGCATCACTCCTTCCAGTGAATATTCAGGGTTGATTTCCTTTATGATTGACTGATTCAATCTCCTTGATCTCCAAGGGAGTCTTAAGAATTTTCTCCAGCACCACAATTCAAAAGCATCAACTCTTTGGTGCTCAGCCTTCTTTATGGTCCAACTCTCAACATCCATACATGACTACTGGGAAAACCATAGCTTTGACTATCAAACCTTTGTCAAGAAAGTGATGTCTCTGCTTTTTAATATGCTATCTAGTTTTGTCATAACTTTGCTTCCAAGGAGCAAGCATTTTTAATTTTGTAGCTGCACTCACTGTTCACAATAATTTTGGAGCCCAAGAAATAAAATCTGCCACTGTTTCCATTTTTTCCCCATCTATTTGCCATGAAGTGATGGGACCAGATGCCTTGCCATCATCTTATTCGTTTTTTGAACATTGAGTTTTAAGCCAGATTTTTCATTCTCCTATTTCATCTTCATCAAGAGACTCTTTAGTTCCTTTTTGCTTTCTGCCATAAGGATGGTGTCTGCATACCTGAGGTTGTTGATATTTCGCCTGTTAATCTTGATTCCAGCTTGTGATTCATCCAACCCAGCATTTTGCATGATGTACTCTGCATACAGGTTAAATAAGCAGGGTGACAATATATAGCCTTGACATACTCCTTTCCCAATTTTGAACCAGATGATCTTGTTGTTCACTTGCCCAGTCATCTCCAACTCTTTGTGACTCCATAGACTGCAGCACGCCAGGCCTCCCTGTCCGTCACCATCTCCCAGAGTTTGCCCAACTTCATGTTCACCATCTCATCCTCTGATGCCCTTTTCTTCTGCTCTCAGTCTTCCCCAGCATCAGAAACTTTTCCAATGAGTCATGTGTTCACATCAGATGACCAGTGTACTGGAGCTTCAGCTTCAGTATCAGTCCTTCCAGTGAATAATATTCAAGGTTGATCTCTCTTAAGATTGACTGGTTTGATCTCCTTGCTGCCTGAAGGACTTTCAGGAGTCTTCTCCAGCACCACAGTTTGAAGGCGTCAGTTCTTTGGCATTCTGCTTTCTTTACGGTCCGGCTCTCAAAACTGTACCTGACCACTGGAAAGACCATAGCCTTGACTATATGGACCTTTGTCAGCAGAGTAATGTGTCTGCTTTTCAACACACTGTCTAGGTTTGTCATCATTTTCCTGCCAAGAAGCACATGTCTTCTGATTTCATAGCTGGACCCACCGTCTGCAGTGATTTTGGAGCCCAAGATGAGGCAATCTGTCACTATTTCTACCTTTTCCCCTTCTGTTTGCCATGTCGTAATGGGGCCAGACGCCATGATCTTAGTTTTTTTTTTAATATTTAGTCTTAAGCCGGCTCTTTCGCTCTCCTCCTTCACCCTCATCAAGGAGCTCTTTAGTTCCTCTTTGCTTTTTGCAGTTAGAGTGGTATCATGTGCTTATCATGAGGTTGTTGATGTTTCTCCCGCTGTTTTGGTTTCAGCTTGTCACTCATCCAGCCTGGCATTTCTCATGATGTGCTCCGTGCATAGCTTAAACAAACAGGGCAACAGCAGACAGCCCTGTCCTGCTCCTTTCTCGATCTTTAACCAATCAGTTGTTCCATACAGATGACCTTAAGCAGGCCATTTTCTACCCGGGATTCCTTATCTGTAGAGTGAGGTCACTTAATCCCCTCATTAAGTGATAAGTGATTAAGTGATCTCCAAGTTCCCAGAGGCTCCAGCATTGTGTTGGCTTCTGCCTTGTTCATACGTGCATTTGGTTTCAATACTTAATACTATATGCAGAGTACATCATGTCAAATGCCAGTCTGGATGAATCACAAGCTGGAATCAAGATTGCCAGGAGAAATATCAATAACCTCAGAAATGCAGATGACACCACCCTTATGGCAGAAAGCAAAGAGAAATTAAAAAGACTCTTGATGAAGGTGAAAGAGGAGAGTAAAAAAAGCTGGCTTAAAACTCAGCATTCAAAAAATGAAGATCTTGGCATCTGGTCACATCACTTCATGGCACATAGATGGGGAAACAGTGGAAGCAGTGATAGACTTTATTTTCAGGGGCTCCAAAATCGCTGTGGATGGTGACTGCAGTTATGAAATTAAAAGATGTTTGCTCCTTGGAAGAAACAGAATGACAAACCTAGACAGTGTATTAAAAAACAGAGATGTTACTTTGCCTACAAAGATGTGTATAGTCAAAGCTATGGTTTTTCCAGTAGACATGTACAGGTGTGAGAGCTGGACAGTAAAAGGCTAAGTGCCAAAGAATTGATGCTTTTAAACTGTGGTGTTGGAGAAAACTCTCGAGAGTCCCTTGGACAGCAAGGAGATCCAACCAGTCAATCCTAAAGGAAAAGAACCCTGAATATTCATTGGAAAGACTGATGCTGACACTCCAATACTTTAGCCATCTGATATGAAGAGCCAGCTCATTGGAAAAGACCCTGATGCTTGGAAAGATTGGAGGCAAGAGGAGAAGTGGGTAACAGCGGATGAGATGGTTGAATGGCATCACCGACTCAATGGCCGTGAGTTTGAACAGGCTCCAGGAGATGGTGAAGAACAGGGAAGCCTGGCGGGCTGCAGTCCATGGGTTCACAGAGAGTGGGACATAACTTAGCAACTGAGCAACAGCCACAACTTGGTACCAGGGTGTTATCTTTTCACATCTGTGACTATTCTGCCGTCACTTCCAGTATCTAGGTAATATTTTATTATAAGGAGGATACGGTGATTTACTTCCTCCCCCTCACTGTTGAGCATTTGGATTACTTCCTGGTTTTCACTCTTCTGCAGATACAGTAGCAAAGATCTTTAAAGGTATATCTTTGAATGCCATCATAATTTTCTCCTAAGAATCGTTCTACATAGAGAGTTGCCAAGTAAGCACCTTTTTATAAATTTTGCCCCCAAATGCCAATCAGAATGATAGTTATAGTCCCATCAAAATACCTCTTTCTTGAGACCCTCTTCAGCAATTAGTTGTTCTTTTAAATATTTGCCAGTTTGATAAGCAAAAATAGCATCTTATTCTTGTCTGAGCTCTACTTCTTTGATTACTAGTGAGGTGAACATGTTTAATGCTCACTTTTTTTTTCCCCCGCTTGTTCAATAAGTTTATTATTGTGTTTATCTGAAAAATTTTGATAGCAAATTGTGGTTTGGTTCATTAACTCTCGGCAGCCTGTTCCTGAACTTGAAGGAAGCTGATCTTTCTTCTGAGCAAGTGACATTTTGGGACAGTTCCACCTCTTCTTTTTAACTTCTTTCTTAGGCGTGTTCTCATACGCTGGATTTTCTCGTATTGCAGCGTGAGCTTTCTTATACATCTCCTCCATCATGTCTGGAGTTACATTGTCCTTTATATACTGAGAGAATTGTTTCTTGTAAGCATCCTCATCTTCTTCAATCAGGTAACGCATGTCATCTGCAGCATCCTGCTCCACGATATGCTCTCAGTGTACCTCAGCGTTGAATTCTTTGCCTCTTAATGCATTGCTTTTTCATCTCTGCTGACCTGTTTATTTTTTTTACTATAAATTCTGTAATAGATTAACTATTATTAACCTCTTATTACATATGCAGAAAATATTTCCCAGTTTATCATTTGTCTTTTAATCTGTCTTGGTGTTTTAAAAACATACAGTGGTGGAGCAAATAATGCAACAAATTTCCATGTATCTGTGAAATCTCTACAGTTACCACTTGTGCCCACTCTCATGGCATAAATTATGGGATTTTTTTTAAGCTAGAAAAACTTTGAATGATGATACGATTAATCTTCACTCTTCTCCTTGATGATTCTTTCTTTGGTGTTAACATCTTTGTCTGTTTCTGTTTTTTAGATGTAGCCTTGGCCGCGGTCCTCGTCCCCGTGCTGGTCATGCTGCTCACCACTCTGATTCTCATACTGGTGTGTGCTTGGCATTGGAGAAACAGGTTAGTGCAAGACCAGTTCACCTGACTGGTCCTGGAGGGGATGTTTCCAAATGTGAATAGAACTAAATATAGAAGATGAACCCTTTTGAGAGGAAGAGTTAAGGTGGCCATTAAAATAAAAGGATGTACATGTCTCCTTTATTCCCGTAAAAAATGAGTAACTTGAATCCCGTAGTAAGTTATTGAGTACCTTTATTATATCAACCTTTGTGTTACGCACTGGGTTACACACAGGAGTAAGGTAAATAGACCCTGAGTAACATTTACTGAGAGAATGAAACGCCATTCTTATCTCCAGATTGTCTGGCAGATTGACCACTAAACTTTGACTTGATGAGTTTTACGTGAAGTGCAGAGTAACACAGATGCAAGAACCTTGAGAGTTACCTGAAACCTTTTTCCCAGAAAAGAGTAATCCTCATATTTGACAAGTTTTCCCTTAAAGAGGGAGTTGATTTTAGCTAGATAGAGGAAGAAAGAACGGCCAAGACTGAGTGCATGGCTCGGTAGAAGGCAGGAGATGTGGAATGTAGGCAGAATAGCGAGTTGTCTCACAGGGGCTTGGCATGGGGGAGCACTGGGAGACTCAGAGATGCAGCCTGGGTCTGGACCAGGAAGGGCTTTCTGTAGATGGGGAAGACATTGAGCAGTGTTTAGCAGGCAGGTGATATTATTATCAGATGACTGTAGGAAAGTGGTGGCAGCTGTTTGGGAGGGTGGATTGAAGAGACAAGAGAGTAGAAAAGACAGAGAGATGAGTCAGGAAACTGCTAAGGCCAGGCAAGAACGTAACAGCAGTTCTAGGAGACGGGGAGACATGAGGCAGAGAGGTTTGCCAGTGGTGTCGGGGGGGACTTGATGGGCTGCCTGCCAGAGGAGGAAGATCTAGGATTCACTCCAGCTTCTTGCCTGTGCAGTTAGACCAGTAGGGATAACAGAGCCGTGGGGACAGCTTTGGTGACTAACAGGTTTGGAAGGAGTTCATTTGTTCAGCCATTAAATATTTGCGCTCTGACTCTGTACCAAGTATGTCAACCGTCTGGCGGGAGTCCTCTGGTGAGCCCCAAAGTCTGTCCAGTGGGAGAGAATACATTGCAAAGAACCATCCACCATGGAACCTGCTTGTCATAGGGTGGAGGTCTCAGGGCAGGTAGGAATCACAAAGATTAGAGTGGCCAGTATTCAATAAGTCGCTGGGTTTATTACACGTAATTAGCACAGAACTCAGGTTGGGCAGAGTAGGGGGTGTGGGGTAACAAACCACTCCAAGGAGCAGCCTGGAAGGAGGCGTCTCGGCAGCAGCAGCAGCAGTCTCTGGTCCAGCTGCAGGCCTTGGCCCCAGCAGGGCCACGGGCAGCGTCCCTGTGCATGGGGTCAGGGCCTCCAGCCAGGAGCCTTCGGGTCACTCAGCTCAGTGGTCTCCTCGTAAGGAGTAACTGTTCCCCTGGGGAGGAGCCTGACTCCTTTGGTCGGTCTGTCTGTTCCTGTGCTGTACACGGCCCATCAAACTTCTGAGCTAAAGTAATGTTCTCAGTTTACCGCTCTAAGACCCTGGCAGCCCTATAGCAGATGTTTCAAAACACCTCTTAGGAGAGTTCACCGTGGCCACTGGGACTCCCATTTTGAACTAGGTAGCAAGTCGTGCGGGCTTCCCTGGTAGCCCAGTTGGTAAAGAATCTGCCTGTAACGCAGGAGATCTGGGTTCAGTTCCTAGATTGGGAAGATCCCCTGGAGGAGGGAATGGCAACCCACTCCAGTACGCTTGCCTGGAGAATAGCACGGACAGAGGAGCCTGCTGGGCTACAGTCCGTGCGGTCACAAAGAGCTGGATACAGCTGAGCAACTAACGCACATACACACACACACACACACACACATCATAAATAGCTTAAATCCTGTAAGTTTCACACAAGAGGAGTAGGAATCGTAACACAAATCCCATCAAAACAGGACTGACTACAGTGTGTTCCGGGAGGAAGGACCCTGTCTGCGGGACTGACAGCTTAGTGGGGAGGGGGAAGAGGAGGAGGGAGCAGGCTCCGGGAGGGTCCAGGAAGGGAAGCTCACGCTGCTGTCGGGCCAGTGGGCAGCAGCAATAGTGGGGGCGAGAATAGCACCAATGGCAAATCTTTATACAAAATAAAGTGAAATGCTGACTGTACGCATTGTTCTAAATGCCTTACATGTTTAACGCATTTAGCCAGTTTGTAAAGCAGGTATTGTCACAAATCCCATTTTACAGAAGAGGAAAGTGAGGCAGAGGGAGCACGAGTAACTTGCCGAGGTCACCTGGTCAGCACATGGCAGGGTGGGGATTTTCCGGCCTCTGACAGTCAGCCGATCAGGCCTACTCATCTGTGGTTACAACCCTGGGCTGGGCGCTGAGGAACGGGGAGCAGAACTGCTGAGAGCCCGCAGGCAAGTCCTGAGATGAGTTTGGGATGGTATCTAGAGGACTCTGTGCACATTCAGACTCCAGAGAGGCAGATGGAACACGAGCCTGTTCAGGACAGAAGGTCTGAGCTGCAGAGTTAAGGTTACTTTTAAGAACTTAGTGGGTGCAATGTCGGACAGCTGGCTTTGGGACAAGGAGCAAAGAGGAACTGCCTGCCGTTAAGGGGCTTACAGAACATAGTCAGGAGAAAAGTAGTAATAAAAACAGCCGCCACTCACTGAATCCCTGACCCAGGCTGGGCACTGTTCTAAGTACTTTACATGTCATGAATATAAACAACCTGAAGCTTTTTCATTTGAGATCAAGCATATGCAATCCTTTATAGTACAACCATTGGGCAACTTCAGCACCTACCTTCTTATTCACAAATTTTACACTATACTTACTTGAAATAATGAAGTATTATATTTTAAATACAGCTATACTTTTAAATGAGGAAGCTTTTAGTATCAATAATAAAAACACAGTCTTATACTGGAGAAGACAGTTTCCAAGTAGGAAAGGCACATACCTTGGGCTTTTTGAGGAAGCCTCATTTGTGATGGTGAGCAAATCACATAACCCTCCTAAGCTCATTTATAATGATGGAACAGCTTCTTTCTCTTTAGCTTGCAGCACATTACTTTAATTAGATTTACTTTCTTGAACCAGAAAATGTCCTTTCCTGTGCTTGATATTTTTCTCTGTAGATAGCAGTTCTTAATGCCGGGGAGAGACGGGAGTTTCTCCAGGGAAAGACATTCTGAATTCTGAGGAGCGGGCTGCGGAGAACCTTCTCCACAGCCCGCGTGGCCCTCAGCTCTCTCACTGTGCGTGATGGTGTTGGCTTGTCCTGGGCAGGGTGGAGGAATCAGGTCTTCACACTTTTTTGTGACAGTTTAAACTTCTCAGGTGCAAAGGACCGTAAGGAAAAAGCAGTAAGTTGAGAAAATAATAACAATGCAGAAGAAAATGTGAGGGTTCTGTTATTCTTGTTGTCCTGTGAACTTGATGAATCAACAGATTTGTGAAATTTGTATTTGAAACCAAAATGACCCTAGCAGGATTTCCCCATCTTAATCCACACATCAGGGTTGGGTCTTTGGTTTGATTCAGCTTTTTTATTTACAGAATCAGTCTTTAAAAAAAAAAAAACTGTTTATCCATTTTGAGTGGGAAATAGTTGGGTAACAAAATAACTGTCAGCAGATAGTTGCTTAATAATTATTGAGAGTCCAGAGTTCAGCCATGGCAACCTTGAAAGTCAAATGAAAAAGAGGTCTCCCCTGGGTAGAACAGCAAGTAGCAGTGTGTACTCTTGACTAATTATTAACTTTTGAGTGTTTATCTTACTGTTTCAGAGCTTTCTTACTAGTGAATTCATTCTATTTGCTTTTTTTTCCCCCCTGTATTTTTCCAGAAAGAAAAAAACGAAAGGCACCTATGACTTGCCATACTGGGACCGGGCAGGTAATTTACAGCTTCGTATCTCTATCAGAGGGAATTCCTGCCCTGTAAGGGGCGACAGAAGAGGAAAGCCATTTTCAGGCGCACATCAACTCCCCAGCACTGTTAGAAAAATAGCATTTCTCTTCTGATCATTTTTTTCTTTTCTGTAAAAATCTCCTGTAGTCTCTAAGTGATGAAATGGAATTTCATTATAAGAATTTCTCATAACACACGCTTTGCTCTTTTCCTCCTGGAAACCTTGTCTGATTTGCCTCCACGTACGTCTCTGTCCTGAGACCAGCTCTCTGTGTGGGGCGCGCGAGCACTAGGAACGAGGCAGGGGGCTGTGGCTCTGGTGACAGCGTGGTCGCTCTGCTGTGGCCGTCTGGCCCGTGGGGTTGGTCTGCCCTCTCTGCCACGAGTTGTCGTTCCTTCTGAGTCCTGCTGTGTGTGGCCGGGGGCGGCAGGGCCCTTCTGCGGGTCTGCCACCTCCCCAGCCTCAGTGGGGTGACTGGAGCCCAGAGAGCTCACTGCGAGCAGGGCAGAAAAGAGCAGTGGTGGGGTCGGATCCTGTGCTGCTGCCCCCCCTCCCCCCCACAGGGTTAATCTTAGAATTCTCTGAGCTTATTACTGTATTAAAAGCCCTGCTGTACCAACTGTCCGGCTGCGCTGTGACAGCAGTGGTTTGCTTCAGTGTGTCGCTTTTGGTAGAGGTTTGTACCGTGTTCTGCTTTGCACTGGATAGTCTATCAAAGCAGAAAATAAGCTGGGACAACTTAAGGAACTAGAAAAAGAACAAGCTCAACCCAGAGCTACTGGGAAGAAGTAAGTAATAAAGATTAGACAAGAGAAAATAGAGAATAGGAGGAAAAGAGAAAATGGCAGGTGTTGGCAAGGATGTGAAGAAATTGGAACCATTGTGCACTGTTGATGGAATGTAAAATGGTTCAGCTTCTTTGGAAAGTAGATTTTTTATCAGTTCCTCAAAGAGTTAAAAATACAATTACTGTTATGATCGAGCAATTCCACTTCTAGGTGTGTACCCAAAAGAATTGAAAGCAGAGTCTTGGACAAATGTTTCTACATCCATGTTCATAGCAGTGTTATTCAAAATAGTTAAAAACATGGAGGTAACCCAAGTATCGATCCACTAATGTATGAATAAGCAAAATGCAGTGTACACATAAAATGGAATGTTAAGCCTTGAAAAAGGAAATTCTGCAGTATATACTGCAGTGTGGATGAACCTTGAGGACTTAATGCTAAGTGAAATAAGCCAGTCACAAAAAGAAAAATAACATACGACTCTGTTTATACGAGGTACTACTCGTATGTAGTATTCTAAAGACAAAGTAGAGTGCTGGTTGCCAGGGGCTGAGGGGAAGAGAGAAGCAGGAGTTACTGCTTCATGGATATGAAATCTCAGTTTCACAAGATGGAGATATCTGGAGTGAGGGTTGCCCAACAGTGAACATATGTAATATCACTGAGCTGCTTAATTAAAAATGGTTCAGGACATTCCCTGGTGCCGTGGTGAGGATTCCAGGCTTTCCCTGGTACTGGATTCAATCCCTGGTCAGGAAACTGAGATCCTGGAAGCCGTGTGGGTGCAGCCAAAAAACGGGGTAAGATAGAAAATTCTGTGTATTTTACCATATTAAAAAAAAAAAGTCTTGAACATCAAGGCTCATTTTATAGATATTTGTCACAGAAATGGCTTAAATGCAGCAGGACTTCTCCCCTCATATACTGTTATCATTTCAAACATAGCTTTCTCCTTAATGGTCTCTCTTGCTTATGATCACAATGAAGGTTGGTGGAAAGGAATGAAGCAGTTTCTTCCTGCCAAATCCGTGGAGCACGAGGAAACCCCAGTTCGCTACAGCAGCAGTGAGGTGAACCACTTGAGTCCAAGAGAAGTCACCGCTGTGTTGCAAACGGACTCTGCAGGTAATTCTAGCACGGCCCGGGCCCAAGGAGAAACGCTGAGCTTGCCGCAAGCACGTTGGTATTTACAGTGTTTATTTTTTTCACGTGTAGGAGATGAGCTAGTTTCCACATGTAGATCCACTTTTTAAAAAAGACCTCGAGAGAGTCATTTCTGTGTCTCAGATGTTCTATCCATAAAATTGGGGTATTCATTTCTAAAAACTTTGGGCATATGTCTGCTCACCTGGAATTTCATTTGATTTTATTGGGAGTTTGAGGGTAGTAAAAGGAGAGCAGGAAAGACACAGTGGCCTCGGTATTTATCCTATTAACCCAGTGTATATTTTAAACATTTCCAAATATTTGAAAAAGAAAAACATGAAATTATTTTCCAAGACCAATATTATTTCTGTAATGGACTATTTTCAAATGAAATAGTTATCTGTAAATCTGAAGAACACATACACTCTTTATGTAGAATTCCACGAATGAAGCTTTCTGGCACATTGACATATTACCTTGAGATAACATCTTTAATTTTAATTTTTGAAGTTGATTCTTGCAGGAAATCCATCCATCTCCAGGATAGCACAGGTGCCATAAAGATGTGTGTGTTTTCAGGGTAAGCCTGTGGCATTAACGAGAGAACTTTTCTGTTTGTGTTTTGCGACACCCAGAGTATGCACAGCCACTTGTGGGAGGAATCGTGGGTCCCCTCCATCAGAGGTCTACCTTTAAACCCGAAGAAGGAAAAGAAGCAGGGTATGCTGACCTCGATCCTTACAGCTCCCCAGCGCAAGAAGTTTACCACGCCTATGCAGAGCCGCTGCCGGTGACCGGGCCTGAGTACGCAACCCCGATCGTCATGGACATGTCCGGGCACCCCTCGGCTGCAGCTGGCCTGCCCTCCACGTCCACTTTCAAAGTTGCAGGGAACCAACCGCCCCCCTCAGTGGGAACATACAACACTCTCCTCTCCAGGACCGACAGCTGCCCCTCAGCACAGGCCCAGTATGACACCCCGAAAGGTGGGAAGCCGGGCCCCAGCACCCCGGACGAACTGGTGTACCAGGTGCCGCAGAGCTCACAGGAGGTGGCAGAAGCAGGGAGGGAGGGTGAGGGTGACGTTTGTAAAGAAGTCCTTTGAAGGTGATGCTGCTTTTTACAAAGCATCATTTTAAAGCACATGGCCTTTTTTGTTGTTGTATTAGTGGTAGAACGTGTTACATATCTGTCACGGATGTGGTTGGGGGAAGTGTGATGACCGAGGTACAAAAAACTACTAATCTTACCATCTTGCTTTTAAAGGGTTACTGTGGCAGTTACTGCTTGCCTATGAAATTTCAAACATCGTGTTTGTTACTACTGTAAAACACTATTTTATACAGAAAAGGCTTCCTACTATGCACTTCAAAGAAATTTAAAATCACTGAGTATTTATTACCGATGCTGCAGGTACATTGATGAACTCGAGATGGCTCTGTAAGCCTTTCTGGCAATAACGCATGGTACTGTTCTTAAAAATGTCTGATGGCTTGAAATTCAGCAATTTATGAAAGGTGGGTACTATTGTGATTTCTTCCTCTTCTATTCCTGTATTGCTTTCTGAATTTAAAAAATATATATTGATATAATCATTGTTTTGATTGCAGCATTATGTATTTATCCATCTTTCCTTAGGAAGAGCTGTAGCTGGGAAACTGACCTGTAGTGAGCAGAGTGATTTTTCACTTTCTGACACTCTAATGAACTTAAGCATCTCATAGTACATGACCTGGGCTCATCCCTTGCTTGTTCCACCTGGGGCCCTTGGTGGCCTGCCCCATTCTCATGCTTATAAATGCCTGGGTTTTTTTAGTGGGTGATGCTTGCTATATCAGTCTCATTAATTTAGATCCCCTAGTGTCTCCATGCGGAAACAGGAACAATTTTATAAATTTAAAAAGCTATAAAGGAGATCCTCTGCTCCAAACTCTATTTGCAATGGAATTCTTCCTAGGAGAGTGTGAAAAGTTAAGGGCTTCTAAACAGGAACACTGTAAACAATGCCCACTTAATATTTATCATCAACGTGCAAGGCAAAATTATTCCTCAGGAATCATGTAAATTACCTCCCCTCCACAAAAGTAACCAAATTGCTTTGGTTTTATATACAGACTGTTCTTTGAATCTCAAGGTATTTATTGCTTTTAGTGAAATAAAGAAATGTTTTTCCACAGTAAGAAATGTAAAGCCAGCATGTGTTCTTCAGCTCTCTGATTATGCCATCTATGTGGTCGGGGGGTGTGAGTAGCCTCATATATCACTAGGAACAGAGGGGACAAATGTTTTAGCATCCTAGCAAAGGAAAATTCCTGTCTTGCTTTTGATACCTCTGGGCAACTTCGGTCACCCAGAAGTAGTTTAAATGACCGAAAATAGAAGTCATCTGCAGTTTACTAGCCTTAGTGTAGAAACCATCTTTAGAAGTCTGTAGATTGGTAAGATGATATGAGAAGCTAACCATATGATTAAAATATATGAATTTTACACCCCCTAGTTTAGAGTTAATGTTGAAATGTACTTCCCCAGCAGGTTCTAGTCACTTCTTTTAGCCTGTACCGCCAGATGATGGCAGAATTTGCTAAAATTTGACCAACCATATAGTGTTCATTCTGCTTGCTTCCACGAGTCTTTCAGTATTGTAAAACGTTGCTCCAAAACAGAACTGCCAAATCCTACAGCCTCCCTGTGTTCTAGTTGTATGATTTTGTTGGTCTTATTTTCAGATGCTTTTCCTTTTTCCAACAGGCTTTTGAGGCATAATTTTATTCACTGAAAAGCCAATACACATTTTGTTTCAAAATATTTGAAACAAAAAAGCACAGATGTTGATCGTTTATTAAAACAGGTATGAATGTGTAAAGCACATATATTAATGCAGTCATCCCCCTCCAGGTGGGAAGAGAGTAAACCAATTGCTTTATTTTTTTATTCATCCTTAGTATACAAAAATCTACTTTCTAAAATCATATGCCTATTTGAAGCTTTAAGAGAAATGAGTTCAGTAACTATTTCTTTTTTCCAAAGATGCTTGTTATTTTTAATTGTGCGTACCTGATTGTTTTCCCATAGAACTTTTTTTTTCCGAAGCAAATGTTCTCTTAAATAATGCATGTTTTAAGACTTGATTCATATATTGCCACTGTGCTGTCCCTGAACTACCAATAATTTTTACAAAATGTCTAGTTTTTAACTACTATTATATATTTTACTTTCCAAATGAAGAGCTGAGCCTGATACAAAAGATTAGTCTGGTTTGTACTTTTGAATTCATTTTCATATTAGAGTTTTTTGTTTTTTTTTTAAACGTTACTATGTCTGATATATATACAGCTTTGGAGACAATCAAGTAACAACTGAAAATGTGAAGGTAACCATTTTTTACAAAATTCCCTTGATTTTTTATTCTTTGCTTGAAACATGTAGGGAAAAAAGTCACTGTGACTTACTGGGTTAAATTTTTTCCTGTTAATGCAGTTATAAAAATAGAATCAGACCGTGGTACAGGAAATATGGCCCTTAAGGTTTCATAAAATTACACTGACTTCGCTGTTACTTGATTTTAGGAACCAGCACAGTTAAAGGTAAGATATTGTGAATGCTGATTTATATTGTATTAAAAGCTGTAAATCTAAAGAGATCCTATTGTGTATGCAGGGTCTAGCCCAGTTATTTAAGTTCACGTTTCGCTATTTGCACTTTGCATTGAACAATGGGTTTATTTGCTGTTGAAATGGTTCGAGTAGAAGCTTTATACAGTAATTGAAATTATGTTATGTATACATTTGCCCTTCTCCCTCCCGCCCACAAGAGGGAGCAGAAAATGAGCTTATTTAAATATGAATGTGGCCATAATTCTGTGGAATGTAATAAAGCTTGAACCTCTTTCCCTGGGCTCCACATTGTTACCTGGAGAGCAAGAGGGTTATAGAAAAACACCATGTCAGATAATAGGATTAGAAAGAACAACTAGATTAGGTGGGATAATAAAAGCTTTTCAACCCTCTTAAGAGAAATCAGTGAAATTCTGTTTATTTAAAAAAAAAAAAAATTACCTACTGGCTCTGCCTTTTGGTTCTGAACTTGAAATCCCTAAACTGCAATATCTAAGAGTTGGATATTTTTAGGTCAACTGTGGCATCAGTTCTCATATAATCCAACTTGTAACTAGTTTCTTCTTCTCCTCTCCTCCTCTTCTTTTTTGGCACTGGGAAAGGTAGAAACAAAACATATTGAAATACGTATTGGAAATAAAAATGGCTTTGAGTGTCAGTGATATTTCTCCCAGAATGTACTTTTCTTACCTCGGCATGTACTGTAGTCACTCAATATTTGTATATGTTGCTAGAATTTGATTGTATAAATAGTGAGATTTTAATGTGTTCATGTGTTTTTAATAAATTGTATATATGTGTCTTGTTCCTTTTTTCTCCCCCTTAAACCTTGAGGTTTGTAACCATTCTCATATTATACAAAACACCAGATTCCTCAATTTTAAGATCAGTCAGAAATGTTATGGCCAGTGTTTATAGTATTTACATTTGAGAACATTTGAAAATGCCACCATTAGTGTTTGACTTTTAACTTTTTCTATAGACAGCACCATCCTTTCTGAAACCAGACTCAGCATCCACAGTCATAGCTGTGGCCCCTGGCTGTGTGGTGTGAGGGAATGATCAACTCTGCCTATGCCACCTGAGTTATCAGAAGGATCAAACGAGACTGGTATGTGGGAACATATGCTGGGATTAACAGCACAGAGTCCACATTCAGCATGTCGGTCTGAGTTCAGTCGGCTACTAGTTCTCTCCCCACTTCTCTTCAACACCACTTTCAAGTATGTCATTTATTCCTGTTTCTGACCCAATATTTACACACCCTCTTTAGAGAGGCAGGTTGTCAGTGATAATTATCACTGTCTCCCAGTGATACCAATTCTTTCTACACATACCTCTTCTGACAGCTTTTGATTCTAGCCAAGTAACGTCTACTGCTCTCTCCACCCCCTGTCCCCCTCCCTCCCCATAGCCTTTGGTTATAGTCATCAAAGTAAAAAGGGAGGCTGGCTCACCACTTTAGTCCACCTGGCTTGTCTGCATCCCACAAGTCTTTTCTGGCGCACCCTAGGCGAGCTTTCCATTTGAGGATGGGACTGACTCAGGTGGACAGCTGGTCTTGTCATGAAAGCGCCACTGAAATCCAGAAGCAGCTCGACTCTTAAAGGTTTACTCGTTCTTGTCTTCCTTGTTTCTTGTCTTTTTTACTTTACTTCAAATAAATTGCTTTGAAAACATAATGAATTAATAAGCCAGGCAAAAAATACCACTTAAAAATTTTCTTCTTGAGCTTGCCTACTTCAGCTTCTTTGTATAAACTTTATTTCTTTAAAATAATGAAATCACCAGACTTGAAGAATTGCAGTCTTTGGTTATTTACTTATCCAGAGTTTCATGTTTATCCTGTTTCTTTTGACTTGAAAAAAAAAAATCTTCATTCTACCAAACTACTGATCATAATCATGGTTTACTTAACTGCAGGAGAAAAATGCTTAATTCAGTCAGTATGATCTTATATTTCCATAACCAATCATGCTTCAGGTCTGGTTTAAGATTCCAGTCCGGCTACTCAGGTATAACTAAAAAGGAACTAGAGTTATACACCTGAAGTGGGTCCAGTACACTACATCAAGGAACTGCCACACACCAGTTCACAGTAGCCAGATGAACCTCTCAAAATGTCCTGTTACATTCAAAATTTGTCATAGTAAACTTAAACCCCCTTACTTACTAGGAAGTCACAGCCCTTCGGAAGTCTAAGATGAACTAACTATAGTTAAAAAACATCTCAGAAAACTAGCTTATTTTTAAACAATGCAATGCAAAGTTCACTTTCCCTGATATCTTAACATCTTGGTTTCCATAAATTAAATATATTCACAGAAATTAAGCTGGTGGTTATGAATCACCAGGCAGCAAGAGACTTAATACACACAATTTCTTGACAAGTACATCCAGCATATTTAAAAATAAACTAAAAATTGCAGTATAAAAATAAAAACACTGTTAGCATTATCTTCTGAGTCTGTAGGGTTACTGTTGGGTCAAGTCGGTTACAAAGTTTTTTTCTATAATGTCCTTCAGAAAGAGCTGCTCCGCAGTGACATTGTGATATTCATTCTAAAGAAGAAAAACAAAAGTCACCGTCTGTCCCAATCTGAAGATATCAACAGCGGCAGCAATGGAATATGCTATATCAAAAAAAAAAACTCAAGTAACAAGTGACATGGACTTGAACTTTTACCTAATTGTTTTTCGTTTCTCATTCTTTTGCCAGAGCCCTCCCTAAAAGCCCACTCTTTCCACTTAAACCATCAGTTAAGTAAGAGGTTCCCTCACATCATCTTCTGGTCTACTGAATTATGGTGTAAATCTAGAAACCAAAATTGACAAGATCTAACCTGAATAATTCCACTTCTTACACAGTATTTAGGGATGAGGATTTAAGGGGACTGGTTTCATTTCATGGGATATAGCCATATACTTAACAATAAATCACTCACTGTTCAGTGTTAACATGTACATGTAATATTTTAACTCCTATCACTTGTGCCACTTATCTAAGTTATTAGGAAAATAGGAAATTTGTTCCCATTCACAGTAAAAATTTAAGGATCAAATCTACCATTATTAATCCCTATTCAAGAGAAAAATGATCTAGTATAAAAGTTTACAACTTTTCTGACCATGAAGATTCTTTCATGAGGTTAAAAAGTTATAGACCTTCCCATCTACTTAACTGAAAAACTCCAAGAATTAGTATGATCATGGCCATGCTTTTGGGTGAATCTGCCATATCTCAAACAACAGGTTTCTCTTTTCAAACAGTGCATCAAATACAGCATCTAAGGTAAGGCTTGGTCCCTATGTAGGTTTCATAAGATTCTTCCAAGGGTCTGAGGCCGACAGACTGGGAGCTGCTGCAGTGAGAACTCTGGACCCCACTCCTAATTTCAGCACGTGCTCTCTCTGTAAACCCTTATTAAGCCATCAACCTCTCAAAACCTGTTCCCTCAGTAAAATGACAGGGTGAAATGGCAGAATATATAAGCTTACCTCACTCATCAAAGACATGGTGGCATTCCCATAGTAGTGCAAAGGACTCTTGAGGTCAGAAAAGTTGTACTTAAAGCCAGCAAGATGAACTTCATGACATATGTGAAATGCCAAGGTAATGGCAATAATGCCTGTGGTTGGGTGTTTGGGTTTCTGGGGGAGGAAATGAAAATTTAGGGAAAGAAGTCCACACAAGGTACTTGTTTCCAAAGCCTATTTGGGTGATCCATCTTACAGCATCTTCTGAGCATTTCATCAAGATAAAAACTTCAGTTCAACCTTCATCATGCCCCAAGGCTCAAGTGCCAAGTTAATGTCCTAACTCTATAAGGTGTTGGTTGTAATCTTAGAAAGTCTTTCAAGTAAAACCTAACTGCAGTACTAGTCCAGAAGACAACTATCAGATGGAGCCTTGAGGAAAAGGATGCTGCCTCCTTGTTTAAAAAACACATCAAGTCTGGCAACTTGTGGAAAAAGCAAAGCCTGAGAATATTAAACCCATGTATGAAATGTAAGAACCACTTAATTCACTAACAGAATCAGGCTAAAAGGCTTCAAATCATTTAGCCAGAAAATAGTTCTGTTTCATAATGCTGATAATTCAGCTCTAGGGAAAGATGGCTTTAATCGAGTAACTTCAATAACAAACTGCCAAGGTGAGGATATGACTAGAAAATGAAGATTCCAGATGTTTTGTTTTTAAATTGATAAATTTCAACAACAAGAAATCAAGCATCCCCTTCACATGTACATATATCTTAAAAAGTCCTATCATAGATGTCTGACTGAAGGGTCGTGGCATTCTAAGCTTTAATTCTCCTAGGATAGCCTTCAAAAGCGAAAACAAAATATATCTTTGGTTTTTTTTAAAAACAAAAATTCAAGGAGATTTTCTTTTGATTAAATGTTTCCTACAGATCCCATGGAAATTACATATGATTACTTATGGTTTCAAGAAAAATCAGAGCAGCATAATAAAATCAGGTAAACTCCAGGAAGCAAATTTGTCTGAAAGCCTAACAGCCTTCTACCCAAGTTTTTCTTTACCCCTCACAGAACTGTGACTCCACCACAGCTTCTCCATCTGCTGTGAAAGGAAGTTAATGGTTGGGTTAAAAACCTAGGGGTCATCCCAGCTCACCGATGACATCACATTTCAGGTTCTCTCTTTCTTCACATCTTAGAGTTTTCCATTCACCATTATAGGCATTCCCTTATGAAGGCCTTCAATTTCCTTTGGCACCCACCACCCACAGAACCTATACTGTCCCTGACAGAATCTTAACCCTGGTTAAGGTCAGAGAAAAACGGCATACTTGACTGGTCACAGATTACATTTGTGACCATCTCAAGTGGGCATTCAGTCATGTCCAACAACCCAGTTACACTCCCCTAGTAAACTTCCATTTCTACTCTGTAAGATGGCAATCTCATACCTTTCTATCCAACAGCTCTACCTTCCTTCCTACTTTAAACTGTCAGTTTAATCCTCATTTTTCTTAGAAAACAGAATCGCTCAGACAAGAGCTACATCACCTCCCCAATTCCAAATCTCCCTTTGTCTTCACCCATATTTCCAGTGTTCACTCCTATGTGGATGAGCTGTCCCTGTTTCTCCCGAAAGCCAGCCTCTCCACTCATGCACTCCATTGTCCCTGTCTTTTTTCTCAACAATTTTGCTTCTACAAGTATCCTCTTTCTCTCATCATCAGTATTTCCCGCTAATGAATCATCCCTTCAGCATACAAACACATCTACCTAAAAAGCCATGACAACAAAAAGGACCCTTCCTTGAGCCTATGTCTTCGAGTCATTCCTCTGCTTTCTTTTCTAGCAAAACTCCACTGAGGATTTGCCTCCATTCACTCATGTCCCACGTTCATTCTCTCTAACCCAATTCAGTCGGGCTTTCTTCCTCTTTCTATACTTGTCCCTAACAGTGTGACCTCTGTCCAGGACGGCATCTGACACAGTTGACCTCTGAAACACAGCTGTGTCCCTCACTTGGCTTCTAGGACAGTGCCCTAGTGGAATTTCAGTGCACTTAAAACTAGTTCTAGTACCGTCTCTAAGTAAGACCAGAGGCTTCCTGTGGACTGCCTAAAGCAAAAATCAAGGGATAAACCTGACCTAACCTCACTTAGGAAAGTAACAGCTGAAAATTCACAAAATATACATTCAGAAGCTGTCCTTTCCCCTCAAAATTAGCAAGACAGGACTTAATATTTATGTTTTTTTGACTTCGGGATTCCACTTCCAGGTGTCTTTCCTACAGAAATCACACAAGTGTGCAGAAAATCCCTATAAGCACATGCATTTCTACATTACCCATAGAGGAAAAAAAGCTGGCTATAAAACTAAAGGTCTACAAATAGGGGAAGAGTTAATTAGAGAGGAGAAACAGCAGAACATAGTATAATCACAAATTACACTCAACAAAAAAAAAAGTGCTTGTGTTTGTAACTGCATAGACCAAAGTTGAGGCAAACAATAAGTGCTGGAGAGGATGTAGAGAAAAGGGAACCCTACCTTTGGTGGGAATGTAAATTGGTACAGCTACTGTGGAGAAGGAGTATGCAGATTACTTAAAAAACTAAGAACAGAACTACCATATAACCCAGCAATCTCACTCCTGGGCGTATACCTGGAGAAAACCGTAGTTCAAAAAGAATACATGCACCTCAATGTTCATTGCAGCACTGTTTAAAATATCCAGGACATGGAAGCAGCCTAGATGTCCACTGACAGAAACAGATAAAGAAGATGTGTTACATACAGACAGTGGAATACTACTCAGCTATAAAAGGGAATGAAATAGTGCCCTTTGCAGACATGGATGGAGCTAGAGACTATCATACAGACGGAAGTCAGAAAGAAAAATATTGCTTGTATGTAGACTCTGGAAAAATGGTATAGATGAACTCATACAGAAATAGAGACACAGATAAACTTATAGATGCCAAGGAGAGAGGAGGGATGGGATGAATGGAAAGATCGGGACTGACATGGATACTCTAGCGACATGATGTATAGCAGAGACAACTAACGAGCAACCTATGGGACAGCGCAGCCAACTCTACCCAACGCCCTGTGGGACCTACAGGAGAAGGCGGTCTAAGGAAGGGATATCGGGACACGTCTAAGTGACTGATTCACTTTGCCATACAGCAGAAACGAACACATTAGAAAGCAACTATACTCCAATAAAATTAAATGGTATTTGTGTTTGTAAACGCACAGACAAGTGTCTAGAAGGATATAAAATGCAAACGAGCTTGGGAGATAATATGAATTATACAGAGAAAAAAAGGATGATTTCCTTTTTTAAAAAAATATTCCTTTGTAAAAGCTGTTTAAGCATGTACTATTTCAGAATTTTATTGTGCTCATGAAAAGGTACAAGATACAAGTTTATTTCTTTGGATTTTTCCCAGTTACAAAAACGAAAGCCTCCTTTCAGCTGAGATATCACATTACACATTTACTTAAGCTTCAAATGAAAAATACAACCTGTCACTGTATGGATCTAAACTACCTTTTTCCTAGGGAATGTAGACAAACAGGGCTACAAGAGTCAAAGTCAATGAGATTCCTTGTAATTAAAAAGAATTCAAGAATCCTGCTGTCTGCACACAGCCTGCCCGTCAGCGCTACACCCCTCCCCTTCCCCATCAATACCCTCCTCCCTGCAGAGCAGTGAAGAGGCGGCGATGAGAGGTGGGCCGCCTGGACATCTACAAGGAGACCCCAGAAGGGCCTGCAAGGGCAGCAAAACACTGCACTTAAAAGGTTCTTTTCCTTGCAACCTGAACAACATACAGATAAAGTCCACAGATAACCTAATCTCACTAACTCAGATGTGGCCCTCAGAAGTCACCTCACGAGTCATGGTTCTCACCCAGGTTCCAAGACTCCCAGGAACCCCTCTATTCCACCCCAGTCGTGTCTTTAGTTTGAAACTGTGTGAAGGAAAATACATACCTCATTTTTGGGAAACACTTTCGGGAAATGAAGCAGTTCATAAGCTGCCATTCTGGTGATGTAAGGATCTAATATTCTGATTTGATAAGGTTTATAGATCAGATTTAAAGCTGGTTCCTTCCAAAAACCATTAGGGTTCTGAAATAAAGTAAGAATATAGAAAATACAACTTGTCTTTTTTTAAAAAATATTAAAAAAAAAAAAACACTGAAGGAAAACAGATCGATTTTGCCAACTTACTATTTTGCCACCTGTCAACAATTCCCACAGCCACTTTAAATCAAGAGGCTTAAAAGCAGTGAGAATCACCGTAGTATTAGGGTCATTGTGATCAGGATCTGAAAAAACAGATTCTGGATAAAAAAGTCGGAAGGTAGTCCTTCTTCCAACTTCCTCTTCATGTCCTAAAACAGGACCATTATTCATTCTGTGGGTAGTAAACACACAAAACATGTAGACGAAGAGCAGTCAGGGTCATTTCCATCACAGTTCTCAGAGATTTCAGAGCCAGACAAACGTTGTCAGCCACGTAGCTGGGCTCTAAAGCCATGTGGCAATCCATCAAGTCTTTCACAGCTAAGGAAATAACTCCCCTTCCTGAAACAGCTGCTTGATCAAACATTTGTGTTTGAAAATTAACTGTGGGGCCACTAATAGTTCCTTCTTACCTCCAGAAAAACTGAAGACAAAATGAAACAAATGGGAGCATAAAACCCCAGAATACTCAAAACAGACCTTGGAGGACATCTCGATAAAACCCTGAGTGCTTGTAGATAAGGGCCCTGACATCCATAGAGATAAAGTTACTTGCCCAAGATTGCACCATCATGGAGCATGCGGATGTGTGCCTAAGTGACTAACAGGCAAGAGTCAAGCTGATTTGAAGACCCATCAAAATTGATGCGCTCTGAAGTAAAGAAACAACAAAACTGCTATATTTATACCTAGGCATAACCAAGAGTAACTATTGCTGGGATGAATGAAAGAACCACAAATGATCCAGTGTTGGATTTGCAGATGCTCAAAATAAGCCAAGGTTAGACGTGCACTATTTATGCACACACCATGAAGGTGTGCTATGAAAAGGAATGCTTTGTTGCCAAAACAGTGTCCCCTAGGAGACAAATACTGTCTGACCCTGTGGCACTGTGTAATATAAAGCAGCCTTAATAACACCTGAGTTAACTTTCATAATATCTTGCCAGGGGCATTTTCCCACAAGGGCCCGGTGTGGTCCTAGGGAACCAGATTTTACACCATTACAAAGAAATCTGTGAGTGCTTGAACACTGTTTTGTGGATAAATCTTCACAGCTTCCTCAAAATGGATAACCGCCAGAAAATGCAGTGACCATACTGTGCAGAAACCCTTGGCAACTTGTAACCCAGCAAAACGCACAAGCACTGCCAGGCCATCCTAATGCATTGCTCAGCAGGAAGTTTCCCCTCTCTTCAGAAGACTGCTCACAGCCATTCCCAACACATACACAGTTCATGACCCACCACTAGGTCTATGGGACTCTCTATGTGGGTCTGTGGGACCCACAACCTATGGGACTAGGTTGTGACCACAACCCCAACTTTCCCTTCCCCTGCAGAGATAACCATGCTGTGCTCCGGGTCCCAAGCCGTCTTTCGTTACCATGCCAATCTTTTTATTCATTTCCATCAGTTTACTAATGTTTTAGAATCTCCTATCTTTATAAAAAGAAACAAAACAGAAAATCTCCTTTAGGAGCCCAGAATTATCTCCAGTGACCATCTTATGTCTCAACTCCACAGTGAAATTTCTCCAGAGTGGTTTATACTAGTTTACTAGTTTCTCTGCTTTCTCGCCTGTTATTCCCTCAAACCGCTCCACTTGCCCAAGGTTGCACCATCATGGAGCCTCCAAGTCTTCTGTCAAGAGCATCAGTGAGTTCCAACTTGCCAGTCCAATGTGAACTCTGTCCCCACCTTACAGGACCTCTCACCAGCATCTGTCATGGTTGAAACCTCCCTGTCTTACAACATTGTGTTGGCTTGGCGTTTATGATCACCTTTTCCTGACTTTCTTCCTACTTCGGCGGCAGATCCTCTCCTTTACTCCTTTCTCTTTGCACAACCTTTAACTTTTAAGTACTTCAAAGCTCAGGCCTGAGCCCTCTCTGTCTGCTCCTGGGAAATCTCACCCAGTCCATGGTCTAAATACAACTTAAGATTTAACCTCTCTATCTAACTGCCTACTTGATTTATATACTATAAATCTAATAAGCATCTCAAACGTGGTACGTTCATACCAAAATCTTGATTCTCCCCTAAACCTGTTCCTACCCTAGTCTTCCCCAACTCCATGAACGGTATCACTATCCAGCCAGTCTATTAAGCCGAAAACCTGGAAGTATCCTGTATTCCTTTATTCCCACCTCTGCTCACATCTAATAAAAAGCAGATCCTGATAACTGTAACTCTAATACATGCCTCAATCTAGTCCCTTGCCTCTGTCCCTGCCACGACAATCCTATTCTCTACCCAAATGCAGCAACCTGACTGAACTCTTCATTTCCACTCTTGTCCTTCAAGTTTTATTGTCCATACCAGCACCGGGGTATTTTAAAGATAAAACCAGGGCTTCCCTGGTGGTCCAGTGGTTAAGAATCTGCCTGCTAATGCAGCGGACACGGGTTTGATCCCTGCTCTGGGAAGATCCCACATGCCATGAGGCAACTAAGCCCATGCATCCCAACTGCTGAACCTGCACACTTTAGAGCCTGTGCTCCACAACAAAAGAAGCCGTCTCAACGAGAAACACGCGCAGCGCAGCTCAAGGGTAGCCCCTGCTCACTGCAACTAGAGAAAGCCTGCGTGCAGCAACAAGGGCCCAGTGCAGTCATAAATTTTTTTAAAAAAAAGACATAATCAGAGTTGCATTCTTGTTGAATGATTTTCAAAACTTTTCTGTTATACTTAAAACACGAGCCCAAATCCTAGCTGACAAAATCCTACAAAGCCCACTCCTTAACAATATCTTCAGCTGCCGATTGCACCCCTCTCCCCAGCCTGCTGTCCTCTAACCTCACTGGGTTTCTTTTTTGCTGCTCTCAAACCCAGCATCATACCTTCCGGAGGACCTTCAGTCAACATTTTCTCTGCCTGCATTGCTCTTCCCGAGTCTTCATATGGCCAGTACTGTGTGGTCACTTAGGTCCAGTTTAAGATGTCTCTGCCTTAGCATTGCCATCCATTCAAAACCATTCATTTATTCATTCTTGATTATTTTGACTGTTTACCTGACATTTATTATATTTCTTTTGTTAATTACTGTTTTCTTCTTCCCATTAGAATGTAAGCTCCACAAGGAGAAAGAACATTATTCTTATTCACTGCAATAGCCCCCTAGGGCTAGAACTGTGCCCAGAATGTTCAGGGGATTTCATAAATATTCACTAAATGAATGACCCGAAATCTAAGTCTACTCCAGCCAACAACTTGAGTAATATGTAACGTACTTAAACATACTAAAGCAACTCCACTTCCTTTTAAAAATCGTCATACTAAAGCAGGAAACTATGTTCTTTTAAAACAGTTCCATGTTAGCAAATAGAAAACATATTTACCTTATTATTATATCATATGAGTCAATTTTTTCTCCTAATGTCTTATTCTTCAAAATTCCTCCATTACCAACCACCACACACTTCTTACATGGCACACTGTTGAACAAATAGACAAGTGAGAGATTGAGACATCTTTTACAAAACTGGCTGATTCCAACAACCTGTTCATACTTTGAGGAACCCAGAAAAAAGAATCAATTGTAACTCACAGTTCTAGGGATATAGTAAGACTCAAGAAATCATGTTCCATAGGAACTATATGATTGTTAGCAACTATTAATGCTTATCAGTTCATATACATCCCCTCATTATGCTTCTCATAACCACCCATGGAGATAAGTAAGCCTGATATTTCAATTTTACAGAAGAAAAGATATTTAAAAATGTTTAGGTAACATTTCAAAGTCATACTGCAAAGAGGTAGAACTAGGATTGAGTCCAGACCTCTGGACTACAAAGATACCCCTCAACTTAAGATTCTCCATGTTTATATTGATACAAGTGGGTTCTATACTAGATGTGTATGTATTTTCCATCAGTGTTAGCCATTCCCTGAGATTCCAGCTTTGAATTATGGCTATGCATTATAAGTGTTGAGACAGACAGTATAGAACCTGCTGGGCAAAGTGCGGTTTCTTTGTACCTGCCCATGCTCACTTCAATTCCCCAAACAGGTACTGATCCTTAAAGTTTAACCAGTATACAAACGAAAAGTTTACTCTGTATTCCTGCCAAAGAGCTTTAAAGTAGGACATGAAGTGGAACTTCCTGTTGCTGGCCGGAATCAGCCTCAGCCAGCGGATTATCTATTGTTCAGCTCTCAGCCAACAGGACCTGGCCTTCAACATAATAAAGGCCATATATGACAAACCCACAGCAAATGTCATTCTCAATGGTAGAAAGTAAAAACTGAAAGCACTTCCTCTAGGATCAGGAACAAGACAAGGATGTCCACACAAAGCTGTTTAATATAGCTTTGGAAGTCCTAGCCACAGAAATCAGAGGAGAAAAAGAAATAAAAGGAATGTAAATTGAAAAAGAAGTAAAACTTTCACTGCTTACAGATGGCATGATACTATACGTAGAAAATCCTAAAGATCTACCAAAAAACTACTAGAACTCATTAATGAATTTGATCAAGTTGAAAGATACAAGATTAACATGCAGAAAATCTATTGCATTTCTATACACTAACAATGAAAGATCAGAAAAGAGACATTAAAGGAAAAAATCCCATTTACCATCACATCAAAAAGAATAAATTACCCAGGAATAAACCTACTAAGGAAATAAAGACCTGTACCCAGAAAACTACAAGATTCCGATAAAGGAAACCAAAGATGACACACACAGATGGATATGCCATGTTCTTGGATTGGAAGAATCAATATTGTGAAAATGCCTATACTACCCAAAGTAATCTACAGATTCAATGCAGTCCCTGTCAAATTACCAATAGCATTTTTCACAGAATTATGACAAAAATTTTTTACAATTTGTATGGAAACATAAAAGACCTTGAATAGCTAAAGCCATCTTTTTAAAAAATATATTTATTTTAATTGGAGGGTAATTACAATATTTTGATGGTTGTTGCCATACATCAACACGAATCAGCCATGGATATACATGTGGCCTCTATCCTGAGCTCCCCTCCCCCCTCCCTCCCCAGCCTATCCTGCTGGGTTGCCCCAGAGCACTGGCTTTGGGTGCCCTGCTTTATGCATCAAACTTGCACTGGTCATGCATTTTACATATGTTAATATACATGTTTCAATGCTATTCTCTCAGGTCATCCCACTCTCACCTTCCCCCACAGAATCCAAAAGTCTGTTCTTTACATCTGTGTCTCTTTTGCTGCCTTGCATGTTGGATCAGCATTATCGTCTTTCTAAATTCCATATATATGCATTAATATACAGTATTTGTTTTTCTCTTTCTGACTTACTTCACTCTGTATAGGCTCCAGTTTCATCCACCTCATTAGAACTGACTCAAATGCATTCCTTCTTACAGCTGAGTAATACTCCGTTGTGTATATGCACCACAACTTCCCTATCCACTCATCTGCTGATGGACATCTAGGTTGCTTCCATGTACCAGCTATAGTAAACAGTACTGCAGTGAACATTGGAGTACATGTGTCTCTTTCAATTCTGGTTTCCTCGGGGGTATACGTCCAGGGGTGGGATTGCTGGGTCATATGGCAGTTCTATTCTCAGCTTTTTAAGGAATCTCCACACTGTTCTCCACAGCGGCTGTACCAGTTTGCATTCCCACCAACAGTGTAAGAGGGTTCCCTTTTCTCCACACCCTCTCCAGCATTTATTGATTGTAGACTTTCTGATGACAGCCATTCTGACCAGCATGAGAACTGTGGTTCTGGTTTGCATTTCTCTAATAATGAGTGATGTTGAGCATCTTTACATGTGCTTTTCATGTGGAGGTTGATTCCTCCAGTTTCATTCTTTTTTCTCAAGATAGCCAAAGCAATATTGAGAAAGAAAAATAAGAGCTGCAGAAATCAGGCTCCCTGACTTCAGACTATACTAAAAAGCTACAGTAACCAAAAAATCAAAACAATATGATATTGGCACAAAAACAGAAATAAAGGCCAATGAAACAGTATAGAAGGCCCAGAGATAAACCCACGCACCTATAGTCAGCTAATCTATCACAAAGAAGAAATAAGCGGTATAGAGAAAACAGGACAGCTACATGTAAGATAATAAAATTAGAACATTTCCTAACACCATACATAAAAATAAACTCAAAATGGATTAAAGACCTAATTGTAAGGCCCAGTACTAAAAAATTTTTAGAAGAAAAGATAGGCAAAGCACTCACTGACATAAATCACAGCAATATCTTTTTTGATCCACCTCCTAAAGTAATGAAAACAAAAACAAACAAATGGGACCTAATTAAAATTTAAAGTTTTTGCACAGCAGATAAACCGTGAAGAAAACAAAAAGAAGGATTAATTTCCAAAATATACAAACAGTTCATGCAACCCAATATCAAAAAACAAACAAACAAAAAACCCAATCAAACAATGGGCAAAAGACTTAAATAGACATTTCTCCAAAGAGGACATACCGATAGCCAACAGTCACATGAGATACTAAACATCACTAATTATTAGAGAAAGGACCAGAGCGACGATGAGGAATCACCTCACGCAGGCCACAATGGCCATTGTCAAAATATCTACAAACAACGAATGCTGGAGAGGATATGGACAAAAGGGAACCCTCTTACTCTGTTGGTGGGAATGTAAATTGGTACATACTATGGAGAACAGTATGGCGGTTTCTTAAAAAACTAAAGATAGAGCTACTGTTATGATTCAGCAGCCCCACTCTTGGGCATATATCTGGAGAAAACCATAATTTGAAAAGATACATGCAGCCCAATGTTCACTGCAGCACCGTTTACAAGAGCCAGGATATGGAAGCAACTTAAATGTCCATCGACAGCGAAATGGATGAAGACAATATGGTGCATATATACAATGGAATTTTAGTCAAGCAAAAAAAAAAAGAAATAATTTCATTTGTGGCAACAGGGAGGGACCTAGAAATTGTCTCTGAGTGAAGTAAGTCGCTGTAAGACAAATATCAGATGACAGCACTCGTATATGGAATCTAAAGAAACGGTACAAATGAACCTATTTACAAAACAGAAATAGAGCCACAGATGTAGAAAACAATCTATGGACAGAAGGGGGGAATACTGGGAGCAAAAGAGTCAGACATGACTTAGAGACTGACCACCACCAACGTATAACCACTGAGGGCGTCCCGTACAGCACAGGGAACCCTACTCAACACTCTGCAATGACCTGTACGGGAGCAGAATCTAAGAACAGAGGATATCTGGTGAACGGATTCAACTCACAACATGGTCAATCAAGTACACTCCAGTAAAAACTAATTAAAAACAAACCGGCAGACAAAAAAAAACCATGGCCTGGCCCAATCCAGCTCCAAGCACTCACCACCACTCAGCTAGGTCTAGAGAAATAACAAAAGATAACGTCCTTCTTCTCCCAGGGGCAAAGCTACAGAGGGTAAGGCAGTTGAGATTGTCCTTGCAGGGCCCTCATGACATGGAAATAGGAGAAAAAAAACTGTTTCTCTAAGAACCATGAGATCAGCAGACTAGATGAACTCCAGATCCTAAGGGCTTTTGGAAACTAATGAGTAGCAAAACTGCACAGAATTCTTAAGCATAGAGAACAGAGAAGTACAGGATCTACCACCAGGCATCGGCCCTGTTGGGTTAAGAAGAGACAAGATACACATTCCTATAGTTGTGAATGTACCTTTTTAGTTCACCTATTTATATTTGATGGTTTTACACCTTAAACTTTCTAGAGATGTTTCTTTTCTAAATCTGCTTGCCTTTAACTACGAAAGTAACATTTCTAGTTGCTCTAATATACAAGTTTGACATAAACCCCAATCCCAGGAAACCACTCTGTCCACCGCGCTCTGCAGCCAGGTGGCCTGGGAGAAGATGGGATTGCTCGCTGGTCAACCCTGTCCTCTCTGGGTCTGTGACCCTGATCATCCTCCCCGGCAGATCTAGCCCATGAGGGCTCCATGGCAGGGAGCAGCTCCTACACTCACAGCTTGCATGGCTTTTCCTTCCATAACCTCAGGGCCAGTAATGCAAGTGAGACGCTGAAACTCCAGACACTGGCTTCACCTCCCCATCAGAACCCTAAGCAAGGCTGGGCACCAGGGAGGGAGTGGCTAGGAATGGACAGGATGGGAATAACAGCTCTGTTCCTACGAGGTCACCTCTGTGGAGGTGAAGGAGGAATATCTATCATTTATGGCATCTAGACTAACCCTCTTTCCTTCAAAGAAGGCTGCAGGCCACTCCCTTCCCCAGTCATTTCTTCTACCCAGTCTTCTCAGCCTCTTCCCACTTGGGAAAAACGGAAAGAAATCATGGACACTGCCTCACCCAAGAGAACTCCAGTTCCAAAGACGCTTTATACTGCCAAGGTCACACATTTTAGAAATCTCACTGTTTTCTTCTCTGTTAGCTTGGCAGAGGGCAGGTGGAATGGGGAAGGTCCTTCACCATGGGAAAAGTCTCCTGATGTCTTTAAAAGCAAACCTTATCAATGGAATTTTCCTTTTTCTCCCAGCAAGGGATACAGCAAAGATCCACATTTTTTTTTTTTTCCAGAATACTGTATCATATATAACACTAGAAACTTCTTTAGGGATATGCCCAAGACTACTCTTTGGCAATAACACCTTCTCTGGAGCAGAGACTCACAATGCCCCCGTGATGCTAGGAAATGCACGATGGAACAGATACAGTCTGAACCACACACCTCGTTACTCACTGCTTCCCTCTATCCCCAGAAGGTACTCTCATGTTATCAAAGGAGTGATTCACCCTCCCCATGGCTTCATCCCCTGGCCTGGGCTCCTGGCCTCCCTTGCTTCCGTGACATGAATCAATAATTTTCAGTGTTCGTTGGGTGACTCTATAACTTTGCGCCATTTAATTAACACAGGCGTCCCAGGTTGTGCGGGTGGTTAAAAAATCCACCTGCCAGTGCAGGAGATGCAAGAGATGGTGGTTCAATCCCTGGGTCAGGAAGATTCTGGAGGAGGAAATGGCAACCCACTCCAGTATTCTTGCCTGGAGAATCCCATGGCCAGGGGAGCCTGGCGGGCTGCAGGCACAAACAGCTGCAGTGAACCGTGAACTGTGAATCCCTAAAGGGCAAGAACTGTATCATTTATATTTCTGCATCCGCTAATCTGGAATTTCCTGATTCACAAGTTGTACATTTTAGAAACTGCTTTGGTTGTCACTTTGTGACTTTGTATCTGGAGAAATCTGTTCTTCCTTCCTCTATCCTGGAAACAGAGGGATCCACGTGCCTCAAATTGCTTACCCAGAAAACAAAATAATTCCCCGACTGCCTGAACCGATTAATGAAAAATCTAGAAAACTGCTGAGATAGTAATGGTAAGAGCTTACACTTCCTGTAGGTAAAAGACATATTTCTCAATCAGTCAGGGAAATCCAGAAAAGTTACTAACTTAGGCAGTGAAACATCATCAGGGGAAGTAAATCTGAAGTAAATTTGTCCACTTCCAATGATCTATGATCTGTCTTTTCTGCATGCTTTAAGATATTCATTTGTCCCTTCAGCAGCATCACATACATTAAAATGTATCATTCCATCTTCAATGTAACAATCTTTGGCAGATCCCACTTGTCATATTCCCATTACCCCTATGCCTGCTGGCAGAGCCTTGCTTTCACAAGCTTAAGAGTGGTGAGTATGTTCTTGTGTCAAGGTTGGTTTAGATGTGGCCATGTGACCCATCCTTGGGCAATCAGATATTAGGGAAACCTTTTACCCTCAGGAAGAGAAAGGTTTGAACAGAACACTTTTGTTTTAGCCATCCCTTCCTTTCTGCTTAGATATTGACACATGATGACAAGCTTAGGGCAGCTTCACATCTGAGGGGGAAAGACAGAGAGAACCACCAAGAGGCTGCCCTGACATCACTGAGCCACTAACTCAATCCCGTAACCAGAGCCAGTCCACACAGATGTAAGCTGGTACACAGTCCAAATACAAAGGTACCGTTCAGACAACTACATGTGCACGTCAGCACCCCCTGGGTTTGTGCAATCCAGTCTGTGCAGCCATGCGTGGCTGCCCTATGAGCCGGATCCACAAATCTGTGGCTGTAAACTCACACATCTTTAGATATGGGATATAATAAACATCCGCTGAGTTCAGATCACTCTCAGGAAGAGTGTCACCTGCAGCCTGCAGATTCTAAAACCCTGGGCAGTGGACCGGAGTGGAGGGCTCACTGCTAACTCTGGCTCCCCCAGCCAGAATCTCTGGGACCCTGGTCATGCGACCGAACCTCTTGGGTCTCCGTATGCCCTTTTATGAAGTAAGGACGTCACTGAGGTCTGCATGCACGCTCAATCTCTAGTCGAGTCCAACTCTTCGTGACTCCATGGATGTAGCCCACCAGACTTCTCTATCCATGGAATTTTCCAGGCAAGAATACTGGAGTGGGTTGCCATTTCCTCCTCCAGGGGATCTTCCCGACCCAGGGATTGAACCCACATCTTCTGCACCCCCTGCACTGGTAGGCGGATTCTTTACCTCTAGGGCACCAGGGAAGCCCCCTTACTGAGGTCGGGAATGTCGCTGATCGATGTTGCATGGAGCCATTTCCCCTAGCATGTGTACCATGGTTTCTGCATCTCTCTCTATCCAACATGTGACCGCAGTAGCTGCTATAAAACACACTTATGTTTCTCTTTGCCATGTATGGTTCACTTTGTTAAAGCAGAATATCAACCTCCCCTCAGCCGCAAGTCTTCCTCCTGGCTGAAAATGTTGCCATGTAAAGACACTGTGAGACTGGAAGGTGTCCAGAGCAGTGAAGCAGACACTGATATTTCTTATAGAGCTTGGGCTATTTTTTTTTTTTTTTAATAAAGACACTGCTGACATCTTAAGTTGTCAAAGGCCATGCTCCTGTACTGGCTGACTGCCAATCTAACCCAGCTCTGCTGAGCTGACATAATGCATTCTGCCTGAGTGAGCAACGAGGCAACTTTCCCAAATCCCCCATCCATTTAACAAGCAAATGACTTAACGCAGTGCTTAAGTTAAATATCTCACTTAATACCTTAAGTGAGATATTTATGCTGAATTACTCTATAACCACCGGTGCAGGACTCGGGCACTCTTTACAGAACCTGGCATGGTTGCAGAATGCGACAGTGACGACTGGGGGTGGAGAGCTGGCTCATGTATTTTAAGTGAGGGCTACGAGTCTGTGATTCAGGGTTGCCACTCCTCTGGCTGTGGAAGGAGGCACTCCCACTGAGGAAAAGGGAACAGCCCTCAGGGCCAGGGTTCAAGCGGGTGCTAAAGCGCTCCACGGACAGCCAGGAAGGGTCAGGACCGCATTACATGGGCACATTCTAAGTACCGCTTCTCTGTGATGCAATTCCCTTAAAATATCTTCAGTCACTGACATTTATGAAAATATAAATATATAAATATGTGTTTATATATATGGCCACCCTGCACAAGCTGTGCCTTGGAGAATAATGAGGAATGTGAGTCCTGAGAAATCAACAGTGACAGCACAGGGCAAATATGGCAAGAGAACTAGGGTGTGCTATTCCGAAACATCCATTCTAATTGGGTCATCACTGTGCCCTCTGAACAAAGCAACTGGAAAGGAAACTAGAGGATACCTCAACCATCCCCCCTCCTTTTTAAAACTGCTTTTTTAATTGAAATATAATTCGCACGCCATAAAATTCACCCTTTAAAATAATAAAATTCAGCAGGTTTTTAGCAGTTTCACAGAGCTGTGCCACAATCACCATTATCCAACCCAGGACACTTTCATCTCCCCGCAGAGACATCCCAGAGCCGGTAGGGGTCACTCCACTGCCCCCCTCACCCCTGTCTGTGGCTCAACTAATCTACTTTCCATCTACAACTGATCTGTTTATTCTGGCCATTTCCTGGACAGTAGACATGTTGACATGCTCTTGAGCTCGGTCATGTCCAGCTCTTTGCAACCCCGTGGACTGTAGCCTGTCAGGCTCCTCTGTCCATGGGATGTTCCAGGCAAGAATACTGGAGTGGGTTGCCATTTCCTATTCAGGGGATCTTCCCAACCCAGGGATCAAACCCTCGTCTCTTTGCATCTCCTGTATTGGCAGGTGGATTCTTCACCACGACACCACCTGGAAATGGTAGTCACCTACAGTAAATGGAGTCTTAAAATATGTGATCTTTTCTGACTGATTTCCTTCACTGAACTGAGCAAAATGTTCTCAAGGTTCATTTGCGCTAGAGAATGAATCAGTACTACACTGCTTGTTATGACTGAATTACATTCCATCATGTGGATGTACATTTCATTTATCCATTCAGCAGAGGCTGGACATTTCAACTGTTTCCACTCTGGGGCTATTATGAACGATGCTGCTATGAACATTCATGTACAAGTTTCAGGTGGTCATCTGTTTTCAATTTAAGCTTTCTATTTTGAAATAATTCTAGACTCGCAGGAAGTTGCAAAAATAGTGCTGCGAAGTCCTGCGTACCCTTTACCCAGTTTCTCCCAGTGGTTACACTGACTTAACTATTGCATAATGGCCACCCTCACTTAACTATTAACTAGCAAAACTGACTCTGGTATAATGTGCATATGCAGTTCTGCCTCCTCTTTTACAAGAAACCAAGGTTCAGAAATTCAGAAATTTGCCCAAGATCACAAAACAGTTACAACAGACCTGCTGGCTTTAGCAATTTTTCACTAACAATGCTGTCTCCTCTGTTTTAGATGGACCTCGCCCACTGCCTGCCCTCCCCTCTCCCTCACAAAAGAATAAAACAAACTATGTTCTAACCTATCCTTTCTGTCCTTATCATCACTGCTCTGCTGCCGAAGTTCTAGTCAGACAGCTAGTTTGAGTATTCCCAAAAAAGGAGGAACATGAAAAAAGAAAACAAACACAAAAGGTTACTCTAATAATTGTTTTAAAATGGTTTGTCTTTTTGGAACTAGCTAGAGGTGGTGGCTACATAATCTTGTGACTGTACTAAATGCCACTGAACTGTTCTCCTTAAAATGGTTCGTTTATCTTATGTAAATTTCACCTGAAGGGAAAAAAAAATTGGTTTCTCAACATTTCTTTGAGACTGTTTTTTTTCTTTCCCACATTTAGGATCCTCTGGCTGGAGGTGAAATTACAGAGAAGGCCAACTGACCTATTTACTGTGCATGATCTTCAGGATGAGATTTGAGAAAACTTTTTCAGCAGTATCTATTCAGAGAAGATTCTATCCAGATCATTTATTTTTAAGAGGAAAAAATTTGAATATAGTTCTATTTCAATGAATCTACACATGCAACATCAGTTCAGTCACTCAGTTGTGTCCAACTCTTTGCAGTTCCACGGACTGCAGCACACCAGGCTTCCCTGTCCATCACCAATTCCCAGAGCTTGCTCAAACTCATGTCCATCACGCCAGGGATGACATCCAATCATCTCATCCCCTGTCATCCCCTTCTCCTCCCGCCTTCAATCTTTCCCAGCATCAGGGTCTTTTCCAATGAGTCAGTTCTTTGCATCAGGTGGCCAAAGTATTGGACTTTCAGCTTCAGCATCAGTCCTTCCAATGAATATTCAGGACTGATTTCCTTTAGGATGAACTACATGGATCTCTTTGCAGTCCAAGGGACTCGCAAGAATCTTCTCCAACACCACAGTTCAAAAGCATCAATTCTTCACTGCTCAGCTTTCTTTATAGTCCAACTCTCACATCCACACATGATTAATGGAAAAACCAAAGCTTTGACTAGATGGACTTTTGTCAGCAAAGTAATATCTCTGCTTTTTAATATGCTGCCTAGGTTGGTCATAGCTTTTCTTCCAAGGAACAAGCATCTTTTAATTTCATGGCTACAGTCACCAACTGCAGTGATTTTGGAGCCCCAAAAAACAAAGTCATTCACTTTTCCACTGTTTCCCGATTTATTTACCATGAAGTGATGGGACCAGATGCCATGGTCTTAGTTTTCTGAATGTTGAGTTTTAAGCTAGCTTTGTCTGTCTCCTCTTTCACTGTTATCAAGAGGTGCTTTAGTTCTTCTTCACATTCTGCAAAATGCACTGGTCACAGCAAACACCCTCTTCCAACAACACAAGAGACTACTCTACACGTGAACATTACCAAATGGCCAATACCGAAATCAGATTGATTATATTCTTTGCAGCCAGATATGGAGAAGCTCCTTACAGTCAGCAAAAACAAGACCGGGAGCTGACTGGGGCTCAGATCATGAACTCTTTATTGCAAAATTCAGACTTAAATTGAAAAGAAAATCACTAGACCATTCAGGTATGACTTCAATCAAATCCCTTGCGATTATATACATGTAACATAGAGATGTTTTTAGTTTAACCCTATGAAAGTATTAAAAAATAGTTTGAGGTCAGGACTTCCCTGGAGGTCTGGTGGTTAAGAATCTGCCTTGAAATGCAGGGACACAGGTTCAATTACCTGGTCAAGGAACTAAGATGCCATGCCATGGAGCAACTAAGCCTGAATACTGCAATCACTAAGCCCACAATCTCTGGAGCCCCGCGAACTGCAACCAGAGAGCTTGTGCACCACAACAACAGATCCTGCATGATGCAAGAAGACCTCACATGCTGCAACTAAGACACAAAGCAGTCTTAAGTAATTTTTTTTAATGGTTTGAGGTTAAGGATAAAGCAAAAGCCACATTAAATAATGGTGGGGGGTTGCTTACAGCCCTGGAAATTCTAAAGAATATATCAAGCAGAATTCACAATTACAGTGTTTTCTTTTCCTTACCTCTTCAGATGGCGCTCAATCTAAGACATTCATTGTGGAGTCTTCTGCTTTTTCTCTGCTTGTTAAAATGCAGAGGGAGGAAATAGAGAGGAGTGCAAGTCCAGAGACCTGCTAACCTCCAATGGACCTCAGTCCTCTCATCTTCATGAGGGAACTGGACTAGTGATACCCATCCTTCCTGCCTCTGACCCACTCTGTGACTTTACCATGCTTTTGGGTCTGGCTCCCAGTCCACAGGCTTCCCAGGGGGCACTAGTGGTAAAGAACCCACTTGCTGGTGCAGGAGATGCAAGAGACACAGGTTCGATCCCTGGGTGGGAAAGATCCCCTGGAAGGAGGCATGACCACCCACTCCAGTATTCTTGCCTGGAGAATCCCCATGGACAGAGGAGCCTGGTAGGCTCCAGTCCATGGGGCTGCAGAGAGTCAGACAGGACTGAGGTGACTTGGCACAGCACAGACCCAGTCCACGCAACTGAACAGGAAGGGGCCGCTCAGGTAACTGGGATTCTTTAGGGAATGGTTCAGCAGCCTCAACCTTCACCCCATCCCAACCTGTTGACCACTGCTCAGGAGAGAAACCCAGAAGGAATATAGAGGGAAAAGTCCAAGATTACTAACCTTCCATTAAAAACACATACCTCAAGGATCGAATCAAGAAGAAGATATAACAATTACAAATATTTATGCACCCAGCATAGGAGCACCTCAATACATATGACAAATGCTAATAACCATAAAAGGAGACATCAACAGTGACACAATAATAGTGAAGGACTTTAGCGCCCCCCTTACACCAATGGACAGATCATCCATACAAAATAAATAAGGAAATACAAGCTTTAAGAGACTCAACAGACCAGATAGATTTAATTGATAATTTTGGACATTCCACCCAAAAGCGGTGAATACACTTCTTCTCTAGTGCCATGGAACATTCTCCAGGATAGACTACATCTTGGGTCGGAAATCAAGTCTCAGAAGATTTAATAAAACTGAAACAGTATCAACCATCTTTTCTGACCACAATGCTATGAGATAGAAATTAATCAAAGGGACAAAACTATAAAACATACAAAAACATGGAGGCTAAACAATGCACTGCTAAATAACCAAGTGATTACTACAGAAATTAAAGAGGAAATAAAAATACATAGAAATAAATGACAACAAAAACAATGACCAAAAACCTATGGGACACAGCAAAAACAGTTCTAATTTACAGCAATTCAATCCTTAAGAAACAAGAAAACTCTCACATAAACAATCTAATCTTACACCTAAAGCGACTAGAAAAAGAACAAAGAAAATCCAAAGTCAGTAAAAAGCAATGAAATCATAAAGATCATAGCAGAAATAAATGAAGTAGAAATGAAGAAAACAACAGCATCAATAAAAGTAAGAGTTGTCTCTTATTAAAAAAAAATTGATAAACCTTAGCCAGACTCAAGAAAAGAAGGGAGAGGACTCAATAAAATTAGAAATGAAAAAGGTGAAATCACTACTGACACTGTAGAAATACAAAGGATCATAAGAGACTACCTCGAGCAACCATATGCCTATAAAATGGACAAACTGGAAGAAATAGACAAATTCTTAGAAAGGGACAGTCTTCCAAGGCTGAACCAGGAAGAATTAGAAAATATAAACAGACCAATCACAAGTAACGCAACTGAAACGAATTAAAAATCTTCCAACAAACAAAAGTCCAGAACCAGATGGCTTCACAGGTGAATTCTATCAAATATTTCAAGAAGAGCTAACACTTATCCTTCTAAAACTTTCCCCAAAAATTGCAGAGGGAAAAACACTCCCAAATTTGTTCTATGAGACCACCACCCTGATACCTAAACCAGACAAAGCTATCACAAAAAAAAGAAAATTATAGGCCAATATCACTGATGAACAAAGACGCAAAAATCCTCAACAAAAAACCAGCAAACAAAATCCAACAACACATTAAAATGATCATACACTATGATCAAGTGGGATTTATCACAGTAATGCAAGGATTCTTCAAAATACACAAAATCATGATACACCATATTAACAAATTAAAGAATAAAAATTATATGATAATCTCAACAGATACAGAAAAAGCTTTTGACAAAATTCAACACCCATTTCTGATTTAAAAAAAAGAAAAAAAAAACTCCAGAAAAACAGGCATATAGGGAACCTATATAATAAAGGCAATATATGACAAGCCCAGGGCTTCCCAGGTGGTGCTATGTCAGGAAACATTTAACAGGAGGCTTCCTGTGTGCTGTTTTAGAGCTGTCATGAATCCTCTAATCCTTATTAATTCCTGAATATTCAGGAATTAAGAGGAGAGGCAAGCCTCTCCCAGGACTGACAAATCCATGTATTTCCTTCATTAGTTTTTCCATACAGTGGAAAGTAACTACTTACGACCCTCTTTTGATATGGATCGCCTTTTGGCCTTATGGCCCCTATTGCTCCTTGCTTCCGTGGTAAACTTGTAAAGTCTGGTCTCTTGATCTTTATCTAAAGAAGCTACTGGTATATATACTCTTACAGAAATCAATAAAGCACCCTTGCTCCATCAGAACTTGGGTTCCCGTGTCTGTCTTTCTCTCTCTATTTCTGGCTTATTCTGGAGCGTGAAGGCCGGCTGCGTAACCCAGGGAGTATTAGCCTCTTTCCATCTTTCACTTTCTTATCGTTGACTCCGGACCACCAGGTTCCGGTCCATTAAAGGACTCCAACATGTGGCACCCAGAACAGGGCCTAGTACACGTGGCAGATTCGGATGGAGTGACCTCAGGGGCTATTAAGGTCGGTGAGTCAACTGGCTGGAAAGTCCCTGCACATTTCTACTTCACTTTATCATTTATTTAAACTTCAGGGACTTTCACTTTAACGCTGGCAAATAAAGGCTTGCCTTCAGACAATGGTTGAATGTAACCCTCAGTTCCCTGATGAAGGTAGTTTTAATTTGGCATCAGGTCAAAGAGAATGTTGAACTAGCTGCCAGACAGGGAAAAAAATATTCCGATAGATTTCTGGCCCCTATGGGCTCTCATTGAAGCTGTGATTCTGCCATTTCAAGGTAATTCTAGCCCTCCTGACATTTGGCAACAGGTAGAACACTTACTACATGAATATGAACTAGATGATGAAAACTTACAAAAGCCCCAATTAAAAAAATATAAGATATTTCAAAATTTTCCTACTAACCCTGCCCTGGTTGCTCCAAGCACTCCTCTCCTGACAGCGGGCACAAATCCCAAAGTCTCTCCCTTGATAGAACCTAATGATTCTAGCAATGACTCCCTTAAGACACCTTTTAACATTAAAACCTACAACACCTTTCTGAATAACAATAATCTACCTCTTTCTCGACAGAGGCTCTCTGAATTGCTGGCTTTGCAATTGCAAGTCTCTGAAACCGAAGGTTTCTCCGCCTTTCCAGTTTAAGCAATGTTGACACTCAAGGGCAAATAATATCTCAATATGAAGGTATTAACCTTTTTCACATGCAACAAATGAAAAAGGCTGTAACTATGTGTGGCCCACATTCACCTTTTACTAGAGAGATTCTAAATGCTATGGCATCGTCTATTGAAACCTTTATTCCCTATGATTGGTGAATTTTAATAAAAGCCCTCCTTAAACCAGGAGAGTATCTTCAGTGGACAATGTGGTTTCAAGATATAGCCAGAGATCATGCTAACAAAAACGCTTGAGCTGGCGCTACCCCAAAACCAAATTACTTTTGAAATGTTAACTGACACCGGACAATTTGACGCTATAAAAGCTCAAAAACAATGCCCTCCTTTGTTGCATCGACAATTAAAAACAGTGGCCCTTAAAGCTTGAGATAAAATTACTCCTCAAGAAAAACCTACAGGTAGCTACACTAAAATATTGCAAGGACCTAGTGAAAATTATGCTGATTTTTTAGCTAGATTAGAAACTGCTATTTCCTGTACTGTAATTGGAGAAAAAGCTAAAAGACAACTAGAGAAATTACTTGCTTATGAAAATACAAATCAGGAAATGTCAAAAGGCTGTAGCCCCGATTCGTGAGACAGAGACTATTATTGATTATTTGAAGGCTTGTTGCAATCTAGGATCAAAAACTCAAAAAATGCAAATGGTAGCTGAAACAATGGCTACTTACTTTAAAAAGGAAAATGAGAGATGTTTTATACGCGGGGATAAAAACCATTTAAAAAGGGATTGCCCTAAGAAAGCTAATAAAAAAACCTCCAAAAGTCTGCCCTTGGTGCCGTAGAGGAATGCATTGGGCCAAAGATTGTAAATCTAAATTTGATATTAAAGGAAAACCTATTCTGGGAAACTCCAAGCAGGGGACCCCCCCGGGTCCCTTTCAACAAAAACCAGGGGCAAATTCCATCTTTTCCCTCAAACCCTCAACAGCCGGCAGTGTTGCCATCGATATCTCCATTACCCTCAAGCAGTCCCCTCTAGAATACCTACCGGATTGGGCCCCTGCCCCCACAAACCTTCGGTCTTTTATTTGGCCGATCTAGTTTGACTTCTAAAGGGATTACTGTTCACCCTGGAGTAATTGATTCAGATTATAAAGGAGAAGTTCAAATTATGATGTCATCTCAGATTTTATGGCAATTTAAAAAGGGGGATAAAATCACTCAATTACTCCTTCTACCTTACATTTGTATTAACTCCTCTAATAATGTACGGATGGGTGGATTGGGCAGTGCAGATCAAAAACAGTCCTTATGGACATCATTGGTATCTAAATTTGCCCGACCGAATATAAATATCAAAATTAGTGGTAAAAGATTTTCTGGTCTCCTAGATACTGGATCTGATATTACTATTATATCCAAACATTTATGGCCCAAATCCTGGCCTATACAAAAAAATCTCTTGCCAAATTGCAGAAATTTCTCAAACCAAAGTACAAGAGGTTTATCAGAGTACTCAAGTTTATCCATGTGAGAGACCAGAAGGTCAGCCTACAACATTAAGACCTTATGTGATAGATACACCCCTTAATCTAATAGGAAGGAACTTACTTATGCAATGACAAACTCAGATAAACATTCCACATTTTTCCTAGGGGCCACTGCTCATTTAACAAACAACGCAATTATTAAAACAACTTGGAAGAATGACGAGCCTATTTGGACAGAGCAGTGGCCCCTCACGAAAGAGAAATTACAGGCAGCTAAGGAACATGTGCCACTATCCATACCCAACGCTGAACGTGTATACCTGATATGAACACTGATGTTACTCATTTTACTAAACATACGAACAAGATGATTGGGGCTACAAATACTCCTGAAGCCTCAACTGCATCACTCTGGGAGATGTTAACTAGTTCCCCATGGTGAAAAACTATCTTAATTACAATCATTCTGACTGTTTTGTCTTTGCTCTTTGCTCCCTGCATCTGTAACTGTGTATAACTGGAATTGTTTCTAGTCACATGAAAGCTTTTAAGTTACACATGGTTGCTCAAACTCCTGCTACTGCGACAGCTTCTTCCAACTACTACCTGGGGCCCCTGGATCAAAAATCCTCAGTATGAGGATTAGAAGAATATATTGCCTCACCAATTTAGGGACAACGCCCCTTGTCAGCTCCAAAGCAGTTATAAAACGAGAAGGACGCCCCTTTTCCCTAGGCAACATAATTCTCCTGAAAGAAAAGGGGGGGATGAGAGGGTAACAGGCAGGAAGGCCAGCGGTCTCCAAATGGAGGAAATAGGCTGCAACTGTCAGACATTTTTATCTATGGCCAAACACACACTCCTGTTCCCTCCCCTCTAATTCTGGCCCAAGTTATTCAGGGTACTAACTTTAGAAAAAGGCTGATCTGCCTCCCTGAGTTACTTTACTCACATTACCTACAAAGATAGCATAAACAAGACCTCGGAATGATCTGCAACACCAACATTTTTCAACCACTTTCATCTCCAAGAGACAAACCACCACTGGCTCCTTCAAGTGAGCGAGGTTGGTAGAGTGTTACATAATTGACTTAAGAATCTTGACTATTTCCAGGCACAGAAACAGAAAATGGTAGACAACACTGACAAAGACTGTTAACTGCCACTCAGTAATCATGTTTCACTAAGCAGGCACACGGCCACCTAGAATAGAGGCTACACTTTCCAGTCCACGTCCCAGCGAGGTGTGGCCCTGTGATTATACCTCTAGCCAGTGGGACATAATTGGTGGCTGCTAGCAGGTTTTTTTTTTTTTTTTTTTTTAACAATTAGTCCTCTTTGGGAGACAGGGAGATGATGGGGAGCCTTGGTTTGTAGCATCGCCATTTTCCATGGTATACATTCCCATCACGGCTGACTGCAACCTTCCACCTTGATGGCACTGAACACAGAGTTGGGAAGAGCAGCAGCTCTCTCACAAGTTGGTACCAACTGGCTTCCGCACATCACCGGATGTAATAATGGGCTGTATGTAACTTCTGGGAAAAGGCCTTAAAGAAGAAGGCAAGTCTCAATGGCTGGGGGCATGCCCTTCCTCCTTTGTCCCCTCTACTGGCTAGAATATACATATGACTGGTCAAAGTCTAACCATCAGAATGGACCAGAGGGAGGAATAAGAGTCACAAGAGAGAAGCCTTGGTCACTGAGCTGGTCTGAGAATGCTTATATGCAGACTTCATTTACATGACAATTGTGAGAAAGAGGAAAATTTGTATCTTATAAATGGAACTGATATTTGGAGTTTTCTCATTCACAGTGTAATCTATCCCAGCATGTCCCTAGGACAGTGCTGGCACTGTAGAGGATGAAAGTTCGATCCCTCCTTGGGGAACTAAAATCCTGCAAGCCAGGTAGAGCAGCCAAAAAAAGAAAAAAAGAACTCTACCCCAACTAAGAGATCATGCTTGCTACATAGGATAAGTAAAGAATTCAGATCTGAAAGAATGAAAAAATATCTTAAGCTTTCTGGGAGGACAAAGAGGACAGAGGGTGAATAGAAAAGTCAAAGGGGGAAGGGACTTGAAAAAGAGGTTCTTGCCCCTCTCCACCTGAGCCCGTCTCCTCGCTGACCCACAGAATCCTACAAAGAGTGCACCCACAGATCCCTCCTAAAGCATGTGGGCCGCAGGTCCCAGATCCACAGAGAGGCTCAGGGAGGACTCCTCAACTAAGAGGGGTCCAGATCCTCAGCCTGAGAAGACCGACTGTTCTCAGACCTCGTTCTTCTAGAGCATCTTCCCAGGTAAAGAGGAGAAATGAGAACCACATAAAGGTCACTCGGGGGACAGACTAAGGGGACTCTGAGGCAGCAGTTGGCAGTTTAGTGTATTCTGCTTTGCTGGAGTTTACTTAAAATATAAACTTGGGCATGGGCTGAGGCCTGCTATTATCTTGGGGTTGTACTGTGGGTTTCAGACAAATGTAGAAGGACGTACTTAGAATGTGGGTCAAATTGATTATTACATGTCAACTCCTCCTAAAAGTCAATATGTAAATGAAGATAATTTTGTCACAAGTATATATTCTTATTTACTTTCAAAACACTCTTTCTGACATCTCTAGGGACCAACTTTGGACGCGTCAAACAAGCAATTGAGCAGTGCTGAGTGTCCAGCGCATCACCATGGTCACTCTGGGAGGCTCCAATAGGGATATTCGCCCTTCACTCCACACCTGAATGGTTTCTGTCTGTACACTGATGTGACTTCCATCTCTTAACAAGTTCAGATCCAAGAACCCTTGGACCATGAGCATGATTTTCAATCCTTCATCACCACCCACACCGACCTCCCTCCCAGGGCTGGTGACAGTAAGAACCTGACGTGGGTTGGTGGTGGGTGTGGGGGGCACTCCCTATGAGAAAGGAGGAAGTGTGGGGAAGAGCCAGACCAAGTCGGCAAGAAGAGAGGAAGTAGCCTGCCTGAGGTACATACAGATGATGAACACTCGTGTAGAGAGTGGCTCTGAAAGCAACTAAATAAAGCATAGATAGCTTTAAGCTATGACAAACCTAGACAGTGTATGTTAGAGAGCAGAGGCATCACTTTGCCAACAAAGGTCCGTCTAGTCAAAGCTATGGTTTTTCCAGTAGTCATGTACAGAAGTGAGAGTTGGACCATAAAGAAGGCTGAGCACCAAAGAATCGGTGCTTTCAAACTGTGGTGTTGGAGAAGACTTTTGAGAGTCTCTTGGAAAGTAAGGAGATCAAACCAGTCAATCCTAAAGGAAAAGGGCCCTGATTTCATTGGAAGGACTGATGCTGAAGTTGAAGCACCAATATTCTGGCCACCCAATGAGAAGAGCCAACTCATTGGAAAAGACCCTGATGCTGGAAGAGATCGAAGACAAAAGGAGAAGAGGGCGGCAGAGGATGAGACGGTTAGGTACCATCACCAACTCAATAAACATGAGTTTGAGCAAACTTCAGGGGCTAGTGAAGGACAGGGAAGCCTGGCATGCTGCAGCCCATGGGGTCACAAAGAGTCAGACGTGACTGAGCATCTAAACAACAATAGTTCTGAGATAGAAACCAGGCCAGAACAAAACCTCCAGTCATGTACCGTCTAGAATCCTGACAGCATCTCACATTTACAGGGCCAAAGAGTTTTTCAAAGATTTGCAGATACTTGCTACAATTATTTAAGACAATAACCACTATCACTCTTAAACATCCAGCCCTGGATAGACCCACCCAGGTTCACATGTTGGCTCTGACATTCACCAACTATAACAAAGGACATGGATTTGCCTAGCCTCAGTTTCTCAATTTAAAAAATGAAGATCACCAAGCATACTTTGCTGGGTGCTTGTAAAAATTGGAGAGAACTGAAAAAAGCACATGTGCCAAAGGTCGGCATAAAACGATACAGATGAGAGTTATACAAACTTCAGGCAGGAATATATATGGCTGCTGTGGATGTGCAATAAAAATTGAAAGTGATTAGGTTGATGGCAAAGCTTTAAATTATAAAAAGTATAATCTGAAATGAATCAACATTATTACATAAATTACACCTCAGTAACCTGGGTCCCTGACAGAGAAAAGCGAGATAAATTCAGACAAAATCTGTCACCGCTCCTCCGGCTCTGCCTTGTAAACTATCTCCAATTTCACACTTTTGTCCGCTACCATCATTGCTGTATGTATCAAAAAGCGCCTCTATTCTCCTGGATAAGAGGGGAATTCTGCCCATTTTCCTTTTTAATGGAGGTGTCACATCTGCAGGTCACTCTTTTCATCCCACTGGACAACCAGCCAAATTCCAAAATTCAGTTTAAAACTGTGGGAAATAAGTCCATCTCTGAAAAATAAGTTGACTTGCTAAGAAGTCTGTCTTTGACAACTCAGTCCCTAAGAGGTAACAGAATACCAAAATTTTCTAAAAACTAAACTGCCTTTTGTTGCCAGAAATGTGTGTCTAAGCACGCCGTTCACCTCCCTCAAATATAATTCTGAATAAAAGGAAGAGAGTTGTTTCTGAAATCCAATATTCAAGTGAAACAGAAAAGATTCTCATGATCGAGCAATTGAGAGCATGTATGGGAAGGTATGGGAACCATGGAGGGAGGCTGTGAGCTGATCAACAGGGAGTGTGAATTAATTCTTCAGTAACAACAACTTAGAAAAGATGACTGTGGGTTAAAAATGTCCTGACTTGACACTAGCATGGTGTGTCATCAAGACTGTCTGCAATTTTGAGCCAACAATTATGCAATGTCTAAATTATATTTGTAGTTTGTTACTTCAAGTGCCACAGAAATAACTCCTAGGCATTTTAGTTATGCACAAAAGCTATGGTATCTTCCCGAGTGAATATATGTCACACTGAAGTACATATTTTGTACTAAAACTTAGCTAAAACTAAAAGTAAAACAGAAGCAAGAAAACAAACTCACTTGTCAAACTCATCAAAGAGACCACAATTCTGCAGTTTCGAAAGAGCAAGTCGAAAGTATGTGGCTAGAAAACAAGCGGAGTGTTAGGAATAAAAGCAATCATGACTTCTTAGGTACATGGGAAACCACTTTATCCTCTGCCCTCCCCCAAATCCACTTCAAACTGGCATGATTACTTATGATTTATTCTGTGGTGAAAATTCATGATACGACTGCAACTAGTCAGCCCTACTTAACAGGGGCACCTAAAATGTAAATGCTCTAAGGATACTTTCCAAAAATCCCAGGAAAATAATATGTTAATCTGAAAATAATCATAACCCAAAATTAACCATATCAGATGATTCAGAAAATGACAGTGGTATAGAACTCAATATTCTGCCAGTTTAAATTTATCAAACTCTCTACAATATATTCTAAATACATACACAGCATCAGCTGAATAAGGAAAATCTAACTCAGGAAACTATAGACTTGTCACCTAAAACGCTTTCAGGGTTTCTCAAAAATCTAGCATGTAAAGCAAAGCAGTGGTCAGTAAGCAGAGGGAAAATCATTTCATCATTAGTAGATGGAGCAATTCTCTCTAAATTTAGCAAAAACAAAACATCCTCTGATTAAATTAAAAGACTGACCACGGATTTAGAACTTGCTGATGACATAAAACTCCTAAGAGTCAAAATGGGAGAATAGGAGGAAGTTAACGCACAGAATTGTCTTGCTAATTCTCAACTGGAATAAAGTAAAGCATTGAACTCACGAATAATACGGTGGTAAAACAAAAGTGAAAAACAGTTTCTCAACAACAAAAAAATCTGCCTTTCTTCACTCTTTTATTCTACACTGACTCAAAATGAGTGGGGATTTACATACTAAAATATAATTCCTTTCACCCAATCTCAAAAATCACATCTTTAGGAATCACTATGAAACAAAAAGATTAAAAGATCTTAAAATTATAGAAAAACATATGGTTCACGTCAAACACCAGTCATAGTATTAGGGCAAGGTAAGAATAATATTACTGACCTGATGCTCTTATCCCATAGGGCAAATCAAACTTATCGCTACCGTAGAAGGAAACAGTATTTTTAAAATCAGCTGCACACAGAAAAGGGTGAAACTGATGATACCTGGAAGAAAAGGATAAAGAATGACTTTCCCAAATGTGTACAGTATTTGCAGGTTTTTAAAATCACAACTGTAAAAAACAGTAGCATGTCATTCCTATCGTTAGATTGACTATAAATGAGCATATAATTATTTTTAAGATTCTTTCAAAATCATCTTAAACACCACTTAAATGCTACATAGGATAGGATAGGCAATGGAACTACACACTCAGAATGGAAATGCTTTCCAGGCAGTAAAACCAAAACCACGTAACAGCTTGCGGGAGGGGACACAAAGCTTAAATACAAGTGAACCCCAAAGGTAGCCATCTACAGGAAGAGTCAAAAGAGCAAATGAGCAAAAATAAAAGTACAAATGCTGATCCACTCCCCAAACAAAAGACACCATATATATATAAAGCTGTTGCCAGCAGTGAAAATTACAATCCCACTTCTGGGCATACACACTGAGGAATCCAGATCTGAAAGAGACACGTGCACCCCAATGTTCATCGCAGCACTGTTTATAATAGCCAGGACATGGATGCAACCTAGATGCCCATCAGCAGACGGATGGATAAGGAAGCTGTGGTATATACACACCATGGAATATTACTCAGCCATTAAAAAGAATTCATTTGAATCAGTTCTAATGAGATGGATGAAACTGGAGCCCATTATACAGAGTGAAGTAAGCCAGAAAGATAAAGACCAATACAGTATACTAACGCATATATATGGAATTTAGAAAGATGGTAACGATAACCCTATATGCAAAACAGAAAAAGAGACACAGAACAGACTTTTGGACTCTGTGGGAGAAGGCAAGGGTGGGATGTTTCGAGAGAACAGCATGTATATTATCTATAGTGAAACAGATCACCAGCCCAGGTGGGATGCATGAGACAAGCGCTCGGGCCTGGTGCACTGGGAGGACCCAGAGGAGTCGGGTGGAGAGGGAGGTGGGAGGGGGGATCGGGATGGGGAATACGTGTAACTCCATGGCTGATTCATGTCAATGTATGACAAAACCCACTGCAATGTTGTGAAGTAATTAGCCTCCAACTAATAAAAATAAATGAAAAAAAATAAAAAATAAAATAAAATGCACTAAAAGCTAGATGAACTCTCTCCTGATATCATTAAATTAAAATATTCTCAAGGAGGACGGGTGTCTTCTTGCCTCCCTGCCCCGCTCCTACACTCAGGTACGCCCTCAGACAAGAATGTTTCATGAGACAGCTCTTTTTTTAATGGTCCCTTCTTTCCACCCTTACCAGTTTTGTTCTTCCTAAATAAATAAACTGCAGGTGGAGATCAGAGTGCCCCTGGGGTTTCAGAGGCCATGTGACAAAACAGAAATAAGAAGCACTCGAGTAGGAATGAGGGCTTCCCCAAAGGCTCAGTGGTAAAGAGTTCGCCTTCAAGGGCAGGAGGTGCGGTTCAATCCCTGGGTTGGGAGGATCCCCTGGAGGAGGGCAGGGCAACCCACTCCAGTATTCTTGCCTGGAGAATCTCATGGACAGAAGAGCCTGGTGGGCTACAGTCCATAGGGGTAACAAGAGTCAGACACGACTGAAGCGACTGAGCAAGCATGTATAAGGATGAATTAGCTTCAGCTTTATCCTGGTTTTGCTACTCAGGAACTACTAACCTGGGCAAGTCACAGGAGCTCAAGATCTCCAGAGCTGAGCTGAGAACTTACACCATATTCAGACTAAGCAAAGAGGTGACAGACCACCCCTTCCTACTTGAGAAGAGTGTCTTTGTCAGATTCAGTTGTGACAAGTGTTAGCAGCCTGGGGAAGGGGAGCCCAGCCAATTTCAAAAAGTCATTATCTGTATCAGGGTTGATCTCTAAGCTCGGGATCTGCTCTGGGAAGAGAAGTGTCAGGGCTCCTGACTTAAAATTTCTAAATGAAATAACTGTTCAACACTGTGGGCAAAGAATATGGCCTGCCATTTCAGTAAACAAAGGATATTGAAGCCTTTAAGCCTTCAACTCCTCCATCTGAACCCCAACTGCACTCTGTCGGGAATTCAGGAAGAAAAACAAAAACAGGATACAGGCCCCAGATAGCTATGGTGCATATTCAAAGAGTAATTTCGATAATCCAGTCTCTTGCATCTTCCCACACATAGAAAAGGGCTGAATTCATTATCTTGAGATGTCTGTTGAGTTTAATTAGCACTAATCTTTTGATGTTTGACTCCCTGATGTTGGTTTGTTGTTTTTGCAAAAACTCCTATAAATCCTGACTTCTCCTATACCTCTTTGGAACAGTCCCTCAGAGCTATCCGAGAGGCTGTAACCCCGGCTTAAGTCCTCAGTAACGCCCCAAATAAAACATAATGGTCAACTTGTAGGTTGTGGGTTTTTTCTTTTTTTTCCAGTCGAAAGCACCATGTCTCACACATAGTGCTCAATAAGTATCAGCTTTATCTATAATAACTATACTTGACATTGTATCATATTATAATGGGTTATATTACATTATAATGATCATATTACATATCTGCTGTTGGTACTCCTACAAAAGCCTGGAAAGTAAATTCTACTAGTCAGTTTAGACTGTCGAAAAAAAAGGTGACCTGCCATTTCAGTAAAAAAAGGATGCTGAGGCCAGCAAGCCTTCAGCCACTACAGCTGCCCCAGAGGGAAATTCACAATGGAGAAAAACAGAATACTGGCCTTAGACAGTGCCCTAGACGGCTATGGTACATAACAAAAAGAATAATTTCAATAAACTCAGACTCCTGCATCTTCGTATCTATAGAAAAGCATGAAAATCAATAACTTGAGATGTCTGTTTTTGTGATTCAGTTCAGTCGCTCAGTTGTGTCCGACTCTTTGAGACCACATGAATCGCAGCACGCCAGGCCTCCCTGTCCATCACAAACTCCCGGAGTGTACTCAAACTCTTGCCCATTGAGTCAGTGATGCCATTCAGCCATCTCGTCCTCTGTCGTCCCCTCCTCCTCCTGTCCCCAATCCCTCCCAGCATCAGCGTCTTTTCCAATGAGTCAGCTCTTTGCATGAGGTGGCCAAAGTACTGGAGTTTCAGCTTCAACATCAGTCCTTCCAATGAACACCCAGGACTCATCTCCTTTAGGATGGACTGGTTGAATCTCCTTGCAGTCCAAGGGACTCTCCAGAGTCTTCTCCAACACCATAGTTCAAAAGCATCAATTTTTCAGCACTCAGCTTTCTTCACAGTCCAACTCTCACATCCATACATGACCACTGGAAAAACCATAGCCTTGACTAGATGGACATTTGTTGGCAAAGTAATGTCTCTGTTTTTTAATATGCTGTCTAGGTTGGTCATAACTTTCTTTCCAAGGAGTAAGCATCTTTTAATTTCCAAGGAGTAAGCATCTTTTAATTTCTTGGCTGCAGTCACCATCTGCAGTGATTTTGGAGTCAAAAAAAAATAAAGTCTGACAATGTTTCCACTGTCTCCCCATCTATTTCCCATGAGGTGATGGGACCAGATGCCATGATCTTAGTTTTCTGAATGTTAAGCTTTAAGCCAACTTTTTCACTCTCCTCTCTCACTTTCACCAAGAGGCTCTTTAGTTCCTCTTCACTTTCTGCCATAAGGGTGGTGTCATCTGCATATCTGAGGGTATTGATATTTCTCCCAGCAATCTTGATTCCAGCTTGTGCTTCTTCCAGCCCAGTGTTTCTCATGAGGTACTCTGCATATAAGTTAAATAAGCAGGGTGACAATATACAGCCTTGATGTACTCCTTTCCCTACTTGGAACCAGTCTGTTGTTCCATGTCCAGTTCTAACTGTTGCTTCCTGACCTGCATACAGGTTTCTCAAGAGGCAGGTCAGGTGGTCTGGTATTCCCATCTCCTTCAGAATTTTCCACAGTTTATTGTGATCCACACAGTCGAAAGCTTTGGTGTAGTCAATAAAGCAGAAATAGATGTTTTTCTGGAACTCTTTTGCTTTTTTGATGATCCAGCGGATGATGGAAATTTGATCTCTGGTTCCTCTGCCTTTTCTAAAACCAGCTTGAACATCTGGAAGTTCTTGGTTCACGTATTGCTGAAGCCTGGCTTGGAGAATTTTGAGCATTACCTTACTAGCGTGTGAGATGAGTGCAATTGTGCGGTAGTTTGAGCATTCTTTGTCATTGCTTTTCCTAGGGATTGGAATGAAAACAGACCTTTCCCAGTCCTGTGGTCACTGCTGAATTTTCCAAATTTGCTGGCATATTGAGTGCAACACTTTCCCAGCATCATCTTTTAGGATTTGAAATAGCTCAACTGGAATTCCATCACCTCCACTAGCTTTCTTCGTAGTGATGCTTTCTAAGGCCCACTTGACTTCACATTCCAGGATGTCTGGCTCTAGGTGAGTGATCACACCATTGTGATTATCTGGGTCGTGAAGATCTTTTTTGTACAGTTCTTCTGTGTATTCTTGCCACCTCTTCTTAATATCTTCTGCTTCTGTTAGGTCCATACCATTTCTGTCCTTTATTGAGCCCATTTTTGCATGAAATGTTCCCTTGGTATCTCTAATTTTCTTGAAGAGATCTCTAGTCTTTCCCAACCTGTTGTTTTTTGTTTGACAACACGTCTGTCTTTTTCAGTAAAAACGACTCTATATCCTGGCTCCTCCCTTCCCTCTTTGGAAGCATTCCTCAGAGCTGTCTGAGAGGCTGCCATCCCAGGCTTCAGTCCTTACTATTTGGGCTCTGCTCTATCGCTCAATCGTATCTGACTCTTTGTGACCCCACAGACTGCAGCCCACCAGGTTCTTCTGTCCATGGATTTTTTTAAGCAAGAATACTGGAGTGGGTTGCCATTTCCTCCTCCAAGGGATCTTTCCGACCCAGGGATTGAACCCACATCTCCTGTGTCTGCTACACCGCAGGTGGATTCTTCACCTGCTGAGCCATAGTAAGGTAATAAGGTTCCCAAGTAAAACATTCTCAACTTTTAGGTTGTGCTTTTTTTTTTTTTAATTCTGTTGACAAGACAAAGAAACTGAAGCTATAAAAAAAGTGAAGTAACTATTATCTGGAGTCACTAACCCATTTGTTTCAGCTTTCAAAGCTGAAACCACACCTAATCTCAACACTAGGGAAAGGTGTCCAGTCCTAGTACATTCACCGATGGTAATACTGCCAGGTTTCCCAGCAGAGCTTCTCCCAAAGGCTACTGACAAAGGATAGCCCTGCCTCCAAGGAATACTATTCACAGGTGTGCAGACTTACACATCTGCTGAGCAGTCTTTCATAAATATTTTAACCCCTTTGGGTTTTCTCAGAAAGGAAATACCTTTCTTCTCTAAAGAGTACCTTGATTCTAGAGAAGCATTCCAAATCTGCTGTCTGCAACCGTTCGTGGCTCATGAAGTCAATTTTGCAAGTCAAGATCAGCTCACTAAAGAGTACCTTGATTCTAGAGAAGCATTCCAAATCTGCTGTCTGCAACCGTTCGTGGCTCATGAAGTCAATTTTGCAAGTCAAGATCAGCTCACTTTTAAAAAGTGAATAGAACAGATTATAGGGTATCTGGAGTAGAAGAGGTAAAAACTGTTTATTTTTTTTTATTATAAATAAACTTAGTACAAACACTAAGTTCCAAGGCAAGATGTACTTCTTACTATGGGTCATGGTAAACAAAAAAATTTTTAACCACTCTTCTAGTCTTGCAATGGTCCTAACTGGACACACACCCATGGATTGACTACAAGCAGCCATGGTACAGCCATAGTTGGACATAAAAATATCTTGTGTTTCTAAAGCATTCCAGAGTTGGCTGATTTTAAATGGATCTGTAGCCTCAAAAGATTAAGAATCAGTCAAGGAAAGGTGCTGAGAAGTGGAATATTTCCTGCCATACCAGTAAATAATGTCTCAGTCATCAGTGATTGTAGCCACCACTGATGGTGAACTGGTAAGCCCTGAGGGAACTCAGGATGTGAAAACATAGGACATTAGCCCCAGATAGCTAAGGTGCATATCAAAGGAATGATTTCAGTGGGCCCAGACTCTTGCGTCTTCCCATACATAGAAAAGCACTAAATTCCTTAACTTGAGATATCTGGGTTTCCTTTAACTAACAATAATCTGTTAACATTCAGAATACCTGCCCTTTATTGCAAAACTTCTATATAACCTAGCTCCCCTACCTTCCCTCCTTGAAGCAGTTCTCTCAGGGTTACTTGAGATGCCGCCTCCTGGACTTGAAGTCCTAAAAATGCCCGCCACACAAAGCATAACTCTCAAGTTTTAGGCTGTGAATATTTTTTCAGTTGGCAGGACAGTACAATGATATAAGGAAAAAAAGACGATGTGAATTTTAGATCCTTAACAGATAAAAATGCTGAAAAGTTTCTATGTGTTTACACAATTGAACATGCCCAGACCTGACTGTCATTTATTTCTGGAAGCATTTTGACCAGCACTCTGTCAAAGCTGTGGTGACAAATGAAAAGAATATTTGTGGATGGAACAGTAAATTCTTTTCAAGTCCTGACAACCATAATCAACAATCAGTTACATCCTATGAAGTTCATTAAAAGTTTGTGAAAGGAAAATTTCTGCTGTACACTTTAACCTAGAGGTAAGGCAGAAGAAACCAGAAAATAAAAAGGGTGGAAAAATAACATGGGAACGAGGGTGGGAAAATCAAACCCCGAAAGGCCAGTGCAGTCTTATGATCAAACACAACCAGACCTCTCTAATCTCACCTGTGTGAAAAGAAAACTGGTCTGACTGAGTTCTTCATTGCCTTTTCTTAAAATATATGCAGAGTTCTGACTAAAAGCACAAAAAGACATAGGACAGTCAAGCTCTTCCTTAAATGCAGGGTATCCATTTTACATTGCTAAGATTTGCACAGAAAGAAAGCAAGCAAGTGTGCAGAACAATGACAAACACATTTTTGAACATCTCGTGGGCCGCGGTTTCTTTTGTATGTTTACCTCAGGAGAGAGGCAAAAGCTGGCTTTGATGAACAAGGCTGGATCTTACTCCTTTGCTTCATGTCCATAGGTGTCACCCTAGGAGACAAAACAAGGGTCCGTCAGAAAGCAGAACTGGGCAGCCAGCCCGAAGGGAAGCAGGCGCCCTGGGAACCCGAGCGGGACCCCCAGGGAGAGGCTTCTCAGACAGGGGATATGGATCCTCACTGCAGCCCCTGAGGTAGGACAGAAACTTCTCCTAGTCCGGGACATGTCTGAGGATTCATGGATATAAAGCAAGAGAGCGTGGAAAAAAGGCTGAGGTGACAAGTGACCCAGAAGGGCCAGAGAGCAGCGACTCAAAGGACCCTTCGAGAAGAATTGGGAAAAAATAAAGAAAGTAGAACTAGGACTCCCACACTATGGAAGCCATGACCTGGCTCATAGTTTAGAAGTTCCTGAATGCCTGAGAAATGCACACGGCTGTCAAGGCCCTCCACGCCACCTGCATGGATACCTATGGGCAGTAAATGCCAGAGAGGCGCTGCCCCAGGCGGGTTCCAGAGCCCCTGCCTGGGACCTGGGGACCCACCGTCTCACTACTTGGCGTCAGAGCGAACTCTCCTCTCTTCTTGGCGCAGGTTAGGTGCCTGTGTGTCTCCTGAAAGGAGCTCTGTCTCCACCATCTGAAAGGGTTTTGTGAAACCAGACAGAGCATGACAATGAAGACAGATGAAGGGGACGGGGCGGCAGGGTCCAGACTCAGCCGGGAAAGAGGAAATCAGCCTCACGTGAGAAACTAGGAATGATCATCAGTGGTATGGAGAATTAACCTAAAAAAGGAAACCAACCAGTTTCCTTCAGTAATCACCAGATTCAAACAGAAAGAACCTAACCCCTTCAGGGACTGACTCAATTTTAAACTTTTTTAGGACAAAATTCTCAGTTAACACTCTAGGTTTCTGTACCACGAGGCTAGTTGAAGAGACTCATCTTTGGTAAATACCTCAAATGGCAAAAACCTCTTGATTTACTTGTAAGGAAGATACATAAATACGGTGGGATATGACACCAAGCCATGAAAATCAAATTATAGTCAGAGGACAAAATAAAGTATAAAATATTACTTGGCTTCCAAGTCTATTAAAATAGAAAACAAACTATTTGAGGGTATTGTGAAGCCAAACTTTGAGTGTTTTTCTTAAAAGACAATTATTCATCTTAAATAGTTAAGGAAGCAAGTTCACAGCTTCTGAGGTAATTTCATGATATTTTCTGTGGAGTAAAGTGTTCGTTTAGGAGTGACATGAGCATGCCTCGAATTCTAATGGCAAAAAAATGTGCTGAATTTGGACCCTTTTCATTGTCTTCTTTATCACTTCCCCTGTGAGCCAGGATATGATTTCTTGGGAATCAGCAATAGAGCCAACTTTGTACTTTCTCTGCTGTTCTTATCTCCCATTACTAAGCATGGAACAGAGGCAGGAAGGTGCAAAGATACAGGGAGAGATGCTGGGAGTAGGAGCCTCACGGGGTGCACGATCAGACTTCTAAGATCTCTGACTCATTGGCGATTGGTGGTTTAGTCACCAAGTCGTGTCCAACTCTTGTGACCCCGTGGACTGTAGCCTGCCAGACTCTTCCATCCATGGGGATTCTCCAGGCAAGAATACTGGAGTGGGTTGCCATTTCCTTCTCTGGGGGATCCTCCCCACCCAGGAATGGAGGCCGGGTTGTCCAAAAACCTCAAAACTTACAGTCAAATGCACGCACCTGGCACTGGATTTCTCCAGCGACCATAAAGAGCATTATAATGATTTGCTAACTTCCTTCCATAAAGAGCACTACAAATGATTTTTCAATCAACCAGTAATGAAATCAAATGCAGAAGCAGCATTTTTTTTTTTTAATTTAGTAAAACAAAACCTAGAAACATGATCCAGCATCTACTATTCAAACACTGGCAAAAAATACTGGACTTATGTCTAAGTGACGACGTTTCTTGTAGTTTATTTGACATCACATAATACGACCCATTCAGAATTTAAAGGTCATTAAAACTCAATTCCTTGCCAAAGGACTGGCAATAGGAAGAAAGGATACCTCGAGTCTATCAGACAGCTGTCCTCCAGGACTACAGTATACATTTACAAGCTCAGTAATCGGGTTTTCCAACCTGCTGTCCACATCACAATTTTTCTGCTCTAGTCGTCTGCAGAAGAGGTTTTTTTTTTTTTTTTTAAAACATTTGTACTAAACAGTAGGCAATTTCTGAGCAGAACTCTGGGAAACTCAAGCAGAGTAATATCAAAAGTATCAGACTTCTGAATTCTGAGTTTTAAAGATATATTTTGAGGAGAAAAAGACAATCTATTTTGATGCTTTCATTTTAGTATTTTTGAATCACCCATCCTCAGTGTTAAAAAAAATTATTTTGTATAACTGAGGATACTTTTGTTTCAAACCATGTTACTTTACATGGTTTGTTGCAAACATTGCAAAATAAAGCAACATGTATATTAACTTTTCTATTTATCTTTATTATAGAAAATATTCTAGAATGTTCTCCATAGACTAGCATAGTTATCAATGGTCTCAAACTCTTGGTGGGAATGATAGTTAAGCAAAGTATAGCTCAAGAATTTGGCAAGTTAGAAAGAGAGAGCCTCTCTCCCCACCCCTATCTAAATGTGAAATTTGGTAAATTAGAATACTTTATAAAAATCAAATTCATATTAATCATCATTATAAGAGGTGTTGTTTTTAACTACATTGAAGACAATCAGGAAAGTTTTTTTCCCTTAATGTTTCTCCCTAGGGTAGCATCATAACAAAAACTTAATGCTAAGAAACATTTTATATGCTATAAAATGTTCAATACACAGTTTAAACTAGATTATCTGTTTCTTATCCCACAATAACTAATCTGTTTTTAGTATCAGCAACATTTGGCAAGTTTATTTTTTAGATATAAACTGTGGTTCATCTGTTCACTGTTTCAAGTAAAAAAAAAAATCATTTCCAGGAGAAAAAGCAGAAAAAGCATCAATTAACAAGAAGGACAAGTGACTTCATTTGTTTTTAGAAAAGAAATGCTTAATTAACTATCCTGTATTTGGACTTATTCAGGTGTTAAGACATTGAGGGAGGTATAAAAGATTAAATGACAACAGCGCTCTTTTTTTAACCTAACAGGCCAGCCTTAACTGTGAACTTGAACCCAAAAAGGACAGTTGTCATAGAGCGACTCAAGGAAATGTCTGGTTGGCATTGATAATACCAGCAATAGTCAAATGGAGAGACATACTTGCATGATCAATTCAGTCTCTAATTCCAGTGAGTTCTTTGCTTTTAGAAGCACCTCTCTTTTTTTTTTAAACACACCACAAGGAAAGTATAGACAGTTGCCTTACATCACATGCTCTGTGACTTATAGAAATCAGTACACTTTCAGATTAGATCATTTTTTTAATCTTTGGATTTGTTTGCTTTAGTTTGAAAAGTTGTCTTGTAATTAATCAACTCTAGCAAAATTTTGTACATGGTAGTATAGCGTTAATTTATCCTGTGACAATGCTGCTCTGAATTTTCTAGCTTTTTAAAAAAACAAAACCTGTTGCTTAGAAGCCATGAACCATTTTACTCTACTTCAACGTGTCAAAATTTCCTTGTTTTAAAAAATGATCATGTGGGTTCACTCAGGAAATTCATGTCCGGAAGCTTGCATTTAAGTTGGCTAGTTGTGATAGATCAGGAACTGCTGTTACTCCTTTTTCAAAGAAATATAAATGATTTTGAAGCTTTCTCAATTGTCACAAGCTCTGCACTTAGTGCAAGGAAATCAAGTCCTGTGTTGTGTTTGTTCCAGTCATTTCTATTCAGGTCACATATTATAGCTAATTTTTATCTGTAATTTGTTTATTCAAACTAAGTAAATACTTTTCAACATAGAAAAGGGAAAAGGATAAAAAGCTTAATATAGGAGTTTTCTCTGTAATAAAGCTACTTGTGCCTCTCCAAATTTTGTATGTGATATTTCAAGTCAAAGTCATTTCAAATTCTGCCTCTATCATTATTCAGCAAATATTTTTAAACAAAGGAAACCATATGTAGTGTCCACATTTATCAACAATCTCTATCCCAGTATTTTAGACTCAAGACTCGAATGGCACTGAGTCTAAGAAGTACTCCATCAATTCAAAAAGATGAATGATATAAATCAGAATCCCAAAGACTGTCAAGACCACTGCTTCACTGAAAAGTAAAAAAAAAAAAAAAAAAAAACACAAACACCGATGTTGCTTACCAGTATTTAAATGGTTATGTGTAATATATAAGATATTAGAATGGTAAAACTCTAATCTATAATGGAAAAGCTAGAAAAGGCTCAAAATGCTACAGGGTTTGTTTGTGCGTTTTGTAGTAGGTCCTTCTAATACCATTTGTGTGTCCATGTGAAAGGCCAGTTGGGGGTTCATTTTTAAGCAGCAAAAGTAAGACTTACCCGTAGTCATTTGTTCTCCACAATATACAATGCAGCACATAATACAGGAAGACGGCACTCAGCAAGACGGCCACAAGGTACCCTCTCATGGCTGGCCCACCTGGAACACAGGGAACGATGCCAAGGGGGAGGCAAGGTCATTCCACAGATGCTCTACACAGCGACCTGCCTACAAGCATCAGCGGATGAAGAAACATGCGAGGGAAGAACAGAAGAAACTGATGTCAGCCTAGCATTTTGGAAACACCCACTAAATTTGCAGAAGGAGAATACTTTTTTCTGTCTCTCACTCTCTTTAATCAACACAACACGATTCATGTCTAGAACAATACTTTCCCTTATTAAAGAAGTAAAAAATTCACTCAGAACAAAATTTTACACATCTATTTAACACTCATTTTTTCAAAAAACACCTATTTTCTCTTTCTCAAGAGAAGTGAATATATACCTTAAGATGTAATAAAAACCTTTTGCTTCATCAGGGCTCAAACTGACTTTTAAATGCTATATAAACTAAAAGTCATTTCCTCACTTGAAAAGACTGGGAAAAAAAACTACTAAAAAATATTTACCATATCCTCAATTTTTACACACTTTTATATGCACCACGTCACAGCATAGGTAAATTTAGCCCCTTTACAAAATAGATTTTTTTTAAAGCCTAAAACATTTTCTTTAGTTTCCACTTCTGCTTCATAGGCAGATATGAACAAGGTCTCACTTCTACATGGAAGTAAATGTGAAAGACAAATTTAGAAATGTCTTTATTTCAGTGCCTCTTCCCATCTCCTACCAGGTTTCTGGTTCACCTAGATTTGAATGTCCCACTCCACTCACTCTTGTCCAAAGTGTGAAAGTGTTCACTCAGTCATGTCCGACTCTGCAATCCCATGGACTACAGCCTGCCAGGCTCCTCTGTCCATGGGATTCTCCAGGCAAGAATATTGGAGTGGGTATGGAAATGGCTATTTCCCTCTAGAGGGAATCTGCCCAGCCCAGGGATCGAACCCAGGTCTCCTACATTGGCAGGTGGATTCTTTACCATCTGAGCCACCAAGGAAGCTAACCTCAATTAGGGTGATGCAGTGTAGAACAGGTGAGTCTAGTTAGATTCTTTTTTTTTTTTTTTGTAATTTTATTGAAATATATTTGATTGGTTAGATTCTTAACGAGCTCACTGCCTTTATGGGTATGATGGACTAAACATAAAAGAAGCTGTTCTTGACAATGTGAGGTCATCATAACAAATGTCATTCATTGTTCTGGGCACAATTAGAGTTGAGACTCTCAGGAGCTCCTGAGGGTGTGGGGCTGTTTGGAAGTGACCCTCCACTGTAGGGATGATCCCACGGAGATTGCTAGGCACGCCCCCCTTGCTGTCAGCTGTTGCTTCTCACTGCAATTAATGCAGCCACCACCCCCACACGCCACTATTATAAATTAATTAGAAGTGAAGGTTGTGTCAGGAGGAAGCAAATGAACGCCTTAAATGAGCAAACTTTAGTTTATCCATACTTCCAATTTAGCAACAAAATCCCCAATCAACACCAGTTGGAAATCAGAAGACAGAAATCATGGCCCAACTCCAGTAATTCCTGGCCTGGGGGTGGGACGGGGCTTAGGTAAATTAATCTCCCTTTTCCAACCCGACTCTTCTCACTTGTTGAGGAGTAAGAACACACACCTACCTCTTTGGACTATTAAGCCCGACTGGCCAAAACGATGGGCGTCTGGCATAACCCAGGACACAAAAGGACGGGCCGAGTAAGTTTGTATATTTTATGGTTGTTTGTTTTCTAAAACTAAAGCCAGCTGTGCGTTTTGTTTCTTACACAGTAAAGTGCATGGGCTTGAGAAAGCCACAGGGAGACTTGGCCCACCCACTGCGCAGCCTGAGCCGTATCCCACTGGACTGAAGGCGGGGCTCAACTGGGCACGGCCATGGCACAGAGGCCGCGTCCTCTGCGGGCAGAGAGGCCAGAGCAAGCAAGGGCACAGACCGTCTCGGGCCCAGGCCTCCCTGCCCACTGTATTCTGTCCTGCTCGCCCCTCTGCAATATATGCCTTGACATATCATGCATTATTTTAGAAATCATCTTAAGTTTTTGGTAAAAAGCAAGAAATAAATTGCATGATCATCCAGTGGGTTAAAAAAAAAAAAGTATGGTTCTGGGTTTCTTGAAAAATAATTGACCAAAAAAAAAAATCCAAGGAATGGAAAGAACTCAGGTTTGGGATGATCAGAGTGAAAGCCCAAGAAAACGAGGCACTGAAGATGGTGGATGCATCACTGACCTAGCTAATTGAGGAAACAAGGACAGCAAGACAGCGAGCCCACAGCCTGACCTTTAGGACACGTGCGGCAGATGCTGGCTCCACCTCTTCCCCTTCCTGCGCGAGACAATAACGTGTGCTCAGGCGTGTCCAACTCTTGGCGGCCCCGTGGACTGTAGCCTGCCAGGCTCCTCTGCCCATGGAATTTTCCAGGCAAGAATACTGGAGTGGGTTGCCATTTCCTCCTCCAGGGTGGTCTTCCAGACCCTGGGATCGAACCCGTGTCTTTTGCGTCTCCCGCATTGGCAGGTGGATTCTTAACCACTCGCGCTACCTGGGAAGCCCATGTGAGAGAAGTGATAATGTTAAACACTTTAGCCAGAGGCCACGAGCCATGCTTCATGCTGACAGGATACAGGGAGCTGGCACGGACTGGCCTTGGCTCATGCCTTGGACTGAACTGGCTCTGGCAAATGTTTTTGTTTTTTTTTCATGCATCACACAAACATGAATGTAGGATAAATATAAAAGACTCCAAAGAACACTGAGGAATTCTTTATATACCCTGCGACTCATCTAAAAATACACTGCAACTAAGCCTTTCTGTTGTACATCTGATGGTCTCAGTTATCAGGGATGTTTAGCAACTAAGTTCTAAAATGCACAAATTAGACTTGGACCAAGAAAGTTGGTTTTTAGATATTACTGATATCAGGCTTAAGACTGTCCTGGAAGGCATTTTACCACGGGCCAAAACAATCATCAAACAATTTGCTTAAATACTCAAATATTTAAGACTCCATCCAAACTAACATCAGTTATGCAAACACCCAACAAGGATGCCACTTACCAGTAACAGGAGTTTTTTACAAAACATATTTAGGGCTTCCCTGGGGGCTGAGTGGTAAAGAACCCTCCTGCCAACGCAGGAGGCATGAGGTTTGATCCCTGATCTGGGAAGGTCCCAGATGCTGCAGAGCAACTAAGCCCATGCGCCACAACTATTGCTGAAGTCCAAGCCAGCCCGCCCTCCACAAGAAAAGAAGCCGCTGCAATCAGAAAGCTGAACACTGCAACAAGAGGGGAGCCCGCACAGCAGTGAAGACCCAGCACAGTCAAATATAATGAAAATCAATCCCCAAAATCTGCATCTAAGGTAAGGCAGTGCATTACAGTCTAAAGGAAGAACTCAGTATTTTCAGTTCAGTTTGCTCACCTGTCCCTCAAAACACATTCCTCGGAAATTTACCTATCACTTTATATTACAAGGAAGTACAAGTAAGTGAGATTGTTGTTTTTGCCTCACCAGTTCGTGGTTTAGCTGAAAACGAAGAAGGGTGAGAAACATTTTTTTCCTTCAAAACATAAAATGAATCTACTGGTGAAGGGTCATTGTGTACAAAATGTAAAATGAATCTACTCGTGAAGGGTCACTGTGTACACCACCTGAGAAAAATTTGGGAAGCTTTGTCACTCTCTCAGGTGTCACGGGCAACTCACAGCACCCACACTCAAGCTGCGAAGCAAACTGGGGCCAGCCAGGATATCCGTGTGATAAGCATGTCGAGTTCTTCTGCTTGCTCACAGGAAAAAACTTGCAGAAATAAATGAAGTCTCTAATTGTGAGTCTATAAAGGAAACAACCATTTTGAAACAACAACTTTGAATCTTTGGCTCAAAGCAACACCAGTTAGGATTTAACACAGAGTGCCTGGTTTACAGGGGAACAAAGCCCTTCAACATAGCTCCAAGAACCAAGATAAGCCTCAACATCCTGACATTAAACAATACATACCAGCTTCTTGGCTGCAGACGCCACTATTAATAAGACCAGGGTCCCTAAAACACCCTTATAATTGAATAAATCAATTATTCACCTAGAGTGTGCGTAGAGTTTCAAAGGAGAGCAGGAATCGCTGGCAGAGATCAAATGCTTATTTCTTCTCAAATTATGATACATAACTGAGTAGATGAATAATCTACATATGCCAGAGGTCTCCCTGGTGGCTCAATGGTAAAGTATCCATCTGCCAATACAGGAGGCTGGGTTTCGATCCCTGGGTTGGGAAGATCCCTTGGAGTAGGAAGCAGCAACCCACTCCAGTATTCTTGCCTGGGAAATCCCATGGACAGAGGAGCCTGGTGGGCTACAGTCCACGGGGTCACAAAGAGTCAGACACGACTGAGCGACTGAGCAGGCAGGTATATTTGGTACATATACCAAAGTGGGCTCAACCCTGGCAACGGGTTCTCCTTCTCTTTAATGATTAAAGTATATATTTTAAGTTCATAAAAAGCTTGTAAGTCTATCACTTAAGACTCAAAACGAGCTTGATAAATGAATGTGCGGGTATCATTTCCTTGATGAAGGAAGGAACTGAAAGTTTCTCGGGGTCAGCGATCGGCCCAACTCACACGGTGTAAGAAACAGAAGCAGGCTAAGTGTGGTCATTGCTTCCCACAGTTCTATTCCTATCTATCAAGACAAAATGCATGAGGGGAGCCCAAAAGAGAACATTCTAACAGACAACTTCCTGAGAGTGCTCCGTTGGTGGGCAGAGTTCCAGAAGTGCAAATTCAGACACAGTGGACGGGAGAGGGCTGCAGGCAGGCTCCCCAACGTGATGTGGCAGGTTCAAGGGTCTGTACCAGCCGACGACTTGTAACACGCACATTCCTCACCCCCTACTACACCGGAGTTTCTGGGGCTTGGGGACATGTATTGAAACAAGCGCCCTCCAGTCTGATTCTTATGCTGACCCAAATTAAAATTGGAGAATCATTGCTCTAGGATTCTCAAGGGAACCATGGAGGAAACTAATAACAAATGTACTGAAATACAGAGAGTATAACAGACGTTACAATGACGACCCCACTAGTTGGCAAGACCCAGGAGAGCAGGACTTGTCCATTATTTTATTTCCATGCATCTAACAAAACATGTTACATAGAAGACGCTATGTAGACAGTCATAGAATGGAGTTCCAGATCTTATAACTAGATGTTCTGTATTAATTTTTTACCCAAAATGCCCAGCACATGGACCAATGCCCAGTGAATAATGGCTTATTAGAATCATTAAGATAAATGTGTATTATACATGTGTCAAGGCCCCTGATAAAATGCTTCTGTATTTTATCTAATCTTTTGTATTATCTAATGTAATCTTCATATCCACCTTGTGAGGCCTATAGCAAACTCGTAATTACCATTTCAGAGATAAGCATACTGAAGCTCAGAGAAACAGTAACTTTCCTGAGCTGATAAACTGCAGAACAGGTCTCAAGCCCATATCTATCAGACCAGAGTCCACACACTGTACTGCTGCTCTCCAGATGTGAGCTTTTACGGATGGGTGCGGGTCTATTCTTCCGATACCAGACTAAGCATTACACAGTGTCTAATCTGTCCATCCTGCCAGCCCCCTAAGCAGTGACAACCCTAGGAACTGGTGAAACGGAGATCAAGTTCATGGTCAAGTGCTGTGCCAAAATAGAACTCTACTACTTACAACCTTCTTCTTCCCTACCCCATTCTTCTGGATTTCAATAAATCCATTATTTTTTTTTCCTCCGAGTGTCCTAGAGCAGTGATTCTCAAACTTCAGTATGTTTAAGATTCAAACTGGAGGGTTCTTATTTCAATGTGCATCCTTGAGCCCCAGAGAACCATAACAGTGTTGCCTATGAAAACTAAACAAAAACCCTGTGGAATGACACTTGAAAATGTCAGATTCTTTTCTGAGACTCTCCTAATGCTTTTTTGAATATACAGGGGCTGGTTTTTTCCAACCACCAGTTAGAAAAAAGCACATTCATCAATAATTCTGGAAACATCATTCTATTCCCTAGGTACAGAAGCCCTGCTGGTATCTCAATGCATCATACGACTTCAGGGAAGAACCACGCTTCCCCACGTGGGTGGACCCAGCCTGTCTGGCTTCTCTCCACCCCGTGCCCTCCAGGTCCAGCTGCAGACACATCCCGCAGCCTGTCTGCAGGCTCAGCCCCACTCCAACCTCTGATTCTGACTCTGGCCCAAAGGACAGGAAGCTTCAGAAGCCTTCAGCAGCAGCTCAACAGTTTGGTCAGGTTCTTACTAATCCCCCGCTGACCTTGAACATGTCATTCACCAGACCTCTGAGTTCCTATTGCCAGGTCTCTGAATTACATCCTAATTTTCCAGGGTCTGCAGTCTTCTCTCTCTCACAACTAACCCAGCAGCCCGGCAACCAAATGTCCAATTTTAAGTAACTAGCATCCTAAACTGTGTCGTCATCCACTCTCGTCCCCTGAAATCCTGTTTCGCCAGTGACCAGTGTCTTGCTCTGCTGAGGCTCTGTCTCCTCTCTCCCCAGCATAGTGATGCTCAACAAAAACACTCAACCACTTGCAATCTTTGTGCAAGTTAGAAAAGGACATCCCTTCCGGCCCCGCAGAACCCTGTGCGGACAGAATTTCAACCACAAGTTTCCTCTCCGCCGCCTGCCCCTGTTACAAGGTTCACCTCCACAATCTTACCAAGCGGCCCTGCTCTGAGGCTGCGTCCGTCCAACCCGGGGAGAGGTCCTTCTCCACTCAGGGCTCCACCAGACCCCAGCTCATGATGACACACACCCAAGACCGTCTCAACTCGGCAACAGATCTTACATCCTGCCTTCCTTCCTCTTTGTGTTTACTGCTTGCTCAGCCTGTGACTCCTCTGCGGTTACGTGTCCCTGGGAGCATGAGCAGCGGCTCTAGCTCTGCGCTCATGTCTAGGTCCGCGACTCCAGCCCCATGGGTCCCCGAAGCCTCCTAGATCGCCATCTCCACAGAGTCCGAGCCTTAAAGGAGACACACAGGACTCGGTAGCGATGGGTGCAAAGGCCTCAGTTCTCTTTAACTCATTTACTGCCCATCTTTCATGTAACGGTCCTTATCATGAATGGCACAGTCCAAATGTGTCCCCTCATTTATACACCAATGAGCTCCACCCTTTGGGGCTGATGATGGTGTAAATAACAGCACACTTCATTAAGTACTTCCCTGGTGCTTCAGATGGTAAAGAATCTGCCTACAATGCAGGAGACCTGGGTTCGATCCCTGGGTCAGGAAGATCCCCCAGAGAAGGAAATGGCTACTCACTCCAGTATTCTTGCCTAGAGAATTCCATGGACAGAAGAGCCTGATGGGTTCCTATAGTCCATGGGGTTGCAAAGAGTCGGACGCGACTAGCACTTCCACTTTTATTAAGTACTTACAAAATGCCAAGCCTTGCACCAAGCTCTTTCCACACACGATGATGAAAGCAGGGATGTCAGCATTCCCACTCAAGAGATCTTTCTATACTTTATGGGAAACTTGTAAATTGTACATTCTGAAAAACTATAATTACTAAATTTTATAACTATAACAGCATGAACTAAATACAATCACTTAACTTTTTAAGCAAGGAACGATAAATATGCATCTATTAAAATATACCTAGAAATAATATAATATGAAAAACTGTTCAATTCACAATTGAACAATTCACAACTAAAGAGATAAATCTTAAGGAATTAGTAATTCTGGTTGATCAGATTTCTACTAGAAGGATCTAAAATCTTTCAACAGGCCATAATTTTAAAATAAAGAATAGTACATATAAAATTAAGTAGTAAGTAACATTATACCACCTTAAAAAGCTAAACTGAAATCTGAAGTTCTGAGCTACTGTTATTTAAAACAGATTAAGGGAGGGTGGAAATCTGATATTACTGAGTAAATAAATAGAAAACAATAATTTCATTTATGCACACTTCCCCCTACAAAAGATTTGTATAGTTTCAACAAATTGGACCAACTGTATACACTTGGCTGATTTCTAAACAGCATGTTGTGCATAGTAGCAGAAGAATATGTATCACTTTCTTTCTCTTCTTCCCCTCAGTTCTTCTGCTATACAATGCTATGCAGCTATTTCCTACATGTGTACACACACCACCTCTTTCAATCTTTCAAGAAAGCCAATGCTTTTCCCAGATTTCGTCCTTAGGATGTATAGACATATCTTTTTACCCAATAAAAGCTAATCCCTCAGTGCCAAAGCAGATGACCAAATCCTGCCCCCTAAACTGGGTATGCTCTCTGCAAAGACTATAAAAAGAAATGACTTATCAGCAGAATTTTGGTGTTTTTTCATAGCATAACAGGACACATCAAAATCATTCAGCTAATAGTACACTATACTAGATGTTAAAAATGAACAAACTGAACCTCCTATTTTCAAGATTTCTCCCTTGAGACTCAGCTTCGTTGAAAATAAACAAAGGAGTTTTTTAAGGGAACTTCTTATGTTCCTACTGTTCATTCATATTTTCTCCCAGAGACCCATTTCTTCTGCCAGAATGGAAATTTTCTCTACTTCTTAGATTAATGCCCCACTGACTAAGTAGACTCTATGAGTAAGAGATACTGTTAACAGGTTAATGATGTGGCCAATTTTTAAGATTAACTGTGTAGAGGGAAAAAATTATAATAAAATCCACCACTTTTAAGTGTACAATTTCAGGAGCTTCGACAAACCTGTAAGGTCGTGTAACAATCACCAAAAACATACTAAACATTTCCATCAAGTGTGAAAGTTCCTCTGTCCCTCTTTGCAGGCAATTCTCTTCCCCCAGTTTCTGGCCCCCAACCCGTTCACCACTGTAGTTTCACTTTCTCTAAAAGGCCATATAAATGGAATCACACAGTCCATATCTTATTTCTGGCTTATGTATATTAGCATAATGCTTTTGAAAAAAATTATCCATGTCATTATTTCTACCAGGAATTCCTTCCTTTTTCTTACTGGGAGGGAAAAAATGTTGCTTGCCATTCCAATAAACAACAGGGTTGCCCACCATCAAACCACCAGCCATTGCAGCCGCTTCCCCCACTCCCTCCACCACCCCTAAACCTCTGACAGCACACCCTGAGATGGACAAAACAGGATATGGGCCCTCGACAGTTAAGATGTCTATCAAAGGAGTGACTTCAATGAGCCCAGACTTTGCATCTTCCCACACACAGAAAAGCACCAAAATTATTAACTCAAGATGTCTCTTTCGTGATTAGCAGTAATTTTCTAATGTTCAACTACGCTTGTTTGTTTGCTTAGCAAAGCAAGCATGAGTTGCCCAGTCACGTCTGACTCTTAGTGACCCCGTGGACTGTAGCCCACCAGGCTCCCCTGTCCACGGAATTCTCCAGGCCAGGTCAGCGATCTTCCTGACCCAGGGATCAAATCTGGGTCTCCTGCACGGCAGGCAGATTCTTTACCATCTGAGCCACCAGGGAAGCCCTTTAATTTAGCAAAAACTCCTCTATATCCTAGCTCCTCCTTACCTCTTTGGAGCAGGTCCTCAGAGCTATCTGAGAGGCTGTCTGTCCAGTTACAGTCCTCAGAAAGGCCACCAAATAAAACACAATTCTCAACTTCTAGGTTGCACACTTTTTAAATTAGTTGACATCGCTAAGTAGTGTTCCATCTTATGTCTATACCATAATCACAGCTTATCAGCTCACCAGTTAACAGACATTTGGTTACTATTATATAAATACAGCTACTCAAATCAAGCAGGACCCCGTGGGGTTCCTGGGCACAGAGGCCTTTCTGTGCCCCCCACCCCTTTCCTCGTTTGTAGGGAATAGCTTCCAGCCTCCATGGTCTTCCCTGAATTTTAAAGAGCAGATTCAAACAGCTGCTGATCAGGGAAGGAAGGGGATGCCGATACAAAGGAGACCCTGAGGCCAGATTAAAGGAGCCAAGGACCTGCACACACCTAGATCCCCATCAGCAACCATACCCTTGGGCCACTGCTATAAAATTTCTCACCAAACCCTTCCAGGAGGGGAGACACAGTTTTTCAGCGCACAAGACTGCCATGTTCCCCTTTGCCTAGCAAAGTAATAAAGCTATTCCTTTCAACTCCACCCAAAGCTCTCTCTGAGATTCACTTTGACACCGGTGCACAGAGACTTCAGCTTTCAGAATCACTACACCGAAAATTCTAATACAAGGATTTGGGTATACACGTGTTATCATGGGTCACATAGTAAATGTATTTTTTAACTTACATGAAGGTTATTACATTTGCTTCAATCTCTCAGTTAAAAGGAAAATCCTCTATCTATAAACAATTTAAATTACTGATGCCACTGAACCATACAAATCGCTGACACGGGTAAGAACGGATTACTCTACGACTACTGAACACTTAATACAGGTGTGTGCTCTGCTTCAGGACAAGGTGAACGGAGCTCCTGGTCTGGTGAGGGCAGTTACAATGTTCCAAAAGGAGTCTGATTACCTGCTGTGGTAAATAGAATGAAACATTTTAGACCCCAGCTCCTCAGAGTGTGGTTCAAAAACCAGCAGGACCCAGTGGGACCCTCTCTGGTATACATCCTTCCTGTGTGCCCCATAGGAAACCTGTATGCAGGTCAGGAAGCAACAGTTAGAACTGAACATGGACCAACAGACTGGTTCCAAATAAGCAAAGGAGTACGTCAAGGCTGTATATTGTCATCTTGCTTATTGAACTTATATACAGAGTACATCATGAGAAACGCTGGGCTGGATGACGCACAAGCTGGAATCAAGATTGCCGGGAGAACATCAATAACCTCAGTTATGCAGATGACACCACCCTTATGGCAGAAAGTGAAGAACTAAGGAGCCTCTTGATGAAAGTGAAAGAGGAGAGTGAAAAAGTTGGCTCAAAGCTCAGCATTCAGAAAACTAAGATCATGGCATCCAGTCTCATCACTTCATGGCAAATAGATGGGGAAACAGTGGCAGACTTTATTTTTGGGGGCTCCAAAATCACTGCAGATGGTGACTGCAGCCATGAAATTAAAAGATGCTTGCTCCTTGGAAGAAAAGTTATGACCAACCTAGACAGCATATTAAAAAGCAGAGACATTACTTTGCCAACGAAGGTTCATCTAGTCAAGGCTATGGTTTTTCCATATTCATTGGAAGGACTGATGTTGAAGTTGAAACTCCAATACTTTGACCACTTGATGTGAAGAACAGACTCATTTGAAAAGACCCTGATGCTGGGAAAGATTGAAGGTGGGAGGAGAAGGGGATGACAGAGTATGAGATGGTTGGATGGCATCACCAACTCAATGGACATGAGTTTGATTAGACTCCAGGAGTTGGTGATGGACAGAGAGGCCTGGCATGCTGCAGTCACGGGGTTGCAAAGAGTCAGACATGACTAAGCAACTAAACTGAACTGAACTGATGCATGTTTGAGTTCTTCTGTAGAAACTACAGCATCCCACCCAAGTCTAAGATGATAACTTCAGGCTCAGCACAAGATTCCTGGAACATACCCTGTTACCTCACCACCAACCAATCAGAACAAAGTCACATACCCTGCATCCCTCATCCCATATTTTGCCATAACAACTTCTCACCCCAAATCACCTGAGAGGTGTCAGGGGTTTTGAGCACAAGCCACCCACTCTCCTGGCTTGGCCCTGCAATAAACCTTTCTCTGCTCCAAAATCTGACATTTAGCTATCTGGCCTCACTGCAGGCTCACAGACCTGCACTGGGTAACAGTCCCAGCATCGCCTCGGAACCTCGTAGAGATGCAGAATCTCAGCTCCACACCTTGATCCACAGAGTCAAACACGCATTTTAACACGATCCCCAGTGATCTGCATGTTTGCAAAGCAACATGTTTGCAAACATGAAGGTCCAAGGAAAAAGGGATTAGATCCCATGGAGAGGATCAGGGCTTCACAAAAAACAGTCAGAAGGAACTGGAAGCTCATTTTAATTTCCATACTACCCCTTTTAAGAGTTCTTTGGGCTTGATCTTTTAAAATTTCCAATCAACAGAATTTTGTCTGAACAAACTCATGGGACTCTCTTTGAAAATAAATGGTTTTGAGAAAAACTTCAGTCAGCATTCCAGGGGATGTTTGCACTCTCTTTGTAAATTCCCAGACATTTTCTTTCCTATATTGTTTATAGCCTCAGAGAAAATATATAGGATTCCTCTCAGATTACCCCTAAGGGACACATACTTCATTCTCCATCACCTTCTTATTTACCTAAAAGGGCCAACTGAATTGCCAAACAATCACAACAACATTTCCAATGATTGCTATTCACAAGTGGGACCCAGGTATTATAGATCTTAGAGCTAGAAAAACTGAAAGAGTTCAGGGCATTCAGACAGAGTAAGGTCCTATGTCACCACATCACAGAAGGAGCAGACAGGATTTAGAAAAAAAGCAAAGACTTGCCAAAAGTGACCTCACTCATCAGTAGCAGAGTCGGCAGCTCAGGAGAACATTTTTATGTGGGTTTTCCTCCAGCCTGACTCCAGGCTCGTCGTGGGTACACAGTAATAACCCTGAAGTCTTCACTTCATTCCAGGCCTCTTCAGTCTCTACAGTTTTCAATCCCTAAAACGCCTGCCTTGGGTGGCACAGGGTCTCACCCCTGTTGCCTGAGCTTCTAACTCCTTCCTCTTCTTGCTCACCACACCTAAATACAGGTGTTCTCAAGCTCTTATCTTCATCCTGTTTTCTAAACCCACGCTCTCATTACTTCTCAAACCACTAGCAATGATCTCCAAGTTATCTTCCCTTAAAACCAGCCCACGTGCTCACTGGCATAAACTCCCCAAAGGCCAGCTCTCATTCTGTCACCTGCCCCACAGGAAAACCTTCAGTGGCATTCCATCGTCTGCCAAATAAACATAAAATCACTTAGCCTGGCATTTAAGAATCTTTAAGTTGGTTCTTCCATCTTCCTTCTCACCTTCATACAATTCAGTCTTCGTAGCAAGCAGCACAATTGGGTGTTAAGGTTGCCTGTGTGGTGATCAGACCCCTGGGTTTGAGTTTCAGTTCCTTGTCTAGTGATATGACCCTAGGAAGTTTCTTAATCTCTTTATACCTCATCTGTAAAATGGGAATAAAGATAGTACCTAATAGAGCTATGTAAGTTGTAAATATAAAGCACTTAGAAAAATGTCTGGCACAGGGTAAGGACTTTCCTAATCTTGTTTTTAATTCTTCTTTTAAAACTAATAAAGTATCAGCTGCTCATACACCAAGACTTCATGAAAAAACTAACTCATAACATCCTGGTAAATATACCACAGAACTCATGACATTGTACAACAAAAGCCAAAAAAAAAAAAAAATTAAGCTTCCATTACTGTATGCTAGCTTTTATTTCTCCACATTCATTAAAACATTTCAAAGTATCTGTATTGGAAAGCCTTACTCATCGGCTTATAAAAGGCATTTAAGATAATAGTAATTCATTAGCAAAACTCAGACCATATTTCTGGCTATAGAAGTCATATCTTTTTATGCTTTTCATAATAAAACTTCTCTGAGCCCTAGTAAAACCAAACAGCCTAGATTTGTAATCAGCATATCAAATATATGTCTTGAAGCAAGAAATGAAATCAAGAGCTTTACAAATAATCTGACTTGGAAAAAAGTTTTCATCTTACACTCTGATTTGGACCCATTACAATGTTGAGGATTCAAATACTATGTTTGAGGCTCAGAAGAAAATGCTGCGGTCAATTAGCAACACCTAACACCTTCATAGTTAGAACTGGACATGGAACAATGGACTGGTTCCAAATAGGAAAAGGAGTATGTGAAGGCTGTATATTGTCACCCTGCTTATTTAACTTATATGCAGAGTACATCATGAGAAACGCTGGGCTGGATGACGCACAAGCTGGAATCAAGATTGCCGGGAAAAATATCAATAACCTCAGATATGCAGATGACACCACCCTTATGACAGAAAGTGAAGACGAACTAAAAAGCCTCTTGATGAAAGTGAAAGAGGAGAGTGAAAAAGTTGGCTTAAAGCTCAACATTCAGAAAACTAAGATCATGGCACCTGGTCCCATCACTTCATGGACAATAGATGGGGAGACAGTGGAAACAGTGTCAGACTTTATTTTTTAGGGCTCCAAAATCACTGCAGATGACGACAGCAGTCATGAAACTAAAAGACGCTTACTCCTTGGAAAGAAAGTTATGACCAACCTAGACAGCATATTAAAAAGCAGAGACATTACTTTGCCAACAAAGGTCCATCTGGTCAAGGTTATGGTTTTTCCAGTGGTCATGCATGGATGTGAGAGCTGGACTGTGAGGAAAGCTGAGTGCTGAAAAATTGATGCTTTTGAACTATGGTGTTGGAGAAGACTCTTGAGAGTCCCTTGGACTGCAAGGACATCCAACCAGTCCATCCTAAAGGAGATCAGTCCTGGGTGTTCATTGGAAGGACTGATGCTGAAGCTGAAACTCCAATACTTTGGCCTCCTGATGCAAAGAGTTGACTCACTGGAAAAGACCCTGATGCTGGGAGGGATCGGGGGCAGGAGGAGAAGGGGACGACAGAGGATGAGATGGCTGGATGGCATCACCGACTCGATGAACATGAGTTTGAGTAAACTCTGGGAGTTGGTGATGGACAGGGAGGCCTGGCGTGCTGCGATTCATGTGGTCACAAAGAGTCGGACATGACTGAGCAACTGAATTAAACTGAACTGAACACCTTCATCCTAACAAGGTAAGGATGAAGAGCTGAATATATGTCAGCCCTAGACTAGGGAATGGAGGAAGAAGAAGAAACAATGCAACAAAGGGCAAGAAAACTAAATGCTTTGGGTATATAACTCTTTTAATCCTCAAAACCACCCCTTAAGAAAGGTCATCCTGTCATACAGATGAAGACACTAAAGCACAGAGAAGTGATAACGTGCCCACAGATGCTCAAGTCGTAAGTGGCAGCACTGGAATTTGAACCCAGGCACACACCAGAATCTCTGCTCTTCACTATCAGGTTATAAAGATTCAAAATATTTCCATCTTCTTGATGGAAGGAGATATATAGATTGACAGGAAAGGCAGTTCCACAAATCACCAAGATGATTACAGCAAGAGCAAGAGCTCTGCAAGCCCAGTGGCTTGGGACACTCAGGATAAGCTTTGAATCCACTCATAATTTTGGTGTGAAGAATGAAGATCTCCAGAGATTCCCAAGGACTAAATCCCCAAACCATTGTCAATGCCCAGACTCCCCAGTACCCATAAAGCACAATGCTGTCAGTCAATAACTGTCCTTCACAATATGATTTGCAAACAAAGTGATGACAAATTTGTGAGATGACTAATAGTTCTCTGACAAATCTCAACATACCAGAAAGGTGATGGATTCCCGGGTAAAACATAGAGCTAATTCCCAGTAGACATTTGAGCTCCAGAGCTTTCTCAGAATAAATTTATAAATTGGTGTATATTTGTACATGGGATTCTAGGAATGTAACGAGAATATATCTACAAACTATATTAAAATACTTCAGTGAATATTATTAATTGTAGGATAAAGGCAGAGAGGGAACTAGAGTTCATTCTAACACAGCTGGTGAACAGCACTTGTGATGCACATAATATTCTAGTTGTAACTTCAGTTTACTTTCTCTTTCACTCTGATGTTGGTTTACAACAGTCCCAAAGAAGGCCATTAAGACTGAGAATAAAAATAATAACTAAATCTTTCATAGTTCAGTTGTGAGATATGCTAGAGAACTGACTCATTTGAAAAGACCCTGATGCTGGGAAAGATTGAAGGCGGGAGGAGAAGGGAACGACAGAGGATGAGTTGGTTGGATGGCATCACCGACTCGATGGACGTGAGTTTGAGTAAACTCCGGGAGTTGGTGATGGGCAGGGAGGCGTGGAGTGCTACAGTCCATGGAGTAGCAAAGGGTCAGACATGACTGAGCTGAACTGAACTATAAGAGTCATTGGTTACATAATAATGTAGTTTCAAAGCCCTCTGGCTACATGTTAAACTAGTGAGAGATAAATTAACAGGTATCTGTATACAGGGAAGGAAAGGGTGTTTAAAGTCACCGGCCAGCAGAAAACTTGTCACCGGTCAGCTTGGCGCCCTGTGCTGACCTGGAGGGGCGGGATGGAGGGTGGGGTGAGAGGGAGGTTCACAAAAGCTACATGTAGACTTACGGCTGGATCACACTGTGACGCAAGCAGAAACTAACCAACATTGTAATGCGATTATATAGCAATAAAGTCAGTTTAACTGTAGGAGAATTGTAACAGAACATTTCAAGTGTTCACACTTCACATCCAAGAAGGCTGAGATGCAGTCCCGGGGCTTCTGCTCACCTACACCGTGAGGAATCTGTTCCCCAGGGGTCCTCCTGTCCTTGAGGGTGCAGAACGTGGTCAGGGCGCCGGAGGCCCGGCAGGCTGCTATACTGTCCGCTAGAAATTATCCAAGGCAAGAGGTTGTGCTGGTGCTTCACTTGCAAGTACTGAAACAAAACACACATTCAGCATGCTTATAAGGATGGCTCGGCAACCCAAGAAAAATCTTAAGGCATTAAAAAGAAAAGTCTTAATGAAAACACTACTTTAGCAAAGTCACTACAGGCCCCTCCCTAAATTCTCCACTGGATGACATGATTACCAAAGACAAAGAAATCCAAGAGCAAAACCAGAAATCCAAGAGCAAAACCTCCCACATGGACTACATGACCGCAGCTCACGACTGGTTATCCACGGGACCCAGCTCGGTCCCCTTGAAAAAAATAACAGATCCAACTCAATGAATCCGGAGCAACCTGGTAATGAAAGAACCATCTGTCTCCTTTTTCAGCTCCTCTCTACACAGACACACAGCTTTATTGTTCAATGCAGAGGTGAGAGGAGGAGCTGCTGGAAAAATCTCTGAAGAGCAAGGGGAGGGAGGGAGACAGAAGGAGGAGGAGAGATCAAGAACAAAAACATCAAGAAGGAAGGGTGGGAGGTTAGTGTGAACAGCCACTGCTTTAACAATGTGTGGTAGGCTACTTTCTCCAAAAAACTTTGGAAGAAAAAAAATCTCAAATTGCTCCTGCTACCATTTTCCTTACACAAGACTAAAACCTCTGATACAGAAACAAATAAAACATAAAACCCCGCATGTTCTATATTTCTTGTGTTAGTAGAAAGTGTTTAAAAATAAAAACTCTTAGGAAACAAATATCATAAACAAAAAACCACCAAAAATGGGGCAAATATTTATTTCAGAACTCATTTATGACTCTAACGTCCTACAATAAAAAAAATGATTATGCTTAATTATGAACATCATAGAGTAACATGAAAAATATTTAGATTCTACCAAATAAAGGAAGTTTTAAAAAGCTGAGTACATTTCCATACGTGAGATGCATGTGTGGTGACACATGACTGCAAGACAGAGAAAAAAGAAATCAGTTGATAGGCAGAGTTGTGGACTGCATGGGATTTTTTTTCTCTAAAGTTCAAAATTTACAGAGAAACAGAAAATGCTTATTTTCATATATTTCAATATACATTTCACGTGTGAAGTGCTAAGCAGTCTGTGCATTTAGAAATTAGAACAAAGGCAGAATGGTGCTCTTTAGTGGCAATTACAATAGAAGACTTCTATTCTGTTCTATTAGGGAATTCCCTGGTAGCTCAGCTGGTAAAGAATATGCCTGCAATGCAGGAGACCAGGGTTCAATCCCTGGATCTCCTGCCTCCAGTGCTCTTGCCTGGAAAATCCCATGGACAAAGGAGACGGGCAGGCTACTGTCCATGGGTTGCAAGAATCAGACACAACTTGGCAACTAAACCACCAGCATTCTATTCTACTCTAATTCTATGATAACAGACGTCTCCACCGTGAGACAGAATTTTGAACCTAAGTAGATTGCGGATAATGATAAACTTGCACCTCAGAATCATTCTCCCTAAATGGACAGAAAGCACAACTCCTGGGTTTCCATCCTCTTCAACCTATACTAGTTACTGTCTGCTAGAGTCCAGAAGCAATCACAAATCTAAAGCTGGAAGGTTAGCAAAGAAACCTCAAACAATGCTAGAGGATGGGGATTTAGTTATACCTGGAGAAGCTTACATCGTGGAAGGCAAATAAGATGGCCATTCTCAAGTCTGAATGGCCTTCATGAAAAAGAGGCATAGCCTGGTTCTGAAGGCTAGCGGGGGTTAAGCCAAGGCCAGTGAATGCAAAATTCAAGGAATTAACTACTTTGAAGTTGGCATGGAAGAACATGCTTAGGTTACCTAAAGATAATACAGGTTCCATTTCTGGACACTGAGTCACTCATTACTAAAGATACTCTTTTAAAAAAACCACTTGGGATGGATTTGTATAGTAGTCCTTAAAAAACTTTAATGTCCATTATCATCACCTGAGCATCTTGTTAAACTGTTGATTCCTATCAGAAGGTCAGGGGGTCATGAGAATCTGCATTTCTTGCAAGTTCCCAGGTGACGTCCATGCTAAACCAGTGTGGTTACAAGCATTAGAATTTCCCAAAGTTTTCTAACAACATGACTTCAAAAGTACTCTCCAACCCTGATTTGGGAGCAGATGATTAATAAATTTTATATATTAGGTAGTTATTAGTGGAATTTTTCAGGCACACATCTTCAAATGTAAAAAAATAAATAAATAAAGCTATAGGTTGGTATCTTCCAATATCCCCCCAGCTGATACTTTTAAACAATAACCAATTTTGCCCAATTTTAAACAATACTTTTTTTTACTTCTATTAAAAAAAAAAGAATTAAAAAATGACAATTTTACTCCAAGTTTGGCAAAGTAAGTGTGTCCTGGTGAATGAATGAATGAACAAGCATGCTCAGCATTTAAAATGCAGTTACTTACGATTTCCGTATGCAACAGTTAACAGAGAAGTAGGACAAGACAAAACACAGCTATAACTTTTCTTCCTAGTCATTTGTGTTACAAATCATGTGTCTCCAAAGGTGAGAGGGTATGCGGGCAGAAGACTCCCAAGGTGACATTTGTAGTTTTCTTTTTCCATGTAGGGCTCTGCCTTCTTTTCCGAGCCCTGATATTTCACCTCTCCTCCACCCCATTTGGGTGGTAAAATCCCTTCCAGTGCTTTGAAAGTTTCCTTCTTGCTCACATTTTGCTCAGCCTGCTACTTATCTAAGAAACTTGGGCTTTTAAGCAGTTCAAAATCCTAAGTGACGTCTTTCCTGGAGAAATATGCTGGTATCTGAACACACAGCCCTTCCTCAAATTTTAAATCCTTCTTAGGTTTCTCTCCCAGAATAAATAAGCCAACAGCTAACAGGGAACTGGCTTCCTGTCTTTCCTCCTACTCTATAAGTCCCCTTTCCAAAGGGTTTATTGTTTTATAGTTTGCTTAAAAGTTATAAGTAACATTCCATCTGATTTACAAAAGCCCTTTTTCTCAAGCTACTTATTATTACATCAGTGTATTCTGAATGAATGCAAGCTTATTCTGCTCCCTGAGAAGCATCATTTCCTGCTTAATTCCCCTTTTGCTATTTTTAAAAGAAAAAAAGCAAGTAAGCTTGAGGATAAACAATCAGAAGAGCATATATCAAATCTTAAGTTTAAAGTACTGGAAATGTTCCGGCTTACTATCCATCAGAGGATTCTCCAAAATCAAATTACAAATATGATGCTAAGCTTAACTTGGGGTATCTTATAATTGTTACAAAGAAACCATCATACATGTGATATTTATTTTTATTAAATCATATATAATCCTAGATTTACTACCGAATGCAAGCTAAATTAATCCTCTACGCAAAGGGAGTTAATTCATTTCCTGGTAAAATTAACTACAAAAGTTTTCACCTCTACTATAACTTTGCTGATTTAGGCAATAACCAATTTCTGGGCTTTCCTGGTATTTCAGAGGTGAAGAATCTGCCTACCAATGCAGGAGACACAGGTTGGATCCCCAATCCATAAAGATCCCACATTCCGAGGAGCACTTGAGCCCATGAGTCACAACTGTTGAGACTTCTAAAGACCAGGAGCTGAACTACTGAAGCTCACAGGCCCTGGAGCCTGTGCTCCGCACCAAGAGAAGCCAGCTCAGCGAGAAGCTCACGAAAAGCAATGAAGAAGAGCCCCCGATCGCCACAACTACAGAAAAGCCTTCGCAGCAGCGAAGACCCAACGCAGCCAAAAATAAATTTTCAAAAGCAAAACAAAAACCAACTTCCCAATGCCAGACCTTGTTCCAGGCACCAAAGACAGACATAGTAGTGAAGAAGAGCATCCGTTTACAATCCAGGAAGAGAGGGAGAAATTAACAAGCAGTTGTTTTTACTATTCAGTAATACTATTCGGTGTTATTATTACGTAGCAATTATTGAATTACAACTGTGATCTGACGAGGCACTGCCCTAAGTAGGGGGGGTCAGAGAGCCTTGGAGGAATTTGAGAGAGAACTCCTCAGAGAACTCCTCTGAGGAGTAAACAGATGAAATCAGGTAAAAATGAAAAGCATTCCAGGCAAAGAAAATGGCATTTGTGACTGAGGCTGCTGCTAATAGAAGTGAGCATGAAAAAAATGAAAAAAAAAAAAAAAAGAAGTGAGCATGAAAGTAAGAGCTAATCTTTGTTGCATGGCTACTATATGCATGAACTCACAGAATCCTCACAACAGTGCTGAGTTGGGCCTGTTTTTCTAATTCTGTAAATAAGGAGGCTGAGAGGCATAGAGAAGTTAACTTGTCCAGGGTGTCTCAAAGCTAGATGTTGAGCCAGGATTGGGCTAGGTAATCTGCTGCTGGTCTATTTATTCTGAACCCATCAGCTACTCTAGCTTTCCAGGAATGAGATCAACTTGAAGCCTGCCTCATCTTCAAGATTCATTCTGCCAATTTTCATTTTTCACAGAATGACATAGTGAAATATGGATGTATCGGAAAATCTTCAGTCTCATTCCCAGAGTCTTGATAAATGTAAGATTCCTAGTTTGAAACCTATTATATTGGGAAATATTACATGAAATTTTTTCATTACAGAAGCATTAACAGAAGTCCGAATGTTAACAACATAACATAACATAACATAACATAACATGACAAATGCTCACAAACCCATTAACCAAAATCACCATTATCTTCCCAGGGATTCTTTTTTAACGGAGACTTTTGTTCCTCTCCCTACCCTCCTCTTTTTCTCTGGGATCCAACCACAATCATGAATTTGCCTACTTTTTATTCACACGTACACACATATGTGATATATGATGCTGTTTTAGGTAATAGTTTAACATTCACATATGAAATACAGAATATTTTGAAATTTGAATTTTTTCACTCTACACTTCAGGCTTAGAGATCCATCCATACTGATGCATAAAGGTCTGGTTCATTCAAATTCTGTACAGTATCCTATTAATCAATTGCATCACAAATCTTTCCATTTCCTATCAGCAGATATTTAGGCTATTTTCAGAGAACTACTGATCTAAACATCATTTTGGAGCCAAATCTCTTTTTTTCCAATCTAAAAAAAAAGCAGTTTACTAAGATAATCTTACCAACGACTCTGTGACCACATGGAGCCCAGAATACTGGAGTGGGTAGCCTTTCCTTTCTCCAAGGTATCTTCCTAACCCAGGAATGGAACTGGTATCTATAGTATTGCAGGTGGATTCTTTACCAACTGAGCTATCAGGGAATCCCTACAAACTGCTAGGAATACTTTAAAATTGAAATTTCACTTCCACAGTCTTTTTTCTAAAGCATAAACTTTGATAACTCAAGCTGTTTAAAAATACCTAGATATTTAACATACCAGGAATGACTCTTTCACTATGCCAAAGCCTTCGACTGTGTGGCTCACTACAAACTGGAAAATTCTGAAAGAGATGGGAATACCAGACCACCTGACCTGCCTCTTGAGAAATCTGTATTCAGGTCAGGAAGCAACAGTTAGAACTGGACATGGACCAACAGACTGGTTCCCAATAGGAAAAGGAGTACATCAAGGTTGTATATTGTCACCCTGCTTATTTAACTTATATGCAGAGTACATCATGAGAAACGCTGGGCTGGAAGAAGCACAAGCTGGAATCAAGAATGCCGGGAGAAATATCAATACCCTCAGATATGCAGATGACACCACCCTTATGGCAGAAAGTGAAGAAGAACTAAAGAGCCTCTTGATGAAAGTGAAAGAGGAGAATGAAAAAGTTGGCTTAAAGCTCAACATTCAGAAAACTAAGATCATGCCATCTGGTCCCATCACTTCAGAGGCAAATAGATGTGGAAACAGCGACAGACTTTATTTTGGGGGGGGCTCCAAAATCACTGCAGATTGTGACTACAGCCATGAAATTAAGACGTGCTCCTTGGAAGGAAAGTTATGACCAACCTAGACAGCATATTAAAAAGCAGAGACATTACTTTGTCAACAAAGGTCCATCTAGTCAAGGCTATGGTTTTTCCAGTAGTCATGTATGGATGTGAGAGTTGGACTATAAAGAAAGCTGAGTGCCGAAGAATTGATGCTTTTGAACTATGGTATTGGAAAAGACTCTTGAGAGTCCCTTGGACTTCAAGGAGATCCAACCAGTCCATCCTAAAGGAAATCAGTCCTGAATATTCATTGGAAGGACTGATGCTGAAGCTGAAACTCCAGTACTTTGGCCACCTAATGTAAAGAACTGACTCATTTGAAAAAACCCTGATGCCGGGAAAGATTAAAGGTTGGAGGAGAAGGGGATGACAGAGGATGAGATGGCTGGATGGCATCACCAACTCAATGGACATGAGTTTGAGTAGACTCCGGAAGTTGGTGATGGACAGCAAGGCCTGGCGTGCCACGGTTCATGGGGTTGCAGAGTTGGACACAACTGAGCAACTGAACTGAACTGATGAGACTGTGAAAACACAAAGTTAATAGTATTTTAATGAGAAAATACACTTCTAGGTAAAGTAAATCTACAATCATTCTATTGAAAACAAAACATATTGAAGAAAAAGTGTATGCAGAAAGTCTTCTTATAACCACTTTCTTTTTCTGTTAACCACACTGAGTAGGCAGAAAACTCTGAGCGCTTGAGCAAGTAGATAAACAAACCACAGGTTTCCCTGGAATGTTTTGTTCAGTGTTTTAGCCAGAAAATAATCCAAGGCACTACCCCACAGAAAGATGATCAAATTTCTCTTTAGAATTGAGTGATTAGGAAGTACTCCCATGTACCAGAGTCAATGACAGATAAAGTGGACAACAAAGCAAAGTAATAAAATACCAAGTCTTTCACCCTGAAGTCTTTAGACCCATAAACAGTGTGACCACACACAATGACCTATTTACATTAATGGAAATGTTTAGCTCAAGGACATTATAATGAAGTTTTATTATCCAGGCTAAACTGAAGTCAAGTCTACAAATAAGTGAAGGCTTATCAATGGCATTCCTATGCCTTTAATATCACTTTCTATAAAGAATCTGAGAAAACCTCAAAAGGTAGATGTTTTAAGATATGAATAAGCGTTTACTAACGGCTGCATTCTTTACACGCTAAAATAACCTAGTCTCGGGAGTTCCCTGGTGGCCCCAGTGGTGAGGAATCTGCACTTTGCCTCCTGTGGCCCAAGTTCAATCCTTGGGAACTAAGATTCCCCAAGGCTAGGTTAGCCAAAAACAAACAAGCTACCCTCGTCTAGAAGATGTAAAAGAAATTCGAAAAAGAGTATTTTCTCTGAAGAGAGGGGGGAGAAATGTCTCCTCTCTCAGCAGATTTCCAAGAAGTGTTCAACATTCCTAAGAAGGTAAACAAAACTGGGTTTCCAATGAAAGAAGTAACTCCAGTGCGCTGGGGATTACAGTGCGGTCAGCTCCCTGGTCACAATCAGCCAAAGTGTTTTAGCACATTTCACAGGCCAGAGCCAACGGGATATCACTTCTAGATTCCCGGTCTCCAATCCAAGAAATCCCCCTGGGCTTAGGAAAACCTACCCAGGCTTCAGGAGGCAGCTCAGAACTCAACTGAAATCCATCCTACCAGTAGTTCAGGGAAATAACTGGCCAAGCAAATGGAGAAACTCCATTATCCATTTATCCATCCGAGACAGATACCTACTGCCCATCCTATCACATGGCACAAAATCTCAGGGAAAAAGAGAACTCTGTCTGAGAGCACAGATGCTCTGAAGGCAAGTCCACAAAAACACAGACATACTAAACATAACCTTTGCCCCATGCTGACCTCTTAACTATAGCTTCGGGCTTAGTTGCTCAGTCGTGTCTGACTCTTAGAGATACCATGGACTGTAGCTCATCAGGCTCCCCTGACCGTGAGATTTTTCAGGCAAGCATACAGGTGTGGCGTGCCATTTCCTTTTCCAAACTGTAACTTCAAAGTGCCCTATCTTCTTGTTTTTCAATTAAGTAATAAGTATCTTACAGAGAAAACACAGAAGCCTAAAACATGCAACTTTTTTGCATTCCCCCTCAAAGGGGCAAACTATATTGTATGAACAGCAGAAACTAGTTATAAAGAGAATAAGAATCAGCAACAGGCCAGAAACCAAAATTAGAACTGCTTAAACTGTTCAAACTTCCCCACGTTGGTGCTTTTTCTAAATGTCTGGTGACTTCCCCTGGTGTTAGCAGCAGTAAGCAGTGACTTCTGAACAGAAAGCAGGGGCCGTGAGAGGCACATGCCCTCTGCAACCACGCTAGGCTGTGGACACGTAAGGTGAAGGGAGAGTCTGTGCTGAAGATTCCAGACAAACGTCCCCAGCAAATCTCCGGGTCCTGAAGGAAGAGGAAAAAAGAAGGGCAAAGCAAGCGGCCGGAGCAGGTGAAGTCTCCCTGGGGACTTCCAAACAGTATGGTTCTTACCATTCCCCTTACCCTAGAAACTCAGCCCAGAATAAGCGAAGTTACTGTCAGGCAGTCTAAGCCCACTCCTTTGCTGAAGAAAAAAGTACTCTGTCATCTGCTACCCTCTGCGCAGTTCCTTCTCACTAACTGAAGCCTAACTGTTGGGCTGTTTTTTGGATCTGAGGGTTTTTTTAACTCTCTGAAACGAGAACTGGCCTTTGATATGTCAAAGTAGAGCAAAATGAAGCCTTTATTTGCAGCATGCCGTACTATTCCAAAATAGAGGTTTCACTTAAAGAATAGAGTTCTATTTTTTCCCCTATCAGCGATGATCATGAATCAGAGTAACTGAGGATGACTTGCCAAAGGAGGTGGCTCAGCCCAGGTCCGGGAGAACGGGTCGAGGTCACCTCCGCAGAGACCAGAGAGGCGCCGGCGGGGGAAGCAGAGAGGCGACGTGCGAAGCTCGGTCTGGGATATGCCAGGAGACCGAACTGCTTCGGTCTGAAATCACGGGGGAAGAACAGCGTGGAGAAATAAAGAAAAAGCCCTATCACTGCCATGAAGCCTCTGTCCTCCTACGGGGCACACTGCAGACATGCAGAGGCCAGGGGCAAGACAGGGAAAATTCCAGAACCAAGGACGAGGGGGGGTCTGGGGAACGGAGGAGGCAGGAGGCTCGGGCACCAGGCCCACAGACTCTGTGTTCATTGCCCAGGGCTGCAACAGCAAAGGCCCACACACACGGCGGCTACCGTAACAGAAGGGTAGCATCTCACAGTCCTGGAGGCCAGAAGTCCAGGCGCCAAGTGTGGGCAGGGCCACGCTCCCTCTGGACCTGGTGGGGGAGGATACTTCCTTGCCTCACGCTAGCTCCTGGTGGTTTGCTGGCGCTCCTGAGCGACCCCCGGCTCGTAGATCCCATCACTCCAACCTGCTGGCTTCACACGGCGCTCTCCCCGTGTCTCTGTCCTCACGCATGCTTCTTATGAGGACCAGGGGCCCCCCTACTCCAGTGTGACTTCATCCTAACCCCTACATCTCCACGACCCTAGCTTCAAATGAAGTCACATTCTGAGGTCCTGGGAGTTGTAACCTCAACATGTCTTTTTAGGGAGACACGACTCAACCTATAACGCATCTCTTGATGCCCAGTCCTTACTCTGAGCCAGAGGGACTCTGATTCTCTGCGTGCATGCTAAGTCGCTCAGTCGTGTCTGACTCTCTGCAACCCTGTGAACTGTACCCCACCAGGCTCCTCTGGCCATGGGATTCTCCAAGCATGAATACTGGAGTGGGCTGCCATGCCCTCCTCCAGGGGATCTTCCCGACCCAGAGATTCAACCCGTGTCTCTTAGGTCTCCTGCACTGGCAGGATTCTTTACCACTAGCATCACCGGGGAAGCCCTTCTGACATCCTAGACTCATTCAGAATACGTGGGTGTCATTTTGAATTAAAGAGGAAAAAAAAATAGCCTACAGTGATGGAAGTCAGAGCGGTGGTTTCATTGCAGGAGAGGAGCGGTGATCAGGAGAGAGTGTATCGTGCACTCCTGGAAGGCAGGTTATGTTCCACCTCTTCACCTGGAGGCAGGTTACACAGGCGTGCTTCTCGGGAGGAAATGTATTGAACCACATGTACATGGGCTTCCCTCATGGCTCAACAGGTAAAGAATCCGCCTGCAATGCAGGAGACCTGGGTTCAATCCCTGGGTTTGGAAGATCCCATGGAGAAGGAAATGGCTACCCACTCCAGTATTCTGGCCTGGAGAATTCCATGGACTGTATATCCATGGGGTCGCAAATAGCTGGACACGACTGAGTGACCTTCACTTTCACTTCATATGTCCATGGTTTGTATACCCCTCTGCATGGATGATGAGTTTCCCATAAGAACTTTACTTTTAGAGAACCTGGTGTGGTCCAAGAAATAAAGGTGTTGACAGCCCAGGTGTAACTTCAGAAAGGAGCTTTTCCTGGGAGAAGCCCCAACCCAAGGGTCAGCCACTCAGCCCTGCTGGTTCAGACATTCGAGGGGTCCGTTTACCTGAGATGTTCAGCTCCCAGGGGCTGGTGTATAAATGGAAATGCCCAAATAACACACTTACAATAAGAAAAATATAAGGGCCAAGGAGTACATATATTTGAACTAAAAGATTGACAATTTCTAGAAGCAAATTTCTGGATGACTTAAAAAAAAAGAAAAAAAAAGTTGTTTGATAACCACAGACCCACAATAAGGGCACAGACTTCCCAAAACAGTGCCAGAAATGAGCTACAACAGTTTTTGCTCTGCCCTGTTTTCCTAGCCTTCTTGTGGACCTCTGCCCCACACTCCACTTTCAGGCTAATCACAGCTCAAGTATATTTCAGTGTTTTTTCTTTCACATCTAATTCTCCTCTGGGAATTTTAAACTCTTATGGTTAGGGAGTTTTCCATCCTACTGCCTAATTTCTAAGCAAGAGAGATCAACACCAAAAGACAAGAGTTAAAATACACCAGACCCCACTCAGACTTGGTAGAAAATATATTTCTGCAGTAAAAATACGTAGGATTTCCTAGAATTAAATATAAGTCAGGCATTTAACATCAGATATTGCATAAGCTCAGTTGTAGAAGTGTCTGGTGATGGAAGCAAAATCTGATGCTGTAAAGAACAATATTTCATAGGAACCTGGAATTCCATAAATCAAAGTAAATTGGACATGGTCATGCAGGAGATGGCAAGAGTAAACATGGACATCTTAGGAAACAGTGAACTAAAATGGACAGGAATGGGTGAATTTAATTCAGATGACCCTTATACCTACTACTGAGGGCAAGAATCCCACAGGAGAAATGGAGTAGCCCTCAGAATCAACAAATCAGTCTGAAATGCAATAGTTAGGTGCAACCTTAAAAACAACAGAATGATCTTGGTTTGTTTCCAAGGCAAACATCATAGTACTCCAAGTCTATGCCCCAAATCACTGATGCCAAAGAAGCTGAAGTTGATCAGTTCCATGAAAACCTAGAAGACCTTCTAGAACTAACACCAAAAAAAGATGTCCCTTTCATCACAGGGGACTGGAATGCAAAAGTAGGAAGTCAAGAGATACCTGGACTAACAGGCAAGTTTGGCCTTGGAGTACAAAATGAAGAAGGCAAAGGCCAACAGAATTCTACCAAGAGAACACACCAGTCATAGCAGACACCCTTTTTCAACAACACAATTTTATACATGAACATCACCAGACGGTCAATACTGAAATCAGACTGATTATATTCTTTGTAGTCAAAGATGGAGAAGCTCTATACAGGCAGATAAACAAGACCTGGAGCTGACTGTGGCTCAAATTATCAGCTCCTCATGTTAAAATTCAGGCTGGCAGTAAGCAAAGAGGAACTAAAGAGTATCTTGATGAGGATGAAGGAAGACAGTGAAAAAGCCAGCTTAAATCTATATTAAAAAAACTAAGATCATGGCATCCAGTCCCATCACTTCATGGCAAATAGAAGGGGAAAAGGTGGAAGCAGTGACAGATTTCCTCTTCTTGGGCTCTAAACTCACTGGGGATGGTGACCACAGCCATGAAATTAGAAGACAGTTGTTTCTTGGCAGGAAAGCTATGACAAACCTAAACAGTATGTTAAAAATCAGAGCCATCACTTTGCCAACAAAGGTCTGTATAGTCAAGGCTATGGTTTTCTTCCAGTAGTCATATACAGATGTGAGAGCTGGACCATAAAGAAGGCAGAGTACCGAAGAATTGATGCTTTCAAACTGTTGTGCTGGAGAAGTCTCTTGAGAGTCGCTTGGACAGCAAGGAGATCAAACCAGTCCATCGTAAAGGAAATCAGTCTTGAATATTCACTGGAAGGACTGATGCTGAAGCTGAAGCTCCAATACTTTGGCCACCTGATGCGAAGAGCTGACTCACTGGAAAAGACCTTGATGCTGGGAAAGATTGAAGGCAGGAGAAGAGGGTGACAGAGGATGAGATCATTGGATTGCACCACCAATTCATTGGACATGAACTTGGGCAAACTCCGGGAGATGGTGAGGGACTGGGAGGCCTGGATTGCTGCAGTCCATGGGGTGGTGAAAAGTCAGACACAACTTGGTGACTGAACAACAATAATTGCAAAGCTCTGAATAACATATTGATGTGTTGAAAATTGAATGATGTCTTAAAAATGGGAGTGGGGAGGAGAAGAGGAGTAAGAAAGGGGAGCAGAGAGGAGGAAAGGAAGCCAAACTTTTAACTGCAAAGGAACCAAATAAAAATCAAATCTTAATCAAACTGTACATAAAAATTATCAAGCACATAATTATAGAAGAGGAAGGCTTTCAAGGCTTTCTTGAGTGTGAAATGTAATAGGAAGGTACTGGAAGTTTCAAGGCTATGAATTTATAATAGTCCTGTGGACTGTTTTCCTGGGATATCTCTGTCCTGTTGAAGCCCCTCACCACTCTCAAATTTCATATAGAAACCCAGGTTTCAGAAGTCTCAAATGATACTTCACATCTCTCTTTTCTCTTTTTTGGCTGTGCCATGCGTGACTTGCAGGATCTCAGTTCCTCAACCAGGGACTGAACCTGGGCGATGGCAGTGAAAGCCTGGAATCCTAACCAATAGGCCACCAGGGAACTCCCCGACATTTCTTTCAAACACTTGAAAGAAATGGCACATGAAAGGTGTCCAAATATTTATTACTGTCCAATGAAAACTAAAGAATACAACAACATGAGTAGATAGAGTCCAAAGTGAAGTCACAGGATGAGATGGTTGGATGGCATCACCGACTCAATGGACAAGAGTTTGAGTAAACTCGGGAGTTGGTGATGGACACAGAGGCCTTGAGTGCTGCAGTCCATGGGGTCGCAAAGAGTCTGACTTGACTGAGCAACTGAACTGAACTGAAAGTGAAGTCGGGTTCTAATAGGACTCAGACTGGTTTAAAAAAAAAAAAAATTAGAGCCAGAGAAGGCCAAACAGAAAGACTTTCTGGAGAAAGTCAAATTTTAACTATCCAATGAACAAGAGTTATGATAATAGCTATGATAAGAGTTATAATAATAATAATCTAACAATATCAATTAAATGTTAGGTATTTGGCAGGCCCTATACTGAACTGTTTGCATGTGTTTTCTTTTTTAATTATCATAACTGTGATGTGGGCATTATTTCAAGTTTAGAGATGAAGAAAGTGATCTTCACAGGAGTTAGGCGTGTTCAGAGTCAGGCAGTTTATCAGCCGTGAAGCTGGAAAACGAACGCAGGTTATCATCTAGCTTGAATGGGGGTGGGTGGGGAGTGGAAAGGCACTAGTTCTAAAGGCCTTCACAACCTGCAGCACGGGGAGGCTCGCAGTGACTGCAGGGGCAAATGGGCCAGTAAAAAGAAAATGAGCAATAGGAGAGAGCAGAAAACTTCAAAGACCTGTGGGAGGAATTCTCTGGATTTTTGAGCAGAAAAAATTTCTGTAATAAAAACCACGCTTGAGGAATGTTATTATAAAAGGTGCATGGACAGGAATATTGGTGGTCATAGGTGGAGACTGTGGGTAGAAGCTTTGTAAGAAGAATATAATTGCATTATTTATGGTTAAAGCAGAGGAGGCCTACACACCAACTCTAAAAATAGAGGCAAGCTTTTCAGTTTTTTTTGCAGTAGATGGGCCCGTTTTGTCCTCCAAAAATATTCCAGGCCTGTAAAACATTTACAGATATTTCAATCATCAGAAATTATACATATCCCTTAACATCCTGCTTAAGAAAAAAATCCAATTACTTCTAATCTAATTGTAACACAGCTGGGATCAAACAAGAGTGATTAGCTAACTTACTCTGACATTTACTTGAGATATTAGCTTCAACTATCAAATGGATCTTGACAGCAGTATTCTTTATTTCACCAAAATCATTCACCAAAAAAAAGTCCTATAACTTGCAGAGTCTGTCCATTAAATAAAATTATGAATTAAATTACTTACTGTTGCTGAAAAGCAGTTAGAAATCCGTCTGGAACCTGATCAACTCATTGCTCTTGTCTAAATGCAACAAGATAATCCATTTCTCCATTTTAAGCACAGTTTATAACTTTATTATACTATAACAGTTACATATTACATGATCTAATCTTATATCAGCTTTATATTATCCATAAAAACTAATCAGGGAATTTTAAAAAAAATTGATTTTTTTAATTCTTTGGCTCTGGGCTCAACATAGACTATGCGCATATTCCCTATCTTTGCCTCTTCTATCCCTTAAGACATGAAGGACTCTTACACACTAAAGGGTTGCACAGATTTTAATAAAAGCATTTCATTTTATTACACTTTGTACTGTATTATTTTATTTTAATAAAAGCAGCACCTTCTACGGTGCTGGCCTAAATATTTGCAATAGAATATTTCTTAAGAAGAAGACTCCTCTAAGCTATCAGAAACACTGGGCTGATAATGTCTCTGAGGACTAAAATCTTATTGGGGAGGGAGACTCCATAAAATCAGCTCAAAGACAAGAAGACTGTTTATATTGTTTATATTATAGCAGGATGTTCTTGAGGAATGGGAGGGGGGGAATCTAAAAGGTAGAATCTTTAAAATATGTATACAGAATATCTCTATTAACCAGGAAGATGCCCTCTAAAGACATCATTCTTTGTGAGAAACAGTTACTATGAGTTTCAGCAAGAGCCCACAACTGGGCCCTTCTCAGTTCCCTCCGCCAGGCAGGGACTACCCCTCAGCTCTGCCCCTGATGAGAAGAGCTTTTTACCCCCAATGTATTTCTTTGTGTCTCCAGCTAGGTTAAATGATATCTAACAGAAACCTAAGACATATCATAATAAGCAATGGAATTCAAGTGGTGCTTACTAGAGGGCATGAAATCATAGATGTGAGATGCTGGGCTATTCAAGAGGGAAATGACTTTGTTATCTACTCTCTTGGCACACGTATCTCCTCACTAATGTAACTACAAACCCAACTCAAATTATCATAAATTATGAACCTGAAAAGTTGGTGTTGTTCAGTCTCTAAGTCGCATCTGACTCTTTGCAACCCCGTGGACTATGGCAAGCCAGGCTCCCCTGTCCTTCACTACCTCCTGGAGGTGGTCAAATTCATGTTCATGGAGTCAGTGATGCTATCTAACTATCTCTGAAAGTTTACTGTACATGAAAACAAATTTGAGAATAGCCATCTGATAATATTCAATACCAGTCTCTTACATGTCAGCCTAATAATTTTCAAAAATAAAAAAAGGCTCCAAACCAGAAAAGTTTTAATTAATTTAGACAAATCCACAGGAATGAACGCACCCTCAACCTATCTTCTCCAATGGGTCAAGTTTTTGAGATGATACATTAATGATCCTAATAGTTACAAAGACGAAGCCTAAGAGTTATAAAGATGTTACAGCTGAGCTAATATATTTACACTGTGAGTTAATCCATGGGCGCGGATGGAGACGCCTGGCAAACATCTGTTCTATCCATAACGTTCTGACCACCACACCAGGTGGAAGACACAGGGGCAAACAAGATAAGACATCATTGCTGCCTGCTCAAACTGAAACATGTTCCAGATTTTACGTCAGCACATCAGCCATAAAGAAACAGCTACCAAAAGCTGAAAGATAACTGATATATATATATCAGTTCAGTATGTGAATTAAAAAATGAGCAGGGCATCTGGCTAAATAATCTCAAAGGTCATTTTCTAAGAGTATATCAAGTTTCCCCAGAGACTTGGATACTGGAGATGATAAGCTATCTTGGAATCAAATGACACCTGATAAAATGCCTCTGTTCATTTCTGATAAACCAGTGCTACTAGGAAGTACTGCCTTGGACATAAATTTTCATGACTTAAGTGCTACTCTAAGAATGAGAAGATTACCTATGAAGAACAATAGAAACAAAATTTCTAAGGCATAGTATAGTCCCATGGTACCAATTACAAGAGTTCATTTCCACTGAAACTGTAACTCCCCGCATAGCCTGGGGGGAAGGGGGCTGGCGTCAAGAAAAGGGAAGACTTTCCCACTATATAGAATATCCCCTCTTCGGACAATCATTGTCCTTTTGGTTGATGTCATCTGAAACTACATGGGAAAAATTAAGTTGATCATCTACTCAAATCAATCACACTCGCAAACGATACCAACTGTGATCGATTTGAGTAGATGATCAACTTAATTTTTCCCATCTAGTTTCAGACGCCACCAGCCAACCCAGAGACTTAGAGACAACTAAATATTCAGCCTAGAGAGAGGCTGAGCAATCAGGGCTAGTGGTGGAGAGTTTCAGGCTTGAGTGAGTACAAGGATTTATTTCAGTGAGTAAGAGGAACACTGTCCACAGTCCTCTGAGGACGGCTTCTCACTGTGGACATGCATGTGCCCTGGCCTAGAGCAAGGAAGGGGAAATCAGTGATGGCCAATCAATGGGGAAGAGAAAAATGTGAAGAAAAAAAACATGAGAGAGTGAGAGAGAGCACGCAAGAAAAAGACCAAGAGGAAAGTCCATCGCCCACCAGGTAAAGACTGAATCTCTAAATCAACCTCCAGTGGCATCTTATTCTAATTAAACCACAACTCAAACTCCTCCTTAAGACTTGAAGGTGTCTCATAAGTAGTCTTCTGCTTACCTCACTGACTTCCTCGCTTCTAGCTTACCCTTTTGCACTCTTCACCATCTACAAGTTCTTCAAACATCCCCCATTCATTTATGCCTCGGGGCCTCTGCAGCTGCTGTTTCCTCTGTCTAGAATGCTCTTCACTTGACTGGCTTCTTCTCATCATTCCTATCTTTCTTCATACACCCACTCCTCACAGCAGCTCTCTGATTGCCCTAAACCGGCTTCCCTCACGTCCTGGCACACCCCCACAATGAACTGTCTTCATAACACTCATTCTATCTGAAAAGTGTTTTCCCATATATGTGTGTCTGATTTATTTATTCCATTTTCCACAGAAACATAAGCTCTGCAAGAGCGGAGAACGTGTTTTGTTCAATGCTACACACCCACCTAGAACATCTCCTGTACATGGTAGGGACCCAATAAATATTGGTTGAATCTCAAGTTCTACCATATAGATGACTGCAGAAAGTCACCCAAGAGCCACTGCAAAACCACTCTCTGCCCCTTTTTGTTGCCCCATCAAAGCACAGTGACCATGACCCACAACCACACCAATTCCAGACACGCCACAGGGGTGAGAAGAGCATTGCTTCCCTTGGAGAAATCGCCAGCTTCCTTGCCATTTCCTCTCCTGGAGGCCTTATTCTCTCATCTCCCACAGATCTTTCCATCCCCAATCACATAAAAAGTAAGTCAGTGCTTAAAGAATTCTTCAAAAACCAGCATTACTCTGTGCAACTGGAAGAAATGATGCCCCTGGCACATTGCATCTCAGGAATAAGGGGGAAGAAGAGAGATACAGAAGAGACTCTTCACTCAGCTTTCTAGTGCTTATGATGAGAAAATCACCTAAAGGTTGGGTGCGTTCTCCTTTTTCCCAATGGTCCAGGAAGGTGAAAACCCTGGTCAGATGCAGAAGGTTGTGGTAGTAAGTGGCAAGCTGCCCATTCCGCCTGTGATGACCAAAAGATCTCCAAAAAGAAAAAAAGAAATATGGACACGGGGAAGAGACAGAGATCCTACTGCTCCTCACTCTCTTTTATCCTCATTTCCTCACCCACAAAATATCACTGCTTCTCAGCCCGACCGCCTGTCTGGCAGCCAATTCCTGACCAATTTAGTCCCCATCGGGAGAAAAAAAACCTGCTACCCCACTACAGTGAGAACTGTGCTTCTGACACCCTGACATGGAACCATAAATACAGCTTTCTACAAAAACACTGTGATGTCCAATGCACACATCCTGTTCCATACATCAAGTGTACTCTAAATTAAACACTTTAATTCATCAGGGTTCAATTGGAAACTGTGGTGTATGCTGTTATCCACTGTAGTTAGGATAAACAGGAGAGATTCATTTCAACAGTGACAGTGAGGATGTAGCCCTGGGAAGATTTCTTCCAGGCAAAAGGAACTTCCCTGAAAATACATTCAGAATGAAAAGAACATTCAGAACATAAGCTATTGGCAATAACAGGCCCCTGTAAACCTGGCCAGACACAACCCACCCAAGGGGCATGTCAAAGATGTGGAGAAGACAGAAGATAACTGTTGAAAGGCTGAAACTAGCAAGAGGAAAGACAAAGTTATCAGAGCCCCTGCTCAGGAAGCCAAGCCCGAGGGGTAATTAAGCAGGTGTGTCCAGACGGGAGAGGCAATGCAAGTGAGGGTGTGGAAGGCGCAGGAGAAAGCCGTGCAAAGAGTGGAAGAACCTGTGAGGAACATCTGCTGCAGAGGCTTCCTGGGACCCCTGCAAGGCAGAAGTGAGGCGACCCTCCTGTGATCCAATCTAAGTCACTTAACCTTGGGCAGTCTCAGGTGTGTGTTGTTTGTTTTTTTAATTTTTTATTTTTTCAGTGGGTTTTGTCATACATTGATATGAATCAGCCATAGAGTTACATGTATTCCCCATCCCGATCCCCCCTCCCACCTCCCTCTCCACCCGACTCCTCTGGGTCCTCCCAGTGCACCAGGCCCAAACACTTGCCTCATGCATCCCACCTGGGCTGGTGATCTGCACCATAGATAATATACATGCTGTTCTTTCGAAACATCCCACCCTCACCTTCTCCCACAGAGTTCAAATTAAATTAAATAAGGTCAAGCATTCCTGTCTCCTAGGGTGGTTGTGAAGATTACATAAACTAGCACAGGTGAACTCACTGGGGATCATAGTGGGAACCACCTGAGTTTTCTGTTTCCCTCTCCTCCTTGATAAGCATCCCCTAGAATGCCCTTAAACAGGTCACAGGTCCCCAGTCTGAATGCAATCACAATGGAAAAAGGCCTGTTGGTAATCTGCATGGTTAGTAGATGATGCTTATCAGAGAAATATGGGAAGCACAGCATTACTTCTCTCTCATAATATTGCATGTGACACGGAACACAGAAATATCTCCAACAGAAGCAAACAGCTGCCACTATTATTTAAAATGAGAAAACTTGAAAATTACAATTTTCACAAAAGACAGACTGATTTTTTTAAATGCTATGTCTCCTAAAGTCATTCTTCTGCCAACACTATTTCTATTCCTTTTGAGCTTCAAGGATTTGTATTGATTTGGGGCATGAGAACAAACTATTTCCAACAAATCTACTGAAACAAAACAGCAATCTCATTCTATTACACCATAATACGGAGACACGGTCCAACCTGAAACTGACAAACCAGAGAGGGATTTGGTGGAAATATTGCTCAAGAGAAGGCCTCCCCTCCCCCTCCACGATTAAGGAACGCTTGATGCCAGAACAGAAACACAGTTTCTAGAAAAGTTCTCTTCTAATAAACCAAAGTTGCCATTATCTAAAGTGCTTCCGGGCCAATCAGCCTCATTCGGAGACAACAGACTAGATCATCTAAGAGCGGCTCTATACACATCTTCTTACTAAAAGTCAGCGGCGAGACTAAAAGGAAGGGGAAAGAAATCAATTTACAAATGTCAAATCATCATGCTTCAAGTGTAAAAGAGCCTGGCAACCTGACCAGATCTTCCCCAATATGTAACATCTCCATATAAGTCAAAAGACAATTTCTCAGCCGGCAGCCGGGACAGGAAGTCTTAACACTGGAAAGTCAAATATCAAAGCTAGCCTTGAAACAGCAGCTATCAGAAACCACGAGACTAGCGTGAACATGGGGCCAGAGCGCGAGGAGCTCCTGGTAGATTCGCAGTTTTCTTAACTACCTACCTAATTACAGTTCTCGGGTGGCGGGCCTCTTAAAGCACGTTTTACTTTTGGATTTAGAAATCTGCGGCTTCTGTAGTTTCTGATACGTTGGCATTCAAGGTGTCTTTTTCATCACCACTCCCAAGCACGTTTTTAAAACAACATCTTTGACCAGCAACCCCACCCTCAACCCGGTCCCCAACCTCTCTCCCCGCCCTTTGACTGAAGACCTGCCCCTCCCCACCCCACCCCCCAAAAAAGGTGCTCTGGGTTTGCTTTCAGTTTCTGAAAACCCGCCTTTCATAGATTCTCTTTCAAGCCCAAATAACAGCACCCAAGGGGCTGAGATCGCCAGGGAGCTCGGTAGCATTCGGCCTCAAAACCACAAGTTTCTTCTCCCCTTTCCCCCAAACTAACGGCAGGCCGAGTCCCTGCAATTTTCTCGCCGCCGCTCTTAGCGCCAAATCGCCTCGGAGCTGGTTTCTTTGGGTCTAGTTCCACTGTGGCCGCCGGAAGAAGGGTTTTCTCGTAAACTTTTTCTAAGGTGAAACGAGAGAACCTTCCAGACCTCTCGCCCCCGCTCGCGTACATCCCCTTTTACAAGGAAACAATAGTGAGGAGCCCGTCACCCCCCGCCCCGGCCGCCCTACCCGGGGAGCACCCGGGTCCGCGCGCCCCCCGCTGCCTGAACCCGGGGCGCGGGGCGAGCGCACGCAGCTCCTGGGGGAGGGACGGTGCCTGGAGGCGCGCCCCCCGGCCCCTGATCCTCAGTCTCAGAGGCAAAACCCGCGGATCTCCCCGCACCCCCAACCTCCCTCCCCCGGGCGCTGCCAACCCTCAGCGGAGCGGGCCGGGGAGAGTTACCCGCCGAGGCCCAGGCGCGGAGACCGCAGAAGCGCGCGGGGCTCCGGGGCCGGGAGCTCGCCCGCAGCCGCTCGCTCCAGCCGGGTGCTGCCTCTCCCGCGGAGCCCGCAGCATCGAGCCGGCGGAAACCGGAGGACGGTGGCGCGGATCTGCGGCGGCCCGGGAAGGAGGCAGTCTCCCCGGACCCGGCGGGGGGCCGGCCAGGGCGCGCCGGCGCCGCCCGGGGTCCGAGGCGCCCGGCGGCGCGTGCGCTGCCCACCGCGCCCGGGGCCGGATCCTCGGAGACTGCGCCGAGCGCCTCCGCAGCCGCGGGGAAGCTCCTCCCGCGGCAGCGGCCGCGGCCGCCCCCGGGTGCGCGGAGGAAGGTGCGGGGCAGTGAGAGAGCCGCTGGGGCCCCGCGGCCCCGGGCAGGCGAGGCTGGAGCGCAGCCGGGCCCCTACCTTTCCTGCTGGCGGGACTCCAGCCGCGCGCCCTCCCCGGGCGTCCCGGACAGGAAAATCACCGGGGGAGGGCCCGGGGAAAGCGGCGGGTGGCTTTGGACGAGGCAGGAGGATCAGGTTCCACAGCCAAGGAGACACTCCCTTCCCGCCCCGGTTTTTTTGGAAAGCTGCAGGGGCGAAAGAGAGGGGCGGCTAGGGAGCTGCCTCCTCCGCCCGGGCTGGCAGGCGGCAGAAGTAAACACTTTTTGCTTGGCTCGGCGGGCACTTCTGTGACACGAGGCGGGGCAGGCGGTTTGGTCCCCAGCAGAAAGGGCGGGGGTGTCCAGAGCAGAATTGCTGGGCTCTGCCCTTCAAGGACAAATGTGTTCGTGCTTTTTCTCTTTTGGAGGAAACGATACGTTAGGGGGAAGGAAGATGAGATGTGTAGTTTCTTGTTAAAATAGGTCTGCCTTGAGAAAAGCGTGTGCTATAGTGATGATACTTGGACAGCTGTGTTTTTTAAATGTCAGTGTTTGCGAAATAAATCATATGCCATCAAATGATCCCTGGGAGAAGAGCCACAGACTTGGGTGCAGTTCAGAGTGAGTAACGTGTCAGGCAACTGAAACAAAGTCCTTTGTGATGGAACTTCTGGTGTTGCTGTTAATTTTAACAACGGCCCTAGGAGGCAGCACTTATTTTTCCAATTTTATCAAAGAATCGGACACGACTGCGCACACACACACAGAGTCAGAAAACCCAGAGAGTTCAGGACGTCCCCAATCTTACCCTTTCTACAAATTGCTTCTGTAGTAACCCACACAGATGTTGTAATTATAAAGGTGGTACTTCAGACATCTGAGTGGTGGTGGTGGATTAGTTCCTGAGCTGTGTCTGACTCTTTGAGACCCCATGGATTGGAGACCTCCAGGCTCCTCTGTCCATGGAATTTCCAGGCAAGAATACTGAAGTGGGTTACTATTTCCTTCCCCAGGGGGTCTTCCCCACCTCTCCCAGGAAATGAACCTGGGCCTCCTGCATTTCAGGTGGCCTTCTGCATTGCAGGCAAATTCTCTACCAACTGAACCACAGGAAGAGGGTATTTGTCCAACTGGGCCCATTTTTCTTGAAGTTACTTTGCTCTTTTAGGTTCTCCTGAGTGTATTACCCTTCTTATGTTCATCATCTTCAGAATTAAAGCAGTGATTTTACCTCCTACTCTCTAGCTTTCCTAGGAATTTTTTTGTTTAAATGTGGACCATTTTTTGTCAGTCTCTATGGAATTTGTTACAATATTGCTTCTATTTTATGTTTGGTATTTTGTCCCCAGGGCATGTGAGACCTTAACTCCCTGACCAGGCATTAGAACGTGAAGTCTTAACCAGTGGACTGCCAGAGAAGTCCCTTTCCTAGGATTCTTGAATCTGCAAAGTCATGTGTTAAGGGAAGAAGCAGTCCACTATTCTTAGGTGACATTTGTGCTTCTTCATAGTCAGTAGTGGCCAAGAAGCTATTCACCATAGCGTGATAACCAAGTTCAAATTCCACTTCCTCCTGTGGCCTGTGTGACCTTGAACAACTGACTTAACCTCAATGTGCTTCCTTTGGATCACCTGTAAAGTGAGAGAGTACAGCCTCTCTTCTGGGGCTGTGATGAGGATTAAAATAGATGACGAAGTAGAGAGTTCTTGGCACACTGCTTATCACAAAAACATCAATCAAGAAGTACAGATATTAACTCCCAGTTCTTTCCTACCATGAGTCAACTACCCTTTGTGTATCATGCCTGTTCCTCCCATTCATCCTGCAAACCAGAATAATCTCATCCCAGAAATGACGAAACAGAGTCAGGAGGTTACATAATATGCCCAAGATCATACCTACCTATTTTGGAGCTGTGATTTGAATCAAAGTACCTAGAACTAAATTTTTTTTTTTTTTTTCCAGAATGCCTTACCTGTTATGTAACTATCTGGGCAGGTGCTTTTGACATGTCAAAGATTTTTTTAAATGCAGAATACATCATTTCTTGGGCACATGATTGCAACTATGTAAAATTTTTGTATTCTTGTGGAAGGTGGTAAAGAATTAAGCAAGGTAAATTTGTAGCATTCTCTGGGCTACAATGTTTTCACAGTGTAAAGGTAATTAACTCAGCCTTTGTGTAGAAGATTTATTCTATTAAAGTGGGGGGGGCGGGGTGGGAAGGGCCAGGAAATAAGAGAGAACTATTGGGACATGCAGGGTCTTTTAAAGGTCCTTGAAATCATAATATTTAGGCAGTGTACATATAGGGTTGGCCCAGTTTGCTAGGTTTGTTTTTTGATTATAGATGGTGTGATCTCTTTGAATTAAAATGACATTGTTTGATGGGATGTGTCCCAGGGTATCCAGGGACCGGTGAAAGCCAGGTTCCCCACACCACCCTGGAGTGCCATTTAGTACGCTGGAGAATCACAGTCTAGAGTAAAGTTCAAGAAAGTAGTGTTTCTTCCTGACCCCAGTATATGACCTGCCTTCCAAATTCTCACACCCTAGCCAAAGCACAGGCTTTCTTGGCATGATTGACGTAGGACTGTCTACTCTATGCAGAAGAGAGCTACTTGTCGGGGCATGCTCTCAGCAGGTGACATCAGAGCATAGTAGATGAACCTCAGCACTGCAGGTACAAAGTGACAACATCCTCTTTTAAGTTTATGGGGGGGTGGGGGGTGGGAATGTTTTCTTTAACATTCTCAATATGCCAGGACATTTGGAAAACTCAGTAGGGTCACAGAACTGGAAAAGTTCAGTTTTCATTCCAATCCCAAAGAAAGGCAATGCCAAAGAATTCTATAACTACCACATAGTTGCAAAAATAAATAAATAAATAAATAAAACTACCACACAATTGCACTCATCTCACATGCTACCAAAGTAATGCTCAAAATTCTCCAAGCCAGGCTTCAATAGTACGTTAACCATGAACTTCCAAATCAAGCTGGATTTAGAAAAGGCAAAGGAACCAGAGATCAAATTGCCAACATCCATTGGATCATCAAAAAAGCAAGAGAGTTTCAGAAAACCATCTATTTCTGCTTTATTGACTATGCCAAAGCATTTGACTATGTGGATCACGATAAACTGGAAAATTCTGAGAGAAATGAGAATACCAGACCACCTGACCTGCCTTCTGAGAAACCTGTATGCAGGTCAGGAAGCAACAGTTAGAACTGGACATGGAAAAACAGACTGGTTCCAAATAGGGAAAGGAGTACCTCAAGGCTGTATATTGTCACCCTGCTTATTTAACTTACATGCAGACTACGTCATGAGAAACACTGGGATGGATGAAACACAAGCTGGAATCAAGATTGCTGGGAGAAATTTCAATAACCTCAGATATGCAGATGACACCACCCTTATGGCAGAAAGTGAAGAAGAACTAAAAAGCCTCTTGATGAAAGTGAAAGAGAAGAGTGAAAGAGTTGGCTTAAAACTCAACACTCAGAAAACTAAGATCATGGCATCTAGTCCTATCACTTCATGGCAGATAGTTGGGGACACAGTGGAAACACTGCCAGACTTTATTTTTTGGGCTCCAGAATCACTGCAGATGGTGACTGCAGCCATGAAATTAAGACGCTTGCTCCTTCGAAGAAAAGCTATGACCAACCTAGACAGCATATTAAACAGCAGAGACCTTACTTTGCCAACAAAGGTCCATCTAGTCAAAGCTATGGTTTTTCCAGTGGTCATGTATGGATGTGAAAGTTGGACTATAAAGAAAGCTGAGTGCTGAAGAATTGATGCTTTTGAACTGTGGTGTTGAAGAAGACTCTTGAGAGTCCCTTAGACTGCAAGGAGATCCAACCAGTCCATCCTAAAGGGGATCAGTCCTGGGGAGTTGGTGATGGACAGGGAGGCCTGGTGTGCTGCAATCCATGGGGTTGCAGAGAGTAGGACACAACTGAGCGACTGAACTGAACTGAACTGAACATTCTCAAGGCTTTCGGGATTCAGTTTTAAACAGTACCTGGCTGGAGACTGAACTTGACCAACATACAGTCCTTCCTCCAACTCTAGGTAGAGATCCTGCCAGCTCTGTCTTCTGATTATCTTGTGGTTTTATCTCCTACCAGCAATTATTTGTCACAGTGGCAACAAATCCACCTACCAGTGCGGGAGATGTAAGGGACACAGGTTCCACCCCTGGATTGGGAAGATCCCCTGGAGCAGGTAATGACATCCTATTACCTATTACCTATTCTTGCCTGGAGACTTCCGTGGACAGAGGAGCCTGGTGGACTACAGTCTATGGGGCCTCAAAGAGTCAGAGCTGACCAAGTGACTGAGCACAGGGAACTAAGACCTATCACACTGCCTGGTGCAGCCAAAAAGATAAAAAATTCAAGGGTATGTGGATCTCAAAAACAATAAACCAGTGTGTAAGGAATGTAAATCTTAACTTAGAGCTATGACTCTGCCAGCAGTGTAGAAAACGGCAGTCAGTACTCTCAAGCAGAACCCTGACTTCTCCACCATCTCCATTCCAAAGCAGGGTATCAGCTACGTGTTTGCATACATAAATAAGCATTGTATTGTTTTCCCCAGAATTGCAAGTTCATGAAAAAGGAATTCAAGTCTATCAGAAAGCTTATTTGCCACTTCATAAGTGATAGTGTCTCCTGATTGTGCTAGTCCTGTCAAGGTTTCAGAGGTCTTAGTGGCCCAGTAGTTATCAGGGACTGCATTTACTCTCCTTGCACAAGTGAGCAGAGGTGGGTGAACTGGGGCTCAAAGTGTCCTAAGCACAGGAGCATGTCAGTATCTACATGATGGGAGGCAAAATTAAGACAGCTGATGGAAAATGATTGCAATATTATTAAAAATGGTTAACATCCAGAATAAATTAAGAATTCCTATGGATCAATAAAAAGGACAACCCATTTAAAAATAGAGCACAAGATATCATCAAGCAATTCACTGAAGAGATACGAGTTATTCAAAAACATGCAAAAATTTTAGTGTCTTTTTTTTTATAATAACACTATGTGAGAAAATCTAGATAGTAGTGAGAAATCAGACAAGCAAAAAAAAAGGGGGGGTGGCAGTGAGCGAGTTAATGAGAGCTCTGCTAGCTATCCAGCAGTTAAGAATCTTCCTGCCACTGCAGGGGACATGGGTTTCACAACCATGGAGCCCAGATGCTGTAAGTACTGGGACTCAACTGCTCCAGAGTCCGTGCTCCGTGACAAGAGAAGCCACCACAAGGAGAAGCCCAATCACCGCAACAAAGACCCAGCACGGCCAAAAATAAAATAAGCAGATCTTTTTTTTCTTTTTTAAGTGAGTTAATGAGTTTCTGGCAAGGGTGGCAATGAATCTATTCAAATAAGTGTAAAGAACTACTTCCTTTTTAGAGGGCAATTTGGTGGTTGCTGTCAGATCAGGAAAGGAGTATGTCAGGCTGTGTCACCCTGCTTATTTAACGTATATGCAGAGTGCATCATGAGAGATGCTGGGATGGATGAAGCACAGGCTGGAATCAAGATTGCTGGGAGAAATATCAATAACCTCAGAAATGCAGATGACATCACCCTTATGGCAGAAAGCAACGAAGAACTAAAGAGCCCCTTGATGAAAATGAAAGAGGAGAGTGAAAAAGTTGGCTTAAAACTCAGCATTCAGAAAACTAAGATCATGGCATCTGGTCCTATCACTTCATGGCAAATAGATGGGGAACAATGGAAACTGTGAGAGACTTTATTTTGGGGGTCTCCAAAATCACTGCAGATGGTGACTGCAGCCATGAAATTAAAAGACACTTGCTCCTTGGAATAAAAGCTACGACCAACCTAGAAAGCTTATTAAAAAGCAGAGACATTACTTTGCCAACAAAGGTCCATCTAGTCAAAGCTATGGTTTTTCCAGTAGTCATATATGGATGTGAGTGTTGGACTATAAAGAAAACTGAGCTCCAAAAAATCGATGCTTTTGAACTGTGGTGTTGGAGAAGACTCTTTAGAGCCCCTTGGACTGCAAAGAGATCCAACCAGTCCATCCTAAAGGAAATCAGTCCTGAATATTCATTGGAAGGATTGATGCTGAAGCTGAAACTCCAATACTTTGGCCACCTGATGCGAAGAACTGACTCATTTGAAAAGACCCTGGTGCTGGGAAAGATTGAAGGTGGGAAAAGGGGACGGCAGAGGATGGGATGGTTGGATGGCATCACGGACTCAATGGACATGAGTTTGAATAACCTCTGGGAGTTGGTGACGGATAGGGAGGCCTGGTGTGCTGCAGTCCGTGGAGTCGCAAAGAGTCGGACAGGACTGAACGACTGAACTAAACTGATCAGATGTAAAAGGTTGTTTGGAATTTGAATTTCAAAACCCTATTAAAGTTCCTTGACTTTTCTCCCTGGGAGATAGTTCTGGCCTCAAGCCAAGTGATTTAGGAATGAGGATCAGAAGAGAAAGGACCTGAGATCTCTCAACCAACTCCCAGTTACCCCATCAATGAAGAGGGTGGCCTTCCTGGTTGCTGGGTAGCCCCCTTCACAGCACCCACTGGTGGTAGGACAGCCCCTCCCCCAAAATAGTAGGACAGCCCCCGGAGTTGTATGGGGGTATTGCCCAAAACTGCTTTATCTTGGAGCAGCTTGCTCAGAGCTCTTGCTCAATTCTGAGAAGCATTCAATGCCTGGACCACTGTCCTAGCAGATATGCCCCCTCCCCATCCGTCTATGAAGATGCTCTGCTAATTTTCAGTCCTGTGACTGATAATTCAAGCAAAATATACAGGTCACTTCACTCAGAGCACTCAGCCCACTAATGATAAAAATGATGACATTTTTAACTAACACCTTTCTCTCATAACTGGTTTACAGAGCTGAACTTTTGCTATTTCATTTCACGGGAGTGTTGCTATAGGCTGCTACTGCTGCTGCTAAGTCGCTTCAGTCGGGTCCGACTCTGTGCGACCCCATGGACGGCAGCCCACCAGACTCCGCCGTCCCTGGGATTCTCCAGGCAAGAACACTGGAGTGGGTTGCCATTTCCTTCTCCAATGCATTAAAGTGAAAAGTGAAAGTGAAGTCGCTCAGTCGTGTCCGAATCTTCACAACCCCACGGGCAAGAGTACTGGAGTGGGTTGCCATTGCCTCCTCCATTGCTATAGGATGGATCCCTAAAAGTGGAATTGCTGGGCAAAGTGTACATAAACCTACACTCAAATAATTAACTATATTTTTATGTTCAAAAATTTATGCTTAGAAGAAAATATTTTCCATAGCACTCCTGAAGTAGAGTGCAAGGTGGAGTCATTACAGTGGGCTATGAGTGGCACAAGGCTTCTGTGTTTCCCAAACTCTAGTCTGCTGTAAATGCATGTTCATTTCAAATCAGCAACTGCATGCTTTGGGACTCCATCCTGCAGAAATAATTACATAGGAACACAAAAATACATATGGGGTTGGTCACAGAAGCATTGCCTGTAATGTTTAAAAACAGGAAAATAAAAGAAAGAATAGAAAGCGATTAATTAGATTATGGTAGTATATCCTGGGCTTCTCTGATAGCTCAGTTGGTAAAGAATCCTCGGGCAATGCAGGAGACCCCAGTTTGATTCCTGGGTTGGGAAGATCCCCTGGAGAAGGGATAGGCTACCCACCCCAATATTCTTGGGCTTCCCTGGTGGTTCAGTTGGTAAAGAATTTGCCTGCAATGTGGGAGACCTGGATTCGATCCCTGGGTTGGGGAGATACCCTGGAGAAGGGAAAGGCTACACACTCCAGTATTCTGGCCTGGAAAAATGAGCGCAACTGTTGTTAAGCTATTAGAAATCTGCATATACATACACTAATATGATGACAGCTATTATAGGCTTTAGAAGTCCTGCATTCATAAAACACATATGGTGCAATTCATTTATATCAAGCAGAAAAAATAAAGGATCACTGACGTGTGTGTATATATTTGTAAGTACGTAAGAAAAAGTCCTAAAGACTGCACAAAAAAATGCTGACAGATTTCTTCTAGAATTACAGGGGCAGAGAAAGAAAGAGAAGGAGGATTTTTTGCTGTATGCTCCAAGTGTTTCTAACTTGTGGTATTTATAATATGTATGAGTAATGTTTGTAATTTTTAAAAAGACACTAACAGAATTATTTGTTGGTGTTTGGGAAGAGAGTAAAAAAATGTCAAATAAAAATGCATCTGTGTTTAGGTGCAAATTTGAACCCTTTAACTTGGTGATTCCTTCCCTGTGTGCTCTTTATTCTGTACAATGTGTTTTTCCAATCAATAGAGGCCAGATAAAAATATCAGATGAAAACAAAAACAAAACTCAAGCCCACGTTGAAAAAACAAGAGGAAAATCTATGTGAATCTTGTTTTCATTTTGAAGTGGGAAAAATTAGGCATGAAGGAAGCTTGAAGAAAAAGGTTAATACATTTGACTTCACAAAAATGTAGTTTCTAAAGACAAAATACACCAAAAAATAAGAAGACAAGCTGGAAAAAATACTTGCAGCACTTATCAAATGGTTACTCTTCTTATTCTGCCAAGAGCTCTTAGGAGGCAAAAAAAAAAAAAAAAAAAAAAATCAAGACTTTAGTAGAAAAATAGGCAAGCTACATGGAAAAAACAGCACTCTGAGGAGAAAAATAAACATTACTTAATTAAACAAATATGTATGCCTACTTTGTGCCAGTTACCATTCTAAACAGGTATATATTAATAGCAGTGAAGGAAACAGACAATAATTTCTGCCCCTTTGAGGCTTACATTCTAGTAAATTTGAAAAGAGTCTTGACTTCACTAATCAAATTAAAGTTATGTATCATTTGCACTTATTGGTGAAAATCATGATTATTAAAACTTAGTGTGAAGATAATTTCTTGTGCTTTTGGTGCAAATGCAAACTGGTGAGGTTTTTCCAAAGGATATTTTAGTAAAGTCAATTATAATTTTAAACATGTATACTTTACTGTAGAATATATACTTTCTGTATACAACGTATACTTTATTGTAGAAGTTCCACTGATAGAAACTTCTGTTGTAGATACCTTGCATAATTATGCGAAGTTTTGTTTAAGAATTGCCATTTAGATATTGCTTATTAATGGCAGCCCACTCCAGTACTCTTGCCTGGAAAATCCCATGGACAGAGGAGCCTGGTAGGCTACAGTCCATGGTGTTGCAAAGAGTTGGACACAACTGAGTGACTTCACTTTCTTCTTTCTTATTGCTTATTAAATATAATGAAGAGATACCAGAATGACTCAAACAGCCATTGGTAAGGGATTGGAGTTGTAGGGATCACATATGCAAGAGATTTCTGTATATTCACTAAAACCATGAGCTAGTCCTGCAACTAATGACTTGGAATAATGTCCAAGATATTACTAAATTTAAACAGCAAGTTGCTAAAGAGGTTGCCTAGTAGGATCCTGTTATTGTGAGATGTTAAAAAAAAAATAGAAATAATGATGGTTATAATAAAGCTTATGTAAGAACACTAACAGAAGGTGTCAAAGGGGATACACACCAGCCATGGACGTAAGCCACCACTGGAGGATGTATTCATGGAGGACTTTTCTTTCTAAATTATGAATTTCTGAATGTTTGGTTTTCACAATAAGCACCTATTTATTTGTAACCAAAATTTCAAAACATTTCATGTTTTGGGATTTTTTACATGCAGTAGAAACTTACTTAGAAGCATTTCAAAATACTTGGAATACTTGACCCTCCTCCAGGGGTTTCTCTGAGAAGTGATGATAAAAACTCTGTTGTAAAGGATGATTGAACACCATTTTAATCAGAACCCTGATAGTGACAGTGTTTTGGGGTTTCTATTATTCTCAATTTTTGAATTAAAAGGGACTCAGCTAGTGGAAGTGATGGAGTTTCACCAAAGCTATTTAAAATCCTAAAAGATGATGCTGTTAAAGTGCTGCACTCAATACGTTAGCAAATTTGGAAAACCCGGCAGTGGCCACAGGACTGGAGAAGATAAATCTTCATCCCAATTCCCAAGAAGGACAGGACTATGGGATGTTCAAACTACCAGACTGTTGTACTCACTTCCCCTGCTAGTAAGGTTATGCTCAAAATCCTTCAAGCTAGGCTTCAGCAGTACTTGAATCAAGAACCTCCAGATATACAAACTGGGTTTAGAAAAGGCAGAGGAACCAGAGATTAAATTGCCAACATTTGCTGGATCATTAAGAGAGCAAGGGAATTCCAGGAAACATCTGCTTCTGTTTCATTGACTATGCTAAATCCTTTGACTGTGTGAATCACAACAAACTGTGGAAAACTCTTAAAGAGATGAAACAACCAGACCATCTTACCTGTTTCCTGAGAAACCTGTTTGCGGCTCAAGAAGCAACAGTTAGAACCTTACATGGAACAATTTACTGGTTCAAGACTGAGAAAGGAGTAAGTCAAGGCTGTTTATTGTCACCCTGTTTATTTAACTTATATGCAGACCACATCATGCAAAATGCCAGGCTGGATGAGTTACAAGCTGGAACCAAGACTCTATGCCAGAAGAAATATCAACAACCTCAGATATGCAGATGATATCACTTTAATGGCAGAAAGCAAAGAGGATCTAAAGAGCCTCTTGATGAAGGTGAAAAGGAGAGTAAAAAAGCTGGCTTAAAACTCAGTATTAAAAAAACTAAGATCATAGCATCCAGTCCCATCACTTAATGGCAAATAGAAGGGAGAAAGGTGGAAGCAGTGACAGATTTTCTCTCCTTGGGCTCTAAAATCACTGCAGATGGTGACCATAGTCATGAAATTAAAAGATGATTGCTTCTTGGAAGGAAAACTATGACAAACATAGACAGAGGATTAAAAATAAAAGACATCACTTTGCCAACAAAGGTTCACCTAGTTAAAACTATGGTTTTCCCAGTGATCATATATGGATGTGAGAGCTGGACCATAATGAAGGCAGAGCATGGAAGAATTGATGCTTTTGAACTGTGGTGTTGGAGAAGACTCTTGAGAGTCACTTGGACTGCAAGGAGGTCACACCAGTCAATTCTGATGCTGGGAAAGATTGAGGGCATGAAGAGGAGGGGTGGCAGAGGACAAGATGGTTTAGATGGTATCCCTGACTCAATGGACATGAGTTTGAGCAAATCCCGGGAGAAAGTGAAGGACAGGGAAGCCTGGCATACTGCAGTTCATGGGATTCGCAAAGAGTTGGACATGGCAGCAAGTGAACAATCAGGGTTTCATTGATTTATTCATTTATAGGTTTATTGAGAACCTACTGTATGCCCAGCACAACGGCAGTTGAGGCATTAAACATACAGAATCCTAGACACTGGAGTTCCTGCCTTGAGAAGTGATATGAGGGAAATAGGCTCATAAGTTTCAGACTACAAACACTTTCTGAGATTCTGTGTCATACACTGGCTGAGTTCAAAGAACACAGTGGTGAGTGGACAAAGTCCCAACTTGATGATGATTGCAAATGAACAGACATGTAGACTAACACTGGTTATGAGGGTATTGTAACTGCTGGACATAAACAGCCTGGTGGAAACAACTTCCTGGGAGAACTTGGAAAGATAACTTTGGAAATTTGCTTTATGAAAAAAAAATAATCTTCCTGGTCTATTTTTTCCTAAAGATTTTTCTTTTCTTTTCTAGTGTTTGCTTAAAATGACATGCACATACTTAGAATTTGCCAGAAGACAATCTTACCCAAGTTTCTTAGCCACTGAAATATGAATGGCTTTTCCTAAGAGCTTTAGAGTTCTTACACTCTGACCCCAGTCACCTAACATAGCTCAATAGCCTAATTATTGCTCCAGATTGTCACCCCCACCTCAGGATTTCTATTTCTGTGGCACTAGAGTGTGGCCTGAGAATTTTTATTTCTAATAGGTTTCCAGAAGTAGCTGATGCCACTTCAAAAACGGGTTAGGGAATTAAATATACCGACTTCCCAAGTGAAAGACTTTATTAAAGGACTATGAGACAGATGATATCTCTGATTCATAGGAGGAATAACAAGGTTCTTAAAAAAACACAAATATATATAGGTAGGCAAGACACAATAATAAATATTTTCATTTCAGTTCAGTCGCTCAGTCGTGTCCGACTCTTTGTAACCCCATGGACTGTGGCACAGCAGGCCTCCCTATCCATCACCAACTCCTGGAGTTTACCCAAACTCATGTCCACTGAGTCAGTGATGCCATCCAATAAATATTTTATATCATATTTAATAAATGAAAGGATCTATTAACTTGAGGTCAGAAATTTCCTTCTATCACTGATTGTCAGGATTCGAAATATTTTAAAGGTGCTTTATGGTTTAACTTCACATAAATTTTCTTTTTCTCTCCCATACCCATACACAGATGTTTTAGAAATTTAGATTAAAAGCAATTTCTAACTACATCCAAATGCGTAATGTTAGATTCTGTGATGAGAACACAGTCCCAAGGCTGTGGGGGAATTTGTTTTTTCTTGTGAATGGGCCTCTTGGGAAACAAGCTTCTAAGGTAGCAGCATCAATGAGTGCAAACAACAGGCATAGGATGGTGGTGACCAGCCAGAAGGTTTGGGCAACATGAGGGGGGAAGATGCCAATTAAGAGCCTCTAAAACATGAGAAGAGAGAATCTGTGTTTGTAGATTAATCTGTCTGTGGTCTGAAAACTCAACGTGCCTAACATCAAGAGGACTGGATGACTGCCAGCTGTCATGAGTGAGTGATTTTAGTAGTGTCTGACTCTTTGCTACCCCATGGATTGTAGCACAGTATTCACAGTTTCTGGGGCTCAGGATATAGACAATTTTGGGAGGGAGCGTTATCTGGCTTCCCACATGTGCCACTTATTTTGTTCTGGTCAAAAACCACTTGGAGCAGTGTTTTCAATACCCAGCATCACATAATAAATGATATTCTACAGAAGAGAAAAATCATCAGTCATTCATTTAGCAAACATTTGTAAGGTGTTCACTATGTTCCAGGCACTTGGCGAGAAGAGCTTTGGAGATGAGAGCATAGGCGGTTGTAGAATCTAATGCTCATGAGCCAGGACCCTGGAGTCTAACCACCTGGTTTTGAATCCGGGTCTCACCGTTTATATACTGTGTGACCTCACAAATGACTTAACCTCTCTGTGTCTCAGCGTTGTCACTTATGAAACTGAAGTAAAACATTAACTGTCCCATAGGGTTCCTGGGAAGGCTACATGAGGCTCTCGATGAAGACTTTGGCATAATGACTGCACGTTGAGTTCAGTATATGTCGGTACTGAGGAGGCATGAGCGGACAACAGCAGAGTAGGAGGTGCAGAATGACCACAAGGAATTCAAAAAGGCTTTCCGGAGGTAGGTCTTGAAAGTTGAGTTTCTGCTAGTTCATCCTAGTTCATCAACGAGAAATGCAGAATGTGTAGTGAGAAGACATAGTGAAAGGTTTGGAAACCACAAGGACTGGCTGAGCAGATTGAGGGATTTAAGCTTAGTAGCTTTAGGAATAGGGATCAGAGTCACATGAGCGCTGCATTTAAATCCTCTTGCAGATAAAGCAACAGAAAGAAATTACTTATTTTACTTCTATCCAGAAAAAAAGCCAAGCCTGAGTGAAAATGACAAAAGCAACGTTCATCTCAGTATTTGAAAGAACGTGTGAATAATAAGGATTCCTTTTTGTAATGGGGTGGGAGAAAGCGAAAACAGCTCAGTTGTGTCCCATTCTTTGTAACCGCATGGAATGCTCCAGGCCAGAATACTGGAGTGGGTGGCCGTTCCCTTCCCCAGGGCATCCTCCCAACCCAGGAATCAAACTGGGGTCTCCTGCGTTGCAGGCGGATTCTTTACCAACTGAGCTGTCAGGGAGAAGCTGATACAAATGGTGCGAGAGGGAGTGATACAAACCCTTCTTGTGCCCCACTGACTGTCAGACACACAGCCTTCTTGATGGAATGGTTGGTCTTAAATCCATTTTCCCCTGCTCTCTTGTCAACAGAAACCCAAGTATTTTGAGAACTCAATGGGCCATAAACTTTAAGGGACACTGGGCTTTTTCCAGCCCCAAGGGTGTAAATCAGGATTGGCTTGAACCAACCATGGTAACCACCATGGTTGAGGAGGTCAAGAACAGGCATGCCCTTTTAAAATTTTCCTTATCTCTTCAGAAGGTAAATGAAAAAATGAGTGTTCTCTCTTTCTTGAAGTGAAGAAAGAAGTGACTTTCTTCCAGGAATGAGCCATCAAGTTAATATCTGGAGATGGCAGAACAAGAAGACAGAAAGGATGGATCCTTCATGAGGTGGATCAGCTGCTAAATTATCCAACTCTGGAATTGTTGTAAAGTTAATTTAGTGAGTTGTGCATGCCATTTATTATATCAATATGTAATATATTAAAATACACTCAGTGTTAAAGTCAGTCACATTTTGCATCTTACAGCCTGAAAAGCATCTTGCCATACAACTAGCACTCTAGTATGCTGACAATCCAGGCTGTCATCAGAAAATAAACATGGACCCTCTGTGAGTGAGTGAGTGAGTGAGTGAGTGAAAGTCGCTCACTCGTGTCCAACTCTTTGCAACCCCACGAGTCCATGGAACTCTCTAGGCCAGAAGACTGGAGTGGGTAGCCTTTCCCTTCATGGACCCTCTGTAGAGTTTATAAAAATGCAGGCTTTGAGAACTAATTTTCAATCAAGATTACTGACTGGATTTCCAGGTGGAAAATTCTGTTAGACATGTTTCTTGGTTCATTTTTTCTCTACTTATCTTTAATTTTATCTTTTGGACCAAACCATATTGTTAAAGGGGGCTTCCCAGGTGGCACTAGAGGTAAAGAACACACCTGCCAATGTAGGAGATGTAAGAGGCTGCAGGTTCGATCCCTGGGTCAGGAAGATGCCCTGGAGTAGGGCATGGCAACCCACTCCAGTATTCCTGGCTGGAGAACCCCACAGATAGAGGAGCCTGGCGGACTACAGACCATGTGGTCGCGAAGAGTCGGACACAACTGAAGCGACTTAGCACACACGCATATCTTTAAAGGGCAGGATACTTGTCCAGCCATTCAAATTAACGCCACATGGCGTCTAGTGATGGAATAACTTGACTGTGTTAACAATATAACTGTTTTCAGAATCAATTCCTGCATATATATAAGATTAATTTTATAATTCCTAAAGTGTATATGTCTAAGAGTGTATGATAACATTTCTAAGCAATGCACTAAACCCACTATATATTGGTAAGCTGATTCTTCTGCTATTTTGAAAATTCAACCAAGATATACTCAGAAAAATATGCCAACAGCAGCAAAAGATGATTTCCCTCATGTGGAAAAGAGAATTGTCCCTCCAATTTCTGATAAATGTCCTTTTGGGACCATACATTCCTAAACACCCTTACAATCTCCTTAAGCCTCTCACTTCTCCATTTTGTTTTATCCCATCCATCTCATTCTCCTTTTCAATTGAGATGAGTTGAAACAGTTTACTGGCCCAGTTTTAGGTTCTGGAAAGGGTCAGCTCACCAGTGATAACAGTGTATACTTTTCTCTTCTCACATAGCTTTTCTTCAACTATTTTACAGGTCCTATGTCTGCATTTACAGCTGAATAGAGTAGTTTCATTCTGAGCCACGTCCTTGCCAAAGTTTACTAAGAATATCTGTAGACTACAACACATTTACAAGAATCTTTTCTTTTAAAAGAGCCTGGACAGAGCAAGAAAATTTGGTCTGTCAACCCCAAGTCTAAGGAAGAATGTCAAGTCACATTTTAATTACAGAGTCTAAGACAATGGAAAAAGGCAAGGTGTTTCCACTTCTCTCAGGCACTCTTGCAGTTAGAAAGTGAAGATTTCCAGAAACCTGCAGCTATGTTTCAATCATCTTTTGGGAGTTTACAAGACTGAACAAAATAAACTATATTTTCTTATATTTTCTGTACTTTTGATGCTCTTGTATTTGGAGCCTCACTGACTAGTGTGACATTGTGATTTATAATAAGAAATGCAAATTTGGTCTCAGTACCCATTTCTGGCACAAATTTCCTAAGTGATGAGAGTCACAAAGCATCTTTTGTTGTTAAGGAAGTGAGTTTTGCACCCAACCGAAGGATGGGGGCTGGTTGCCAGGGGAACCAACTCTGTGGTTCAGTTCAGTTCAGTTCAGTCGCTCAGTCATGTCCGACCGTTTGCAACCCCATAGACCGCAGCTCTCCAGGCTTCCCTGTCCATTACCAACTCCCGGAGTTTACCCAAACTCATGTCCATTGAGTCAAAGATGCCATCCAACCATCTCATCCTCTGTTGTCCCCTTCTCCCACCTTCAATCTTTCCCAGCATCAGGGTCTTTTCCAATGAGTCAGCTCTCCACATCAGGTGGACAAAATATTGGAGTTTCAGCTTCAGGATTTGTCCTTCAATGAATATTCAGGACTGATTTCCTTTGGGATAGACTGGTTGGATCTCCTTGCAGTCCAAGGGACTCTCAAGAGGCTTCTCTAGCACCACAGTTCAAAAGCATCAATTCTTCGGTGCTCACCTTTCATTATAGTCCAAATGTCACATCCATTCATGACTACTGGAAAAACCACAGTGTTGACTAGATGGACCTTTGTTGGCAAAGTGATGTCTCTGTTTTTTAATATGCTGTCTAGGTTGGTCATATGGAGAAGGAAATGGCAACCCACTACAGTATTCTTGCCTGGAGAATCCCAGGGATGGAGGAGCCTGGTGGGCTGCCGTCTATGGGGTCACACAGAATCAGACACGTCTGAAGCGACTTAGCAGCAGCAGCAGCAGCAGATTGGTCATAACTTCCCTGCCAAGGAGCAAGCATCTTTTAATTTCATGGCTGCAGTCACCATCTGCAGTGATTTTGGAGCCAAAAAAAAATTAAGTCTCTCACTATTTCCACTGTTTCCCCATCTATTTGCCATGAAATGATGGGACTGGATGCCATGATCTTAGTTTTTTGAATGTTGAGCTTTAAGTCAACATTTTCACTTTTCACTTTCATCAAGAGGCTCTTTAGTTCTTCTTCACTTTATGCCAAAAGGGTAGTATCATCTGCATATCTGAGGTTATTGATGTTTCTCCCAGCAATCTTGATTCCAGCTTGTGCTTCATCCAGCTCAGAGTTTCTCAAGATGTACTCTACATATCAGTTAAATAAGCAGTGTGACAATATACAGCCTGGACGTATTCCTTTCTCTATTTGAAACCAGTCTGTTGTTCCATGTCCAGTTCTAACTATTGCTTCCTGACCTGCATACAGGTTTCTCAAGAGGCAGGTCAGGTGGTCTGGTGTTTCCATTTCCTGAAGAATTTTCTGCAGTTTATTGTGATCCACACAGTCAAATGCTTTGTCATAGTCAGTAAAGCAGAAATAGAAGTTTTTCTGGAACTCTCTTGCGTTTTTGATGATCCAGTGGATGTTGGCAATTTGATCTCTGGTTCCTCTGCCTTTTCTAAATCCATCTTGAACATCTGGAAGTTCACGGTTCACGTACTGTTGAAGTCTGACTTGGAGAATTTTGAGCATTACTTTGGTAGCATGTGAGATGAGTGCAATTGTGTGTAGTTTGAGCATTCTTACCCATTGTGTTTCTTAGGGACTGGAATGAAAACTGACCTTTTCCAGTCCTGTGGCCACTGCTGAGTTTTCCAAATTTGCTGGCATATTGAGTGCAACACTTTCACAGCATCATCTTTTAGAATTTGAAATAGCTCAACTGGAATTCCATCACCTCCACTAGCTTTGTTCATACTGACGCTTCCTAAGACCTACTTGACTTCACATTCCAGGATGTCTGGCTCTAGGTGAGTGATCACACCATCAAGATTATCTGGGTCATGAAGATCTTTTTTGTATAGTTCTGTATATTCTTGCCACGTCTTCTTAATATCGTCTGCTTCTGTTAGGTCCATACCATTTCTGTCCTTTACTGAGTCCATGTTTGCATGAATGTTCCCTTGGTATCTCTAATTTTCTTGAAGAGATCTCTAGTCTTTCCCGTTCTATTGCTTTCCTCTATTTCTTTTTTTTTTCCCCCTCTATTTCTTTGCACTGATCGCCGAGGAAGGCTTTCTTATCTCTCCTTGCTACTCTTTGGAATTCTGCATTCAAATGGGAATATCTTTCCTTTACTCCTTTGCATTTCACTTCTCATTTTTTCAACAGCTATTTGGAAGGCCTCCTCAGACAGTCATTTTGTCTTTTTGCATTTCTTTTTTTGGGGGATGGTCTTGATCCCTGTCTCCTGTACAATGTCACAAACCTCTGTCCATAGTTCTTCAGGCAGTCTGTTTATCAGATCTAGTCCCTTAAATCTATTTCTCACTCCCACTGTATAATCATAAGGGATTTGATTTAGGTCATATCCGAATGGTCAAGTGGTTTTCCCTACTGTCTTCAACTTAAGTCTGAATTTGGCAATAAGCAGTTCATGATCTGAGCCACAGTGAGCTCCCAGTCTTGTTTTTGCTGACTCTATAGAGCTTCTCTATCTTTGGTTGCAAAGAATATAATCAATCTGATTTCGGTGTTAACCATCTGGTGATGTCTATGTGTAGAGTTTTCTCTTGTGTTGTTGGGAGAGGGTGTTTGACTCTGTGGTTAGAGGGATGGAACTTTCGGATTCATTCCCAGATCTCCCCAAAGGAGAGAGGGACTGGAGGTTGAATTAAGTTACCATTAGCCAATGATGTAATCAATCTACATTAAAAGTGAAGTGAAGTCACTCAGTTGTGTCCGACTCTTTGCGACCTTGTGGACTGTAGCCCACCAGGCTTCTCCGTCCATGGGATTCTCCAGGGAAGAATACTGGAGTGGGTTGCCAGTTCCTTCTCCAGGGGATCTTCCCGACCCAGGGATCGAACCCAGGTCTCCCGCATTGCAGGCAGACACTTTAACCTCTGAGCCACCAGGGAAGCCCAATCTGTAAAAGCCCAATAAGATAGGGTTCAGACAGCTTTCTGGTTGTTGAACACATGAAGATTTGGGGACAGCAGTGTGTTCTTCAACATGGGACCAGATAATAATATCTGCCCAATTTATTTTCAAAATGTTTTGGAAGACAAATATATTAAATATATACCAGTGCCAGGTTAAAACCTTTAGAGACTCAAAGGCCCCACATGCTACAGAGCTCATTTTCAATACATAATTCAATATAAAAATAATTCTAAGCCATAATATAAGTGGAAGAGACCAGCAAGAGCCTTTTTTTTTTTTTGCACTCCTAAAATTTAAAAATATAATTATATGCCGACCTCTATTTAAAAGAAAAATAGGGTACCTCTTCTTCTGGTGCCCTAAGAATGTACTTAATTTACCTTTGGATAATCTATCAAGAATTCTAACTGAACACTTACCATGCAAAGCCCGGTGCTCTGCGCTACATGAAAATTGAGTGATAACAACAGTGAGTGAGTGGTGGGCTTCTGACTTAAATTCTTAAGATTATTATAAAAGGTTCTCTGAGAAGGGAACTTTTAAGTTGAAGCTCCAGTAATGAAGAGAACCCAGCTATGTAAAGATCAGCGGAGGGAGCAAGTCAGGAAGAGGAAGTCAAAAAGAAACAGCATCCTGGACATGAAGTAGCTCCCAGATAGTCAGGGAGACAGAAATAAAACCAGCTAATTTTAACACACACCCTGGTTCCTGCGGTACTGTCCACGAGAGCCGTGTGCTCTGAGAAACCAGAGGGAGTGATTAATCAGAAGTGAGCCACGCGGTGGGGCTGTGCCAGCTGGGTATATAAAGACGGAGAAGCTCAGTGGGAAGATTTAAACCCTGCCTTCATCAGAGCTGTCTGTTGAAAACAGATTCCTGGGCTTCACTCCATGTTTACTCAGTCAGGATCTCTGAGCTGGCTGCCTGGAAATCTCTGCTCCTGACAAGCCCTCTGCTGATAGGAAGATATTTTGAAACCCTTTGGTTCAGAGAGCAGACCTTGGAGATAGAGAAACAACTTGGACACAAGGCTGAAGTCTTACTTTCTTCTTTGTCTTCCTCACTGGGGAATTCTGAGGATTCAACGAGGGAGTATTTGTAAAGTGTCATCTGTCATAGCCATTGTAAGAAAAGCATAGCTTTGCTCATAAGGGAGAGAAGAACTGCAGAGCTCATGCACGTATCCCAGGATGTCACCTTGCAGGGGAAATGACAGTGGGGAGCTCAGAGCTATTCGACAGGTGAGGGAGGCTGGAGAAGCAGCAGGCAAGGCCAGGGCGAAAGCCAGTTTCCACTGGTTCCAAAGTACAGTGAACAGCTGCAAGTTATCAAGGTTCTGTAGGAAACAGCTGCCTTTGCCACAACATTGGTTTTTTGTTTCTTTTTTTTTTTTCACTTCCTCATTTCAAATGCAAATTGTTTAAAGTCTTTTCCTCCCTAAGACCCCAGCCTAGTCTTAGGCTAAATCAAAACAAAGACATCTTGTTAAAGAAAGAAAACCCCAAGGGAAATTAGAGTGTTAGAAAGAAGTTTGGCAGAGGGACGTCAAGTCTGGAAAATAATGCATTGACTCAAATTCCTTCTACAGTTTCTACAGCCTGAAAATAACTGTCTGCAACTGACAAGCTCATTTCTTCCAACTGGTCTGATGAGCCTGAGGAGGGGGTTTAACTCTAACCCTAACCCCTTAACTATAAAATTATTCATCCCTTCCTAAACCAACCACCCATAAACCAAACGCAACCAAACAAAACCACTCACTTCCAGATAACCACCAAAGAATTATTTCTAGGAAATGGTTTTCCAGGGTTGCTGTTAACTGCAGATATACAAAAAACCACCTGCCTTTCTAGACTCCAATTAGCTCCAAATATTCTTGAGATGGTGGAAATTTCTAGGGGGGGATGATTTCTTTTAAGCGCTCCTTTTCTTCTGTGGTTCTAGTAGAGCGACAAATGGGCTACCAATATTCCATGAGAAGAGGAATAGGTTATAGGTTTTCTACTTTGTGGTAGGAGGGGTGGCAGCCAGACAACATGTTAGAAGGATCATTCCCACACTGCACTCTGCAATGGTAAAATGATCCCGGGCTTTAGGCGCGAGCTTTTAGGGCTTTAGTCAGTCAGGCCTAGGTCCAAATTCCTGCTGGCCTCAGTCCTAGCTGGGTCCTAGCTGGGTCCTGGAGAAGATGCCTCTGATCTTAGAGTTTTCTTATCTGTTTCATGACAGACACTTCTCTGATCTGGCAGCTGCAATAAATGATCATTCTGCCCTCAACATTTAACCTGTGATCTGTTATCAAACCATGTAAAGTACTGGAGGCCCACATGGTTCTTTGTATTGTGAAAGCAAGTAAGGTCTCCTAACAACTGATGCTTTTAACTAAAGTATCTCTCAGTGCAAAGCAAGGAAACCTCTTCACTTTTGATGACTGGGAGATATATATTAATACATCGAGTGCTACTGTATATTTTTAATGATACGAAAATTTAACTTTCAGCATTTAGTGAGTGCTCAAGGGATGGCTCTAAAAAGATAATATTTCCTACATTTTAAAGTGTGATTCTTTTATAAATGTACAGAATAATTTCAGTGTAAAATAGCAAAGAGGTTTCCCTGGTGGCTCAATCAATAAAGAATCCACCTACAAGGCAGGAGACACAAGTTCTATCCCTGGGTTGAGAAGATCCCCTGGAGAAGGAAATGGCAACCCACTCCAGTATTCTGGCCTGGGAAATGTCATGGACAGAGGAGCCTGGCAGGCTACAGTCCATGGGGTTGCAAGGGTCGGGCATGACTTAGTGATTAAACCACTACAAAATAGCAAACATATCAGAAAAAAAAAATCTCCAGACAAAGAATGAAAACATATAACCTCCATAGGTTATGACTATCACTGAAGTAAGGGCACGGGGATTATGGCAAGATTAAATAGTGGCATTGATTGATGAATGATCCCAGTGGGACATGAGGGCCAGGAAATTTTCTAAAGAACACATCAGTCTGACCAGGTGATAGTTATCCTCTCTAGCTAGGTATGTGACGTGCACACACACAACCTTTAGTAGGGGTGTGACCATCAGGGGCCACAAGAACAAAATAATTATAGTAATAGCCACATTTCACTGAGTACCTACATTGTGTTACAATGACAGGTACTTTATATATTTTCAATATACTACTTATTACTTTTCCAAAACTCTCAAAGAAAACAGATGCTGAAAGGTTAAATAATTTATCTAAGGGCCTATTATATCTAGCACACCAGAGAACAGATCCCAGGTTTCCCTCTTTCTATTAGACTAAGAAGTTTCGGTTGGGAAGGAATGTAACAGAGTGAAGTGGATTGGCCCAGCAAAATCAGTAGTTCTACAGACCTGCCTATGTCATGTCAGACCCTGACATCTTAGGGCTGGGGAAGCAAGGATGAGTAACAGATCTCTGCCATTTCAGAGTTCATGCTCCAGACACATAAGCAAATTTAATAGAAATTCACGCTACAAAATTCACGCTATTTATTCTCTATAAATACAAGAAGCAGAAGGGTGAATAACCATAACAGAAGGCGGGGAGGTGGTTGTGGGCAGGTTTCAGAGGTCATGGTCCACTGAGGTGTCATTTCACTGGTAGACAACACTGGCTGGGAGTGAAGAAGAGAGAGAAAGATCTGAGTGTTGTGCGGCATTAGAAAGAACGGTGAACCCCTTGTGCGACCCATGAGAGCAAGGCGAGAGTCCGTGAAGGGAGATGACAGCAGATGATCAGTTTCTCGGCATAATGAGGACCCATGAATAATGAATAGAGAATTTGGAGATTCTTGCTAAAGTGGTAGCTTTAAAAGGTGTAAGTAAAGGAAAGAGTTCATTCTGATCTGTTTTCAGTAACTTGATAAACAGCCTTTAGTTCATCAGGGGAAGGTTAGATGTTTTGAAGATGTGAAACAGAATCAAGAAAGCCCCTGGCAACCCAGTACAAGGTACTTCCCAGGAGGTTATATATTCAGAAGCTCAGGACAGTACCACACTTCATTTAGAGACTGTGGCCAAAGGCTGACTTTACCAGCGAAAGAAAACTGTGAATATCTGACTAGCACATAAATGAAACTCTTCTAGATTTTGTCTGTTTTGACTCATTAACAAAGAAACCTTGAGTGAGGAAGGTTTTTTCTTTTTTTGCTGTTATGAAATCATTTATGTAAAAATTTTTGAGGATTAAAATGCCAGTTTCTATATGCATGTTTAAGTGTGCAAGCATTTCCTAATTAAAATATGAACTTTTAGCTAATGACTTTGGACCAAAACAGAAAAAAAAGAAAGTAAAATTTGTCTATATATTTTGTCTAGAGAAAATGAAAACCCTTCCCATTTATACTGGCCACTTTATCCCTAACTTGGATGAACAAAGAAATTGTATTATCCTTTTTATGTGACTACTGTGCTGTGGATTTCTTGAATTATAGAAGACTGAAGTAAAAATTTCCCAGTTTGGGCCTCTAACAAACTCTGTGATATTAGGTAACTCATCTAGCTTGTCTAAATCCCAGTTTTGGGAATTTCCTGGTGACCCAGTAGTCAGTACAGCACTAGGAGCTTTCACTGCAGGGGGACTAGTCTCAATCCCTGGTTAGGGAACTAAGATCCTGCAAGCCGTGCAGAGCAGCTAAATTTAAAAAAAAACACCAAAAATCCAAATTTCCTTAGGTACAAAATGGAATTGATGACATGTGCTTGATATAACCACTCATTTTCTAATATTTACTCTGTCCATATTAAGGGAAATAGTATTAGTAGGAATTGAGAGCATAATGAATTCATCTTCTGGGTCTAATAGCTACTTGTTATGTGACCTCTGTGAGTTCTGAGAGGGAACTTTACTTTTGTGAACCTTAGTTTCTCCATTTACAAAATGGAAATATGAATGCCTACCTTTATAAGACTGAGAATTAAATCTGGTGATATCTGTAAAGAGCTTAGGACAGTGCCTGTTGCATATATTTAATACATATGTGTGAATGTGTGTGTATTATACATCATGTTCTTGGATTGGAAGAATCAATATTGTGAAAATGACACTACTACCCAAAGTGAAAGTGAAAGCCACTCAGTCGTGTCCGACTCTTTGCGACCCCATGGACTATACAGTTCTTGGAATTCTTCAGGCCAGAATGTTGGAGTAGGTGGCCTTTCCTTTCTCCAGGGGATCTTCCTAACCCAGGGATGAAATCCAGGTCTTCTGCATTGCAGGTAGACTCTTTATCAGCTGAGCCACAAGGGAAGCCCAAGAATACTGGAGTGGGTAGCCTATCCCTTCTCCAGTGGATCTTTCCGACCCAGGAATCTAACCGGGGTCTCCTGCCTTGTAGGTGGATTTCTCACTAGCTGAGCTACCAGAAAATTCACCCAAAGCAATCTACAAATTCAATGCAATTCCTATCAAATTACCAACGGCATTTTTCACAGAACTAGAACAAAAAATTTCCCAATTTCTATAGAAACACAAAGGCTCCTGAATAGCCAAAGCAATCTTGAGAAAGAAAAATGGAACTGGAGGAATCAACCTTTCTGACTTCACACTATACTACAAAGTTACAGTCATTAAGTATGGTACTGGCACAAAAATAGAAATATAGACCAATGGAACAAGATAGAAAGCCCAGAGATAAACCCAGGCACCTATAGTCACCTTACCTTTGACAAAGGATTTAAGAATATACAATGGCAAAAAGACAGCCTCTTCAGTAAGTGGTGCTGGGAAAACAGGACAGCTATGTGTAAAAGAATGAAATTAGGACACTTCCTAACACCATACACAAAAATAAATTCAAAATGGATTAAAGACCCAAATGTAAGGCCAGAAACTATTAAACAGAGGAAAACATAGGTAGAATACTGTTTGGCTTAAATCATAGCAAGATCCTCTTTGACCCACCTCCTATTGTAATGGAAATAAAAGCAAAAATAAACAAATAGGACCTAAATTAAATTTAAAAGCTTTTGCACAGCAAAGCAAGCTATAAACAAGATGAAAAGACAACTCTCAGAATGGGAGAAAATAATTGCAAACGAAGTGGCTGACAAAGGCTCAGTCACTGAAATACACAAGCAGCTTATGCAGAGCGACAGTCCGTTGTGTTGCAAAGGACTGGACACTACTGAGCACACACACACACACACACACACACACACACACACACACACCAGTCTAGGTATAGTCTTATTCATAAAAGCACAGATCAAATATCCATTAGGTGTAAGAATGGAGTTGAGTTTTAATTTTCATGCTTTTAGAAATGCATTAAGGTTGATTTTTTTAACCCTCCCCAGTAACAACTCTCTTAGCTTTTCCCTCCTTTTCCCACTTATGTGGTACCTGCACCACTCTAGCACTTTCCGTTTACTCTAACTTTCCAAAATTGTTTTCTCTCTTTATTTTGAAGATATCTTTTCTTTCTCCTCCCATAGCTCAGGTTCTACCTTTATTGCCAGCTTTCAACAGCAATTCCATAAACTGGTTTGACAAGGACAGAGAAGATATTCCCTGGGTGGCTGGATTCCTAGAGGAGAGAAACGGAGGAGTCTGAGGCATCAACCCACTTCTGTGCGGGAAGGAAAATACCAGAATCTTGTATGTGCTCTATCGCACATGTGTTAGTTTGTGAGCTCCTTCCTGGTAAGAGCTAGCATGGAAGCAGGAGAACAAAAAAATCATAACAGTTGAGTCTTGATGAGATGTGAGGGTGTTAAGAAACTACACTCCGATGGGGTTCTGCAGATTAGCTCTGCGGGATATAAGGCTGCCAGCCTTATATAGTTCCCGAGTACTTAGCAAGCGATAGAAGTCAAGGGTAAGGGCATTAAGGAGGAACACAAGTTGCTGTTTCTTAGCTTTGAATAAAGCCAATATTATGTTCTCTTGGTTGCATCCTATCTTCAGCTCCTTTCTCCCCAACACTGAATCCTTTGCAACCCAGCCAGTTAATTTATCTTTGCTTCATATGTTTTTGAAGTAACTATAAAAGCTTTTCTCTAGCAAAATTGTTCTAAAACACAGGACAGAACTCTGAAAGGAAAATATTAAACTCTGAGGTTACTGCTGTATTAGCAAATGCTTGTGGAGTTTAAAGGAGATGAAGAGACGGCTCGTGTGGAAGCAGTAGCCCTTTAGAAACAGAGACAGAAGCAGTACTGCGCTCTCACTCTGGGAACTTATGGGTCTGTTGCAGTTGCTGTATGTACAGTGTGCCCCAAAATAACCCTCATGATTCGTATTTTGAATGCCATGAAGTTAGAATCATTGGTAGTGGGTCCTCTGCACCTGCCTACACAGAGGGCTGACTGTCAGAGACTGTCTTATATAAAGGACTTGAACATCTGCAGGTCCGGTATCTTCTGGGCTCTTGGAGCCAATCCCTCTCAGACACCAAGGTACCACTGTACTTCACTTATAAAACCCACTTCTTCCGCTTAGGTATGAAGAACGATGCATTCGAAAGACTAGGAAGGAACTGACTTCAGACAAGGGCATCTATTTCTACTTATGGCTTTGAATTCAGCAGAAGGACTGAAGTCATTTTCATGTTTCATGCTTATGGTGAGGCATCTCTTTCTTTTTCAGTAAATGTAATTGTTGAAGAAACTTGCCTTGATTTTCCCAGAGGCAAATAGCATGTTTCATTTGATTAAATCCCAATTCAAGAAGTTAAGAGTCTGTTTGTTAAAGTCCTGAGTGGGTTGAATATGTTAGTGTTTCATTTTTAACATTTATTATAGGAATTATTCTGTCATCTCCATAGCCAATTTCCCACACAACAATCCTATTTTGAAAATGTTTAATCCTGTTTGAAAATGTTCTGGAAATATATTATCCCTTTAGGGTTTGTATTACTTTTCTATTGCTATTGTAACAAATAATCACCAACTTAATGGTTTGAAAAGTCACAGTTCTGGAGGTCAGAAATCTGAAATGAGTCTCATCAAGGTAAACTCAAGGTATCAGCAGGGCTACACTGCTTCTGTCTGTGTGACAGAATCTGTTTTCTTGCCTCTTCCAGCTTCTAGAGGCCATAGACATTCCTTGAGTCATAGCCCTTTCCTCTGTCTTTGAAGTCAGCAGCACAGCATCTTCAAATCTGTTTCTGACTCCAAATTCCGTCTCCCTCTTCCACATTTAAAAGGCCCTTGTGATTACACTGGATCCACTGGATTAGCTAGGATAATCTACCTTCAAGTAAGCTGATTAGCAATTTTAATTCCTGCTGCAGCCTTAGTTCCTTTTTGCCATGTAACAGTTTACTCACAGTTTTAGGAGACAGCGGCATGGACATCTTTGGAGGGCCATTATTTGCCCACAGGGCCTAGGCAATGCAGGTGTGATCCAGCTAAACTCTCAATCTTGGAGGTCCATGAGCATTATCATCTGTCACCAGAATTAACCAGACATGAAAACTGAAACTCAAAGCCATCAGGGTTTCTGGAGACGGCCTCAGAAAAGTGCTAGGTTTTGTTCTTGGTTACCACTTAGGTTTTCCACTTTTACTTTCTGAAAGTCGCTCAGGTGTGTCCAACTCTTTGTGACCCCAATGACTATACAGTCCACAGAATTCTCTAGGCCAGAATACTGGAGTGGGTAGCTTTTCCCTCCTCCAGGGGATCTTCCCAATCCAGGGATAAGAACCCAGGTCTTCTGCATTGCAGGCAGATTCTTTACCAACTGAGCTATCAGGGAAGCCCATTTTTACTTTTACTGTGATGTTGGTTTTTATGGATACCTTAGTTTCCTTGACATCGCAGAGAAACATGAAATATATCTTGTGCTTTATTTCATAAAGTTTTCAATTGTTTTTAAATTTCATAAACTTTTAAATTATTTTTCAAATATCATATTAATTCATATATATGGAATCTAGAAAAATAGTACTGACGAACCTATTTGCAAGGCAGGAATAGAGATGCAGACATAGAGAACACATTTATGGACACAGTAGGGGCAGGAGAGGGTGGGATGAATTGAGAGAGTAGCATTAAAATATACTCATTATCATATGTAAAACAGATAGCTAATGGGAAGTTTCTGTAGACAACAAGGAGCTCAACCTGTTGCACTGTGACAGTCTAGAGGGGTGGGATGGGGTGGGAGGAGGGAGGGAGGTTCACGAAGGAGGGGACATATGTATGGTTGATTCATGCTGATAATATGGCAGAAAACAACATGACGTTATAAAGCAATTTCCTCCAATTAAGAACAAATAAAATTTTTTAAAAAGCTTACATTGTTTTTGTTTAAATTGAAGTATAGTTCATTTACAATATTGTGTTAATTTGGGATGTACAAAAAAGTGACTTAATTATATATACATATAGATTTTTCAGATTATTTTCCATTATAGGTTATTATAAGATATTGAATACAGTTCCTTGGGCTACACAGTAAATCCTTGTTGTTTACCTAAATGATATATCATAGTTTAATCGCACATTCCTAATTTTTCCCTTCCTCCTCCCTTTCTCCTTTGATAACAGTAAGTTTGCTTTCTATGTCTGTGAGTTTGTTTCTGTTTGTATATAGATTCATTTGTATGATTTTTTAGATTACATGTAAGTAATATCATATATTTTGTCTGACTTACTTCACTTAGTAATATAATCATCTCTAGGTCCATTTATGTTGTAACGAATGGCAATATTTCATTCCTTTTTATGGCTGAGTAATAGTCCATTGCGTGTGTGTGTATGTATCACACATATATATATATATCTCACATCTTCTTACACTAGTTGTTTGTTGATGGGCATTTGGGTTGTTTCCATGTCTCAGCTGTTGTAAATAGCCCTGCTATGAACATCAAGGTGCATGTATCTTTCAAAATTAGTTTTCACCTTTTCCACATACATGCCCAGAAGTGTATGTCTTCTTTGGAGAAATGTCTATTTTGGCCATCTGCCCAAGTTTTAACTTTGTTTTTAAATTTCTTTGTTGTTGAGTTTTATCAGTTGTTTGTCTATTTTGGATGTTAAGCCCTCGTTGGTCACATCATTTGCAAATATTTTCTCCTATCCTGTAGGTTGTCTTTTCATTATGGTTATGAAATGAAAGGTGCCTAGGCCTTATATTGGTGTGGTATCAATTCTGTTACACACAAATGGTGAAATAAGTCATATTATCTGTCTAGATTCAAAGGGTGGAAAAATAGACCTCTCCTGATGGAAGAAGCTACAATGTATTATAGCCACTTTTGCAATCTAGCAGTCTATCCTTTGGGAAAAAATTACCATTTCATCCACGTGTAAGATCCCCCAAATCTCATCTCATTATGGGATCAGGCTAGTGTGGAATCTTGTGATCTAAATCAGGTCAGATGAGGCTCCTCAAGGCTTGTGGCTTTTTAGATCATACATTGCTTCTTCTGGCAACATATAAGCTAAAAGAGACTGATTATCTGCCCTCAGCACACCCAGTAGTATACATGATTGGGCAGACAGGATCACTACAGGAAACACTGCCATCACAAAGGGAATATATCTGAAACACATGCAGCCACTGGTTTACAGAAATTCTGAGATCCAACAGGACATTTGTTACTAGGCCCTCCCATTCTGGGGGTGGGAAATATTTCTGGATTAAGTCTAGTTTCACCTCCCTGCATCATTGTCCTCCAAGTCTCTTAGCTCTATCTTCTAAGCTCTTGGCTGTCTTCTGAGACTTTGTTCCTTTTCTCTAAGGCTCATATTTTGTAATTTGAGCAATCTCATTTCTTTGACCCAAGTACATGGTTCATTAGTACAACTCTAAAAACTTTGTGGTTTGTCTCTGAATCTGACTGGAGTCTATTTAGCTCAAGGAAAGCCACACCCACGATTCTTTAGAAGTTGAATTATGTGGGTGTGTCAGTGTGTTGTGGGATAGCAGCCTTAAAATTCTTAGACATGCTCCCCCTCACCACCACCCCCCCCCCCACTTTTCACAGTTAAGAGGATCAACTAGATGCCTTCAAACTAGATTCTTTCAAATATCTTATTAAAGCTTTAATGGTCTCACTGGGATATGATCTTTGATCTCAGGTTTCTTTCGCTTGGAGGATTTTACTGGTTAAAGTGATGAGAAACTCTTATTCCCTGTATATTCCCTCTAAATTCTTTCTTCGGCTCTTTTCTGTCTTCCTGGCACCTAAGTGAAATCAACCAACACTTTCAACATTTTGCCAGGACATCATTTTTACAAGGTCCATAAATTCATTAGCAATATGAATTTTTAAAAATCTTCCAAGTTTCTGCAGATAACCATGGGCCAATTGTTTTTAAGTACATGGTGCCATTTCTCTGGATGGCTATAGCAATTTCCTCACTGTTTTCCCAGCAACCATTAATAGTTTGCTCCTCCTTTCTAGTTTTTGCTACCAGGTTCTTAATGTTCTTCAGTCTCTGCCCAATTCCGAGACCCAGGGCCACATGTTTTAGGTTTTCATCGCTATAGCAACCCTCTTTTAGGTACTTATCAGTTAGTTTCTTTTACTGTATAACTCACCATTCCAAAACTAACTTGCCTGAAATAGCAGTCTTTCATTTGCCGACTCCTGGTACTGTGGGTTAGCATGTTGCACTGGACTCAGCTGCAAAGTTCTGCTCTGGAATCAGGTGGTCTTGCCTATGCCTTCCTGGTCAGCTGGCGGTCAGTGGCCTCACTCACATATCTGTCAGTTAGCTGGCTCTGCGATGGGGACTGGGCCACACCTCATCATCCGCCAGGCTAACTTAGACTTATTTACATGCGGGGGCCTCACGGTTCCAAAGAGCAGCAAGGGAACAATCCCCAACAGACAACCACTTTTTAAGTCTCTCCTTGTGCAATTATTTCTACCATCCCATTGTCTGCAGTGCAGATTCAATGGATAGAAGAATAGACTTTCTGGTCTTCATGGGAGTAACTGTAGTCATGTTGCAAAGGAACATGCATACAGAATGGATACAATTTGTGGCCACTTTTGCAATCAATTGATACAATGAAATAAAAATGAAATAGTTAGTAGTCCTTATGTTAACCATACAGCATAATGCTAATCATACAGCATCATGCTAAATTGATATTTCGATATTTTTGATAAAGTCCCCGACAAGTTTGTGCTGCAAATGAGTGTCAGTTCTACAGCTCGACAGTTTTCTCCTTGTTCATTTGTGCACGCGTTACTCACCCTTTCACCTAGTTGCCAGAATACGTTGTTTTGAGTCATCTGTTCATTTTGTGAGTGTTAGTTTGAAATCAGAACCGGGATATATCAATCCACTGAACCAGGCGCACGTGGTCTAACACACACAGGAAACCAACAAGAAGAATGCCATTGTCAACCCCTTGGCCTTCGACACCTTTCACTCCTTCCTAGGTCCTCTTTCATACCGTGTGTGACAAATGATTGGTAGATAATCACCAGGACAAATGTAGATATGAATATTGTTTAGACATTTATTTTAAACTAAAACTACATACTCATTCTCATTAGAGATTTAATAGGTTCTGATATTTTCTACCTGCACCCCAGTGGATTGTCTGATATTATCCCCTGCTTTAGATAATTTATCATCAGGGCTACCTATCACATTCTGGGAGAAATCACACCACTTTAATTTTAACTTGTTTCAATTTAATTTTAAATCACTGTGCATAAGTTGTGTGCATGTGTGTGTTTCAGGCAGGAGGTGGGGAGAGTTATGGTTCTAGTCATTGTCCTTTTGGAAAACAAAGAAGTCTGAATGCTTTGTCCAAGTTTGCCCTATTTCCAGCTCAGACTTGGGTAGACGGTAGGGCTATTTCTAATTCTCTCATATAGATAGAATATTTACATGTAGAAACACGTCATTTTATTTGAAAATCTTGATGAATCTCTCTTTTTGTTTGGTTTACCTTCAGGTTTTAGGAGGAAGAGGCTAATTGCAAGTGAAGCTATTAATAATAGTCAAGATTTATTTACGACACCAAATTTTCAGTTATGTCCAGTGGTCAGTACAGAATTTGGCCCAATGCCTTGTATATCTTTAGCCCTTAAGCAGGAACTTCAAATGTTTCAACTCATGATCCCCAAGGTACCATAAAAATATCTTCCATCTTTTATGAAAAAGTATGTATTTATTTATGGAATGATGGACAACTTCATGTCAACTTGTGTAGGTCCTGGTGCCCAGATATGTAGATGTAATCAGATATTATTCTGGATGTATTTGTGAGGGTGTCTTTCAATTAGATTAACATTTAAAGTGGCTGACTTTGAGTAAGGCAGATTACCCTCTGTAGTGTGAGCGGGCCCCATGCAATCAGCTAAAGGCCTGAAAAGAACAAAAGACTGACCTCCTCAGATCTAATCGGGGTTCCAAGCAGAAAGCCTTTGCTCTTGAACTGGTACAAGGGTTCTTTGCTGGGTCTTCAGCCTGACAGTCTCAACCTTTAGGTTTTAGACTTACCAGCCTGAGTAATTGCATGAGCCAATTCTTTAAAATAAAGGAATTTTATTTTAGGTTTTTTTTCACCAGCTCTTTGACATTGGGTAAGTGAATTCATCTCTCTCACTTCATTTTGTTCATCTACGAAATGAAGACATTTATATCTACCCCATAGGTCTGTTGTAAGGATTAAATGAGTTAATTATAAAATGTTTTGAACAGTGTCTGACACATAGTAGAGGAAAGATATGTAAATTCTTTTATTCTTCTCTTTAATTTTAACTGAGCTTATTTGTTTCTTATCAAGATATTTTCAGTCTTTCTGCATACTTAATACTTTGTCTGATTCTTGAGAGGAAGAGCATTGTAAAATCCGTTAGTACGTGGCAAAAGAATTGGCCAGAGAGATACAGAAGAATAGTTTCCATAGAGACGGTAAATCACACCCTGGATTTGTATTAGATAGCCAAGAAGGAACATGATTCATGAGTCATTTGAAAATACTTTAAAAATTGCAAATGTGTTTTATCAACTGCTTCTAAAGGTAAGACACAAGATGAAAAGTCTAGGTTTGAAGTTTTTCCTATGGAGTTTTGATTCCATGCGGAATTTCAAATGGGGAATTTGTATTTTCAAGTTATTTTTGGTATTTGATACAGTATCTACCTCTTTGATAAGCAGGAGCAGGAAGGAGGTTGGGAATTCTTACTTACTTCATACAATTTTGATGGTTCTTTTATTGAATATGAATATGCCTGGGAAAATTTGCCCATGTAAAATACTTCTGTAATCATCAAGATAAGTATAAAGCGGCAACAAAGTGTTAGGGATTTATAAGAGAGTTTTATGGAAAGGTTAATTCTAATATGAGCTCTTAAAAGAATTTTTGTTTTTGAAACAGAGTTTGGACTAGTTCTCAGAGAATTAGTAGGACTTTGTCTGGAATACCGCTAAAAGTGTCATCAGGTAGATGTTAGTCATTTTTTAAGTAGAAAAATATAAATTATTATTTTTACATAATTAACCTCAAGCCAGATCTATTTCTTACTCCCCAGAATACCTAGGAAATTCTAGGAGAAGGCCTGCCTAACAGAAAACCCTAGTCCATTTTTACTTCATTTTTTTTCTTAACAATCATATTTTTATAGCCAGAAAAACACAATCACTTAATCAAATCATGAGCTTGTAACATTCTTTTATTGTTCTATGTGAACTAGCATTAATGTCCCCAACTAGTTTATAAACTCTTTGAGGGTTTTATACTCAAAATGCATTTGTTTTAATGCTTCAATTCATTTGTCTATTATTTCAAAAACTTAAAAACTTAAAAAAAATCTTTTGGGGGTGATTGGTTAAAGAGAGAGGAAAGTAAACTAGTATTTCTGCTTGATCACTCTATGTCTTACACTTCATAGACATTAGACATCCTCTCTTATCAAACATAACATCCCTATGAGGTAGAAACCATCACCTTCACTTCAATGATGAAGAAATTGAATGATGCTTGAAGGAGTTAGTCAACTTGTCCTAAGCCACTCTGCTAGGGCACATAGAAGGCAGAATAAAAATCAGATCTGTATTTATCAAAAGTCTATCTTTTAATAAATTTATAAAATTTACTTATTAATCAATATGCATATCAACAAGATGTATTTTTCATGTCTTCATTCACGCATCACTTTTTCCTCTGAAGTAACACTAAATTTGTAGCACTGGATTATTATAACAAGATACTAAGTAACCACACTGGTAATCTAGAATGAAGAAAAGATAAAACCAACACTTTTCTTGGTTAGTCACACAGATCAAACCACAGCAAATTCTTGAATTTCTTTCTCCCTCCCAGAGGCTTACACTGCTGCCGCTGTTGCTAAGTCACTTCAGTCGTGTCCGACCCCATAGACGGCAGCCCACCAGGCTCCCCCGTCCCCGGGATTCTCCAGGCAAGAACACTGGAGTGGGTTGCCATTGCCTTCTCCAATGCATGAAAGTGAAAATGAAAGTGAAGTCGCTCCATCCGGTCTGATTCTCAGCGACCCCATGGACTGCAGCCTACCAGGCTCCTCCGTCCATGGGATTTTCCAGGCAAGAGCACTGGAGTGGGGTGCCATTGCCTTCTCCGGATGCTTACACTAGCATAGAGAAAAAAAAAAAAAAAAATCCACCAGGAAGATTAATTCAATACATCATCAGACAAACTGAGAACTTTTTGATTCATTCACCCGAAAGCAGCCTGGGTAACTAGGCCAGGGGGCAAAGCAGTGCGGCTGGGTGGATCTGTGAGTTCCTCCAAGGGACTGCGTTCCCATCTGCTGGTCAGCAGTTTTCAGTAAGCCTCTGGCCTCGCAGGTGGAGCGGCCAGGATCATTTCCTAGTTGCCTCTGCCGTGTGGTTGCAGAGGAAACTTGTTTCTGTCAACTTTGACCTGGAACCACCCTCACCAAAGGCCACAGTGGCGAGTGGGGAGCGGAAGCACGTGGAGGCAGGGCCTGAACATGGGAAGGCGGCGTGTATGGGAAAGCCCCGGCTGTGCCTCCCCGGAGGGAGTAGGGAAATGAGTCAAATCATGCAAAGTGCCTGAAACTGGAGGGAGTATGCTGTGATGCGGAGCTCAAGTGCCCGGATGGGAGGGCAGGAGGGTGTATGCTCAGAGAAGGTAAACTGCGGTGATGCAATCAGCGACCAACTTGGCTCTGGGTTAATCTCTGCTAGTCCCACTGGTTGGCCAGAAACACTTGCCCTGTGCTGTTTTGCAGTTTGCCCTAGAATTCATTGTTGCAGCAAAATTGACAATAATTATGGCACTGCCTGCTCTTCCCTTCCGTTGCCCTATATGTTCATTTCTTCCTTCTTTCTTTCTCTGCTTTCCCCACTTCTTATTTTTCCTTTTTTATTCAGGTATTCCCTTTAAATGACTGACACCTCCAGATGCTGTTTATAGTGTTTGCAGAAGAAAAACATTGTCACCTGTTTGAGGATATGGACCAAGACTTTTGTAGGAAGTACCCACCTATATAGATGTATTAATATAAACTTTACTTGTTAATCTTATTTTACATACTTTTGTCTATATGTCTCTACAAGTATCTGCATATCTTGTTCACACAATTTTATATTGGATAAGGAAATTTATTTTGCTAAACAGAGTCAAACCAGGAATTTTTGTTATTGGTACTATAAAAGACTGAACTGAACTTTAAGAATGTTGGAGAATATGACTAATTGCACCTGCTAGATGAACTGTCAGGGCAACCGTACGAAGTACTGTTAAAGAATTATGAAGGATGAAGCATCAGAGTAAGCCTTACCAAGAACTGTGAAACATAGGATGTCAGAGTAAGTTCAATGTAACTATTGATACAAATTGAATAACTGCTGATGGTTTACTAAAAGCAAGATGATACATTCATTGTAGCTTTAATTCTATTTAAATAGAGCTGAATAGCCTTTGTACAGTAAGTTTTAAACTCTGAGTTAGTTTCCTGTTTTGGAATGATGATAGCTTCCTTGAAGGATTGTTCTAAGCATTAGAGGTACTTGTGTAAATCTTCTGGTATATAGTGCTTTTTACCCAGTGTGTTTTCCAAAAATAAAAAGAATGCTGCTTATTATAAATTAGTTAGGATGTACTCTTCTTGCATGGAATATCATGTCATTATTTAAAATAAATCTCCAAAGACTATTACTGTGGAACAAATGCTTATGGTAAAATATAAAGACAGGTTATAAAACCTGATATTCAATATGATTTAAACAAAGTGGATTAAAACTCCACAAGAAAGAAATGTTTGGGAGGACACATACCAACACGGAAGAGTGAGTGTGTATTGCCTTTTGCACTGGAAAAGGCAGGTGCTGCTTTGCAAGGAAAACCCCTCGCAGCTGGGGAACTGGTAGGAGATTCATTTCTGGCCAGTGGAAAATAAGAAGTCTAGGGAAGAATTTCCTCTATTAAAAAAAAAATGACATATGGGAGAAATAATCATTTTGGGGGTCCAAATATTGTCATATTGACCTGTGATGCCTGGAACATGGGAGGCCATTATGTAAGCATGACGGCATTGAGCCAATGACCGGCTGGTGGTTGGAGAGTTTGCCACTTAATGCAATTGTTGAGCTGCTTTAAGAAATCTGGGGACATTTCCCTCCAGACTTCTTAAATGTAAAGCAACAAATTTCTATTTTTAAGCCACTTTAAGTAGTGTATGTGTTGCTTGAAGCCAAATACACACTAAGTGATTTGAAAAATATAGCTACTTAAAATTTTAATTAAAATTTGTTCTCACAGTTTCCACTTTTGAAGAGTTTGAAATCTTTCAACTGAGAAAAAGTATCATAAATAGTAAGCCATACAATCTTAATATTGTGATTTATTAGTGCCGTTTGACCTTAATTGAAGGATGGTTTCCAAGGGCTATTGAGTAATTATTTTCCTTCTTCCTCCATGCCCCTGTGACAGACTGTGACTGAGTGTCAACACTCTGATTGCTACTATGTATATCAGTAAAATGCATGCAATTATCTCAGGTTTGACCAAACCGCTGGCTGTGGCATATCTTAACCATATTATTACTAAATGACAAAGGTGAATGGCATTCACCAAATAGGTATTAGCATTCACTAAATTGGTGGCTTATTATTATTATTATTTTGGTTTAGTGTTATCACCTACCAGTAGTATGTCTTATTTTTTCTACCAGTTTTATTGAACTATAATTAACACATAGTGCTCTATGAGTTTAAGGTGTCCAGCATGATGACTTGATTTACATACATCATGAAATTACTATCATAAGGTTAGTGAGCATCTATTATATCACATATGAAATGTGGTGGCTGGATGGCATCACTGATGCAGTAGACATAAACTTGGGCAAATTTCAGGAGATGGTGGGGGATAGGGAGGCCTGGTGTGCTGCAATCCATGGGGTTGCAAAGAGTCAGACATGACTGGGCAACTGAAAAACAACATTATATCACATAGATACAAAATTAAAGAAGTAGAAAAAATTTTTCTTTGTGATAAGAACTTTTAAGATTTACTCTCAGCTTTCATACATAACACAGCAGTGTTAATTATAATGATTATGCTGTATGTTACATCCTTAGTACTTATTTAAAACCAGAAGTTCTGACTGCCTTTGTCCAATCTCCCCCATCCCCTGTAACCAAAACTATGATCTTTTTTTTATTTGTTTGTTTATTTTTGAAGTATAATTGACCTACAATATGATGTTAGTTCCTGAGATGTAATCAGTTCCTAATTCAATAATTCTATACATTTTAAACTGATCACCATGATGAGACTAGTTCTCATTTGTCACCATACGAAGTTACCACATAGTTATTGACTGTATTTCCCACATTGCACATTTCATACCCGTGACTCATTTATTTTGCAACTGGAAGTTTGTACATATTAACTCCTTCATTTATTTCTTAACTTCCCACATCTCCACTCCCCTCAGGCAATCACCTCTTACTCCTCTAATCTATTACTGTGTTTCTATTTTGTTATGTTTGGTCATTTGCTTTGTTTTTAGGTTCAACATGTAAGTGAAATCATGAGGATTCTGTCTGGCTTATTTCACTCAGCATAATCCCCTCTAGGTCCAACCATGTTTCTGCAAACAGCAAGGTTTCATTCTTCTTATGGTTTAATTCTATTATTTTGTGTGTGTGTATATATATACCGCATCTTCTTGATTCATTCATCTATTTGGTTGCCTATCTTGGCTGTTGTAAATAATGCTGCAGTGAGCACAGGGGTGCATATATCTTCTTGAGTTACTGCTTTTCTTTTCTTTGGATAAATACTGAGGAGTAGAATTGCTTAATCATATGGCACTTCTCTTTTTAATTTTTTGAGGAATCCCTCCATATTGTTTTCCATAGTAACTGCACCAATTTATATTCTTAACAACAGTGCATGGGGAATCTCTTTTCTCCATATCCTTGCCAACACTTGTTATTTGGTGTCTCTTTGATAATGGCCATTCTAACAGGTGTGAGGTGATATCTCACAGTGCTTTTGATTTACATTTCCCTAATCATTAGTGAGTGTGAGCATCTTTTCCTCTGTCCATTGGCTGCCTGTGTGTCTTCTTCGTAAAGATGTCTATTCAGATCCTCCACCTATTTTTGAATCATGTTTCTTTTTTTTATGTTGAGTTGTATCACTTCTTTGTATATTTTAGATATATTAAACCCTTCTCAGATAGACTGTTTGCAAATATCCTCTCTTACTCAGCAGGTGGCCTTTTTGTTTTATTGATAGTTTCCTTCACTGTGCAAGAGCTTTTTAGTGTGATGTGGCATCATTTGTCAATTTCTGCTTTTGCTTCCCTTCCATGAAGAGATATTTCCAAAAAAATATCGTTAAGACCAGTGTCCAAGAGTATAGTGCCTCTGTTTTCTTCATTTATGTGTGTTCAGTCGCTCAGTCGTGTCCGGCTCTTCTCGACCCCATGGACTGTAGCCTGCCAGGCTTCTCTGTCCATGGAATTTTCCAGGCAAGAATATTGGAGTAGGTTGCCATTTCCTCCTCCAGGGGATCTTCCTGACCCACATCTCCTGTATTGTAGGCAGATTCTTTACCAGTGAGCCACCAGGGAAGTCCTTCTTCATTTATGGCACCAAATAGAAGCCAACGGTCATGATTAAATACATGAAAAAATGTGCTCGCTTCGGCAGCACATATACTAAAATTGGAACGATACAGAGAAGATTAGCATGGCCTCTGCGCAAGGATGACACGCAAATTCGTGAAGCGTTCCATATTTTTAAAAAATAAATAAATAAATAAATACATGAAAAAAATGCTAACAAAGTATTAGAGACATTAAAATATTAGTTTCTGAGTTCTTCTTGTTCTAATTCTAATCACAAGAGAGCTCCCTGACCTGTTTTTTTTACAAACTAAACATTCATAGGTTTTTCCAAACATATTGCCTAAAGCTTTATTTTACAGAACAGAAAACTAAGACCTTTGGGCTTTCCAGGTGGCTAGGTGGGAAAGAATCCATCTGCCAATGCCGGAGACACGGGTTTGATCCCTGATCTGGGAAGATTCCAGTCTTGAATGACTACCATGGTGTGGTCACTCACCTAGAGCCAGACATCCTGGAGTGCAAAGTCAAGTGGGCCTTAGGAAGCATCACTACAAAGAAAGGTAGTGAAGGGGATGGAATTTAAGCTGAGCTATTTGCAATTCTAAAAGATGATGCTGTGAAAGTGCTGCACTCAATATGTCAGCAAATCTGGAAAACTCAGCAGTGGCCACAGGACTGGGAAAGGCCAGTTTTCATTCCAATCCCCCCAAAAGGGCAATGCCAAAGAATGCTCAAACTATTGTACAATTGTGCTCATTTCACAAGCTAGCAAGGTCATGCTCAAAAATCCTTCAAACTGGCTTCAGCAGTATGTGAATTGAGAACTTCCAGATGTACAAGCTGGGCTTACAAAAGGCAGAAGAGCCAGGGGTCAAATTGCCAGCATTCACTGGATCATGGTCAGAAAGCAAAGGAATTCCAGGAAACATCTACTTCTGCTTCACTGACTATGCTAAAGCCTTGGACTGTGTTGATCACAACAAACTGGAAAATTCTCAGAGGTGGAATACCAGACCACCTTACCTGTCTCCTGAGAAACCTATATTTGGGTGAAGAAGCAACAGTTGGAACTGGACATGGAACAATAGACTGGTTCCAAATTGGGAAAGGAGTATGTCAAGGCTGTATGTTGTCACCCTGCTTATTTAAGTTCTGTGCAGAGTACATCATGAGAACAACAACCAGAAGGATCCCACACGCGGCAGAGTGATGAAGCCCGTGCATCACGATGACTGAGTCTGTGCTGCAGGGTGTGAAGTCGGTGTGCGCGAGAGCCCGTGATTTACGACAAGCGAAGTCATCACCATGAGAAGCCCACATACCCGCACAAGAGAGGAGCCTCCCCTTGCTGCAAGAATAGGAAAAACCCTTGTATCGGTGAAGACCCAGGACAGCCAAAAATAAATAAATAAATACAATTGCGCAAAAGAAGAAAACTAAGACCCTGGGAAGTTAGGGACGAGGTCAAAGATTGCACGACGGACAGACCACAAGCTATAACCCAGATCTGGACTCTCTATCAATCCAGAACACTTTTATCCAAATATTGAGGGAAGTGTAAAACTTCACAGCAGACAGTTTTCCCATTCAGCTGTCAATAGGATATCTCCTTCTTAAGTGAGCAGCAATATAGAGGTCCGGCACTTATGGTGATGACAATAGAATTCTGGGGCCAAAACATAATTTTGTTTCATTTGGTGCTTTTCAAAAAAGTATTCTATGATTTTTCTCTTTATGCTTTAGTAAAATTTTTTGTGTAATAAGTTTGCAAATATTATATAATGTCTTAGAATTAATGACAATTTATAGTTAGGAAATTAGGAACATGGTATTGTTGTTAGATCTTGGCATGTCTCCTCATATTAAATTATTTAAAGCCTTATTAAGCCTACTTGATTTAGAGGATTATAGAAAATAATGTCAATATAGAAGATGTAAAACAAAGAGAAGGTATTCTGCTCATTTATTTTATAATGCGGGAAGATGGGACATCACACCCTAAGAAGATAAATCAGGCTAAAGTGAGGCTCAAAGAGATAAGATATATCTCATGAAAAAGATGTAATATTTTATCTGGGGGGAAAATCACTTAAACCCTGAAAATCGTAGTTTTCTCATCTGTTAAATTGTCGTTGTTTAGAGTCTAAGTCATGCCTCACTCTTTGCAACCCAATGGACTGCAGCCTGCCAGCTCCTCTGCCCTTGGGATTTCTCAGACGAGAATATTGGAGTGGGTTACCGTTTCCTTTTCCATGGGATCTTCCCACCCAGGGATCAAACCCACGTCTTCTGCATTGGCATGTGGGTTCTTTACACTGAGACACCCAAGAAGCCCCATGTGTTAAACATGGACAATAGAATACCAGTTTCAGAGGGCTGATGTAAAAATTAAACGAGATAGTTCTGGGAAAACACTTAGCAGGAGGCCTGGCATGTGTAGCATTAATTGATCTTTGTAGATGCCATGCTTCCAATTATTTGCTTCATCATCCCCTCTTCTCTTTCCTCCAGTTAATCTCTATAATACTTTCTTTTTCCTTTCCTTTCCATTCCTGCCCTCTTTTCCCTCTTTTGTGCTTCTCTTGCTCATCATTTTTCTTTCCAAATAATTTTTCATTCTTTTCTACCCAGAATATAACCTTAGCCAATGAGGGCTAGCACGCAGAGCTAAAGAGTTATTGACTTCGAATCCCTTAACAATCCTCTGCCTAGTACTCATTATAAGTCTTTTTGCTCTGTTTCAGTTATACATCATGTTAAAAAAGGAGGCAAGCACTTTTAGTAAATTACGTGGTTCCTTTAATAGATCCATATACTCTTTTAAGACCCTTGCCTTTGAATATAGATTTTTTTTATTTGTACTTTTTGAAAACAAAATTACTTTTATTTAGCATTTACTTTTAAAAATTCTGAACTAAGTTGATTAGTCAATTTTAATACTCTGCTGCTTACTTGATCACAGATTATTGAATGTTCTCCTGCTTCTCTCACTGGTTTATGTTAAAATTTGAATGACAGGGACTTCGCTGGTGGTCTAGTGGTTTAGAATCCAGCTGCCGATGCAGAGAACATGGGTTCAATCCCTGGTCCAGTAAGTTTCCACATGGTGCGGAACAACTAAGCGCTTGTTCCATACTACTAAGCCCAAGTTCTGGAGCCCACGAGCCACAACTATAGATGCCTGCATGCCTAGAACCCATGCTCCGCGGCGAGAAGCCACTGCAATAAGTCTGTGCGTCGCAGCCAGAGAGGAGCCCACACACAGCAATGAAGACCCAGCATAGCCAAAAAATAATAAATAAATGAATAAAATTTTTTAAAATTGAATGATATCATGACTGAAAAGGTATTTTTTAAAACTTAACTGTAAATTTTGGGGGGCTCCCCAGGTGGCGTTAGTAGTAAAGGATCCACCTCCCAAAGCAGGAGACACAGAGAGGTGGGTTTGATCCCTGGGTCAGGAAGATCCCCTGAAGAAGGAAATGGCAACCCACTCCAGTATTCTTGCCTGGAGAATCCCTTGGACAGAGGAACCTGGTGGGCTATAGTCCATAGGGTCGCAAAGAGTCAGACATGATTGGAGCAACTTAGCACGCAGCGCATAGATATTTTAAAATTGCAGTTAACCAAAAAGTTGAATTTAATTTCCTGTGTAGTACACATAATAACTAGCCTTTATTGAGAACAGACTATGTGCTAAGTCCTGTTCTATGCATTTCATGTTTATTTACTGACTTATTGCCTAGAATAGCATAGCATGTATATTTTACCTGGGAGAGTACAACATCTGACAAAAGCAGGTTTTTTAAAGTTTTTTGAAAAAAGTTATAGGTCCAGTAAATAAAATGAAGACAGCACAGATAAGCACAAGAAATTAGCTCATACCCATAATTCTATGATTCATAATTGGTTAGCACTTTAGTGTATATCATCATACATGCATATATATTTTATAGACACACATATCATATAATTGAGATCATACTGCACACAGTTTTTTAACTGCATATACACAATTTTGTGATAAATTATTTCTTGATGTTGTGATGGGGCCTGTGCATTAGCAGGGAACCACAGTCATGCATGTTCCCTTCATTGAAGAAAGGCCCTCTTCTCTTTGGAAAAATCACCATTTCCCATTGATCACAAACATTCAAATTGCTGTGGCAAGGATGACCCATGGCGGAGACAAATGAAAGATTGGGAGGAAGTAGAGAAAGGTTATTATCCTAAAATGTTCACAGTAAACTTGCTGGTTTTTTTTTTTTTTTTTTTTTGCAGAAAGCTAATGATACATTTTTGGATATCTATGACTTGTATCATTAAGTGTGCATCTATTACCATTCTCCAAAGGGTGGTATTTTTCTAAAGAGAGGCATCTAAGGCACTCTGAGAAGATAACAAGTAGAAGAGAAGACCTTTATTTAACATTCCTAATAGAGCTCCTTACACTATACTTCCTGTTTTCAATATTACATAAAAGTACAGAACAGATACAACAGTAAATTTCTGCAGGAAAGTTTCATTAGGAACCAAAATCTTTGGTCTAACTTGGACAAGGCTAAAAATTTCAGAGTATCAGCAGTGTTTTAGAACAACAACTGGTGAGGAGATTCTAAAATTCTTTTTTTTCAATAGCCTTTATTGAATTTGTTACAATATTGCTTCTGTTTTATGTTTTGTTTTTTTGGCCGGGAGTCATATAGGATCTTAGCTGCCCCAACAGGGATCAGATCTCTCCCCCGGCATTGAAAGACAAAGTCTTAACCATTGGACTGCCAGCGAAGTCCCTGAAATTTTTAGAGCATGTCACAAGGAGTTGAGTCACACACTGAGATACGTCTGAAAAAGGAAGGAGAGATAAAAATTAGTATGAGCTGAGTTTTTGCAGCAGAGCCAATTAACACAGAGTAAATATGTAACAAACCACTTGTGAACCCTCAGCTTTGGAGATGATGTGATTGGCATACTGTGTACCCTTCTCTTATGGCCTGGCCCATGGTGAGTGTTTTCGTGAGGATGGGGATTTCCATTAAATGAGTAATATAGTCTGTGACTAATCTGAGGAAATCCGGGTAAGATGACTTTGAAAACATCAGCTGAATTTACCTGAGAAGTCAATACAGAGACGAGGGGGGATTTACATCTAACGGATGAGAACCTGGTTTCTTGGTGTCCCGCAAGTTTTACCCTGAGGCTAAAATCAACTCACTTTTTAGCCATATTTGGGTGTCAGCCGTGCCTGTAGTTAACATTGTTAAGATCTTTAAAGGATCCATGATAGTGCTCAGTCATGTCCGACTCTTTGGACTGCATCCCACCGGGTTCTTCTGTCCACTTAATTTTCCAGGCAAGAATACTGGAGTGGGTTGCCATTTCCTCCTCCAGGGAATCTTCCCAATTCAGGGACCAAACCCATGTCTCCTGTGTCTTCTGCATTGCAGGTGGATTCTTTACCCACTGAACCATCCGGGAAGCACCTTTTAAAAGATAGCAAGGAGTGCACGTGTCTCTTTCAGATCTGTTTTCCTCGGTGTGTATGCCCAGAAGTGGGATTGCTGGGTCATATGGCAGTTCTATTTCCAGTTTTTTGAGAAATCTCCACACTGTTTTCCATAGTGGCTGTACTAGTTTGCATTCCCACCAACAGTGTAGAGGGTTCCCTTTTCTCCACACCCTCTCCAGCATTTATTGCTTGTAGACTTTTGGATAGCAGCCATCCTGACTGGCGTGTAATGGTACCTCATTGTGGTTTTGATTTGCATTTCTCTGATAATGAGTGATGTTGAGCATCTTTTCATGTGTTTGTTAGCCATCTGTATGTCTTCTTTGGAGAAATGTCTGTTTAGTTCTTTGGCCCATTTTTTGACTGGGTCATTTATTTTTCTGGAATTGAGCTGCAGGAGTTGCTTGTATATTTTTGAGATTAATCCTTTGTCTGTTGCTTCATTTGCTATTATTTTCTCCCAATCTGAGAGCTGTTAGATTTGAAAGAGACATGTGCACCCCAATGTTCATCGCAGCACTGTTTATAATAGCCAGGACATGGAAGCAACCTAGATGCCCATCAGCAGACGAATGGATAAGGAAGCTGTGGTACATATACACCATGGAATATTACTCAGCCATTAAAAAGGATTCATTTGAATCAGTTCTAATGAGATGGATGAAACTGGAGCCCATTATACAGAGTGAAGTAAGCCAGAAAGATAAAGAACATTACAGCATACTAACACATATATATGGAATTTAGAAAGATGGTAATGATAACTGTATATGCAAAACAGAAAAAGAGACACAGATGTACAGAACAGACTTTTGGACTCTGTGGGAGAAGGCGAGGGTGGGATATTTTGAGAGAATAGCATCAAAACATGTATATTATCTATAGTGAAACAGATCACTAGCCCAGGATGGATGCATGAGACAAGTGCTCAGGCCTGGTGCACTGGGAAGACGCAGAGGAGTCGGGTGGAGAGGGAGATGGGAGGGGGGATCGGGATGGGGAATACATGTAACTCCATGGCTGATTCATGTCAATGTATGACAAAACCCACTACAATATTGTAAAGTAATTAGCCTCCAACTAATAAAAATGAATGAAAAAATAAATAAATAAAAGATAGCAAGGAGTTTTGTTTTTGTTTTTTTAAGTTTTCTAATAATGTAGAGTAGTTGGTTACAGACTAAACCTTCCCCTGACAATAAGAAATTCTGGACAGTACCTAAAACCATTGCTTAAAGACATTTGAAACCTATGATACCACCAAGGGCTTTGAGAGAACAAGATTCCTAGAAGGTGCATTGGATAAATTGAGGAACCTCCTTAAATCTTCAAGGTCCTATCAGTTCCCCAGGTCCTCAAACTTACCATGGACATGAAGTCACAACCATTTCAGGCTCTGCAGGGTGCTTGCATTTCCTCCAAGATGAGTGCTAGTCTCGAGCACAGATTGCATTGCTCCTGAAGCATGAGGAGCTGCTGCAGCTATGCACCAGGTCCCACCATATCCGTAAGGATCTGATTTCTTTCATTGGCTCTGAAGTTAGAGGAAGTAACAGGTTGTAGGGTATGGGATTCTGTTTCCTTGTTGGGTCTGAAGAGGTCAGTTGAAACATCAGGAATGCATTGATGTTAATGACTTACAGGGTAAATGTTGACCAATGAAAGTTAAGTCAATCAATTGAGGGAGCCATTGAATAAATTCCTGTCTTTTTCTTCCTCTAACAGACTGTTCCAAGACAAAGTGCTTCTACATAGTGAGCTTCTCTGCATGAAGCTGTGGTCATCTGCCGACTAACCTATATCTCCTTTTCCTCCTTTTCTACCAGCTTTATTTTCCTTTTCCTTTTACTATCTCAGAGTTGTTCAGTTCAGTTCAGTTCAGTTCAGTCGCTCAGTTGTGTCTGACTCTTTGCGACCCCATGGACTGCAGCATGCCAGGCCTCCCTGTCTGTCACCAGCTCCCAGAGCGTACTCAAATTCATGTCCATTGAGTCAGGGAGGCCATTCAACCATCTCATTTTCTGTCATCCCCTTCTCCTCCTGCCTTCAATCTTTTCCAGCATCAGGGTTATTTCAAATGAGTCAGTTCTTCACATCAGGTGGCCAAAGTATTGGAGTTTCAGCTTCAACATCAGTCTTTCCAATGAATATTCAGGACTGATTTGCTTTAGGATGCACAGGTTGGATCTTCTTGCAGTCCAAGGGACTCTCAAGAATCTTCTCCAACACCACAGTTCAAGCATAAATTCTTTGGCGCTCAGCTTTCTTTATAGTCCAATTCTCACATCCAAACACGACTACTGGAAAAACCATAGCTTTGACTAGACGGACCTTTGTTGGCAAAGTAATGTCTCTGCTTTTTAATATGCTGTCTAGGTTGGTCAAAGCTTTTCTTCCAAGGAGTAAGTGTCTTTTAATTTCATGGCTGCAATCACCATCTGCAGTGATTTGCGAACCTAAAGAGATACAGTCTGTCGCTGTTTCCATTGTTTCTCCATCTATTTGCCATGAAGTGATGGGACTGGATGCCATGATCTTAGGTTTCTGAATATTGAATTTTAAGCCAGCCTTTTCACTCTCTTCTTTCACTTTCATCAAGAGGCTCTTCAGTTCTTTTTCACTTTCTGCAATAAGTGTGGTGTTATCTGCATTCCTGAGGTTACTGATATTTCTCCCAGCACTCTTGATTCCGGCTTGTGCTTCATCCAGCCCGGAATTTCTCATGATGTACTCTGCATGTGAGTTAAATAAGCAGGGTGACAATATACAGCTTGTTGTGATCCTCACAGTTGAATGACTTGGCATAGTCAATAAAGCAGAATTAGATGTTTTTCTGGAACTCTCTTGCTTTTTCAATGATCCAGCAAATGTTTGCAATTTGATCTCTGGTTCCTCTGCCTTTTCTAAATCCAGCTTGAACATCTGGAAGCTCATGGTTCATGTATTGTTGAAGCCTGGCTTGGAGAATTTTGAAAATTATTTTGCTAGCATGTGAGATGAGTGCATTTGTGTGGTAGTTTGAGCATTCTTTGGCATTGTCTTTCTTTGGGATTGGAATGAAAACTGATCTTTTCCAGTCCTGTGGCCACTGCTGAGTTTTCCAAATTTGCTGCATATTGAGTGCAGCTCTTTCACAGCATCATCTTTTAGGATTTGAAATAGCTCAACTGGAATTCCATCACCACCACTAGCTTTGATCGTAGTGATGTTTCCTAAGGCCCACTTGACTTCGCATTCCAGGATGCTTGGCTCTAGGTGAGTGATCACACCATCATGATTATCTGGGTCATGAAGATATTTTTCGTATAGTTCTTCTGCATATTCTTGCCACCTCTTCTTAATATCTTTTGCTTCTGTTAGGTCCATATCATTTCTGTCCTTTATTGAGCCCATCTTTGCATGAAATGTTCCCTTGGTATCTCTAATTTTTTTGAAGAGATCTCTAGTCTCCCCCATTCTGTTTTCCTCTATTTCTTTGCATTGATCACTGAGGAAGGTTTTCTTATCTTTCCTTGCTACTCTTTGGAATTATGCATTCAAATGGGTATATCTTTCCTTTTCTTCTTTGCCTTTCACTTCTCTTCTTTTCAACAGTTATTTGCAAGACCTCCTCAGACAACCATTTTACCTTTTTGCATTTCTTTTTCTTGGGGATGGTCTCGATCCATCTCCTGTACAATGTCATGAACCTCTGTCCATAGTTCATCAGGCACTCTGACTATCTAGTCCCTTGAATCTATTCCTCACTTCTACTGTAGAATCATAAGGGATTTGATTTAGGTCATACATGACTGGTCTAATGCTTTTCCCTACCTTCTTCAATTTAAGTCTGAATTTGGCAATAAGGAGTTCATGATCTGAGCCACAGTCAGCTCCCAGTCTTGTTTTTGCTGACTGTATAGACCTTCTCCATCTTTGGCTGCAAAGAAGATAATCAATCTGAGTTTGGTTTTGACCATCTGGTGATGTCCATGTGTAGAGCCTTCTCGTGTTGTTGTGCTGTGTATGCTTTCTAGTGAAAAATTAGCACTTAACATTTACCTCAGGATCCATTTTCTAAGGAACTTAGGCTAAGACAGAGTGAAAATTTAGAGAAGTGAGCCCAATTTGACCCTAATGTCTCGCTTTAGCCATTTATCTGTCTATGAGTAGAAGCCAGGAGGCTAAGAAGCTGAGCAGAGTTTCCAACATCCTTACAGTGCTTGTGGTCAAAAATGAAGGCTTCAGGCTGACCAAGGAGAGACTCAGGCAAACACTCCAGTTCTAACTTACAGCTCTACAAGGGCTAGACAGTAAATCATCGAAATCCTTGATTTAATGAAGCTTAATCTTTTAGCTAACTGCTAAACTGCCAAGCAAAAATGAATGCTCTCTGTAAGGTATTATCTAGAATTTTAAAACATCTCTACAATTTATCATATATACAATTATCATATATATTGCACACATACAATTATCATATATATTGCATATATACAATTATCATAGATATTGTCTAACTGCCAACCAGAAACTCCCAGGTATACCAGAAGGTGAGAGCACCTGATTGAAAACAAGAGGAAACAGATTATAGAAATATACTCATTGGGAGATCCAAATATCGGAATTATTATACGTGATCTTTAAGATAACCTGTTAATTGTTCCAGAAATAAGATGACAAAATGGAAAATCTCAGTATAAAACTAAAAAGTATAAAAGTCTTCAAATGGAAATTATAGAACTGAAAAAAATAACTAAAATGAAGAGGCAATAGTAGCAGATTAGGAGCGATTTAGGAGAGAGGGAGAGAGAAAAAGAAGGAGGTAGGGAGAAGGGCTGGTGAACATACAAAGCAACTAGAACTCATATAGTAGGAATGTAAAATGGTATAATCAATTTGGAAAACAGTTTGGTGGTTATTTATTAAGTACCATTTCACTTAGCAATTTCACTCTGACCAGGAGGAATGGGAACATATGTGCATAGAAAGACATTTATGCATATGTATTTACAAGTATTTGTGCCCACTTTACGCAAAATTGCCCCAAACCAGGGAAATCCAAATGCCAGCAACAGGTGAATGGATTAAAGACATGGTATCCATACTGTAGAATTACTAAAACAAAATAAAAAGATTAACAGTAAAACAGACAACCCAATTTTAAAAATGCTCAATAAAACTTTTAAACAAGGCCTTCACAAAAGAGGATATCCAAGTAAGTAACAAATTTATGAAAAAGCTTTTCAACCTCGTAAGTTATCAAGGGCATCTAAATCAAACCACAGTGAGATAACCTATCCCGAAAAGAAAGTCTACATGAAAAAAGAAAAGACTGTCAATACCAGGTACAGAGATAAAAAACCAGGAACTCGCATACTCCTTGTGAGAGAGGAAATTGGCACAGCCACTTGAGAAAATTGTTTGGCAGTACATGTGAAAGCTGTTTGTATCCATACCATATGACACAGCAATCTGGCGCTTATATATCCTCCTAACAGAAATGCATACACAAGAATGCAAATTGTCACAGCACTACTCATAATGGCCCTAATCTGGAAACAACACAAACGCTCGCTCACATAAGAATGGATATACATAGTGTGGTGTGGTCAAACAATGGAAGAATTCTTCAGCAATGATCATGAATAAATTCCTGTTTCATGCAAAATATTAATGCATTTCATCAATATGGTAAGTTAAAGAAGCCAGATACAAACTGATACATACTGCATGATTCAATATGTGTTAAATTTAAAAATCATCCAAGCTTTATAATGATATTAATCAACAGGCATAAGGTGTCTGTTAAATAAGATGAATAAGCTCTAGAGATCTGCTGTACAGCATTGGACCTGTGGTCAACAACAATGTATACTTAAAGTTTAAGAGGCTATATCTCATGTGGTATCCTTATCACAAAAAAACTGTTAAAAGAAAAATACAACTCCCCAAACTAAATGATGGTGTTAGAGGTCAGGATAGCAGTTACATTAGCGGGGGAGATAAAGGGGATAACAAATTGGGAGAGAAGGAGGGGCTTCCCTGACTTGGTTGTGTTCTATTTCTTGCCCTCATGATAACTATAAAGGTGTATTCTTGTAGCTATAAAGGGGTACCATTCTCATGGTAACGATAAAGGTGGTAATTCATGAAACGCTATGCTTTTGGTGTACCATTCTGTATATTACATACTAATAAACTTTGTTTAAAAATAAAGGAGATCAGGGTTTCCTGGTGGTCTGGTGGTTACGAATCTACCTCCCAGTGCGGGGGAAACGTGCTCTAGAGCCTGCGAGTCGCAGCTGCTGAAGCTCATGCGCCTGGAGCACGTGCTCCGCAACGAGAGAAGCCACCGCGATAAGGAGCCCGTGCGCCCCAGCGAGAGAAAGCCAAAAAGCATCAATGAAGACCCTGCACAGCCAAAAATAAACACATCTTTTAAAAAATAAAATGAAGGCGATCAAAAGAAGCCAAGTGTGGTTATAATGGAAAGTAAAATGAGCATTTATTGAAGGATTTGTGCTGTTGAATATATTTTCATTTTCTTCCTCACGATAACTTGCTGGAAAAAATACTTATTGTATCTTTATTTTACAGATGAAAATACCAAGCCTAAGAGGAAGTAGGCAAATTGTCCAAGTTCTTACAGCATGTTTTTCTGTCTCTAAAACTTTTGTTTTTTGCACAGTATTTATCTTCTCTGGTAGTTTCCTTCCAAATTCACAAGTTGCCTTGTCCGACAATACCTCATTTAAATAATCTAGATGGTTGAATCTAATAATGTAAATTAAATTCCAAAGAATAGTAATCTATCACATATAAATATACAAATCTGTTTTTGCTTTGCAGATAATCTTTTGCAAATACAACTTCTCAAGGTAACAGAGAATTTAATAGAATTTCTCAACAATATGCCTAAGAATACCCGCCAGAGCCCTTCCAGTTAAATGAAGCCGAAGTGGGAAAGTAACCAACATGATATATCCCACTCATTCAAAATGAAAGAAATGTAAATTTTTTTTCCTAAATCAAATCAGTCTGTCTCCCCATACACTTCCATCCAGCTTGGGAGACAATCTACGTTTTATCTGGCAGAAAACCTAATTTTATTCATGGAGTGGGTGGGTGAAACCCTTTTCCTCCTCACAATTCTATAAGGAATTCTGGGGAAATTAATGGAAATTTGAGATGGAACCTTGACCTTGACTCTGATTGTCACAGTCAAAACTGTTTACTGTTCAAGTTAAATAGTGTATTCCGCCCGCAACTGCAGTCAGGAACCTCACTGTCGTGCAGTCAGGCAGGTCTGCCTCGTGTGAGAAGGGGGCAGCCCCACTGGGGTCAGTCTTTTCCACCACCCCTGTCCCTCAAGTCTAGGCCTCTCCACTCCATTTCCATCCTGGAACCCTGATCTTTTCAGACAACTGACCTCGGAGACTCTGCTCCAGGTTTTTGAAAACAAAGCCTTGTAAACATCTTTCCTGGCAAAAGTGAAGCTCAGGCTCTCATAATACAAAACCTTGCCTACCCTCTTTAGAATAGGAAGAAATCTTTCTGAGCCCACATGTAAGAACACACACATATACACAGAATTACAGGAATGCTGTTGAAAGAACCTGAGGGATCTATGACCAAAATATTTTGGGCAGCACTTCGGGCACATCTCAAAAATATTTGGATCATGGCTTAAGCAGGTTTGTATCTGCACAGGTACAGAATATGCTTGCAAATAGGTTGGTGAGGCTGCTGCCAACATAGCAGAACTTTCAGTTTACTTTACAGTCAAAGGCTGATGTAACTGGGTCATTCCTCCGATAAGACCATCGTTTGGAATTTCCCAAAAGCTACAGTTGGGAGTAAAGCAGAGCCACGTGTTTGAATGAGCGGATGGCCCTTTGGGGGCAGGTTATGAGGGCAGGAGGAAGACTGGGGCTGGAGGTGTTGTAGCTACGGAAGAGTTCCATGGATATGCATGCACACACATGCAGAAGAGCAGGGTGGCTCGGCTCCCCTCCTTTCTGGAATGGCACATAGCCTGAGTGTTGGTGCAAAGGAGCACCCCAGGAAATGGGAGGGGTGCTGAAAAATTCCTTAGGAGCAACTCACGTCCTTAATTGTTTTACTCATGGTTGGTCAATCTGAGAAACAAGACTTGCTTGTGGTTATTTGGGTCTATACTAACATAATAGGGGTAATAATGGTAGTAATTATACCAGTGAGTGAACCTCACCAGCATTCCAGCCACTGTGTTGTTTTGCATCCATCATGTCAGTTACCACCCTGAAAGAAAATGCCATTAGCCCCATTCTGCAGATGAAGTAATTGGGCAAGTGAGGCCAAGATTAGATGATAAACTGCAGGACTGTTCATAAACAGAAAGTCTAAATTCAAAGCCTAATGTGTTTACCACATTTATTCCTGAGAATAAGGCCTCCTCTCAGTGCAGAATGCACTAGAGACTGCCGTCCCTGTATTTGACAGTAGACAAGGTGGATATAAACTTGCAAGGATCAGACTACACAAACTTTATGTAAGCTGAAAAATAAAGAGATAATTTACTATCAGCAGTGTATTTGGATTTTTAGGAAAGTCTTATTGGATTGCCTGGACATCTATTTAGATATTAAGTGGAAATTATGGAAATTATGTTCATTGCCTGGGTATAGCAGCAACAAGTTTTCAAAAGACCTTAAACCAATAGATCTTAAATCAAAATGTGACTCCTCTTTCTTTGTCCCAGGCAATTAGATCTACTGATCTCATCTTTAAAAAAAGAAAAGAAAGGAAAAGTTTAATAATTCTAAAAAATAAGCACTCTATACATATATTTAAAACCCTTGAATGGTAAACTTTAAACAGATAACTCTCATGGTATATTTACTCTATTGGGTTGGCCGAAAACTTTGTTCGAGTTTTTCCACAAGATGTTATGGAAAAACCCCTGAATGAACTTTTTGGCCAACCCAGTATCTCTCTAAACCATTTAGTATAAAAGTATGCTTTCATACTGGAGAGTTATTTATGTCTTTGCACCACTCCTTCTGTTACACGTATGCATACTTTAATTTCACCTAATCATAGTTACTTTGTTTGCACTTAAAGTAGCTTTGCATTCACTTTTTGGCAGCTGTCTGTATTGTTAGTGGTTGCACAGATTCCCTCATTGCTCAATTAGCCATTGTGTAGCTGCTGCACCAGTAAATTGTTTTTAGCACTCTGCTTTTGCAAATACTGTTTTACAAAGGTATGTACACATAACTTTTATTCTTTAATTTATATTCCCAATAGTGGGATTACAGGTCAAAAGCCCTGACTCTTTTAGGGTTCTTGTTATACGTTGCTAGAAATACTACATCAATTTTAAGGCTACTAACAACTCGGTTTTCACACATATCTTATTGGTCTTTCTAGCCTCTTCCTTTATTTAAGTATTTGATTAGTTAACATCATAATGTATTCTATAATTTTGGAAAAACTCAAATAGTATTCTTTCTAGACTGCATTCTAAGAGAATTCTACAGTAAGAAAAAAAAATTTGGGAGGGTGGGGATGGTTGTGTTGCATGGCTTCCAGGATTTTAGTTCCCTGACCAGGGATCAAACCCAGTCCCTGGGCAGTGGAAGTGTGGAGTCCTCACTACTGGACTGCAAAGGAATTCCCTGCAAGTAAGTATTTAAAAGATGAAGCAATGCTAACTCTCAGTTAAACCAAATGAAATACATTTTTAAAATTTTTTTCTAAAATTTAAAAAATAATAAAAACAACAAATTGCTTCCCTAGCTTTTCTTTCATCCTTTCTTCCCTTTGTGTAGTACGATTCTCCCTTCCGTTATTGTAAAGCTACTTGTTGATTCTTCAAGCAACTGGGACCGTATTGAAGATTTTAAAATCATGCACATCCATTTCCTAAATGAGGTCACATATTCTGTAGAATGTTGGTGCAAATGTGGGACTTCCCTAGTAATGGGCAGTGGATCAGAATCCACCTGCTCATGCAGGGGACACAGGTTTGATCCCTGGTCCAAAGAGCCCACATGCTGCAGAGAAACTAAATCTGTGTCCTGTGAATACTGAGCCCAAGGCCTAGGGCCCATTAACCGGAACTGCTGAGCATGTGGGCTTCCCCTGTGGCTCAGCTGGCAAATCTGCCTGCAATGTGGGAGATCTGGTTCCATCCCTGGATTGGGAAAATCCCCTGGAGAAGGGAAAAGCCACCCACTGCAGTGTTCTGGCCTGGAAAATTCCATGGGCTGTATATAGTCCACGGGGTCGCAAAGAGTCAGACACAAGTGAGTAACCCCAACTACAACTGACTGACTTTCACTTTCACTGAGCCTGAACTACTGAAGTCTGCGTGCCTAAAGCCTATGCGCCACAGCAGGAGAAGCAATGAGAAGCCACAGCAATGAGAAACCCACACAATGCAATGAAGTTTAGCCCCTGCTTGTTGCAACTAAAGAAAGCCTGTGCAAAGGAGTGTATACCCAGTATAGACAAAAAAATTTTTTTTAGAAATGTCCAACTGTGTTTGTTATTTAGCTATTACTTTTATTCTCTGTATTTCAATAAGAATTAGCTATAAAAGAAAAGTTGGCTTGAAACGCAACATTCAAAAAATCAGATCACACCTTTTCATCCCATCACTTCATGACAAATAGATGGGGAAAAAGTGGAAGCAGGAACAGACTTTATTTTCTTGGGCTCCAAAGTCACTGCGGACAGTGACTGCAGTCATGAAATTAGAAGGTGCTTGCTTCTTGGAAGCAAGGAAGCTATGACAAACCTAGACAGCGTATTAAAAAGGAGAGACATCACTTTGTGAATAAAGCTCCATATAGTCAGAGCTATGGCTTTTCCACTAGCCATGTATGGATGTAAGAGTTGGACCATAAAGAAGGCAGAGCATTGAAGAATTGATGCTTTTGAACTGCGGTGCTGGAGAAGACTCGAGAGTCCCTTGGACTGCAAGGAGATCAAACCAGTAAATTCTAAATCAACCCTGATTATTCATTGGAAGGACTGATGCTGAAGTTCCAATACTTTGGCCACTCGATTTGAAGAGCCAACTCATTGGAAAAAACCCTGATGACGGGAAAGATTGAAGGAAAAAGGAGAAGGGGGTGGCAGAAAATGAGATAATAGTATCACTGACTCAATGGATGTGAATTTGAGCAAACTCTGGAAGATAGTGAACAGAGGAGCCTGGCATGCTGCAGTCCATGGAGTCAGACATGACTTAGTGACTGAACAACAAAAAAGAAAAAAAAAAGAAGGGGAAATTAATGTAACTTTTGCATTAGGCACTGAGGAGTTTAAGATTCCCGAGTAAACTATGGCAATCATATTACGAGAAAATTGAAAGCAAAACAGTATCCCATCCTTATCCTGAATTTTTCAAAATACCTAGTAGTTAACAGGCAGTTCTTAAATTAGATTATATTTTCAGTTTTGAGCAATTTCCATGACTCTAGTCAGTAGGAAGAAATTTTAGATATGTCCTGAAGACTGATTTTATCTATGAATAGATAAAATTCATGAACAGATAAAATAGACTGATTTTATCTATGAAGAATAAGCATTTGTCCTCATTCAACAATATATTAGTTATTGAGAAGTTACTCATTTCTCTTGTATTTACTGTAGTTCTTAGAGATATAGCTGATTGCCAGTGATTACATGGGATGAACCTGAAATTTCAGAAGTCAGGTGACTTGCCTGACATCACACAGTGAACAGCAGGATTAGGATCAAAGTCTTTTGCTCCAAATCTTAGATTCTCATCATCATACCCAAGCTAGGGTATTATTAACAAGTTCAAGATTTTGGAGGAAATATATATATGGGCACCTTTAAAGGGAATATCCTGCTTAGAGGCAAAGGAAGACAAATTTTAGGAGAGCCAGTCCTGAACCACAGATTTCTACTTTTTTTTTACTCCTTCAAGTCAGAGCTGCAGGTTACTGGCAAGGGCCTGAGAGCAATCAGGGGTAGGCAGACAGGCAGCTAATGGCAAAAAGCAGAAGGAAATTATTTTCTATTGCTCCAGGGCTAATTTGAAAAAACATAGCCATGTAATACGAAATCTTGCTTTACTTTATATCTGCTAGATTTTTAATTCAGTGAAGTACTGTAGAGATATGTTAAGATTGGTCTTTTTTTCTTGAAAGTATTTGTAAATTTTAAAATAAGTTTGAGAAATAGGGATTTCTCTGGTGATCTAGTGGCTAAGACTCCTTGCTCTCAATGCAGGGGCCCTGGGTTCAATCCCTAGTCAGAGAACTAGATCCCACATGCCGGCATGAAGATGGAAGATCCTACAAGCCACAACTAAGACCTGGTGCAGTCAAATAAATAAATAAAAATACTTAAAAAGTAAAAAAAAAAAAAAAAAAAGATAAACAAAGGTTGAAAAATTCACAAGTAAAATTTATTTTAAAATGCTTAGATTTCCTGATAGGTTTCAAAACCACATTACTCTCTCTATATAAAGTGGTTAGATAAATTACCTACCAACGTCACTTCCCTTGCTCAAGTGTAATTTGAAACATTTAGCCATTATGACTTTTGTTGTTGTTGTTCCAATCCAAAAGACAAGTAAAAATTCAGATTGGACTTAATTTTATTCTAATCTAGATACACACACACACACACACACACACACACACACAAGAGAAGGAAATGGCAACCCACTCCAGTATTCGTGCTTGGGAAATCCTATGGACAGAGGAGCCTGGCGGGCTACAGCCCATGGGGTCACAAAGAGTTGGACAAGACTGAGCAACTAACACACACACATACACACACACACACACACACACACACACACACACACAAATATATATATATCCCCTTGCAAACTGTGGGACTTTTCAGTTTTCCTAATCAAACGAGCCAGTTTATCAAAGAAAATCTTAAAAAAATACATAGCTGATACCAGATATACCATAAATATGATTTTTTGTTGCTTTTCCGTTTCTAAGTCATGTCTGACTCTCTGTGACCCCATGGACTGCAGCACACAGGCTTCCCTGTTGGTCCCTATTTCTTGGGGTTTGCTTAAATTCATGTCCATTCAATTGGTGATGCTATCAAACCATTTCATCCTTTGCTGCCCCCTCTCCTCTTGCCCTCAATCTTTCCCAGCATCAGGGTCTTTTCCAAAGATCGCTCTCTTCGCATCAGGTGGCCAAACTATTGGAGCACATAGATCTGATATCAGATATATTTGCAGGCTGGAGACACACAAGAGCTGGTGATATGATTCAGTCTAAGTCCAAAGACCTGAGTTCCAGGAGAACTGATGGTAGTCTTTCTGAGGGCAGTAGAAGACCAGTGTTCAGCTCAAGTAGTCAGGCAGAAAGGGTCAATTTTCCCTTCCTCTGCCTTTTATGTTATTCAGGCCTTCAAGGCCTTCAGTGAATTGGATGAGGAAGGCAGTCTGCTTTACTGAGTCCACATTAAGAAAGCTTTGCTGAGTCCACCAATTCAAATGCTAATGTAATCCTGAAACATTCTTACAGACACACTCAGAAAAAAAATGTTAACTAAATATCCGGGCACTGTATGACTCCATCAAGCTGACACACAAAATTAACCGTAAGTCCAACCCTTATTAACTTGGCACCCATACCATTTCCTTCAACCACGCTTAATCTCAAAATAAAGACAATGATGACATCATTATTCTGCCTAACATGATACAACTATTCTGTATATAATCAAAAACGCACTTGGGACTTCCCTGGAGGTCTAGCAGAAAAGACTCCACACTTTCATTGCAGGGGGTATGGGTTTGATCCCTGCTTGGGGAACAAAGATCCCACATTTCTCATGGTGTAGCCAAGGGGGAAAAAGCACTAATCACTTCCCCAGAAGAGAAGGTACAGGCCTTCAGTGATGTTTACTCTTCTCCTTAAAATCCTATAACTTAAATACTATTATCTTAAATTAATATTTATATATAATCAACAAAAAGTGACCATGATATAAAGTCAATACATCTATGTTACATGGAAAGGGAATAAAAGAGGAAAGAAAACAAAGATACAGAGTTGACCCTTGAACAACAGGGGGGTTAAGGGCATTGACCCTCCTTGCAGTTGAAAATCTGTCTGTAACTTATAGTTGACTCTCCATATCCGCAGTCCCCCATATCTTCAGTTCTGCATCAGTGGATTCAATCAATCATGGATCATGTAGTTCTGTAGAATTTACTACTGAAAAAAATTCATGTATGAGGGCACCCATGCAGTTTCAACCTGAGTTGTTCAAGGGTCAACTGTTTATATATCAACATATATGTACAAATCTATTCATAATAAAATTGGAAGAAATGCTCCTTATTAATATTCCTTAATTATAAGGAGTAAATACTCATAGCCAGTAGAGTCCTCATTTCTGACTGGTTATGTGATTGTAGCTGGTATTTATAGCTACCTTCTTTTACTACCCACTATGTATTCTTTTGCCTTCAGCAAGCACCTCAGTTAGTTATAGTTAGTCATAGTTCCTTGTTTGGTGGGTGACCCAAACCTTCATTCCTGAAGGGTAGAGGTTCATAGTAATCCTGCCTGGATTGGGTTGCAGTTGTCCATTTTCTTGTTTTTGGAATAGAGGACATTGTAATTTACTCCAGTTTTCAGTACTTCTTATTGTGGCCAATATTTTTTACAGTTGTATTGAAATATAATTAAAATAGAACTATATAGCTTTAGGGTTTTCAGCATAATGTTTTGATTTAAAATACATCATGAAATTATTATCCAAAAATTTAGTGACCATCCATCATTTCACACAGACACAAAATTGAAGAAATCATAAAAAATAATTTGTGTGATGAAAACTCTTGGGATTTACTCTCACCACACAGCCATGTTTATTATAGCTACCATGTTGTACATTATAGCCCTAGTATTTATTTGTCTTGTAACTGGAAGTTTGTATCTTTTGACTGCCTTCACCCAATTCCTCCTCCCTGCATGCCCCCCACCTCTGATAACCACAAATTTGATCTCTTTTTCTATGAGTGTGATTGCACTCAATTCTGAAGTATAGTTAACTACACTACCTTGGTTCCTGTTACATAAAGTAGTGATTTTTCCCCCATACATTTCAAAATGATCATCATGGTAAGTCTATTTATGATATGTCACCATACAAAGATATTACATAATTGTTGATTATATTTCCCCACACTTATACTTGTGACTCAGTTGTTTTGCAACTGGAAGTCTGTCCCTCATAACCTCTCTCATCTATTTCTTTCTTCCCCCTACCTCCAACCAGCTTTTGGTCCCTGTATCTGTAACTGTTTCTGGTTTTTAAATGTTTTTTCATTTTCATTTGTTTTCTTTTTTGGATTCCACATATAAGTGAGATCATGCAGTATTTGTCTTTCTGTAACTTACTTCACATAGCAAAATACCCCTTAGAATGTTGTCCCAAATGTAAGATTTCATTCTTTTTTTAAAAAAAAATTCTATCACACATATCATTTTTATTCTTTTAGTGTTCTGTGACATCTGTCTTTGTCATCTGGTAGAAGTTAACCCTTCCAGCTGACCACAAGTATCATAAGATTTTATGGAGTGCCTACAGAATAAAAACTTCAGCTCATCTATGCTTTGTGAAGGCATAAACGTACTGAAGAAATAGCATTGAATCCCAGGCTGATACAAATACATTCCAAGTAAATCAATAGCTCCAAATGTTACATATATTTTTAATACTTGTTACTCCACTAAAAGGAAATAAAATTCATTTGCTGGATTCTAAGTTTTAAATTTATTTTTATTTATATATTTGGCTGAACCAAGCTTAGTTGTGGTATATGAACTCTTAGTCATGTCATGTGAGATCTAGTCCCCTGACCAGGGATTGAACCCAAGACTCCTGCACTGGGGGTACAGTCCTAGCCTCTGGACCACCAGGGAAGTCCCCATTTGCTGGATTCTTAATCTGACCCCCAGACTGCTCCATTATAGATCCTCATAGTATTTTAAAACAGAACAAAACCCAAATATTCAGCTCAACTTAGCACCTTATTTAGGAATTGTCCCTCTGGGTCTAAGTGGAGGAAAAGAAGACAAAAGCAGAAATCTAGGAAAACTTGGTGGGTGGTGCCTGTGATCTGGACATCTCCTCCCTGTCCCTGAAACTCTGGAAACATCCCTGAACACCGTGTGGAATGACTCAGCCAGGTCTGTTTCCTGCTGTGGCTGTGTGACCGTCTTCATTATTGTCCCCTTCTTTCCTTAGGGAGCGCTCCTGCTGCTCATTTTCCAAGGAGATACTTGCACAAGGGATCTTAAGTCCTATGTGTCAGTTTCCTGAATGCCTTACTTAGCTCTCTCCAGGAGGTGACACATTACTCTTAAGTGAGAGGCTGCATGAAGTGTCAGAATCAGGCGCTGCAGCTGGGGCTCAGTTAGTCTTTATCAAAATTCCCATGCACAGAGCCCAGGGCACTGCACCAGCTGCAAAGGAAAGTGCTGCCTGTCTTTTATACATGGGAGCAATAACCCAGGAAAAAACACCACCAATTCACGTGTGTGTGTGTGTGTGTGTGTGTGTGTGTACATGCTAAGTCGGTTCAGTTGTGTCTGACTCTGCATCCCCGTGGACTGTAGCCCGCCAGGTTCCTCTGTCCATGGAATTCTCCAGGCAAGAATACTGGGGTGGGTTGCCATGCCATCCTCCAGGGGATCTTCCTGATCCAGGGATCGAACCCACATCTCTTACGTCTACCTGCATTGGCAGGTGGACCCTTTACCACTGAGCCACCGGGGAAGCCCCCACCAATTGGTAACAACTATTAAATGAATTATCATCTGTAAAATGCTGAGAACAGTACCTGCCATAGAGTCAGTATTTGATAAAAGTAGAACAAATCAATTTAGAGGCAATAAGTAGGGGTGTTATGGTGTCAGTAGCCAAGACGCTTTATGGATCTTTTGGTGGGTTGGATGAGGTCCCCCTAAATTCATATCTACCCAGAAACTCAAAATGAGATCTTATTTGCAAGAAGAGTCTTTTCAGATATAATTAGAATAAGGATCAAAATGAAATCACGCTGAGTTAGGGTGAGCCCTAAATCCAATGCAAATGTCCTTACAGGAGACAGGAGAGGGGAAAGGCAGGGAGAAGGCAATGTGAAGATAGAGACAGAGGTTGCAGGGATGCTTCCACAAGCCAAGGAATGCCAAGAGTTGCCAGCAACCACCAGAAGCTAGGAGAGCGGCATGAAACATGATCTCCCTTAGAGTCTCAAGGAGGAACCAGCCATGCTAAGACCTTGATTTTGGACCTTGGCCTACAGGACTGTGGGAGAATGAATTTCTGTTCTTATAAGCAACCTAGTTTGTTGTGGTGGCTCCAGAGAGCAAACCCAGCTTTCTGCTGTAAGTCTATACAGATTCTGTATTTGTCAGGCCGTGGAAGAATACAAGCAAGCATTGTTCTGGGACGGGCTGAAAGAGTGTGTCTGTCTAAAAACATTCTTGTGACCTTCACCCAAACAGACTTGTTCATGCAAAAGATACCAATGCAGTGAACACATTACACCAGTCTAATAATAGATGTATTTGGGTCTTTTCTGCCAACCCATACACCCATACATTTCTAAAAATGAATTTCAGAACTAGTGAATTCTGGCAGCCATATTTATAGTATATGAGCTTGTTTTACTCCTATAGCCACTGCCTTTGTCCCCGGGGGAAGGGACCCCTGACTGCTAAGGCTAATTGAAGTCTTTCTCACAGTACTTTGGAATTGAAATTCAAAGTTAGTGGTCAGTTTTTGCTGGTTGCTTAAATGAAGGACATACCAAATTGAGAGGACTCAGTTGACTATGAGCTAGCAATGTAGAGAAACTGGAAAAAGGAAAAGAAAGAAGTAGGTGCATATATAGAGACAGGACAAAACAGGATATAGCTCTGGAGAACAAGGAACCAAGAGATTACCTGCTTTGTTTCTAATTCAAATCACTTAGGATCCTCATAACAGACTCACTGCCCCGGGGCAGGGCTTCCCTGAAGGCTCAACGGGTGAAGAATCCGCCCGCGATGCAGGAAACACAGGAGACTTGGGTTCAATCTCTGTGTCAGGAAGATCTTCCAGGGGAGGAAACCAGCAACCCACTCCAGCATTCTTGCCTGAAAAATCCATGGAGAGAAGAGCCTGGTAAGCTGCAGTCCAAAGGGTCAGAAAGAGTTGCACATAAATGAACAGGCAAGGGCCACTGGCTAAAGAGTAACTCACCAGACTGACTTGCTGATTACTTGGCCCCTCAGTTTCCTCACTGTAGTTGGGACTAATATCAGTACTTCCTGCCAAGAGTGTTCTTGCATTAACTCTAAAGAACCACTGAGGATGATTAAGGTAATCAAGTGCACCAGTGTGAAGCATTTAGAAGTATAACATCACACGCCCTCGGGAAATAGTAACTTTTATGGTCATCACCCCAACTCCAGAAGGTAGTTTTAAAAAATGTGTCATGCGCCTACATCATTTTATGCTTATTAGTAAGTAGCACTTTTAAGCTACTTTTCCATGAATGTTTATAATTTCAGCTTCACCATAGGTCAGCTTACCACAAACAAAAGCAAAATTTAGTCACAGTACAAGAAGGTCATTTTTCCCATTTCAGACAGTATTTTAAGACAATACACCTCCTAAAACATAAAATAAATAGTAAAAATCTACATAGTTTCTGGGTATATTTATTGTGGATATATTTGCTCCCAACTAGGTGTTCTTTTTCTATGTGCATAATTGATCATCTTATTTTTATTTTCTTTCAATGTGTAAGGGAAGTCATAGTGCCTACTGTCGTTTAAGGAGAAATATTGTGAAAGGAAAACAGAAAAACTTTATTGTAAAACTTGTTATCCTGGAAGGTAAGCACCAGTTGGAGCTTGTTAGCTTCAAGGAAAGCAGAACTCCTATTGGAGAGACAGCTACACATATTTGTTCAGTAAAACACGTGAGCCGATTTTGGCCCTGTGGGTCAGGTTCAGACAAAGAAGAGTTTAGGGCTTTCATATTAAAGAAGGAATAATTTTTAGATTCTTCACTTGTCCATGATGGAGATCCAAATGCTGAGATGTTGGAGAAAGCCTAGAACAGAGAGGTGTAGACCCACAATATTCTGGTTGATTCTGAAGAGAAGATGGCTAGAGATGGCAGGATGGCTGAGAGGCTTTGGGGCAGTGAAACGGCTAGTATTCTATTTACATGTTGCCTTTTTTTGTGCTTTGTGTAATTTTCATTTATTACTTCTAACTCCTCAGGAAAATCTGCAATGCACTCACATGCAGGCGTAAGCTGAAGCTAGTGAGAACTCAGTCATGGCAGCTGCATGGGCCACACACAGGAGCCCACCTGAGAAGATGTTAAGTGAGACCCTTTGGATTTGATGTGAAAGTCAGGGACATAAAGGATAAAATGGTTTGGAGGCCATTTTTGGAAACCCTTCTGTCCTAAAGAAAAACTAGGCAGAAAAGAGCACTCTTAAAATAGCCCAGTAATTTACCGGTGTCAATCTGCACTGTGCTTTACTCAAGGAAACAGGAAACCAGACATCCTCGGGTCCAGTGATAACTGTAGCAACTTGAAAGGGACCACATGACTAGTTCTCCAAGCTCTGACCTCTTGGAGACTTCCCTGATGGTCTAGCAGTTAGGAATCCCTCTGCCAACGCAGGGGACATGGGTTCAATCCCCGGCCAGGGAGGACCCTACTTGCCTCGGAGCAGCCAAGCCCCGTGCCCCACAATTACTGAGCCTGCGCGTTAGAGCCTGTCTCCTCAACAAAGAAGCCACCACACCACAAGGAGGAGAAGCCCCATTGGTGGCAACTAGGCAAAGCCACACAGCACCGAAGACCCAGCACAGGTATAAGCAAGTAAATTAATAAAAATTAAAAAGACCTCTGACCTCTCCATAAAGCACAACAAGGTGAACATCAATGTAGTGATGGTTAGACAGAGAGCTCTGTGAAGGGAAGGTGGACACCTGGGCAAGAAATTCAGGGTGCCACTATCAGCACCCAGAGATTGTGGTGAACTGACCTTCCCCTGTTCTGAATCAGATATTAAAGAAATAAAATTGCCCTTCAAAAGCAACTTTAAAAAGTTATTTTTGAAAAGTATACGGTATAGTGTAATAAACCCCCAAGGACCACATCACCCAGTTTCAACAATAACCAATCTTGTTTCATCGTTACCCCATTCTTTTTTCTCCCTTTAAAATTTCATCATTTCGTTTATAAATATTTTAATTTCTATTTCTAAAATGTACCTGTAAAGATTCTTATTTTATACATAACCATAATATAATGATCACACTGAAAATAATTGATAATGGTTCCTTAATATCAAATATTATATCACTGTTCAGATTTTACTGGTTGTCTCATAAAGTTTATGAGACAAAATTCTTTAAAGTTTTAGAAATTTGATTTAATCAGGATCAAAGGCCACACATCTCTTTTCTCCTTCTTCTCCCCATATAATTTGTTGGAGAACTTGAGACGTTTGTTCAATAGTTTCTCACATTCTGGGTTTTGTTGATTACACTTCTGCTGTTCTTCAATAGACATCTCTCTCCTATATTTCCTAAACGGGGAAGTGAAACCTTGAGGCTTGATATGATGTAGTTTCACCTTCTCTTTTCAAAATGACTTCATAAGTAGTAGTGTGTGATTTTGTTAGCAGGCACAAAATGCCTGAGTGGTTTTCCTTCTGTTGATAGCCATTGATGATCATTGCCTAGTTATTTTCAAAGACTGGCAAAAGGGCAAATTTCACACTGTATTATTTTCTAGCAAGAAAAACGTTCTCTTATAACTATTTGGTTATTCTAAGGTAGTTCATGTAGGAAAGACAGGTTAAAATAAATCTTTGATTCTTTCTTTTACCAGTTTTCAGTTCAGTTGGCACTCAGTCATGTCTGACACTTTGCGACCCCATGAATGGCAACACTCTCGGCCTCCCTGTTCATCACCAACTCCCAGAGTTCACCCATACTCATGTCCATTGAATCGGTGATGCCATCCAACCATCTCATCCTCTGTCATCCCCTTCTCCTCCTGCCCTCAATCTTTCCCAGCACCAGGGTTTTGTCAAATGAGTCAGCTCTTCACATCAGGTGGCCAACGTATTGGACTTTCAGCTTCAGCATCAGTCCTTCCAATGAACACCCAGGACTAATCTCCTTTAGGATGGACGGTTGGATCTCGTTGCAGTCCAAGGGACTCTCAAGAGTCTTCTCCAACACCACAGTTCAAAAACATCAATTCTTTAGAGCTCAGCTTTCTTTATAGTCCAACTCTCACATCCATTCATGACCACTGGAAAAACCATAGCCTTGATTAGATGGACCATTGTTGACAAAGTAATGTCTCTGCTTTTTAATATGTTATTTAGTTTGGTCATAACACTCCTTCCAAGGAGTAAGCATCTTTTAATTTCATGGGTGCAATCACCATCTGCAGTGATTTTGGAGCCCCCCAAAATAAAGCCTATCACTGTTTCCACTGTTTCCCCATCTATTTGCCATGAAGTGATGGGACCAGATGCCATGATCTTAGTTTGCTGAATGTTGAGCTTTAAGCCAACTTTTCCACTATCCTCTTTCACTTTCATCAAGAGGCTCTTTAGTTCATCTTCACTTTCTGCCATAAGGGTGGTGTCATCTGCATATCTGAGGTTATTGATATTTCTCCTGGCAATCTTGATTCCAGCTTGTGCTTCATCCAGCCCAGCATTTCTCATGATGTACTCTGCATATAAGTTAAATAGGTAGGGTGACAATATACATTTTTCAGTTAGGTCTCTACTATCTTCTAATGGTGACTACTATTTTTTAGTATCATTTATTATAATTATTAAATAGTAACAATTATTAATAATTTATTATCATTTAATATTTTATTCATAAATTCAAGCATATGGTATGTCTTAGTCCACTGCTTCCCAGGTGGCGCTAGTGGTAAGGAATCCACTTGTCAACACAGGAGATACAAGACACGTGGGTTTGATCTCTGGGTTGAGAAGATCCCCTGGAGGAAGATATGGCAACCCACTCCAGTATTCTTGCCTGGAGAATCCCCATGGACAGAGGAGCCTGGCAGGCTACAGTCTATAGCGTTGGGTTGCAAAAAGTCGGACGTTACTGAAGTGACTTAGCATTCATGTAGTCCACTGCAGTTATTTTTTCTCAAAGTGGCTAACCTTACCCAAAGGAAGCCTCTTCAAGTTTGCTCTGAGTTCTTTTTTTTTTTAATAATTAAAAGTTTTTTACCCAGAGGAATCGGGTGGAGAGGGAGATGGGAGGTGGAATCGGGATGGGGAATACATGTAACTCCATGGCTGATTCATGACAATGTATGACAAAACACACTGCAATGTTGTGAAGTAATTAGCCTCCAACTAATAAAAATAAATGGAAAAAAAATTTTTTTAATATAATTTTTAAAGATTACACTCCATTTACAGTTATGACAAATACTGGCTATATTCCCCGTGTTGAACAACACATCCTGGTGGCCCATCTTACACTAGATTCTTTGTACCTCCTGCTCCCCACCTGGTCTATATTGCCCCTCCTCACTGGTGACCACTAGTTTGCTCTGTTCTGACTTCTTTCTGACAGCTTTGATTTCTAATATGATAACATGTTTCAGGATTATTTAATATATTTCCTGACTCAGAACTACAACCACTTCTCAAAGGAGCCCTTGTTCCTTTTAGTGACAAAAGGTATTCAGAGACCAAAATGAGGTTGGCCGGGCCTTGCTACTTGCTTCTAAGTCTTTTCAGTGGACAGTTAAGAATTTTCTTTAAAAGATAACTATATCATGAGCTCGTTCTGATATTTACAATGAAACATCTATAGGATTTTTACTTCATCTCCTTGATCCTACATTTTCATTTCACACAGAAAATCTCGGTTCTCAAAAACACCAATGTAAATAGCTATTTGTTTTATCACATAATGCAGACAGCAATGTCAGAATAAAAAGAGCACCATCAGCTACTGTGCTACCATGGTTATTGTTCTAAACTGCAAATCTGATCAAGTCATAAACTGACCAAGTTTATCAAGTCATAAACTTTGTCTAAACCGCTTGTTTCGATCCCACCCTCTGAAGAACAAAATTAAGGGATGTTAACATGCTGTAAAACACCTCAGCATCTGAACTTATGCCACTGGCTAAGCCTGAAGTTTCTATTCTGCTTCCCCATCCCACTGAACCCTGAGTCATCTGCCCATGTGCACATCAGATGCTTTTTTTCTGCTGCATCCTCCTTGGTGTGGCCGCTGCTTAGTCACTAAGTCATGTCCGACTCTTGTGACCCCATGAACTATAGCCTGCCAGGCTCCTCTGTCCATGGGATCTCCAAAGCATGAATACCTAAGTGGGTTGCTCTTTCCTTCTCCAGGGGACTCTCCTGACCCAGGGATCAAACCTGAGTCTCCTGCTTGGCAGGCAGATTCCTTACCATTGAGCCACCTGGGAAGCCCTGTGTTCCCCTTACACTGACACAAATGGTCACTCTTTCTCTGTTTTCTACTCTGCCTCGCATAGGCCTTTATGGGTACATTTACCACATTGAATTCTAATTATTTACAGAACTGTGCATCCTTCACTAGATAGTGCACATCTTGATGGCAAAGCTCATTCAATTTTGTATTCCCAGCATCCGAACAAAGTCCATGATAAATAGAAGGTACCCTACAGGTACTTGTTTCATTGAGCTGACTCACTATGACTTGAAGAGATACAAAGTCTAGCAGTTTTGTCTTCTAATGTTTGAGGAGATTTCTCTGCACTGTTTTTAAGAAGAAAAATTTTTTTCTACTGGTAACATCATATTGCTAGGAATTAAAGAAGCATGGATAAATTATTTGCACAGGCATAATTGCTCTTTCATTTTTCAGGATTCAAGTAAACAAAACGGGACTTCCCTGGTGGTCCAGTGGTTAAGAATCTGCCCGTCAGTGCAGGAGACACAGCTTCAACCACAGTTCCAGGAAGATCCCACATACCGCAGGGCAACTAAGCCCCTGTGCCACAAATACTGAGTTTGCATGCTCTAGAGCCTGAGAGAAGCAACTACTGAGCCCGCTTGCTGCAGCTACTGAAGCCTGCACGCCATAGAACCCTAGCTCCATGACAAGCGATGCCACTTGAGATGCAATGAGAAGCCTGTGCACCACAAGTAGAGAGGGCCCACACACAGCAACAAAGACCCATCACAGCCAAAAATAAATGAATAAACAAAAAATTAAAAATATGCATAACAATATTGGTAATAATAGTATCTGTGAGCATCAGCAAACCTCCATGCAGTGACCCAGTATTCATACCTCTAATGCTAACAGGCAGGATCCTAGAGAGCCTTCCGTGTCTGTATGTTTCCATTCTAGTAGACTGCATTTGTAATATTCCTCTTAATCAGACTCAGTTCTGCTCCTTCAAAGAACCAGGGCAGAAGGTTAAGTTATTCTCCAATATTATTTTGTAACAGTTTTAAACATTTGCTTCTCATAGTCATAAATGCAAATGAAAACTACAATAGGATGCACTGTATACCCACTAGAATAGCTAAAATTAAAATGTTTGATCACAGTTTTCAACTATTCCATATCAAAGTTGTCCTCATATGTTAATAAACTATGGTTTATTTCCCTTCCTTTTTCTCTAATAGTATCTAGATATCAGTTCCCCACTAAGCCCTTTCTTCTTCTGTATTGATCATTGTTATTTGAGATGGGGATTTCTAAATCATTCATTTTTAAGAATTTCCTGTAGGTGAGAAATGACCAGGATAGTCATCTAGGCTAAGTGATTTTGATACTTTTTTCTAAAGCAGTATCTCTATTTTCTGTAGTCACAAAATTAACTGGCTTCCTCCAATTTAGGTTGCCTTCACGATTCTTTATGAGGCCTTGCCATTTTGCATTTATGTACCTAAAGTTTCCAAAAGGACCTTCTGTTAGCATAGCCCTATTACTGAAACCTCATTAGCAGACAAATGATATGATTTTTGCACTTAAGAAGTATTCCTCACTTTTAGGAAGCAAACATTTTAGTGTATGTGCTTTATGACACATACTCTATTATTACTGGATTTTTTTCCTCCTCATTCTCTTCCTTTAAGTATCCTAGATGATAAATGTTTGGAGCATGTGAAGTCATAGGCTTTAGTTCAGAAAGCCACAACAGTGCTGCAGGTGTTTCTGAGAACAGGATTTGCAAAAGTGGTAGGTGTCAGAAATCAATAGTAAATATTCACTCCCAAAAGGATGAGGTCCCATTATCAGTGAGAACGTCTGTGATCAAAGAGGGTTAATGTAACGAGAGGGTTGGAGTTAGAAGTAGAATATATTTGGATGAGGAGTCACACAGAGGCGGCAGATTCAAGAAAATAGAACTAATGGCATTTTTCATAAGACTATAATAACTTTAAATTTTGTATGGAAACATAAAAGACCCCAAATGGTCAAAACAATCTAGAAAAAGAAGAACAGAGCTGGGAGAATCATACTCCCTGCCTTCAGACTATAGCACAAAGCCACAGTAATCAAAATAGTATGGCACTGGCACAAAATCAGATACATTAATCAATGGAATATGAAAGAAAGCCCAGAAATAAACCCATGTACTTATGATTAATTAACCTATGACAAAGGGGGCAAGAATATACAATGGAGAAAAGACAGTCTCTTCAATAAGTGGTGCTAGGAAAACTAGACAGACACATATTAAAGAATGAAATGAAAGTACTCTCTAACACCATATGCAAAAAATAACTCAAAATGGATTAAAGACCTGAATGTAAGAGCAGATACTATAAAACTCCTTGAGGAATACATAGGCAGAACACTCTGTGATAGAAATCATAGCAATATTTTTTTTGGATCCCTCTCCCAAAGCAAAGGAAACAAAAGAACAAGTTAACAAATGGGACCTAATTAAACTTAAAAGCTTTTGCACAGCAAAGGGAACCATCAACAAAACAGAAAGAGAGTCTACTGAATGGGAGAAAACATTTGCAAATGACATCACTAATAAGGGATTAATCTTCAGCATATATAAATAGCTCATACAACTCAACATCAAGAAAACAAACAATGCACTTAAAAGATGGACAGAAGAACTGAATACATATTTTTCAAAGAGGAAATGTAGATGGTCAAAAGGCACATAAAAAGATGCTCAACATCACTAATCATCAAAGAAATGCAAATCAAAACCACAGTGTGAATATCACCTCACAGTGGTCAGAATGGTTATCATCAAAAAGAACACAAATAGGAGACTTCCTTGGCAGTTTGTTGGTTAAGATTCCATACTACCAGTTCAGGGGCCTCAGCTTCCATCTTTGGTGGGGGAGCTAAGATCCTACATGCCATGAAGTGGAACATAAATAAATAAACAAGTATAAAAAGAACAATCCAAAGTCACATTTTAAAAAAAGAGCAGAAATAAATGTTGGTGAGGATGTGTAGAAAAGGGAACTCTCCTAAAGTGTTGGTGGGAATGTAAATTGGTGCAGCCACTGTGGAAAGCAGTATGGAGGCTTCCCCAAAAACTAAGAACAGAAATACCACATGGCCCAGCAGTTTCATTCCTAGGCAAATTTTGAAAAGAACAAAAACACTAATCCCCAAGATACATGTCCCCCAACATTCACAGCAGCATCAGTTACAATTGCCAAAGTATGGAAGCAACCGAAGAATCCATCAGCAGAGGAATGGATAAAGAAGATGTAGTATGTGTATACTATAGAATATTGCTCAGCCACAAAAGAGAATGACGTTTTTGTTACAACTGGAGAAGTCTCTATCTAGTATTTAGAGGTCAGGGATGCTCCTAGACACCGTACAATGTGAAGGAATACTCCCTATAACGATGGGTCATTAGCCTCAAAATATCAATAGTACTGAGGTTGAGGGCTTCTTTGGTGGCTCAGTGGTAAAGAATCTGCCTGCCAATGCAAGAGACATGGGTTCAATCCCTTTTCTAGGAGGACCCCACATGCCATGGAGCAACTAAGCCCTTGTGCCGTAACCATTGATCCTGTGCGCTAGAGCCTGGCACTCGAAACTACCAGGTCCTTGTCCTGCAACTACTGAAGCCCGTGTGCCTTAGAGCCCGTGTTCCACGACAAGAGGAAGCGCCAACCCACAGTGAGAAGCCTGTGCACCACAGCCAGAGAGGAGCCCCCCACTCGCCACAGCTAGAGAAAAGCCCGCTCAGCAGTGAGGACCCAGCACAGCCAAAAATATATAAAAATAAAATTATAAAAAAATTAGTCCCAGGGATGTAGTATATAGAATGGGGAATATCATCAATTAAAAAAAAATAGTACTGAGGTTGAGAAACGTTGTTTGAGAACGTTCAGAACACAAGTAGTGCTGAGGATAATGTGGTCTTGTCTTATTCTCCAATTAATGTGAATTTCTATCATTCAGGAATAAGTATAAAATTAATATAAATTAGTAATTGTAGAAGCGAGAACTTTATTCATGAAGGCTTTGTACACTAGTATTTCTCCAGTGGTGACAAGCTTGCCATGGCGATGATTTTCAAGATGTGTGACTTGTAGAAAAGGTAGGAAAAATCCACAATGTGGTTGACTATTCCCTGGGGGCATACCCTTTCCCATTAGGTTTGCTCAAGCGTAGCACACTTATATTAATATCAGCCAGTTTACTTTGAATCTGCCCGTAGAAGCCCATGCCCTTACATTTTGCTGTTGAAGCAGTGATATTGTTCACAGTAAAGGTCTTTGGGCTAAAAGCTTCTGATAAGTTTAGTGTATACCTGAATTGGTCTATTCTATCCTAGGTCTATTAATTCCCCCCTCCAGTGTTTGGAAGATATTTTTCTTATTTCTGCTTCTAGTATTGGTGAAAACGCTGTTATTAATACATCAGTTTTCCTTGAATGATGACTTAATGGCAAACTTTTTCATCCTCGATGCTTTAAAATTTCACTATAATAGATCTCTTGAATTCCTTCCTCTTGAAACTCTAATTAGATCTTTTGTTGCAACTCCATGTTTTAACTTTTAAAGACCATTTCTTTATTCTTTGGCCAGAGAACTTCTTAGCTTACTTCCAGATCACTTGTTTGGTTAGCTGTGTTTATTTGAATATTCAGCCCATTTGTTAACTTCAGTTTTTCCAAGATATATAGTTGGTTCTTTCTCATGATCACTTATCCTTGTTTCAAACAAGATAATTCTAAGATTAAACGTTTTAAGATTCTGGCTTAATTTCAGTGATTTGTTTTCTTACTGTCAGTACTTCTGATATGTACTGGCTTTCCACGTGTTTAAGCAGTGGCACTATTTATTGTACAAATAACAGAATACATAATCTGAACAGGTACTGTTTTTAGATACTTTATATAATCCTTTAATCCTTTTGTTTGGACATGACTAACCAAATAAGCATAGCACAGCACAATCCTTTTATTAACTTTATGAACTAAGTAATAGTAATCCCACTTTACAGATGATTAAACTGCATCAATGAGTAAGGCAAATAAAACTTACTCAAAGCCATTGAGTTCGTTTTCAAGTCAGGACACAATCCTATAGAGCAGTGGTCTCCAATCTTCTGGCACCAGTGACCGGTTTCAGGGAAGATATTTTTCTACCAACCAGGAGTTGGGGATGGTTTCAGGATGACTCAAGTACATTTATTGCACACTTTATTTCTATTATTATATCAACTCCACTTCAGATCATCAGACATTAGGTCCCAGAGTTTGGGCACCTGTTATAGACCCCTCCTTTACCTAGGTGGTACTAGCCACCTGAGGCACTTGGGTGTGATCCAAGATTGCACACTCATTTTTTTGCTCCTGAAACCAATTTCCCCAGTAGCTGCTGGCTAGCCCACAGTGGAGCGGGTAGGGCCGTCCTAAGACTTGTCTGTCGTGTCTTAGTCACCCCTGTCCCCGTTCTCTACGCCTGCCTCCAGCGCTGGAAGGGCATGTGGGTTGTAGCTGCCTATTCACTGTATATCTTTCAAGTGAAGTCCTCTTTTCTAGACCAAGAGTTCTTGTTTAAGTTTAGCTTTGCATTTATTAGAAAACCCTACTATTTTGTAAATTTAATATAATTTAAGTGGAGAAAGAAATGGCAACCCACTCCAGTATTCTTGCCTAGAGAATCCTGTGGACAGAGGAGCCTGGTGGGCAGCTGTCCATAGGGTCGCACAGAGTTGGACTTGACAGAGGCGACTTAGCTGCAGTAGCAATATATTAAGTTGTGGGGAGGAGAATTAGCAAGACATTAGGTTTCGTTACTTAATTTCATCTGTATCCACGTGGACTAATTGAATTTGCTAGAACCTGACTCTACATCTGGGTGTTGAGGGAATTTCTTTTTTTTTTAAGTCTAATGCATCCACAGTACCTCAGGAAGCTTTCAAACTCCCATTTATGAACCTAACCGTTCTTATGCTCCAATAGCGGTCTCTCCACACATAATCATAATGCAAAACGCATTTATTTGCATGTACAACAAGGAGGATTAGGATCCGAGATGAAAAGAAAAGCATACTTCTGTCAAATGGAGATCAGGATTCTTAAGGAGCTGGCTTTGGGATCTTCTGGGCAGGAGAACTTGGAGAGTTGCCAGCAGATTCTGTACCTTGACCTGATGCTCCAGATGGTCCGGCGGCATCTTCAGGCTGTCCTTCACTCTGGGCTGACGTTTCCAACTCCTTCTGATAGTTAAGCTGGTATTCCAGATAGCTTATGTTCCTGGTCTGTTCATCCAGGAACTTTTTCATGAAGCGTAAGAGCTACAGAAATAAAAACAAGAGAAAATTCATTAAGGACCTTGTCTGTAGCAGGAGACAATCTAATCTCCTACCCAAATTATAGTTCATGGACCAGCAGTTCTAGGAGCTTGTCAGAAATACAGAATCTCGAATCTCTCCCCTGCCTACTAAATCAAAATCTGTTTTAAGAAGGGACTAGATGGTTTACATGTATAATGAAGTTCAAAGGCATCGATCTCTGACATTCAAGACCTCCAGATGAATACAAGCATCCACTTTTAAAAGATTTATTTATTAGAGTATAGTTGGTTTCAATGTTATCTTTTCTTAAAGATTATTTATTTTAATTGGAGGATAATTATTTTGCAATATTGTGATGGTTTTTGCCAAACATCAACATGAATTTGCCACAGGTATACATGTGTCCCCCTCCATCCTGAACCCCCCTCCCACCAAACATCCACTTTCAATGAGTATGAGTGTTAAGGCATGTCATCAAAAGCACAGATTAATTTAATAAGCTACTACTGTAATGGTTTTTCACCCTATTTGAATCATAGGTTAAGTGCCAAGTAAGCTCCCAGACCTCATTCCCAAGCACTGAAATTTTAGGGTTCTGGTGTAAGCCTCAGGCATTTGATAGTTTTCAGGGCTCTACAGTGAGTCCAATATGCAGCAAGGTTGATAAGCTTTCCTACTAGATAATTTTCTTCAACTTCCAGAGAAACTAAGAACTTTGGTGAGAAATTTTATCACTGCAATAGAGTGTTCACCATTAACCAAAGAACACTTCAGAGAAGTCTACAGAATAGGTCACAATGGACATTCACTTTTGTAGGGGTAGTCTGGGATAGCGACTCTCACGGTGGGTTTATTTAAATATTCAGAGTGCAGGTTATTCCTGAAAAGTCTTCTCCATCTTGTATCGAGTTGCCTTTCTCCTTACCAGGGCCCCTGCTCCTCCCACCTCCCAACTACTCTAAGAAATAAGTTCATATACTCCCTTCAGAGGAAATAAGCACATTAGATGATCCATTGCCTTGGGTTCATTTCCTAGAAGCAAGCCATCATCTAGAAGTGAAAGGACCTCTTTGCTACTTACACTGGTTTCTCTGTTCCTAGAAGCTGAGGCCTTCAGGCCTTGCAGGAGCGTGTTTAACGCATTCTCCAACTCCAGAGCAGACAGTATAGCTTGTTTACCAGTTCCCCAGTTATCTATATCAGGCCTCTGTTGGAGAGAAAGAGGGAGTCAGTCTCCTAGTTGAGGTGCAGCTTCGTTACACCCTACTTCCTGGGCAGATTTAAAAGGTTTGCAGAGACCAGTAGTTTCCATGCTTTGTGGCATGATGGAATCAGTGGAGTCCCTTAAATACTGGTGTCTGGCTGTCAGCTGCAGACGTTCTGACTTAATTGGTACCGAGGAGCAGGGCTTTAAAAGCTCTCCAGGTGACTTTAATGTTCTGCAAAGCATGGATACCACTAGCAGTTATGTGCACTCTTCCATTAGCTTTGGAATTTCTTTAGCTTTGGAGAGTAGTTCAGTTCAATTACCACCAGACATTTAGTTGTCTTTGGAGACCTGGAGTTAAAAGAACCCCTCAGATAAGGAGGGCTATTTCCAAATGTAATAGCTTCAACGAAGGTTTAGATTGTTTCTTTAGAGTATATCAAAAACATTAGGAGTCAATCAACTTTAGATTGTTGCTTTTTTCTGTTTCCTGGTTTTAGAACATAAATAGGTATGGTTGTGTTAGTCGCTCAGTCGTGTCCGACTCTTTGAGACCCCATGGACTGTAGGCCACCAGGCTCCTGTATCCACTGGATTCTCCAGGCAAGAATGCTGGAGTGGCTTGCCAGTCCCTCCTCCAGGGGAATCTTCCCGCTCCAGGGATCAAACCCAGGTCTCCTACACTGCAGGCAGATTCTTTACCGTCTGAACCATGGGGGGAAGCCCTTTTAGAACATAAATACCTACTCTCTATCATTTGAGTGAGTCCCTATTCGTCATGTTTAAGTTGGTAATAGTAATTATTCCTAAGAAAGAGGAAATAAGAGACAAGTATGTAGCAATAGGGCCTTCCTTGTGGCTCAGCGTTAAAGACTCTGCCTGCATTGCAGGAGACCCAGGTTCAACCCCTGGATTGGGAAGACCCCCTGGAGCAGAGCATGGCAACCCACTCTTTCACTCTTGCTTAGAGAATCCCATGGATGGAGGAGCCTGTCAGGCTGCAGTCCACAGGGTCGCACAACTGAGGCAGCAGCAGCATGCAGCAATTAGAATGTACAACTCTACAAATGTAGAGTCTGTTCCAGTGGGGAAAAAAGTTTATTTTATTAAATACATTGAAGAGGCAGCTGTATTAAATACCTGAGGGTGCATCTGAATTAAAGAGCTAACATAAGATACAAGCCACTCTAGAAGAGAACAGCAGATCTTCTCAAACTATACAGAAGATTAGAATCATCTGGAGAGCTTGTTAAGCTCTTTAGCTCCTTGGGCCCCACCCTTAGAGAGGGTGACTCAGTTTCTTAGAGTGGGCCCCATGAATTTGCATTTCTAATAAGGTCCCAGGTGATCCTGGTGCTGCTGGTCCAGAGGTCACACTTTGTATCACTCTTTCAGAAAAGAAAAACTAAGATTTAATGACTGAAATTTACTCAAAATGATATGAAGAGGTTACAGACAAGATGCATGCTTACCCTCAGTCAGCTGCTATAATGCCATATAGGAATATGAGTAATGGAACAAGTCAGAAAACAACTAATAATAACTTAGTTTTCTAGACCCAGCAAAGGCCCTATAGAGATCATCATAACAAAGCTACATCGTCACCTTAATCACCGGAAGGCAGATTTTACACTTATATTTTTTTAGATATTTTATGAACTGCTTTGCATGCTCCCTCTTCACATTAGCTTGGTCTTGGAAGAATGAATGAAAAGTAGGCGCTTCCGAATCTTCAATGTAATAACAGGCCTGGAGCAGGGATAAGAATGGGGAGAGACTGCAGGTGAGAGGAGTTGGTGTTTAGGGCAGAAATCTCACACAAACTCACTTTATCTCTATGGCTGTCCAAAAGAGGCCTTCTTTGTTCATTCCAGGGTTCTCAGTCTGCTCTTTGACTTCCAGAAGGCCCCAACTGCCTTCTCAAACCCAGGCTATCTCAAAGAGAAGCGACCCAGGTTTTAACATGCTGGTGCCTAGCATTTGGCCATTAGACCTCTTTAAGGGTCAGGTTTATGAACCCTATATGCTAGTACTATAACCAGTATTTATGTTGACAACTGGCAGAAGTCCAGCATGAAGTAAGTGACATTCAAAAGTCAATCTTGGGACTTCTCTGATGGTCCAGTGGTTAAGAATCTGTCCACCAATGCAAAGGAAACCGGTTTGATTCCTGGTCCAAGAAGATCCCACATACGGTGGGGCAACTAAGCCTCTGTGCCACAACTACTGAAGCCCAAGTGCCCTAGAGCCTGTACTCTGCAATAAGAGAAGCCCCCGCAATGAGAAGCCCACGCTCCACAACTAGAGTAGTTCCCACTCACCGTAACTAAATAAACATACACACAGCCACGAAGACACAGTGCAGCCAATAAGTCAATAAACTTAAGAAAATGTTTAAAACCACTGAACTCTACAAAAGTCAAACTATTTCATTAACCCTACCATATCAACACTTGCTCTAAGCTAGCAGATGGGTGAAAAAATTATAACAGTGTCTGATGCCTACGCAAGTTTTGGGAATACTCTGGAAAAGAATTATTCTCCCAACTATTCACCCACAGTTTGCAATCATTGCTCTAAATCACTGGGCCTCAGAGCAGCAAAATCCCAGCCACTAAATTGTTGTTCCCTCTAGTATCAAACAACAAACATGGTCACAACAAAAATGAGGAAGGCTTTGTAAGATACATTATCCGGACCAGATCTGAAACCTCCCTGACAGTGACTCCAGGACACATACTAACCATAGATAAATAAGCATCACTGACATGCAGCTCGTAAGATGCTACTTGATTGAGAGCATCCCTACATTCTTCAGAAAGAAGGCCCTTTGCCTGGGTTGCCATCTCAGCTTTAGGAAAAACCAGGCATAAAAAGTGGTACCCGCCAAGGTAAGAGACTCCTTAAATACTAACAGGCTTAAATATATATATATATATATATGTAGCCAGCCCACTTCTATTCAGCTGAAAACAAGATGATATGCTATTCAGCTGAGACTAACAGCTACTAACCTACCAATGAGGACGTTGTTTTGCATGAAAGAACCAATCTGATAGAGAAAAAGTTGGGAAAAGCTAAATCCTCCTAACTATCCCAGCCAGTGTTTTGTATTTGCCCTCATGTTCTCTGACTATGATTTGAGAAGGCTGATTTAAACACTTCCTGAATGGGGAAGCATTAACAGAATAGACTCATTACCTTTAACTGTTTCCTTTTTTTCCAAAAAAAGGCATCATGCTAGGTCCTATGGAGAATCTAAGAAAACTGACTAAAATACACTTTTTACCTATAAGGAACACATTCCGTTCTCACAAGACCTCAACATACACAATTTTAAACCAGGATATGATGGGAGTTCTGACTTGTCAGAGTTTCACAGGTGACTCAAGTGGTAAAGAATCCGCTTGCTAACTCAGGAGATGCAGGAGATGTGGGTTCGATCCCTAGGTCGGGAAGATCCCCTGGAGGAGGAAATGGCAGCCCATTCCAGCATTCTTGCCTGGAAAATTCCACGGACAGAGAAACTTGTGAGCTACAATTCACGGGGTTGCAAAGAGTCAGACATGACTGAACACACACAAGCTTCTGGATTGTTAAAGGCGTATTTACAGGAGGGGATTACAGCCGATTACATTGATAAACTGGCGTCTGAAATTGGCTTTGGAGCATGGGTAAGAATGTAGAGAAATAGAACTGGAAGAGGGTGTTTCACCTGGAGGAAGGTCACAGACAGGCTGTAGGGTCAGGATATAAGGCTGGTTTCTCCAAGCTACAGTGACTCTTCCATGTGGGAACCTTTTGGTTCTTTCTCCACTAGGAAATAATAGGTGCTGAATCAATATTTGTTACCAAAAAAAATTATTTTACACGTATAAGATCTCCCATAGTGTGGTGGATTCTTAGTTTGAGCCTAAGTCACATCTTATTGCAATGAAATAGAAGTGACAGGTCACCAAAAGTCTCTCTCGGTGAGGCAGTGAGGCGCGAGGGGCTCCTGAGGGAGAGAGCATCCTAAGAGAAGGGGCCATCTAGGTTATGTTTGACCCAGTCATAAAGACAAGGCCTTCAAAGAGAAGAAATTATTATAAAAGGGCCTATTATTTGCTACTTTTGTTTTCTGACCCAACACTGCCCTTGTCCCAAATGAATTCTTGTTGTAGCCTCAGAACGTGTCTTGAGTAGGGGTTCCTCAGACCATCACTTGTATATGAATCACCTGGGACTCTTCTTAAAAGGCAGATTCTGATACACAGCGCCTGAGAGTCTGCATTTCTAACAATTCTGCCCAATGATGCTGGTTCATGGACCACATTTTGAGTAGAAAGTGTTCCAACACATGGAACACACTGGGGAACCTCCAACAGGAGAGGAGAAGGGGACATTCTGTGCTTCCTATATTTAAAAAAATTTATTTATGTTATTTTAAAATTTTATTTTTAGTTGACTGATGATTGCTTTATAATACTGGTTTGGTTTCTGTCACACATCAACATAAATAGGTCTGAACTGAGGCACTGGGGATCTTCAGTGTGGCACTCAGGGCTTAGTCACCCTGCAGCATGCGGGATCTTAGTTCCCTGACCTGGGACCAAACCCAAGTCCCCTGCATTGGAAGGCAGATTCTCAACCACCAGGGAAGTGCATTCTATGCTTCTGCACACACCACAGCACTGTTTTGGCATTTCCAGGATGTCTGTGGCAGCATCCTGGGGAAGGCAGTGTCGCCAGGAAACTCAGCAACATCTAGCCCATGATGGTTAGAGCTGAGATGAGGAAAGAAAACTGGTGACTAGACAGGTAACTGGTTTTACTTAGAGCACAAGTGAAACATTATCTGAAGTCCCAGAAAAATTTGGGGGACCTTTTCAGGAGATTAGGGTCCTATGTGAGAAGTGAGGACGGTTCAGTTCAGTTCAGTTCAGTTCAGTCGCACAGTCGTGTCCAACTCTTTGAGACCCCATGGACTGCAGCATGCCAGGCCTCCCTGTCCATCACCAACTCTTGGAGCTTACTCAAACTCATGTCCATTGAGTCAGTGATGCCATCCAAGCATCTCATCCTCTGTTGTCCCCTTCTCCTCCCTTCAATCTTTCCCAGCATCAGGGTCTTTTCAAAACAGTCAGTTCTTCAAATCAAGTGGCCAAGTATTGGAGTTGAAGCTTCAGCATCAGTCCTTCCAATGAATATTCAGGACTGATTTCCTTTAGGATGGACTGGTTGAATCTCTTTGCAGTCCAAGGGACTCTCAAGAGTCTTCTCCAACACCATAGTTCAAAAGCATCAATTCTTCAGCACTCAGCTTTCTTTATAGTCCCACTCTCACATCCATACATGACCACTGGAAAAACCATAGCTTTGACTAGACAGAACTTTGTTGGCAAAGTGATGTCTCTGCTTTTTAATATGCTGTCTAGGTTTGTCATAGCTTTTCTTCCAAGGAGCAAGTGTCTTTTAATTTCATGGCTGCAGTCACCATCTGCAATGATTTGGGAGCCCCCTTAAATAAAGTCTATCACTGTTCCCACTGTTTTCCCATCTATTTGCCATGAAGTGATGGGACCAGATGCCATGACCTTAGTTTTCTGAATGCTGAGTTTTAAGCCAGCTTTTTCACTCTCCTCTTTCACTTTCATCAAGAGGCTCTGTAGTTCTTCGCTTTCTGCCATAAGGGTGGTGTCATCTGCATATCTGAGGTTACTGATATTTCTCCCAGCAATCTTGATTCCAGCTTGTGCTTCATCCAGCCCAGCGTTTCTCATGGTGTTCTCTGCATAGAAGTTAAATAAGCAGAGTGACAATATATAGCCTTGATGTACTCCTTTTCCTATTTGGAACCAGTCTGTTGTTTCATGTCCGGTTCTAACTGTTGCTTCTTGACCTGCATAAGGTTTCTCAAGAGGCAGGTCAGGTGGTCTGGTATTCCCATCTCTTAAAGAATTTTCCACAATTTGTTGTGATCCACACAGTCAAGGGTTTGACATAGTCAATAAAGCAGAAGTAGATGTTTTTCTGGAAATCTCTTACTTTTTCAATGATCCAGCGGATGTTGGCAATTTGATCTCTGGTTCCTCTGCCTTTTCTAAATCCAGCTTGAACATTGGGAAGTTCATAGTTCACGTACTGTTGAAGCCTGGCTTGGAGAATTTTGATCATTACTTTGTTAGCGTGTGAGATGAGTACAATTGTGTGGTAGTTTGAGCTTTCTTTGGCATTGTCATTCTTTGAGACTGGAATGAAAATTGACCTTTTCCAGTCCTGTGGCCACTGCTGAGTTTTCCAAATTTGCTGGCATATTGAGTGCAGCACTTTCACAGCATCATCTTTTAGGATTTGAAATAGCTCAACTGGAATTCCATCACCTCCACTAGCTTTGTTCATAGTGATGCTTCATAAGTCCCACTTGACTTCACATTCCAGGATGTCTGGCTCTAGGTGAGTGATTACACCATCCTGGTTATCTGGATCATGAAGATCTTTTTTATATAGTTCTGTGTATTCTTGCCACCTCTTCTTAATCTCTTCTGCTACTGTTAGGTCCATACCATTTCTGTCCTTTATTGAGCCCATCTTTGCATGAAATGTTCGCTTGGTATCTCTAATTTCCTTGAAGAGATCTCTAGTTTTTCCTATTCTATTGTTTTCCTCTATTTCTTTGCACTGCTCACTGAGGAAGGCTTCCTTATGTCTCCTTACTATGCTTTGGAACTCTGCATTCAAATGGGTATAGCTTTCCTTTCTCCTTTGCCTTTCACTTCTCTTCTTTTCACAGCTATTTGTGAGGCCTCCGCAGACAGCCATTTTGCTTTTTTGCATTTCTCTTTCTTGGAGATGGCCCTGATCCCTGCCTCCTGTACAATGTCATGAACCTCTGTTCATGACAAGTGACAATAAAATCTGGATTATTACTGTTAATATGACTCCATCTACAAAGTAGTAAATTTGGAAAATAATGTTTTTACCTAGTGGGAGATGATAATGAGAGTTTGAATATTGCAGGATAATCTATAAGATATTTTCATGTATATATTCCATGATTCTATCTTTCCATCTGTGCTAAAAACACAGAGCTGTGTACATGTGAAGAAAATGTTCCTATTCCTGTGGGTTAAATATTATTAAGAAATATTGCTCTCTCAATCCCAAACTCCCAATGTATCCCTCACCGCACCGCATTCTCCCTCTGGTAACCATACATTTGTTTTCTAAGTCTGTGAGCCTATTTCTGTTTTGTAAATACAAGTTCATTTGTATTATTTTGCTTAGATTCTGCATAAAAGTGGTATCATATGATGTTTGTCTTTCTCTGACTTACTTCACTTAGTATGATAATCTCCAAGTCCATTCATGTTGCTGCAAATAGCATTATTTCATTCTTTTTAATGGCTGAGTCATATTCCATTATATATATATACCACATCGTATTTATCCATTCTTCTATTGATGAACATTTAGGTTGCTTACATGTACTGACTGTTGTAAACAGCGCTGCAACAAACATTGGTGTGACACGCTACTATATTTAAAACAGACAACCAGGAGGACTCATTGTATAGCACAGGGAACTCTACTCAATATTCTATAATAACCTAAATGGGAAAAGAATTTGAAAAAAGAATAAACACATGTATATCTGGTAAAGAATCTGCCTGCAATGCAGGAGACCCCGGTTTGATTCCTGGATCAGGAAGGTCTCCTGGAGAAGGGATAGACTACCCACTCCAGTATTCTTGGGCTTCCCTGGTGCCTCAGCTGGTAAAGAATCTGCCTGCAATGTGGGAGAACTAGGTTCGATCCCTGGTTTAGGACGATCCCTGGAGAAGGGAAAGGCTACCCACTCCAGTATTCTGGCCTGGAGAATTCCATGGACTGTATAGTCCATGGGGAAACAAAGAGTCAGACATGACTGAGTGATTTTCACTTTCATATATACATATATAAACCTGAATCACTTTGCTGTACACTTGAAACTGACAACATTGTTAATCAACTATACCTCAATATAAAATATAAATAAATAAACTATGACACAAACGAACTTATCCATAAGCAGAAGCAGACTCACAGGGCACAGAGAACAGATTCGTGATTGCCAAAAAGGAGGGGGCTGGGGAAGAATGCACTGGGAGTTTGGGATAAACAAATGCAAACTATTACATGCATGTATAACTGAATTATTTGCTCTACACCAGAAACTAACATAGCATTGTAAGTCAGCCATACTTCAATAAGACAAATTAAAAATTTAAAACGAACTGTTGTTATCTAATCACTTAAAAACAACCTCATCAATGTGTAGAAAAAGCAAGAGGAAAAAAACACATCTTAAAAAACAACTGAGTCAGTGTAGTAGCTTTATGGGTAATTTTTTTCTTTTTTCTGTAGTTTTTCAACTTTTATAATTATATATATATTTCATTTTGAAAAAGGAAGCTAACACATACCTTTCTGGAGAATTAGCACAATGTATTTTCCTAACTGGGCTTCCCAGGTGGTGCTGGTGGTGAAGAACCCACCTGCCAATGCAGGAGACTTAAGAGGTGAATGTTCAATCTGGGTCAGGAAGATCCCCTGGAGTAGGAAAGGGCAGCCCATTCCAGGACTTCTTGCCTGGAAAATTCCATGGACAGAGGAGCCTTGTGGGCTACAGTCCATAGAGTTGCAAAGAGTCAGACATGACTGAAGCGACTTAGCACTCACATTCATTTTCCTAATTGAAGCCCCATATATGTATTTATGAATGTATTTTTTCCTAATTAAAAAAGTAATGCATTATCATTACTAAAAAGTATTCCAAAATTACAGAAATACACAATGTAGAATGTAAAAGCCCAGGGGTAACACTGAAATTTCCATACCTATTTAAAAGTCTAATTTGATCCATAATACCACTATTAAATTTTGTTAATCTAATGAACTGACTTCTGAATTATTGGATACAATCAGACTGGTACAGGCACCCTTTCTTCTGGAATGTATTGAAAACAAAAATAGTTTAAAAAAAAATTACACAATGCCTCTCAAAAATGTTTTAACCTAATCTAGACTTTCTGTCCTAATCTTATCAACTCTCTAATGATTCAGGAAAAAACAAGCAGTGCTGTTCTGAATTTAATTAAAACTAAGAAATTCTTATCTTTAAACATAAAATATCTTTAGTAGAGCAACTATTATCCTCTATATCCTGTTCTTTGTGCACATTTCCCTTATTAGTTTATAAGCTTCATGAGGAAGCTTAGTCATCTTTGTATGTCTCCCAGAGCTCATAGTATGGTGTCTTGTCCATAGAAAGCACTCAGTAAATTACACTGAGCAATTTCAAAGTAAAAAGGAACCTAAAAATTTAAAGTCATTTGTTGTCGAGGAGGAAACAGTAATAAGAGCCAAATGAGTACTTTGCATTTCGGAAAAGCAGGTTAAAAGTTCCCCAAAATTATGGGGGAGGGTGAAAGCAGGAATTTCCTTGCATCTTTAAAATGAGTCTTAGGGACTTCCCTGGGGGTCTAGTAGCTAAGACTTCATGCTTCCAATGAAGTTTGGTCCCTGGTCATGGAAATAGATCCCACAAGCCACAACTAAAAAAGATTCTGTGGCTCAATATAGATCGAAGAACCCACATGCTACAGCTAAGACAAAAATAAGTAAATAAAAATAAACATTAAACAATGAGCCTTAAAAAGAAAAGACCACACTTATTGTGGTCCTGGTACTAAGTGGGTCCTTAAAAATTTTTCTTAATGAAAGATTGAGAAGTAATTTATTAAGATAGCTCAAGAGGAAACCTTAAAAGTTAGGATGTCACAAGTGATTCTGATGAAAAAAAAGAGATGACATCTCCAGAAATCCATGTGCCTGCACGTATGTCCTGCAGCCTCTACTTCTGGCCTTAGAATGGCTATCTTATCTGCCAGAACGTGTTTTCTGACTTTCACAGTCTGGGTTTGGTATCCCCACCTCCATGCTCCTTGGTCATAGTCATTCTTTCCACATCTTTGTAACTTCCTCCTTATCTGTATGAATTCTCTACTAGTTCATGAACTCTTTGAAGGTGCATGCTGGGTCATGACTTGGTATTACCGTCATTTAGCATAGACCTGGACGTTGCAGGTTGTCAATAGACATTCATCCACTAAGAGTAAATAAGTAAATGGTCAAACATTGGGAGGGCAGAAACAGATAGAAGACAAATATATGGGGGGAATGAAAATGTAAAAGAAATATCAGGCAGTATAAACTTTCTTATGTATTCATATGTTTAAATCTAACAGCAACAAATATTTGAGGCAAGAAGTTCATGGCAGGGTTAGGAGATGGAGATGTTTTTGGCCAAAAAGAACAAAGGAGAGAAATTCCCTGGTGGTCCAGCGGTTAAGAATCTGCCTGCCAGTTCAGGGGACAAGGCTTTGATCCCTGGTGCAGGAAGATTCGCATGCCTCTGGACAGCTAAGCCCGTGCACCACAATTACTGAAGCCTGTGCATCTGGAGCCCGCGCTCTGAAATGAGAGAAGCCCCCGCAACGAAAAGTCCAAGCTCCGCACCTAGAGAGTAGCCCCCGCCTGCCGAAACTAGACAAAGTCTGCGCACAACAATGAAGACCCAGAACAGCCAAAAATAAATAAAATTAAATTTAAAGAAAGAACAAAGTAGAGAGAAAGAGACACACTAATGGGACAAAAATTGAAGTTAGACAAAAACAGAGAGAAAGCAGAATTAACTGAAGTGGTAAATAAAAGAGAAACATGTAGATAAACCAAATCTCAAATATTAATAGAGAAATATTAGTAATAGGGAAGTAGGAAGTAGTGTGTGTGTGTGTGTTAGCCATGGAGTTGTGTCCGACTCTTTGTGACCCCGTGGGCTACAGCCCACCAGACTCCTCTGTCCATGGGATTCTCCAGGCAAGAATACTGAAGGAATTGCCATTCCTTTCTCTGAGGGATCTTCCCAACTCAGCGATCAAACCCAAGTCTCCTGCATTGCAGGCAGATTTTTTTTACTGTCTGAGCCACCCAAGAAACCTGAAAGAAGTCCAGATAGACTAGTAGGGAATAAGGGTACCTAGATTATCTAAATCTAGGTAGAACACGCCCAGGTCTAGAAGAACTTTATTCTTTGGTTGGAATAATGACTTCTGTAAGTGACTATAGGAAGTACTTTGGTAATGTTTAAAGAATATTGGAGAGAAACACCAGAATACAACTAAAGACGTTTATATCTTGGTGGAAAAGATGTAGAAATATGTACCAGATGATAGTACATGTAGTTACACTAGCAGGCATCTGAAAATCAAAGTAGCCATTTATTGGATTGGGAACACCTTAGCACGAGGCTCTGGTGACGTGTTACAAGGCATTACGGTCTACTTTATCTTCTTTTTAATCTATATTTCTTAAGTCAATAATTTGAATGAATAGAGTTTTATTTTCATTGTTGCTGTTCAATCACTCAGTCATGTCTGACTCTTTGCAACCCCATGGACTGTAGCACGCCAGGCTTCCCTGTCCTTTGCTGTCTTCCAGAGTTAGCTCAAATTCACATCCGTTGAGTCAGTTATGCTATCTAGCCATTTCATCCTCTGCCACTTCTTTCTCCTGTTGCCTTTGACTTTCCCAGCATCAGGGTCTTTTCCAGTGAGTTGGCTCTTCCAATCAGGTGGCCAAAGTTTTGGAGCTTCAGCTTCAGCATCAGTCCTTTCAATGAATGTTCAGGGTTGATTTTCTTTAGGATTCATTGGTTTGATCTCCTTTCATCCCAAGGGACTCTCAAGAGTCTTCTCCAGCACTGCAATTCCAAAGCATCAATTCTTTGGTGCTCACCCTTGTGATCCAACTCTCACATCTGTACATGACAGTGAAAAACCATTGCTTTGACTAGATAGACCTTTGTTAGCAAAGTGATGTCTCTGCTTTTTAACATGCTGCCTAGGTTTGTCATAGCTTTCCTTCCAAGGAACAAGTGTCTTTTAATTACATAACTGTAGTCACTGCAGTGAATTTTGAGTTCAAGGAAGTAAAATCTGTCACTGCTTCTAGTTTTCCCCTTTTTATTTGCCATGAAGTGATAAGACTGGATGCCATGATCTTAGTTTTTAAAAAAAATTTTTATGGCTGAATAAAAAAACACTGTATATGTACTACTAGGGAAAATGTAAATCATTTATTTTAATAGGCTCAAGGAAATAATAATAAGCAGGCATTATGATTTGATATGAAAATGGATATGCACATAAATATAGTTTATAGAAAGTAAAATGTACAAAGAGTAGTAATATATTATTATTTTAGACTGTATAGTTTCTTTGGAGACATTATCACAAGCACCAAAACCTTGGGAGTTTGGGATGGACATGTATACACCGCTATATTTAAAATGGTTAACCAACAAGGACCTACTGTATAGCACAGGGAACTCTACTCAATATTTTGTAACAACGTGAATGGGAAAAGAATTTTAAAAAGAATATATATATATACATATATAGGTATAAGTTAATCAATTTACTATATACTTGAAACTAACACGACATTGTTGATCTACACCAATATAAAATAAAAAAAATATAAAGTCCTTGTAACAGTCACTTCCATAGCTTCATTTGACCAATGTTGATTTATGGTTCATTTAAATGCCCATTTCATTAAAAAAAAAATGAATACTACTTTTCAATAATTTCCCTTGACCACCAAAAACCTCATTCAACAGAAAAAAAATTGTGATCTCTCAGAAGAGATTTTATTGTACAAAATTATACTGTAATCATTTTTTCTTAAAATGGGAACACATTGTTGCATGAACTTTTCTACACTGGTTTTAAACACACACAGACACATCATCACCACCACCAGCAACGAAAAATTTCCAAGCAATTATCTGTGGTCTGGACAATTCTTGGTCAACATCTTAAAGTTGTGTGCTAGAACTCTTGAACTGCTGGGGGAGAATGTTTGGTATTTAGCGTGAAAGTCTTGGCTGTTTCTTAGAGGAACATGTGTTTGGTTTTGATTTCAGTTTAATTTGATTCAGTGGCTAGAAACACAACTGCTGAACCAACAGTCAACACGAACATGTCTTTCAGTTGAGAGAGGGTTGGGATTAGGCTCAGGTCTTGGGAAAAGTGTCATGAGGTGGCTTTCCATGATCTGGGAAGTTCATTGGCAAGGGCTAAATGCTGGCTGGCAAAGACGGGAATATGATCTTAAACAAACCTATGGGGAAGAAAAGTATTTGAAAACATTCTTCTGGCCTTTGGTTTCTCCCATCCCCCTTTCTTCTAAGAAACTTAGATGAATGGATAACATTTTTAAATGTATCTTTATTTTTTTTAAATAAAAACTTATTTTTTTAAATTAAAAAATAATTTAAATTTTTCTGTGCTTTTATTATCTTCATTGTTATACCCTGGATCTGAATAGGAGATTTTAAGTGAATAACATGATGAGCTGTTCTGTGTTATGGTTAAGAATGCAAGATTTGCCAAAGGCAGCGTGGGTGTGAATCTTATTTTGCCACTTTATTCAATGAAGAGGCCCTTTTCCAGGCAGTGGGAACATAGCAGTCAATAAAACAGACAACAGTCCCTGCCATCACAAACCGGGCCTAGTATACGGTTAATTACAATTACACTAACTACACTGCGATTCAGTTTCCTTCCCCAGGGATTACAAAGGCATCTTGTTTGCTTGGTAAATCACTTCAGTCAAGTCTGACTCTTTTGCGACCCCATGGACTGTAGCCTGCCAGGCTCCTCTGTCCGTGGGATTTTCCAGGCAAGAATACTGGGGTGGGTTGCCATGCCCTTCTCCAGGGGATCTTCCCGACCCAGGGATTGAACTTGGGTCTCCTGCATTGTAAGCAGATTCTTTACCATCTAAGCCACCAGGGAAGCCCATAAAGGCATCTACTTCTGGACATGTCTGAGGTGTTAACTGAGTTGATTCGCGTAAAATGCTTAGAACAGAGTTTAGCACATAGAAAGCATTGAATAAATGCTAGCTATTAACATCGAAGACTTTTGTTTCTATTGGTGTTAACTTGTTTTATTGTGAAGCCTAACACACACGGCGGATCCCTGGAAGCTCCTGTATCAAGCCTTTTTCTCAGATTTTGCTTTCAGGGGAATCCAAACTTTGACACAGGCCTTCATTGATGATGTGTGTTGCCCGTACCTTCTCCCACTCTGTGGCTTGCATTTTCATTATTTTTAGATTTTGATGAAAATTTCTTAACTTTAATCTAGATCAATTTCTCAATCTTAGGTGTTTTTTTTGGTGTGTGTGTGTGTGTGTTCTGGTCATGAAATCCTTCACTACCGCAATATCATGAAGACGTTTTTCTATATTTTCTTCCAAAAGTTTAGTTTTTCAAACTCTCACATGTAGAGTTATGGCCCATCTGGAATTGATTTTGTATTTGGTGAGTGGTGAAGGAAGTTCTCTTGTTTTTTTACAAAGAGTTTCTAGCTGACTGTGGTAGGCAGAATGAGGACCCCACAAAGATGTTCTGGTCCTGATCCCCGGAGCCTCATGATATGTTACGTTCTGCTGCAAAGAGGACCTTGCAGATATGACTCTGGGGTGACCAGTTTATCCTGTGTTATCTGACTGAGCCCATCCTAACCAAATAGAGCTCTAAAGTAGAATCCTTCCAGGCTGCGGTCAAAGGGAAATTTAATTAGGGAAGAACAGCCAGAGAGATGCAACACTGTTGATCTTGAAGACTGAGAAAAGGGGCCACGAGCCAATGTAGAATAGGGAATGTTGGTGGTTTTAGGAACCTGGACATGGCAAGGAAATTAATTCCCTCCTAGAGCCTTCAGAAAAGAACGTTTCTGCCGATCGTTTATTTTATTCTAATGAGGTTTATATTGGACTGCTGACTTAGATAATGGTAAGATAATACATGTGTTGCTTTAAGCCACTATGTTTGTGGTTATTTGTTATGGCAGCTACAGAAAATTTACATATTGATCCAACACTATTTATTGAAAAGACTGTCTTTTACTCACTTCTCTGTAGCTCCATTTTTGTCATAATTGCGTATCCATCTATTCACTGCCTGTTTCCACACATTCTCTTCTGTTTTAGTGGTCTTTTGCTCCAGTTTTTGCGCCAGTATTGTACTCCTTTGTATTCATTGGGACAGACCCTGATGCTAGGAAAGATTGAGGGCAGCAGAACAAGCGGGCAACAGAGGACAAGATGGTTGAGTAGCATCACCGACTCAATGGGCATGAGTTTGAGCAAACTCCAGGAGACAGTGAAGGACAAGGGAGCCTGGCATGCTATGGGCCATGGGGTTGCGACCAAGAGTCATATATGACTTAGCAACTGAACAACAACAAATTGTACTCCTTTAACTTCTGTAAGATTTTAATATCTTAAGTAGTTCTATTAACTAATTCTCAGAGCAAAATTTCCCATGATTTTTTAAAAATTAATTTATTTGGCTGCACTGGGTCTCAGTTGTGGCACACGAGATCTTCTTTGTGGCAGGTTCTTTTTTTCAGTTGTGGTGTGTGAACTTAGCTGCGGATGTGGCATCTAGTTCCGGACAAAGGACCAAACTTGGGCTGTCTGCCTTGGAAGTGTGACGCCTTAGCCCCTGGATGACCAGGGAGGTCCTTTCCATGATCTTCTTTACCAGTAGCTTGTCTTTGCTTACCTCTCTACATTTCAACATAAATTACAAAACCACTTGTCAATTTCAGAAAAGGCAAGAACAAAAATTCATTGGGATTTTGATCAGTATTGCACCTGCTCCATAGATTAACTCAGGAAATTGACCACTTTATAATACGGGTATTTAAAACATCTGTAGTATATGACAGAGGATGAGATGGTTGGATGGCATCACTGACTCGATGGACATGAGTTTGAGTAAACTCCTGGAGATGGTGAAGGATAGGGAAGCCTGGCATGCTTCAGCCCATGGGATCACAAAGAGTTGGACACGACTGAGCGACTGAACAACAATTTTTCCTAATAATGCTAATAGTTTTCTGTGTAGAGACCTTGCATATCTTTTGGTAGATTTATTCATGTGTTTAATTTTATTTTAAATGGAGTATTTTAAATATTTTGGGGTTCTTTTGGCTAACATTACAATTGATTTTTGAATACTATAATACAGTCTTGTACATTGACTTTTCCTGTAGCCTTGCTAATACACATATTAATTCTGAAATCTAGCTATACTTCCTTTTGGAATTTTATGTATGCAACCATATGACCTGTGACTAATAACAATTTTAGTTCTTTTCCTGCCCTTATAACTTAGGTTTATTTATTTATTTTTCATTATTCTGTAGCTAGAACCTTTAATACAGTGCCGAATAAAAATGGGGGAAAGCAGGCATTTGTCTTATTCTTAATATTCAAGAAAAGCTTTCAATATTTTCCCCAAAAGTATGTTTGTTATATGCTTTTTAGAACTACTGTTGATCAGATTTGGAAGTTCTCATCTATTACTAGTTTTTTAGGAGAAGTTTTTTAAATTAAAGTTTTCTTTTGAGGTAATTTAAAGATTAACACACAGTTGTAAGAAATAATACTGAGATAGTCTGTGCCACCTACTCAGTTTTTTCACATGGTACCATCTTGCAGAGATATAGTGTAATGTTACAATCAGAACCTTGACATTACAATCCCATAATCTTATTCAGACTTCTCCCATTTAACTTATACTTGTGTGTATTTAGTTCTATGTGATTTCATCACATGTAAGTTGACCATAGTAAAAATATAGAACATTTTCATCACCACAAAGATTGCTCATGTGGCCCTTTTGCATGCACATCTCTTTCCCTACCTCCTAGGAAGCACTAATCTGTTCTTGATTTCTAAAATTTCATCTTTAAAAATTTTATACAAATCAAATAGATCATGTAGTATGCAATCTTCAGAAACTGTTTTCTTTTTTTTTTTTTTTACTCAATATAATTCCCTGGAGATTCATCCAAGTTGTTTCACAGATAAAGAGTTCATTCTTTTTCACTGATTTCCTTAGGATGGATATATCACACTTTGTGCAAACATTCACCCATTGAAAGACATCTGGGTTGTTTCAGTTTGGGGCTATACAAATAAAGCTGCTCTGGAAATTTATGTATAGATTTTTGTGTGAATGTAAGTTTTCACTTCTCTGGGATAAATGTCCATGAGTGAAAATTGCTGTGGTTTCATGTTTAGTTTTATAAGGAAGTGCTGAACTATTTCCCAGTGTGGCTATACCATGGAGGTTTTTAAACTACGAATAAATGTTAGAGTTTATCAAATGCCTTTATCATCGCCTGTTTAGTTCTTATGTTTTGTTTTTTTCCCCTTTATTCTGTTACAATGGTGAACTACACTGGTTAATCTTTGATTTAAAGGAAACATTCTCAGCTGAGTTTTGCTTGTCCTCCTTTTTCTAGTCCCTTCAGGTGTGTGTTTACATTGTTTGAGGTTTTTCTTATTTCCTTAGGGAAGGGTTGTTTTGCTATCAGCTTCCCTCCTGGCACTGTCTTTGCTGCATCCCACAGATTTTTGGATCATTGTTTTCATTTTCGTTTGTCTTCAGGTGATTTTTTTAAATTTCCTCTTTGCTATCTTCTTCATTGATCCGTGGGTTGGTTGTGTGTTCTCAGTTGGTCAGTAGCGTCTGACTCTGACCCTATGGATCAGTTTTCCTGCCCACCAGTTTTCTCTGTCCATGGGATTTTCCAGGCAAAATTACTGCAGCAGCTTGCCATTTCCTACTCCAGGGGATCTTTCTGATCCAGGGACTGAACCAACGTCTCCTGAATCTCCTGCGTTGGCAGGCAGATTCTTTACCTCTACATCATATGGGAAGCCCCAGTGGTTGTTTAGTAGCGTGTTATTTGGCCTCTGTGTGTTTGTGGTTTTCCACAATTTTTTTTCCCCTTATACTTGATTTCTAGTTCTATATTGTTGTTGGAAAACATGCTTGATATAGTTTCAGTCTTCTTAAATTTACTGAGATGGGTTTTGTGGTCTAACATACCACATATATGAATATAAAACCCCCACTGGCATTCCAAGCCAACTGTTTCAGTGGCTTATCCTCCCAGTGTTGGATTCTTTAGACCTAGAGCTCTGTATTGGGCTCAGACTCCTAGCTCCTTTGGGAGAATGTCTGCAATTATCTTTTTGTTTGTGTCATCTGCCTGGGAATGTGGGTCTCACGTATCTCACATCTCTGCCCCTCTTACCCATCTTTATTGTAGTGTTCTTCGTATCTTTAGCTGTAGAAGATCTCAGCTAGTCTTCACATCCTTCTCATAATAGTTGCTCTGTAAATAGTTCTAATTTTGATATGCCTGTGGAAGGTGAGCTTAGGTTCTTCCTACTCCACAATCTCAGCCCCCAACTGTATATTTTAAATGGTGAATTGCATAATATGTGAATTATAGCTCAATAAAGCTACTATATATATATGTAATATATATATATATAATACAACATATAACGTGTCATGGGCTTTCCCGGTGGCCCAGCAGTAAAGAATCCACCTGTCAATGCAAGAGATGTGGATTCAATCCCTGGGTCAGGAAGACCTTCTGGAGAAGGAAATGGCAACCCACTCCAGGATTCTTGCCTGGGAAATCCCATGGACAGAGGAGCCTGGCGGGCTACAGTCCATGAGGTCTCAAAGAGCCAGATATGACTGAGCATGCATGTACGCACAGGATACACTCATTTCCTGGATTAATTTTTGAGTATTCTGAGTTTCTCATAGTCTCAAACATTTGGTTATAACTTTAGGGTTAAAATTTTTCTCTTAGTAAGCTTTAGGGAGAATCAGTTTGTTCCAAAAATTTTCATATGGTTAATGGCAAATTCACTTCCTTTACCTTTTAAAACATGATGTGAAAATTAAGGGGCTGAATAAAAAAGACTATCCACTGATAAATGCTCGAGTTGCATCTAATATATCTGTGTACCTACATCATCATCCATCAAGAAAACATTATTTTTTTCACAAGTGTTTCTTAGCAAATGACTACTCTGGGGAGCCCTCATAAAACCAAATAACTATGAACTCTCTGGGACTCATTTTTGTCCTCTGTAAAATGGAAGAATTTGTTTAATCATGGCTTTCAGACTTTGCTCCTTTATTTAAGTCCTGGGTATTCAAAGAATTAATTCACAAAATAGGGTGTTGGAGATGTGACAAACACAGAGGCATTGCCCAGCCAGAAATCCCTTTCAATAAAAGCAGCTCTGCTTTCTGTTCACATATTATTTGAACTTCTTCACCCGATTTCATCTGAAGGGATCAGATACTAAAACGAACTTGCAAACCATTGGATTAGATTCTTTCTAGCTCTAAGCAGTCTAAGATTGATTCTGCAATCTTAACAGAGGGAAGATTTGTTTTATCTTTTTATATTTTGTGTGTTTTCAGAGACTCAGATATGTTTCTAAGGAAGTTAGTGACTACGTGCATGGGCGATACAAGAGGCTTGGCTGAGGGAATAAGTAGGAATTGATCCTATTAGAGGGGCCCCAGGGATGGATTCTTTTCTCATAAAATCATTCATAGACAATCCTCAGGAACTAGAGAAAAGACTCATGTATTGTAGCTATTTCCCCAAGCACTGTTGCCTCCGCTAATTCGATGACGGCAGAACAGTGTTGGTGAATTCAGGGTAAAGCCAACGAGGAGACTGTGACTTCAGTTCCCCCCCCTCCTCCACCACTTCCTCCAGCCCCCTGACGGCCCCTCCCATGTTGGCTGGGGTGTGATAGAGCAGAACTGAAGTTTATTTTAATGTGTCTGAGGTCAGACCCTTCAAAGCTGCCACAGTTCCTGGAAATCTACCCCCACCTCGCCAGGCTCACCAGTTGAGACCCAGAATGTGGTCCTTTCATAGCCTCTGGTATCGTGGAAAGCAGTCCCGTTTTTCCTTGATGACTGCATAGCTAATGAGTCTTCACTGCAGGACTGGCTGCCTCAAAACTTAGGGAGGATGCCTTGTGTACGCTCTAGTGTGTAAAAACATCGGGTAGGGCTGGCGCAGAGTGCTTCATTACAAACTCCACTCTATTTTCACCCAAGAAGAAAAGATTTATAAGGTTCACATTGTTAATACTAGAATCACTAATGTGGATAATTGCAACGCTTTCTGGAGACCATTCTCTGGGCTGGAAAAGGAGAACCGTTGCATCTTCCCGAGCTCCCTCACCCACCTGCCTCCAGGGTAACCCCGCACACTTCAACTCCCACTCTGCTTGCAGAGTAATCCATCTCAAATATAGACCTGATTATGCCATCTTCTGCCTCAATGCCTGAGATGAATTTCCATTGACTCCTGACTGAAGTAAAAACTGTTTGGCAGAACAGACACATACCAGCTTTATCCTGTACCTTTGGTTCTTCCCATTCTGTGATCGCTCTAGCTGGGGGTCAGAACCTGAAGTTTTAGCCCAGCTGGATAGAATGTTGAGCATATCTTCTTTTTTCTTTTTAAAATAGTCTTGTGTTGCTCACGAGTAGCTCTCAAGTCTTCTTGCAACAAAATCAATGTGCATCTTTATTAAAAAAAAAGATACTCCTAAGCACCTAAACTGCTGTTTCTTGTTGAGTCACTAAGTCGTGTTTGACTCTGCAATCCCATGGACTGTAGCCCCCCAGACTCCTACGCCCATGGGATTTCCCAGGCAAGGATCTAGAGCGGGTTTCCTTCTCCAGGGCATCTTCCTGACCCAGGGATCCGACTTGAGTCTCCTGCTTTGGCAGGTGGGTTCCTTATCACTGAGCCCCTAGGGAAGCCCACTGTTCCTTATCTGTAGTTTAAACAAAGTGCCAGTACCAAGTGGATTTCAATGTCTTCGGGAGGCTGTGGCCTTGCCCCTCAAAATGAATTTGAAGGTTCTACACCTCTGGTAGCCAGTGCCTGCTGGGAACAGAGGCTGTGGCCGTTGGGTCCCCGAGTGCCCTCTTCCCCTACACGTGATGGGAGGTTTGCGGGAATGTACACATGTACCATGACCTGTCTCAATCCCTGCAGACAGGGATGTGGGTGCCTGAGCACATTGAATGCAGATCATGAAGGTGGAGGAGGCCGCGGTCAGCAAGTGCCGCTGACCAGGAGTCAAGCAGTTCCGCTACTCCGAGATCAACTTCTCACTGCCCCATCAGGCCCTGTGTCGCTAGCACAAGCCACACTTCGCCAGCAAGAGGCCCCAACACCTTATTTTATGTGCAGGCCCTCCCAGTCCCCGGGGCTGCCCAAATAAAACTCTTTGGGTAAACCAAAAACCAAAACCACAAACAAACAAAAAACTTTTAATAATAGGGTGAATATTTACTGCCAGGCATTACATTGTATGTTCTAGGTTAACTCTTTTAATCTTTTCAACAACCTAAGACATAGGTGCTATTCCTGACTCCACCTGGCGGATAAGGAAGCTTAGGTAAAGAGAGATTAAATAATTATCCAAGTTCACAAGTGTCAAAGCCAGGTTTCAAATCCTGGCAGTCAAGCTTCACAAGCCATCCTCTTAACCATGGTCCCTCATAATAAGCTCTTACTAAAAATGCAGATTCACAGGTTTCCTTTACAGTATAAGAGTATACATTTTAAACAAGATTCTAAGGTAATTCTTCAATAGGCTTGTTTGAAACCATTTTGCTCAACTAGAAAACAGTAGGTGAGTGCCCTCTAGTGCATATACACAAGTGTTACGCATTGAATTGAATTGAAATTGCGACTCCGTGGACTAACGAACACAGTCCATGAAACTCTCCAGGCCAGAATACTGGAGTGGGTAACCTTTTCCTTCTCCAGGGGATCTTCGAAACCCAGGAATAGAACCCAAGTCTACTGCATTGCATGCCGATTCTTTACCAGCTGAGGCACAAAGGAAGTGTTATGCATTTGTTCATGTTAAATCAGATCTTTTTATTCTGTTGCTTGACTTCCCTGGTGGCTCAGAGGATAAGCATCTGCCTACAATGAAGGAGACCTGGGTTCAATCCCTGGGTCAGGAAGATCTCCTGGAGAACGAAATGGCAACCCACTCCAGTACTCTTGCCAGGAAAATCCCATGGACGGAGGAGCCTGGTGGGCTATAGTCCAAGGGGTCGCAAAGAGTCGGACATGACTGAGCCACTTCACTTCACTTACTGAAGAGTCATATTTCATGATGCACAAATTTTAAGAACTGCATTAGGATAAAGTATTTCCATGTCAACGACTTAACTGATTAACACTATATTAAATTTATTTTGCCACAAAAATTATGTAATTATTCCAGTAACTCTCATCAGATTTTAGCAGCTCCTAGAAATTTAATTATTGGAAGCCTCCATCCCAGCATGTCTGGTGACTAGAAATAGAGGCTCATAGCCTTAGTGCACAGTAACTGCTAAATGTGAAACATGAATTGCACTCTGCAGAGGCACAGATCTTACTCATCCTATCTGTGGTGGCTTCATGACATCATTAATTGTCTTCAACAGGGTCTGCTCAGTTTATTTTCTCAGAAGGGGATTACACTGAGAACCTTCTGTTTTTTCTTGCCCTCTTTAAGTTAGAGCTGGAAGGGAAGAGAATCAATTAACTCTTCAGTGTGATATAAATATATGTAAATCCCCTGTATTACTGTGTTACACTGTTGCTTATTCCCAAGCAGGAAACCATCCATTAGTTAGAATTAAATGTCTATAACAAGAAGATCCCAAAATGTAGTGGCTAAAGCAAGATTGACGTTTATTCTCTCTAATATAACTATTCAGAGATAGTAGCTCTGACAGCTACATTCAACATACAGATTCCATTTGGGGTTCAGAATAGCTGATCCACTTCCATCTGTACCCTAACCAATGGAAAAATGGCCAGGGAAGAACACATCCTTTCCTTTTAATGACAAACCCAGAAGTGGCATGCAACAATTTTGCTCACATCCCATAGGCCAGAATTTGGCCATAATCTTCAAGGGAGGGTGGGAATGTAGTCTTTAGTGAGAGAGCTATATGCCGCAATAAAACTTTGACTTTCGTAATTCAAGGAAGAATTGGAGAACAGATTTTCAGTGGACAAATAGCTGTCTGTACCACAAACCACCTTCTACATTTGAACATTTTTATGTGATTTTCTAAGCAGCCAGCTATTCGCGGAAAATAGGCAAGAAAGCAAGTATCAGGTATTTCAAGAATAACAGTTAATAAAATGATACAACTTTTACATAGGTGCTGCTGATTCAGTTGAGAACCTGTTTTCTTATCCATCAGAGTTGTTGTTCAGTTGCTCAGTCGTGTATGACTCTTTGAGATCCCATGGACTGCAGCATGCCAGGCTTTCCTGTCCTTTACTATCTCCTAGAGTTTGCTCAAACTCATGTCCATTGAGTGGGTGATGCCATCCAACCATCTCATCCTCTGTTGCCCCCTTCTCCTCCTGCCCTCAAGCTTTATCAGGGTCTTTCCCAATGGGTCAGCTTTTTGAATCAGGTGGCCACAGTATTGGAGCTTCAGCTTCAGCATCAGTTCTTCCAATGAATATCCAGGGTTGATTTTCTTTAGGATTGACTGGTTTGATCTGGTTGATTGACTGGTTTGATCTCTTTGCTGTCCAAGGGACTGTTCTTCATAGTAGAGATTTATGGACCTGGACAATCAGTTCAAAAGTGAATAGAAGCAGTCCTTGCATTGTATGGCTTCAGTATGCATACATTTAAGTTAGTTACTGTGCTTTAGTTAAATATGACTGGTTGCCCAACCATATAGTTCAAATATCAGTTACTACACTCACCCACCCACTCACCCACCCACCCACACACATGTATAAGTGGTAGACAGAGATAGAGATGGATATATAAAGTACAAACTTGGTGCTAGCTCTTTAGTCCATGGATCAATACGTAAATAACAGATGCACATGCTATTCACTGACCAATCACATTACTTTTTTTGAAAGTCTGTTGGTGGCAACCTAAATGTCCATTGACAGAGGAAGGGATAAAAAAGATGTAGTACATATATACAATGGAATATTACTCAGCCATAAAAAATGAAACAATGCCATTTGCAGTGACTTGGGTGTACCCAGAGATTATCATACTAAGTGCAATATGCCCAACAAAGACAAATGTCATATGATATCACTTATATGTGGGATCTTAAAAGTGATACAAATGAACTTATACTCAAAATAGAAACAGACTCACAGGCTTCAAAAACAAACTTATGCTTACCAAAGAGGAAATGGGGCTGGGGGAGGGATACATTGGGAGGCTGGGATTAACATATATACACTACTATATATAAAAAAAATAATTAGGACTTTCCTGGCAGCACAATGGATGGAGATCTGCCTGCCAATGCAGGGGACACAGGTTGGATCCCTGGTCCAGGAAGATCCTGCATGTCGTGGAACGGCTGAGCCCATGCAACACAACTGCTGAGCCCGAGTGTTGCAACTACTGAAGCCTGTGTGCCTAGAGCTTGTGCTCTGCAACGAGAGAAGCCACCACAATAAGAAGCCCATGCGTGGCAATGAAGAGTAGCCCCCGCTCACTGCAGCTAGAGAAAGCCGGCATGCAGCAACGAAGATCCAGTGCAACCAAAAATAAATAAGATGGGTTATTTTTAGAAACAGGTAATCAATGGGGACCTAATGTGTAGCTCTGGGAATTATACTCAATATTCTTTAATAACCTATATGGGAAGGGAACTTGAAAAAGAATGGGGTCATAGATGTATGCACATCAATATAACTGAATCACTTTGCCGTGCACCCAAAACTAACACAACATTGTCAATCAACTATACTCCAATATAAAATAAAAATTAAAAAAAGAAGGGTTGTTGGTGACTGGCCACCGCACGTCTGCTGCTCAGTTTACTTACAGAGAGCAAAGTGTGTAGCTAAGTTGCTTCTTTGTCTACCAGTGATAAACCCATGTGACATTTTACAAAAATGACAATTGGACAACAGAGATGAAAGTGGAGTAAAGAAACAAAAAGTGAAGTTCTAATTGAATATAAATGGAATTAGAAAAAGCTGATCAAGGAAATGTTATCACTGCCACTGTTCCAGACACAGATGCTTAGCTAGAGGAACTGTTAGTCCATGTTCTCCAGAGAAACAGAATGAATAGGACGTGTATACACACACAAACACACACACACACGTAGTGAGAGACGTATTTTAAAGAGTTGGCTCACGTGACTATGGAGGCTGACAAGTGAAAATGTGCAGAGTGAACCAGTGTACTGGAGACCTAGGTGAAAGCTGATGGTGCAATTCAAGAATGTGACTAAATATCTGGACACAATGGCCCAATCAAGCATCACAGGAACTTCGTGAAGGTTAACTTATTGACATAGACGAAAAAAGTGGTTATGACAAGCCAGATAAAGACGTCCCAGAGGAAGTGTTGGTGGTAAACAAAGAAACAAACAAGAAATCTTCACGTTACAGAACTCTTGGAATATGTGAAAATACCAAAAGTGCAAGAATAAAATAAAGGAAGCTAATACAAACTTAGAAAGGAGACTGACAATTCACCAAGGAATAGAAAAGATGCTTGTTTCATATTGCAAGATATACAACAAAAAAGGCAGTTTTTTTTTGCCACACCTCACTGCTTGCAATATCTTAAGTTTCCCGGCCAGGGACTGAACCCATGTGCAGTGAAAGGACAGAGTCCTAACCACTGGATAGTGAGGCAATTCCCAAAACTATTCTTGATAAGTACAAAGAAATAAAACACTTTACTTATGAATGTTTCTAATGTTTTAAATTGAAGGGTACTAAGTAAATATTAGTTTTGATATTTTTTATTTATAACTTACAGTAACCAAATCTTTAATGTTTTGACAAAATATTTTAAAGATTACAGAACAGTCAGTTCTTTTTTCACATTGACTATTAAGATTGATTTGTTAGGCTTCTGTTTACATGGTCATTTTTATGATCCCAAAGTACCATGCAAAATGCGTACTGACTGTGTGATATTTCATTTAAGGAGATTGTCTGGTGGCTCAAATGGAATTTCTTTCTAGGAGAGTGGGAGAGGGTACTAGCTCCTTTGTGTACTCTGAGGTTTCTAGCAAGATGTAGGGATTTAGAAAATATTGTCTCATTGTTTGAGTAGAATGGCTCTGAATCAGATAGTAAAGTAATGTTAAAACATCAGAAACAAGCTCCACACTTGCTCTATGTCTAAACCTAAGCTTCAGTTTCTTGATCCATCATGTGAAGGTAGTAACAGTGGCTCTTTCTTTTATGGGGTTGTTTTCAACATAGCACATGGAAGTTGCTAAATAAACGTCTATAGGAAGACTGAATGACCAGGACTCAGTGTGACCGAGAATAGTTATCCCACAAAGTTCTCATAACCTCTTGATTACAGTGGAGACTAGGACAGGCTGCCTCAGAACTGGTTGGAATGAGGGTGAGGTGGGGGGTCAAATACTTAGAGCCAGAAAGCCTGATCCCTTGAAGCTACATATATTAGGACCAAAAGAATTTAATCTTTTCCCTCCATCCTCATTCCTATTCCCCTTGACCTTTGTGCTGTCTTACTGGAGGTTGAATGGTTCAATTTGGGAAAAGAAGCAAAGGAATTAAACCTTGGGTCTGGCCACGGGGTCTCCTGATGGTGCCTATTCCTGCATTTTTAGTTCTTTCTGTTGCCTCACTCTTTTCAGCAAAAAACAAAAGCATGCTGAAGTCTTCCAGCTCAGACAAAAGGTCAGTCTTATAAGTGCCCACCCATGCCTTCTTTTAAATTACCCGCCCTCTCCTCTGGTTTGCTGAAGCTCTGTGGCAAAGGAGTCCAGTGATCTCACAGTTTCTAGTATCCAGGACTCAGCGCTAAGCTCTATGGTCACAAGGTGCAGCTCTCTACCCACTGGCCACACTTTCCTCCTGGGCTCCCCATCGCCTGCTTCTGGGACGTAACACTTCTTGTTTCTTTTGTCCCTAAATGTGTCTGGTGCCCTGTCTTCTAACTTTGAGCCTTCATCCCTCTGTTTCAAAGTTATTCTGTGAACTTTTCATCACTTTAGCTATGGGTATCTCATAAATCTACCCTTTCAGTCCTTATGCCTCTCTAGACCCACATTGCAGTGTACACAGACCACCAGGATCTTGAGTTCAATGTGTCTGTAATGAGGGAAGTGTTTCAAATGTACTTCTCTCTCCCTCTACCCTCATTCAACCCCATCACTTCTAGCAGCAGCTCCTGGTCTGAGCTAAACAGATAGATACTAGAGAAAAGGTCACTCTAGATAGAGGCAGAGAACAAAGGAAACTGATTCTTGACTCCTAAACTTACTAAAATGTTTGGGTTTAATGGGTTTAAGTTAAAAGACTTTAAATGTTTATTTTTCTGAAAGGTTGCTGCTGAGCCAGGAAAGATGCCTGGATTTTTGGCCTCTGGAGGAGAGGAATTCGATCCAGGGACGGTGACAAGGCTTGATCACTCAGAGTTTTTGTGTAATAAAGTTTTATTAAACTGTAAAAGAGAGAAAGCTTCTGACACAGACCATCAGAACGGGGCAGAAAGAGTGCCCCATTGCTAGTTTTTAGCAAGGAGTTATATATCTATCAGTAGGCTCTCCAATTATAGAGAAAGGAAATGTCTCAAAGCTCAGAGAGTGGCCTCAGGCCCCTTTCCCACAACCTTCATTTTGAGATAACAATAGCACAAAGTGAGTCATCCTGGGCCATAAAACAATCGACTTGAATCTTGAAGAAAGACAGGTTTCCAAGCAAATACATAGGCTCATTAACATAGCTTAAGAGAACATTTCCTTGGGTAAAACACACTGGTTTTTTGAGCCATTATAGGTTCTGAGTCTTAGGCAGAACCGACTTGAAGATAGACAGAGTCTAGGGTAAACACATAATTCATTAACAAAGCTTAAGAAGAATATTTCCATAAGAAAAACACATTGGTTAGCTCAAGGCTTGAGAAAAGTTAAGTTCAGGTGGAACTAGGTACCATCACGGCAAGACAGAATTCTAAAAGAAACCTCCTTTTAATTTTGTATAGAGAAGGGAAAAAAAAATCTGACACTTGTAGATTTTTTCGTCTTGCCACTTAAGAGAGAGATAAAAAACATCTGACACTTGCAGCCTAGTTCCTCCTTTTGGGGGTCCCTAGCGTTCCTGCTTGTTACCCTCTCCTTTTCCAAGAGAGTATTCTAGCCCATTGGAGAAGGCAATGGCAACCCACTCCAGTACTCTTGCCTGGAAAATCCCATGGACGGAGGAGGCTGGTAGGCTGCAGTCCATGGGGTTGCAAAGAGTCGAACATGACTGAGTGACTTCCCTTTCACTTTTCACTTTCATGCATTGGAGAAGGAAATGGCAAGCCACTCCAGTACTCTTGCCTGGAAAATCTCATGGACGGAGGAGCCTGGTGGACTGTCGTCTATGGGGTTGCACAGAGTCAGACACGACTGAACCAACTTAGCAGCAGCAGCAGCATTCCAGTCCACCCACCACCTGAGATGAATTCTCCATGACATAAATGGGAGGAGCAGCTTTCATCTCCTATGCAAAAACCACCAGTTGCAAGTGTCATGAAGTCATCATGGAGGCAGGTACCCAGGAGCAACGTTATTGTTATTCTTATTTCTGTCTGCTCTTTAGGATTACTCGATAGCAATCTAATGCCCATTGTTCCTTGACTGCCTAACAGAATGGACACTTGCATATGGCACACTTTTTTCCTAACATTTTCCAAAATGACTCCCCCACCCCCCTCTTTTCAGTTGACCCAAGATATTTTTAATGAATGTTGAGAACATAGTGTAGTGAAGGGGTGGGTGGAAAGAAGTGGAACTCCTGCATTCACACAAATGAACATCCAGAGAGCTTCAGCTAAGCTGGCGGAAACAACTCTTTCAATAACTGTCTGGATCAAAGTGATTACCTCCTGTCTCCTCTCTTTCTGAATTTCATATGTTTGTTAATTTTAGATCTACACTGGTTCAATAGCTGGAATCATCTTCAAAAACTTCTCTCTAAAGTAGGCATTTATAATATCATTTGCTTATCATATTTCCCCATTTCTAGAAATGACATCCCACACTCACTGCCCATACTCTTCAACACTAATTACAGAGGGAGGTCCCCTGTGTCTTAACATGATCCTATCTCCTACCCTTAGCTATTGTTGATTGCTTCCAGGGTGGGCATCTGGGCAAAGGAGGAATAATTAGAGTATTAGAAAGACTTAAGCTTCAAGTAAAAGAAAATCTGACAACTAGTACCTTATTTATTATTTTTTAGTACCTTATTTATTTATTTTTTCCTGTATAACAACTACTACAAAGGTAGGCAGCCCAAGGCTGGTGCATCTGCTCAAGAATGTCATCAGGAGCCTTCAATATTACTGCTCTGTAATATTGAAGGAGAAATATATTTCTCATGGGACTTTCTTAATCTTGGTCACAAAATGATTGCTGCAGCTCCAGATATCACATACATATTACTATAGGGAAGAATTACAGAGGAGTTAAAGACGGAACATGAAAGACTTAAGGGGCTAGCACCATGGTCTTATTTTATAAAAAATTTCCAGAATACTTGGTAGCATCTACACTTCTATGAAAAACAAATTTCGAAATTACTTCAGTAAAGAAAAAGAACAAGTCAGCAACACTGAATTGGATATTTAGCTTTAAAAACCATTTTAATGATTCATGTAAATATTTGCCTCTAAAGACCTAAAAGTTTAGAATGAAAATTCTCAGTCAAAAATAGAGTAAAAATCTCAAAAATTCCACTTCTTTGATAATCTCACTGCTATCAACCCACGTTTGCGCGTACTAATCTGCTTTAGTCATGTCTGATTCTGTGCAACCCGATGGATTGCAGCCTTCCAGGCTCCTCTGTCCGTGGAATTCTCCAGGCAAGAATACTGGAGTGGGTTGCTGTGCCCTCCTCCAGGGAATCTTCCTGACCCAGGGATAGAACCCGAGCCTCTTACGTCTCCTGCACTGGGTTCTTTACCACTAGCAACATCTGAGAAGCCCTATAAACCAACAACCACCCCCATTCGAATTTCTGATAAATTGGCCTAAGTAAGCCAAGGCAAACATATCTGTTTGGCAATACAGTTCTTTGCTAATAATTAGCCTGACTTTCTGTAGCTAGCTGAAAGCAACCAAACTGAGTCACTTGAATAATACATTTCTCAAGTTTGGCTCTCCAAATTTGGGAATTGGTGAAAATAGTACAATTTAGTACATGCAGTGGCGTTATGACTGTGTATGTGTCGTTAGAAGGCAGGAAAGTTACCAGCGGGATGTCAGGGTCTCTTCTAATCCTCTCTACAAAAGGGCAGACTCCTATATTATTGGCAGGCCTGAAGTCAGTTCTGCTCCACAGCGCTTTGATAAATGGGATATTTCCTGCCGTATCAGGAAACAAAGGCTATCACAGTCATCAGAGATCGCAGCCACCACCGAACAGTGAGCTAGTGAGCCCTGAGGGAACTCAGGTTGTGAAGGCACAGGATACTGGCCCCAGATAGGTGAGGTGCACATCAAAGGAATGATTCCAGTGAGCCCAGGCTCCTCCACCTTCTCATGCACAGAAAAAGTGCTAAATTCCTTAACTTGAGCTACCTGGTTTTCTTTATTGTTAATAACCTTCTGACTTCCAACTACCTGCCCTTTGTTGCAAAATTTCTATGTATCCTGACTCCCCACCCCCACCCCTCACCTTCTCCAAACAGTTCTCTCAGGATTAGAGAGATGCTGCCTCCTAAAAATTGACATCAAATGAAACATAACTCTTTTTTGTTTTTGAGCTGTCCTTCGCTTTATTTATTTATTTATTTATTTTTCCATTTATTTTTATTAGTTGGAGGCTAATTACTTTACAATATTGTAGTGGTTTCTGCCATACATTGACATGAATCAGCCATGGAGTTACATGTGTTCCCCATCCCGATCCCCCCTCCCACCTCCCTCCCCACCCGGTCCCTCTGGGTCCTCCCAGTGCACCAGGCCCGAGCACTTGTCTCATGCATCCAACCTGGGCTGGTGATCTGTGAAACATAACTCTTAACATTTAGGTTGTGAAATGTGTTTTTAGTTGACAACTTTAGGGCATAGAGGAGGGGAAGACCATAAGGATTCTGGGAAGCACGTGGATTTGAAAACTGATAATGTACCTATACCTTGTGACCTTGAATAAGGCTAGTCAGATGAGAACCTCTACCTTACACCTGACGTCTTACTACTTACTGTAAACTTAAAAGATTTTATCCCCATCAACTTTCTGATGCTTGAAATTGCTTGATTAGGGCTTGTCTTTTACTCCACACTGACAAATAAAACTTACACACTAGTGTCTGCCCTGAAGACCATTTGAATCCCTAGGAATTGTGGTTAAAATTCACACTGATCAGGCTGTTAAGGTCTTTTTCAAGCATAGCATAACAAGCTGAGGGTAGGGAAGGCACTGGAAACCAGAGGAAGAAATAAGAGAGGCCCCGTGCATAGAAAGGCTAAGGATGGGGAGGGGTGGAAATCTGGAAACTAGCAGACAGCTGGGCTCAAGACCAGCCTATCTGCCTGGACAAATGTTCAAAACAGTCTGTGTCTGCTTATCTTTTACTAACTGTATGGGTATTCCCAGAATTAAGGCACTAATGGGCCAGAGAGTTTCCTTTTTATTAATGAAGTTCATTCACCACAACCAGGCTCAGTCAAATTCCATCACAGGCATCTGGAAAAGGCAAATAAACCCTTTCTTGAGTTATAGTTCTTTTTCTTTTTTTTAAATTAAGGTATAATTGACCTACAATATTAAATTGATTTTAGGTGTACAACATAATGATGTTATAAACTTGTATCTATTGCAGAATGATGGTTGCAATAAGCTAGTTAACATCCATCACCATACAGAGTGAACATTTTTTTCTTGTGATAAGAACTTTTAAGACCTACTCCTTTAGCAACTTTCAAATATCCAATACAGTATTGTTAACTGTAGTCACCATGCCGTAGCTTACAGCCCCAGAACTTATTTTATAACTGAAAGTTTGTATCTTTTAACTCCCTTCATTCATTTTGTCCCCCTACCCCCATTTCACTGTCTCACAACACTCTTCTTGACTCCTTCGGAACACCTGGCCATTTCTCCAGTCTAGTCTGCCTCTGTTCATTCATTCTATAAACATTCAGGGCCAGCTACATTCTGGGCACTGTGGTAGGTGCTGGGGATACAAACACCCTGCTCTAATGAAGCTCACAGTCTGGTAGGGTAAACAGACATTGCTGTCTGTAGGACAAGTATTAGGTAAGGTGAGCACAGGGCCGAGGGGAGGAGAAGATGCTATCCAAGCAACCTGGGAGTGTCAGGGATGGCATCATGGGAGGCGAGGCCACAGCCCAGTTCTGAAAGGCACACTAGAGTTGGTCAGGTGAAGACAGGGGCGGCAGCAATGGGATTAGCAGTGATTAGTGACTGTGGGCTGGTGCACTGGCCTGGAATCCAGGATGCAGCAAGAGTATCCCTGATGCGGTTGAGGTCCCAGCCTGCCCAGTGGATCTCTCTTCTCTGAACACAGACACCATCTGCCCTTCACCGCCTCTCTTACATCTTGAGGTATTCTTTCCAATAGTCTAGACCACCCAAGAAGGGTTAATACCCAACTAACGTTTCTTTTGGACTTCCCTGGTGGCTCAGTGGTAAAGAATGTGCCTGCCAATGCAGGAGACACAGGCTCCATCCCTGGGTCGGGAAGACCCCCTGGAGAAGGAAATTGCAACCCACTCCAGCATTCCTGCCGGGAAAACCCCATGGACAGAGGAGCCTGGTGGGGTACAGTCTACAGGGTCACAAAGAGTTGGACATGACTTAGCAACTAAGTCGAATTCTGCAACAGCATTTCTTTATCCTCACCCGCGCAGCCCCCAGACTCTCCCTGTCCCTGCTGAAGGCCAAACCGCCTTAAACTTCTTCAGTTCTGCTTCTCTTCAGCCAAAAGGCCTACCAGGCTTCCAGGCTTGGCTCGGTGCCCTCCTGGTGCTCACTCGTCCCCCACGTTCCCTGCAGTGGGTCACGTTATACACTGATAGTTATCTTTCTCTTCCTTTGCCAACTCAGCCTCCCAGCAAGTTATAATGTGGCTAAAACTTCCCCTGATGTAGTTTATCCACTTCTTAATCCAGGCATCTAACACTCGTTGAATTTGCTAGGAAGTCAAGCACACTCACCCAGCCAAGAACGGTCTTTGTGTGAGAGCCCCTGGATGCAGTTATCTGTGGATGATAAAATATCTGCCTTGAACATCTGGTTTGACCTGTAGCCATGGAAGTGCCATTGCTACATCTAGCCACAAAGAAAAAAATGTAGAAACCACGACCAATGGCTTAATTATCTACTACTAGAAATTAAAATCATCTTGGAGATTTAAGAGACAAATTAGCCCATGACAGTCTGTTTTCTTTTTCTTTTTCTTTTGACTTCATGGCCTGGCTCTAGGACCTTAGTTTCCCCCTGGAGATCCAACTAGGGCCCACAGCAGTGAAAGGGCGGCCTTTAACCACTGGACTGCCAGGGAAGTCCTTCCTTCTTACACTTACATGTCCAGACATAATGGAACTGTGGCATGGATACAGGAACAAAAAATAAGCTATCAAATCTCTGTTAGCTTCTTTCCTTATTTCTCTAAAGAGAGAGAGAGAGAGAGAGAGAGAGAGAGAGAGAGAGAGAGTGTGTGTGTGTGTGTGTGTGTGTGTGTGTTGAGGGGGTAGGCGAATGTCCTGCCTAGTTAACAGAAGTTGTTCGAAGCGTGAAAAATACTTGGCAGGATCCTACAAGTGTAGGACAAGTATTTTTAAATCTCTATTCCTTGATTACTCAAACACACCATGTCATGAGTTTTATGCTATTTTGGTACAGTTAGGCAGTTAGAATAGGAAAAAGGAGCCCAGAATGGTGGTGGCTAAAAGACAAGGAAGGGGAAAGCCCGCAAAAATAAAACAAAGTTAGGTCTGAGGACCAGAGTGAGGACCTCAGGTAAAACAAACAGCACTCCCGGCTAGTCTAATTTACATAAGGCAGGCCCGGGGGGAGGAGGAAAAAACATATAAAAAGAGGAGCCAAAATTGAGCTGGGGGCCTCTCTTCGGGTCTTTTGAGTCAGCAAACCCCCACAGCTTGAGGATGTCTTTTCCTTTACTATCTAAATAAAACTCAGGTGTAACTCAGAGCTGAAACACTAGCCCAACCCAGGGCTGTGACACTCATCTGTCCAAGGGCTGTAAGGCTGGTCTGTCTGTCGCTTCAAATGCTTGCTGTGAGGAGACAGAACCCGAGGAAATTGCACACCCCCCAACAGGGCAATACTTTGCTTTTCTTATTTGTAAAACAATTGAGTGGGCGCTGTCTAGACAAGGCCCGGGAAGATTTTAATGCTAGACCTGTGCTATGGAGTTGATCCCAGAGATTCTTTTCCTAGAAATTTCTTATGAGCCCTTTAACTATTACAGCTTTTCTTACTCCCTTTAAAAACTGGTTCGTTGGTAAGGAGTTTCCCAGGCTCCCCCCCCACACTCGTCCAAGCTCTAGAAGCCTCTGAGGACTAGAAGTGGGGACACAGGGGAACACAAGAGTCAGGATTTGCAACTCGGTTTAAAAATAAAAGTCGGGGCAGGGGTCTCTGGCCATGTTTCTGCTCTGTTTAGCCCTCGGCGCGGCCAGCCCTGTTTTGCCTTCTCCCTGTGATCGGTTGAACCGACAGAGGTTGTACGTGACAAGAAGGTCTCTCTTATCTCGGCCTTCGCTTTCCCTGCCCGCTCTACCCGGCGCCCCAGCTCTCCTCCCAGGGGACCCGCCCTTCTGGGGACGCTGGATTCTTCTATCTCGCCGGCGCGCCCCTGCAGGCGGCGATAGGCGCCGGGACTACAGATCCCGGCATGCCCCGCTTCCCGCCCGCCGCCGCCGGGGACCGACCCGGTAGTATCTCTTCTCCAGCAAAGGTTCCCAGTACCGGCGCCACTTGCCCCTGGGATCTCCGGGGACTCTGGGGCCGGCCTGCGGGAGGCGGGCACTGCTCGGGGTGACAGCGCGAGAGCATGGCCGTGCATCTGCGCTGGCTGAGCGCGGGTCCCTGCTGGCGCGCGGTGCGGGGCGCCTGCGGGGAGCTGCGCGCCTGCGGGGAGCTGCGCGCTTGGTCCCCGCGCTGCGCGGCCGGACGCCTGTGCCGCCCCCCTGGACCCGCCTGCCGCGAGCTGAGCCGCGGCCTGGGGTACGGCCCCCGGGTGGGAGGCGGCTCCCGGCTGAGGACTCGGCTGGCTGCGGGGCTGGCGGGGCTGGTGGGACTGGCCGCCGCCGCCTTCGGGCACGTGGAGCGGGCGGAGATGGTGCGCAAGAGCTCCGGGGCGCAGAGCGCATCGCCCGGCAGGCCCGAGGAGGAGGAGGACGATGAGCTGGCCCGCCGCTGCCGCTGCTTCATGGCCCCGCCGGTGACCGACCTGCGCGAGCTGCGGAGGCGGCCGGACGACATGAAAAGCAAGATGGAGCTGCTGATACTGGAGACCCAGGCCCAGGTGTGCCAGGCGCTGGCACAGGTGGACGGGGGCGCCCGCTTCTCCGTGGACCGGTGGGAGAGGAAGGAAGGTGAGGAGGTCGGCCCCTAGCGGGGGGTGGAGACGGGGAAGAGAGGTCGGGCTTTAGTTTGCGGGGAGAAAATGACTCAGAATAAGGAATGGGAGGAGAGAGGGGGTACCCACATAGCGGCTGCCAGGTTAAAAGGTTCACCTTTGAAACGGTTGACGCTGACAGGGCCATCAGCCCTCAGCTTGCAAGTGTGGACCCAGACCTGCTGTCACTCTAGTCCTGGACCGTTCACAATCCTTTTGCAATTTTATATGGCACTCTTCAAAGAAGTCTTAAGGTCAGTTTTAACCCACAGGCAAGGATGCCCAAGGTTGTAATTGAGCATAGATTTGTCTCTACATTTCACCTCTTCCTCCGGGATCTTTTACCCATTTTCTTTCTCTGGAGATGGAAAAAGAAAGTGTGTTCCTTACTGTCAGCTAGACTCCTCCCGCTGAGGGTGTTGTGCCCTTGTGTGTTTTCCCCAGGTTTCGCAAGAAATGGCTTGTAGTTCAGCCAAGTGCACCCATCATATTTCCTGCTAGAAGAATCTTTACTTCTGTTGGCAAAATACTTGAGTATTAAAACCCAGTTCTTATGGAGTCGTATATTCATGTTATTACCTATACAGTGAAACCCTGTATCTTGGTCATAAACTTAAAGGATTTTTGATTCTTCTTACCTGGGGGTACTACAGCAATTTATCCGCTGGTTTTGGTGATATTGACGCATTGATTTTAAATGAAACTAAATCTGGTTTTCTTAGTGTTTTCCATCTTGTAGCTTTTTTTTTAAGCCTTTTTTTTTTCCCTCCTGGCCTTGCCTCGTGGCTTGTGGGACCTTAGTTCCCTGATCAGGAACTGAACCTTGGCCCTCAGCAGTTACGGCTCAGAGTCCTAACCACCGGACTGCCAGGGAATTCCGTATCTTGTAATGTTTTTAAGTGAAGACTGTTGATTCAGGAGACAACCTGGGCTGGCTGTGTGACCTTCCAGAGTTACTTTTTGTGCCTCTGTTTCCGCATATATGAAGTGAAATTATATGTGGGGGTATGTAAGGATAGAATAACATGAATATATATGAACTGCGGCAGATACTACTTGATGCTCAGAAGGCACTGAGACAGATTGTTTGGGCCATTTGCTAGCTGTGTGTTTCTGGAGACGGTGTTTTCCTTTCTGGGCCTCAGTTTTCTCATTTGAAATATACAAGGGTTGTTGTACTGGATCCCATCCAGCTCTAAAAATTCTTAGAAATAAAACAAGCCAAACATGAAGCTTCAGGAAACAATTCATTCTAGTATCCTAAAAAACAAACATACCAGCTACTGGGAGTAAAGCTCATATTGACTCTTTGCAACCCCATGGACTGTAGCCCTCCAGACTCCTCTGTCCAAGGAATTCTCCAGGCAGGAATATTGGAGTGGATTGCCATTTCCTTCTCCAGGGGATCTTCCCCACAAAGGGATTGAACCCACTTCTCTTACATTTGCTGCATTGGCAGGTGGGTTCTTTACCACTAGCACCACCTGAGAAGCCTTAAAGGTCATATACCTAAATGCTAATGTGTGTCTCAGTTTAAGCCTCTGAATCCCCTAAGCATTCAAATATCTACTGTTTTTTAATTACCTGTAAGCGGAATTAAAAGGCAAACAGCACACTGAGAGAAAAACAATTGAAACAATATGGAACTCTTAAATTTGGTATAATATATTCTTCAAATATATTCATTCCAGTTTTTAATCTTAGTTTTCTCACATACCATAACAAATAGATGCTATTCTGAATGGTCTTATTTGAAGGGAAACTATTTCAGTGATTTATTTTAGAGGATGATGTAAGGATGTAGGGGCTTCCCGGGTGTCTCAGTGGTAAAGAATCTATGTGCTAATGCAGGAGATGTGAATTCCAAGCCTGGGTCGGGAAAATCCCCTAGAAAAGGAAATGGCAACTCACTCCAGTATTCTTGCCTGGAAAGTCCCATGAACAGAGAAGCCTAGTGGGCTACAGTCCATGGTGTTGCAAGGAGTCAGACAGGACTTAGCAACTAAACAACAACAAATGACAGAAGAAGTGGTGATGTGAAGAGTTAAAATATTTGCTTATAGTCAATAGCAAATATCATAGAGCTAAGCTGGTTATCTAATTTTATTGTACTTAGCAATTATAAATATATTGATATTATGGAAGATTTGGAAAATAGAGAAGGAAAATAACTCCTAATCCAATCCCACCATCTTCTTGGAGCAGTAGTTTTCAGCTTTGCACATACCCTTACTTTCTTTATTTTACATTTCTGTTTACAGGAGGCGGTGGCATCAGCTGTGTACTTCAAGATGGGCATGTTTTTGAAAAGGCTGGGGTTAGCATTTCTGTCGTTCATGGAAATCTTTCTGAGGAAGCAGCAAAACAAATGAGAAGCAGAGGAAAACTGCTGAAGACAAAAGATGGTAAATCAGACAGTCTCAGTTCAGTTCAGTTCAGTTCAGTTCAGTCGCTGAGTTGTGTCTGACTCTTCGTGATCCCATGGACCACAGCACTTCAGGCCTCCCTGTCCATCACCAACTCCCGGAGTTTACTCAAACTCATCTCCATTGAGTCAGTGATGCCATCCAACCATCTCATCTTCTGTCGTCCCCTTCTCCTCCTGCCGTCAATCTTTCCCGGCATCAGGGTCTTTTCAAATGAGTCAGCTGTTTGCATCAGGTGGCCAAAGTATTGGAGTTTCATCTTCAACATCAGTCCTTCCAATGAACACTCAGGACTGATCTCCTTTAGGATGGACTGGTTGGATCTCCTTGCAGTCCCTGGGACTCTCAAGAGTCTTCTCCAACACCACAGTTCAAAAGCATCAATTCTTCTGCGCTCAGCTTTCTTTATAGTCCAACTCTCACATCCATACCTGACTACTGAAAAAACCATAGCCTTGACGAGACGAACCTTTGTTGGCAAAGTAATGTCTCTGCTTTTTAATATGCAGACAATCTCAGTAGCCTTTAATAGTTCCTGCAAACTTTTTCTCCCCATAAGTTTTATTTGTAAAATTAACATTGCTTCTGTAAAATTCCATTTGGGTGCATATACCAGATGAGCCTGTTCACAGTTACTTTTTTTTTATGACAACCTACTCCAGTATTCTTGCTTGAAGAATTCCAACGACAGAGGAACCTTGTAGGCAATAGTCCATGGGGTTGCAAAGAGTCGGACATGACTGATCAACTAGGCACACACACGAACATGTGTAGGTATATATATACACACACACACACATTTGCACATAGGCACGTGTGCTAAAATGTTAACAATTGTTTGTTTGTCTTTTGACCTTGAGGTATGTGGGATCTTAGTTCCCTGACCAGGGATTGAACTTTAGGCTTTCGGCAGCCAGAGCGAGGAGTCCTAAGCTCTGGACCACCTGGGGATTCCTCACAATTATTTTTTAAAAATTATGTTTGAAGAGAGAAATTAAAAAACAACCTTTGAAAGTTGATTCAGAAACCATGTTGGAGTTAATTTGTATCAAGCCAGGTATTCAAGTGCAGTTCTCTGTATTCCTTTCCAGGTAAATTGCCGTTTTCTGCCATGGGCGTGAGCTCTGTCATTCACCCCAAGAATCCTCATACTCCTACTATCCATTTCAACTACAGATACTTTGAGGTGGAAGAAGCTGATGGTAAGCGTCTCAAGCTGTGGAAAGTATTATTGTGCAAAATGAGTATTTTAAAACAAGTTACTAGGCATAACATCTAAAGTCAAAAGTCAAGAAAAAGTAAGTACAGTCTTAATTGTTTCAGGAGGCACGCGAAGGCTTACTCCTTGGCTGGTGCAGTGAATTATATACCATAGACACAAAAAGTGAAAACTGTGTTGGCTGGACTCTGATGTCCCCATATTTCCTCCAACACACAAGGAATGGTGTAATGAACCTGAACTAAAAGTGCACATAGGGTTCTTTGCAAATACTAATTTATTACAAACAAAGGGAAACCTCACATGCAGTGTTAAGTTGCCATTGAGAACTTGCTTTTGGAAATTATTTTCCACATGCGTAGCTTTGCTGGTCCTCAGTGCATTATCAGTGGCTTTAAGATGGGGTGCAGTCCGGCTCTGTGGTGCAGTGGATAGCGCATTGGCCTTCTAAGATGGGGAACAGTTGATCATGCCTCATGATGTAAATGTAGTTCCAGCCTACGTGTGCCGTTAGTTGGGCTGACTGTTAGCCTGCCCAAGCTCCCGAGCAGTGCATGCCACTGCTGTGCATGTCTCTGCAGGTGGTGGCATTAAAAGCAATGTATCTGACTTTTCCTTTTGAGCAGCATCCACTTGAATCACGTGTCTTGATTTGGTAGGTAACACCCTGTGGTGGTTTGGCGGTGGATGTGACCTTACCCCGACATACTTGAACCAAGAGGATGCAGTTCATTTTCACAGGACTCTCAAAGAGGCATGTGACCAGCATGGTCCAGATCTCTATCCCAAATTTAAGAAATGGTAGGTAAAGTTATTGAACTTCTCCTGATCCCTACGTCTTTACCCTTCCTTCTATAGCTCCTGAAGGCACTACTGTGTCACTACATACCTTTCACAGCTTATGAAGGTTGAGCTGTTTTCTTTACCCAGCAGAAGTGAGATACCAGTTTTACATGGTTTTAACGTTAAACCAGATGATTAGTATATAAACTTGAAGGTGATCTATGCCTGAGAATCAGAGGCTTTTTAATCCTAAGGTGGGATACAGTAAGTCCCCTGCAAATAAATAAGTTCCATTCCAAGAGTGCGTTCATAAGTCCAGTTTGTTCATAAGTCCAACAAAGTTAGCCTAGGTACCCAGGTAATCCAATCGGTCATATAGTATTGTACTGGAATAGATGTATAATGCTTTTCACACAAATAATACATAAATAGACAAACACAGACAGGAAATAAAACATTTTTAATCTTGCAGTACAGTACCTTGGAAAGTACAGTGTAGTACCAGCTACAGACTGCCGTTTTATGCTTGCTTCTGAGCATCCTGGGCTTGGGATAAGGATACTGTACACTTGTGGTACCGTACTGGGAAGTGCACGGAAGCACGTGTACTTGCGGAGGATGCACGCGTGTGGCAGTGTATACCAGACGTGTGAACTAGCTTAGAAGGTTGGACATGCGCAACTGTAGAGTCTAAAAATTTGCAACTTGAAGGTTCGTATGTAAGGGACTTGCTGTGTTAAATCCTCACCCCACATGAGGATTGTCATCGTTGTTGCCATAGAAATGTGTTAGCGCATGGGAAGAGTTGGAGAACCATTCGGAGAGGTGCAGATGTACTGGAGATCAGGTACAAGGAGAACACTGGGATTGGAAACTGTGAAAGAAACTCTAATGGTGAAGAAAAGAGTTACCCAGGGTATCTGATAGGTATGAAATGGAATCTCTGCATAAGTTATCTGGAATAAGAATAACGTACTCATCACTGCTTAGCACTAAATGCCATCCTAGAAAAAGGAGGAACAGAAAGGGTTTGGGGTGGGTTGTTTTTTGCTTTGTTTTTAGTACTAATATTTGTTGAATCTTGCTGTTATTTATATAAGAATGTGGAGTTCAGTTTTAAAATCCTCAGAAAAGATAACGCATTTACATAACCTCTTTTTGATTTGACATTATCACTGAGCACTGCACAGCCATGGACACAGAGGTGTGAGAATTGGTTTTTTGTTACCTATTAGCTTCCTTCCAGCAGAAGGATGGGGTATTCTCTTTTTTTTTTTTGATTTCCTTTTATCCCTGTTGCTGGAGAACTTTATCTGAGTCGTATTAAGAAAATATCTCGGATGCAGGCTAGTTAAAAAGTTTTTAGTGTACTTAGTTAAATCTCTTAATTTCATAATCCCATGAAGAGAGATGTGGAAATAATATGATTTCATTAAAGCTGGCTTTACAGCCTTGCTCAGGCTGTTCTTTAACTCTGTTAATCAAATGTATGTGTGAGAAAAAGTCAAGAAGTTGCAGTCAAGGGGAATTATACCAGTGCATCAGTTCTAGGGATTTGTGTCTTCTGCCCCTCCCCCCTTTTTAAAAAAATTTTAAACTATTAAGGCTATTTTCACGATAACCTTTTCAGTAGTTTTTATTTTTGTTTGTACAATTTTTCCTGTTTACAAACCCTGGTTATTGTCGAGATAATGGAAAGAAGTCAACTATTTCCACGAAGCCAACTGTACCACAGATTTAGCAATTAGGAGGTGACTTAGGAAATCTGCCCTCGTAGGCACGGATGGGGAAGACTAGAACAAATTGATAGTCTCGTGTGCCGACTCACAAGGGCAACCTTTAACATTCTGAGGACTCTTATCCTCTGAACGTTTCTTTTCACCAGCCCTCCCCTGAGTCACGCATGCTGTAGAGTCATCACGTTTTATTGCTGAGAGAGACCTTAGAGGTAATTTACTGTACCTTCCTTTGGTGAATAGGAACTGGTTCAGGCAGCCTAGGGGTTAGCACCTGGTCTTGGACTTGGTTGGCATCATTGTTGGTGGAGGGTTCCTGCCTCCTGCGAGAGGAGCAGTGCTTCCGAGGGCAGCAGCATCACTTGTTTTAAGAAACAGGAGTATTAAGAGTAGACTCTTTGTTTTTCTTTTCAGTAACAGTCTTACAATGCCACGTTAGATAGACATGTATTCACTTGCTTACTTGATTTGTAGGTAAAAGTATAAGCATTTTCTACATTGGTAATAACTGCAGGAAATCTAAAACTCTAGTTTCATTTCAGATGTGGACAAAAAGAAAGGGCGCTGTGCTGGCATTAGTCAGGGATGGTGCTGTAAGCTGGAATGCTCACACTGATTCTCACGTCTGTCTCTCTTTCCTTCTGTGGTCTTGCTGTGTTTTCCAGGTGTGACGATTACTTTTTTATAGCCCACCGTGGGGAGCGGAGGGGCATCGGGGGTATCTTTTTTGATGACCTCGATTCTCCGTCCAAGGAGGAGGTGTTTCGCTTTGTGGAGAGCTGTACCCAGGCTATCATTCCTTCTTATGTCCCCCTCGTGAAGAAGCACTGTAATGACGCCTTCACTCCCCAGGAGAAGCTGTGGCAGCAGCTCCGAAGAGGACGGTGAGTGAGCGACGGGAGCATGGACCCTCTCATGTCAGAAGAGGTGGGAGTGGGAGGGTGGAGTGGAGCATCTGCAAAAATAGTGGGTGATGGTCATCTTGGGCAGTACTTTGTCAGAGCTGTGTTAATGCTCACCCGGATTTCTTTTCATCACTAGATAAATAACAAAGTGAGTTAAAAAAACACTGTGAAATAGTATTATAAAAAGAGCAAAGTCTGTTTAATCTGTCTGTACATTAGAGGCTCATACTAGGCTTATGGTAAGTACTTGTTGAATTTAATTCAGCTGATTTCTTTTAGTTTGTCTTCGAGCAATACCTTCCAACCTTCTGCCAAGGTAGGAGAATCATTTAATGTTTTTGCTGCTTTGTAAATTCTGAATCATGCCTTTTTTTTGGTTTAACTTCAGGTTTCCATGGAAGTCATTATAATGAAAATGATTTAGAAATTGTTCATTACGGAGCTGTAATGATATTTGTTTGTTATGGAACTGTTCATATGTGCTGGCCTGTAGGCTAGGGAGTTTGCGTATAATTTTCTTCACAAACCTGTGGAATTGGTATAACTATTCATCGTTTTACAGATGATAAAGCTTAGTCTCAGCGAAGTAAGCCCCTTGCCCAAGTTTACACAGCTGGGAAATCAAAGACCGCAGATGTGGAACCAGGTCACTGAGGCTTCAGAGCCTGCAGACCTTCTTCCAGGGGAGCGGTTAGGCAGTTAGTGTTTCCAGCCACGATGCCCGCCTTGGCCCCCTGCTTTCTGCGCTGAGTTGGTGAGCTGAGTTGGATGAGCCTCGGGAGGGCACCTGCAGCCGGGGCGTGATGGTGCATCTGCTGCAGGTTAGCCCTCTGACAGCTCACGGTGATTTCTCAGTCCCGGCTTAACTGCATGTGTCCTACTGGTCCATGCCTCCAAAAATGGGTTTCCTCATTTACACTGATTCTGTCTTGGGCATATGAAGCTTTGGGAACTTAAGGAGATGAGGCTAATGCCCTGAAAACGTTCACCTAGATACTGTCCCAAGCCTAAAGATAAATGTTTGTTGTTTACTCTTGCTTAGAACTGCCTTGCCTGCCTGCTCCCCGTGTATAAAGCTTGGGAAAATGAGATTTGTGTTCTCGTCAAACATTTATTAAACAGGGGCATTTTTTTTTTTAGGACGGGTGTGTTTCTTGGTCCTATGATTTCCCAGATACACCCTAACTCCTCCTCCGCTTTCTCTTGACATTTATCGTATGCCCCCATGGGCAGGGCCCATCTTGGGCAGAGATGTTCACAGTTTAGAGGGGAAGACCATCCCTAGAGGGTAAATTAAAACTCTGGAAAAAATTTAAAAAAAACAAGTGAAACAAAACAACAAAAAAAGAGAAACTAAAAATTGATAAATAAACCGAACTCTGTGGAAAGTGGAGTGTTCTAGTTTTACATGAAATTTCAAAATGCAAAGCCAGCAGGGCTTGTGACTGCTCATGAGGTGAAGCCTTTAAAACTTTTTGGACATAGGAATAATGTCTTATTCTGTTTGTTTTGTTATTGTTATTAATTGACAGCGTATTTTGAGAGTTCCATTTATGTGTATCATCGCATGTCGTGTTTTTTTGATTCGGCAGAAGTGCGGGGTGTTAGGTTAATTTTCTGTGGCGTGGTGGGTGAAAGACCGCTTCTACTGTCCTTACCTCTGGGCCTTAAACTGGCAGTCAGCTCTGGGACTTGGGATAACCCCAGCTCTTTTGTGTGGTTATGAGCCCTGACGTCACTTTTGTACATGGCGTTCATAACCCATTATCTGTATTACTCTTCCCCACTTCCTGTCGCCCCAAATACAACTTTCTCCTGTGGTGGTCAGGCTGCTTATCTTTTGACTCTACAGACTCTTCTTTGGCGATCTCATTTGGTCTTGTGGTGGTACGCTGGTAAAGAACCTGCCTGCCAATGCAGGAGATGCAGGTTGGATCCCTAGGTCGGGAAGATCCCCTGGAGGAGGAAATGGAAACCCACTGCATTATTCTTGTCTGGGAAGTCCCATGGACAGAGAAGTCTGGCAGGCTGCAGTCCACGGGATCACAAAGAACTAGACAGGACTGAGCACACGTGCTTGGCCTGTGACTTCTGTGGTCTCCCCAGACCTTGGACCTCCAGGCTTGGGAGGTGCTTTTCTAGTTTCTTTTTCAGAGAAACTAAACGTCTGTAACTTGTTTTCTTGTATTTTGGGACAGGGAAACAGGATACAATGTAGATATCAGTTACATTGAAGGGAATGGCTGAAGTTCACAGTTTACAGATATCTCGGAGAGGATAATTGTATGGAAAGGATTGGAAAGATCAGGTCTAAGCAAAACCTGGCTCAAGTGAGGCTAATACACAGGAAGGAACATTGTTCACTCAAACAGGAAGGCAGCGCAAGGATTCGCTCATGAGCACAAGAGGCTCATTTGGGAGCTCCTTATAAGGGTCTCTGAACAAGACATCAGTACAAAGAGAGAATCACAGCCATCCCTTAAGTATCACGTTTCAGAAAGATAACATCAGGGGTGAGAAGGGAGTTGAGAGACTGATTTTTTTTCTGTGGTCTTAGGAAGAAGTTAAGAAGATTCACTTAAGTTATCTTTTGAAACAGACTAAAGAAGGTATCAGAGAAGGCAATGGCACCCCACTCCAGTACTCTTGCCTGGAAAACCCCATGGACGGAGGAGCCTGGTATACCGGCTGCAGTCCATGGGGTCGAGAACAGTCGGACACGACTCAGCGACTTCACTTTCACTTTTCACTTTTATGCATTGGAGGAGGAAATGGCAACCCACTCCAGTGTTCTTGCCTGGAGAATCCCAGGGATGGGGTCGCACAGAGTCGGACACGACTGAAGTGACTTGGCAGCAGCAGCAGCAAAGAAGGTATTAGTTGTTATTGCACAAAACTCAATCGGTGATAAATGATGAGAAGTAGAAACGGGTCCATGAATGTAATTTATTTAAATTTTCTCAGAGTCATTGGCAAGTTTCCACAGTGAAGGATGCTTTCTAAAAATTGAAGCACTGTCAGAATCTAGAGAATATGTGTTTTTTTTTTTTTTTTAAAGTTGTGATTAAATTACAGTAACCAGTGCGTTAATGATAATAATATCTGAGGGAAGTTTGGACCAAGAGAGTAGTTTTTGAAGGAGTTGAGAAATGATTTGAAGGGGGAACTGTTTATTGAAATGTTCAGCTTTATGAGTCATGTTCAATTCTTTTGGCTAGTAGAAATGATCTTTTTGAAATATCTCCAAGAAGTTGGAGAGAAAAAACCCTTTTATTTATTTATTTTTTTTTGAAAAAAAACCCCTTTATAAAGAATCTTTTGATGTTAAAGGAAATCACAGATTTTTAAGCCAGACAGAGTTTAGATATGACTCTGTGGCAGTTAATGGAAGACTTATACCCTGAACCAGGTTTTAGATGATGTTAAGGATATTTTTCTAAGAAAAGAAAACTAAGCATTGCAACGCAAATCACTACTACCTTTCATTATGACTTTTGTCATCAATCTGGAGCAAGACAGAATTGTATGACTGCTTATTAATGCTGTAAACTACTTTAAGGAAAGGAAATATCTGGGATATGTTGGTAACTATAGATAGAGTTCTGTTAACTGTCCTTGGCTTTTCAGTTATAAGAACTTTACACTGTCTTAGTTCGTGTGAGTTATTAGCAGTGGAATGAAGTCTTCGACTCAAACATCTCAGACTCTAGGGGAGGCCCAGAGAGAGCTGCTCTATCCTGATAAAGGGGGCCGTTTGCTTTTCTTAATTGTTTTTGTGGCTTCAACTTCTTAGCTTTGTGTTGATCCTGTTTATTTATTGGAAAACATAACCTTATTGTTCTGTAGCTGCTCTGTGCTGGGCCTGAATCTATATCCTCTTGTTTGCTGGATAGAATACCCTTTTCTTTATGCCTGTCCGGATGGAGAAAAGTCAGCTGATGAGATTGGTGTTTCCTGTGCCAGTTACAGCTGATGGGTTGGTGGGGGGGTTGGTGGGAAGTTGCCCACCAACCCCCACACCGCCCCCCCCAATCCATCTCCCCCCATGAAGTACTTATTATGGACTAATTGTAAGACTTTACTCACCAGCTCTTAATCTTATTTGATGCCTTCATCTCAGGTATGTAGAATTTAACCTGTTGTACGATCGCGGTACAAAGTTTGGCCTCTTCACTCCAGGATCCAGGATCGAAAGCATCTTGATGTCTTTACCTCTCACTGCCCGGTAAGAATAACTCATGAGAATGATACTTATTTCCCACCCCCACCCCCCAGTCCTCTGACCCCTACAAAGCCTGAACATTGATACCACAAATAGCTTTCCTAAAGACGTCATTGGTTTTGACTTTGCTGTCTTTATAAGAAAATCCCAGGCAAAAAAGGAATAGGCAACATACGGCAATATGTCTGTGATCCCAAGAGCCCAAGATATTTATTATTCAGCCCTTTACAGGGAAAGTTTGCTAAGTCGTGTCCGAATCTTTGCAACCCCATAGACTGTAGCCTGCCAGGCTCCTCTGTCCATGGGATTTCCCAGGCAAGAATACTGGAGTAGGTTGCCATTTCCTTCTTCAGGGAATCTTCTCGATCCAGGGATTGAACCCGTGTCTTCTACCATCAGTGAAGCCCAAAGTTTGCCAGCCCCTGGCTAAACCAGTGTTTACCAGACTTCGTATTACAGTTTAGCCATTTTCACCATTGTTTATATATTTGTATATAATCTGACATATTATTTGCTTAAATTTTATGCTCATTTTTTCAGAGAGAAAATTAAAGGCAAACCAACATTTTTGTCATAAATAGAAATGAACACATTAAAATAAAAGCAAAAGTACTAAGCTGAAAAAAAAGTTTGCCCATGGACCATCTGAGGTTCTATATTTTACAAAACCCTCGATTGTAGTAAAAGTGTGTTTTGGCTCTGGAATATTCACATTAGCTAGACTATGCTCCAGGAATTATTAAGAAACTTTATTTCTTTAGCAGCAAATATTTTTTGAAAGCTTAGTGGAGACAAAGGGTGATAGGACTTTTTATTACCCTTAGAATTTTGTTTAGTTTAGATAAAGAGGTGTGTATGTTGTTTATTTATTTTTTACTGTTACTACATGTTTTTGCTTCTGTTTTGAACCTCCATAGATGGGAGTACATGCATTCACCCTCAGAGAACTCCAAAGAAGCTGAAATTCTGGAAGTTTTGCGCCACCCAAGGGACTGGGTACCTTGATGCAGACAGAGCAGCCTTCCTGGGGTCTGGGGGATCTCAGCGCCCCTCCTGTTCCAGTGGCCACCACCACCCCCATGGGTGGCTCTTGGTCACCTGTGTCTTAGAGTTCCGGTCTTCTTTCTCTACCCTGGAGTCCGCCTCCTTGACAGGCGGTGAAATGTGTTTTAAGCACCAGAAACTTCCGCCAGATGCTGTTGGTGATGGGTGGTGAGGTGGCAGCTTGTCAACTATTTGATGTAAAAACTCATTTGTACTTTAGAATCATTTTATATGACAAGTTTACAAACAACCATGTTTTATTTCTGAGAATTGGTTAAGGGGATCTAACTCTTATAATTTGTTTCAGGAAACCTCTCATGTTACTTTTACTTCATGTATTTTTTAAAGGTTTAGTTTCTGCCACAGAAATCTGTTTTGGTATAAATTTTATTTTTGTTAATTCAATAAGATTTAGAATGGTAATTTTAGAAAGCTGCTGGAAATGAAGGTAAAAATTTTACTTTGTCATTGCTGAAGTTTCTTAGATCATAGTCTTTATATCTTTAGAAACCATAATTTGGTAAAATATTCATTTTTATAATGATAGATATTTAGAAACACTGGAGATTTTCTTAATCTCTGCATGTGTTACAATTCAGTGACTGCCTACAGTTAACTGTAAAGTGACACCACTGTTATTTAAACAAGAGATATCTAAGTGACAGTTTTGATTTTTGTCAATGTTGAAAGTCTATGCACTTTTCAGCGTGAAAGCTTATATCCTTGATTTCTGATATTTGCACACTTCTATTCCAGACACTTCTATACAGAGGTGTAGACTAAGAACAATCTGGGGGATGTTGTGAATTTAGGGACTGTTTCTCATTTAGGAAGTGAGAAACATTTTCCTTCTCTAGTTAGAGCAGGCTTAACTAATGTAAGAAGCATGTAGGCATTTTATAAACATATTTCTTAGAAGATGGACTAATTGAAATCACCCTCTTTTTAAATTAGATTCTGCAAGTCTTACTTTTGCTCCTAGGAGAAAATCACAACAGAGTTTCTGAGACTTCTTTGTTCAAATAATAGTATGAATGTATTTTACTCATAATATATTGTAGTTTATAAGGAATGGTATCTTCCTACACATTATTAAGCATTATTTTGGAATTGAATGTATGGTTGTGTGTGACTCTTCCGAGCGTGAAGATGTATGACTTCTTCAGTTCTCTTCCCACAAGTATGCTAATAAATTTCGTTATGAAGTATAACTAAGGAAGGTTTCTATTTTTCATTTTTTCTAGGATAGTTGATTTAGGAAAGATGAATATTTCTTGGTACTAAAACCATAATTCCTCATTCCTGAATATTTTAGCCAAGAAAAATGTAAGTTTTGTACTTGAGTTTTCATAGCAGCTTTATTCTCAATAGCCATTTGGAAATAACACAAATGCCCACCAGCAGGTAAATGGATAACCAGGTTATAAGATACCCTTATGTTAAAATACGACTCCACAAGGACAGGAAACGCCTGCTGATAAATGCAGCAACGTGGGTGAATATCAGAAAATGGCTATGCTAAGTAAAAGAAACCAGACACAAAAGAACACACTCACTGTATGACTGCATTACATGAAAACCTAGAAAAGTCAAAACTCTTAACAAGAGAAGGCATGTCAGTGAGTGCCAGGGGCTGGGTAGGGCAATTCACTGTGAAAGGGAGCAAAAGAATGTTTTGAAGTGATGCAGATATTCTGTGCATTGGTGTATTGATTGTGGCACTGATACCAGACTGTATACATTTATCAGAGCTCATTGAGCTTGACACTTAAAATCATGGAATTTTATTTTGCTTATGACTTATAATTCAATAAAGTCGGACAAATGAAAAAAATATATTATTAGGCATATAGGAGCAAATGTTCAATATACTTCAGTTTGCCTTTTACAATAAAATGTCCCTATCATATAGATCTGCCAACCTTGTGTTTGGGGTTATTGGAGTCTGGGCATTGGACTAAGATAAATTTCATAAATTTTCGGTACATGTCAGTTTTTTATACTCTTCAGTAATCATGTCTTTTTCTTATAGATGAGACTATAGGGGAAAAAATAGCAGAACGGCATAACTATTGGAAAATCATTCTGCTGTTATTCAGAGTGAGTTTTTGTTTCAAATGTGTATTGATAGAGCCTGCTAGAGGCCCAGGGTACACGTCTAAATGCCTTGGACACCTAACTGCTGCTGTCTCACACATTATATTGATGGTCATAAAGGGTGGGAATTTGGGCGAGGGATATAAATGATTTGGAGCAAATTTCTAACTTCTACTTCATGACTGTACTCTGTTCAACTGAGTAATTAATGAGATAAAAACTTCTGCATGCTAAAGAGTATCAGATTAGAAGACCAAATAGTCTTTATCCTTCCACGAGTCATTCGCTGTTAAAGTTCATCAAGGCTGGAATGGTGTTCGGGTATGTTTTACTCACGTCTGGGCCTGGTTAGGACGACTCAAAGGTTAGGCTCAGCTCCGATGGTGGAGCTAGTGTCTGCAGGTGGCTCAGAACACTCATTCCACGCAGCAAGGCAGAGGCGGTGCCTTCTGATCTCAGCTCAGAGGTTGTGCACTGTCACTCCTTCACCTTCTTTTAGTTACAAGTGAGTCAGTAAGAACGGCTCCTGACCCACAGGGGCGGGAATTGTACCCCAGCTCTCAGTGGGAGGCGTGTCAAGGATCTGCGATCATCTTCAACACCGCCACAGAGGCTTTCACTCTCAAAACCACGGAATAGAGTTGGCACCCCTCCCTCATTGCCCCAGTCAAATCCTGTCGCGTCCTCCTCGGAAATGTTTCTTTCCCCCACCTCCGTCCACAGCTATCACTGCTTTGGTCCCACGTTCCCTCTGACCTGGGTGTTTGCAATCCACTGCCTGCCCTTGGTCACTCCGACCTCCATCCTCTCTCCCTGTAATACTTCACTGAACCCCGTAATTATGCCCTCCTCAGATATACTGAGCAGCCTCGCTTCTACAGGGAAGTTTCTAAACTCAGTCTGATACTGACAGCCATCCACCGTCTTTCCCCAGATCTCTCAGCCTTACCTTCTGCTTCCACCCTCCCCTGCGTGGCCTTCTCAGACTCATGTCACCACCCCACGTTTCTGAGGATTCCCTAAGTTTCTGCCGTCCGACCTGTGCTCAGGCTGCAGCCACCTCTGCCTGGACTCTCTCTGTCTCCTTCAGCACAGCTGGCTCATCACAGTCTGGATTCATACAGTCTCTCAGTGTACCCTGTACTTATTTCAAAATATTAAAGATGAGTATCCATGGGGCTCACACAGCATAGCATCCTCATTTATAACATCTACCGTTTGAATCACCTGTTAACCTTTTCCTTCCAGCCTTGTTTTGCAACATTATACTGTGGTATTGATAGCTTACGGGGAATGAGGTCAGATTCATGATCTCTGAAGATTTAGCATTGGGACCAGGGACCAGGCTTGATCACTCAAGAGCTTTTGTGTAGCAGTTTTATTAAAGTGTAAAGATGGACAGAGCGAGCTTCTGACATAGAGACGTCAGAAGGGGGAACAGAGAACGCCCCGGGGTCTAGTCTTAGCGAGACCTTATATACTTCGATCAGACCCACTCCCACAGCATACATCTTAAATTAACAAGCTCAGAGCTAACCACAGAAGGGTCTCACCAGGCCGGCTCCCACAGGATACAAGTTTTAAGAACGAGATTAGTCAGAACGTTCTTGTTAAGGAGAAGCATCCTTGAGCAAGATACATTGTTATATTGACTAAGACAAAGCAATGTAGAAAAAAAAAGTCCTTTTCTCCTTGAGAGCCTCAGACCCCTCCCTCCTTGAGACCCTGGACTTCTTAACCTACCTAGGAATTGACTCTCTCAGTGTCAAGGTTTATGTTTGGCTTTCTTTGTAACTGTCTCATTCCTGGTCCGTGAAGACAGAAGTTCCCAGTATACATCTTTTAAGAACCCATTTAGAAATGGTTTTCAAGTGTGTTTGTATTGTTCCTGTCAAATATTAACTATGTATTCTAAACCCCACATTTATAGAAAGCTGCTTCTTTCCAAAGAAACACATATAAATTCCACTCTCACAATAAACTTAAATTAGCATATTCAAGTTAGTGACGTTTAGACATTTACAATATGGCTTGACTGATTATCTTTGTGTTATGACCTGAAACTGGCATGGGTCACACAGTGTAAACCTCTCAGACCTGTTTCTGTAGGTGGTTTTACTTTACACACACCCCAGCATCCATTGGCCGAGCAAGGTGATTAAACTGTGTATCCATCTTCCAATCAATGTGCTTGATTTTGATTCTAGAAGTTAAACTCAATAGTATTTTAAAGTATCCTTCACTGACTAATTCCTGTTCACATTTCAAAACATGTTTGAATGTAACACTTGACATACTCTAATCCACCATAGTTTGAATCAGTTGGCACAAATGCAGTCACTTGGGAATGCAAGCTGACTTTGTGGTCATGTAAGCGTTGCTGCATCAACTCTGTCATGAATGTATTTTCTTACGAGATGGTTAGGGAGGTTCCAAACCGAAGTTCACAATTAAGTTGTACTAGTTGAAGTCTCTGTTATTTAACGGTAAGTGAATAATTCATTTCTAAAGTCAAAGTCTTCATAGTTGTTTATCTATGCTTGCATGTGTGTGTGCATGCTAAGTCACTTCAGTCGTGTCCGATTCTGTTCGACCTTGTGGACTGTAGTCTGCCAGGCTCCTCTGTCCACCGGCAAGAACACTGGAGTGGCTTGCCATGCCCTCCTCTAGGGGATCGTCCCGGCCCAGGGATTGAACCCATGTCTCTTATGTCTCCTGCATTGGCAGGTGGGTTCTTTAGCACTAGCCCCACGGGGGAAGCCCTTATCTTATGCTTATGTGTGATAAAATGTGCTTCTGTTTTTTGATTTGATGAGGCAGCCCGAGGCTTTTAGAATACTCCTTACCTGCTGCTTGACATCTTTCTAACCATGAGTATAATATGCAAAATTTCAACCCAACTTTTCCATTTCTTGTAGTTCAAGTTGTAGTTTAACTATGAAAAATAATTTGGTAGATTTTCTCAACATTTAAAATAATATTGTCAACTGAAAAAAGTACACAACTCTGCAGGGAGCCGGCCTGAACGTACAGGCCCCTTACGGCACTAAGAGAGAACAAAGGGTGGTCTCTCTTTGTCCTGCCACCCCTTCTTGTTAAAGTATAGACTGGCATTTATCTCCTTCAGGGAAAAAACACCCCGGTGACCTTTTGCCTGTTTTTCTGGTGCTGATAAACTCATCATGCTCGAAACCTGTTTTCCATCTAGATGATGTTCTATTGATGAAGCCTGTTTTCTATCTAATGTTCTATTGATCTTCATCATGTTGGGTGTAGGGTAATGCTTTACTGATCTTGAGTGTGGGAATTTAAAACATCTGTAGCTCTGCACGTATGCAAACCCTCGATCTATTCTTAGTAACTCCTGTTAGCGTATATATAGGCGTGGTATTCTTCAATAAAGTCGGCGGAGTCAGATGCAAGCGGACTCCGTCCCTCTCAACCCCATCTTTCTGAGTCTTATTTTCCTATTTTACTCTGGTAATTGCGTTCTCGACCAGTTCGTTCGCCGGCACGCTCCGGCACAACTCAAAGTTGAGGGTCAAAAAAAAAAAAAAAAAAAGTTGAGAGTCATGTTTTATTTGGCGACCTTACTGAACACTATAGCCCAGGATAGCAACCTCTCAGATAGCTCTGAGAAATAGTTCCAAAGAAGAAAGGGAGCTGCCAGGATATAGGGGAGTTTTTGCTGGGGAAAAAATGTAGTCAAACATGCATAGATTACAGTAATCACAAAAAATCCCAGGTATCTTAAGGTAGTGATTCTAGTGCTTTTCTGTATATGAGGAGATGCAAGAGTCTGGGCTCACTGAAATTATTCCTTTGACATACATCTTAACTGAGGCCAGTGTTTGGTTCTTTCCCATCCTGAATTCCCTTCAGGGTGCACTGTTGGGGGCTGCTGCAGGGACTGATCGCTTTATGGCCGAAACAATTCTTTGTTCACAGAAGTGTAGGTTACACTGTCCATAGTATGACTACAAATTAACTTACTAACTTATGCTGAGTAACTTTTAGTTCTTTAATGTGTACTTGATCTTACGCTATTAAACAAGAGGATGGCTTTAAAATAATGTGAATATATCTCAAGGAAACAACTCACTTTCTTTTCATCTTCACTTCCCTCTTGTTTGATGAAGTGAGGAAGATAATGGTATCTCTCTTGTAATAGCAAAAGGTGGTCTGCTCAGCTCCACCGAGCTATGTTTTCTGTGCTCCCTCGGACAGAATTCCTGATTCTCAGAATCTGTGAATAGCAGAGCATGGTTGCTGCTTTATGTTACTACATTTGAGGTGGCTTCTCAATCAGCAGTGGATAGCTAGAAGCTGTGTGCTAAGTCGTTGAGTCGTGTCTGACTCTTTGCAACCTGATGGACTGTAGCCCACCAGGCTCCTCTGTCCATGGAATTCTCCAAGCAAGAATGCTGGAGTGGGTAGTCTTTCTTCTCCAGAGAACAGGTTGGATGTCATTTAAAAAATGAGAAGAGTGAGTTTGATGAGCTTGGCATGCCTGCGAGGCACCTATGCCTGTATTTGGAGATGTGAGTCTAAAGCTCAAGAGAGAGAAGTTAAGTCTAGAAATAAATATTTACCAATTGTTTGTGTGAAGGTCTTAACTGGAAAAATAGGTGAGCCATCTGGAGAAGCAAGTGTAGTGTAATAAGAAAGAGTCAAGACTGAACTGGGAGCAGAGAAATGAGCAGGGAGAAAGGTGTCAAGAAAGGGTTCTGAGAGTAGGTCCCTGAATAAATGGAATAGGGAGGAAGGGAACCAAAAAGGACAAGTTAGGTGTGATTGTAATTAAGGGCTAAAACATTACTGTGTCTCTACATAGAATATATTAAAATAATACATGCTACAAGAAACATGTTTGATAACTTAGGAATTAAGTTCAGATTTTTAGAAATGATCTTAATCTATAAATTACCAAGGTTTTCTCAGGTACAAAAATGTGTTAGGTAATAAAATTATTTTCATTGACATATATCGGATAGTGTCTCTAGTTTCTCAGCATATGTTAGTTGCACAGTCGAGTCCAACTCTTTGTGACCCCATGGACTGTAGCCCACCAGGCTCCTCTGTCCATGGAATTCTTCAGGCAAGAAAACTGGAGTGGTAGTCATTCATTTCTCCAGGGGATCTTTCTGACTCAGGGATCGAATTCAGGTCTCCTTCATGGCAGGTGGGTTGGTTCTTCATCATCTGAGCCACCAGGGAAGCCCAGTTTCTCAAGTTTGTGTTTAAATAAGAAATTCCTTAAGGCTTCCCTGATAGCTCACTTGGTCAAGAATCCGCCTGCAATGAGGGATACCTGGGCTCGATCCCTGGGTTGGGAAGATCCCCTGGAGAAGGGAAAAGGCTTCCCACTCTAGTATTCTGGCCTGGAGAATTCCATAGATTGTATAGTCTGAGGGGTTGCAAAGAGTCGGACATGACTGAGCGACTTTCAGTTCAGTTCAATCGCTCAGTCATGTCCGACTCTTTGTGACCCCATGAACCGCAGCATGCCAGGCCTCCCTGTCCATCGCCAACTCCCGGAGTTTACTCAAACTCAGGTCTATCGAGTCGGTGATGCCATCCAGCCATCTCATCCTCTGTCCCCTTCTCTACCTGCCCCCAATCCCTCCCAGCACCAGGGTCTTTTCCAATGAGTCAGCTGTTTGCATCAGGTGGCCAAAGTATTGGAGTTTCAGCTTCAGCATCAGTCCTTCCAATGAACACCCAGGGTTGATCTCTTTTAGGATGGACTGTTTGGATCTCCTTGCAGTCCAAGGGACTCTCAAGAGTCTTCTCCAACACCACAGTTCAAAAGCATCAATTCTTCAGGGCTCAGTTTCTTTATAGTCCAACTCTCACATCCATACCTGACTACTGGAAAAACCATAGCCTTGACTAGACAGACCTTTGTTGGCAAAGTAATGTCTCTGCTTTAAAAATATGCTGTCTAGGTTGGTCATAACTTTCCTTCCAAAGAGTAAGCGTCTTTTAATTTCATGGCTGCAATCACCATCCGCAGTGATTCTGGAGCCCCCCCAAAATAAAGTCTGACACTGTTTCCACTGTCTCCCCATCTATTTCCCATTAAGTGATGGGGCCAGATGCCATGATCTTAGTGAGCCGCTTTCGCTCACATGAAATTCCTGAAGGAACCAGTAGGTGGAGCCCGTTGGCTCAAAAAAAGTCTAACCCTGAGTGTTGAGTTTTGTTTTTGTTTTGCTGGTGGGTGTTGAGGAGAAATTGAAGAGGAAGGGAGAAGGATGATGAGAGAGACATCGAACAGGACAGCAGAAGAGGAGAGGGAGGCAGGAAAAGGGAGGAGGTGAGAGAGAGTGAAGATCTCTCCTGCGCTGAACTATGGTATAGTTGGAAAGATTATCTAAAGGTGTTCTCACATATTTAATCGAGCACAGTTAATTCCGCGGTGATGTTTCTGTCTTATCAAATGACTCCACCATGCTTCACGTCTCTCTCAAGGACAAAGAGATTCTGAAGTTGGCAATGTCCATAATCCCAAGAATTTTGAATGTCTAAAGCAGGGTCTTCATCTTGAGTTCCTACAGAATTCCTGAATTGTGAGTTGCCTGAAATCATGAGAAAACGTGTGCCTTTTTCTTTGAGTTCGTGATGTTAACTTGACTCAAAAGGATACATAATCCTGAAAAGATGGAGCGCCACTCATCTGAATGGAGAGGGTGTCTATGCTCGGGGTAGGGGGTGGGGATGGATATGTGATAGTTCTGGGAGGAAAAATAAGAGAACATTCTCTTTTCAAAAGTCCTATTTTTATGTGTAACGTAATTATTTGTCCCTAATAAATTAGTACATTAATGCGTATATTCACAAATAAAGATACTGGGAGAGTATTAAAATTAGTGACATCAAAAATTTCAAAATTTTCTGGTAAAAATAGTGTACATTTTTGTACGTTTAAAGGACTAAAACTAAAGTTGGAGAATTCAGAAAGAAGAATATCTTGATAAATCAAAGGAAGAAAAAGATAACAGTAAAGTTTGTTTTCTTACCCCTGGCTGGAGTCACCCGGGGGGAAATGAAAATATGCTAATATCTAATCAGTTTTAGAGGGACTGATGGATACTGTCTAAAAGAAATGGAGACCATAGATGTTAAATAAAGATGTAATAGTATAGATGTTCATTGGAATAAAAATATAAACTAAGATTATCCATAAAACTCACAAACATAATATGAGGTGAAAAAAGCAACCTGTAGAATAAAACATACAGTTTGATTCCATTTGTATAAAATTCAGAAGATGCAAAGTTAGGCCATAAACTGTATTTAGGTGATAAACCTAATGAAAACCCAAGGACAAATACAGTTCTGGTGAGTGGGGAAAAGGATTGAGGCAAAGCTTCCAAGAGCTTCAAAGTTAGCAGTGTTCTATTTCTTAGCTGGACTCTTGTATGCAAGCAGCCATTTCAGTATACCAAGGGGATTTTCCTTAATATCCTCATATATTCTAAATATTAAAAAATAGTAAATATTTAATGATACCCTTTAAGCTAGGGCAGAAAGATTCTTTTACTTTGATACCAGCATGTATGTACTTCTGTGAGTTTTCCTTCTGGCATCCTGATATGTGTTTCTTTAAAAATCAAGTATTTTCCCCTAATATTTAAATCAATGCCTATACTTTGTGGAAATTTTGGAAAACAGCTGTATCAAAAGGAAATAATCATTACATTTTGTACCACTGTTCAGAAATAACTATAACCACAGCCACTCAATATTTTGGTATAGTTCTTTCTAGCTACCTCATGTAAATTTGCATTTAGTCAAGTCATAATGGGTATACAATTTTGTATACTAATTTTCCCCCTTAACTTTATATTTTAAACACTTCCCTCTGTTATTTAAAATGCAATGGATGAAACTGGAGCCCATTATACAGAGTGAAGTAAGCCAGAAAGATAAAGGCCAATACAGTATACTAATGCATATATATGGAATTTAGAAAGATGGTAACGACAACCCTATATGCAAAACAGAAAAAGAGACACAGATGTACAGAACAGAATTTTGGACTCTGTGGGAGAAGGTGAGGGTGGGATGCTTCGAAAGAACAGCATGTATATTATTTATGGTGAAACAGACCACCAGCCCAGGCTGGATGCATGAGACAAGTGCTCGGGCCTGGTGCACTGGGAAGACCCAGAGGAGTCGGGTGGAGAGGGAGGTGGGAGGGGGGATCGGGATGGGGAATACGTGTAACTCCATGGCTGACTCATGTCAGTGTATGACAAAACCCACTACAATATTGTAAAGTAATTAGCCTCCAACTAATAAAAATAAATGAAAAAAAAAAGAAGAAAATAAATAAATAAATAAAATCTTCAAAAATAGAGGACAGGCTGGCACTGAAATAGGGGTTTTCTTGAAAAGTGACCTCCTGACTGAGGACTTTTCCCTCAAGGGAATTTCACCTGCAGCTGGGCAGGAAATTCAAGAGCTCTTTTCTAGAAAACAATTTCGTAGAACAGTTCTAGACAAAAAAAAAGAAAAAAGCTTTACCCCCAGGAGGGATCTTTGGCATTTTCACCATGTACAACTCTTTTCTTATCCTGCACCCTTATAACCCCCGACATCTAGAGTTTTCAGTCCAATTTTTGTTGCCTTTTTAAGATCATAGATCATCAGATATTTGAGGAAAACTTCCAAATATAAGAGAGAGAAGCAGAGAAAACAGACAGCTCTCTAATTAATATTCTCAGAAAAGAGATTAAGCTGATCATTTAATAATATAGAACTTAACAGAAGATAGATAGATCTAAAAGTTTTAAAACAAGTTGCTTTTGTAGATCAGGACTAGGGATAGATGTCCAGGGAACAGAGAATTGCTACATTTCTTTATAAACCTTTATTCCTATTTGATTTTTTTAACTGCTAACATTTATCAGATTAATAAAAAATTTAAAAGTAAAGGCCATGAATTTTTTTAAGATCTCACATTTTATTTAAGATCTCAAAACTCTTTTTATGTATACTTTTCCATCATACAGTTATTTCTTTTTTTTTTTTAAGTTTGAGAAGATTTATTTTATAAAAATTTTTTTTCTTTTTTAAAATTTATTTTGATAGGAGGCTAATTACTTTACAATATTGTATTGGTTTTGCCATACATTGACATGAATCAGCCATGGGTGTACATGTGTTCCCCATCCTGAACCCCCTCCCACCTCCCTCCCCATCCCATCCCTCAGGGTTGTCCTAGGGCACCAGCCCCGAGCACCCTGTCTCATGCATCCAACCTGGACTGGTGATCTATTTCACATATGATAATATACATGTTTCAATGCTTTTCTCTCAAATCATCCCACCTTCGCCTTCTCCCACAGAGTCCAAAAGTCTGTTCTTTACATCTGTGTCTCTTTTGCTGTCTTGCATATAGGGTCATTGCTACCATCTTTCTAAATTCCATATATATGCATTAATATTGGTATTTTCTTGATATATTTTATTGTTTCTTGTGTATTTTATTGGTGTCTTTCTTTCTGACTTACTTCACTCTGTATAATAGGCTCCAGTTTCATCCACCTCATTAGAACTGATTCAAATGCATTCTTTTTTATTAGTTGAGTAATATTCCATTGTGTATATGTACCACAGGTTTCTTATCCATTCATCTGACGATGGACATCTAGGTTGCTTCCATGTTCTGGCTATTTTAAACAGTGCTGTGATGAACATTGGGGTGCACGTGTCTCTTTTAATTCTTGTTTCCTCAGTGTTGATATTTTTTTTATCATGAGTTGCCTTTACCTTATCAGTATTTTAAAGACCTCTTCCTGTTTTTAACTTAATGTTAAGATTCATTAAATGCACGGAATCTTCTAACTAGTTTAAGAGATCAGATGTGCTAGGAAAGAATAATTTAACAAGTTCTAACACTCAAGATCCATAGAACTTTCAGTGTGGTACTAAAGTGTCTTTTCTTTCTTTGCTGATAAGTAAAACTATTTGTCATAAAATAAACTATCACAGATTTCATACGTATCAATGTATATAGAGAAGGCATTTCAAAGGGTGGATGCTAAACAATGTCCCAGATGTGTGACCTCTTTAAAGTTTCTGCATGGGAGATTAGAAGTTACATTGAAATCAGTGGCCATCTAACAACTTGACCACTGTTTCTGGGGTTGTGTTTTTTTAAACAAAGCCGCCCTCTGGCTTAACCACAGAAGCATCTCATGAGTTATAGAGGAACTTGAGCAGAGTTGTATTTGTAAAGAAAGAAACCTAAAAAAAATAAATAAATAAACATTTCCGTTTTTATAGATCTACTTTGTTTTCTTCAAATTATGTTTTAGTGACAACTTGAAGGACTTGCTACCAGTGGCTGAAAACCTCAGCGTGGTTTCCTTGGCAATCTGTAGAATATGAAATGGAAATGAAAGGAAAGTTACCTAATGAAAAGCTCAGGACTCCTGACTGCTCCTTCTTGAGCCCCTTCAGATTAGAGGAAGTTCAGTGGAAGTAATGTCATCTGGTCTCCTCCCTGGACTGTCGATCAAACAATCATGTGTTGCTCCTATAGTGTTGTTAATTCATGGTTGGATGGGTGTGAGATACACCACAGGAGAGCAAGGGAATCAGATTGAAAGTGTTTTCTATTTAGGAAAGATGAGTTGGTAGATGAGGAATGCTTCTTCCTGAAGTCTGTGGACTGACGCTCAATGTTTTTACATGGTTTGGTTTCACCCAGGCCAGATTCTCGCGTGGGCAGGTGGGTGGAGTCCTCTCATTCCTACTCTTCTTTTGTGGTATGACATTCTGAGTTCACTGTTATTTGTTCCTCATGGGTTTTAGTGTCTTTCTGTAATCACAGATAGTCAGAAAAGCCCTAAAGTCCTCTTATTGACATAGCATGAAATTTTATCTGCATTTTTTTAATTTAGAAAAATATTTTAGAATAAGAAGCACACACATTTTGAAAAGCATGTGTATGAAGACAACAAAGCAATATTTTCATTACTTGTATCCTTGAACTCTTTAATTTTCTCACATCAGAAAATATTTTTAATTATATAATTTTTATAAAAATTTAGGTAGGCCTACTAACAACTCATTTCCCTTTTGTTACTCATCTTTTTTAAAAAAAAATATACAGTTTTTGGTTCTTGCTTACATATCTGTGGTTTGACATTTATCCTCTGAATTAATTTCAATTCTTTCTGTTCTTTTACCAAAATACTTTCCTTTGTACACGCACTTGGATTTCTGTATCTCCTCATCATTTTCTTCTTCAGTTAGTTCAATTCAGTTCAGTCGCTCAGTCGTGTCTAACTCTTTGTGACCCCATGAACTGCAGCACGCCAGTCCTCCCTATCCATTACCAACTCCCAGCGTTTACTCAAACTTATGTCCACTGAGTCAGCGATGCCATTCAACCATCTCATCCTCTGTCGTCCCCTTCTCCTCCCACCTTCAATCTTTCCCAGTATCAGGGTCTTTTCAAATGAGTCAGTTCTTCGCATCAGATGGCCAAAGTATTGGAGTTTCAGCTTCAACATCAGTCCTTCTAATGAACACCCAGGACTGATCTCCTTTAGGATGGACTGATTGACTCTCCTTGCTGTCCAAAGGAGTCTCAAGAGTCTTCTCCAACACCACAGTTCAAAAGCATCAATTCTTCAGGGCTCAGATTTCTTTATAGTCCAACTCTTACATCCATACATGACCACTGGAAAAACCATAGCCTTGACTAGACGGACCTTTGTCAGCAAAGTAATGTCTCTGCTTTTAAATATGCTGCCTAGGTTGGTCATAACTTTCCTTTCAAAGAGTAAGCGTCTTTTAATTTCATGGCTGCAATCACCATCTGCAGTGATTTTGGAGCCCCCCAAAATAAAATCTGTCATTGTTTCCACTCTTTCCCCATCCATTTGCCATGAAGTGATGGCACCAGATGCCATGATCTTAGTTGTTTGAATGTTGAGCTTTAAGCCAACTTTTTCACTTCTTCTTTCACTGTCATCAAGAGGTTCTTTAGTTCTTCTTTACTTTCTGCCATAAGGGTGGTGTCATCTGCATATCTGAGATTATTGATATTTTTCCTGGCAATCTTGATTCCAGCTTGTGCTTTATCAAGCCCAGCATTTCTCATGATGTACTCTGCATATAAGTTAAATAAGCTAGGTGACCATATACAGTCTTGATGTACTCCTTTCTTCCTTATATGTAGCAATCTAAATCTAGCCTTAAATCATGGCTTCAAATGATGAGGATCTATTTACTTATTTATACTTCTAACATCCTAAAAAGGAATTAAGGTGATTTATAATAACACATAAAGTATAATAGGATGTATTCAATTAAAAGTAAGAAAAGTTGGCAAGGAAGAACTAATGTTGGAAAATTAAGAAGCCAAGTGAGAGATCAGTATACAAATACTTGCCAATTAGAGTTACACCTGGCTTGGTGCACAATCCCTGGTTTTTGTTCACCAACTTTAAATCCCCTCCTTGTAGGCTGAGGACTATAACCCACCTGTATGAGGGCTCTCCAGAGAAGCTGAACCTATAGGAGATACATATCTCTCCATCTCTTAACTCAAGAGATGTAATAAATTGGCTCCATAATGGCATTATGGAGGCTGACACATCTAAGCTGTTTAAGTTTTAATACCATCAGCCTGCAGACCCAGGGAAGAGACAGTGTGCTGTAGTTGAAGTCAAATGAAAGCTGAGACTTCCCAGGTGGTCCTGTGGCTGAGACCCCATGCTCCCAGTGCAGGAGGCCCAGGTTCTATCCCTGGTCAGGGAACTAGATCCCACATGCCTTAACTAAGACGTGGTACAACTAAATAAATAAAATGAAAAACAACAAAGGCCATCTGCTGGCAGAATTTCCTCTTGCTCAGGAAGGTCAGGCTTTTGTTCTGTTTAGGCTTTCAGCTGCTTGGAAGTGGCCCACCCACATTATGGAGAGCAATCTGCTTTACTCGAGCTCCACTCATTTAAATGATAGTCTCTTTTGAAAAACACGCTCATGGAAACATCTAGAATAATATTTGACTACATGACTGGGCACATGGCCCTGCCAAGTTAATACATAAAATTAACTATCACACCACTGAAATCTTCTCCTTCCTTGCCTTTACCATCCACTTGCCTTTTTAAGGGGTTACTTTTCCCCTCCCATTTTCCCCTAAACCATGAAGTTTCTCTTCATCTGCTTTTCTTACTCCTTCCACTCATGAGATTCAGAAGTCCATATTTCATCAGGCCATGAGTTCCTATTTCCAGGATTGGGTGAGCATTCTTTCTGGTGGCCAAGAATTGCTTATGAATAGGCTCCTAAATTATCTTGGGCTTCCTGCTAATCTCTTCTCCAACAACCCTGGTGCCCAGCCCTTTGTAAAAACTCCTTACATTTTTGCAAGTCTATTGTCATGAGCCACCACTTATGCTAAAGAGTTTTACGGTAGGAGGTAGCTTTGCCAGCCTTGGCCACATTTTCTGGGGCCAATGACGCCAATACACAGGCCTGCAGCTTTGACTTTTTACTTTCATCCCTAATGAGGATAAAAAGTGAAGTGAAATTCGCTCAGTCATGTCCGACTCTTTGCAATCCCATGGACTATACAGTTCATGGGATTCTCCAGGCCAGAATACTGGAGTGGGTAGCCTTTCCCTTCTCCAGGGGATCTTCCCAACCCAGGGATTGAACCCAGGTCTCCCACATTGCAGGCAGATTCTTTACCAGCTGAGCCACAAGCAAAGCTATAAAGGATATGAGGATAAACAATAGGACAATTCCTGGGAAGATTTCCAAGGGCCCAGCAGTCCAGTATGTCTCTGCTTGATTCCCCTTCTTACTCACCTGAAGAACAGAGACCAGACCATAGTCAGGAGTTGTGGGAATTAGTTGCTAATTCTGGCAGGCTTCAGAAGCTTGTGAGGAAAAATAACTCTCAGTAGGGAAAGCAAAAAATAAAAATAAAAAAAGAAATAAAGTAAGACAAATAAATGGCAACACAAAAAATTTATAGACAGAGACTCAAATATAAGTCTGTACTGTTTCCCCCTTTTCTTTTTTCAACCAGCAACTGACAAGGACTTTTCAAGGTATAACAATCATTTCTGAAACTTTTGTAATATTCCCATACCACCTGAGCCCAGATCTCAGACCAGTTGAAGCTGTGGGATCCAGGGAAAGTCACATAGACTCTACTCTTGTTACCACATCTGTAAAACAAAATGAGTAATGTGTTCCTCTCAAAATTACTGTGAGAGGTAACTGATATAGTACATGGGAAAGAGTTCTGTAAACTGTTAAGTGCATCCAGACAGTACGTATTTAGTAAATCTGTTAAGGCGTACTGAAGACATTAAAACAAGCCAGGTATTTCATAAAAAGAAAACAAAGTAAATGATTAGTTATCATTTTAAAAGTCAGAAGAAGAGTAGATGAGATGAGTCAGAAAGAAGAGTTTAGTCATTTGCAGGTTACCCTTGCTCCCCTCCCAGTAAAAAATATAGATGTGCATGTGTTTCAATTATACAGATGGATGCCTCAGTCAATTGCTTTTCACTTTGTCAGGTTGACATCAAAAATAATAATTATTTTTTTCTGTTTTGCATATAGGGTTATCGCTACCATCTATCTAACAGAAAAAGAGACACAGAAGTACAGAACAGACTTTTGAACTCTGGGGGAGAACGTGAGGGTGGGATGTTTTGAAAGAACAGCATGTATATTATCTATGGTGAAACAGACCACCAGCCCAGGTGGGATGCATGAGTCAAGTGCTCGGGCCTGGTGCACTGGGAGGACCCTGAGGAGTCGGGTGGAGAGGGAGGTGGGAGGGGGGATCGGGATGGGGAATACGTGTAACTATATGGCTGATTCAGGTCAATGTATGACAAAACCCACTGAAATGTTGTGAAGTGATTGGCCTCCAACTAATAAAATAATATTTAAAAAAATAATAATTATTATTTTTAAAGCTAAGAAATTTGAAAAATCTGATGGAGGAATTAAGCTGGAAGAGTGAAAAACTATTCAGTGATAGGTATTTATTAACACGTATATAAAAATATCAATATTAAGCACATAGTTTTATAAGTACATATGTTTTATTTGGGAAGGAAATAAAATGTTATTTCTTAGTGCATTTTAATTCTTTTATGTATCATTTTTTCCCACCTATTGTTTAACTTTTTGATTCTCTTCTATTTTTTTTTTCTTTGTGGTCAAGTGTTATATCATAGACCACCTTAGATTAGCTGAGAAAATTTTACTCGTGACAGAATTTGAAAGTATGCCACATCAAAGGTGGGCAAAAGAATCCGTTTCTTGGCTCTCCTCTCCTCGCCTTGAGAGTCTGCCCCAGTGGCCCCTACCGCTCCCACCGGTAACCATCTCACCCCACTTTGAACCCAGGTGTATTTAGTATCTTTAACTCTCATCTGATTCTCACATGCCACTCAGTAACATAACATCTCTTTGCAAATTTAGATTTACACTTAAATGTTCCATTTCCCCTCACACCAGCTAATAGTAATAGCTGACGCTAATTGAGGATTTTCTGTGTGCCTATGTGCCAGGCAGAGTTCTAAAATTACACAAGTTAACTTATTCAATATTTGAAAGGATCCTCTGAGAGAGGTACCATTATTTCTATTGCATATGTGAGAAAAACTGAAGGGTGAATGAAGTATTTGCTCAACACCCCAGAGCCAAGTGTTCGGCCTCCAGAGGTCTGGTTTTGAGGCTGAACTGAACTATTGAGCTATTGGAAGCTCAGAGATGTGAGTCAAGACCTTGCCTCTCACTGCTGGTACCACCAGCACCTCACCGTGATTTACATTCAATAAGGGAGAGTAAATGTCCTTTGGTCGTTGCTCTATGAAAAGAAAGCCTATTGTTATGGAAAAAATAAAGATACAAAAGGTAGGAAACTTATGTTCTACTAATGCTACTTTCTTTGTTTTCTCCTTATCTTCCTTTTCCCACACTAAACTAAAAATTTTAGATTAAGCTGATTTGTGCTGAGTTCAGAATCAGGGAATGTTAATGATATCGAGGGTTTTCTCGCACTGATTTTTTTTCTTGGTATCAGTCTGTGGTTTGGTGGTGTAACTATAGAAACATGGATAGAAACTCCCTATTATGCAACAAACCACTTCCTGTGTCTGTTTATTCATTTATCTGCCTTAGCTAAACCTTCTCTACCTGAAGGATCTTGTAATTGCAACTATCTCACTACGCGGAGCATAAACATTGCAGAGTGCTGAAGAACATGGACTTGGTACCCAGAATTTGAGGTTAGAATCTTTAGGTAAATTCTATGTACATAGTATGTACCTCACTAGGGTGGTATGAAGGATTACCTGTGTTAATCTATGTAAAGCACTTTAAACAGTGCCACACATACAATAAGCACTTAAGTGTTTGCTATCATTTTTCAGTTCAGTTCGGTTCAGTTGCTCAGTCATGTCCAACTCTTTGCGATCCCATGAATCACAGCACGCCAGGCCTCCCTGTCCATCGCCAACTCCCGGAGTCCACCCAAACGCATGTCCATTGAGTCGGTGATGTCATCCAGCCATCTCATCCTCTGTCGTCCCCTTCTCCTCCTGCCCCAATTCCTCCTGGCATCAGGGTCTTTTCCAATGAGTCAATTCTTCGCATGGGGTGGCCAGAGTATTGGAGTTTCAACTTCAGCATCAGTCCTTCCAATGAACACCCAGGACTGATCTCCTTTAGGATGGACTGGTTGGATCTCCTTGCAGTCCAAAGGACTCTCAAGAGCCTTCTCCAACACCACGGTTCAAAAGCACCAATTCTTTGGCACTCAGCTTTCTTCAAAACCCCACAATCTCAAAAAATGTACTCTAGCCAGGCTTGTGCAATTAGAAGCTTCAATTCAATTCAACCCAAAGCATAACAAAGTGAAGCCTTTATTCTCATAGAAACACTGGAACTTAGGTTTGAAATAGAACCCAATGGTATGCTGCTCACATTTGTCTGTATTCTACCTAGCACAGAGTAACTGTGATTCTGCTTAAACATTCCCAGTGATGGAAAGCTTCCTACCATCTCAGGAACATGTACTCCATGATTGAATAGTTTAATTCTGAATAAGCTTATGCTTGATGCCGAACAGAAATCTCCCCTTCTGTGAATTCCACTAATGGTGTCCGGTCATGGGTTAACTAAGCAGCATTCTTCTATTTCCTTGGGCAGAAGTGCTTCATGAATTCTTAAAATGTTTGATTCCATGTTTTTTTTTTTTTAAGTTTATTTTTGAATTATGTGACAAACCAAAATTCAAAAAAAAAAAAAGGTGCATAATATCCTTGGGAAGTTTGCTTTGCTGTTGTTCAGTCGTCCACTTGTGTCCAGCCCTTTGTGACCCCGTGGACTGTAGCACGTCAGGCCTCCCTGGCCCTCACCATCTCCCGAAGTTTTCCCAAGTTCGTGTCCATTGCGTCAGTGATGCTATCCAGCCAACTCATCCTCTGATGCCCTCTTCTCCTTCTGCCCTCAATCTTTCCCAGCATCAGGGACTTTTCCAGTGAGTCAGCTGTTTGCTGACTTACTAATCAGTACTATTCACCTACTAATCATATCCATTTTCCAAGTTAAAAAGTTGAGAACTGGAGAGGCTAACCAACTTTCCCAAGTATGTTATACACCTCATTTGTCAAACCGAAATTCAAAAAAAAAGGGTGCATAATATCTTTGGGAGGTTTGCTTAGCCTCTCCAGTTCTCAGCTTTTTAACTTGGAAAATGGATATGACTTGTTAGTGAACAATAAGTATTTAATAAATGTCTGATCTGGGGAAGGGAATAACAACCCATGCCAGCGTTATTGTCTGGAGAATTTCATGGACAGAGGGGACTGGCAGGCTACAGTCCATGGGGTTGCAAAGAGTCGGACATGACTGAGCAACTAATAACCTCCCCCACAAATGTCAGATGCATCTTTAATAATTATTATCATCGTATTATTGGCATTTGATATAAGCTTTTAGGAGGCTCCCTTAAAACTCTGTGACTCCATTTTTCTCATGTTTCTGTAGACAATTCTCAGCTATCTTCTTTCTCAACCCAGTGGAAGACGTCTTCCAGGCTTCAAACCCCAAACTTGGCCTTATAATAAACTTAGCATGGGCTTTCCTGGGCTCCAACTCATTCAAGATAATCCAGCAAGAGTGATCACTTAACTTCCAGCAGCTGAAGATCTTCCAGGACAGGTGTTCACATGCCCCAGCGGGTAGCAGATACTTTGGAAATCCACTGGAGCCAAGGTTTGCTAACATCAAGGTGTTAAGAGGTGTTCTGGGGGTGGTGTGATCCTGTGTCACTGCTGCCTACTGCAAACCCTACCATTCCTGCACATCTCAGCTGCCAGACGCTCCAAAGGCCCCTGTGGCCTCGGATAGGAAGTAGAACACATTTCTACTCTGGGGACAATTCTTGTCTCGTGTTAATCCAGGTTTGCAGAGGTTGGAGACTGGAAGACTAAGAATATTGACAGTACTTGGTCCTCAGCTCAATAAACCATCTTATGTTTTCCCTGCTTATCTATTCAGCTCTTCCAAGCAGGAGCTGGAATCTGGAGGAAGTCTGCCTAAGCTTGGGTAAAATCATGTCCCCCTTTGACTGTCTGTCCTGTAATATCTGCGGAGCATATTGTTAACTAGTTTTAAAAATTATAAACGTGATATATGTGCACAGTACCATTTTCTCAAACATTTCTATTATAAGTTCAGAACGTATAATAAAAAGCTATATCTGCCTAACCGCTATCACCCCGAGTTCCACTGCCCACTGGTAGCTCTCCTTGTAAACTGTTGCAGATATTTCATGCTCCTATGCATGTGATTGTACATATATGCCTATTTTTATAAGAACATCAAGGGAATCTTATTATAAAAGTATAGACAGGTGCTTTACATACTTTATATTTTGGGCATTTTTCCTTCACAGCAGAGATAGGGTGTTTCCTTCTTGTCAATGGTTTTATAGCATTTTATTAAGTTAAAAAAAATCTTAACCAGTATTTTATTAATGAATATTGAGATTCTTTTTTTTTTTTTTTTTCCTTGTTAGTCCAAATGATGTTAACTAGACTCACAAGATGGCCTCCAATGAGCCTACTTCCTGGTCTTTGTACCCTCTTGTATACAGCTCCCGAACTGAATTGGGTTGACCTGTGTAACGAGGATATTGTGGAAGTGGTCAGGTAGGACTTCCAGGACTAGGTCCGATGAAGCACTGTGGCTTCTGCTTGCTCTTTCCCAGATCGCTCCCTCTGATGGAAGCCAGTTGTCCTGTGCTGGGAACACTGCAACAGTCCTATTGAGAGATCTTTGGGGTAAGAGACAGGTCTACAAACCTTGTCAGCCATGAATGTGTCACGTTGGAACTGGATCTTCCAGCCCCAGTCAGATCTGCAGACGACTGCAGCCTCCACCCACAGCGTGACTAAAACCTCGTGAGATACCCACCCAGCTAAGCTGCTCTCCGGCTCCTGACACAGACACTGCATGAAATAATAATGTTTGGTATGATGTTAAGCTTTGAAGTTTTGGGGTAATTTCTTAGGCTATGATACGTAACTTTCATCCAAACAGTCATAACAATCATCCTTGTCTTACTTTTGTGAGTCTATGAAAGTCTCTAAAACCAATTCCTAGAAGTAGAATTACTAAATTAAAACAAATGTGAATTTTAAATTTCACTTAATAATATCAAATTTAATTTAATCATGTCTCACAGTGAATGAATAAGTTTTCCCATATTTACCCTCATCATCACAACCCACACTAAATTTTGGCCATTGTATAGGTTTAAAATTTTTTTTTCAATTTGGATTTTTTAGTTAGGCATGAGGTTGAGCGGTTTTTTCGTGTATTTATTGGACAGTTTTATATTTTTCTTAACTGTCAATTGATGTCTTTCACTTATTTTTACATTGAATTACTCATCTTTTCCCTATTAATTTTTTAGTGCTCTTTGTCTATTAAGAAAATTAGCCCTGTTTTATCTGTGTATATATTTTCACCCATTTTGACATTTTAACTTTGACATTACTTACAGAAGTTTTTCAGAGCAGAAGGTTTTTACTTTTTGTAGTAAACTGTATTTTGGATTTTTGTAAAAAGTTTTCTCTACCATTTCTAAAATTAAGAGAAAAATACTCACATTATCTTCTGGCTCATATCTTACTTTTTTTTTTTTTAACCTCCCGGAACTGGTGACTAGAAAATTGAATCTCAAGAAACAAAAAGAAAAGCCCTGATTTGTAATATTTGCCAATTTCTGAAGTGTAAACACCCCTACCATGATCAATTACAAGCTATCTGTCTAACTTTACTTAACACAGAGTTATAAAAAGATGTGCACAGTTGCCTCTTATCTGCTGGGTGTATGCTGGTTCCAGTACATCCCTACACCAGGAATGAATTTTGACATAAGGAATGAGGGAAATCCAGCTTTCCACCCTGCTCCCGTGTAACTTTTCCTCCATGTGTCAAATTCATTTTTTCTATACTGAAGGGTTCAACCTGATCATATTCATGTCTTCTGTATGTATTTGGGTCTATTTCTATACCCTGTGGCCTCTTTCATTGATTATCTGTTCCACCACACAGTTTAATTACTAGAGGTTTATCATATTTTTTAATACTTGGCAAGGCTAGCTCTTTTAAATAGTCTTCTCTCCCAGAGTTTTCCCTGGCTCTCTTCATATATAGTTCTTACAGATGTACCCTTGGCTTAGAAAGGTTTATAGCTTTGCATTAGTCATTTAAAAATTTAAGCCTATGACTATGCACAACTAAGCCTGCACCATAGTAATACTTATGTGATCATGTTCCTGGCGAAACTCAGGAATGCTTTTTGGTGAATCCTTTCCTTAAGGACTAGTACAATACAATACAGTTGGATAAAAGCAATTGAGCTCCTTAAATTGGTCATATTTTGATAATATTTTGACATAAATGCTGTTAATACTGACTGTACATTTTTAGGCGTGTCTTAGACTTTTATGTTTATACTAAAGGATGCAAACAAGTTGTTAGCACCGTTCCAAACTTCTGATTCAGTTTAATCGAAGTAGTCCTAAACTGCAGTGTGAATTCCTGCAAAGAACCATGGGCAAATATTTGTTACTATGAATTGGATCTTAATCTCAATACCATTAAACTAAATCAAAATTTAAAAAATGGACTGGATGCTGTCAGCTGAGGTTGATGCTGGGGTGCACATAAGACTATAACTTCCATTAAAATAGCTGAACATTCATGTTCACATATATTTATATCAATTGCATTCTTATTATGTATTAAAATATACGCTTTTATTTCAACATAGGTTTTCACTGTTAAAAATGTTTCAGATCCACTGAGCTGAGCCTTCAGCAAGATGTGAGGATGGGTGGGGCAGAGAAAGGTGTGTCTACCTTACTTATAAAGTTGCCTGAGTTTCTCTCTAGGTCTTCAGTGTCCCCACTCCCATCAACCCATGTATCTTGAGTCTAACTGCTCTTGTCTTCTGTGTTTGGTTGTTCATTTGTTCTAATTTTCATTCTCCCCTCCCATCAAAAACTAATTTCACAATATAAAGATCAGTTCAGTTCAGTTCAGTTGCCAAAGGGAACTGAAGGGAGGGGAGTAGGCAGAGAAGAGGATTTTTAGGGCAGTGAAACTACACTGGAGGATACTATAATGGTGGATATATGTCATTATATGTTTGTCCAGACACACAAAATATAGAACACCAAGAGTGAACTCTAATGTAAACTGTGGTTTGGGGTAACAACAATGTGTTAATGTGCATTCATCAATTGTAACGAATGTTCTACCCTGGTCGGGGATGTTGAAAACATCACATGGGTAGGGGTGGGAGAAGGCTGTGCATGGGTAGGTTCAGGGGTACGTGGGAAATCTCTGGACCTTCCCGTGTTCACAGGCAGGCCCTTCCTCAGGAACCTTCACACAGGTTCTTGCTGTGAACCTGAAACACTCTAAGAAATAAGTCTATTAAAGACAAACTGGTCTCAGTCCCTTTGTCATACTAAAGCGCAAATGACGGATGAAAGATTAAAGTGCTGTCTCTCGTCTTTCAGAAGGGAAACAAGCTGTAAAGTTGATGGGCTGAAGCTTCAGTTCTGGCTGCAGGTGGATGTGAGAGTTTAAGAACATCACAGCCCTCTTATGAATCATCAGGAGAGAAGGGGAGCAGAGATGAAAGGCAAAGGGAAAGATTGAAAAAGCAGAAGAATTGAGGGCACAGGATTTATGCTCTGATCTCGGCTCTATAATTTCCAGGATGAGTGATCTTGAGACCACCCTGAGACTCGTTTTTCTCACCTGAGTAACAAGCCTAATAATAAGAACATCCTATCAGTGCTTTAATGAAGATGAATTCAGTTACTATAGGAGGACATGCTTCGGTAATTGAATTAATAAAAATATGTTGGTTATTAGTCACAAAGAAGGCAGATGTGCTTTTGAAACATTTAGTCTCCAGATTGACAATGGGAGTCAGCCTGCCTGTTTTTCTCTCCTTTCCATTAACTATGCATCTGAACTTTATCATCTTTAAAATTGAGATAATATTTACTTCCCCAGGATGTTTTAAAGATTAAAAATATAAGTCTGTAAAGTGTCTGTCTGTCCCCACTCCTATCCCAATAAGTATTCCACAAATGTTTGGATCATTTCTATTTCTTTTCCAGGGCTTCTCTTTCCCTGGTGGCTCAGTGGTAAAGAACCCATCTGCCAATGCAGGAGATGTGGGTTCGATCCCTGGGTCAGGAAGATCACCTGGAGAAGGAAATGGCAACTCCCTCCAGCATTCTTGCCTAGGGAATCCCATGAAAAGAGGAGCTTGGTGGGCTACAGTCCATAGGGTCGAAAAGAGTCAGACACGACTTAGCATCTAAACAACAGCAAGAATTTCCTTCCCAAACCCATGAGAGAAGACATTACTGTCTATTTCTGAAGTTCAGCTCAATTCGAAGTCAAGCCTCATTGACTCTGGAAAGAAGAATCCCACGACTTCTTTTAGGGCATTTACTACTTTTTATCTTCCCCTGCTTATTGCTCCCATTGCTCACTCCTCAGTCCTATGGGTGCGTTTGTGGCTTTTGCCCCCACCGTTCTATTAAAAGTGCACCGATTTTAGAGGAAGTAAACTATGAAGGGTTCTCTGGACAGTTAAAAGTGAAGTGATGCATTTAGAAAGGGAGAGAATTTTTAAAACACAGAGCAACGATCAATGCTATTTTAAATTGCACTATTTACAGTTAAGAGCATCGGGTCTAAATGAGAAGTAGAATAATTCTGATTGTTACTGCTGTATATACTTCTGAAAAAGATATTTATTCTTCTTTTCTTCGTGTCTGTATTCTCAGTTACCACCTGCAGCTTGTATAGAATTTACTCCCTTTCTACCGAGCTGTTGGGTTTCTCAGGGAGTGGGGAGCCTCTGCACCTCGCGTGTGACTGCTTCCCTCAGTTTGGTAAAGAGATCAGTCACCAAGTCACCCTTTGCTCTCCAGTGATAGTTGCCACCTCTCGTTTTCACAAGAAATGATAAAGCAAATGAGTCAGCCCCAGGCACCCTTCAAGAATGGCACGCGATGCTCAGGCTAGCTTCAGCTTTAGCTAGAGCTGAAAAGGTTTCAAAAAAAATAAAATAAAATAAAACCTTTCAGAAACCCTTGTTTCAGACATACAGGCAGGCATCGGGCTTCCTTGATCTCTCTCTCTCTCTTTGCCTTGTATCTGTCTGTCTGGATTTCACGTAACTTTTAAAAAAAGAAAAACACAAAGATGTGATTTTTAGTTTGAACAAAAAAGCAGTGATATAGTAGCCTGTGATCTTCCTCTTTAAGGTAAGAGTCTGCATAATTATGTATAAAGAGAAGGTATTTGGAATGGTAGAAGAGGGCAGGCATGTTTATTCTCCTGATTTTCATTTTCTAATCAACAAGTGTAATTCTAGAAAGAACTTTTTTGCTTATGCTGCGTTGTTGGTTTCCTTTTCTTCTTGAGATAAATTTTGTTTCAATGACTTTTTCTTCACCAGTGTCACGTTTTATCCTCTGTTGTTTTTCTAACTATGTTTTTTAAAAAATCATAATTTTTTGTCTGAAGTACTAGGAATGGTGTGTGCATTAAAATGATTGTCAAATAATAGGTGAAAGACAAAATATGCAGCTGAGAAATTCTAAATGAAACTCATATCTAAACTACTTTTTTGAACAGCTTTGTACATGATCACTTGTATGAAAAGGAGGTGTTAATTTGTGTGGTGAAAGGGAGAAGGATTTTAGTTCCTTTGAAATGTCATTAGTGTTTATGTATACTCTAGAAAGAAAACAAGCCAATAGCATTTTGAAATTATTTAGTCACTTATCATAGTATCCCACAAGCATTCCTTCTTGCTTGCAAGAGTTCAGGGTCTTGTCATCAGACTGCGTAAAGTGAAGTTGTGGGGACAAGAACTTTGGGCAACAAGACAGTGGATAAAGTTGGTGGAAAAGGAAGCTTTGATATTAGAGAAACTGGTTTAGCCCAGCACAGAGCATAGGAAAAGCCAACTATATATTTTTCTAAAGCATTTGTCTTTAAAAAAAAAAATGGAATTTTAGTTGGGTAAACAAGTGGGACTTCAGTTTGAGTGTTTATTTTTGTCTGTTTATACATTCTGTGTAATAACTCAGATCAAAGGGTTTGTATTAGGTACATTATACTTACGTAATTAAAGAAATCAAGATCCACAATAAAAATGTTATTAAGTTATGGCAAATCTATGATCCACCCATCTGATTCAGACTGATTCAGGGTTAATGTGTGCAATGACCTGGTGATTGCCCTCCAGACAACTTCTGAAGTTTAGGAAGAGCCTGTAAACAATGCCGATAACAGTGCCTGGCAAATATTTGGCTCGGGAGCACTTAATATTTGCTGAACAAATGAATGAGCCTTGAAGTCCACCAGCACGTAGTTATCTATGTTCCTTTGGAGTTAATCTTAGTTTATGTTACCCATTGTACATGACAAGTTCTTTGTTTTAATTGTCTCCTATTATCTTAAAAATTAGCTTTTAAACATCAAGAAAGGTTCCCGGCCACCCCCCGACCCCCCCAGCTTTGGTATTCCAGGATTTTATTTGATTGGTCTTGAACAGAGGAGCCTGGCATGCTGCAGTCCATGGGATTGCAAAGAGCAGGACAGAGACAGCAAAGCCTAAGACCCAGAGGAGTGCTATATCCCCCTCATCGATTTCCCCCCTGCCTCAGCTGGCCCTTTTCAGTCAGAAGTGCAAGAATTCTGCCTTTGTGTATAAACATTCCCGTAAGAAAACACACTGATTATCACGGTGTTTACAGCACGCTCTACCTGAAGGATAAAAGTTAATTAGTTGTGACTAGTCCTTAACACCAGGGATGTTACAAGATTAAGAGAAGCAGATGAGAAAGAGAAGCATGATATCTGAGTAAGCTGGCAGAAGGGTAATTACAGGAAGTGAGCTATTATTATATGGTAACAGTTTATTGCCATGGGTCCTAACAAGGCTTTTATAGTACATATTTGTATCATTTTGAAAATTCTGTTTCCTAAGGGAGGAAACAGAAGCAGAATTTGTTGACAGAGACACTCAGTACCATATTTTACAATTTCCAGGAATGAGAAATGGCCGATTAGTCACATCGCTTGAGTGTATATGGGAGTGAAGAGTGGAAGGAAGTGCTTTGCTATCCCAGGTTAGATATCGAATAATTTTGCTGTTCTTTTGGGTAGAAATACAACTAAGAGAATTGATCCAACTGGGGTTTTAAAATAAGCATACCAGATAAAGCAGGACACAGTGAAAGGTTCTCAGATTAAAGTAGCCCTATGGAAAGACTGTAGAAGTTTGACCGTGGTGGCCTCCTGAAGCAATGCTGGGCCTTTGTGAGAGAGCTCTAGAGTGAATCCCACCAGTTTTTTGATTTTGCTTTTTTTAACTTTTGGCTGTACTGGGTCTTCACCGCTGCAGGTGGGCTTTCTCTGGTTGCAGTGAGCAGGGGCCACTCTAGCGGCAGAGCATGGACTTCTCATTGCGTTGGCTTCTCTTGTTAAGGAGCATGACTTCTAGGGTGCATGGGCTCAGTAGTTGTATCATATGGGCTTAGTTGCCCTGCGACTTGTGGGATCTTCCCAGAGCAGGGATTGAGCCTCTTTCCCCTGTGTTGGCCCGCGAATTCTTAACCCCCGGAAGACTAGGGAAGTCCTCCCCCCACCAGTTTTAAGTCTAGATGTTTGGTCACGGCTTAAGTATTAATATCATCACAGAGTGTGTCCAAAGAAAAACCAGTCTTTCATGCATTTATTTACAAAGAATAACAAGTAGCAAACTTTTAGAACTTTTTTTTTTTTTTTTTTTTTTAATATTATTTTATTAGTTGGAGGCCAATCACTTTACAACATTTCAGTGGGTTTTGTCATACATTGACATGAATCAGCCATATAGTTACACGTATTCCCCATCCCGATCCCCCCTCCCACCTCCCTCCCCACCCGACTCCTCAGGGTCCTCCCAGTGCACCAGGCCCGAGCACCTGACTCATGTATCCCACCTGGGCTGGTGGTCCGTTTCACCATAGATAATATACATGCTGTTCTTTCAAAACATCCCACCCTCACGTTCTCCCCCAGAGTTCAAAAGTCTGTTCTGTACTTCTGTGTCTCTTTTTCTGTTTTGCATATAGGGTTATCGCTACCATCTATCTAAATTCCGTATATATGTGTTAGTATACTGTAATGTTCTTTATCTTTCTGGCTTACTTCACTCTGTATAATGGGCTCCAGTTTCATCCATCTCATTAGAACTGATTCAAATGAATTCTTTTTAACGGCTGAGTAATATTCCATGGTGTATATGTACCACAGCTTCCTTATCCATTCATCTGCTGATGGGCATCTGGGTTGCTTCCATGTCCTGGCTATTATAAACAGAACTTTTTATTTTTATTTTTTACCAACTCTTTCATCTCTGGTGGAGGAACAATTCCTGGGGTTAAGGAATCGTGTTAGATACTTGTACCAATCCCACACCAAAAAATTTGCATTGCATCACCGACTCCATGAACATGAATTTGAGCAAGTTCCAGGAGTTGGTGATGGACAGGGAAGCCTGGTGTGCTGTCGTCCATGGGATCACAAAGAGTGGGACATGACTGAGTGACTGAACTGAACTGAACGGATAAGCTCTGTTGTTACCAATTCCAAGCTACTGCCCTACACCTTGTGATCTTTCTTTATTAAGCCCCTCTTAAATTATCTTAATTTGAGGTTACCATCTTTTCCCTCCTGGAATCCTGAAATATTACCTAAGATCATGAGAGAATACGAGTCATTCTCAGTGTGAGGTGAGAGTTTTGTAAGAGCAATCTGGGAAAGACAGGGAGAGACAGAGAGGGTTCACTAGTGGATCGCCAACGTGTGATGATCCCTGCTGGCCCAGTGGGACCCACTCCCTGGGAATGGCTTGGTCTGCTGCAGCTGGAAGTCTTACTTTTCTATTTCCACGTAGGATCACTTAATACTGTAGCACTTTACTTGAGAATCTACCACAAATCCCTCTAACTTTCCTTTGGTAACATCACCATCTTTTCAGTCAGGGTTCTTCTTTTTCTTCTTAAAAATAGCCTAAGGTGTGAGGTCATTGCATTGTTGTAGCACCCACGCCCTGCTCCCTTGTGAGTTTAGAATCAAAGTCATAGGATATTTGTCTGACCTTACAGTTATCTATTTTATATATAGTAATGTGTACACGTCAATCCCAACTTCCCAGTTTATTCCTTCCCCCTTTTGCCCTCTGGTAACCATGCGTTTGATTTTTACATCTGTGACTCTATTTCTATTTTGTAAATATGTTCATTTGTATCATTTTTTTAGATTCTACTTTTTGGATTCCATTTTTAGATATCCATATAAGTGATAGCACATGTTACCTGTTGTACGGCACAGAGAACTCCACCCAGCACTCTGTAATGACCTATATAGGAAAAGAATCTTAAAAAGATTCACATATGTTTATGTATAACTGATTCCCTTAGCTATTCAGCAGAAACTAATACAACATTGTAAGTCAGCTATGTGTGTGTACGTGTTTAGTCGCTCAGTCGTGTCCGACTCTTCACAACCTCATGGGCTATAGCCCGCCAGGCTCCTCTGTCCATGGGATTCTCCAGGAAAAATCCTGGACTGGGTAGCCATTCCTTTCTCCAGAGGCTCTTCCCAACCCAAAGCTCGAACCCAGGCCTCCTGCATTGCAGACTGACTCTACAGTCTGAGCCACCAGAGAAGCCAAATCAACTATATGTCTACAAAGATTCAAACAAACAAACAAAACAAAAGAAAGCCAAAGGGTTTTCAAGTCGTCAGAGTTGTTTGAAGCCATGTAGTACCACTTCCTCCTTTGGCACTTAAGAATCTGAGGTTTCTGTAGCCAAGGCGGAAGGGGGTCCTGCAAAGCCCCACCACAGCTTGTGGTTATCCCAGCCTTAGAAACCTGCAGCCCTGTTTTCCCTGGTCTGATTTCTCTGTCCAGAGACTTTGGGCTTAACAGGTGATGCTATTCAGATTAGAGGTCTGAGGGACAAAGGCTTCCGTGGGGAGTTTTGCAGAACAAATATGGAGAAGAGAAAATTACAAAACAGGGAAACTGTTTTTAACTCCTGTGAGAATTTTTTGAGGTATGCTTTGAGGACTATGCTTTTCCAGGAATCCTACCACAATCCAGCCAACAAGACTTCTTGCCAATTTTTCCAATAGTATGGATGCTTTCAGCAAATAGTCAGGGTTGTGCATGAGGCAGGGAGCTTAAGAAAGCTGTTCACTTCCTCCTTGCTTTGCTTTAGGCACACCCAGTAAATGAGGGCTCCGGGGGAACTCAGAGGCCGCGTGTGCAAGGCTGAGCTGGACTTAAGCTCTGAGCTGTTAGTTATTGGAAATATTCCTCTGAGTGGAGCCAATGAATGTTCAAGAACTGCTATCAATCCTTGGATCCCAGGATTATTCATTATAATTAAAATTTATTCTTAATGCAGTATACCTGGTCTCTAACACTAATATTTTACTTTTAAATATGGCAGTCTGGGGACTTCTCTGGTGGTCTAGTGGTTACGACTCTATGCTTCCACTGCATGGGGCACAGGTTTGATCCCTGGTTGGGGAAGTACTACCCTACCTGCCCCCAAATAAATTAAGAGTGAAGAGTATTTTTTTTAATCTAGCAATCTCAGAGGCAGAATATGCTTGTGACCCCCTTCAGTAAAAGAGATGCTTTCTTAACCACTTGAATAAAAATTGGAAATACTGAAATGGCATTCTTGTCATTTTACCTCCATTGTATCATCATTTTGTGGGGTTCTTTTGTGTATAAATTTCTACTAACGTCAAAGGGCAGAACCTGAGATTTGATGAGCTATCAAAAGTTGGCAGAAAAAAGTATAGAACAGCTGCTTTTAGTAATTTGGATGTTTGGAAGGACTGTATTGGTTTCCTAGGGCTAGCGTGACAAAGTACTGCAAGCTGGGTGGCTTAGAGAAACAGAAATTTATGGTCTCATAGATGTGGAGACCTGAAGTTTGAAAGCAAGGGGTCAGCAGGGCCATGGTCCTTCCGAAGGGTCTAGGAAAGTGTCTGTTTGGGGGTTTCTCTCCTGGCTTCTGGCATTCCTTGGCTTGTAGATGACCATTTTCTCCCTGTGTCACTTCACATCATATTCCATCTGCAGGCTCATCACTTCAGTTGTGTCTGACTCTGTGTCCTCATGGACTGTAGCCTGCCAGGTTCCTCTGTGCATGGGATTCTTTAGGCAAGAAGACTGGAGCGGGTTCCCATGCCCTCCTCCAGGGGATCTTCCTGAACCAGGGCTCAAACCTGCATCTCCTGCATCTTCTGCATTGTAGGCAGATCCTTTCCTTCTGTGCCGCTGGGGAAGCCCTCTGGGTCTGTGTCCAAATTTCCTCCGTTTATACCGACATCAGTCATACTGGAATAAAGCCTACCCAGTTACCCTATTTTAATTTGATTATAAAGACCTTGTCTTCAAATAAGGTCACATTCTAAGGGACTGGGGGTTAAGACTTCAACACATCTTTTTTGAGGCAGACACAACTCACACCATGATGATATAGTCTGTTGAAATTGAATGGAATTGCTTCTCAAGATTGCTGAACTACTCAGACCCAAACGTTCTGATGAGTGCTTTTCACCAGCTCATCTAGAGCCCACTTTTCCTTGGCGTGCTGCTTACGGCAAGTTAGGATACAACTCTGTGTTTAAAATTAGTGATCTTGAGGCACACGCTGGTGGGGTTTGCTGTTTTTCTTTCCTCCCTTTCTGAATTGCATGCGCAAGTGAGAAGTTGCTTAAAAATGAATGACAGTGGGATGCTTGTCTTGTACCCCAAGTCATAAGATTGTGGCTTCAGGCAGAGCTAGAAAAGTTTAAAAATCACAAAACAAAAATGCAGTTTTCTGAAAATTTGGTTAGAAGATAGACAATGTTGTGTTCTGTAATTATTATATTCTTATCCAAAGTTGCTAATAATATTTGTTTCTTTTGGATTAAGCACCCTCCTTTCTTTGAAGGAGAATGGGGCTTTCCTGGTGACTCAGATGGTAAAGTATCTGCCTGCGATGTGGGAGACCTGGGTTTGATCCCTGGGTAGAGAAGATTCCCCTGGAGAAAGGAATGGTTACCTACTCCCATATTCTTGCCTGGAGAAACCCATGGTCAGAAGAGCCTGGTGGGCTACAGTTCATGGGGTCACAAAGAGTTGGACATGACTGAATGACTAACACTTTACCTCACTTTCTTTAAAAATAAAAGACACAAAGTAATTCCTAATTATATATCTTCTAACTATGTGAAAACGTCTACATTTCAAAGAAGGTTTTACATGGCTAAAATATTGGGTTGGCCAAAAAGTTTGATTTCAGTGTTTTGTAAGATGTTATGGAAAGACCAAGATGAACGTTTTGGTCAACTCAATACAAGAGGATACGAAAATGATAGTATTGTTTAGGGACTCTACAGGCATTTTGATTCACTTAGCCATATTGAAATGAATGGAAACATTTACTTTTTCAGACCAGTAAAATCAGAAACACATGGATTTGCAAAGTGACACGTTTCAATGTAATCAAAACTCAGTTTGCCATTTTTAAATTGTCACCTAGGCAACCCCAGTACTACTGCTTAAACTGCTACTAATGCTGATACCACTACTATTAATAACAGCTGATGTTTATCGAGCACATATACCGTGTCAGGCACGTTCCAAGTGCTTTGCCCTTTGGAGGCCAGTCTGTGTAGGGCCAAAGATGTATGGGGACAAATCTGTATCTGGTGTGGACAAATCTCTGTCTCCCACCTGATGGACCAGGGGACATGGACATCCTGAGGGAATGAGGAGTTATCACTCAAGTCTTGAGTATTGATGCTGGAGAGGTTCCCCTATGAAGAAACTTTTAAACAACCCAGATGTTGGCCCATATGAGTCACCTTCACCATCCCCCATGCCCAAAGAACATATAGTCATTCAGCAAAGTAAGAACTATAACTCCCCTTACCTTTTCTCCTTGCTTTTACTTACCATTCCTAGAAAAAAATCAAGATCTTCAGTTAAATTTGAATTTCAGGTATACAATTAACACTTTTTATTATAAATATAAGTATATCCCATGCAATATTTGGGACATGTTTATAATAAAAAAATATATGCCATTCATCTGAATTTCAAATATTACTAGGCGTCTCGTATTTTTATCTATTAAATCTGGCAACTTACCCCACCCCAGCTTTCCCCAAAGAACTGGTTATTAGGTGAATGGTGAGAAGAAAAGAACAAAGTTATTTTGTTTTCTGAATTAATGTTGTGATTTGAGATTTAAAAGTCTTCCCCTCAAAATATGTAGAAAAGTCAATAAATCTCCCAAGGTCTTCAGGCAAGGGACAATTACTGTAATGAATACATTCAAAAAAGATTAGATAAGAATAAAAAATAAAAGTTATATTTTGAGTACACCACAAATCTTCTTTGTGAGATGATTCAGGTCTCTTTTACTAGACTTTATTGAGCTGTTTCTCTCCAGGACCATAATAACTATTAACTTCTCTTACAGTTCATGTTCTTTGGAACACATTTTGGGAAATTCTGTTTTGTTTTATAACTTTGTGATAATTTTAACTAAAGTGCTGTACTGGAGAATTCTCACAAAACTGCTCGAGGACCTTTGAGGTTTGAAATAAAACTCAACTCAAATGGGTTTAAACAACAAGAGAAACCAGTAAACAGGTTGAAGTTCGGGTGACTGAAAAGTCCAGATGTAGGGAGGACCTGAGGTTCATTGATCTAGCAGCTCAGCCATGCCAGTAAAAACTCAGTTTTAAGATTTTGTTTTGTGTTGCTCTGTTTTTCTGTCTTCTCTCTTAACTGTTAACCACATTAATTTTATTCTGACTGGCCCCCTTGCTGTTGATAAGGTGGTTGTAAGTTTTCATACAGCCCAGCTGGGGAGACGGCAGTGCTGACCCGGCACTCTGAATAGCCCAGTTGACTGGTCACATGCTCCCCTGTGGTGACTGTGGCCGAGGTGTGGAAGGAACTGGGGAGCTGAAGCCTAGTAAGGCTTTTCTATGGGCCTGAGAGTGGGTTCAGCTGTTACCAAAAGACAGGAGCTGGGTGGGAAGGAGCGGATGACTGCCTGAGGGTGGGGTACAGCATCTGCATGGATGCTGGCTCCATTGGCAGGTGTCCCATGCAGCTGGGAATTTTAAGTTTCGGTCACTGACTGCAGGCAGGGGGGATGCTCACAGTCCTTTAACAGCCTGCATCTTCATGGGCACCACTTCAGGAGGAGCCTGTCTCCCAAGGGCCTCTTGCTTACAAAGGGTTAACCCTTTAGTTGGTTGATGCTGAAGGGCCCCGGAGCTCCTAGGAAAGAGGACAGAAGCCATGAGAGGTGAGCACGTAGGGTACTCAGGGGTGGCTACTTGCCGCCAGCAACAGAAAAGTATCACTATCTTAACAACGTTTATAATAGTACCCATGTGTATCAGCTTAATGATTTTTTTAAAAAGCACAAAGGACTTTTGCCTCTGAATAAGACTCTACACTTAAGTTTCTTCATTTGAAAAATGAGTGGGTTGAGGTAGATGACTTTACAAGTCCTTTGGCATAAATGTTTGTGTTGTATTCTATAAAAATTGCATCAATAAGCCTTTAACTCTGTCAGGCACAGTGATATGTCTGTATTAAACAGAATATTATAAACAGTTGTTATACATTTTAAAATGCAGAGAAGCACATTTCCATTTGAAATTTGGCACAATAAATCAAACTGAATTTGGATCTGAATTTAACTAGATTTCGATATTGAAAATTTCAAATACGTTATTTCTAAAGGCCATGAGGATTTTCTCATCGTGTCTCACTCTGTGTTTTATAGTAAAGCGAGGGGGAAAAACAATCATTTACCATATTAAAACTCATTTTTTTTTTAACATGTTAAGACTCCTTGAGGAAAACATAGGCAGATTTATGTCTTTGACATAAATCACAGCAATATGTTTTTTTGGATCCTTCTCCTAAAGCAAAGGAAATAAAAGCAAAATAAACAAATAGGATCTAATAAAGATTCAAAGTTTTTGCACAGCAAAGGAGACTATTAACAAAACAAAAGACAATCTACTTAATAGGAGGGGATATGGAAGAAAATCTTTGCAAATGATATGATCAATAAAGGGTTAATATTAAACATATATAAATAGCTCATACAAAAAGAAAAAAAAAAAAAAACAGCTGAAAAATGGGATGCTTACCTGGCAGGGGAGATACCATGATCATGAAGGTGGTTTGCCCCAGGTGAGACTTACCCATTGAACTCTGGATGTGCTGACCCCTCTGATTTCTCCAAATGTGGGAAACTTGGCTGCACAACTTGTGGTGGAGGGGGACTGCATTCTTGCATTCCCCTGAGTGGAAAAAAGTGGGCCAAAGAAGTGGATGTATACTTTTCCAAAAAGGAAATGCAGATGGCCAACAGGCACTTGAAAAGATTGCTAATCATCAGGGAAGTGCAAATCAAATTCACAATCAGCTGTCACTGCACATCTCTCAGAGTGGCTATTAACAAAAAGAAGACAAATGTCAAATGTTGTCAAGACATGGAGAAAAGGAAACACTTGTACACTGTTGGGGGGAATGTAAATTGGTATAGCCACTATGGAAACCATAATGGAGGTTTCTCAAAAAACTAAAAATAGCACTACCATATGACCCAGCAATTCCACTCCTGGGGACATATCTGAAAAACACAGAAACACTAATTCGAAAAGATCATGCAACCCAATATTCTTAACAGGATTGTTTACAATGCCAAGGTATGGGAAGCAACCTAAATGTCCATCAAGAGATGAATGGATTAAAGAAGAGTCAAATGTATGCAGTCTATGGGGTCGCACAGGGTCGGACACGACTGAAGTGACTTAGCAGCAGCATACACATACATACAATTGAATACACACATACACGTGATAGAATACTATTCAGCCATAGAAAAGAATGAAATTTTGCCATTTGCAGCAATGTGGATGGACATGGAGGGCATTACACTTAGAGAAATATGCCAGACAGAGAAAGAAGAATATAACATCACATTTATGGATCTAAAAAATATAACAAACTAGTGAATAAAACAAAAGAAGCAGACTCACCCATAGAAAGAACAAACCAGTGGTTACCAGTGGGGAGAGGAAAAGGGGAGTGGCAACATAGGGTAGGAGGAAAAAAAAAGTTATTATAGGATTATATGAAATCATGTGTATGAAACTTTTTCAAATTGTAAAGCCATCAAAGAATTTAAAGCATCTTTGATTCAGTTAAAAAAATTAGTGCTGTTTTTATTTTAATGGAAAATGGAGAGGCACAAAAACAGAAATGGTTAAAGAAAAATTGAAGATGGGAGTCATGCATTCATGTGAAGGTGGTTCAGTGGCTGCAGTAAGCTGATCTTGGCAGGCTTATCCATCGGTGGAGGATATGGAGGGGGTAGTGACTCTGAGGTCATTCTCCTCTCCCCCTGGGTCAGTGCCCTCCCAGGGTGGAGCTGACGTGCAGTTGGAGAAGGTGAATTTTTCTCCTAGGCTTCACCTGTCTGTTCTAACTCTCCCTGAGAAGCCTCCCCATCACCTTGCGTTCTCAGCTGGCTAGTCATCTTAGATATAAAAAACCACAGAGGAGGAACTTTTTCCTAAAATAAATGGAAAATCAGCAACAATTATGATTCTGTCTCTTATCTTACTTGTCCCCCTGCCAGCCACACCCCCTGCTCCAAAACAGTTGTTTTTCCCAGAGGGCAATGTTGTAAGCACCACAATTATAGGCAAGCGGGAAGAAGAATACATTTCTTATTTTCTCTACACAGAGACATAAATAAAATGTTTGTGATATTTTGATCTTTGATGAAGCATTTTAAACATTTGCAGATCTATATTTGTAGGTTTTCTGCACTTTAACTCATCAAAAATGTCAAAGCCAAGAAAGGCTTTGACTTTCAAAGAGAGAACTTCTTGCCTGTAGCTAGCACTTTCTTCTATCTTCGGAGCAAAACCATGGCTTCGTAAATCCTAAAGTTCCTTCTCCCCTCTTTATACATAATTTCTGATAGAGTTATAGATATACATGCACAACTGTGTTAATTAACCCAGCTGAAAAACTTTACTTACAGAGACTTCTAAGGAAAGACATCTATGTCTGATCCTCTTCTTGCTTTAAAAATATTTTCTGTTATAGCACTAGCAAGAACTAAATAATAAATGTATTATAATGCTTTGAATAAAAATAGTTCTCAAGCATAGTTGATAAAATTTGTTGTCCAAGAGCTAAAATAAATTTATTAGCTGTGAATGACGACACTGGTTTTTTGGGTCTGCCTGTTTAGGTGTATGTATATATTATGACTAATATACAATGTTACATGAAGTTTAAATATACTTCAATAACTTGATACATTTTAAGTCCTCACCATTAAATTACTAAAAATTAAAATTTGTTAAAATATATGTTTTTATGTTCATGAGTGTAGGATCAATAAATAATATAAAAACAAAATAGACATTATTTGTGTGACTTATCTCAACAACTCCATGGAAAAGAGTGTTATCCTCATTTAACAGGTAAAAACTTGAGGCAGAGAATGTCGATAGCTTGTCCAAATTCATACCAATGTTACTAGTGGTCTGTTATGGTTTCTAACTCAAATTTTCTGATTTTGTGGTTTCTAACTCAAATTTTCTGATTTTAAAGCCCTTATGTTTCCAACTATATTACACTACATTTTTGTAGTTATGTCATTATTTTGAGGCATTCTTCATTTGAATTTTCCAGGGAAGTGGGAGAAAGGTACAAGAAAACTCCAATAATAGCTACAATATTACTTATCATTATAGTACCAAGAATTATTATCTATTACTTAAGGTGTCATTGAGGACTTTCCTTAAGCCAGATAATCAAGATACTTGTCAGAGGCACACTTTTATAATTCTCTGCTTTACATGTGATTTTATATATGAAGTATGAAAATGCATAAAGGGCTTGGTATTCCATTGTATAGCATGCTCTATTTTGACATGTTGGAAAGAAAAGCACTTTCCCAAAGAATTCTTAAACCTTCAGAAAATTTTATTCTCTCAGGAAAAAAAAATTTTTTTCTTCCTATGTTAGCTATAGTTTGCAGAGAAGCAGACCTCAAGACAAGAATAGGCAAGAGATTTATTGGAGATGGAGCTAGAGAAGGTAGGGAGAGACCTCTGGACTGAGATGGAGGGTCTGACTGCTATGAGAAAAGGGGAAGGGAGGAAGGTGGACTGGATTAAATTAAGTGTGTAAATTCACGTGAAGCACTTTATAGATCGTTTGTACCAAATGAGAGTTGTAGATATTTATTATGCGTCAACTTCCCTGTGCATTTTTCTTGGTAACAGAGCTGTACTGTTACAATGGAAAATTGATGTTAGGCCAGTGGTTCTCCTTCCTTGAGAGCTTAGTAAACAATATTCAGACGTCAACGATGCTACAATACTTTGTAGGTAAATCCAAGTGAAGTAGAAAAATGCTAAAAGTCACCATTCATTCTTGTATGACTGCTCAAATAAAAAGTTCATTACTTGTATTTCAGAAAGTTTTCACTTGAAAATATCTGCACTATTTCCAGAAATATAATATTATTTGCAAATGTTCTGAAAGAGAGCATTTGAAATTAATTGGTAAGACCTATAGTCAACTATCATTCTATTGAACCAGTTCTAATTTACACTTAATCGAAAAGTTAAAATACTTAAAAAATAATGTAAAAACTGCACCTACGACTCAAACTAGGCTGACATTTAACTTAATGGGCAAGTCAATTTAGAAAAGGAAATTGGAATCTTTGACCCAAATAATTACTTGCTGCATTTGATATGAGAACAAATATGACTTGGCTGAGCTTTAATTTGGTAAGACTTTGTCCAAAGTTAAATCATCCCAAAGTTATGGATATGGAATTTAAAATTGAACATGACATTTAAAAAATCCCTATTTTTGACTTTAGAGGAAGATGCAAAGTTGTACTGAAATATTAATGTGTATTTTATGCCACATGTGACATTTTATTCCAGCATCTTTTATATTAAAGTTTAAAAAAGAAAATACATATTCATTATAGGAAATGTAGAATATTCATAAAATGTAAAGAAAAATAAATTAAAATTAAAAGTGAATGTCCTTGGTTCTACTATATAAAAAAACCATTATTAACATTTTAATATATTCCCTAAATAAAGCAAGCTGAAGTAATTATTCTTTGCTGTTAAAAATAAATAGCAGGTTTAATACTTGAGTACCATGCTCTCTTATGCTTAAAAATTATATTTTCTTTTTCCTTAATTGTGGGCCAGTAATTATTAACCTTATTATCATTTTACTTTGTAACATTCTTAATTCCCCTTCCTAAAAATGCTGCATGGTAAATACTATTTCTAATTTAACGTAAATTTAAATCAAGTTTTTACCTTATGTTTGGGGTAGTTTATAATGTTTATAAGTTTACAATGTTTACAAGAAGGCTGAGCACTGAAGAACTGATGCTTTCGAATTGTGGTACTGGAGAAAACTCTTGAGAGTCCCTTGGACAAAGCGATCAAACCAGTCAATCCTAAAGGAAACCAGCCCTGAATATTCACGGGAAGGATTGATGCTGAAGCTAAAGCTCTAATTCTTTGGCCTCCTGATGTGAAGAGCTGACTCATTGGAAAAGATCCTGATGTGGGAAAGATTGAGGGCAGGAGGAGAAGGGGGTGACAGAAGATGAGATGGTTGGATGACATCACCTATTCAATGGACATGAGCTTGAACAAATTCTGGGAGATAGTGAAGGACCAAGAAGACTGGCGTGCTACAGTTCATGGGGTTGCAAAGAGTCAGACATGACTTAGCGACTGAACAACAACAATAATGTTCCTAATCTGAGAAACTTCCATGTTTCTCAAAACTACATTGGAGAGTCCCTACTGAGATCAGAAAGCCATTTATACAAATGTGCCTTCTGAAAAGTGTAAGCAAAGTTCCTGAAAGACAGGAGCACTCGCTACTGAATGTCTTCTGCACGCAGATCAGGGCAGCTTCTGGGCACAATAAATAGCGCTAATAAGAAAGACGGTGAAACATCAATTTCTGGACCAGTTGAGGCTGCTATTGCCCACACTGTCTATAGCGTGAGCTTTGGCACTATATTTACTTTTTCTTTTTGCTATGGGTATATTCTCAGAAATCTGGGACTAGAAACATTTGAGGGATGAGGAAAATGAGACTATGATTCTTACTTAGTACGTATTCACTATTTAAATAAGTGTTTTCCTGTGAAAGCCTCTGTCATAATGCTACTATCCTTTGGTGTGGGGTTGGGTGAGAGGGGGAGTAAAATAGATAATTGTCCATTTCTTACATGCAGCATGTATCTGTTTTTCTAGATAAGAATTTTTAGTGACTGTTGGATGGAAGATGCTGTTTCTGAAAGGTCATAATTAAGAGATCATGGGAAACATGTTACAAGAAAATGTTTTTCTTTTAAAAAAAAATTTTCAGTAAAATGGACTTCCTTCTCCCTCAGGCAATGTTAGTCAAGTACAGGCAAAGGGTTTGGTGATTTGAGAGATTTGCATTGGAAAAAATAATAAACAAGTGAAGGTTGTTAACAGAGTCTATTAAAGAGTAAGGGGGAAAGAGGAAAAAAATATGATATCGTGGAAAAAGCATGAGCTTTGGAATTGCATAGGATTCAGTTTGACTGAAATCAGGTTTCATTTTTTATTCAGTTCATTAAGAATTATGTGAAACTTGATTTCTTTGAATTCTGTTTTCTTCACCTGTAATCTAAGATGGAGTTATTTCTCAACTATTATTTATCAAGCTCTTAATATGTACCAGTCTCTTTTGCAAACAGTGCTGCAATAAAAATGCATGAATGTATATCTTTGCATGTTGCCATAATTACATTGCATGGTAAAATCCTAGAAGTGGAATTTCTTTTCATAGATTTTATAAATATCCTAGAGAAAGCTTAATCAAGTTATACTCAATCAATAATCCAAGAAGTCTTGCCCACACTCCACACCTCTAATTCTGGTAAGCCTCAGTATTTAATGTTTAAATATTTGCTAACTTAATAGGTAAAATTAGATTTTTTATTTTAATTTGATCATCTTTGATTAGCATGCTAAATATTTTCATAAGTTTACTGGCAGTATTTTGAGTTATATAAGTGAAACTACTGTAATTTAAAATCCTAAAGTCTGTGTAAGTTATGCAATTCTGCACTGACTTCATTTTTCAATTCTTTACTAATTTAAAAGTATTTTTTATTAATGCATACAAGTCAGATCTGCATTGCATGAACATCTTTTTCACTAGAAATAGAGTTGCCATCTCCATCTACCTTCAGCTCCTCTAAACCTGTTTTTTTTTTTTTTTTTTTTTGCTTTAAACATGAAACCACGGGGGAAGTTTCGTTTCTCATTTACCACTTCTCCACCTGAGTTGTCGGTTTTGTTTTTGGTCTAAACAGAGGGTAAGAGAGAGGGCATCTCATTAAATCACAGTCTTTGGGCAAGGTTAAAGTAGATTTATCTACTTTACATATCCTTTTAAATTTGTTTGAAAATAAATTTAAATCAGAGGTGTTCTTATGTTTAAAACGATCTTTTATACCTAAAAATCCTTAAGATCAATAAAAGTATCTTCATTGGGGGATGCCAATAATGGGGATATACATTTCTTTAAGGAAATATGGATAATATTTAGGAAATAAACATATCAAAATGGCAGTTACATGAAGAAACTTGTGTATTGACAAATATGGGTTTTCCCCTAAACATTGGGAAAGATTAAATAAAGTGATTTGACTTGTCATTTTCTTTGCATATATCAAGTTCTTGTTGGGTGGCAATACTCCATTCTTTGATTTAAAAAATAGCTAGAGGCTTGTAAACTCCATGAGGAAATAAATTTTACCTCTATCTCTTCACATTCTACAAAGTCTAGTAGTGCCACATATATATTAGATGACTGTGAGAATGAGTTATTGGTTCAATTTTAATAGGAAATTTTAATCTATTTATGTTTTTATTGTATTATTACAATACAAATTATCTTATTACAATTTAATATTGTGTTATTGTATTGTATTAGTTGATATTTATTTTTACATATGGTATTTTCTTTTGTATTTTATATTTACTATATATTTTTTTGCCTTATTTTTCCTTTTCTTGCATTCTATCAAGTACTTTAGACTGAATATTAGCAACAAAAGTCAGTGGGTATTTATCAGCTGTATTTGTACATCATGTGTTTGTGTGTTTGCGTGTGTGTGTGAGACAGACAGAGAGAGAGAGAGAGAGAGAGAGAGAGATGGAGATGTGGGGTTGAGGGGAGAGAGAGAGAGGTTTTGTGAGTGGATGACTGCAGTACGCCTGCAAAATTATAAGGAACCCATCAGTTAGAATAACAAATTTTTGGTTGTCATAATGCATTGTGTACAACAGACACTTTGCACTCACAGTTTGATGTTTGAGATTGACTATTTTCCAAGAAACTCCACTGGTCTAGGCGTAAAAGTATAAAAGTAAACCACTGGCCTATGATGGGATGAGTAATGACTTAATTAGCAGGTCAGGCTAAACACTTAGAATTGAGATCTCAATTTTGCTTTATTCTCTACACATCATACAGTATCTCTGAAGAAGTTAAACTTTACAAAATTTGTATGGAGCATTTTATATGCTATACTGGAATTTTCAGATTTAAGAATTTGTGAACATTTCACAACAGACAGTTCTTACACACTGTCTATATGGAAAAAAGCAGAATTATCTGCTAAAGACTCTGCCACAGAAACTTTTTTTAAAAAATTAAAAATAGTCTTTACTTACACAATTATTGATAAAAAATTTTATTTGATCTAAGAACATCACAAGAATATCTATAGCTTCTGCAAATATAGATTATAAAGTATTCTAGCAAAAAGTACCTTTTATATTTCATTTAAACTAATAGTAATAAGGAACTAAAATCTTTCTAATCATAATTGATAGAGGCTGCTGCTGCTGCTGCTAAGTTGCCTCAGTCGTGTTCGACTCTGTGCGACCCCATAGACGGCAGCCCACCAGGCTCCCCCGTCCCTGGGATTCTCCAGGCAAGAACACTGGAGTGGGTTGCCATTTCCTTCTCCAGTGCATGCATGCATGCTAAGTCGCATCAGTCATGTCTGACTCTGTTGATAGAGGCTAGCAGATAAAAATGCTAAATTTTCCATCAATATTGACAAACATGAAGTACTCATAGAGGAAGCCTAACTCTTGTTAATATGGAAGTGATAGTAAACTAGCTAATTATTAAATCCTCTTAATTAGAAAAGGAAAAAAAATCACTGAATAATGTCAGGTTGATGATATCTCAGGGTTTCGCTGATAGCTTAGTTGGTAAAGAATCCTCCTGCAATGAAGGAGACCCTGGTTCGATTCCTGGGTCAGGAAGACCCACTGGAGAAGGGATAGGCTACCCACTCCAGTTTTCTTGGGCTTCTCTTGTGGCTCAGCTGGTAAAGAATCCGCCTGTGATGATATCTTTACTTGGTCTGCAGAGCATTACAAAAATAGTATGAACACTGTATCATATAAATCCTTCAAATGGGCTACTTGCCTAAAGCAATGACCATTCAACTTAATTACATGTGTCCAACTCAGAAAAGGTTCCACTGTAATTTTAAAGTGCCATCGGATCTTAGAAATTTGATACTCATATACATAAACCAAGAACTTTTTAGGTTAATAATGCTTGTCAAGTAACAGAATGTCTCCTTCCACGTTTAGATTAATAAATGAACATTTTAGGTGAGTTCATATACTATGGTGTTTCAACTTGTCATAAGAACTTTCACTTTGCTAATAGTTTGACACATCGGATATTTAAAGTTTTAATGTTGAAGCTTAATCAATCTGAGGATGAAATTTCCACTTATCGGATACATTTTGGAAATGTAGCTGTTAAGAAACTGACAAAGATAAGGGACAAGAGGCACTCATCTGCAATGAAAAGTCAAAGCGGAGTAGTTTTTTCTGTCTGCTGACATGTAAAGTCTAGTCGTAACTGCTTACTCACAGCATCGATAAAAGCAAAGAATGTTGACTCAAAGAAAAGAACAGAAAATAAGAACAGGCATTTGCAAGGGATAATCCAACCTACAAGCTCTGTGGAAAGCATTTGAATCCGGTACCATTTACAAATATCCCAGTAGGTAGGATTATCCTTCTCCTTTCCCTCCGGATGGCACAGCTCGCTCTCACGGTGGAGGCATCATCTTGATAGCAGGCTCCATCAGGGGCTCTTTGAGAAACAAACCTGTAATTCTTTTACTATTGCTTGACTTTTGTGAATGAGCTCTGCAGGAAAACTGAGCCTCACTTTTCTCCGTGGCATGTGCATTTGATAAGTCATTTCTCACTTCTGATATCTCTTGGGGGAATAGAGAATGATTCGAGGAGTCAAGATGAATCACAGGAAGATTTCTTTTACTCAGCTTCCCATCATACTGTGTATTTCTGTGTCTATTTAAAAATTAACTGTGACCCCTAGTAACTTATATCTCCTTTCAGTCACGCACATAGCTTCCTTTAAGACTGTTCTTACTGAGTGTTGTGCTCACTCTTAAGTAATTTTGACTTGTTAGAGAGGATGAGCTGTGGGACTCCCAGGAATGCCAGGTTAGTTTTTATCTTTCTATATGGCCCAAATGGACTAAATGTGTGTTTGTGACTGTGTGTGCCTTAGTTTTTAAATTAATTATAAGTTATCAGACAACTTCTTATTCAGAGGTTTTAATGGCGAGCTTTACTGTGGCAACTTTTCATAGTGATATACCAACTAATTACATTTATAATTTTTTCTATCAGAGTTATGCTATCTGTAAAATTATGCCTATATTCCTTCCATCACTGGTACCTTATGAATATAAAATATGCTAAAATTTTTATAAGGCACACAGCATATCCACTTAAAGTATTTAAAAGTACGATAGTATATTTTCTTCAGTGTTAAAATGGAAAAATAAAAGGGATGATACAGAAGTAAGATAGACTCTAATATTTGTTAAATGAAAATGATTAAGAGTCATTTGATAATCTAGTTTGGAAATTTTTATGTAACATTCAATAATTGATAGAAACCATCATTTTACATAACTTTTTATTATTTAAGGAAACTTTTCACTTGTATTTGTTAGTCTTAAAATAAACTTAAGGATGCTATGGACATGGATATTACCAATGACATTTAGATATGAAAGATAAAAATGATTTGTTCAATGTCCCAACATTAAAGGTGAAGTTAAACCAAGTAACCCAGGTTTTCTCATTTCCTAACAAATACTGCAGCTGATTGACTGGGCTGTTTTCTAAAGGTAGCATTTCTCAAAGGCATTGATGAGTTACCGTGCTTTTGTTGATTTGTTTTTGAAAAGTAAATATCTTGTATTTTGTTTTTACTTAACGCTTGGCAATCTATTTAATTATGTTGAATTCACTTTTGAAGCTTTCCAAGAAAATTTATTGCTTATGATTTACAGTCTTTTTATTTCTATATCTATGATAATTTGTTAAAACACTGTTAGGGTATCAGTGTTAATTGATATGTTAATAGCAATTAATACAACATAGATGAATACTTTTATAATGAAATTATATTTTTATTTAATAAAAATTTAAGAGAAATTAATAAATTAACCAATTTATAAAACCCAAAACCTCTAAACACACTATAAGAAGATGCCCAATATTTGAGATTTCTCTTAATATTAAGGTACAGAGGATGATCCTGAATTATCTAGTCTCTGAACAGATTTGAAGCTTTCTCTGGTTTTCAAACCTAACATTTAAAACTAAAATAGTAGTTCATTTGTGTCAACAGTAGAGGTAAAAAACCTACTTTATCTTGAATCGAAAGGTATTTTCAATAGTAGGCTTGCTGCTGCAGTCTTTTGTGGTTGTTGCTAATTATATTTTCACTTCAAATTTTTAAAAGGAATGTAGGCATGAATTGGCTCAGTAAATATTTATCAGTTGAAGGAGTTCTGCAAGGTCTCTGAGTTTCAAAAAACTGCATGTAAAATATCAGTAACATTTTTGTTACAGATTTTCCCCTTTACCTGAATACTGAGCATTCTGTCTTCCTATATTATTGGATCAAATTGTGAAATTACAAACACCAAGCAAATGATGCTCTAGGGAATGTGCAGCATTAACATTTTAATTAAAATACAAAATGATAATCTGCATGAGGGTGTAGCTAAGCATTAGATGACCTCCAATTATAGTAGTAGTAACATTTTTATTTGATAACTAGATAACTGGGCAATTAAAAACATGTAATTAAAACAAAGTCATATCCTAATTTATAAAGGCTAAAAAGAAAACAAGAGCACAGTAAAACCTCATTGAAAAGTAGTTATTACACCATTATAATGAGATACATTTTAACCAATATATCTTATAAGGAAAACAGAAGTCAAAGCTTATTCTATGTCAAAATATTCTTGAAGACCAAGTGGTAAAGTAAGTCCTAAATCATAAACACAATACAAAATGATTTTTTCCCCATGGGGTTTCACCAGCCCAAAGTCACTGTGAATGGTATAGGGTGAAAGATAATGTTGGAAGGTGGTATGGAATCACCAAATTAAGTGTCAAAGATTAAGGCCAGAACCTTCATTATTCAGGAACAAGTAATTACTAAGCACAGGTATATTACAGTTTTTTAAAATCTGCATTGTCACCATATTTCTCACCAGTTACAACTGGGCGGAATCCTTTATATGCAGTCCACTCTGGAGCCCAGTATGATGGGTGGTGTGGATCAAGTTTCCTGAGAGAGGAAAAGGCTGGATTGTGCATTAACACCCACGAAGAAAGGAACTGGTCCAAGCAGGAGACTTATCTCAGAGTTCAAGATGTATAAAAGTTGTATTTTGCTCGGTGAACTTGACTGACAAGGGTCAAATAAAGCTATTCAGCTCAAACAAACAAAAAACAGCAAATAACCTAATTATATCCATGAACACCGAGACCTTCTAGATATCTCTTTAAAAATTAACACTTCCTTGTATTCATAAGCAATATGAATACTATTAGCAATATTTTTCTTTTTTCTTTATCGTGGGCACAAATGAACCCTTCAACCCCATCCACAGAGCCCGAAGTGTCACTGTCCTTTTCAGAGTGACACAGACCTCTTCCTCTTTCTGGCAAAATCTTCTGCATGTATGAAGTTGGAGAGAGCCTTCGTGAGGTCTGATGTCTCGGTGCTGCTCCCAAAGTCATAGTTCTTCAGGCAAGGGCACAGACAGCGCACGATGGCCCTGCGGATGTAGCCATCAAAGACATAGTAGATGAAGGGGTTGACGCAGCTGTTGGCAAATGCCAGCGGCCCGCACACCTCCATGCCCCGCTGCAGAAAAGCTGAGGACAGGTAGAGCTCTTCCTGCAACCCAGAGACGATAGCCAGGAGCTTGAACGTGTTGAAGGGCAGCCAGGAGAGGACAAAGGCTGCCACAACGATAAAGATGATCTTTATGGACTTCCTCAGCTTTTTGTTATGCTTTCCCGAATGCTGGTAATGGACACATAGCTTCCTTGTGATGCAACAGTAGCAGGTCACAACGCTCAGCAAAGGGGCGAAAAAGGTAAAAATTAAGCCGACCAGGGCCCAGGTCAGCTTGCTGGGAGTGGCCCTCTCCTCTGCACAGTATGGTTTACCCTCAATCAGGGTAAGCTCCCGGGACAGGAGGGTAGGCAACCCCAGGAGGCAGGAGACAAACCAGACACTGGCACAGACGGCGTAGGCACAGTCTCTCCTCCTGACTTTCCTGGACACGGCGGGACACACGATGGCTAGGTAGCGGTCCACACTCATGCAGGTGAGCAAGAAGACGTTGCAGTGCATGTTGACTGAGATCACGTAGGAGCTTCCTTTGCACAGGAAAGAGCCTGTCCTCCACAGCCCCAGAGATGCTTCTTTATCCACCCAGAGAGGCAAGGTGATGACGAAGATGAAGTCGGAGGCAGCCAGGTTGATGATAAAGATGTCGATCAGTCTTCGGCTGCCCCGTTTGAAATGCAGTGCGCTCATGAGAATGAGGTTCCCGGACACTCCAATCAGGAACACAGCTGTGTAGAAGACCGGAAGGAAGACTGATGTATAAGGAACATGGGAGTGGGTCTCTTCAATATCAGGATTGTGACTTGTAACAAAAAAATATTCCAAATAAACTGGGGTTGCTTCTGGGTCCATCTCTGGGTCCATCAGCTGCCAAATCTGGTAAGTTTCCTAACCTAGGAAGTTTTTGTTATGTATTTTAGAAAAATTCTCAAAGCAGCTTCTTTTATACAGTGTCTGCCTCTTCCCCCTGCCCCACCCCCTTCCTTAAAAGATCTTGGGACAAGCATAAAAACAGAGATTAAAAAACACAGTTTCTACCAACCCTCAGAGAGGGCCCACAAGGAACACCACCCTGATAGGTGCTGGGTGGTTGTGGTTATGGTTTGCTTTATTTGCATTTGCCCAGGAGGTGGCCCAGATGGTGAAGAATCTGCCTGCAATGCAGGAGACTCAGGTTCAATACCTGGGTTAGGAAGATCTCCTGGAGGAGGGCGTGGCAACCACTCCAGGAATTCTCTTGCCTAGAGAAATCTATGGGCAGAGGAGCCTGGCAGGCCACAGCCCATGGGGTCTGCAAAGAGCCAGGCATGACTGAACGACTAATACACCACACACACACACAGAAAAAACTGAGGTGCTCTTTGGCTTTTTTCTTCAAGGTATTCAGTTTATTTATTTAAATCCAGAAGTTAGGAGACGAATTAACTTTTTTTCTCCTACCTACTTTAATTTAAAGACATCTTTGCTTTCTAACATTGAGAATCCTTTTGATCTAGCCTTCTGTATCACAGACGAGATCTTGTTTTACTTTTAGAATTTTAAGGTGGTGATGCTCAAGGTACTCTTTTCAATTATATTGTTGGTGGAATATGAAGACTTTTCAATAGCCTTCCATTGCCTGGAGAGTAAACTGAAATTTTCCCAAATCATACCAGTCTGCATCTATGGCAAACATTATGATTCCAACTAGTTTCTTTTCATTTATTTGACTCTTTCAGTTCATGCATAATAGATCCTGTCTTGTTCAGTAAGTTTTTAAAAATACCCAAATGCTGGGACCATGTTTTGTGTTTGTATTATTATTTAAAATGTTTTTTACTGCAATTAGCATAGTACCTTGCACCTACTAGGTGTTTTGGAAATGTTACTTTGATCCAGTATAATTTAGCAAGGATGAATTCATTGGGGTTTAATTGCAGGCACTGTTGTTATTTATGCAGCTTACAAACACAGGTTTAAAAGCCACAAACTGTTATTTTCCCATTGTTTTCTGTTGCTGTAATTCAACCAACACGGTTTCCTTTTGTTAGCATTAATATCCTTGAATAATATCCTTGAAGGAATTCTCCTTATGAACCCTCAAATAACTATCCCCCACCAGTCTCTAGATTCCCTCTGATGGACTCCTTTTTACACTTCACTTTGATAGGGCTGATTTTTTAGCTTCTGAACTCTGCCTTTTTGATAAGCGCCTCCACACATCAGTGAACTTCCCTTTTGGGATGACTGACTTGGCAACGGACAGCCATATATTAGTTGACTCTACGATGCGGTGGCCAGTATAAAAGGGAAGCACTACAGAAGGAAGATTTGAGGTTCATTCAAAACACTTGAGGGTCAGCCTAGTAGCAGAAGGATTCTATCATGTTTTTCTCTCACCTGTTCCCCTTTATTTAGGAAGACCATAGTAAAACACAACAAATTCTGAAGCCGACTCCTATTTCAATTCTTTACTGGCCAAAGTAGCTCAAGGCTCCCTCCCACTCTGTGTCCTTCTCACTGTCCCTCCATCTCATGTCACCCTCAAAATTACAGTTTTGGGTTGATATTACTATTGCATAGAAGAAAATATAATTGCTAAACATTTGAAGTCCTTTCCACTGAATTTGTGTTCCTTCCATAATTAATTAACATGTTGTAAAGAACGATCCTGCCTGCTGGGTTCCCTCCTGCCATGTTCGATTGCCATGTTCTATTCTGTCTCAGGCCTGCAGTCTGGGTCAGGGAAGGGGGAGAGCTCCCCTGATCTGGGGCAGCTCCAGAAAGTCACTAGGGAGTTGATTTATGGGCCTCAGTCTGTCTTCTTTTGTGTCCTAGGCTGCTCTGCGTTGTCCCTGAGGGAGTGTGGGAGGCCATATCCTTCCCTAAGTATAGGCTGCAGAGGAGATATACAATTAACTTTTTGACATTTCTGGGATAGAAATCTTTCCCACTGGGCAAGCCTTAAATATTTAATAGAATAACTCAGTCTGTCAGTTCAAAGTAGGACAAAATTTACTTGAAAAAGATTGATGAAGTAAACTTAAAAGATTCAAGTATTTAAACACTATGTGTGTGTGTGTTTGCATTAAAGAAGCAATTATATATATAGATATTTTAAAGTTTACTTGTAAATATACCTTAATTGTACTATTAGAATTTCACATTCTTCAGCCAGAAGTTCTGCTATTTAAAGAGACAATGTTGATTGTAGGCCTAAAATATTAAACAAATTTTAGATATATCTCAGGAATTCCACATACAATTATTATAACAATGGAAAAGAGTTTAGGCTTATACTCCAGAGGATCACATCTGGCTGTACATTTATTCTTCAGGCCTTAAATTTTCTTTCATCATTCCAAAGTTGTTGGCCTGCTGATGTCAGTTATCTCAAATAAGTCTGACTTCCTCAGTAAACTTTGAAGCAGCTGTAGGCAAAATGATTTGCTTTATCATATAGTCACTTTGGATTATGGTAATTAGTGGTAGAATGTTGCAGTATGAGAATACCCATCACAGATCAACAGTATCTTGGAACCTGAGTTAGAAAATTGTTTTGAGGCAAAAAAGGGAACAAATTGCATACTGTGAGCATGCATGCTAAGTTGCTTCAGTCATGTCCAGCTGCGACCCTTCTTTCTGATTCCTCTGTCCATGGGATTCTCCAGACAAAAATACTGGATTGGGTGGCCATGCCCTCATCCAGGAGATCTTCCAGACCCAGAGAGATCTAACCGAGTCTCCTGCAGCTCCGGCAGGACAGGCAAATTCTTTACCGTTGAGCCACCAGGGAAGCCCAAACAGCATAGTTCTGGCCTTTTAATAACTCAAAGAGTATAAAACTGTTATAAGACAGAACCCACGATAAAAGCTGACTAGATAGAGCAGGGGAGGTCATAGTTCTAAATAAGTCCTGAATGACAATCATTTTTAACCTTGAATGCCCTTTGAAATAAACATGAAGAAACCAAATAGACCAAAACTCAAAAACAACACTGGACACCATAAGCATATGAAAAGGCAGTATGAACAGGTGATCACCAGAAAAAAAATAAAAAACAAAACAAAACAAAAAGGAGTAAGCTATAAATATCAGTAACTGAATTACAGCACACGTGTCACCTCTTTAAGAATTATTTTTCCAGAAAAGATATACTCCCTCCCTCATCCTTTCGGATAACAGAGATAATTGCCTACACCTTTGTATGTTCTACCTTTCACAGTCCTACTTGTAAACTACTTATTACCTCATTTCACATGATAAGTTGTTTTGGTGTCTGACCTCCTGAGCTGGTCATGAGCAACTTAAAGGCAGAGACCATCTGATATCGTTCCACTGGCCTCAAGCTTATAGTAATTACCCAACTGTAGTCATTTTTTTGGCCCCTTAAAGTCACTGTTTTGAATTTGTGGGTGCTAGACCACATTATCCACGTCAGAGTCCCCTGGGATACCTACTAAACTGTAGCTTTCTGAACCTGGTCCCAGAGCTATTGAATCAGAGTCATTAGGAGTGGAGTCTAGGGCTTTAATAAGCACTCCATGATTCTTAAACACACTAAAGTTTAGGGCCACTGTTGTAACTCACACATCTTAACCATCTTTATACATTATGTTTGTTATTTTTTTGGCTAATTTTTTAAAAAGTTTAAAAATCACCTCTAAGTTCGAACTTCTTAGAAATCTTCTGGCCTGGATCTCAGAAATTTTTAGGAATTAATTTAGACTTCTAAACCCTCCCTTACTCTGTGTCCTAATTCCTGAGATATGTTCAGAACTGACTTGAATGTTAAAAATGGGGAGAAAGTAAGCTTTTGTCCACTGAGGCATCTGCCCGAGTGGATCTACTATCATCATTCAGTCATAGCTGTGATTTACAGCCTCTGCTTCATGGGTGGATTGGAGGTTTTGTGTGAATACAGCCACCCCAACTGGCACTGTGATATATTACTTCTGTTTCTTCTCTATCAAGCATTCTGACCCCCATATTAGTTAGGATTCACTACATTACGTAGCAGATGGCCCAGCAGAAAGAAATCTCTTCATATATGCTGTACTGATTTGTCCCAGGGTAAATGACAAAGATCATGAAGCAAACTATTTGTTTTTCATAAATCTTATCAGATAGAGTGATTGTATATTCATCTGTTAGAAACACTTGCTTGTCCATTTCTTATTTGAGTATCATAACATGTATAACCATTTAAATAGTCCAGTTTAAGAGCTCTGTTTATACTGGGTTATTTATTTATTTTTTATTCTGACAGGAGAGTTTAGGGCAATATAATGTACTATATCATGCCAAATTAAGTGGTACCTATTTGCTATTATCCCCAACTTCATTTGTTGGATTTTTTTTCTCTCTTGGTATCTCATATTTACCTAAACAGCAGTCATCATAGTATTCTAGGTACCTACACTTCAGGCTTCTTCATAATTGTTGATTTAACCTGGGTTTAGGCTACAATCAGCAATTTTTGTCTCTGGTACCCAGCATATTGTCTGGCATGCAATTGGTGGTCAATAAGTGTTTGCAGAGCTGGACTGATTTAGCTTGAGTTTTGAATCATCTGCGATGAATAAGTACTTTTCACAAACTTCTCAGACAGCTTCCATTTTCCATGATTACTGATTTTGTTGAAACGGCAAAGGTCTGAACTGCTGTATCTTTTCTAATCAGCATTCATGCAGCTTTCATCCTTTTTCTTTGTCCATCTACATTTCCCACTATGTCTTCTTGTATTTTACAAGAAGATACATATAGGATACATGTATTTCCCAATGAAACTGCAATGCTGTGGACCTATAGCAACCATACTTCAGAGCTACACTTTCTTCTAGCAGAATTATGATTCATAAAACTGTACAGCTTTAAGTGATATTAGTGATCATCTAGTACAACCATTTAACTAATGAGGACACTGGGACCCAGAAAGAGGTTATCTACCAAAGATTCACACTGATGATTTTAAAATAAAGGACAAATTAAACTTCTCATTTACACATGGTCCATTCTCTGTCCTTCAGAAACATAGACATCTGAACAACTATAGTTTAATTTTTTTCTCTGTGTAACATCCGACAGGAATTATTAAAAGGAAAGAGCTATTTTGGACACACTTTTTATTTGCCTTGTCCTTGATTAACTTTGCATTGTTCTGTAGTGAATTGGTACAAAGAAATTCAAAGACTGATACATCTTTTTGAGGATCATTATTGATTAGAACCTAGAACTCGATATTTTTCTATTTTCCTTCTTTCTGAACTCCCAAGTTCATAATGAAAACAACCAGGACAAAACTGGATGAGAAAAATATAAGGAATATATACTTTGCTTAATATAATTTTTAATTCCTTAAAAAGGTACAATTAAAAGTAATATTTAAGTATATTAGGGGGTTTTGTATTGGAGGGAATTCTCGCATAAAGAGTTGTTTTTGTAAGCACATAATAAAAACAAGTTATAATATCTGCATAACCAGATTTTTGGTTTATTTAAAGTAGAGTATAATTACAATACCTTCGTAACCATCCTTAACAAATTAAGCCAGAGGACTAGCTCACCTTTGCTTTTAACTCTAAATTTCATAATCTGTACTTGGTTGCACTAAATCATCTTTATATGAAAATACATCAGGGAAGCTACTGCTTGCCAAACAGTGCAGTATGAAATGAAGACAAATTTAACTGCATGAATTTATTAAGTATTTATTTTGCTTATCCACATGAGCAGCTAGCACAGATAGAAGACAGAAACCCCAAGATGTAAAGATAGACCAGAAACGTGGCCGTGCGCTTGGTGGTACTGGGTGTGATGGAGCGGGTCAAGTCCTCTGGGCTCAGTGGGCAGGAAGGTAACAACCTCAAGCGTGCAGGCACTCCCAGGTCCGTGCTAAAGTGCTGACTGAAATGTGTCGTGTTTTCTAGGCATTCTGCAGATTTCATAGCTGAAAGCGTCATCCTCCTTTGAAGGTCTCTCCAGACACACCCATCTGCTGAATCATGAGGACTTTCATATGCCATGAGCCCAGCCTGGTAATCTCCTGAATGAAGCTGAGCGAGGATGCCCAAAACCTGGTCCTGGCAAGTCCTTCCTAGCCATTTGGCAGTTGGTCTAGAGGTTGGAAATGGCAACTCACTCCAGTATTCTTGCCTGAGAAATCCCATGGACAAAGGAGCCGGTAGGCTACAGTCCATGGGGTCGCAGAGTCAGACACGACCGAGCAACTAAACAACAAACAACAACCACCACCGAGTTTCCTAAACTTCCTGAAGTGAGCAGGGACCAACATAAACGGCTTACTTCCAGCCTCCAGGGGAATTGAGAGCTTTAAAGAGGTGTTTATATTGCCCCTATTCAAAGATTATCAGTGTTGAACAAATAGTTGTAAATACTAATAGTTTAGCAATTGTCTAGCATGCCCCAGGCTCTAGACTGCGTATTTTATATGTATTTTCTCATTTAATTCTCACAGTGATCACATGGAATAGGTGCTATTGTCAACATAATTTAGATAAAAATAAACTGAGACTTAAAGAGGTTAAGTAAATTTTCTAATGTCACAAAGCTAGTCAGCTCACCCCAATATTCAAGCTTGAAGTCAGTTATTCCCTGGGCTCAGTTTCCTTGTTTGTGAACTGAGGCGGTGTCTTCCTCTTCCTTTTTCAAACTTCTCTTTGACCTGGTTTTATTTACCATGTAACTTCTCTAGAGAGATAGTCCCACTTCACTGGAGAGAGAAGGTAGGGAATTTCTAATGAAGCCAACGGGTGAAAACATTTCCTGGTGAACACATGCATTGAGGAGTTTTATTATGCATTAACAATTTGCCTGGGCACCTCCACCATTTTCTCTAGTTGGTGCCTCTAACAAACTTCTCCTTTGATCAGATATCCTACATGAAATTCTGGTAGTTTTGAATATTATATTTGGCTATTACCTTATTTTAATTATATACTGGATGTGAATACCAGTTCACCAATTCTGGCAAAAGAAATATGGCTAAAAATAGAAAAACAAATGATACACCTTCAGTCTATCAGGGTGGTAGAAATTTAGTATCAGATTGGGGCTCCCACTTTTTTCCTGTGCTGTGGCCAAATTCAAAGGGATTTGGGGGATGAGGAAGTGTTTGAGAGTCCTGCTGGTCCTTGAGTTGGCTGTCTCCCGTAGGTGGTTGTTGCTGAGTCGATAGGTTGAGTCTGACTCTTTTGAGACCCCATGGGCTGTAGATTGCCAGGCTCCTCTGTCCATGGGGTTTCCCAGGTATGAATACTGTAGTGGGTTGCCATTTCCTTCTCTAGAGGACGTTCCCAACCCAGGGACTGAACCTACATTTCCTGCATTGCATGCAGATTCTTTACCACTGAGCCACCTGGCAAGCCCAGTCTCTCTGTAGATATCTGTTGAGAAATCCGACATTTGCTGTTCTCAGAGCACATTCTTGGGTCCACATGGGTCACTAAAGAGATGTCACTCTTTCTTGTTTGTGGATTTCTATGCAGGACTTGAAGCCTTAGAATCCTTTCGTTGCCTCTGTGCCCTGCTTCTTGCTGTTCAGCCGCTTAAGTCATGTCCAGCTCTTTGTGACCCAGTGGACTTCAACACCAGGCTTCCCTGTTTTTCACTATCTCCCCCAGTTTGCTCAGATTCGTGTCCACTGAGCAGATGATGCCATCCAACCATCTCATCCTCTGCCGCCCCTTGCTGTACAGTCACCTGCAATCTCACTCATGACCTTACCTGTTTAATGCAATGTTCTCCAAAATTCAGTCATTAAAAAAGTATTCACTTTTTTGACATATCTGAGATGCTTGGTATTAATAGTTTAACCAATTTATTTAAAAAGGAAGCTTTACTACAACAAAGAGAAAATATCATTTGCCTTTAAGAGAAAGCAGCCAAAAATTATATGAAACCTGAAGAATGTCATTACATTCTATTTGGATGCCTTCTGTCAGGTTCAGTTCAGTTCAGTCGCTTAGTCACGTCTAACTCTTTGCGACCCCATGGACTGCAGCACTCCAGGCCTCCCTGTCCATCACCAACTTGCAGAGTTTATTCAAACTCATGTCCATTGAGTCGGTGATGCCATCCAACCATCGCATCCTCTGTCGTCCCCTTTTCCTCCTGCCTTCAATCTTTCCCAGCACCAGGGTCTTTGCAAATGAGTCAGTTCTTCACATCAAGTGGCCAAAGTATTGGAGATTCCGCTTCAGCATCAGTCCTTCCAATGAATATTCAAGATTGATTTCCTTTAGGATGGACTGGTTGGATCTCATTGCAGTCCAAGGGACTCTGTCAGGTTACATCCTTCTTAGTCTAGTCTAAACTTAAGCCATAAAACCAGAAAGACTACCTGCTGCAATGGGAGTGAGGCTGTAGCAGTTTTTAAATTATTGGGTTACTATTTTCAAAGGATAATCGCATCGTTGTTTCACAAGTAGGGTGGTGGTAGGGAAAGCATAACTGGAAAAATCTGAATCACATTAGTCATAATTAATGACTCGTAGTGACCCGAAACACCTCGCCTTACTCGGTGGACCTTCGTAGTACACTACAAGAAACAATCAGCTCAGACCTCCCTTCTGCGCACCTCGGAAGCTGAACTACATCTCCCACAATGCGCCGCGCCCGGCGCCGGGAATGCCGTCTGCCGCGCCCCGCCGCTTTTCCTCTGTCCCTCCTACAACTCCCACAAGTCCCCTCGGCTCCGGGGCCCGGCCCGGCCCGGGGTGGAGGCGGAGGCGGAGGCGCGGGAGTTATGGAGGGGGCGGGCTCTGCAGGGAAGTGCGTCAGAGGAGGCGCGGGGAGAGTAGGGTGCTGTGGTTTGAGCTTGAGGGCGAAGCTGGCGGAGCAGGAGGATGGGCGGTGAGTGAGCGGGGCCGACGTCGCTGGGCGGGGGTCGCGTAGCCGTTCGAGGTTTCCAGCAGTTTGAAGAGGGGGCCCCCTCCCTGGGCGCGGCCCGGACCGTGTGGGTCCTGAGCGGGGGGCTGTCGCGGGCTTTCCCCTCGGGTGATTGTTCCGGGGAGGGGCCTTCTCGGGTATTTGGGGCCCCTGGCCGGGGACCGCTCAGGGCTGCCCCGCCCCAGAGCCCGTCCGTCTCGACCACCCCCAGCCCCAGGGTGCGACCCGCGAGGTGACAGCTCCAGGCGTCCGGCCTGGGCGAACCGCCGCTCCCGGTGCTCGGGACCTTTTAAGGTCATTTGAGAGCATCAGGATGAAAAAGAATTAAAAAGAGTAAAAAATACAAACCCAACTTCTGGAGTTATCATCGTTAACGATTGTGATTGCTCTGATCTCTCCTGAGTCACTTGCCATTTTCCAAACTCAGCAACCCCAGTTTGCGAGCTTGTTTTCGAGCTCCTTTTTAAGGTGTTTGGCGCGGTTCATGGTATATATTTGCAGTATTTGACTCAGCTTGATCCGCCTTGAGTCATTGTACTGCGGCCATTTACTATTGCCATTCAGCCCAGTCCACGCCTTTGGAGTGTTAATATTTGCCTAATTCAGAGTTTTCCTTCCTGAGGAGGAAATCTTAGTTTCCAGATGAGGAGGTTCAAAAGTATAAGGAACGGGGCGAGTAGGTAGGAAGGAGTGAAGACTTTGACAGCGGAAGGGAGCTTGGCTTAGCTTTAATGGATTAGGAGCAGATTGGTATCTAGCATTACTGCATATTATTCTTCTCTTTACTCCTCCGTGCGCCTGGAACAACCTTACTCTCTGGGCTAACAAACATTTTCAGCTGTCTTCTAAATAGCTACTTACTCTTTCTTTACCTTGTTTTAAAAGGTTTCCCTGTTCAGAGGAAACTGGGAGGAGCGAATTTCCTCAGCTTCCTTTTCCTATGCCTTTTTCACACTCAGACCCAGAACACTTAATGCTCTGCAGTCTGTCATTTAAAAATGTATGCAAGGTACATTGCTGACTCTGGGCATGTCTACTGTTTGTATCTGTAATGTGTATGTCCATTTCAGTGTTGTCTGTTTTAGTGTGCAGGTGATAGACTAGAGAACAAGACTTCTGTCTCCGTAGCATCCTGGGTATGTGAGCATTCAATAAGTACTTTCATGATAATGAGTTTTGTTTTGAACTTAATTTAAAACATGCTTGCTTCTTTTTAAAAATAATTCATTAATGATTATACGTTACTTTAAAGAGCCATGGGATGGGGAATAGGGTAAAGGGTGATTTTGACATAATTCCTTTCAGAATCTGTACTTGTCCTTGAAGTCTAACTTTTCTTCTTTTTCAACTTCTAAACAGAGCAGTCTGAATGCCAGAATGGATAACCGTTTTGCTACAGCGTTTGTCATTGCTTGTGTACTTAGCCTCATTTCTACCATCTACATGGCAGCCTCAATTGGCACAGACTTCTGGTATGAGTATCGAAGTCCAGTTCAAGAAAATTCCAGCGATTTGAACAAAAGCATCTGGAATGACTTTGCTAGTGATGAGGCAGATGAAAAGACTTACAGTGATGCCCTTTTCCGATATAATGGCACAGTGGGATTGTGGAGACGGTGTATCACTATACCCCAAAACACATATTGGTATAGCCCACCAGAAAGGACAGGTATTTCTCTTATTGTAAGTTTTGTCTCCTTTGTGTGTGTGTGTGTTTGCGTGCACGCACACTCCATCGTGGTCGACTCTTTGTGACCCCGTGGACTGGAGCCCGCCACGCTCCTCTCCATAGTATTTTCTGGGCAAGAATACTGGAGTGGGTTCCCATTTCCTACTCTAGGGCATCTTCTCCTCCCAGGAATTGAGCTCACATCTCTTGCGTCTTCTGCAGTGGCTACTCAATAATACAGAAAGTGATACGGTGATGGCCAGTTATGTATAAGAAAGTTTGTAGGTTCCTTCTCTTCCCAAATAATTAAATCTTATGTATTTCTTTTTCCTTATCATCTTCTCTCCTCAGTTTCCATTAATTACCATTGTACTCGTTAATATTGGTTGGATGAGTAACTGTCCTTATCTTGGAGAAAACCATTTTAAATCTTTGTACTTATTTAGCCACACATTGAAATAGTTGTATTAATCTGACACACGTCATGAGAAAATAATTAGAAAAGTACTTTGGAAGATTTTAAATACTTGGTAATTGTTAAAAGTACTAGTATACAAAATCAAGTTAATACATATGAATTAATAGTCATTTATATGTAGTTGTGTTTTAGTAGATATTATCATTTGCCCTTTAAATCTTGAGGATATAATTTGGCCAACTCTATGTTTAAATCTGCTTGTCTAAGACCGTTTTACAACCATTTTGATGGAGTTTTTAGGTTAAAAGTATGCATTATGAGAATAAAAAAAAAAATTAAGAAACTACCTCTCAGGTTTATTTTGTAAGCATTCTTAACATTGAAAAATTCTAATTTCCAGTTGTTAAGATGGAAACTTTAGAGTTCTTTGCAGGGAACATCTTTATAAATTTGTTTAATATTTATGACTAGTTCTGTTGGCCTCTTGGTGGGGGGTACTGTATTCAAATCACAGCACAACAGGCTTGAAATACTGTACATCAGAAGGATGATAGTGTGGTTTTATACAAAAAAGAAAGTGATTGGAAAGAGGTGAAAGTTGGTTGAATTTTATTTAAAATGTTCAGTTCTATTTATGAGAGCATAGGAGCACTTGATACTTGAATCTTAGCAATCATTTATTATTCAGTCAACAACTATTTGTTTATTGCACACTTTCATGTTCAGGGCCTAGGAGCTAGGAGTACGTTAGGGAAAAAAACAAAAGTCCCTAGTCCTGGGGAGCTAACATTCTGATAAGGGCTGACTGGCAATAAACAGGTATAACAGTATAAACAGAATAAATAATTATATAGTAAAAGGTTATGTGCTATGAAAAATAGAGCAAAATAAAGGGGATTTGGAAGGACATAGGGAAGGGGATGTTGGTGGGCATTTAAGTTATGTTCTTCAGTAGTAAAGGCAGGATAGGCTACAGCAGGAAAACACCACTTGAGTAGACTTGATAAAGGTGAAGGAGTTGACCCTGTGGGTGATTGTGGAAACAGGGAGAGTCACTTAGGATGGATGGAGCAACTCTCAGGGCCCTGTGGTGGGAGCATGCCTGAAACACTCAAGAGCCAGCAAGGAATTCCCTCGGCTGGAAGGGAGGGGGCTGGGGGAGAGCTGGGTAGGCGGTCAGAGATGTATTCTGGGAGTGGGAGTAGGGCAAATCATGCAGGATTCTCTAGGTGTGATGAGGACTTCGGATTTTACTCTTGAGTGTGATGGAGCCACTGTGGGGCTTTGTGCAGAGGAAAGATAATCTGGTCACCTAGCCAGATGTGTTGAAAACAAACAGGTACCTGGGCCAGACAGTAGCCAGGAGACTTAGGAGGCTGTTGAACCAGTTCAGGTGAAAGATGGTTACGCCTCGGATCAGGGTGGTAGTACTGAGCAGTGCCTGATCCTAGATATCCTAGATATATGTTGAAGGTAGAGCCTGCAGGATTTCCTGATGAAACGCTTATGGGCAAGAATGACTCTATATTAAAGTTTCTGGTCTGAGGAATGAGAAGGATAGAATTGTCGTTTACCTGAGATGGGGAACAAGACTGATGGAATAGGTTTAGGGGAGAAGATGAAAGTTACTATTTAATTTAGTCTTTGTCCCCTCCTCCTTCATAGTTGTCTTACTATCTTTCTCATTCATTTTACTCCTTTTTTCTTTTCTTTTTTTTTTTTTTGCCTTCCTGTACCCATGTCATACACCTGCTGCTGAGAACCATTTGTCTCTTGGGCATTGGTCCATCCTGTGTATCACTCAGGGTCAAAGAGGCTGCTCTCCTGAGAACATTTTCCCATATCACCTTTTATTTCAGAGAATAATTACTGAAAGAGATTTTTGTTAAATGTTTAAAATTAAAACAAGCAGGAAAACAACAAGCAATCGTTTTTCTTATTCCAGAGTCATTTGATATGGTCACAAAATGCATGAGTTTCACCCTAAATGAGCAGTTCATGGAGAAATTTGTTGAGCCCGGAAACCACAATAGTGGGATTGATCTGCTTCGGACCTGTGAGTACTTTGTTGGGAAAAAAGGAAAATAACTTTATATGTCTTTTGTTGAACTCTGTTTTTGGAACAAGATGACGTTGTACATTGTGTCAACTTAAAATAAGGTCTTTAATGTTATCCCAACAAACTCTGTCCTATTGATAATATATTTTAGAAGTTAGATACATACTTACCAAACTGCAGATATGAAGTTGAGCAGCTAATACATTGGGTGACTATATTCACCCAATCTATATTCACCAAAAGATGTTATCAATAGGCCTTTTTAAAGAGGAATTTTAATAGGAATAAATAATAAATTTCTATATTTAAGTTAAACACTTCATTTTTCTGTGTTCAGATAGGGATATGTGAAAAAAGTTGACTGCAAGCTTTACATGAGTCAACTTAAGTGTCAGGCCTCCCAAAAGTATTGATCTAGTTTTAGGTGGTGGTAACAAAAGTGTAGATGTCAAAAACGAAAGTGCTTATTAAGAGCATTCTGTTCCTCGATGCTCAGGCTGCCTGGGAAATACTATCTTCAGATTTGGGCCTAGTCTCTAGGCTATTAGAGTTACTGGAACCTGCCCGAAGAATGGCCATTTCATGAGAGGGGATGTTGAATAAATGGCACATACTCTATTTTGCACTGTCAATGCATAGGAAGTTTATTACTAACAGAGTTTGAAGGGAAGTTAGAAAAAAGACGTTGATGTAGTTCCAGAAAGTAAAGCTAGCCCTAAAAGGTAAAATTTGGTTCAGAGTTGATGTTCCTACGTTGATAATAATTAAAATAGTTTGAAAAGGTAATGGGGTTCTTTGTAAAGTCATCAGCTTTTTCCCATGTTGTTGAGGGACTTTATGATAATTAAAACTGCCATTTATTGAGTGTCTGGTGTATACCAGATCCTCTGCTTTGTGCTTTGTGTATATTCTTCTAACAGGTCTTTTATAATCACTATTCATTTACTTGTTATTCCTGCCTTGAGATCCTATAAGGACTTAAATATGTATGTAGAACCAGAAGGTTTTGCTTCCAGTCTGGTTCTTCCACTTACCGTGTTACCTTGTACAAGCTGTCTTCTTTCAGTTTCTTCATTTATAAAATGGAGGTAAATAGTACCTTCTTCATAGGGGTGTTGGGAGGTTTAATACACAAAGCATGTATAGAACAGTGCCTGATACAGAGGAAGCCCTCAGTAACAGTTCACTATAGTGTCTTTTTGCTTTTGTCAGAAGAAAGTTAGCACTGTTTTGAAAAATGTGCTTTAGGAAAAAAGCCTCAATATTAAAGCACCCCATTCTCAGTTTTTGAGAAAAGTTCTAATAGAATATGAAAGAAATTGCCATTGTGAGAAAACTGAAATCATGGTAACATTTCGTTTCTCTCTCTCTTTTGAAATCAGATCTTTGGCGTTGCCAGTTCCTTTTACCTTTTGTCAGTCTGGGTTTGATGTGCTTTGGGGCTTTGATTGGACTCTGTGCTTGTATCTGCCGAAGCTTGTACCCCACCATCGCCACAGGCGTTCTCCATCTCCTTGCAGGTGGGTCTCTTCTTCAAACGTGGTTTTACCTCCTTGCCGCCCTAGGGGTCACATGTCACTGCCTTGTTATGCTGCCTGGGAAGCGCTTATCGCGCTCTTATCTAGCTGTGTTGTTTTTTTCCCCTCAATTTTCCTCCAAGGTCTGTGTACCCTGGGCTCAGTGAGTTGTTACGTTGCCGGGATTGAACTCCTCCACCAGAAGCTGGAGCCGCCCGAGAATGTGTCTGGGGAATTCGGATGGTCCTTCTGCCTGGCTTGCGTCTCAGCTCCCTTGCAGTTCATGGCTTCCGCCCTCTTCATCTGGGCCGCTCACACCAACCGGAAGGAGTACACCTTGATGAAGGCGTATCGTGTGGCATGAGTGGGAAGCCGCCTGCTTTACAGTTGCCATTTTTATGATTTTTTTTATATTAATATTGTCCCTTATCTCCCCCTGAATTGTTTTTAATTTAACTTTTTTTTTGTGTGTGGATATACCATTTTATCCTGAAAACCCATTTTATTTATTCATGCAGACAGTTGTTTCTCAACACAACTAAAATTTAAATGGAACCTGGGTGAGTCCATCTTTTAGTCAAACTACTCTAGGTTCAGAGTCCAGACAGAAGAAATTGGGTAGACTCTTGGCACAAATTTGTGAGGAAAATTGGTAGTAGGAGGTTGACCCATAGCAAGTTCTACTGATGTCTGTTAGACTTTTCAGTAATGTAACTATCTGTTTAACTGGAACTTAGAGTATCTTTGGGAAACCTCTTATCATTGTCAAAACTTACATTCACTTTGCTACTTTAGACAGCCAGTCAGCCAGAGAGATTAGTGCTGTCTTCAAGGACTTAGGCTATCTAAAACAAGGAAATCATCTAAGATCCTTTTCCCTAAATATTGGCATATAGTTTCATCTGAAGTGAAATACTGCAGTTTTTTATCTGTACACTGTCTGTTTAAAAGGAAGGGAGTGTTTACGTGGAATTTTAACTTTGTTAGCTACAAAAATTCCAGTTCAGCCAGTCAAAACGATTAACCTTATTTTACCTTTTTTTTTTTTTTTAAATCTTTAATATGTCAATAGGATTTCCAATATCAGCAAACCTTTTTGGAATTTTGTTCCTTCCCTCCTCACACACCAGACTTATTACAAGAGTGCTTTCTTTTAAATAATACATTGAGGTCACCGAGTAAAATTTTCCAACTGCTGTTTATTTCAGCTAAGTACCATAAAGAAGGTTCCACCGTAATGACCCTCCAGAGCTAGGAAAACTACCACAAGACCTAAAGCTTTGGCTGGTCGTTAACTTCCGACTGTGGTCTTTATCTCTTGTGGTGGAATGACGTGCCTTTCCTTGCCTAATACCCTCCTGGTGTGTTGTCAGCATTATTTAATGTCTTCTAATTCAGTCATTTTTTTACAAATATGTCTATAAACATTGAACTTTAAAAAAATCTTATTTATTTATTCCATTACTGTAGTACTTGACAGATTAAAAAAAATGTAACAGTAATTTCTTACAAAATCCTAAATCTGTCTTTTTTAAAAAATAAAAAATGAGAAGAGACTCAGAATTGTGTGTAGTGTCTGAGTTGATTAAATTTCAGTACCTTAGGATAAAAAGCACTACAGGATTCTGAATGAGGATTACTGTGATTTTCTGAGGGAGTTGCATTGTCGCTCTGAAGGCCTGTCTTTATGTCTACTGTTTGGGTTTGTTTTTTTATCTTCTAGAAAATGTGAGATGCCTCCACTAGAAAGTAAGAGACTATTTTTTATGTTTCAGTTTTAAGACATGTTTTCAAAGTGTCATGTATTATGATACATACCATGTATTAAGATAGTGTCGTGTGTCATTGCTAATGGGGCTACTTTTTTATCTTTTGGCAGTGCCACATGGCGTGTGGGATCTTGGTTCCCCTGCTAGGGATCGAACCCCTTACTTGTGGATTGGCTGCTTGAAGTCTTTACCACTGGACACCAGGGGAGTCCCAACATGGCTAGTCTTTGTAAAGTCATTTAATGGCTGCGGATGTTTATGTTCTATATTAAATAATTAAGTCAGCATCTGACTTAAAGCCAATATTACTCTTCAGCCGATTATTGCCTGTGAAATGGCTGGTTACTCAGTTTTCTGCCTCTTCCTAACTCTTGAAGTTTCACTGCCTTTCAACACTTTTTGTGGAAGGTACAAAAGCTAGGTGAACAAGCACAACACTCTTTGGGGAATGGGATTTTTAAATTAATGACCAACATGACATTTTTGGATTTGGAAGTTATTTATTTTAAACAACATCTTTGCTTCTTGTTACCCCCAGAGTTATCTAACTGCTGCTCTAACACCTCATCTTTCACATGCACTGAGGAAGCTCAGTCAGAACCCATCTCCTGAGCCTCACCAGTAGATTCCTTCCTTAATAAACCCCGGTGCTGAATATGTGTTGTCGTTTTAGTGTATTTCAGAGTAGCTAAGGTCATTCTCTCCTTCGAAGGCTTTTTTCTTTGAAATACAAAGGCTTGGATTGTTTCACTTAAGGTATAAATATTACAGGTTTTCAGCTATCTAATGAGAAGGAAATGGCTACCCACTCCAGTATTCTTGCATGGAGAATCCTGTGGATAGAGGAGCCTGAGGGCTGTTGTCCATAGGGTCGCACAGAGTTGGACACGACTGAAGCGACTTAGCATGCATGCATGCCTTGGAGAAGGAAATGGCAACCCACCCCAGTGTTCTTGCCTGGAGAATCCCAGGGACGGGGGAGCCTGGTGGGCTGCCGTCTATGGGGTCTCACAGAATCGGACACGACTGAAGCGACTTAGCAGCAGCAGCAGCAGCTATCTAATGATTCTAATCAGGTGGAACCATATGAATTTAACTGATATTTAACCATTTTTGATTAATACACAAAATCAGTGACAAAGAATGTGCTATTTGTCTCTTCTCACCTAATCTTTGAAAGCAACCCCCAACTAAAATAATTTTCAGATTTTTCAGAGTGTGAGTTTTATGGCAACTTAAGAATTAAGAAACATGTTTTAAGATCTTAATTTTATGGTTCCTAACCTCATTTCATGATATGAATAAATGTCTTCTATATAATTTTCAGCAAAAACTCATTTTAGAAAATTTCTTAAGGATAGACAGAAACACAGTTAAAAGTTGATGCAATAAAAAAGGCAGAAGTTATTTGTTCAATTAACATTGTGTGCCTACTGTCTAGGTCGTGATACATTAATGTCTCGAGAATTTAACTGTAATGTATTCAAGTTTTACCAGACCTAAATATTAGTTGTGTGTGTGTGTTGGGGGGGTGGTGGCTGGGGGTTGGTTGGGAGGATGGATGGAGGTAAGTCACGGGTGAACTGATTGGTGACCCCAGTGAGAAGGAGATGACCATACGACAAATAAATAGTTTGTTTTTCTTTATCCCAGAGATGGCGCTAAATTGCAGACTAGCACTGTTGAAACATAAATAATATAGATCCAATCATTTTCAATTACTGTAAAGTAATGTGAGGACATTTTAAAATTTCACCCTCATGAAGGGGCTTCCCTGGCGGCTCAGTGGTCAAGAATCTGCCTGCCAGTGTAACAGACATGGGTTCAATCCCTGGGTTGGGAAGATCCCCTGGAGAAGGAAATGGCAACCCACTCCAGTATTCTTGCCTGGAAAATTCCTTGTACAGGGGAGCTTGGCAGGCTGCAGTCCACGGGGTCACGAAGAGTCGGATAACTGAGTGATGGAACAACAAGCTTTGACCAGAAATGAAAGCAACCTGTTGTCTTAAGCTGATTTTGCCAGCTGCAACACTTTGAAAAGTTTCCCAACAGCTAAAGGAGTAGGTAATGGGTACAGTTCTGAAGATGAAAATTATGATTTCACAAACTACGCCCACCTCTGTCCTGGCACACATAGGTGGAGTCTCCTGTCCTCCTCTCAGCCCTCTTCTCAAAGGAGTGATGATTCATGCTTTGAAAAGAGAAATAAGAAAACACATTTATGTATAGGAATTCTTTTTCTTTAGCTCATCAGGTGTTCCAACACACTTTTGTAAAGAGCTTTTCTTTTTTCCCTTGGTTCAAATTATGTGAAAATTCTAAATTGCGTAAAGAATTAGAATGATTATTTGCTCTCTTCAAGAAGAGTCATTCAAATCCTCTTCCATGTTAAAGTTTGTGTTAGCAAAATTAAAACATTGACATGTTAACATTTGCACACTTTCAGCAAACTTGTAAGATCCAATTTATATTATTTTCTATCTTTGCAGCATTTTAAAAATATGAACTAAGGAGAGAGAATTCTCTTTTGTTTTCACCTTTTAAAATATTTGAGTTTTGGGGTGATGTATCACCTTCCATCCTCAGACTCTGTCTCAGATGTGAAATGAACTTTTCTCTCACTTCTACAGTGTTTCGACCTCTCCCAGTCTTCCTGCCTCTGTTCTTATTTATCTCTGCTCAGCTTATATTGTCATTGTGATGTACACAAGCAGCTTTGAGTCTCTTGTTTGCATAATCTCCCATGGCACCTTCATAGTTCTTTCTCTTATCTCCACAGCAGAACTATGCCATCCAGTTTTCTTAGTCTCAAAACTATTAAGCTGATTCTGTTTAAAAAAATTGCCATTTGACCTTGTTGCTGGCTGTTTATTTATTGCCCCACAACACATGTTTTTCAAATCTCTACAAATGTTAGTTTTTGGAAACCTGTACTCTTCCTCTTCAACTTTGTTCTCTTTAAGGAGAGCGTATTTGAACGAACCCTTTCGATTTCTCCAATACTTGCATACTTCTTTCTACAAGAGAAAAACAAACAAAAAAGGTATTCTCTGATTGGAGTGATTGCTGGAAGCATGGCATCCACAAATAGCAACAAAGTATATGATGTTTAAATATCCAGCTTAGGCACTAAGTCTGACTGTTGTGACCCTGTGGGCTGTAGCCCTCCAGGCTCCTCTGTCCCTGGGATTCCTCAGGCAAGAATACTAGAGTGGGTTGACATTTCTTTCTCCCAAGGATCTTCCTGACCCAGGGTTCGAACCTGGATCTCCTGCCTTGCAGGTGGATTCTTTACTGCTGAGCTGTCTGGGAATCCTATCCTGCTCAGGATTCAATATACTAAATTTGTCATCCCAGGTCTGTCACTTAGCCTTTCCAAGTCCCACTTGTCCCATCTGTGAAATGCTATGATTATCATACCTACCTCCTAGAGTTGTAATGAGGATTATGTAAATTTCTCAGCATAAATAAGTCACTCAAAAGTGCTTACGACTGACTGCATTGAGTGGATGGGTTTGCCAATAATGACCTGGCCGCCCCAGGGAGTGGTTCTCAGCCTAGGCTGCATATTGGAATTGCCTGGAGAACTTTAGAAAATAGAGATTTGTTCTCTAAAGGTTCTGATTCAGTTGATCTGGGATGTGGCCAGGTCACTATGATTTTTTTTGAACCTTACCAAGTGATTCCAGTGAGTAGCTTTGTTTGAAAACTGTGTTTGAAAGCCATATTTAAAAGCAAGATATAAGATTCTCTTCTCGGCAGATTGTTAAAAGGAGACAGTGGGCTCTGTAGAGTAAACAGACCTGGCGTGGTGCCTGCCTTCTAGAAGCTATTTCTTTTTTGTGCTTTCAGGCACTCTCTCCTGCTGATAACCGGGCTCTTTGAGATGGGCCCCAATCCATCGACCACTGCTGCCTAAGGATGTACGAAGGGTTTGCCTGCTGGCCCAAGACACTCCAGTTCAGACTTCCAGGACCTCTAGTCCAGGTCCTGAGGTTCAGCTTTGGCTGGAGGTAACAGGTAGCCTCATTTCTTTTGGCTTCATTCTAAATTAGTTTCTTTAGGTCAGTACTTCCACCACCCCCACCTCAACCCTCCACCCTACCCCCACACCCCACTCCCACCCCCAGTAGTAGTAGTGTAGGGTGATTGTACTATCCTCTGCTAAGTCACTCAGTCGCGTCCAACACTTTTGTGATCCCATGGACTATAGCCGGCCAGGCTCCTCTGGCTGTGGGGATGCTCCAGGCAGAATACTGGAGTGGGTTGCCATGTCCTCCTCCAGGGGATCTTCCACCCCAGGAATTGAAGCGAGGTCTCCCACATTGCAGGTAGATTTCTTATCTTCTGAGCCACCAGGGAAGTCCATGAATACTGGAGTGGGTAGCCTATCCCTCCTCCAGGGGATCTTCTGGACCCAAGAATCAAACTGGTGTCTCCCACATTGCAGGTGGATTCTTTACCAGCTGAGCTACCTGGGAAGCCCATAGTGTGTTTAGGCCTCCAAAGAGAAAGTGAATACTTTGATCGTTTTCTGCTTATCACTTCACTGCATTCCTTCTCTTTTGATTAGAACCAGAAAGTACAGAGGTACGAGTGACTGACATTAACCTCTACACAAGCCAGAAATGCTTGAGGATGAAAGAGGAGAATAGACTGTTGTGCAGGTTAAATATTAATAAGTAGGTACATAGCTCCCAAAGCATCAGAACTCAGAAACGATGAGGTTTTGTTTGGAAACAAGGCGGCCCTCGGGGCGGAGGCAGCCTCTGCTCGGCCTGTGGGGTCAGGCTCCCGTCCGGGCAGGAGCTGGAGCTGTCCTGGCTTGTCCTGTGGCCGCATGCCAGCAGGGATGAGGGCCGGGGCTGCGTTATCAGGGCAAGTCTGGTTTCCAGTTACGGTTCATGTCAAAACATAGCACTTCATTATAGACAGGCTCTTCAACCATTCTTGCATCTCAAAATGGAAGAATTTCTAGAAGTTGTGTTTTATGCTTTTTCCCAAATAATTCTGCACCACTGCGGGTTTGTTTTTTGTTTTGTCTTTCAATGATTTTGCTAAACATCAGTTGGTGGTCTAAGATTAGCTGCCTCAAAAAAATCTGACTTTATCTCGTTTAAAGTGGATCCAGGTCCTTTGAGAGAACAGGAGGAACTTGGGTTCCTGTGGCATGTCCCCGGGCTCCTGAAATGAACTGCTACCACATGCAATACAGTTTGGTTTGGACGGTTCGTTTTAAGTACTGAGGGTGGCAGTGGATTTCAGGGCCACACACCATAGGGCCAGTCATGGGTGTTATTCATGAACACTTACAATAAGTTGCAGAGTGGCATTTTTCTTGCTCAAGACTTAAAGGTGCATTCAAAGATACGAATGATAGGAAATTATCTAAAAAATAACCAGAATGGGTTCAAACACTTGGGATTAATGCTTCTTCCAGGACCAGCTTAGAGGCAGCAGAATCCACTTTTATTATCATAACTATAAACCAACCTGGATGGCAGGGGTCCCCTCCCTTCCCACTTGCAGTAAGAAGATAGCTGGAAGCAGGAAGGAGAGGGAAGGGCCTTGAGTCTTTGAGTAGACGGTGCTGTGGTCTCTCTCTCCTTCCACCACAGAAGGTGGAGGAATTCCCCACCCCAAGAACTAGACAGCCTTCTAGATAAACAAGCAGAGCTTGTTGTTTAGTTGCCAAGTTGTGTCGGACTCTTTTGAGACCCCATGTACTGTAGTCCACCAGACTCCTTTGTCCCTGGGATTTCCCAGGCAAGAATACTGGAATGGGATGCCGTTTCCTTTTCCAGGAGATCGTCCAGACCCAGGGAGGAAACCCGAGTCTCCTGCGTTGCAGGTGGATTCTTTACTTCTGAGCCACCAGGGGCCCCGAGCAGAGCTACTCTCTAGTTAACTCATGACTTTCACATCTAAAGCACATGCTTTGGATTTAGACATTTGCTCATAACCCTAGTTCTTCTTTTTTACTGCTTGAGAAACTTTGGGAAAATTATAGCACTTCTTAGGTCTCAGTGGGATAATAATGTCCGTTTTTTATGTTTGTTGTGAGGCTTAAGTAAGATAACACATGTAAAGCACTTAGCATGGTGTCTAGCACATCGGAAACTTTCAGTAAGTGGTAACCATAATTAACTATGTATGGTGACTGCAACCACGAAACCAAAAGACGCTTGCTCCTTGGAAGGGAAGCTATGATAAACCTAGACAAAACCAGAGACATCTTATTAAAAACCAGAGACAACACTTTGTCAACAAAGGTCTGTATACTCAGAGCTATGGTTTTTCCAGTAGTCATGTACGGGTGTGAGAGTCGGACCATGAGGAAGGTTGAGCACCAAAGAATTGATGCTTTTGAACTGTGGTGTTGGAGAAGACTCTTGAGAATCCCTTGAACTGCAAAGAGACCAAACCAGTCAATCCTAAAGGAAATCAATTCTGAATATTCATTGGAAGGACTGATGTTGAAACAGAAGCTCTAATACTTTGGCCACCTGAGGTGAAGAGCCGACTCATTGGAAAAACCCTGATGCTGGGAAAGATTGAGGGCAAGAGGAGAAGGGGATGACAGAGGATGAGGTGGTTGGATGGCATCATCGACTTGATGGACATCAGTTTGAGTAAACTCCAGGAGATCGTGAAGGACAGGGAAGCCTGGTGTGCTGCAGTCCGTGGACTCGCAGAGTCGGACACAACTAAGTGACTGAACAACAGCAATGTAATTAACCAGCAGATGATTTCAGATTCTCAGTCTTGCCTTCCATCCTGTACCTTAGGTCTAAATTTCTAACTATCTTCAAAGTAGCTCCATTTGAATATTTTCATGCTATCTAAAACTTAATATATCCAGATTGGAGCTCATCTTTCTTCTCATCATTTCTCCAGTTCCCACATCCTTGCTGGACTTTCGGTGGTGACATCATCTGTGATTTTTCCTGTTCCCTTGCCTTAACCAAACTTTTTGATTCTACCTAACGTCTGTCTCACTGGAAGCCTGCTGGCCTGCCCTGGTTCAGGCTGCTGGATGGTAACAGTAGCCTTCCTGCCAGCTCTCTCTCCTGTAATCCATTTTACACATTCTGCTTGTCTGATTTGCAAAAGCATAGACTTGATCACATCAACCTTTTATTAAAAACATTAAGTGACTCCTCATTGCTTATGAAGCAATGATTCTAGAAGCAATCGTGGTGTCTAGTTTTGATCTCACCTCCAAACTCTAGCATGGGCTAGCTCCATCTTTGAAACATTTTCTGTTCCTTTCTTTTACTTTAATCAGACTCACTGTTAACTGTACCCAGTTTGCACTTTCTTAGATCCGTGCTTCTTGTAATATTCTCCACTTATTAAAATCTTGCTGAAGTTACATCGTTTCAAAAATCATGACCATTTATTTGCCAAATAGAATAAAGTTCACCTCAAATGTATTATTCTTTTGAACATTTATATCACTCCGAGTAGCCCCCTTCTGTGGCTTCTGTCACTTTCTACCTTGTTTAACATTGATTACTCTACATAGTATCTTCCCTCCTGATTTTATTGCCTACTTACTCTTTGCATCTCCCAACATCTCCCATATAACCTTGCAAAGAGCAGTCGCTCAGAAAGCAAGAGGGGAGGTTTTGATTGGATAACCCTTGAAATTATTAGAAAACCAGACTTTACAGTATATACATGAAATTAGATTATCTATGCAAGAAATTGAACTGATAGATGAAAGCTCAAGTTCAATATTTTGGAGAGAAAGCTCTGTAAGGAATCCTTCAAGATAACTTTGAGATTTCCCACCCTGAGCTAACAGAGGAAGAGGGTGCAGTTTTTTTTGTTAACTTAATCACTTAGGCTTTTGTGATTTTTGCACATGTCATGGGAACTGCTGTACTAGAAAATGTTTAACATTTTTTGTTGCCTTGGTTAGAAGAACTCCTATTTGTTTTTCTAATCAAAATTTACTTAATATTTATTTATTCAGCGAAGTTTTCCCTGACAATCTATCATGGGCTAATATTCCCTCTTATGTTTTCACAGTGATCTGAATTTCTTCACCGTGGGAGGCAGTAAAGTCCAAGTTTGAGAGTGACTCTATTTATCATCGCTCTGTTTAAGCTCCACTTATCCATTCTTCCCACATGCCAATAAAGTCTAGGGTAGGTTTTTGGGTTACCAGATGATACTAGTGGCGCAAGAGTCATGGGTTCGATCCCTCGGTCAGGAAGATCCCTTGGAGTAGGAAATGGCAACCCACTCCAGCATTCTTGCCTGGAGAATCCAATGGACGGAGGAGCCTGGCGTGCTGCAGTCCATGGGGCCGCGAAGAGTCGGACACGACTGAGCCCCTGAGCACATACAAATAATTAATGAAGTAGTTCTTTTTGACAGCAACCCAAAGAAGTTCGGTCCAGTCTGATGATCACACCCCAGTCTAGTCAGTGAGCTAGGAAAACTAAAGCGCCGTCCCGAGTTGGAACTCCGTGCTCTCCTGGCGTAGCCTCGCCTCCGCCGGGAGGAGGCCTGACGGGCCTCTTCTCTCCGCCCTCAGTCAGCTGTCCTCCTCAGACGGCCACTCCTCTGTGGTCAGCCGTGGGAAGGGTAGACGAGGAACAAGGACAGCTTTGTGCGGCTGCCTCAGGCGTCCTCTGACCTCGGGGCTATGGAGGCCCACACACACCGCTGCTTTCTCTTTTAAGGGCCGCTGTGGGGAGTTTCTCAGACCCCCGCCCCCCGCAGACTTTTCGGTGCGGTTCCTGTAGCGGGAGAAGCCCGTGTCTCTCCTCCAGCTGTCTGTTCGCCGCTCTCCCTTCAGAGCCTGGCTTCCGGGCAGGCTGGCTCCTCTGTGCTGGGGCCCTGGCGCTTCCGGGTTGTTTAGGAGTTCTCCTTTATTGGGACCACAGGTTAGCTCCTTCTGTAGGGAAGACATTCGGTCCTCAGGTGACGGGAACGGCGAATGGATGCCTGGACAGTGGAAATGCAGATCTCCCCCAGCTCAGCCTGACTGCTCGCTGCTTCGCTGCCTCAGCCTCAGCTAGCCAAGCCCTCACAGCTTTTAACTTTTCAAGGGTGAATCAGATATTCCTCCACAGGTTCCGCAAGCTTCAGGGGACACGTGGCCCTTCTCAAGCGACTGAGCAGTGAGGGAGAGGCAAGCCCCTCCTCACCACAGCGGGTGGGACGGGGGAAAGCCCAGAGCCTTCAGCTTAGCTCCCCAGAGGTGTCTGTTTCCTATTTGTCCAAACTCTGATGACTCCCCAAGGCACTTATAGATCTTTGAGGGGACTGATGAACTAAATGCTACAAGATCTGTTTTTACACTATCCCCTGCAGCTCCTCTCAGGGGTCTAACATCTCAATGTGGAGCATGGAGCTTCTGATAAAATGAGACTGAAGTAAGAGAATACATTACATTTAAATCCTCTTAAGCATTATTAAACAGTAATAATTTTGTTTAACATTTTCCTTCTTTGGATTACTTAAAACCTAAGAGAGTAGAAGTCTTGTTTGAATTAACTCATCGTACACGGTGCTTAGCACAGTGTTTAGTATATAATAAAATGCTTAACAAATATTTATTGAATGATGCATGAATCAATGAGTAAATGTCTTATCTTTCTTGAAATATATGAACTAACCTTGTAAGTCTGGTTAACCATATTACTCATTTTTTTCAGATGTGAGTACATAGAAGGACACATAATTATTAAATTCTGAAATTCATTTCCTCTCATCAGTCCTCGAATAAGACTTATTTTCTTAGTGTGTATTTCCTCAGGAAGATAGTAATAAATCTGTTTCAAAAATTAGTTCCCTCTAAGTAGGGGCTACATATTTAAATATGTTTAGTTAAATAGAAGAAAAAGTTGAGAGGGAAAAGTACTATGAAGAATGAAGTCATATTTAGTTTAATATTAGTCAATTACATTAGCCAGTTAATATGAGTTAATTATGGGCTTCCCAGGTGGCAAATACCCCGCCTGTCAATGCAGGAGATGTAAGAGGCATGGAGTTTGATGCCTGGATTGGGACAATTCCCCTGGAGGAGGGCATGGAAACCCACTCCAGTGTTCTTGTCTGGAGAATCCCATGAATGGAGAAGCCTGGCAGGCTACAGTCCTTGGGGTTGCACAGAGTCGGATACGACTGAAACAACTCAGCACAGAACTCATGTGCGTTAGTTAATTTTATTTAATATTATTCAATTTATATACTGTAAATAACTTACACCATTTTCTTTCCTTTTTTAATGTCCTAGCTGGCTTAGTTGCAAAGTCGTGTCTGAGTCTTGCGACCCCAAGGTCTGTAGCCCGCCAGGCTCCTCTGTCCATGGGCTTCTCCAGGCAAGAATACTGGAGTGAGTTGCCATTTCCTTCTCCGTTTTAGTGTCTTTCATTAGATAAATTTGGGAGGGCAGAGCTTGTGTCTGTGTATTTCTTTTCACCGTGTGTCACTCTGTATAATTTCCGACACTAAGAGAATGTTAAGCTCAGTACCTGCTTTCCTGATGATGACAGGAAGAGAGATGACGTGCTTTACAGGAAGGGGTGAAGAGGAGACAGTGGAGAGGGTAACAGCCCTCAGGCTGCTGAGGAAATTATGCAAAAATCGTCATCTCGTTGGTGTTCATAACTTGGCCCTGCAAGACCTCTTGTCGTGATGAATTTCAGCCTTATGCTGTTTCCTGTGACAACGTGAGATTCTTAAGAGAGTGCTCAGGTGACGCCCTCTCTGGGCAGTCACACCGTGCGTTCAGCCAGCACAGACCTAGGATAGCTGCTCTCGGGGCCCTGCTCCCGGCCACACCCAGCGCTGACTCCTCTGTGCAGCCTGGCGGCCCCGGCTGCCCCGTCTTCCAGGAATCATGCTTAGGGCACGGGCTTGCCTTGGTGTGTGAGAGGGGCCACTTCCTAGAATTGTGCCTCATTGCTCCGCTCTGGGCTGTTTCCTGCTGAATAGCTCGTAAAACAGAGATTGAATTCATTTTACGCTGAGAAAACGAGTCACGCTTTCCAAGGAAGTTATTTCCATTTTAACACCTGGACTTTCAAGACCGTAATCCTAACTTTTTTGCTTCTTGTCTTTCTCCCTTCCTTCCTGCCTTTCTTCATATGGTGTTTGAGCACCTCAGCTGGTGCCAGGCATTGCAGTAGGCCCTGGGGATGCTGGGTGCGCCCCTACTTTCATGGAAGTCATGTGGAACATGGGCTGCCTCTGAACTAGGGGAGAATAGCACATTTCATTTCTGAATCCCTGAACAGCATCCCTAATCATTCAGTCACGCTCTTACTTGCTCACTTGTCAGGAAAGATGAAATCTATTCACCATGTTTGTCTCAACATTCTAATGGTGGAGTATGTCGTTGCTATGGCGATGAAGAAATATTTTGACTAGGAGAATTGTTTAGAACCCCTCAAATTACATTTCTTTGCCTACTCATAGAGCTAATCTCTATATAGCTAATCTTTATCCAGAGATGGATAAACCAATTTGTCCTCTTGTTCCTAACTGTGATAACTTCAAGCAACTCTTTCAGTCTATTTGTTATGGATTTATTATAGATTTATTATAATAATCTCCAGATTTATTGCAAACTTGCTAAATATAGCTCCAGCTTCCCCCTTTGTAGGTGACGTCAGCACCTGTGCTTAGATGCCCTAGCATGCCCATCAGTGTCACCGGGTGTGTTACCTCTCATCCATCTCTGGTTTTGTGAAGAACTAGTTTCACACAGATGCATATCTCTCCGTGAAATCATAGTTTAAAAAACTCCCAGTAATTTTTTTCCTTAATAAAAATGTTTGGATTTTTATCTCAAACTTTCTATATGACACATGTATTCTTCTATCCTTATCGTCTAAAGAAAAATCTTTCAAAATATATCTCTAAGTCATGTCAGCATACAATGACTCGTATCTCCAAAATAAGCATACTAATTTGATAATACACTCTTCCCCACATAAACATAAACATTCTTTCCTTCCTTTGTAAAATAGAATTTACTTTCTTGTTAATCCATTAAACAGGACTAACTAGTTTTGTTCCTTTAGTTCCTTGGGATTGATACAGATTCACCAGCAAAAACAACACATAAAGTTATTAAAAAAGCATGAAAATAATTTAAGTGAAACAGTATGCTCATATTTAATAAAAGGATAACATATACTTGCTTAAAATGAATTATGTTGACTATTGTTCCATCATATTTCTATCAAGTTCATGCCTAAAATCCTGCCCAATAAAACACTTTTTTAAAAAAAGGACTTACAGCTCAGCAGTCATCTACTGTGTAAGATTTTCCTTTTAAAAATGGAATTAATGTATTTAGCTTGTTTATTGTTGGCTAGTCTGCTTTTTTTTTAAAAAAAAAAAACACTATGTATAACAATATATTACCTAATAAATTACCCCTTCTGGGCATTTTTGTTCATTTTTTTCCTTTTTAACATTTTCACTATAAAAGGTGAACTGAGACAGTGAGAAATTGTTCAAATCAATATTTTTTATAGTTTGTAGTAGCAAGTTGGTGAATGTTTTTCCTGAAAAATTGAAATAATGACGTATGATGAAAAGCAGTATTTTGTAATGTCTACGTTATGCGTTCAAATGTTCAAAGAGACCAGGCAGGTGGCATAAGAAGAACTAATTATTGCCAGACCTCCCAGTTTATCAAAGTTAAATTTTGCGTTCATAAATATTCTCCTGATTTTTAAATCTTGGAGAGTAAATAAAAAGTACCATGCTGCTCTGCACTGCATGGGTCGAACCATTCAGTGTAGCCCTCAGGATGATCTTTCCTCAGATCTTTCATGTGACTTCTTACATGATCGGTGAGATGCAGGTTTTGCAGTCAGCCTGGGATTCAAAACACAGACTCTACTAGGGGACCCTGAACAAGTGACTCAGCCATCCTGGGCTTCATTTTCTTACTTGTCACAGGGCGATGATAACTGTACCTCTCTTGTAGTATTTTGGCTTAATAAGCATGGGAGCTTAATAAGCATGCTCCCTGGGAGCATGGGAGTTAGGGAACATCTGAGAAGCTCCATATCTGAGAAGCTGAATTCCTCTGGTGTTGATTGCTTTGTTTTTTTGTTTCACAACAGTCCTCTTTATCCGGAGAAGAACATATTTTACAAAGAATAAGTGACTAAGCAGTTCTTAATGTTTTCCCTTCAAACTAGCTGTTGATATCCTTCTCAACTCTTCCTCAAATCTTGTGGTGGTGGTGGTGGTTTATTTGCTAAGTCGTGTCCGACTATTTGCGACCCCATGGACTATAGCCTGCCAGGTTCCTCTGTCCATGGGATTCTCCAGGCAAGAATACTGGAGTGGGTTGCCATTTCCTTTTCCAGGGGATCTTCCCAACCCAGGAATCAAACCTGGGTCTCCTGCATTGCAGGCAGATTCTTTACCAACTGAGCTGTGAGGGAAGCTCTTGTAAACTGTATAAATTGTGAAGGCCAACACCGTATATCTCATTCCACAAGCACATCTTATAGAGTGGCATTGACATTCTGTCCCCTCTCCTTAAATGAGTAAAATGTAGTGACTGTCTCAAAGATTGCTCTTATGTGACTTCCAAAGCTGGGCCTTCAAAATGTCATGCACTCCTTCCCTGCTCTCTTGGTATATTCTTGGAACCCAGTAGCCATGCTGTCAGGAAACCCACGTGTCTTGTTTTCTAGCACTGCCATAACAAAGTACCACGGAAAGGTGGCTTAAAACAGCAGAATTGTGTCATCTCACCGATCTGGAGGCTAGAAGTTTGAAATGAAGGTGTTGGCAGGGCCACCCTCCCTCTGCAACCTATGAAAAGAACCATTCGCTGCGTCCTCCTGTCTACTGTGGTTTGTTAGCGCTCCTTGTGTTTCCTTGACTTGGGTGCATCATTCCAATTCCCCATCTTCATAAGGCATTCTCCCTGTGCCTCTGTGCTCTCCCCCCTCTACATATCTGTCTCTGTGTCTCCTTTTTATAAAGGACACTGGTCATCTAGGTTTAGGGTTCATCCTAATGACCTCATTTTCACTTGATTATGTCTGTAAGGATCCTATTGCCAGAAATTCAACCCTTAACACTGATCATAAGGAGAGGCCACGTGTTGGCTTAGATCCCATCTGACAGCTATCATCAACGGCCAGTCACACAACTGAAGGAGGTTCTGAGACGACTGCAGCCCCAGCCACTGTTTGACTGCAACTGCATGATAAATACTGAACAAGAACTTGCCTGGTGAGCACAGTCAACCCCGAACCATGGGAGATGTAATATAGTGATTGTTGTTGTTTTAAGTCATCAATTTTTGGGGCCATGCAGCAATAAGTGATTGGAATGTAAATCATGGTGAGATGGTAAAGAAGTTTGATCCCCACAGGAGCCCAGCATGCCCCAAAGCTGCAAATATCTCAGAATCTGTGGCTGCATCAGGCCAGCTCTGCTTCTTGTCTAGGCCTGCCCTGGCCGTTTTCAAAGTCTTACCCTTATTAGATGCCTAAAGACTCATTTTTTACCTTTGGCCAAGAATTCTTTCATTCTTTATATGCAGCATTTAATATGTACCTTTCCTTTAGGTCCTCTCTCAGCATTTATGATGCATATTCTCTTGCCACTTTTTGTAATAATGTACTTTTCCCAAGGAGTTTCTGTTAATTTTTTAAAAATTTATTTTATTGACGTAAAGCTGATTTACAGTGTTGTGTTCATTTCTTCTGTACAGCGTAGTGATTCTATTATACACATCCGTACATTCTTTTACTCCTCTTTTCCATAATGCTTTATCACAGGATATTGAATACAGTTTCTGTGCTATACAGTAGGATCCTGTTCATCCATTCTCTACATAATAGTTTACAGTCCTAACCCCAAGCCTCCAATCCACGCCTCCTCCACACCCTTTCTCCTTTGGCAGCCGCAAGACTGTGCTCTATATCTGTGAATCTGCTTTTGTTTCATAAATGAGTTCATTTGTGTCATATTTTAGATTCCACGTGTTAAGTGATACCACATGGTATTTGTCTTTTTTTGACTTACTTCTCTTCCTCTAGTTCCATCCATGTCACTGCAAATTTCTGAGGGACACAGAGACTGAAAAAAACTTGGAATTTCAAATGTTTGGAACATACCCTTCTTCAAAAATGCTAATTTAATTTTCTGCCATAAACATTGGAAGTGGAAAGTAGCAAAAGACTCGTTTAAAATAATGTTACCAATGTTTTAAAATTCTTCTTTTATTTTTATCAAAATAATTTGCAGCATTTCAAAAATCAGATAATTTTAAATGCCTTATAATAATAAAATAGCATCTATACCTTCACCCCAATTTTGCACTTCCCAACCCTCAACCAGTCTCAACTCTCCTAAATGTTTTCTAGACTCATTTTTGTATTTCTAAGTGATATGCTTATACTGCTTTTTATAGTTTCTTGGTTCTAGATGCTTCTGTAGAGGAAGATAATAGATGTCTCACTACACTACAGCCCTCCTCAGATAACACTCTTTCACTCCCCTTACCCTCTCAGTACAGTTAAATCACCACTTTGGTTAAATCAGTAGTCATTATTTTTTTCATTTGAATATATATTTGTTGCTGATATCTATGCCATGTAATATATTATGATATCACTTTTCTCTTATTAAAAAAATTTCTCCTTTAGTTAATAAGGCCTTTTTTCTTACTATTTTGACACAAAATTATTTTCCAGAAGTTTAATTATTTAAAAATTTCTATTGAATAAATGTGACATGTAACTTTGTATAACAGTGTGTACTTCAATATTTATGTATTGTGATGTGATTGCTATTGATCACATTCCATAATTATAGTACAATATTATTGTCTATATTCATTATATGGTGCATAGGTCTCTATGTGCATGAGATCCCTAATTGTTACAAGTGTGTAGCCTTAAGCACTACCACTGTGCCTTCCCCATGCTGATCCCCTGGTAACCATCATTTCCCTCTGTTTTTTACAGGATTGACTTTTTTGGATTCTGTATATAAGTGATAGCATACAGTATTTCTCTTTCTTTGTCTGACTTACCTCAGCGTAATGTGTTAAGTGAAGTCGCTCAGTCGTGTCCGACTGTTTGCAACCCCATGGACTGTAGCCTATGAGGCTCCTCTGTCCATGGGATTTTCCAGGTAAGAGTACTGGAGTGGGTTGCCATTTCCTTCTCCAGGGGACCTTCCCAACCCAGCGATTGAACCTGGGTCTCCTGCATTGCAGGCAGACGCTTTACCATCTGAGCTACCAAGGAAGCCCAGTGTGTTCAAGGTCCATCCATATTGTTGCAAACGACAATATTTTTTCTTAGGGTCAAATAATCCATTGTGTGTGTGTAACACATCTCTCTTTACTCATTCATCTATTGATGAGCACTTGATTGTCTCCACATGTTGGCTATTGTGAATAAAGCTGTAATAAACATTACATGGTAGTGTAGGTATTTCATTAAAATCCTGTTTTCATTCCCTTTGGATATATACCCAGAAGTGGAATTACTGGATTAGGAAGTCTATTTTTAGTCTTTTGAGGAACTTCCATGGGTTTTCCACAGTGGCTGGACCAGTTTACATTTCCACTGCCAACGTAAAAGAGTTGCCTTTTCAACACCATGCATGCCAGCGCCTGTTCTCTTCTGTGTTCTTGATGATAAGACTCTAACAGATGTGAGGTAATACCAGAGCTGTGGTTTCTATTTGCATTTCCCTGATGATCGGTGATGTTGAGTGTCTCTTTAAAAACTTCAACACACAAGAGAAACAATTAGCAAAATGAAAAGGCAACCTACACAGTGAGAGAACATTTTTGCAAACCATATATCCAGTAAAGGGTTAATATCTAAAATATATGGAAAACTCATAAAGCAAAAAACAATCTGATTTTAAAATACCCTGAAGAACTAAATAGATATTTTTTTCCAAAGAGGACATCAAAATGGCCAATAGGAATATTAAATATTTAAATTGAACACTTCTCTGTAGCTCTCTGTCACTCTACTCCAGTGTAATCATTGTTTTCTTTTGTCTCATGATTTCACTACACAATCATCCTGTGAATTCTTTTTGTATTTATTAATATGTAAATATTCCCCAAGTAGTATTTATTTTTTCTTATTATGTGATAAGATGATGACAATTCCTATTATATAAGCTTCTTATCTTTTTTCTTTAATCTTCAATCCTTTTTTTCTACTTTCTAAAATATTAGATTAGCTTTATCTTTTAACACAAATTGACTTTTAAAAATTTCTGCCATTGTAATTTTAATTTTTCAAGATCCTTTTGTACTTTATTTTCCTGTTTCATTGCATTAGCTAGCATTCCAGTACAATGTTGAAAAGCTATGGTGCTTTTGCTTACTTTGCTTCTGATCTAAGTGGGAAAGTTTCAAGTTTCTCACCATTAAGTTTGATGTTAACTGTAGGTTTTATGTAGATATTATTTACTCAGTTGAGGACATCTTTCCCCATTTTTAGTTTACTAAGATTTCTATCATGAGTGGATGTTGAATTTTATCAAATATTCTTTATGCATCTATTAAGGTGATTATGTAATTTTTCTTCTTTAACCAGCTGATGTAATAGACTACATTAATTGCTTTTTAAAATATTGAACCAGTTTTGCATACCTTAAATAAATTCCACTTGGTTATGGTGTATAACTTTTAATATATTGTTAGATTCACTTTGCTAATATTTTGCTGAAAAATTTTCATCTATGTTTATGAGAAGTATTAATCTATAGTTTTCTTGTATTGTCTTTGTCTGGTTTTGGTTTTAGAGTGATATTGGCTTAAAAGAATGAGTTAGAAAGCATTCCCTCAGCCACAATGTTTGGAAAGATATTATAGGAAATTGGTATAATTTCTTCCTTAAATGTTTTGTAGAAATTATTAGTTGAACCTCTCTGGGCCTGGTGCTTTTTGTTTTGGAAGGTTAATTAATTATTGATTCAACTTCTGTAATAGATATAAACTCATCCAGATAGTCTATTTCTTTTTGTATGAGTTTTGACAGATTGTATCTCTCAAGGAATTGGTCCATTTCATCTAGGTTATCAAATTTATGGACACAGAATTATTCATAATATTCCTTTATTATCCTTTTAATGTCCAAGAGATATTTGGTTTTTAAGGATTTGAAGAGTTAACCACTAAGTAGTTCTGTAAGAAATATTTTAAAACATATTATCTGGTCATTATAGAGTCATAAAGAAGATTGTTACATAGATTTTAAATTTCTTTAATTTCTTAAAATTTTTACTTTACCTTTAAGTATAGTTATGTTACATACATTTAAAAATTATCTTTATAGTTCTATTTTCTGAAGTTTAGCAAATTGTTTATCTATTACTACAAGATCCATAGAATATGAGTGAATTTTTGCTGAAACAAGTACAATGTAAATGTTTGTAGCAAATATAACCTTTGTACTTGTGAGCTAAAGGAGATTAAACTAAGTTAAGACTGTACCTATTAAGTATTTACACATGAAATATTTTTGAGTATAGTTACTATGCTCTGCTATATTGTATATTTATGTTGTTTTTGTATCGCAGCATACTTCGTCTCCTACCTCATATACCCAGTGTATACTACCGATACCTTAAGCATTTTTGTTTTGATCATGCCGTGCATAGAAGGGATCCTAGTTCCCCAACCAGGGATCAAACCTGCAATCCCAGTGGCGGAAGTGCAGTGTCTTAACCACTGGAACACCAGGGAAGTTCCTAAACATTTTTTCAAGTAATGAATGAACCTAACCCCATTAACAAGTTTACCCTCTTTGGAAAAAAAAATGAGATAGTCATGTCTTTATTTAGTTAAAACTGTATTTTGTAATTTAAAAAATTAATGGAAACTTCAAATTAATAGAAATAATTTACAATGTCAATTTTAAATTTCTGAAAGACATACAAGACTCAGGAACACTTAAGGTTTCCATGAGGTCTTTTATTTTCTTTGGTGTAGGAACAATTGTCTAACAAAACACATTTTCTCTCCCTTACACATAGTCCAAATATAGTCCCATTTTGACAGATTAAAAATGTAATGATATTAATCTGAAGACATAAAGTTCTAACATTTAGTTTGATTTATAGAGGTGAATGGACTATAAGCATCTGTTCTGCCTCCCTGATGCTTCATCAGCTTCAGTTATGAACCAGTATTTGAAACCAGGTAGTGAGTTGCTTCACTGATAAAACATATCTGCATCAGCAAGCAATGCTGACTTCAGAGCAATTTTGCAGGAGCTAAAATGGGTAGGAAGATTGAAACAACAAAGGAAATCTTGAAATGTCTCCATTTTCAATCTTGAAGTCTTTGCTTACATGGGATGAGCTGAATTAGATTTTTATGGAAATTACGAATATAAACTAAGTGGTTATAGTTTTGTATTCATGAGTTAGGGAATTAGAAATACTGTACTTGCATGCCTGCCACTTTCTCTAAATAACACTCAACATGTTGATTTTCCATGTGAAGTCAATCTTGGGTGGCTAGCTAGGCTGGGCCATAGCTACAACCTGACCTGGTAATTTAGATGTGACCTCAGAGCATCAGGAGAAAAGGTGGAAGGGGAAATTTCTTTTACTTGGTAAGAGTCCTTCTTGGAAGAAGTTAGTCATTAAAGTTATGACAATGTTCTGTTATTTAAAAAGATGGAAAACCTGGAACTAATTATCCTAGCACCTAAAGCAGCGCTTCTGCACAGCAGGTTCTCTATAGATCTATGTTGAACAAATAACTGGAAAGAAATTCTTTTATTATGTCACATGAAGATCATGAAGTTCTACCTACCTTCCAGAACTTCAGGTTTTACAGCAGGAAAAGAAAAAAAGTTTCAGATAAGCCCTAGCTACAGTTCAAGAAGCATACTTTCTTCATGTTTCCGTACAGTGTAGTAAGTGTCCCCATTGTTGAACCCCTTCCTCAGGTCTCAGGAAGGTGGATAGAGAAATTTTTTTCTAACTTACTGGCGACACATTCTTCAAATCTTAAATGAGATTTGACTGCTTGCCTGGAACTTTATGTGATAGCATCATTATGCATATATATATGGATGTAAACAAATGTCTGTAAAGATAACTACCCTTGAAAATTGACGTTCCATCTTTCATTACACAACTCGATAGGAAAGTCAACTTGGAAATTTAGTATTCACTTTTATATCACACCTTTATTTCCTAACTGCCTCTATTCTAACTACAATGTGCTATTAAAAGTGATTCCTCAAAACTCACTTGCCTCAACTTTGTCACAAATGGTTGTAAGTGATTTCATGGGTTGAAGCTTCACATGTCCTTAAACCCTTTTAGCTTAACTGGAGTACTCAAATGCCAAATTATTAATGTACACTTGCTACTAAGGATTAAAGAGCTACCCTTTATATTTGTAACTGCTAATTTTGTTTTTATTCTTCCTTTTTTCTTTCTGACAATTTAAAAGCTTCTTTTTCTTTCAGTTTTATTGTGATATAATTGCTGTTTTTCTTTTGGTTGCCGATAATCCCTGATGCTGAAACAATCCATGATCTTGGCAATGTACTGTGTTTTGTTTTTTTTTAAGATTTTTTTTTAATGTGGACCATTTTTTAAGGGCTTTATTGAATTGGTTACAATATTGATTCTGTTTTCTGTTTGTTTGTTTTTTGGCTACAAGGCATATGGAATCTTAGTTCCCCAACCAGGAATTGAACCCACACACCTTTCATTGGAAGGTAAAATCCTAACCACTGGACCACCAGCGAAGTCTTGTATTATTTCTTGAATTAATTCAAAATTTGGTTTTGAGTTTGGTTGTTTTGAATTAAGACATTCCTACCTTTCCTATTTCTGTGTAAGTTGATTGTGTTATGATATATTTTAATATTTTACATGAGATTTGTACATTTTCTCTGTTTACTTTCACTTAAACATTATGAAAAGGCAAAAAGATAGGACACAGAAAGATGAACTCCTGAGGGCGGTAGGTGCCCAATATGCTACTGGAGATCAGTGGAGAAATAATTCCAGAAAGAATGAAGGGATGGAACCAAAGCAAAAACAACACCCAGTTGTGGATGTGACTGGTGATATAAGAAAGGTTCGATGCTATAAAGAGCAATATTGCATAGGAACCTGGAATATTAGGTCCATGAATCAAGGCAAACTGGAAGTGGTCAAACAGGAGATGGCAAGAGTGATTGTCAACATTCTAGGAATCAGCAAACTAAAATGGACTGGAATGGGTGAATTTAACTCAGATGACCATTATATCTACTACTGTGGGCAGGAATCCCTTAGAAGAAATGGAGTAGCCATCATAGTCAACGAAAGAGTCCAAAATGCAGTACTTGGATGCAATCTCAAAAACAACAGAATGATCTCTGTTTGTTTCCAAGGCAAACCATTCAATATCACTGTAATCCAAGTCTATGCCCCGACCAGTAATGCTGAAGAAGCTGAATGATTCTGTGAAGACCTCTGAGACCTTTTAGAACTAACACCCAAAAAAGATGTCCTTTTCATTATAGGGGACTGGAATGCAAAAGAAGGAAGTCAAGAAACACTTGGTTCAGTTCAGTTCAGTCGCTCAGTTGTGTCCAGCTCTTTGCGACCCCATGAATCGCAGTACGCCAGGCCTCCCTGTCCATCACCAACTCCCAGAGTTTACTCAGACTCCTGGAGTAACAGGCAAATTTGGCCTTGGAGTACAGAATGAAGCAAGGCAAAGGCTAATAGAGATTTGCTAAGAGAAGGCACTGATCATAGCAAACACCCTCTTCCAACAACACAAGAGAAAACTCTACACATGGACCATCACCAGATGGCCAACACTGAAATCAGATTGATATATTCTTTGCAGCCAAAGATTGAGAAGCTCTATACAGTCAGCAAAAGCAAGACCAGCAGCTGACTGTGGCTCAGATCATGAATTCCTTATTGCCAAATTCAGACTTAAATTGAAGAAAGTGGGGAAAACCACTAGACCATGCAAGTATGACCTAAATCAAATCCCTCATAATTATCTAGTGGAAGTGAGAAATAGATTTAAGGGACTATATCTGATAGACAGAGTGCCTGTTGAACTATGGGTGGAGGTTTGTGTCATTGTACAGGAGTCAGGGATCGAGACTATCCCCAAGAAAAAGAAATGCAAAAAGGCAAAATGGCTGTCTGAGGAGGCGTTATAAAAAGCTGTGAAAAGAAGAGAAGTGAAAAGCAAAGGAGAAAAGGAAAGATATACCCATTTGAATGCAGAGTTCCAAAGAATAGCAAGGAGAGATAAGAAAGCCTTCCTCAGTGATCAGTGCAAAGAAATAGAGGAAAACAACAGAATGGGAAAGACTAGAGATCTCCTCAAGAAAAGTAGAGATACCAAGGGAACATTTCATGCAAAGATGGGCTTGATAAAGGACAAAAATGGTATGGATCTAACAGAAGCAGAAGATATTAAGAAGAGGTGGCAAGAATACACAGAAGAACTGTACAAAAAAGATCTTCAGACCCAGATAATCACAATGGTGTGATCACTCACCTAGTGCCAGACATCCTGGAATGTGAAGTCAAATGGCCTTAAGAAACATCACTATGAATTCCCGCTGAGCTATTTCAAATCCTAAAAGATGATTCAGTGAAAGTGCTGCACTCAATATGTCAGCAAATTTGGAAAACTCAGTAGTGGCCACAGGACTGGAAAGGGTCAGTTTTCATTCCAATCCCAAAGAAAGGCAATGCCAAAGAATGCTCAAACTACTGCACAACTGCACTCATTTCACACGCTAGTAAGGTAATGCTCAAAATTCTCCAAGCCAGGCTTCAGCAGTGACTACCAGATGTTCAAGCTGGTTTTAGAAAAGGCAGAGGAACCAGAGATCAAATTGCCAACATCTGTTGGATCATCAAAAAAGCAAGAGAGTTCCAGAAAAACATCTATTTCTGCTTTACTGACTATGCCAAAGCTTTCGACTGTGTGGATCACAATAAACTGTGGAAAATTCTGAAAGAGATGAGAGTACCAGACCACTTGACCTGCCTCCTGAGAAATCTGTATGCAGGTCAGGAAGCAACAGTTAGAACTGGACATGGAAAAACTGTCCATATTTTTCCAGTCATGTTTTCCATGACTGGTTCCAAATAGGGAAAGGAGTACATAAGGCTGTATATTGTCACCCTGCTTATTTAACTTATATGCAGAATACATCATGAGAAACGCTGGGCTGGAAGAAGCACAAGCTGGAATCAAGATTGCTGGGAGAAATATCAATAACCTCAGATATGCAGATGACACCACCCTTATGGCAGAAAGTGAAGAACTGAAGAGCCTCTTGGTGAAAGTGAAACAGGAGAGTGAAAAAGTTGGTTTAAGCTCAACATTGAGAAAACTAAGATCATGGCATCCGGTCCCATCATTTCACAGCAAATAGATGGGGAAACAGTGGAAACAGTGGCTGACTTTACTTTTGGGGACTCCAAAATCACTGCAGATGGTGATTGCAGCCATGAAATTAAAAGATGCTTACTCCTTGGAAGGAGTGTTATGACCAACCTAGACAGCATATTAAAAATCAGAGACATTACTTTGTCAAAATTGGTCCATCTAGACAAGGCTATGGTTTTTCCCATGGTCATGTATGGATGTGAGCATTGGACTATAAAGAAAGCTGAGTGCTGAAGAATTGATGCTTTTGAACTGTGGTGTTGGAGAAGACTCTTGAGAGCCCCTTGGACTGCAAGGAGATCCAACCAGTCCATCCTAAAGGAGATCAGTCCTGGGTGTTTATTGGAAGGAATGTTGCTGAGGCTGAAACTCCAGTACTTTGTCCACCTGATGCGAAAAGCTGACTCATTTGAAAAGACCCTGATGTTGGGAAAGATTGAGGGCAGGAAGAGAAGGGGATAACAAAGGATGACATTGTTGGATGGCATTACCAATTCAATGGACATGAGTTTGGGTAAACTCCAGGAGCTGGTGATGGACAGGGAGGCCTGGCGTGCTGTGGTTCATGGGGTCACAAAGCGTCAGACACGACCAAGCAACTGAACTGAACTGAATTTCACTTGGAATTTTTTTCTGCATTTAAACAATTAAGCTATAGTAGACGTCATTTGTTTTAAAGTTTTTTGCGATTTTTCTTTCTTCAGAATTTTTCTCAAGACAGTTATTACTTCCTTATTTCTTAGGCTATAAATGAAAGGATTTAGTAAAGGAACGACTTCCGTAAACAAAATAGCAGCTGGTATATCTTTATCCCCTTCTTCAAGCAAATTTGGTCTAATATACATGAAAAAAAGAGATCCGTAGAATAATGAAACTGACAAAAAGTGGGACGCACAGGTGGAAAAAGCTTTGACCCTCCCCTTTTTGGATTTCATTTTGAATATGGTTGAGAGAATGTAGAGATAAGATATTAAGACACTACCTATTGTGAAGACTTGAATTGAACCTGAAAAGATAAATAGTACCAGTTCATTGACGTAAGGGTCAACACAGGAGAGCCGGTATAAAGGAAGAATATCACAGTAAAAGTGGTTGATGTGATTTGATCCACAGAAAGTTAACCTAAACAGAAGGCCTACATGAATCATGGAGTGCAGGTTCCCAGCTGTGTAGGCCCCCGCGGTCATCTGAACGCAGAGTTTCTTTGACATCATGGTGTGGTACTGCAGTGGTTTGCAGATGGCCACGTACCGATCATAGGCCATTGCTGCCAGGAGAAAGCAATCTGCAGTCTCAACAGTGCAAAGAAAATAAAATTGTGCCATGCATTCATAGAGGGAAATCATTCTGTTTTTAGAAAAGAAGTTGCTTAACAACTTAGGAGTCACAGCACAGGCACAGCAAGAATCCACAAGAGCGAGGTTTCCCAGAAAGGTATACATCGGTGTGTGTAGACGATGCTCTTTTGAAATCAGTATCATCAGGCCAAGGTTGCCCACCATGGTGATCAGAAAGATGGTAAGAAACACCACAAACAGAAGGGTCTTCATCTCTGGGTGATCTGTAAATCCTGTGAGGATAAACTCATTTTTTATGGTATGATTTTCTTTAGCCATTCCTGACTCCTCTGTTGAAGGAAAAAAAAAAGTTGTGGAGAAATGAGGTAGTAAACTATAGTATGCCCAATTCAACTCTTGAACTCTCAAGGGGTTTTGCTCCCCCCAAAGGCCAAGGAGCTTCTTCCACAATGCTTTCACAAGTTAGGTGTTTGGATGCATGACTTTATCTGGGGGAGTATCAATCTCCACGAGCTCTTACCTTTTAAGCTCGTTATTTAACATTTTCCCAGCATATTTTCATGAAAAATGTCAAATTAGATGGACAAAGATGGCTTTTGAGGTCTTGAGAGGAAGATTCAGTGCAAAAATTTTCTCTGTGGTTTAGGTAAAGGTGAGGAATTTAGGTGTCAGCAATAGGTATTAATTGGGCTTCCCTGGCGGCTCAGCTGGTCAAGAATCAGCCCTCAATGCGGAAGACCTGGGCTCCATCCCTGGGTCGGGAAGATCCCCTGGACAAGGGAATGGCTACCCACTCCAGTATTATTGTCTGGAGAACTTCATGGACAGAGGATCCTGGCAGGCTACATACAGTCCATGGGGTCCCAAAGAGTTAGACATGACTGAGTGACAAAGACTTTTACTTCACTTTCAGTTGCTGTCAGTATTCTCAAATTATTTCAGTGACTATATCTGCATGGATTAGCATTGTTTTTTGAAAGACCATTTTTGTACTCTCATGTTCATAGAATTTTATTCAGGATAGCCACAGGTGCAAACAACCCAACTGTCCCCTTCTTGATGAATGGTTAACAAAATGTGGTATAGACAAAAAGCAGAATATTATTCAGCCTTAAAAAGGAATGAAATTCTGATTCATGTTAAAACATGGATGAAATTTGATAATGTTACAGCAAGTGAAATAAGCTAGGCACAAAAGGACAAATATTATGTGATGCCACTTACAGGAATTAAAGGTTGTCTGGGTAGGGAAGCCATGGGGAATTATTGTTTAATGGGTACAGAGTTTCAGTTTGGGTAGATGAAAATGTTCTGGAGTTGGATGGTGATGATAGATGCACAACAATATAAACTTAATGCCTCTGAACTGTAGATACTTAAATATAGTTAAAATGATAAGTTTTATGTTATATATATATTTTCTATTATAAAATGTTTTTAAAAACTATTTTATAATATCATTTAGGCATACAGTATAAAGTTGCTCCTGTGTCCATGTGCATATTAAAATGTAAAGAAATTTAAATGTTATCAAAAAAACTGAAGCATTCCTAAGGGTTAGAAATTGATAAGTTCAATTATAAAGCTATCTGTGAAAAACATCACGAGTAACATAAAATGTCAGACACAAACTAGGAAATTGTTTCAATAAATAGGAAACCATTTCTATAGTTTTATTCCATAAGAAGCTTCTATCAATCAACGGGAATATGAAGTGAGTGAAAGTCGCTCAGAAATGTCTGACTCTTTGCGACTCAATGGACTCTACAGTCCATGGAATTCTCCAGGCTAGAATACTGGAGTGGGTAGCCTTTCCCTTCTCCAGGAGATCTTTCCAACCCAGGGATCGAACCCAGGTCTCCTGCACTGCAGGCAGATTCTTTACAAGTTGAGCCACAGGGGAAGCCCAATCAATAGGAATAATCACTAGAAAATAGATAAAAGACAGAAACAGAAAAATATCAAAAGAAATAAAAATTTTAACAAACTGAAAATGTTTGACTAATCAGAAAAATATAACTTGAAATAATTACAAGGGCATAATTATTTTGCCTATCAAAATAACCATATTTTAAAAATGACACTATATATAGTATTGTTTAAAATACAGTAAAATGGGAACCTAACTGTATTTCTGGCAAAAGTATAAACTGGTACAATTATTGGAAAATAATTTGTTTATAGTTGAAGGAAACTAATGTTCAGATCTGTGACCAGTAATCATGAATCTAGAAGAAAGAAATATTTAGAACCTCACACAGAGATTTATGTATAATTATGCCCACCAGAGCATTATTTATAATAGTGAAGAATTCTAATTGTAAACATTTGGTCAGTATAATTAAGTTAATGTGAATCATCCATACAATGGTATATTGTGCAATACTTTAAAACAATATTTATTTAGAATATTTAAAGTAATGATAAAACAGACATAATAAAACATCATGTGGAAAAACATGCATACAAAGTTTTACACATATAATAATTCTAGTTTTCCAAATAAATACTCACAGATGAATGAAAAGGGCAGGCAGAAACACGTACAATTTTTCACACTCGCTTTCCCTGTTCAGTGGAAATTATAGATCTTTTTTGTTTGTTTTTTCCTTCTATTTCAAATTCTCTACAATAAATATTACTTTTATAATCAGAGAGCATATTTTTAAATTAAATAAATAAAATAACACACTCTTAGATCTCTGTTTTAAAACTTGATAGCCCCATAATAATTATTGGGAATCCAGCTAATGTTTTCTGCACTTTATAATTCTGTAGTGGCTAAATCACAATGGATGTGTTGAGGAAGGGTCTGCTCCATTCCAATGATAATAAAATTCATGGTTTAAATGATAAGAATTTGCCGACAGCCTTACACACATTTCAGATCATATAGGAATATATTCACGTCTTGTGGTAATGCATTCCTGAAACCACTTACTTTTATTAAAGCACTAACGCTTCAGTGTCAAGTTGTACTAACATCGAATGTTTTCACAGTATTCTGAGATTCTACAATGCTCATATTTATTAAATTTCAGTGTGTCTTGAAACTTCAATTATCTATCCCTTATATTTTTCTGTATAGCCTAAGAGTTCTAATCAAGTGGTGAATGCTTTATTTCAATCTACCTTCATTTGTTTTAGTCAGTTCATAGATTTGTTATTTACTAAATGCCTGCTCTGTGATGTCTACTTTCTTAGAAGATTGATTAACTCTCCTGGACATTTCCACATTGATAATTTGCTGAATAGTCATTCACCATAAATATATTCTATATTTTAGAGAGAAGATCTCTTCTTTTGGCTTCCTGAAACTGTTTACTAACTTTTAAATTCAGACTATTTGTGACTGATTCCTTTAGAAACAATATTAGAAATGAATATTTGAAATATATATAATTTGAATTAATATTTTTCATTAAATGCCTTACTCTTGATAACCTGAAGTCTAAAAAAACCAAAAACTTTAAATCTATATAATTTGAATAAGTTCATTAAATGGCTTATACTTGCCAACTTGAAGTACATAACATTGTCATCCTTCATTTTCCCCAGTTGATGATAATTAATCAGACACAAATGGTATTTTAAAATACATTGATATTTTATTTCTCTAAAAATTAAAAGATAAACTAAAAAGCTCCTTAAAATTATATCAGGAGTTTAAAAGCATGATTTAACTATATATTCCTTCCTCATATTATCTATTTAATACATAGGGAATGTCTGACACAAAAATTTTAAACACCATTTCCTTGTAGAGGCTGTTACATTTTTCCTGTTAAGTTGTAAGTTATATGGCAAACCACATTTTTTAAAGAAGTTCCAAAAATGTTGCTAATGTTTTCTGTAATTACTAGAAAAGTATGCTTTTACTTATTTATTTTTGGGTAAATTTAGGTTTCTCTTAAATTCAGAAATGATGCAGATAAATTATAGTCATTCATCCATTTCTTACCCAGTGGACCTTTAGGGTAGGCAAAAGATTTCAAGGGACTTTAAACATTTTCAAATAAAAATTGTAAGGAGAAAACCTTAAAGAACTTTAAATGTTTCTGGAGGTTAATATTTCTACCGCCCCAAATTTTAAGTATTTTCTCACCTGGATTTCCCCAATAAGAGCTTAAGAAAGGCTATTTGGTTGCCTGATGATGGTTCTTAAAGTAGATCCAGAAATACAATTCTATCCTCTTGATTGTTTAGAATATTTCTACCAACAAATCAACAATAATATTTATGTCATTGGTAGAGAATGGCTCAAATATTTTAAATAATTCTAAAGGGATTTGCTTGGCATTGACATCAGAGTTTTGCCTGAGAGATTTAATTTCCTAAACTTTACAAGAATACTAAATTGGAATAATTAATTGTATCCTTTGAGACCTAAAGAGTAGGGCAAATGCCCATTTCTAAGCAAATATTAAAGGCCATGTTTGATTTTAATTTATATGACTTTATACCATTTACCCTTATTGCCAATCTGAATGTAAAGTTGTAGGTGGGAAGAAAAAATTCCCACTGGCTTGTTCAGGAAAGGCTTCATAGAGGAAGTGGGAATTGAAACAGGGTTTATTGACTCAGAGGAAAGGTTGTGTGAGCAGAGGTCTTAATGTAGCACCTTCCCCACCTCTTTTTAAAGCCAATATACAATTTCTAGAATATTCCTTTGAAACTATATTCACAATGTCTTCAATCTTCTACCTTAGTTACTAGAAGTAATCTTTAATTTTTTAAATGATAGTAATTAAAAAATAACTTTACAATTTTTCTTGCAAAGCTAGAAGTAGCTTTTGGAAATATTTCTTTCCTCAAAATATTCTCTGCTGATATAGGGAAACTTTCCTGTAATGAGAGCTTCTTAAGATTTCCTGGGACAAGACTCTCCCAAAGGAATTGTGGAATAATGATGAGTGTTGCTTAGTTCACCGCTTGCCCATAATCAATGTGAGCTTAGTGAAACATTCATGTAGTCCATGCAAAGGATCGTGTAGCTCACATTTGTTATTTTAATTTTCTTACAAATTTATGACAGTTTTTAGGCTAACTTTAAGGTGGCTCAGTGGTGAAGAATTGGCCTCCCAAGCAGGAGACACAGGGGACGTGGGTTTGGACTCTGGGTCGGAAAGAACCCCTAAAGAAGGGAATAGCAACCCACTCCAGTATTCTGGTACTCTCTGGCTTAGATTAGGCCAGATTATCTAACATCCAAAATGCCTGGTAGGAATAGAATACAGTGGTGGAGAAATTACAGGAAGCATCCTAAAAAAGATGTGGTCAGAATGCCAAATCAAAGAGCTTGAATGCTATTTAGTAGGACCTGAATAAATTTGTCAAGGGACTGACTTTATCAAAGCTGAGTTTCAGAAAAACAATTCTGTGTGTGATTCATTGTTTTATTCTGCGTGTGGTATTTTCCATGTTGACATGGCATAAATTAACAAACAATTGTTAATTTATCATGTTAAGATTAAAGCTGTGAACTAAAGATGTCTTTAAGATTGTTATTAAAAAGAAAAAGAAAGAAAAGAAAACCCAAGACAACAAAAAAGGACCCCAAATTTAATGTGATGAATATTGGTTTGTTCTTCTGGTCATGTTTGGCCCCTTGTTCAAGAGTTGACAGCTGGGGAATTCCATGGTGGTCCAGAGTTTAAGACTCTGAGCTTTCACTGCTGAGGTCCCCAGTCTGGCCCTGGTCAGGAGATAAGATCTGTGTGACACAGTCAAGAAATAAAAGAAAGCAAAGAGCTAACAATGCTTATTACAATGCTAAGCACAGTGCTAATATGCAATAGTAATTCAAAACTGTGTAAGGTTCAATCGTTGTTTACAGTAACTTCTCAATGTACTAGGGAGGCAGTGATGTAAACAAATATTTAGAATGTAAGGTGATAGAATCTATAGTATAATCATATGTTTAGAACTATGGGAGAACAGATGGGAGCAAATTAATTTGTCTGGGGGTGTTAAAAAAGCTTTCTGGAAGAAATCTGTCTTTTTCATAATAGACTAACATTCTAGTTTGGCAGTAGAGTGTCAGTTCCCATGTGGGAGGGGCAAAATTCATCCTCCAAACCTTTTCCCAGATTCTCATGTATCTGAATTCTCCTGAGATGCTCATGAATTCTCAGGAGAATTCCCAGATTCTCATTCCCGAGGAAGTAGTCACCATTGCTGTCAAGACTATGGTGACCACAAAAAGGCATTGCTCTCTCAATTGCTCTGTCCCATCAGACTTAGACATACTCTGGGAAACAAAATGTAGCAATATGCAACAAGAGGAGTGTTTCTCAAACCTTTTTCCCCACCGAGAAAGCAAGTTGGCAGATGATGTTGACTGAGTGATATACGCCTATGGGCTTTTTCAGGTAATGAATAATTGCCCACTGGCTAGCTATAATTTCTCTGTATTTCTTCCACTCAAGGTACTATATTGTAAGGGAATGAGGACGGTTTACTGAGATAATATGGAATCCATTTTAGTTTATGTGTATGTGTACATATGTATAAAACCATTTTAAAGTATGATAGCTTATTATTCAGTTCAGTACAGTTCAGTCACTCAGTTGCGTCTGACTCTTTGCGACCACATGGACTGCAGCACACCAGGCTTCCCTGTCCATCACCAACTCCCGGAGCTTCCTCAGACTCATGCCCATTGAGTTGGTGATGCCATCCAACCATCTCATCCTCTGTTGCCCCTTTCTCCTCCCACCTTCAATCTTTCCCAGAATCAGGGTCTTTTCCAATCAGTCAGTTCTTCATATCAGGTGGCCAAAGTATAGGAGTTTCAGCTTCAGCATCAGTCCTTTCAATGAATATTCAGGACTTATTTCCTTTAGGATGGACTGATTGGATCTCCTTGCAGTCCAACAGACTCTCAAGAGTCTTCTCCAACACCCCGGTTCAAAAGCATCAATTCTTTAGTGCTCAGCTTTCTTTATAGTACAACTCTCACATCCACACATGACTACTGGAAAAACCATAGCCTTGACTAGATGGACCTTTGTTGACAAAGTAATGTCTCTGCTTTTTAATATGCTGTCTCAGTTTATCATAGCTTTTCTTGCAAGGAGCAAGCATCTTTTAATTTCATGGCTGCAGTCACCATCTGCAGTGATTTTGGAGCCCAAGAAAATAAAGTCTCTCACTGTTTCTATTGTTTCCCCATCTATTTGCCATGAAGCTTATTATTAGAAACAGAATAATTGTGATGCATCTCCTGACTGATTGTGACACACCAGGGCATTCAAATTGTCTGAATGCTGCTGATCTTGATAATCTGGTTTAGACAGGTGAACCAGTCATCTTGTCCTTTTGGTTCCCTATGACAAGGCCTCATTACCAATCTCCAAGCCTACCTCTCACGGGCAGATGCTGTTTCTTCCCAGTTGCCTAGAAGCTTAGGCATGGCTCAGCTCCATGAGAGCTATTTCTAAGAATGTGAGAGACAGGAGAGTGGGCAGGAGCTCCCCTTCTGTTGTTTTGTCTGAGGACTTAGCTCTTTCACTTGAGATTGCCACTAAGAATTCCCAACCCTTGAGGGAAGCTTCCAATCTAACCCACATGAACAGAGCCATATCTTTAACAGAGGAATCATATTAAAATATCCCCCAATTAGGCCCAACATCTGGATTAGAAATATACTTACACACACATAAAGACACACATCAAAAAACAACTAGGGGTGTCTTATTATAAATTATCCAGGAGAGGACATTTGATCTGGCCTTGAAAGATATTCTTGCTTGGAGAATCCCGTGGACGGAGGAGCCTGGTAGGCTACAGACCATGGGGTTGCAAACAGTCTGAGATGACTGAGCGACCTAACTTTCACTTTCTTTACTTTCTTGAAAGATATGTGGACATTTTCTCAGCAGAAAAGGTTGGAAAAGGAATGCTAAGCCAAGTGTCAGAGACATGCAAGCTCATGAAGTGTTAGAGAAATGGAAAGCAGTCCCCAGTTTGGCTGGAGTGTAGGGTGTTTTTGAGAACTTGGCTTTCACAACTATGTTATAGGTGGATTACTCAGTGCTTGGTCCGATTTTGACAGCCTCTGACTGAAATGAATATTGAATGACTCAGCTACCCATAATCAAGTAATTACTCAGGAGGAATTCTAAAGTCATTCAGTATACAAGACAGGATCCCTGAATTTGTTCTCATTGCAGTCAGAAGACTTCCTAAAACATAAAGAAAAAGAGAGTGGTAGGCTGAGATGTGCTCAATGGAGAAACCCACAATTGGAAACATGGAACTTGCTTTATTTTTCTTTCTCCCTCCCTCCTTTCCTCTTTCCTTCTCCTGTCTTCCTTTCTTTTTTCATATATACATACATTTATTTTGTATCATTTTATTCACATATATTGTATGTCTACTTTATGTCAGCCATGATACTAGGCACTGAAGTTAAGCAGTAGACAAAAGCAGACGTGGTATCTGATTCTGCTTCCCTTACAGAGCTGGGAGGAAGTTGCAGGAAACATTAGCCAAATATTCACACAAATGAATTTAAAATGACAACTTCACTATTATGAAGGGCAAGGTTATTGGAGATATAAGACTTACAATAGAGGGGTTTAGCCTAGTCTGAAAAGACAATATAATGTAGTAGTTAATCCCTTGGGTTCTGAGAACAAGACCTAATTTTGAATCTTGGCTATTCCACTTTACAGTTGGTTGTGGAAAAATTCCTTAACCTCTCCACGTGTCAATTTCCTCAATGGAGACCAAAAAAGGTACATTAGAAGACGTAGTGAATTATGTGTGAAACACCAGAAGGGAGCCTAATGCATATGTGTTTAATAAATACTAAATAATACTAAATGCTGTCACTACCACCACCACTGTCATTATTACTTGAGGTGGGTATGGGAATGAGGGGAGGTAACAGAAAGATTTCCTGAAAAAGTGATGACTGAACTGAAGTTTGGAGGTTAGCCAGAATTTACCAGAGAAGGATGGAATGGGTAGGCTGTGGGAATGACATACAAAGGCCCTATTTCTGGAGGAAGCATGACAATTTCAAGGTTCTAAAGAAATTCAGTGAGGTGGGGAGAGTTCTGGAGAAAATGGTTTAAGGGAAGATGGAGAATTGGGCAGGGTGTAGATAATGTGGGGAGTATTAAAGACAGGATTAAGAAGCTGGGTCTTTATTCTAATATCAATAAGAATCCATGAAGTGTTTTTTTTTTTTAATAAAGAAAGCTATAGGATCAGACTTAGATTTTATAACAATTCTTGATGAAGCCTGAAAAATAGATTTGAAGCTGGCAAGATTGGATATGAACAAACTATTGAAATTGCCCAAGAAAGAGATTATGGTAGCATAGATCAGGCAGTAGTGATGAGTGGAGGGAAGAAATTGGAGACTTCTTTAGAATGTAAAGTGAGCAAGATTTAGTGATAGATTGAATGTAGGGGTCAAAGACGAAGGATCTAAAATTCTGGCTTATGTAACAGAGTGATAATGACTCACTGAGACCAAAACCCCTGGAAGATCTGATTTGGGGGAAGAGAGCAGGAGATAAATTTTATTTCACACATTCTTAGAATAAGGTGCCTTTGAGACTTGTGGTTTGATTGGCAATTGAATACAAGGATTTGAGCTTCAGAGAAGTCTGAATATACATTTATGTGAAGATGTATATTTATGAGTCAATTGTCTAGAGGTGGTTTCTGAAGCCTAGAGAGAGGATACAGGTAAGAACGACTAGAGCAATGCTGTCCAATAGAAATATAACAAGAGTTACATATGTAGCAGAGAGTTTTTTGGCAACTACATTAAAGACAGTAAAAAGAAACCTATGAATTTAAATTTAATAATACATATCTAACTAGACAGATATAAAATATCATTTTAATATGTAATCAATACAAAATTATTAATAGATATTTTATATTACTTTTTCATACTAAGTCTTCAAATTCTGGTGCGTTTCTTTGTACTTACAGCACATTGTACTTTGGATTATACACAGTTCATGTACTCAATAACAATCTGCTTAGTGTTTACTTATTGGCCAGTCCACGTCTAAGGTTAGGGAGAAAAGGGAGGGAAAAAGAAACGAAGCAGAGATAGAAGAGGGAAAGGAACAGAGGATAACATACTATAAGCCAATGAGATAGTATTTCTAAAATAAAACTAGTGGCCCAACGTGACTTCAGGTTTTTTCACTATAAAAAGTGTTTTGTTTTTTCTTTTGTCCTATTTTGGAAAACCTCCAATTGACCTCACTGTCAATTCTTAATTCCTTTCCCATTTCTCTCAATTTTTAGCACCAAACTTCTTGAAAAGCATCTACACTTGCTTTTTTCATCAACTCTCTTTAATTGTCTGCCACCTAGATTTTTCATTTCTATTATTTTGTAGTAACCACATTCCCCAATGACCTGTTCCCTCAAGTCCAAAGACCTTTCTTGGACTTCTGTTCTCCTTGATCTCTCTAAGTCATTTGAAAGATTAAACCTACTCTCATTCTTAAAACTGTTATTTTCCATTTCATCATAAGAAATTTTTGAAGTTCCATCTCTAAACATTTCACCTTTCTTAGAAATTAATGACATTTGACTGGGAGCCAGATGATGCAATTGGTCCCAGATATCCATTTGAAGTCCTAGTCACCTAACTGATGTCCGTGGGATATTTCCATAATCTCTAATCATCCAGTCAAACTAGACACACTTGAAAGGAGGATTACCTTGTACCAGGAAGGAATTTTTCCTCTTAAGTCCCCTAGGCTTTCATAGCATGGTTAGTCAGGAAAAGCATACCTGAAAAAAAAAATCATATAAGCTGAAGCCTAGAAGTGTATGAGTTAACCAGACAACAGAGGAAGAAGAGAGGAAAACAATATTGTGGGATGTAGATTCCATTTGTTCACCCAAATATCCTTTCATGCCTTTACCAGCAGTGTCCTCTATTAATGCCACTCACTGTACTAGTCCTTTGGAATAGGGAGTGAGCAAGTTAAACATGGTCCTGAGCCTCATGGAGCTTAATCATCCAGTAGTATAGAGACACATTAAGCAAATACAGAAAGTTATCAGTGACTATAACAACATTCTTACCCTCATCTGTGGATGGGAGCAGGAAAAAAATGCCCTGAGAAAACGGCACACAAGCTGAATCCTTGAGAGTATATGAATTAACCAGGTAATTGGGGAAAAAGGAAGACAAGTGACATTTATTTCATAGACAGCATTTAGAAGCTTTGAGTTGGGAAGTAGCCTAGTGGGTTCCAAAAACTGAGCAACTAGAACATTTATAGCACAGTAAATTAGAGAAATAGTGATAGTAAGTGAAGCTAGAATGGGAATCAGGAGTCAGATATCATAGTCCCTTCTGGTCCAGGGTCAAGGCTCTCAAGGGTATCCTAAGAGCAACAGGAAGACCTTCAGGATTATTTAAGTCATTGCTAATTGGTCACTGCTATTCTCCTCAATTCAGTTCAGTTCAATTCAGTTCAGTTGCTTAGTCGTGTCTGGCTCTTTGCGACCCCATGGGCCGCAGCAAACCAGGCCTCCCTGTCCATTACCAACTCACGGAGTTTTTACGCAAACTCATGTTGATTGAGTTGGTGATGCAATCAACTATTTCATCTTCTGTTGTCCCCTTCTCTTCCCACCTTCAATCTTTCCCAGCATCAGGGTCTTTTCAAATGAGGCAGTTCTTCCCATCAGGTGGCCAAAGTATTGGAATTTCAGCTTCAACATCAGTCCTTCCAATGAGCGTTTGACTGATTTCCTTTAGGATGGACTGGTTGGATCTCCTTGCAGTCCAAGGGACTCTCAAGAGTCTTTGAACACCACAGTTCAAAAGCACCAATTCTTTGGCACTCAGCTTTCTTTATAGTCCAACTCTCATATCCATACATGACTACTAGAAAACCATAGCTTTGACTAGATAGGCCTTTGTTAGCAAAGTAATGTCTCTGCTTTTTAATACGCTGTCTATGTTGGTCATAACTTTCCTTCCAAGGAGCACAAAATCTTTTAATTTTGTGGCTTCAGTCTCCATCTGCAGTGATTTCGGAGGCCCAAAAAACAAAGTCTCACACTGTTTCCATATCTATTTGCCATGAAGTGATAGGACCAGATGCCATGATCTTAGTTTTCTGAATGCTGAGTTTTAAGCCAACTTTTTCACTCTCCTCTTTCACTTTCATCAAGAGGCTCTTTAGTTTTTCTTTGCTTTCTTCCATAAGGGTGGTGTCATCTGTATATCTGAGATTATTGATATTTCTTCTGGCAATCTTGATTCCAGTTTGTGTTTCATCCAGTCCAGTGTTTCTCATGATGTACTTTGTATATAAGTTAAATAACCAGGGTGACAATAAACAGCCTTGACATACTCCTTTACCAATTTGGAACCAGTCTGTCATTCCATGTCCAGTTCTAAGTGTTGCTTCCTGACCTGTATACAGATTTCTTTCACTGCCCATATTCAACTTGTCATCAAGTTGCCATCGAGTCCCATGAGTTCTTCCCTTATAACATCTCTTATGTCATTTCCTTCTACAGTTCCTCAGGACTGTATGCCATGATTCTCAGCTTACATGCTTCAGGCTCTGCACAAGTGGGCCATAAACTTGATATCAATTTATCAAATTATTTTCCATATCTTGATTAATATTTAAAATTTACTCTTTCTAAAACTGACCATATATACTGAGATAGTACTCTTTGCCAAATGGTGTATTTATTGAGTGGGTCCTGAGAAGTGTAGAGAAGGTTGTTACTTGCAGCAAATAGGTGGTCAAAATTATACCATAACACTTGAGCTGGTTCCATAGAAAAATTTGGAAATTTTGTCTCATGAATATGTAAGAGGGCTTGATCAAACCAGTGAAGAGTTCTTCCAAAATAGAAATATGGAGAACAAGACGGTGGAGGAGTAGGTGGAAGTGGAATACCCTCTCCATGGATACATCAGGAATACACATTCAGACACAGAAGTGCATGCAGAACACCAGCTGAGAGTGAACAGGAGTACCTGACCAGCAGAAAGGAATACAAAGACCCACGCAAAACTCAAGATCAAGCCCTGAGCCTTTGGAGTGGGAGCACTGAATCCAATACCCTAGACTACCAGAGAACTAACCCTACGGGTATCAAATAGTGAGAACTCACACAAAGGAAACCACTGTAATAGAAGGTCTGGCATCACCCAACCACCAATAGCACCCTGTACAGGATGCCTCATCTAAGCAACAAACAAAACAAAAATACAAACCCAATCATCAGCAGACAGGATTACCACCTCACTCAACCTTGCCCATCAGAGGAAAAACAAACCAACCAACAAACAGAAACTCAGCACAAATCTCACCCTATACAAAGCTTACAGAAACCACTGGACCAAACTTAGAGGGAAGAAACCAAAAGGAAGAAAGAATTCAACTTTGAAGCCTGGGAAAAGGAGACCTCAAACACAATAAGTTTAAAAAAATAATAATGAAAAGGCAGAGAAATACTGCACAAACAAAGGAACAAACTAGAAACACAGAAATCCAAATAAATGAAGAGGAAATAGGCAAACTATGTGAAAAAGAATTCAGAATAATGATAGTAAAGATGATCAAAAACCTTGAAAGCAAAATGGGGGAAATGCAAGAATCAATTAACAAAGACCTAGAAGAATTAAAGAATAAACATGCAGAGACAAACAATACAATTACTGAAATTGAAAATACTCTAGAGGGAATTAATAGCAGAATATCTGAAGCAGAAGAACGAATCAGCGAGCTGGAAGATAAAATGGTGGAAGTAACTTCTGAAGAGAAGAATAAAGTCAAAAGAATGAAAAGAACTGAGGATAGTCTTAGAGACCTCTGGGACAATATCAAATGCACCAACATTTGAATAATAGGGGTCCCAGAGAAGAAGAGAAAAAGAAAGGACATGAGAAAATTTTTGAAGAGATTATAAGTTAAATTTCCCCAACATTGAAATGGAAATAGTCAATCAAGTCCAAGAGGCACAAAGAGTCCCATCTAGGATAAACCCAAGGAGAAACACACCAAGACACATACTAATCAAACTAACAAAGACTAAACACAAAGAAAAATTATTAAAAGCAGCAAGGGAGAAACAACAAGTAGCAAACAAGAGAAACCCCATATGCTTAACACTTTATCTTTCAGCAGAAACTCTGCAGGCCAGAAGGGAATGGCAGGATATATTAAAAGTACTGAAAGGGAAAAATCTGCAACCAAGATTACTGTACCCAGCAAGGACCTCATTCAAAATTGATGAAGAAATCAAAAGCTTTTCAGACAAGCAAAAGTTAAGAGAATTCAGTACCACCAAACCAGATTTACAACAAATGTTAAATGGACTTATATAGTCAAGAAATACAAGAGAAGAAAAAGATTCACAAAATCAACCCCAATCAGTTAAAAAATGGCAATAGGAACATATATATCAATAATTACTTTAAATGTAAATGGATTAAATGCTCCAACCAAAAGACACAGACTGGCTGAATGGATACAAAAACAAGACCCACATATATGCTGTCTATAAGAACCCCACTTCAGATCTCAAGACACATATAGACTGAAAGGAAGAGGATGGAAAAATATATTCCATGCAAATGGGAAGCAAAAGCAAGCTGGAGTAGCAATCCTCATATCAGACAAAATAGACCTTAAAACAAAGAAGATTACAAGAGATAAGGAAGAACAACACATCATGATCAAGGGATCAGTCCAAGAGGAAGACACAACAGTTGTAAATATCTATGCACCCAACATAGGTGCATAGGAGCACCTCAATACATAAGACAAACACTAACAGACACAAAACGAGAAATTGACAATAACACAATAATAGTAGGAGACTTTAACACCCCACTTACACCAATGGACAGATCATCAAAACAGAAAATTAAAAGGAAACACAAGTCTTAAATGATACATTAGATGAGATGGATCTCATTGATATCTTCAAGACATTCCATCCATATCCAGGAGACTACACCTTCTTTTCAAGTGCACATGGAACATTCTTCAGATAGACAACATCTTAGGTCACAAATCAAACCTCAGGAAATTTAAGAAAATTGAAATCATATCAAGAATCTTCTCTGACCACAACACTGTGAGATTAGATATCAATTACAAGAAAAAAACTGTAAGAAACACAAACAGGTGGAGATTAAACAACATGTTTCCAAATAACCAACTGGTTACTAAAGTAATCAAAAGGGAAATCAAAGAATTTCTGGAAACAAATGACAATAAAAACATGACAACTCAAATCTTGTGGGATGCAGCAAAAGCATTTCTAAGAGGGACGTTTATAGCAATACAATCTTACCTCAAGAAACAAGAAAAACATCTAACAGACAGCCTAACTTTACACCTAAAACAACTGGAAAAAGAAGAACAAAAATAAAAAACCAAAATTAGGCGAAGGAAAGAAATCATAAAGATCCAAGTAGAAAGAAATGAAAAAGAAATGAAAGAAACAATAGTAAAGATTAATAATAATAAAAAAATTAATAAAACTAAAAACTGGTTCTTTGAGAAGATAAAACAGAATTGACAAACCTTTAGCCAGACTCATCAAGAAAAAAAAAGAGAGAAGAATCAAACCAACAAAATTAGAAATGAAAAAGGAGAGGTTACAACAGATAATGAAGAAATATAAAGGATTATAACAGACTATTATGAACAACTATATGGCAATAAAATGGATAACCTGGAAGAAATGGACAGATTCTTAGAAAAGTTCAATCTTCCAAGACTGAACCAGGAAGAAGTAGAAATTAAGAACAACCCAATTACAAGCACTGAAATTGAAGCTGTGATCAAAAATCTCCCAAAAAACAAAAGCCCATGGCCAGATGGCTTCACAGGAGAATTCTATCCAACATTTAGAGAATAGCTAATGCCTATCCTTCTGAAACTCTTCCAAAAAATTGCAGAGGAAGTAACACTTCCAAACTCATTCTATGAAGTCACCATCACCCTGATACCAAAACCAGACAAAAACAACACCAAAAAAGAAAACTAGAGGCCAATATAACTGATTAACATAGATGCAAAAATCCTCAACAAAATTTTAGCAGAGTTCAGCAACACATCAAAAAACTCATACACCATGATCAATTTGGGTTTATTCCAGGAATGCAAGGATTCTTTGATATATGCAGATCAATCAATGTGATACACCATATTAACAAATTGAAAGATAAAAACTATATGATAGTCTCAATAGATGCAGAAAAAGCCTTTGACAAAATTCAACACCCATTTATGATGAAAACTCTTTAAAAAATGGGCATAGAGGGAACCTACCTCTACATAGTAAAGGCCATATATGATAAGCCTACAGCAAAAATTATTCTAACATGGTGAGAAACTGAAAGCATTCCCCCTAAGATCGGGAACAAAACAAGGGTGTCCACTTCCACCACTATTATTCAACATAGTTCTGGAAGTCCTAGCTACAGCAATCAGAGAAGAAAAATAAACAAAAGGAATCCAGATAGGAAAAGAAGAAGTAAAGTTCTCACTGTTTGCAGATGACATGATACTGTATATAGAAAACCCTAAAAGTAGTATCAGAAAATTACTAGAGCTAATCAGTGAATTTAACAAAGTTGCAGGATACAAAATCAGTACACAGAAATCACTTGCATTTCTATATAGTAACAATGAAAAACCAAAAAGAGAAATTAAGGAATCAATTGCATTCACCACTGCAACAAAAAGAATTAAATATCTAGGAATAAACTTACCTAAGGAGACTAAAGAACTGTATACAGAAAATTAAAAGACACTAATGAAAGAAATCAAAGGTGACATAAACAGATGGAGAGATATTCCATGTTCCTGGGTAGGAAGAATCAATATTGTGAAAATGACTATACTACCAAATGTAATCTACAGATTCAATGCAATCCCTGTCAAACTACCAATGGCATTTTTCACAGAACTCACACAAAAGACCCCAAACAGCCAAAGCAGTCTTGAGAAAGAAGAATGGAGCTGGAGGAATCAATCTTCCTGACTTCAGATTATACTAAAAAGCTACAGTAATCAAGACAGTATGGCACAAAAACAAAAATATAAATCAATAGAACAAGATGGAAAGCCCAGAAATAAACCCATGCACCAATGGGCACCTTATTTTTGACAAAGGAGACAAGAATATATAATGGTGCAAAGACAGCCTCTTCAATAAATGGTGCTGGTAAAACTGGATGGCTACATATAAAAGAATGAAATTAGAACACTTCCTAACACCATCCACAAACATAAACTCAAAATGGATTAAGGACCTAAATGTGAGACCAGAAACTATAAAACTCTTAGAGGAAAACAGAGGCAGAACACTCAATGACATAAACAAAGCAAGACCCTCTATGACCCACCTCCTAGAGTAATGGAAATGAAAACAAAAGTAAGCAAGTGGGACATGATTAAACTTAAAATCTTTTGCATAGCAAAGGAAACTATAAGCAAGGTGAAAAAACAACCCTCAGAATGGGAGATAATAATAACAAATGAAACAACTGACAAAGGGTTAATTTCCAAAATATATAAGCAGCTCATACAACTCAATACCAGGAAAACAAATGACCCATTCAAACAATGGGAAGAAGACCTAAACAGACATTTTTCCAAAGAAGACATACAGATGGCTAACAAACACATGAAAAGATGATCAACATTGCTCATTATTAGAGAAATGTAAACCAAAACCACAATGAGATATCACTTCACACTGGTCCAAATGGACATCATCAAAAAGTCGACAAACAATAAGTGCTGGAGAGGGTGTGGGGAAAAGGGAACAATCTTGCCCTGTTGGTGGGAATGTAAATTGATACACTGTGGAAGATGGTATGGAGATTCCTTAAAAAACTAGGAATAAAACCACCATATAACCCAGTAATCCCACTCCTAGGCATATACCTTGAGGAAACCAGGGTTGAGAAAGACACATGTATCCCCATTGTTCATTGCAGCACTATTTATAATAGCTAGAACATGGAAGCAACCCAGATGCCTATTGACAGATGAATGAATAAAGAAGTTGTGGTACATATATACAATGGAATATTACCCAGCCATAAAAAGGAATGCATTTCGGTCAGTTCTGATGAGGTGGATGAACCTGGAATCTATTATACAGAGTGAAGTGAGTCAGAAAGAGAAAGTTAAATATTGTATTCTAACACACGTATACGGAATCTAGAAAAATGGTCCTGAAGAATTTATTTACAGGGCAACAATGGAGAAACAGACATAGAGAATAGACCTATGGATGTGGGGAGAGGGCAGGAGAGGGTGAGATGTATCAAAAGAGTAACATGGAAACTTATTACCATATGTAAATGAGATAGCCAACAGGAATTTGCTGTACGGCTCAGGAAACTCAAACAGGGCTTCTATATCAACCTAGAAGGGTTGGATGGGGAGGAAGATGGGAGGGAGGTTCAAAAGGCGGGGAATATATATATACCTATGGCTGATTCATGTTGAAGTTTGACAGAAAACAACGAAGTTCTATAAAGCAATTATCCTTCAATAAAAAAATAAATAAAAAAGTAGAAACACTGTATAAAGGGCAAGCAAGAAAAACTTCTGCACTTTATGCAAACATTAGGAAACTTTATTATACTAGACTAGTAATTTTACTTTAATTACTGCTATCTTGTTTAATGCTTTTGTGTCTTCTCTTTTTTTATTTTTTGAGTTTCTACTAAAATTATTTAGGGATCTGTATGATTTGGTTAATTTTACCTTTAGTTAGATGGGGGAAAATTGCATGAATGGATAATATCTAGTGAAATATTTTGTAAACCTTAATGTCCTCACTGGAGACTTTATTAAAAGTTTGGTTCTTAAGAGACTGGGAATTGGATAAGTTCCATAGCTGCAAATGAATTTTGCTTCATTTGCAGGCAATGCACAGTGGACATTATTAGGAAACAGGGATTTCCAGTAAAGATATGACAGAATAAGAAAAGAGTTTGTACTGAGGTAGCCCTTTGGGCCAGAGACATCGTTAGCAAGAAGGGCTGAATCTATCTTTCAAGAATCACAGTTTCATTACATGAAACAAAGAGCCCTAGAAAATCTCCAGCAGTCAGATAACCAATCCTTTCATTAAAAAATGAAACAAAACAAGAATCCAGTCTCAGGCAAATCACTCTAGGGCTCTGTCCCCAGATAGTATACATCAGAGGTTTTACCTTACAAGGGATCTCTACACTCTTCAGCTTTAAAATGGAAATGACTTCTCTAGTAAAGGACCTTGAATTCCTACTGGCTTGAATGCCGCCTTGCATTATCAAACCACAGTAGTCAACAAATATTTCTTGCCCTTCTCTTGTAAAATGTTGTGAAGACTTCCAACTATAAAAGCACTCAGTAACAATAACAATGGCTGTTCTTATTGAGAGCTTAAGCCTTTTACAAATATGATTTAATACCAGCAACAAAACCTCAAGACAAAGTTTCACCTTCAATGAAGCATAAATGATTTTCAGTGAATGAACTTTCTTTATCCAAGAGGATCTTCAGTATTTTCTAGTCTGGAGCTAAAAAAAAATAGCATCTTTAAATTGTGTTGTTTTGGAGCCCTATATCAGAATTTAATTTACATTGATATAAATATCAATATTTGGATATATCTATATAATTGATATATGTAAACATCAATTATTACTTATGTAAATATAAATATCAATAGGGTTTCCCAGGTGCTCTGGTAAAGAACCGGCCTGCCTATGCAGGAGTCATAAAAGATGCTGGTATGGAAGTCTCCAATTAAAATAAATAAACTAATTTTAAAAAAGATGCTGGTTATAAAGAAGGCTGAGTGTCAAAGAATTGATGCTTTCAATGGTACTAGAGAAGACTTTTGAAAGTCCTTTGGACAGCAAGGAGATCAAACCAGTCAATTCTAAAGGAAATGAACCCTGAATATTCACTGGAAGGACTGATGCTGAAACTGAAGCTCCACCGCTTGGGTCACCTGATGCAAAGTGCTGACTCATTGGAAAAGACTCTGATACTGGAAAAGATTGAGGGCTGAGGAGAAGGGGACCACAGAGGATGAAATGGTTGGATGGCATCACCGACTCAAGGGACATGAGCCTGAGCAAACTCTGGGAGATAGTGAAGGACAGGGAAGCCTGATGTGCTGCAGTCCATGGGGTTGCAGAGTCACACACGACTTAGTGACTCAAGAACAACAAAATATCAGTGATTGATGCAATCATTTATATTGATACATGTTGTTGTTGAGTTGCTAAGTTCTGTCCAACTCTTTTGTGACCCCTTGGACTGTAGACCGCCAGGTTCCTCTGTTTATAGAATTTCCCAGGCAAGAATACTGGCGAGGGTTGCTATTTCCTTCTGCAGGGGATGGATGTTCCCCACCCAGAGATCATACCTGCATTTACTGCACTGCAGGCAGATTCTTTACACTGAGCCATCAGGGAAAACATATTGATATAAATATCAGGTAATTTATATTTATAATCTTGATGATTAATGTATCAGTCAAGCTTAAGCTGAAAGAAAGAAAAAGAATTGCCATTTGGTACTTCTTTCTGGAAAACTATACTGTTTTTCTTCTGGTTTTTAGTTTTACTTTGCTCCCTATTAGTATGAATGGATTCTCCTTGATTTCCTTCCCTCAATTAACAGGGACCGTTCAGTCCTCAGAATCTGAGCTCAGCATTGGAGCTTGATGTATTTTTAAGAATTAAAATACATGCTGTAGTCCATGGGGTTGAAAAGAGTCAGACATCACTGGGCAACTGAAAACAACAGCAATAACATGTAATACAGTATAAAAATCTTATGTGAATAGTCCAATGAAGTTTTACTTATTTGTATACTCATGTAATGTAAACACCACTGAGATCAACCTTGGTGTTATTCCATTTCTCCTAACTGAGTGACATGAACACTGGATTTTCTTCTCCAGCACTTTCCCTCATTTCGTATCTTCTGTCGCACTTTTCTATTTCACCTGTTCCCGTCTCTGTCTATATCTGTTGCTGCCCACTTCCTCATCTTCTCCACACGTCTCTTAGAACAGCTCTCTCTAGGGTTCTGTACTCCCCTTGGTTCTCCCACCTAGTCTCACTCTCACTTGTATAAGTGTTTGTGCATATTCCTGGGCTCTTTAAGTTGGCTCTCAACCCCATCACTCACTATTCTAGAATCTGCTGCAGCTCTGAAGGGGCCCAGAATCAAAGCCTTCCCAGGAGGGTGAAGTGGGATGACTGTGACCAGCTCCTTCAGGGCCTCTGTATTTGAGAGAAAGAGAGTTATTCTTTTAGTGACTGAACCACACACTAACTCCATCACATTGACTAAATCTGTTTTTCAAACTGAAAGGCAAATGCTGAATCAAGTAAACCAGACATGGGTATGTCACTTTGACACTGGCATAAAAACAGTAAGTGAAGGTAACTTTATAGACAGAAAATACAACAGAATCCGCCAGTCTTTATGAATTTGCATTTATCAAAATGAAATGCTTTTATTATAAATCATTATAAAATGATTACTTTTATGCATCCTTATGTATAGAAAAAATGAAACAGACATAAAAATCAGACATGTATAAAGAGAAACTGAGATTTTAAAAACTATACATGAGTCTTTGGTGGCTACTGAAAAGAACCCACTATCACTTTAATGTATATTCTTCCAGAACTATTTATCATATTCCTTTACGAAAGTGGAATCGCATTGGAAAGAGCGTTTTTAAAAATAATTTTATTTATTTATTTGTAGCTGTGCCGGGTCTGTGTTGCTGGGCAGGCTTTTCTCTGGCTGTGGTGAACCGGGGCTGCTTTCTGCTTGCGTGTGAGGGCTTTTCATTGCAGTGGCTTCTCTTGCTGTGGAGCCTGGGCTCTAGGCATCCGCTTCAGTAATCAGAGGACAGGCTCAGCGGTTGTGGAACGTGGCCTCTGGGATCTTCCCAGGCCAGGGATTGAACCTATGTCTCCTGCATTGGCAGGCGGATTCTTTACCACTGAGCTACCAAGGACGCCCCCAGAAGGAGCGTCTTAATTTTAAAAATATCAAAAGGAAATAAGTCTACATCAATAAGCAAAAATATACCTCAAAATTAAGTGCCTGGGGTGAAAAATACCCGGGTGGCCCCTCAGACTCGTCTGTAAGCGGTCTGACACACACAACCTATTAAGCAAATCCCGATCGTCCCTGAAGCCTCCTCCAAAGCTCAAGGCAGAGCCACGGTGCGGCGGCGCGTCACCCCCGAACCCCGCCAGGTGTGGGACCTGCTCAGGCCGGAAGCCTGTGGTTGAGCGACGCCCCGGGCCAGCACGGGGCAGTGGACTGCGCATGCGCAAGGGAACGCGCTTCCAGGTGGTGGACGGCCCCGGGCCAGCCATGCCGGCTTCTGTCTGAGCGCTGGACACGGCTTTCAGGTAGGCCAGAGTCGTTGGTCACAGGAATGCGGACACCCTGGTCCACTGCAGAACTTCAGGGCCAATTTCTTCTGACAGAAGTGGCGTGTCCAGAATTTATCTCTGGAGGCGGTTGCTCCCTGTTCCTCCAGCTTTTCCCCTGAAGAACCAAAGAACTATCTCAGGCGCATTCATAATGGTAAGTACCATGGTTTTTTTTGCTTGTTTCTTGAGATGTATTTGGTATACAACATTGTATAAATGTAAGCGGTATAACGTGATGATTTTATACAGATATCTATTGTGAAGTGATTGAGACATAAGGTTAGTTACCTCCATTACCTCACATAATTACCCTTTTCTGGTGTTGTGAACTTTTAATATTTACTCCTTCAGAAAATTTCAAGTATGTAAAACAGAATTGTTAACTATAGCAGAATAGGTATACTGTCATTTCATAACTGGAAGTTTGTTCCCTTTGACAGCGTTGGACCATTTCCCTCGTCCTTAGCCCCTGACGACCAGCATTCTATTCTCTATTTCCCCAAGTTTGACTTTTTCCGGTTTAGCCTGATAGTGCCCTCAAGGTCCATCCATATTGTTTCAAATGGGAAGATTGCCTTCTTTTTTTATGACCCTAATACCATTCCGTTGTGCGTGTGTGTCTGTGTGTGTTGCATTTTCTTTATTCATCCCAGGATGAATGCTTAGGTTGTTTTGTGTCTTGGCTATTGTGGATAAATAATGCTGCAGTGAACTTGAGGGTGCAGATCTCTCTTCAAGATAGTAATTTCAGTTTCTTTGACATATAACCAGAAATCAAATTACTGGATTATATGGTATTCTATTTTTAATTTTCTGAAGACCGTCATACTGCTTTTCATAGTGGCTGTACCAATTTACATTCCCTCTGATAGTACACAAGTGTTCCCTTTTTGATAGTACCCAAGTGTTCCCTTTTCTGTCTACTCCCTTGCCAAACACTTGTTATCGCTTGTCTCCATGATGACAGCTATTTTAACAGGTATGAGCTGATATCTCATTATGGTTTTGACTGGCATTTCCTAGATGATTAGTAGTGCTGAGCATTTTTTTGTAAACCTGGTATGTCTTTTTTGAAATTGTCTGGTAAGTTTTTCTGCCCATTTTTTAATAGAATTATTATTACTGTTGAATTGTATGAATTTTTTATATAATTGAATGTTAACTGCTTATCAGAAATATGTATTGTCAATATTTCGTCCCATTCCTTAGGTTGCTTTTTCATTTTTCTTGGTGGTTTCCTCTGCTGTGCAGATTTTTAGTTTGATGTGGTCCCATTTGTTTATTTTTGCTTTTGTTGCCTTGGCTTTGGGTGTCAAGTCCAAAAAAATATTTGCTAGTATCAGTGTCAAGCAGCTTTCCCCCTATGTTTTCCTCTGAGAGTTTTATGAATTTATATTTAAGTCATAAATCCATTTTGAGTTATTTTTTGCGAGTAGTGTAAGATCAGTGTTCAGCTTCATTCTCTTGCATATGAATATCCAGTTTTCCCACCATTTATAGACTTATCTTTTCCCCATTGTGCGTTCTTAATGCTTGTGTCAAAAACTAGTTGACCATATATGTGTGGGTTTATTTCCAAGCCCTCTATTCTGTTCCATTGGTCTGTGTGCCTGTTTTTATGCCAGTACATAGTGATTTTTTCCTGCAGTTTTATTGAGCTATAATTGACATACCACACTGTATGAGCTTAAGGTGTACAGCATAATGATTTGACTTACATACATCATGAATAATTATCACAACAAGTTTAGTTAAATTTATTGTCTTATATGGATACCAAATTAAACAACCAGAAAAACATTTTTTTCTTGTGATGAGAGGTCTTGGAATTTTAACAGCTTTCACGTGTAACATACAGCTGTGTTAATTCTATTTATCAAGTTGTACATTATATCACTAGTACTTATTTATATTATAAATGAAAGTTTGTTTCTTTGGACTGACTGACTTCATCCAGTTCCCCCTCCCCACATCCCTAACTTTTGGTAACCACAAATCTGATCACTGTTTCTATGAATTTGCTTGTTTATTTGCTTTTGAAGTATAATTGACATACTACACCATGTGAGTTCTTGGTATACAACATAGTGATTTGGTATTTCTATGCATTTCAAAACAATCAGCACCTCATTTCCTAATGTATTTAAGTCTAGTTACAATGTGTCACCATACAAAAATGTTGGTTGTTGACTATATTCCTCACAGTGTACATTGAATACCTGTGACTCAGTTATTTTGCAGCTGAAAGTTTGTTTTGCTTAATCCCCTTCACCTATTTCTTTTCCTCCCTGATTCCGTTTCCCCTGTAGCAACCAGCTGTTTGTTCTCTAGGTCTATAACTGTTTTGTTATGGTTGTTTGTTTATTTTAGATTTTACATTCCACAGTTAGTGAAATCATACAGTATTTGTCTTTCTCTGACTTATTTCACCTAGCATAATACCCTCTAGGTCCTTCCATGTTGTCACATATGGTAAAATTTCATTTTTTTGTGGTTGAGTATTATTCTATTGGCTTCCCTGGTGGCTCAGAGGTAAAGAACCTGCCTACCAGTGAAGAAGATGTGGGTTCGATCCCTGGGTCAGGAAGATCCCCTGGAGAAGGGAAATGGCAACCCACTCCAGTATTCTTGCCTGGGAAATCCCATGGACAGAGAAGCCTGGTGGGCTACAGTCCATGGGGTTGCAAAAGAGTCAGGCATGACTTAGTGACTGAACAACAGCATTATTCTGTTATACATGTATACCACATCTTTATCTGTTTATGGGCACTTACATTGCTTCATTTATTAGCTATTGTAAATAATACTGCAATCAACACAGGAGTGCATTTTAATTTTTTTCAAATCAGTATCCAGGAGTGGAATTGCTGCATCACATGGTAGTTCTGTCTTCACTTTTTAAAGGAATCTCCATTGTTTTCCATAGTGGCTTTGCCAATTTACATTCCCATCAGCAGTGCACAGATGTTACGTTTTCTCCACATCCTTGTCAACACTTATTATTTGTTGTCTTTGGGATAAGTGCCATTTTGACGGGAGTGAGATGATATTGTGGTTTTGATTTGCTTTTCCCTGATAATTAGTGATGTTGAGCATCTTTTCTGTGCCTGTTTGTAATTTGTGTGTTTTTTTGGAAGAATGTCTATTCCTACACTCTGCCCATTTTTATGCCCAAACATAATCAGGTTGTTTGTGTTTTTGAGGTTGAGTTGTATGAGTTCTTGTATATTTTGGACATTAACCCCCAATCAGATATATTGTTTGCAGGTATATTCTTCCATTCTGTAGGTAGCCTTTGCATTTTGTTGATAGTTTTCTTTGCTGTGCAAAAGCTTTTTAATGTGATATATTTTATTTTGTTTAGCTTTGATTTTGTTTACATTATGTAGTTTGAGGAGACATATGCAAAAAAAATATTACAAAGACCAGTGTCAAAGAGTGTACTGTGTATGTTTTCTTCTAGAAGTTTTATGGTTTCAGGTTTTACACTTAAAAATTTTTATTGACATATATTTGATTTACAGCGTTGTGTAGTCTCAGGCATATAACAAAGTGAATCAGTTATTCATATACATATGGTCACTCCTTTTTTAAAGATTCTTTTCCCATATAGGCCATTACAGAGCACCGAATAGAGTTCCTTGGTGCTATCCAGCTGGTCCTCACTAGTTACTTGTTTTATATATAGTGGTGTGTGTAGATGTTAATCCCGGTCTCTCAATTTAGCCCTCCCCAATTATCCTCTGCTGATCATAAGTTTGTTTTCTATATCTGTGACTCTATTTCTGTTTTGTAAATAAGTTCATTTGTACCCTTTTTTTTTTAGATTCCAAATATAAGCAATATCATATGCTACTCTTGTCTATGTCTGACTTCACTCAGTTTGACAATCTCTACAAATGACATTATTTCATTCTTTTTTATGATTGAGTAATATTCCGTTGCTGAAGCTGAAACTCCAGTACTTTGGCCACCTCATGCGAGGAGTTGATTCATTGGAAAAGACCCTGATGCTGGGAGGGATTGGGGGCAGGAGGAGAAGGGGACGACAGAGGATGAGATAGCTGGATGGCATCACCGACTCAATGGACATGAGTTTGAGCAAACTCTGGGAGTTGGTGATGAACAGGGAGGCCTGGCATGCTGCGATTTATGGGGTCGCAAAGAGTCGGACACAACTGAGCGACTGAACTGAACTGAATATTCCATTGTATATATGTACCACATCTTCTTTATTCATTCTTCTGTTGATGGACATTTAGGTCACTTCCATGTCCTGTCTATTGTAAATAGTGTTGCAGTGAACATTGGGGTGCATGTGTCTTTTTGAATTTTGATTTTCTCTGGGTATATGCCCATGAGTGGGGTTACTGGCTCATAGAGTAGTTCTAGTTTTAGTTTTTTTAAGGAATATTCATACTGTTCTCCATAGTGGCTGTACCAATTTTTTTTTTTTTTTTTTTTTTTTTGCTGTACCAATTTTTATTCCCACTGACAGGTAGGAGGGTTCCCTTTTCTCCACATCCTCTCTTGCATTTATTGTTTGTAGATTTTTTGATAATGGCCATTCTGGCTGGTGTGGGGTGATTCTTCATTGTAGTTTTATTTTGCATTTCTGTAGTAGTTAATGATGTTGAGCACTTTCTCATGTGCTTTTTGGCCATCTGTATGTCTTCTTTGGAGAAATATCTGTTTAGGTCCTCCACCTATTTTTTGATTGTGTTCGTGTGTGTGTGTGTGTGTGTGTGTGTGAGAGAGAGAGAGAGACAGACAGAGAGAGAGAGAGAGAGAGAGAGAGAGAGAGAGAGAGAGACAGACAGACAGACATAGAGCTGCCTGGGCATTTTGTATATTTTTGAGGTTAATTCCTTGTTGGCCGCTTCGTTTGCAAATATTTTCTCCCATTCTAAGGTTGTCTTTTTGTTTTGTTTATGGTTTTCTTGCTGGGTAGAGTATCCTAGGTTGCAGATTTGATCATATCTTGCCACTCCCTTCTGGCTTGCAGTTTCTTTCAAGAAATCAGTTGATAGCCTCCTGGGGGCTCCCTTGTAACTGACTCTGTTTTTCTCTTGCTGCCTTTAGAATCCTCTCATTATCTTTTGCAATTTTAATTATAATCACTCTTGGTGTGTGTTTGGGTTCATTTGGTTTGGGACGCTCTGTATTTCCTGTACCTGAATATCTGTTTCCTTCTTTAAGTTTGGGAATTTTTCAGCCATAAATTTTCTCAAGTACATTTTTGATCCCTTTCTCTCTTTCTGGTCTTTCTGGGGCACCTATTATGTGTAGGTTGGCAAGCTTTATATTATCCCATAGATATCATTCATTGTTTTCATTTTTTTCGTTGGTCTTTCTGTCTACTGTTGTGATTGGGTGATTGCCATTTTTCTATCTTACTGATCACTCGTTCTTCTGCATTGTTTAGTCTGCCATTCATTGCCTTTGACTCAGTTTTTATCTTGGTGGTTGAGTAGTCTAATTTTGATTGGTTTCCCTTTATAGTTCTGGCTTCTTGTTACAGTGATCTGTGTCTCTATTGATAATATTTCTTAATCATTTTAGCATTTTTGCTACCTCCTTTTTTAAGTTGGAGTCTGGTAGACTGCAGAGTTCTTTCATTGTTCCTTCAGGTGATTTCTTTTTTTTTTTTTCACTTTTTTAAAAATTTTTTATTAGTTGGAGGCTAATTACTTCACAACATTTCAGTGGGTTTTGTCATACATTGATATGAATCAGTCATAGAGTTACACGTATTCCCCATCCCAATCCCCCCTCCCACCTCCCTCTCCACCCGACTCCTCTGGGTCTCGGGCCTGGTGCACAGGTGATTTCTTTTAATTGAGAGTATTTCCTCTGCTTTTTCTTTTTACTTAAATTTCTATGACTCTAGGAATTTAAGACAGACATTTATTTACTGTGGTCTTGATGGGCTATTTTTATGTGGGAGCATCCCTGTGTAGACTGTTAGAGTAATATTTTTGGTGTGAGGGTTTTTTGTATGGATGCCTGCCTCGTCTTTTCTCAGCATGCACTGGCAATTGTCCCCTTGACAGGGAGTATGATGCTGTTATGGTAATCAGAGCCTGCATTGTGTGTTGAGCAGGGCATTCTCTTTGCTCTGTGGCTTTTATAGGCCTGTCAAGAAGAGTCTCTCTCTAGTTGTTGGAACAGAAGATCCCAGATCTGATTGTAAGCTGCGGTGTGAGGTGAGTGGGACTGTAGTGCTTCCGTTGTGAAAGAAGCCCCTGAGTGTTCCTCCCCGGGGCTTTCTGCCAGGAATATGTGATTCTGCAGTGCTGCCCGTCACCCAGTCTGTGTGCCAATGGTGCTCTGCTGCCTGCACCTTCCCCAGACCCACCCCTGCTGTGTGAGCAGCAATAGATGGCTGAGATGTTAGCACCACCTCCGGCGTGTGCATGCTCCCCAAGCCCCCTGCTGCTGGAGCTGTGCCCCACCGCGAGCACGCGGACAGTGGGCTTCTATGGCGGACCCATGCCGGTACCCTTCATGTCCTGATGATGGGGCACCTGTGGTGGGCCTGCACATTGTCTCGCTCATGCCGAGCAACCTGTGCCAAACTACAGAACCTTCAGGCCGACTCCATGTAGTCAAACTGAGGCCTTTCCTTGGGTCTGTCTGCTAAAGTCCAAGATTCAACACCAGGCAGCTGTGTGCACTAGCAAGCACAGTCCTGGGCTGAGAATGTGGTGACATGGCAGCCCTCAGCGCAGGTCCCTGTCTGCTCTGCCTGGCGGCAAGCCGGGACATGCATACTCCTCTGCAGCAGAGTCCAGGCCACTCCAACTGTCTTGGTGGGCATCACAAATGGCATAGGGGCTCCCAGGGTGAGCGAACCTTTCCTCTTTCACGGCTCCATCCCCAGAGGTACAGGTCTCATCTTGAGTCTTTTTTTTTTTTTTCTCTTTCATTCTACCCGGTTGTGTATCTTTCTTGCAGCCTTGGTTGTTAAGAGATCTGCAAGATTTCAGTTGGTATTCTGTAAGAATTGTTCCAGGTGTAGATGTATTTGTGATGTGTTTGTGAGGGACGGTAAGCTCCAAGTCTTTGTATTCCACTATCTCTTTCACTGAGAGAGAAACTCCAATAGTTTGGCCACCTGATGCGAAGAACTGACTCATTTGCAAAGACCCTAATGCTGGGAAAGATTGAAGGAGAGAGGAGAAGGGGATGACAGAGGATGAGATGGTTGGATGGTATCCCCGACTCAATGGACATGAGTTTGAGTAAACTCCGGGATTTGATGATGGCCAGGGAAGCCTGGCGTGCTGCAGTCCATGGGGTTGCAGAGTTGGACAACGACTGAATGACTGAACTGAACTGAACTGATCTCTTTCACTGCTAGATAGCTAGACATCTCCTATTGGCTTGAAATTCCAGACACCTCCTCCTTTATGTGATAGTTCTTATTTATCTTATAACTGGAAATTTGTACTTTTTCAGTGCCTTCTTACAATCCCCCACACCCTCCTACACACACACACACACAAGCTCTGGTAATCACATATCTGATCTCTTTTTCTGTAAGCGTTTGTTTTTGAAGTGTAATTGACCTACAGTGCTATTTCAGTTTCTATTATGCAACATAGTAATTTGATATTTCTGTATGGTGTATATATAAGTTGAAAATCACGATGATTCTAGTTATAATATATCAGTACCCAACGATGTCACACATTTATTGACTGTATTCACCACACTGTATATTTGACTGTGACTCAAATATTTAAAACTGAAAGTTTATATCTCTTAATTTTCCTTATGTGTTTTTCTCCTTCCCTCAGCACCCTCCTCTCTGGTCAGTACCTATTTGTTTAATTTATAACTCTGTCTCTGTTTTGTTATGTTTATTTGTTTTATTTTTAAAATTCCATATTTAAGTGAATGAGAGAGAATTTTCTTTCTCTCATTCATTTCATTTATCATAATGACCTTGTGACCCATCTGTGTTGTGGTGAATGGCAAATTTTCATTGATATTCTTTTTTTTGCTATTATCTATTTTGTTCATTTTAAAAGTGGGGGTATAGTTGCTATACAATATTGTTAGTTTTTACTGTTCAGCAAAGTGAGTCAGCTGTACGTATGCACATGCCCACCCCATCTAGTACCTCCTTCCCACCCTCCCTTGGTCCTATCCACCTGGGTCATTACAGAGCAATGAGCTGAGCTCCCTGCAATATCCCCCTAGTACGTTCCCACTAGTTATCTGTTTTACACATGGCAGTGCACATGCATTGATATCAGTCTCCCAGTTCATCCCTCCCTCCCCCAGCCCCTGTACACATATCCATTCCCTAGGTCTGAATCTCTATTCCTGTCCTGCAAATAGGTTCATCTGTACCATTTTTCTAGATTCCACATACATGCATTAATATACAATATTTGTTTTTCTCTTTCTGATTTACTTCACTCTATATCACAGACTCTTGATCTATCCACGTCTCTTTTAATGACCCAATTCAGTTCCTTTTTATGGCCGAGTAATATTCTGTTGTATATATGTATCACATCTATTTTATGTATTCATCTGTCAGTGGACATTTAGGTTGCCTCCATGTCCTGGCTACTGTGAAGAGTGCTGCATTGTACATTGGGAGTACCTGTGTCTTTTTGAAATATGGCTTTCTCAGAGTATATGCCCAGTAGTAGATTTCTGGGTCGTATAATAGTTTTAGTTTTTTTTTTCTGAAAAATTTAGTTTATTGGAAGAATTTTTACAAAAAGAAGCCAACAGAAATGATCTAATTGTTTTGTGACATTGCAAGTGTTCATCCTTTTTTCTTGGTCTTTGTATATAAAGATGCTACTTATTTAGCATGTTCTGGTCTTCATTTTCTCTGTTGTTCATGCCTTTGTTTATTTTTTAACTTGAGGGTAATTGCTTTTCAATTTGTGCTGGTTTCTGTTGCACAGCAGTGTGAAGGAATCCTAATTATATATGTATCCCCTCCCTCCCGAGCCTCACTCTCTGCCTCCCTGATTTGTAGTTTTTAAAGGAACCTTCCTACTGTTCTTCAAAGTGGTTGCATCAATCTATATTTCCACCAACAGTATAAGAGGTTTCTCTTTTCCCCATTATGTATCTATTATCACACTTTGTTTTATCCACTCGTCTATTGATGAGCAGTTAGATTGCTTTTATATCTTATATAGGGGTGCACATATATTTCCTTTTTTTTTTGCATGCTTTGGATAAATCACAGATGAATGAAATTACTGGATCAGTGGTAGATCTGTTTTTAATTTTTTTAAGGAATCTTCATTCAGTTTTCCATAGTAGCAGCACAGATTTACTTTCTCTCCCTTTCTCCACATCTTCACCAACACTCATTCTTGTTATTTTTTGTATAATACTTATGACAGGTATGGGCTTCCCTCATAGCTCAGTTGGTAAAGAATCCACCTGCAATGCAGGAGACTCCTGTTGGATTGCTGGGTCAGGAAGATCTGCTAGAGAAGGAATAGGCTACCCACTCCAGTATTCTTGGGCTTCCCTTGTGGCTCAGATGTAAAGAATCTGGCTGCAGCGCGGGAGACCTGGGTTCCAACCCTGGGTTGGGAGATCCCCTGAAGGAAAAGGCTACCCACTCGAGTATTCTGGCCTGGAGATTTCCATAGCCTGTATAGTACATGTGGTCACAAAGAGTTGGACATGACTGAATAAGTTTCACTTCACTATGACAGATATAAAGTGATATCTCATTGTGGATTTGATTTGCATTTCCCTGATGCTTAGCCATGTTGAACACCTTGTCATGTACATGTTGGCCATGTGTATGATTTTTGTGGAAGAATGTTCAAATATTTTGCCCATTTTAAAAATTTGCTTCTTTTTTTGATACTGATTATATGAATTCTTTGTATAGTTAGGATATTAATCACTTATCAGATCTGTTTTTTGCAAATATATTCTCCCATTCTGTAGATGGATATTCCATTATATTAATAATTGCCTTCACTGTACAAAAACTTTTTAGTTTGATATAATCCCCTTTATTTTTGCTTTTGGTTGCCTTTCCTGAGGAGACATATCCAATTAAATGCTATTGAGATCAGTGTCAAAGAACATATCACCCATGTTTTATTCCAGAGGTTTTGTAGCTTCAAGTCTTACATTTAATTCTTTAATACTTTTAGAAATTTAATACATTTAATAAATTTAGAATTTACTTTTGTGCCTACGGTGAGAAAGTCATCCAACTGTAACTGGAAGTTCATGTACTGTTGACGCCTAGCTTGATGGATTTTGAGCATTACCTTGCTAGCATGTGAAATGAATGCAGTTGTATTGTAGTTTGAACTTTCTTTGACATTGCCCTTCTTTGGGATTGGAATGAAAACTGACCTATTATAGTTCTGTGGCCATTACTGAGTTTTCCAAATTTGCATATTGAGTGAAGCACTTTAACAGCATCATCCTTTAGGATTTTAAATGGCTCAGCTGGAATTCCATCACCTCCTAAGGCCCACTTGAATTCACACTCTAGGATGTCTGGCTCTCAGTGAGTGACCACACCATCATGGTTATTGGGTCATGAAGATCTTTTTTGTATAGTTCTTCTGTGTATTTTTGTTACCTCTTTTTAATATCTGCTGCTTCTGTTATGTCCTTATTATTTCTGTCCTTTATTATGCCCATCTTTGCATGAAATGAAACTAAAATAACAATCCAAACCCTAAGGGATGCAACAAAAGCAGTTCTGGGAGGGAAGTCTGTAGCAATACAAACTTACTCAAGAAATAGGAAAGATCTTAAACAACCTAACCCTATACCTAAAGGAACTAGAGAAAGAAGATGACCTAAAGATAGTAGAAAAAAGAAAAAAAATACATAAGATAAAGAAGCTACAGGAAAGATCAGTGAATCAGTGAAACTAAGAGCTGGTTTACTGAAAAGATGAACAAAATGGATGGATTTTTGCCAGACTCTTCAGGAGAAAAATGAAGAGGGCCCAAGTCAATAAAATCATAAATAAAAAAGGAGAAGTTACAACTGATGCCATAGAAATACATGGCATCTTATGAGACTATGGTGACTATGCCAATTAAAGGGATATTTTAGAGGAAATGGATAAATTCTTAAAAATATACAACCTCCCAAGATTGAACCAAGAAGAAACTTAAAAGTATAAACAGACCAGTAACCAGTAATGAAATAGAGTCAGTAATTAAAAAATTTCCAACAAAAGAACATCCAGGACAAGATGGCTTTGTGGGTAAATTCAGTCAAATATTTAGAGAAGAGTTAACAATTATGGTTTGAAACTATTTCAGAAAGTTGCAAAGGAAAGAACACTTTAAAATTCATTCTTTTAGGCCAGCATCACCCTGATCGCCAAACCAGGTGGTGATACCAAGAAAAAAGAAAATTACAAGCCAACATGACTGATGAACACAGATGAAAAAATCCTCAATGGAGTATTTACAAACTGAATCCAATAACACATAAAAAGGATCATACAGCATGATCAAAGGGAGGAATGCAAAAACAGTATCCACAAATGAAATGTGATACACAGCATTGACAAATTGTTGAATAAAAGTTATCTAATCAAAGCAAAGGAGAAAAGGAAAAATATACCCATTTGAATGCAGAGTTCCAAAGACTAACAAGGAGAGATAAGAAAGCCTTCCTCAGTGATCAATGCAAAGAAATAGAGGAAAACAATAGAATGGGAAAGACTAGAGATCTTTTCAAGAAAATTAGAGATACCAAGGGAACATTTCATGCAAATGTAGGCTCAATAAAGTACAGAAATGGTAGGGACCTAACAGAAGCAGAAGATATTAAGAAGAGGTGGCAAGAACTGTATATTAAGAACTGATATTAAGAAGAACTGTACAAAAAAGATCTTCACGACCCAGATAATCATGACGGTATGATCACTCACCTAGTGCCAGACATCCTCGAATAAGAAGTCAAATGGACCTTAGAAAGCATCACTAAGAACAAAGCTAGTGGAGGTGATAGAATTCCAGTTGAGCTATTTCAAATCCTAAAAGATGATGCAGTGAAAGTGCTGCACTCAATATGCCAGCAAATTTGAAAAACTCAGCAGTGACAGGACTGGAAAAGGTCAGTTTTCATTCCAATCCCAAAGAAAGGCAATGCCAAAGAATGCTCAAACTACTGCACAACTGCACTCATCTCACACGCTAGTAAAGTAATGCTCAAAATTCTCCAAGCCAGGCTTCAGCAGTACATGAATCGTGAACTTCCAGATGTTCAAGCTGGTTTTAGAAAAGGCAGAGGAATCAGATCAAATTGTCAACATCTGTTGGATCATCGAAAAAGCAAGAGAGTTCCAGAAAAACATCTATTTCTGCTTTATTGACTGTGCCAAAACCTTTGACTATGTGGATCACAATAAACTCTGGAAAGTCCTTAAAGAGATGGGAGTACCAGACCATCTGACCTGCCTCCTGAGAAATCTGTATGCAGGTCAGGCAGCATCAGTTAAAACTGGACATGGAACAACAGACTGGTTCCAAATCTGGAAAGGAGTACGTCAAGGCTATATATTGTCACCCTGTTTATTTAACTTATATGCAGAGTACATCATGTGAAATGCCAGGCTGGGTGAAGCACAAACTGGAATCAAGATTGCTGGGAGAAATATCAATAACCTCAGATATGCAGATGACACCACCCTTATGGCAGAAAGTGAAGAGGAACTAAAAAGCCTCTTGATGAAAGTGAAGGAGGAGTGAAAAAGTTGGCTTAAAGCTCAACATTCAGAAAACTAAGATCATGGCATCTGGTCTCATCACTTCATGGGAAATAGATGGGGAAACAGTGGAAACTGTGTCAGACTTTATTTTTTGGTGGGTGCCCAAAATCACTCCAGATGGTGATTGCAGCCATGAAATTAAAAGACGCTTCCTCCTTGGAAGGAAAGTTGTGACCTACCTAGATTGAAAAGCAGAAGAGGATGACAGAATATGAGATGGCTGGATGGTGTCACCGACTCAATGGACATTGTTTGACTAAATTCCAGGAGTTGGTGATGGACAGGGAGGCCTGACATGCTGCAATTCATGGGGTCGCAAAGAATTGGACACGACTGAACAACTGAACTGAACTGTTGGATTATAAAACCAGCTGAATAGTTTATTCCAGTGATCCAGTGATCCTCCGTGATTTCCTCAGCTATGTCTTCTGTTGTGTATTGACTTAATCTCTGAGCTGGTTTCCATCTTGATGGCAAAATGGATGTAGATAATCCCAGCTATCATGTTCACACACCATTCAAGAGGGAGAAATACTATCTTTTATGATTGTCTTTTCAAATAAACAATACATATTTTCCAGAAACATCTAGAATAATCACCTTTTTTTTTTTTTTTGGTCTCATTGACCCCAAGTAAGTCACATATTCTTTCCTTAACAGACTTCTGGGATACAGTATTGCTAAGGGTCGAGGTGGGTGGGGCAGAAATACATAACAAAAATCATTGCACTTGTAGAAAAGGGAAGCTAAATCAGTACATTCAAGTTTGAAAACTAATAATATCGATCTATATAGACAATGAATATAGGACATACAGTTCAGTTCAGTTCAGTGGCTGAGTTGTGTCTGACGCTTTGCGACTCCATGAACTGCAGCACACCAGGCCTCCCTGTCCATCACCAACTCCCGGAGCCTACCCAAACTCATGTCCATTGAGTCAGAGATGCCATCCAGCCATGTCATCTTTTGTCATCCCCTTCTTCTCCTGCCCTCAGTCTCTCCCAGCATCAGGGTCTTTTCAAATGAGTCAGCTCTTCGCATCAGGCGCCAAAGTATTGGAGTTTCAGTTTTGTCAGTCCTTTCAATGAACACCCAGGACTGATCTCCTTTAGGATGGACTAGTTGGATCTCCTTGTAGTCCAAGGGACTCTCAAGAGTCTTCTCCAACACCACAGTTCAAAAGCATCAATTTTTCAGTGCTCAGCTTTCTTTATAGTCCAACTCTCACATCCATACATGACAACTGGAAAAATCATAGCCTCGACTAGACGGACCTTTGTTGGCAAAGTAATGTCTGCTTTTTAATATGCTGTCTAGGTTGGTCATAACTTTCCTTCCAAGGAGTAAGTGTCAGTAAGCTTCTTTTTAATTTCATGGCTGCAGTCACCATCTGCAGTGATTTTGGAGCCCCCCAAAATAAAGTCAGCCACTGTTTCCCCATTTATTTGCCATGAAATGATGGGACTGGAAGGTCTTCACTTGTGGCTCAGACGGTAAAGTGCCTACAATGCGGGAGACCCAGGTTCGATCCCTGGGTTGGGAAGATCCTCTGGAGAAGGAAATGGCAACCCACTACAGTACTCTTGCCTGGAAAATCCCATGGATGGAGGAGCGTGGTAGGCTATTGTCCATGAGGTCGCAAAGAGTTGGACATGACTGAGTGACTTCACTTGGTCACTTGAATGGGACCAGATGCCATGATCTTAGTTTTCTGAATGTTGAGCTTTAAGCCAACTTTTTCCCTCTCCTCTTTCACTTTCATCAAGAGGCTCTTTAGTTCTTCTTCACTTTCTACCATAAGGGTGGTGTCATCTGCATATCTGAGGTTATTGATATTTCTCCCAGCAATCTTGATTCCAGCTTGTGCTTCATCCACCCCAACATACAACATCCCTCTAATTCCGAGCTGTCAAAGATTTTGTTATCTAGATTCCTTTTTTGCTCATAAAGTATCTTATGATCATAAAGAACTATGTTTATATGTAGTATGTCTATCTATATTTATAGTATTAGAAATAACCATGAAATTAAAATTTATTAATCCAGTCAAAAGTAAAATAAGCCTAGTATATATTTGCTTACATAATTAAAATATATCGAAGGAAATGTTTATTGAATCACCAAATGTGTTAGGTACCTTGTGAAGTATTGGTGATACGAAATGAGTTATATCATGTTTGATATTCATGGGAAGAAAATAGGTTTTCATTTTATTATCCAACAGCTACAACTTACTATTCTTTTCTTTACTGTTGCTCCTGTCTGTGCATTCCTCTGCTTTCAGAGTATTCTCCAGTTTCTGTTTTCCTCATCTGATATAGAGTTAGTCTTCTTGCTTTATGTCTCTTTCTAGTCAGTTGCACGATCAGGTTTTTGAAGTGTACAGTTGCATTACTCTGCCCCAAGGACACTAGAGTGTCTGATGGAGTCTAAGATAAATTTCTTAGGGTGACATTTGAGATTCTCAAATAACTTGACCTGCTTCTCCCCTTCCCCCTATATTCACCAATAGCTCTCTCCAACTATTTCGTCCACTTTCTGAGTCTGTCCCCATCCTCCCCTTCCAATACCACACTCTTTTCCATAAACATTGAATCTGATCATGATCATTCCTGTTTTCCTCCAGATATCATTTTTCTCCATTTTTAAGGCACAGGTTACCTCTGATGTTACTAAGGACTAAATACTTTAAGCTACAAGAATCTCCGTTTTTGGAACTCTCAAGCATGTGGAGAAAAAGTAATAATTGATTCAAATTCTAGTTAAATTTGATGAGCTTGGGCAAGCTCCTCAAGATTGCAAAGTATGAGGTTTTTACTGATGAAAAGCATGAAAATATCACATCTGATAACTTGGTAGGTAATATATATGAAAGGTCTAGCTTAGCACCAAGCAGAGAACAGGTTCTAAGTATAAATTACTTTTTTCTTATATATTTGCACATGTAGAATTAATAAATATTATTCTTTAGGTATTTAAATTTTTACTATTTTATGTCTCATTTTTGTTTTATCAGGACCTACCTGCAATTTTTTGTTAGTGGTATGCATATACCAGTACTTTACCTTGGAATCAGTCTAAGTTGGTGGTATTCCTAATAGCAAACAAAACAGATAATAATATCAGAGAGAAAAAGCTTTATTTAAGAATATATTCAGATGTTGAATTGTCATATATGATGGTCATCCAATCAAACTATATGAAATTATAAAATCCATAGTGATGTCAATATAGTTAGCTTCATCTTCAGGTACAGAATTATTCATCACAAATTCATAGATACTGTGTTTCAGAGAACTTGACAGAAATTGACTATAGTATACTAAAGAAAATATCCTTGACTGGTGAATATATATTCTGTGGGATTTCATATTCAAACAACATCTGTTGAACAAATTGAGAATCAAATGAAATGTATAGTTTACTTCTGTCACATGGTGATGCTTAAGAGGAGGCTAATATTTGACAACTTGGAATATAAGGGAGCTTGTACTATTCTGCCTTGGGATTCCTGAAATTTGCCAAAGATATTGAATGGAGGTGACTTTTATATGTACTGGCTTCAAACTGTTGGCTCAGACAGTGAAGAATCCACCTGTAATGTGGGAGACCCAGGTTTGATCCTTGGGTCAGGAAGATCCCTGGAGAAGGAAATGGCTACTCACTCCAATAATCTTGCCTGGAGAATTCCATGGGCCGAGGAACCTGGCAGGGTTCAGTCCATGGGGCTACAAAGAGTTGGACGTGACTGAGAGACTCATACTTTCACTTTCAATTCTTAGCATTTGCTGAATTTGTTGAAAATTGTGAAGTTATTATACTTTGAAATATAGTTACTACTGTAACTGATTACACCATAACACAATTGTGACCTCAACTGTAATTAGTTTATTCCTAATGAAACTAGTAGCTTAGATTTTGAAATATATTTACCATACTATCTTCTTTTGAACTTCTTTATTTGACTAATACATCATCATGTTTTAGTAATTCAGTGTTATATATGTCATGACCTTTTCCCACTTTCTTGCTGTTCCTTGATTTTGGATGTTTAGTGACATTATAAACAGTTGTCCATAGGGATAATATTTGTTTCATAATGTTATAAATTCTTCATAATTTTTTTCATGGCATTTATTACTTCCTTATTTCTTAGACTATAAATAAATGGGTTTAACAAGGGAATCACAAGAGTATAAAAAATAGCAACAGGTATATCTTTATCTTCATCATTAACTGAATTTGGCTGAACATACATGAAAAGAAAGGAACCGTAGAATATTGAGACAGAGAGAAAGTGGGACGCACATGTAGATAAGGCTTTGCCTTTTCCCTCTTTGGATTTCATCTTGAAAATTGTGAAAAGAATAAAAAGGTAAGAGATTATTACTGTGGTAATAGTGAAGACTAAAACTGACCCTGCGAAGATGAATATCATCAATTCATTGATATAGGGATCCACACAAGAGAGTCTGTATAATGGAAGGACATCACACAAAAAGTGATTGATTTGATGAGACTTACAGAAAGTTAGCCTAAACAGAAGTCCTACTTCAATCATGGGATGAATATTCCCAGCTATGTAGGCCCCCGTGGTCATCTGAATGCAGAGTTTCTGTGACATCATGGTGTGGTACTGCAGTGGTTTGCAGATGGCCACATAGCGGTCATAGGCCATTGCTGCCAGGAGAAAGCAATCTACAGTTTCAGCAAGGCAGAAACAATAAAATTGTGCCATGCATTCATAGAGGGAAATCATTCTGTCTTTGGAAAAGAGGTTCTGCAGGATCTTTGGGGTAATGGCACAAGAACAACAGGAATCCATCAGAGCGAGGTTACCCAGAAAGATGTACATTGGTGTGTGAAGGCGATGCTCTGTAACTATCAATGCCACCAGGCCAAGATTCCCCACCATGGTGATCAGATAGATGGTAAGGAACACCAGGAACAGAAGAGTCCTCAGCTCTGGATGACTTGTAAATCCTGTCAGGGTAAACTCGGTTGTCAAAGATTGGTTATCCTCAGTCATATCCACCTTTTCTATTGACATAGGAATTGTGGAGATAAGATTTGAAATTATAATGTCAGTAATTTTCCCTTCAAAATTCTTTTTTTTTTTTTTATAAAGGATAGAGCTCTTCCCTATTTCCTCTTGGAAACAGGGACACATACCTGTATGAGACATTCTCTTCTCTGAAATGTCAGCTTTTATGATCTTGACTCTGAAACTCAGATTTCCCAAGAACGTTTTGGTAATTCTAGGGAGGATGCTTGCAATGGAAAAGGCTTGTCTTTAAGAATTTATGAAGAATACTATACACATCAGCGTGTGTGTATGTGCGCTCAGTTGTGTCTGGCTCTTTGCGACCCCATTCACTGTAGACTGTAGCCCACCAGGCTCCTCTGTCCATGGAATTTTCCAGGCAAGAGTACTGGAGTGGGTTGCCATTTCCTTCTCCAGTACGTATCCAGGACACTCATGTTTGATTCAGCATTCCCAAATAACATATGTCAGTTTTTATATTAGAGATCCTTAAAATAAATATCAAGTCACTTTATATATATGTGTGTGTGTATATGTATGTCTGTGTGTGTATATATATATTAACATATATTAATATGTATATATGAAATTGAGCAATATTTTTCATGTACCCTCTCAGTAGAGGTTGTGTTTAAAATGTGTACACAGATATGTTAAATTTATATCTTAGGAATTGCCTGAAAACCACTAAGGGTTAAGGAGAGACCTGTTCCTCTTAAAGAAAACTACCTTGGAAAGCTGAGACAAGAAATACCCATAGACTATCACCTCTTTTATCTGTTTTCCCAGTGTCATGCTAAATCCATTATTCTCTTTGAAGGTACCCAAATATCTAAATCCTTTCCTCTTTTATATTAAACATAATTTTTATACATGATACTTAATGAAGTTTACTCAGTGTCCCAGACTGCATACCAGTCTCCATTTGTTGAATGATCAAGTGTCTTGTATACCCAATATGAACTAGAATTTCTTTTGTAAAATCCAGCATTGCTTTTGTTTCACGTGTGCATACATAATTTCTTGTGTTTAAATTTATTTATGTTTAATTGCAGAATAACTGCTTTACAATATTGTGTTGGTTTCTGCCGTACATCAACATGCATCAGCCATAGGTGCACATATGTTCCCTTCCTCTTGAACCTCCCTCCCATCTCCCACCCTATCCCACCCCTCTAGGTTGTTGCAGAGTACTGGATTGAGCTCCCTGCGTCATACGCTAGATATTTTGAGGTTTCCTGTGACTTATACTTCTCTAACAGCTGTGGAGAGGTATGGGAAAAAAGCATGATTGATTCCAGTCCTACGTCCAGTTCAGTGACCTGGGGTGGGTGAACTTGTTTTTAGTATCCTACCAACCATCCTTAATGAACTATTTGGTGTCTGCAAATTGAAATTTAATTATGAAGATTAGTTTACAAAGGATAGTATTGAAATTCGTTGTTTAAAAAGATCTGTGTCCCTTTCTTTTACCTGAATTAGTGTATCTAATATTTTACTCCTTCCTGGGAAAATTATGTAAGATTTTCTGAAGTATGTCACAGTATGTAAAAGCTAATAAATAAAAGCAAGCCATGCCTTTATGCTTTAGTTTTTTAACACTTAGGAAGAGAGAAAATCCTTAAAATCTTAATGTGATTTATAACAACAAATCTTGTTTTTCTTTTAAAGGCTATATTCTCTTATTATTTAGTGATCTACAAGAACATTTTGACTGAGTTTCAATTATATAAATTCTTCGGTCAAAATGGTTTGTTTGAACTCGAAACTTCAGGCACTGGCTGAAAGTTTTCTTTGGTTTTGTTTTGTTTTGTTTTAAATATTTAACAGCTAAGATAGAAAAAACTTTCTGTATGGAGTCCTGAATGATATAACAGAACTATATTCTGTTCTTACCTATATATTTTGAAGTTCTACCTCATAATCAGAGAAGTCAGCATAAATTGCAATAAATTTTCTCATCCTAGTTCCCATAGTCTTCAGTTTTGAGAATAGCTAGAATGATAACTAAATAGCTGAAACCTAGCAACAACAAAAAATGCTCAATGATTCAGAAAAATAAATATTAATTGACATTAATATTAAAAGTAAAAGTGAACTGGACTATTCCTCTTACCTTGATTTCACTGAGAAGTGTTTTGTAACACCTCGCTGTTTGCTGTATGGTTTAGGTCTACTAGAATTTCAGAATATAAACCTCTAACACATTTGGTGATAAAAGAATAAACAACTGGAAGGCTACTAATAGGCCAGTGTCAATAGTTATTTTCCATACAAATTTAAATTTCCATCAAATGCTAAAGGGATTTCCTTGCAATGACCTCACTGTATTTCTATGGGGAGATTAGGTCACTATGACATACACTACCTAACTTTAATTAAAGATGACCTGTGGTTCGAGAATATCCCCTGGAGGAGTAAATGGCAACACACTTCAGTATTCTTGTCTAGAAAATTCCATGGACAGAGGAGCCTGGTGGCCTGCAATCCATGGAGTTGCAAAGAATCAGACACAGTTTAGCCACTGAGCATGAAGGAAAAATTTAAAGTAAAAGACCTTCATTAAAGTCAGTTAGGTAGGAACCCTCTTACACTGTTGGTGGGAATGCAAACTAGTACAGCCACTATGGAGAACAGTGTGGAGATTCCTTAAAAAACTGGAAATAGAACTGCCATATGATACAGCAATCCCACTCCTGAGCACACACACTGAGGAAACCAGATCTGAAAGAGACACGTGCACCTCAATGTTCATCGCAGCACTGTTTATAATAGCCAGGACATGGAAGCAACCTAGATGCCCATCAGCAGACGAATGGATAAGGAAGCTGTGGTACATATACACTATGGAATATTACTCAGCCGTTAAAAAGAATTCATTTGAATCAGTTCTAATGAGATGGATGAAACTGGAGCCCATTATACAGAGTGAAGTAAGCCAGAAAGATAAAGACCAATACAGTATACTAACGCATATATATGGAATTTAGAAATATGGTAATGATAACCCTACATGCAAAACAGAAAAAGAGACACAGATGTACAGAACAGACTTTTGGACTCTGTGGGAGAAGGCGAGGGTGGGATGATCTGAGAGAATAACATTGAAACAAGTATACCATCAAGTGTGAAACGGATCACCAGCCCAGGTTGGATGCATGAGACAAGTGCTCAGGGCTGGTGCACTGGGAAGACCCAGAGTGATGGGATGGGGAGGGAGGCGGGAGGGGGGATCGGGATGGGGAACACATGTAAATCCATGGCTGATTCATGTCAATGTATGGCAAAAACCACTACAATATTGTAATTAGCCTCCAACTAATAAAAATAAATGAAAAAAAAAAAAGCCAGTAAGGTAATTTGAGATCATCTTGCTGAATGTTAATTGACCTAACTTTTATGATTCTTTGCATTCTTTGTGTCAAATGTAAAATGGTCAGAAGAGTCAGGTTGGTTTCACCTCCTACTGGAGGAATTAATATGTTTATGGGATTAACATGGTTTATGAAAGATGATTGGATTTGGAGATATAGAAAATTCAGTCAGGGTATCAACTTCTTCCCTCTGTGAGTTGACTTTGGCTCCATGTCCTCCAAAACCCATTTTGGAAACTTTGATGTTACTAATATTATATATTCCTACATATGAATTACTGAGACTCTTCTCTTTTCTTTTAAATTTACAGCAGCTGTGTTTGTCTTTGTTATGCTGATTCCCCCTTAATTCTAATAATCACTCTTCAGTATGCTGCATATTTGTTAGTACATCTGTAATCAGTCACTCTTCCCCCAGCCTCTATGAGCTTAAGAGGGAAGAGATGTCTCTCTTATGTTCATTTCTTTATTTTTAACACTTGAATAATACGTGACACTTTCATGTGCTGAACAAATATTTGTCTGATGATGAAGAAAAGATAATACTCCCTTGCTCATGTATTTGAAATGGTCTTTGGTTCGTTTTTAAACAAATAATTTTCCCTTATTTTGCCAGCCCTGTTGCTGCACAAGTTCTCTGTGTCTTGCTTCTCACTTTGCTTTCTTCCTCTCACTTCAGGGCACTTGGCCATGAACATTCCTTCACTTTTCCTCTGTACCTGCTTCATTAATTTGCTTATGTTTCCTCATCTAAAATATCTTTTTCTCACCGTCTATCACCCCAGTCCTACTCATTCTTGATCTCAAATGGGATCTCTTTCTTGAGGATTTTTCTAGTCCTCCCTCTAAATTAAAAGGTTTTCTTTTTCCTGGTCTTTGTGATAATTGCCTGCCTTTATAATGCATTTGTGAGTTTATCAAATATGAATAGTATGTGTTATGTGTCTTGATTGTAAAGACATTGGCTAAAAATTCACAAGTCACTGGTCATGTCTTACATCTTTTGGGCTTCTCACAACAAAATGTGATAGATCCTTAATACAGGCCGCATTGATTTTTCAAACTTCAGTTCTGTTTAACCTTAAATCAAGTATTTACAATATATAGAGTGTTGGAAACAACTGTGGGTAGAATAAGCACAGGATGAGGAGTTCTTCGATTTTAGAAATGACTCCTGAAAAGAAGTTCATAATCTAGTGGGAAGAAAACAGTTACATTGGAAACGAGGTAACAACTCGAGCTGTGGTATAAAAAAGTATAAACATATAATATGAAAATAAGGACAATAAAATGAATAGAGACCTGAAAGAAAAAAAAAGATTTTTTCATTAAAAGTATCATTTCACATGAACGTTGGTGGATAAGTAAGTAGGATTGTAATACATGAAACACATGTGGAAAAGAAACAGTAGATTGGAAGCATATGTTAAATTTTGGAAGTTTGAAATAGCAAGACCTAATTAGAAAGTGGATAGTTTGGCTGAAGTTTATGCATACATAATATAGGAGATATTTACAGTATCTTACTTATGCATACTTTTAGGGCATGGGAAAATTGAAAATTGTTGTGTTTGGGTCCTTTGCTGATAATTCTCTGAATCCTCTCTCAGTAAGGTCAAAACTGATGCTAAAAGGCAACTCCAAAGAGCATCTAATTATCTGCCTAACCAAGCTGTGGTGTTTGGTACTATTGAAAATCTTCAACGTTGGTTCTGTGGTGAAGCTCACTGCTTCTGTCTTCCTGAGTGTTCCATCTCAGTTTTAATGCTGGGTTGTGTTTCTCTCTGCTTTTACAGTGTTTGTGTTCCCCTTGGTTCTGTACTTGACCAACTTCTCTTTCATTTTCTGAGTTTCCTCCAGATTATCATATCTACTTATATATTTCAGTTATATTCCATCTTCTGATGATTTCACTATAAGACAGTAACAAGACTTATTTTTGGTTTTAATTTGCAACCCCTTTTATTAACTTTTATGTATTGCTGTTTTATTTTTTAGGTTTGTTTTATGTTGGAGTATAGTTGATTAGTAATGTTGTGTTAGTTTCAGGTTACAGCAAAATGATTCAGTTATACATGTTTTCATCTTATCTTTTTCAAATTCTTTTCCTGTTTAGGTTGTTGTTGTTCAGTTACTAAGTTGTGTCTGACTCTTTGTGACCCCGTGGACTGCAGCACGCCAGGCCTCCCGGTACCTCACCATCTCCCAAAGTTTGCCCAAGTTCATGTCTGTTGAATCACTAATGCCATCCAACCATCTCATCCTTTGTCACCCTCTTCTCTTTTGCCTTTGATCTTTACCAGCATCAGAGTCTTTTCCAATGAATTGGCTGTTTGCATCAGGTGGCCAAAGTTCTGGAGCTTCAACTTCAGCATCAGTCCTTAAGATGAGTGTTCAGGGTTGATTTCCCTTGGGATTGACTGGTTTGACTCCTTGCTGTCCAAGGGACTCTCAAGAGTCTTCTCCAGCACTACAATTCAAAAGCATCACTTCTTCGGCATTCAGTCTTCTTTTTGGTCCAACTCTTACATCCATATATGACTATTGGAAAGATCATAGCTTTGACTATATGGACCTATGTCAGCAAAGTTATGTCTTTGCTTTTTAATATGCTGTCTAGGTTTGTCATAGCCTTCCTTCCAAGAAGCAAGCATATTCTAATTTCACACCTGCAATTACCATCTGCAATGATTTTGGAGCCCAAGAAGTGAAAATCTGTTACTGCATCCACTTTTCCCCCTTCTCTTTGACATTAAGTGATGTGACCAAATCCATGATCTCAGGTTTTTTTTTTTTAATGTTGAGTTTTAAGCCAGTTTTTTTCACTCTCCTCCTTCATCTTCATCAAGAAGATCTTTAATTCTTCTTCACTTTCTGCCATTAGAGTGGTATCATTTGCATGTCTAACATTGTTGCTATTTCTCCTGGCAATCTTGATTTCAGCTTGTGATTTATCCTGCCCAGCATTTTGCATGATGCCCTCTGGATATAAGTTAAATAAACAGGTGAGAACATATAGCCTTTCGTACTCCTTCCCAATTTTGAGCCAGTCATTTATTCCATGTAAGGTTCTAACTGGGCTTCCCTTGTGGTTCAGCTGGTAAAGAATCTGCCTACAATACGGGAGACCTGGGTTCAATCCCTGGGTTGGGAACATCTCCCTGGAGAAGGGAAAGGCTACCCACTCCAGTATTTTGGCCTGGAGAATTCCATGGACTGTATAGTCTATGAGGTCACAAAGAGTCAGACACAACTGAGTGACTTTCAATTCACTTCTCTTCAAGTTCCAACTGTTGCTTTTTGACCCTTATACAGGTTTCTCAGGAGACAGGTAAGATGGTCTCTGGTATTCCCATCTTTTTAAAAAATGTCCTCAGTTTGTTGTGATCTACACAGTCAAAGCCTTTTGCGTAATCATTGAAACGGAAGTTGATGCTTTTCTGGAATTCCTGGCTTTCCCTATGATCCAGTATGTTAGCAATTTGATCTCTAGTTCCTCTGCCTTGTCTAAACCTAGTGTGTACATTTGAAAGTTTTCAGTTCAAGTACTGCTGAAGCCTAGCTTGAAGGATTTTGAGTACTAGCTTACTAGCATGGGAAGTGATTGCCATGGTCTGGTAGTTTGAACATTCTTTAGCTCTGCCCTTCTTTGGAATTGGTATGAAAATTGACCGTTTTCAGTCCTGTGGCCACCGCTGGGTTTTCCAAATTTGCTGATAGCACGTTTGAGTGCAACTCCCTATTGAGTGCAGCACTTTAACACTATTATCTTTTAGTATTTTTTATTTTAGATAGCTCAGCTGGATTTCCATCACCTCCACTAGCTTTATTGGTAGTAATGCTTCCTAAGGCCCACTTGACCTCACACTCCAGGATGTCTGGCTCTGAGTGAGTAATCACACCATCATGGTTATCTGGGTCATCAAGACCTTTTTTCTACAGTTCTTCTATATATTCTTATCTACTCTTCTTAATATTTTCTGCCTCTGTTAAGTCTTTACTGATTCTATCCTTTATCATGCACATCCTTACATGAACTGTTCCTTTAATATCTCTAGTTTTCTTGAAGAGATCTCTAGTCTTTCCTATTCTGTTGTTTTCTCTATTTTTTTTTTTTTTTGCATTGTTCATTGAAGAAGGCCTTCTTATCTCTCCTTGCTATTCTCTGTAACTCTGCATTCAGTTGGGTATATCTTTCCCTTTCTCCCTTGCTTTTAGCTTCTCATCTTTCCTCAGCTAATTGTAAAGCCTCTTCTGACAACCACTTTGCCTTCTTGCAATTCTTTTTCTTTCGGATGGTTTTGTTCACTGCCTCCTGTACAATATTATGAACTTCAGTCCATAGTTCTTCAGGCATTCTGTCTACCAGATCTAATCCTTTGAATGTGTTTGTCACTTACACTGTAAGATCATAAGAGATGTGATTTAAGTCACACCTGAATGGCCTAGTGTCATTCCCCACTTTCTTTAGTTTAAGCCTCAATTTTGCTATAAGGAGCTGATGAGCTGTGCCATAGTCAACTCCAGGTCATGTTTTCACTGACTGTATAGAGCTGCTCCATCTTCGGCTACAAAGAATATAAACAATATTATTTCAGTATTGAACATTTGATGATGTCCCAGTGTAGAGTCATTTTTTGAGTTGTTGAAAAGTGTGTTTGCTGTGACCAGTGCATTCTCTTGGCAAAGCTCTATTAGCCTTTGGCCCTGCTTCAGTGTGTACTCCAAAGCCAAACTTGCCTACTATGCCTGGTGTCTCTTGACTTCCTTCTTTTGCGTTCCAGTCCCCTGTGATAAAAAGGACATCTTTTTTTGGTGTTAATTCTAGAAGGTCTTGTAGGTCATCATAGAATTGGTCAACTTCATCTTTGGTGTTAGTGGTTGGGGCATAGACTTGGATTGCTGTGAAGTTGAATGGTTTGCCTTGGAAATGAACTGAGGTCATTCTGTTGCTTTTGAGATTGTGCCCAAGTACTGCAGTTCAGACTCTTGTTGACTATGAACGCTACTCCATCTTCTAAGGGATTCTTGCCTACAGTAGTAGATATAATGGTCATCTTAATTAAATTCGCTTATTCCTGTCCATTTTAGTTCACTGATTCCTAAGATGTTGATGTTCACTCTTGCCATTTCCTACTTGACCATGTCCAATTTACCTTGATTCATGGACATAACATTCCAGGATCCTATGCAGTATTGTTCTTTACAGCATCAGATTTTACTTGCGCTATCAGACCTATCCATAATTGAGTGTCATTTCCGCTTTGGCCCAGTCACTTCCTTCTTTCTGGCACTGTAGTATAATGGACCTCTGCTCTTTCCCAGTAGCATATTGGGCACCTTCCAACCTGGGGGCTCATCTTTTGGTGTCGTATCCTTTTGCCTTTTTATACTGTTCATGGGGTTCTCACTGCAAAAATACCAGAGTGGTTTGTCATTCCCTCCTCCAGTGGACCACATTTTCTCAGAACTCTCTAGTACATCCCATCCATCTTGGGTTGCCCTGCCTGGCATGGCTGATAGCTTCATTGAGTTACATAAACCTATTTGCCACAAGGCAGTAATCCACTGAGGGGCCTGTTTAGGTTACTGCTGAATATTGATCAGAGTTCCATGTGCTGAATAGTAGGTCCTTGTAGGTTAACTATTTTAAAATAGTAGAGTGTGGATGTCAATCCCTAACTCAATTTATCCATTCCTCAACATTTTCCCTTTGGTAACCATAAATTTGTCTTCTAAGTCTGTTTCTGTTTTGTAAATAAGTTCATTTGTATCACTAAAAAAAGATTCCACATAAAAGTGATTTTATATGTATTTGTCTTTCTCTCTCTGACTTACTTCACTTAGTAAAACCTCCAGGTCCATCCATGTTGCTGCAAATGGCCTTATTTTGTTCTTTGTTATGGTGAATTATATCCTGTGGTATATGTGTTCCATATCTTGTTTATCCATTCTTCTGTGGATGGACATTTAGGTTGTTTCCATGTGTTGGCCATTGTAAATAGCGCTGCAGTCAACACTGGGGTGCATGTATCCTATTGAATCTTGTTTTTCTTCAGACATATGCACAGTGAAGGGATAGCTCTACTTTTAGTTTTTTAAGGAACCCCCATACTGTTTTCCATAATGAATGTACCAATTCACATTTCCACCAATAGTGTAGGAAGGTTCCCTTTTCGAAACACACTCTCCAGCATTTCTTGTCTTTAGACTTTTTGATGATGGCCATGCTGACTGTGTGGTGTGTGGTGATACCTCATTGTAGTTTTGATTTGCATTTCTCTAGTAATTATCGATGTCGAACATCTTTTCACGTGTCTCTTGGCAATCTGTATGTCTTCTTTGGAGAAATGTCTATTTCTTCTATTTTTCGATTGGATGTTTGTTTATTTTAATATTGAGTTACATGACCTGTTTGTAAATTTTGGAGGTTAATCCATTGTCAGTCATATCATTTGCAAATATTTTATTCTATTCTGTAAGTTGTGCTTTGATTTTGTTTATGATTTCCTTTGCTGTGCAAAAATCTTTTGAGTTAAATTAAGTTCCATTTGTTTATTTTTGTTTTTATGTCTCTTACTGTAGGAGATGGATTGAAAAAGATCTTGTTGCAATTTATGTCAAAGAGTGTTCTTCGGTGTTTTCCTCTAAATATTTTATAGTATCTGGTCTTAGATTTAAATTATTAAATTTTATGATTAATGATTTAATAATTGCATTTAATAAATTTAAATTGTTATATTTAAAATTAAATTTAAATTTGATAATTAAATTATTGTTTTATTTTTAAATTTTTACTATTTTCTGCTTCATGTTTGCTTGATCAGAACCTGGTGATTTTGTTAGTGCCTTGAATGTATCAATAATTTATCTTGGACTCAGTCTTAATTTGGTGGTATTCCTAATAACAAGCAAGACAAATGACAGTATCAGCAATAAAAACTTTATTTAAGAATATATTTATGTATTGGATTGTCATATATGATGGTCAACCAATTAAACTATTTAGAAATTTCAAATCCATAGTGATGTCAATATAAATAGCATCATATTAAAATATAGATTTTTAAATCACAAATTTATAGATACTTTATTTCAGAGAGTAATAGAGTAAATAAAATACTTTATTTTAGAGAATATTGACTAATAGCAAAGATGAAAATGTTCTTCATTAGCAAATATATATTCTGTGTGGATTCATATTGAAAGAAAACCTGTTGAATGGACTCAAAATTCAGAATCAAATGAGACATAAAAATTACTTCTGTCATGTGGTTCTTCTTAAGAAAAGTCTAATAATTGAAAACTTGGGATATGTGAGAGTTGGCAAATTTTTGCCTTGGGATTCCTGAAATTTGCCAAAATTATTGAATGGAGGTGAACTCATATGTACTGACTTCAATTCTTAGCATTTGTAGAATTTGTTGAAAATTGTAACTTACTTGGACGGGGAAGCCTGGCATGCTGCAGTCCATGGGGTCACAAGGAGTCAGACACGACTGAGCAACTGAACTGAACAAATACTCTGAAACATAATTTCACATAATTGTGACCTCAAGGGTAATTAGTTCATTCCTTGTGAAACCTCTAGTAGCTTAGCTTTTGAAATGTATTTACCACACTCTCTTCTTTTAAACTTGTTTATTTGCCTGATACATCATCATGCTTTAGTAATTTAATGTTATATATGACATGACCATTTCCATTTTCTCAATATTCCTTGATTTTGAAAAAGTTTAATGACATTACAGTCAGTTGTCCATATTGGATGATATTTGTATCATAATGTTATAAATTCCTCTCCATAATTTTTTTCAGAACACTATTACTTCCTTATTTCTTAGACTATAAAAAACTGGGTTTAACAGTTCAGTTCAGTTCAGTCACTCAGTCGTGTCCAACTCTGCAACCCCATGGACTGCAGCACGCCAGGCCTCCCTGTCTGTCACCAGCTCCCAGAGTCTACCCAAACCCATGTCCATCGAGTTGGTGATGCCATCCCACCATCTCATCTTCTGTCGTCCCCTTCTCCTCCTGCCCTCAATATTTCCCAGCATCAGGGTCTTTTCAAATGAGTCAGCTCTTCACATCAGGTGGCCGAAGTATTTGAGCTTCAGCTTCAACATTAGTCCTTCAAATGATCACCCAGGACTGATTTCCTTTAGGATGGACTGGTTGGATCTCCTTGCAGTCAAAGGGACTCTCAAGAGTCTTCTCCAACACCACAGTTCAAAAACACCAATTCTTCTGCACTTAGTTTTCTTTTTTATAGTCCAACTATACATCCATACATGACCACTGGAAAAACACATCTAGTTGTGCCATCCTCAGCCAAAGCCCACCAGATTTATCCTTTAAAGTCACACACCTGAAGACTGTGAGTAAAAATGCACATAGATTGTGCCAAATGTCATAGTCACATACCATGACTCAAGGGAGAGACACTATCCTTTTTGTGAACATCTTTTCAAATAAATGATACATATTTCCTGATAGTTCTAGAAAATAACTTTCTTTTTTTGTCTCATTAGCCCTCAGTCAGTCATATGTTCTTCTCTTAACAGATCACTGGTGTTCCAGTGTTGCTAAGAGTTGGGGAGTTGTGCAGAGGTACATAGCTCAAATTATGGTATCCTAAGGAAAGGAAAACTAAATCAATGTGTACAAGCTTGAAAACTAAAAATATCTATTAAAATAGACAGTGACTATAGAATGTGCAACATACCTCTAATTCATAGCTTCTCATAATTTTTGGTATCTAGATTTCTTTTTGCTTATAAAGTGTCTTATGACCTAAAGAACTTTGTTTATGTGGATTATATCTGTTCATATTATAATATTAGAAATTAAAATTTACTAGTTCTTTCGAAAATAAAAATAGTAAGCCTATTACATTAATTTACACAATTATACTAAAATATATTGAAGGAGGGCTCAGAGGGAGGCCTAAAATGTCCTCCAGAAAATCTGGCTGCAGTGGAATGTTTATTGAAGTCCAAATGTGTCAGGTACCTTATTAAGTATTGGTGATATGGAATCGGTTACATCGTGTTTGATATTTACAGGGAAAAGATAGGCTTTCATTTTATTATCAACAGTTACAGTTTACTATTTATTTTCATTAAAATGTTTCTATCTGTGCATTCCCCTCCATTTAGAGTATTCTCCAGTTTTAATTCTTCTCATCTAATACATGAATTATTGAAGTTAGCCTTCTTGCTTTAAGTCTCTTTCTGTTTAACTGCAAAATCAGGTTTCTGAAATGTACAATCATATTGCTCTGCTCCAAGGAGACTTCAGCTTCTAAGATTAAGTCAGATTCCTGAGGGTGGCCTTTAAGATTCTCAGCAACTGATGCACCTCCCCTGTTTTCCCCACATTAACTGATAGCTCGCTCTGACTGTTTTGTTCATTTATTGATTCCATCCCATGGTTCACCTCCCTCATCCTCATTCCCAGAGCCACTCTGTTTTCCATAAACATTGACATCAGCCATAACCATTTCTATTTTCCTCCAAAAATCATTTTTTCCCATTTTTAAGGTATATTTTTACTTGTGACGCAACTTAAGAGCTAAATACCCTAGGTTGCAAGGATTTCTATTTTCTGAACTCCTAATCATGTAGGGAAAAGGTAGTGCTGATTCAAATTCTGGCAGAATTTGATGAGCTGGATGAACTTGGGCCAGCTCCTTAATATTGCAAAGTATGAGATTTTTACTGATGAAATGCATGAAAAATCACATTTTATGAATTGATAGGTAATATATATGAAAGGCCTAATGTAGCATCAAGCAGAGAGCACGTTCTCAGTAAATTATTTTTCTTCCATATTTACATGTTAGGATCAATAAATGTCATTGTTTAGATATTTAAATTTTTACTGTTTTCTGCCTCCTTTGTGTTTGATCAGCACCTCCAACTTTTTGTTAATGATATGCATCTACCAGTAATTTACCCTTAATCAGACCAGATTGGTGGTATTCCTAATAACAAAAAAAATAAATAAATAATAATAACACAGAGAAAAACTTTATTTAAGAATATATTCAGGAATTTCAGTTATATATGATGATTAAGCTACGTGAAAATGTCAAGTTCATAGTGATGTCAATGTAAATAGCATCATCTTCAAGCACAGATTGATAGTACACCAAAGTACATATACTGTATTTCAGAGAACTTAAGTGTAAATTGACTCAGTCTAAAGAGAAAAAGTTTTTATTAATCAATATACATTATGTGAGGTTTCATACTCAAACATAATCTTTTGAACACACTAAAAAATTGAAAATGAAATTGATATATGGTTTTTCTTCTGTCACATGCTTAAGAGCGCATTAATATTTGAGAACTTGCGATATGGGGAAGTTTGTAAGATTATGCCTTGGGATTCTAGAAATTTGCCAAATGAAGGTGCCCTTTGTATGTACTGACCTCAATTCCTGACCTTTGCTGAATTTGTCTAAAAGTGTAACTTACTATACTCTGAAATATAGCTTCTAGTTTAACTAATATACCGTGACACAGTTGTGACCTCAGGGGTAATTATTTAGTTCACTACTGATGAAACCTAATAGCTTAGATTTGTGAATATATTTTACCATATTTTCTGCTTTTACCTTGTTTATTTGACTGTAATGCCATCCTGTTTTAATAATTTAATGTTATTTGTGAGGTATCCATTTTCCATTTGCTCAGTATTTCTTGATTTTGAAAAAGCTTTAATCAAATTAAAATCATTTGTTCACAGAGAGTGATATTTGTTGCAGAATGTTATGAAATCTTCATAATTTTCTTCATAATATTAATTACTTCCCTATTTCTTAGACTATAAATAAAAGGGTTTAATAAAGGAATCACTGAAGTATAAAAAATAGCAATGGGTATAATATCTTTATTCTCTTCGTTAACTGAATCTGGTCGAATGTACATGAAGAAAAGGGAACCAAAGAAAAGAGAGACAGAGAGGAAATGGGATGCACATGTAGATAGGGCTTTGCCTTTTCCCTCTTTGGATTTCATTTTTAAAATTGTGAAAAGGATAAAAAGGTAAGAGATTATGACTATGGTAATAGTGAAGACCGAAAGTGACCCTGAAACAATAAATATCATCAGTTCGTTGATATAAGGGTCCACACAGGAGAGTCTGTATAATGGAAGGACATCACAAAAGAAGTGGTTGATTTGATGAGACCTACAGAAAGTTAGCCTAAACAGAAACCCTACATGAATCGCGGGATGAATGTTTCCAGCTGTTTAGGCCCCTGTGGTCATCTGAACGCAGAGTTTCTGTGACATCATGGTGTGGTACTGCAGTGGTTTGCAGATGGCCACGTAGCGATCATAGGCCATTGCTGCCAGGAGAAAGCCATCTGTAGTTTCTGCAAGGCAGAGACAATAGAACTGTGCCATGCATTCGTACAGAGAAATCATTCTGTCTTTGGAAAAGAGGTTCTGCAGCATCTTTGGGGTAATGGCACTGGAACAAAAGGAGTCCATCAGAGCGAGGTTACCCAGAAAGATGTACATTGGTGTGTGAAGATGATGCTCTGTAACTATCAATGCCACCAGGCCAAGATTCCCCACCATGGTGATCACATAGATGATAAAGAATACCAGAAAAAGAGGGGTCTTCAGCTCTGGACGTTCTGTAAATCCTATGAGGGTAAACTCTGTTGTCAAGGAGTGGTTTTCTTCAGTCATATCTACTTTCTCTGTTGACACAGGAATCGTGGAGATACAAGATTGAAATTAGTGTCTATAGTTTTCACCTTCAAATTTTTCTTTTTATGAGGAGTGTAGCCATTCTTAAAACTTCCCCTATTTCCTCTGGGATATAGGGACATGGACTTGTGTGAGACATTTATTTCTGTGAAATGTAAATTTTTTGATTTTGATTCTGAAATTCAGGATTCCCCAAAATATTTTTGTAGTTTTTGGGAGAATGCTTACAGTGAAAAGGGGTTGCCTTTATGAATTTATGAAGAATACTATATATATCTATGGCACCCATATTCAGTATTCCCAAATAATGTGTCATTTTTTATAAGCGCTCATGTGCAGTCACTGACACATGTCCAACCGTTTGCGACCCTGTGGACTGTAGCTCCCCTGGCTCCTCTGTCCATGGGGTTTTCCAGGCAAGAATACTAGAGTGGGTTGCTATTTCCTCCTTCAGAGGCTCTTCCTGACTTGGGGATCAAACCCACAACTCCTACATTGGCAGGCAGATTCTTTACCACTAAAGCCATCTGGGGAAGCCCCAGTTTTTATATGAGTTCTTTAAAATAAATACCAAGTCACATATATATATCTCATTCACCTAGAGCCAGACATCCAGAAGTGTGAAGTCAAGTGGGCCTTAAGCAGCATTACCACAAAAAAAAGTAGTGGGCATGATGGAATTCCGGCTGAGCTATTTCAAATCCTAAAGGATGATGCTGTTGAAGTGCTGCACTCAGTATGTTGAGCCAATTTGGGAAACTCAGCAATGGTCACAGGATTGGAAGAGGTCAATTTTTATTCCAATCCCAAAGAAAGGCAGTGCTAAAGAATGCTCAGACTACTGCACAATTGCACTGATTTCACATGCTAGCAAGGTAACACTCAAAATCCTTTAAGCTAAACTTCAACAGTATGTGAACCAAGAACTTCCATATGTACAAGCTGGATTTAGAAAAGGCAGAGGAACCAGAGATCAAACTGCCTACATCTGTTGGATCATAGAAAAAGCAAGGGAATTAAAAAAAAGAAATCTACTTCTGCATCATTGACTACGCTAAAGCCTTTGACTGTGTGACTCACAACAAACTGTCAAAAATTCCTAATGAGATGGGAATACCAGACCACCTTACCTGTCTGCTGAGAAACCTGTATGCAGGTCAAAAAGCAACAGATAGAACCAGACATGGAAGAATGGACAGGTTCAAAATTGGGAAAGAAGTATGTCAAGGCTGTATATTATCACCCTGCTTATTTAACTTATATGCAAAGTATATCATGCAAAATGCTGGGCTGGATGAATCAGAAGCTGAAATCAAGATTGCTGAGAGACATAACAATAACCTCAGATACGCAGATGATATCATTCTAATATCAGAAAGTGAAGAGGGAAAATGGAGAGATCACAACAAACAACACTGAAATACAAAGGATCATAAGAGACTACTACCAGCAGCTCTATGCCAATAAAATGGACAACTTGGATGAAATGGACAAATTCTTAGAAAAGTATAAGTTTCCAAAACTGAACCAGGAAGAAATAGAAAATCTTAACAGAACCATCACAAGCAAGGAAATCGAAACTGTAATCAAAAATCTTCCAGCAAACAAAAGCCCAGGACCAGATGGCTTCACAGCTGAATTCTACCAAAAATTTAGAGAAGAGCTAACACCTATCTTACTCAAACTCTTCCAGAAAATTGCAGAAGAAGGTAAACTTCCAAACTCATTCTATGAGGCCACCATCACCCTAATTCCAAAACCAGACAAAGATGCCACAAAAAAAGAAAACTACAGGCCAATATCACTGATGAACATAGATGCAAAAATCCTTAACAAAATTCTAGCAAACAGAATCCAACAACATATTAAAAAAATCATACACCATGACCAAGGGGCTTTATCCCAGGAATGCAAGGATTCTTTAATATCCGCAAATCAATCAACGTAATACACCACATTAACAAATTGGAAGATAAAAACCATATGATTTTCTCAATAGATGCAGAGAAAGCCTTTGACAAAATTCAACACTCATTTATGATTAAAACTCTCCAGAAAGCAGGAATAGAAGGAACATACCTCAACATAATAAAAGCTATATACGACAAACTCACAGCAAGCATCACCCTCAATGGTGAAAAATTGAAAGCATTTCCTCTGAAACCCGGAACAAGACAAGGATTCCCACTCTCACCACTGCTATTCAACATAGTGTTGGAAGTTTTGGCCACAGCAATCAGAGCAGAAAAAGAAGTAAAGGGAATTCAGATAGGAAAAGAAGAAGTGAAACTCTGGCTGTTTGTAGATGACATGATCCTCTACATAGAAAACCCTAAAGACTCTTCCAGAAAATTACTAGAGCTAATCAATGAATATAGTAAAGTTGCAGGATTTAAAATTAACACACAGAAATCCCTTGCATTCCTATATACTAACAATGAAAAAACAGAAAGAGAAATTAAGGAAACAATACCATTCACCACTGCAACAAAAAGAATAAAATACATAGGAGTATATCTACCTAAAGAAACAAAAGACCTATACATAGAAAACTAAAAAACACTGATGAAAGAAATCAAAGAGGACACAAACAGATGGAGAAACATACCGTGTCCATGGATTGGAAGAATCAATATTGTCAAAATGGCTATTCTACCCAAATCAATTTATAGATTCAGTGCAATCCCTATCAAGCTACCAACGGTATTTTTCACAGAACTAGAACAAGTAATTTCACAATTTGTATGGAAATACAAAAAACCTCGACAAGCCACAGTAATCTTGAGAAAGAAGAATGGAACTGGAGGAATCAACCTGCCTGACTTCAGACTCTACTACAAAGCCACAGTCATCAAGACAGTATGGTACTGGCACAAAGACAGAAATATAAACCAATGGAACAGACTAGAAAGCCCAGAGATAAATCCACGAACCTATGGACACCTTATCTTTGACAAAGGAGGCAAGGATATACAATGGAAAAAAGACAACCTCTTTAACAAGTGGTGCTGGGAAAACTGGTCAACCACTTGTAAAAGAATGAAACTAGAACACTTTCTAACACCATACACAAAAATAAACTCAAAATGGATTAAAGATCTAAATGTAAGACCAGAAACTATAAAGCTCCTAGAGGAGAACATAGGCAAAACACTCTCCAACGTAAATCATAGCAAGATCCTCTATGACCCACCTCCCAGAATATTGGAAGTAAAAGCAAAAATAAACAAATGGGACCTAATGAAACTTAAAAGCTTTTGCACAACAATGGAAACTATAAGTAAGGTGAAAAGACAGCCCTCAGATTGGGAGAAAATGATAGCAAATGAAGAAACAGACAAAGGATTAATCTCAAAAATATACAAGCAACTCCTGAAGCTCAATTCCAGAAAAATAAATGACCCAATCAAAAAATGGGCCAAAGAACTAAACAGACATTTCTCCAAAGAAGACATACAGATGGCTAACAAACACATGAAAAGATGCTCAACATCACTCATTATCAGAGAAATGCAAATCAAAACCACAATGAGGTACCATTACACGCCAGTCAGGATGGCTGCTATCCAAAAGTCTACAAGCAATAAATGCTGGAGAGGGTGTGGAGAAAAGGGAACCTTCTTACACTGTTGGTGGGAATGCAAACTAGTACAGCCACTATGGAAAACAGTGTGGAGATTTCTTAAAAAATTGGAAATAGAACTGCCATACGACCCAGCAATCCCACTTCTGGGCATACACACCGAGGAAACCAGATCTGAAAGAGACACATGCACCCCAGTGTTCATCGCAGCACTGTTTATAATAGCCAGGACATGGAAGCAACCTAGATGCCCATCAGCAGACGAATGGATAAGGAAGCTGTGGTACATATACACCATGGAATATTACTCAGCTGTTAAAAAGAATTCATTTGAATCAGTTCTAATGAGATGGATGAAACTGGAGCCCATTATACGGAGTGAAGTAAGCCAGAAAGATAAAGAACATTACAGAATACTAACACATATATATGGAATTTAGAAAGATGGTAATGATAACCCTATATGCAAAACAGAAAAAGAGACACAGAAGTACAGTACAGACTTTTGAACTCTGTGGGAGAAGGTGAGGGTGGGATGTTTTGAAAGAACAGCATGTATATTATCTATGGTGAAACAGATTACCAGCCCAGGTGGGATGCATGAGTCAAGTGCTCAGGCCTGGTGCACTGGGAAGACCCAGAGGAATCGGGTGGAGAGGGAGGTGGGAGGGGGGATCGGGATGGGGAATACGCGTAACTCTATGGCTGATTCATATCAATGTATGACAAAACCCACTGTAAAAAAAAAATAACTAAATAAAATTAAAAAATAAATAAATAAATAAAAAAGTAAGTGAAGAGGAACTAAAGAGCCTCTTGATGAAGGTGAAAGAGGAGAATAAAAAAGCTGGCTTAAAATTCAACATGCAGAAAAATAAGATCACGGCTTCTGGTCCTATGACTTCATGGCACATAGATGAAGAAAAGGTGGAAACAGTTTTTTATTTTATTTTCTTGGGCTCCTAAATCACTGTGGATGGTGACTACAGCCATTCAATTAAAAGATGCTTTCTCCTTGGAAGAAAAGCTATGTCATCGCTAGACAGTATAGTAAAAAGCAGGGACATCACTTTGCCAATAAAGGTCTGTGTAGTCAAAACTGTGGTTTTTCCAGCAGTCATGCACAGATTAGAGAGTTGGTCCATAAAGAAGGCTGAGCACTGAAGAATTGATGCTTTCGAATTGTGGTGCTGGAGAAGACTCTTGAGAGTTCCTTGGACAGCAAAGAGATCAAACCAGTCAGTCCTAAAGGAAATCAACTTTGAATGTTCATTGAATGAACTGACGGTGAAGCTGAAGCTCCAATACTTTGGCCAGCTGATTCGAAGAGCCAGCTCATTGAAAAAGACCGCGATGCTGGGAAAGATTGACAGCAGGAGAAGAGCAGGGTGACAGAGGATGAGATGGTTGGATGGCATCACCGACTCAATGGATATGAATTTGAGCAAACTCTGAGAGATAGTGAATGACAGGGAAGCCTGGTGTGTTGCAGTCCATGGGATCGCAAAGAGTCGGACATTACTTAGTGACTGAACAACAACAAATGTGTGTGTGTGTGTGTGTGTATAATCAGATATTTTTCATGTACTCTCCCAGTAGAGGCAATTTTTGAATAACATACACAGATATGTTTGATTTATATCTTAGGAATGTGTGGAAATCACTAAAGATGAAGGACAGAGCTGTTCATCTTTAAAGAAAATTGCCTAAGAAAATAGTACTTGTAGATTTTCATCTCTTTCATCTCTTTTCACAGTGTCATGCTGCATCCATTATTCTCTTTGAACGTGCTTAGATATCTACATCTTTATATAAAGATAAAGCATAGTTTTTTTTACATTTGCTTTATATAGGCATAGTTTCTTCTTTATATAAAGCATAGTTTTTTACAATAATATGTAATAAAGTTTATTCAGTGTCCCAAGCTATGCCAGTCTCCATTTTTTTGAACCATCAAGAGTGTTTTTTTTATATCCAATACAATCTAGAATTGCTTGCGTAAAATCTAACTTTGCTTTTTCCATATGTGTATGTGTATTTTTCCTTTTATATTATAGGTATTTTGAGATATTCCGTAACTTATACCTCAAAAACAGTTGTAGAGTGCTATGGGAAAAGAGCATGATTGATTCCAGTCCTACCTCCAGTTCAGTGACCTGGGATGGGTGGGCTTGTTTTTAGTATCCTACCAATGGTCCTTAATGAACTACTTGGTATCTGCAGGTTGAGATTTAATTTTGAAGAACAGTTACAAAGGATATTATCAAAATTCCTTGCTTAAACGTATCTGTGTATCTTTTATCTGAATTAACATGCCTACTATTTTCTGTTTCCTAAGAAAGTTATGTAAGACTTTCTGAAGTATGTCATAGTACATTAAAAGTAAATAAAAGTAAGCCACGCTTTTCTACTTTAGATTCCTAACACTTAGAGAAAACCCTTTAAATCTTAATATGATTTGTGAGAACAAATTTTGTTTTTCTTTAAAGAGCAACCTTCTACTATTATTTAGTACCTACAATATGTATTGACTGAGTGTCTAATCATATAAATTCTATGGTCAAAATGGTTTATTTCAATTTCAAACTATGGGAACTGCCTGAAAGTTTTATTTAATTTTTGTTTTAAAATATTAAATATATGCCACTTTATTATTCAGCAAAGATAGAAATAGCTTTCTATGTATAGGTCTGAATTATGTAACAGAATTATATTCTGTCTTTACCTGCATATTTCGAAGTTTTACCTTATAATCAGAGAGGTCAGCATTAGTTGCAATGAATTTTTCACCCTCTTTCCCATGGTTTTCAGTTTTGGAAATAGCTAGGATGATAACTAAATAGTTGAAATCTTGCAATAGCAAAAATGCTTAATAATTCAAAAAATAAATGTTAATTTATGTTAATATTAAAAGTAAAATAGAAACATAAATAAAGTAAAATAGAAATTTCTTCTTACCTAGATTTCACTGAGAAGTCTTATATAACACCTAGTTATTTGCTTTCTGGTGTTAGGTCTACTAGAATTTCAGAATATAAAACTTAGTCTCTAAAACACTTGGGATTAAAGGAATAAATATCTGGGAGACTACTAATAGGTTAGCATCAGTAATTATTTTCCATACAACGCAAATTTAAATTTTCCATCAAATGCTAAAGGGATTTCCTTGTAATGATCTCATTGTGTTTCTGTGGGGAGATTAGGTCACTATGCTCTAGCTACCAAAAGTTAATTAAAGATGACCTGTGAAAAAATTAGGTTAAAGTAAAAGGCCTTCATTAAAGTCACCAAGGTAATTTGAGGTCATCTTGCTGAATCTTATGTAGCTGACCTCATTTTTAGACATCTCTGCCTTCATTTTGTAAAATGTAAAATAAGCAGAAGAGTCACGTTGGTTTCACCTTCTGTTAAAGTAATTAATATTTTTATGGCTTTAATATTGTTTATGAAAGATGATTTAATTTGGAGATGATACTTCATGGTGTTGAAGATGTAGCCAGAGTATCAGCTTCTTCCCTCTGTGAGTTGAATTTGGTCCCGTGTCCTCCTCAACCCATACTGGAAACTTTGATACTATTATTTAGTCCCAGATATGAATTACTGGAGTTGTTCTTTCTTTTAAGTCTTTACCAGCTGTTTTGTCTTTATTATGCTGATTCCTCCTTTAGTCTAATAATTACTCTCCTGGAGGCTGTATATTTAGTTGTGGTTGTTCAGTCATCAAGTTGTGTCCCACTGCTTGTGATACCATGCACTGTGTAGCGCAGTTTCAAACTACCGCACAGTTGCACTCCTTTCACATGCTAGGAAGGTCATGCTCAAAATTCTTCAAGCTAGGCTTCCACAGTATGCGAACTGAGAACTTCCAGATGTACTAACTGGATTTTGAAAAGGCAGAGGAACCAGAGATCAAATTGCCAATATCCAAGCCCGAGCACTTGTCTCATGCATCCCACCTAGGCTGGTGATCTGTTTCACTATAGATAATATACATGCTGTTCTCTCGAAACATCCCACCCTGGGAATCGGGTGGAGAGGGAGGTGGGAGGGGGGATCAGGATGGGGAATACATGTAACTCCGTGGCTGATTCATGTCAATGTATGACAAAACCCACTGCAAAGTTGTGAAGTAATTAGCCTCCAACTAATAAAAATAATTGAAAAAAAATTGCCAATATCCGTTGGATCATAGAAAAAACAAGAGAATTTCTGAAAAATATCTGCTTCTGCTTCTTTGACTACACTGAAGCCATTGACTGTGTGGGTCACAACAAACTGTGGAAAATTCTTAGAGATGGGAATACCAGACCACCTGACCTCTTGACCTCGCCTCCTGAGAAACCTGTAGGCAGATCAAGAAGCAAGTTAGGACCAGACATGAAACAAAGACGGGTTCCTAATTGGGAAAGGAGTATGTCAAGGCTGTAGATTGCACTCTGCTTGTTTAAACTATATGTAGATTTTTTGATAATGGCCATTCTGGCTGGTGTGGGGTGATTCTTCATTGTAGTTTTATTTTGCATTTCTCTAGTAGTTAATGATGTTGAGCATTTTCTCATGTGCTTTTTGGCCATCTGTATGTCTTCTTTGGAGAAATATCTGTTTAGGTCCTCCATTTTTTTATTGTGTTCGTGTGTGTGTGTGTGTGTGTGTGTGTGTGTGTGTGTGTGTGTGTGAAGGAGAGAGAGAGAGATAGAGCTGCCTGGGCTTTTTGTATATTTTTAAGGTTAATTCCTTGATGGCTGCTTCATTTACAAATATTTTCTCCCATTCTAGGGTTGTCTTTTTGTTTTTATGGTTTTCTTGCTGGGTAGAGTATCCTAGGTTGCAGATTTGATCATATCTTTGCCACTCCCTTCTGGCTTGCAGTTTCTTTCAGGAAATCAGTTGATAGCTACATGGGGGTTCCCTTGTAACTGACTCTGTTTTTCTCTTGCTGCCTTTAGAATCCTCTCATTATCTTTTGCTGTTTTAATTATAATCACTCTTGGTGTGTGTTTGGGTTCATTTGGTTTGGGACGCTCTGTATTTCCTATATCTGAATATCTGTTTCCTTCTTTAAGTTTGGGAATTTTACAGCCATAAATTTTCTCAAGTACATTTTTGATCCCTTTCTCTCTTTTTGGTCCTTCTGGGGCACCTATTATGTGTAGGTTGGCAGGCTTTATATTATCCCATAGATATCATTCATTGCTTTCTTTTTTTTCGTTGGTCTTTCTGTCTACTGTTGTGATTGTGTGATTGCCATTTTTCTATTTTACTGATCACTCGTTCTTCTGCCATTATTTATTTAGTCTGCCATTCATTGCCTTTAACTCAGTTTTTATTTTGGCAGTTGAGTAGTCTAATTTTGATTGGTTTCCCTTTATAGTTCTGCTTCTTGTTATAGTGATCTGTGTCTCTATTGATAATATTTCTTAATCATTTTAGCATTTTTGCTACCTCCTTTTTGAAGTTGGAGTCTGGTAGACTGGAGAGTTCTTTCATTGTTCCTTCAGGTGATTTCTTTTAATTGCGAGTATCTCCTCTGCTTTTTCTTTTTACTTAAATTTCTCTGACTCTAGGAATTTAAGACAAATATTTATTTACTGATGGGCTGATGGGTCTTGATGGGTTATTTTTATGTGGGAGCATCCCTGTGTAGACTGTTAGAGTAATATTTTTGGTGTGAGGGTTTTTTGTATGGATGCCTGCCTCGTCTTTTCTCAGCGTGCACCGGCAATTGTCCCCTTGACAGGGAGTATGATGCTGTTATGGTAATCAGAGCCTGCATGGTGTGTTGAGCAGGGCATTCTCTTTGCTCTGTGGCTTTTATAGGCCTGTCAAGGAGAAGAGTCTCTCTCTAGTTGTTGGAACAGAAGATCCCAGATCTGATTGTAAGCTGTGGTGTGAGGTGAGTGGGACTATAGTGCTTCTGTTGTGAAAGAAGCCACCGAGTATTCCTCCCCGGGGCTTTCTGCCAGGAATGTGTGATTCTGCAGTGCTGCCTGTCACCCAGTCTTGTGCCAATGGTGCTCTGCTGCCTACACCTCCCCCAGACCCACCCCTGCTGTGTGAGCAGCAATAGATGGCTGAGATGTTAGCACCACCTCCGGCATGTGCATGCTCCCCAAGCCCCCTGCTGCTGGAGCTGTGCCCCACCGCGAGCACGCGGACAGTGGGCTTCTATGGTGGACCCGTGCCGGTACCCTTTGTGTCCTGATGATGGGGCACCTGTGGTGGGCCTGCACATTGTCTCGCTCATGCCGAGCAACCTGTGCCAAACTACAGAACCTTCAGGCCGACTCCATGTAGTCAAACTGAGGCCTTTCCTTGGGTCTGTCTGCTAAAGTCCAAGATTCAACACCAGGCAGCTGTGTGCACTAGCAAGCACAGTCCTGGGCTGAGAATGTGGTGACATGGCAGCCCTCAGCGCAGGTCCCTGTCTGCTCTGCCTGGCGGCAAGCCGGGACATGCATACTCCTCTGCAACAGAGTCCAGGCCACTCCAACTGTCTGTCCTGGTGGGCATCACAAATGGCATAGGGGCTCCCAGGGTGAGCGAACCTTTCCTCTTTCACGGCTCCATCCCCAGAGGTACAGGTCTCATCTTGAGTCTTTTTTCTCTCTTTCATTCTACCCGGTTGTGTATCTTTCTTGCAGCCTTGGTTGTTAAGAGATCTGCAAGATTTCAGTTGGTATTCTGTAAGAATTGTTCCAGGTGTAGATGTATTTGTGATGTGTTTGTGAGGGACGGTAAGCTCCGAGTCTTTGTATTCCACTATCTCTTTCACTGAGAGAGAAACTCTAATAGTTTGACCACCTGATGCGAAGAACTGACTCATTTGAAAAGACCCTGATGCTGGGAAAGTTTGAAGGAGGGAGGAGAAGGGGATGACAGAGGATGAGATGGTTGGATGGTATCACCGACTCAATGGACATGAGTTTTAGTAAACTCCGGGATTTGATGATGGCCAGGGAAGCCTGGCGTGCTGCAGTCCATGGGGTTGCAAAGAGTTGGACAACGACTGAATGACTGAACTGAACTGAACTGATCTCTTTCACTGCTAGATAGCTAGACATCTCCTATTGACTTGAAATTCCACAGACACCTCCTCCTTTACGTGATAGTTCTTATTTATCTGATAACTGGAAATTTGTACTTTTTCAGTGCCTTCTTACAATCCCCCATGCCCTCCAACACACACACACACACACACACACACACACACACACACACACACACACACACACACACACACACACAAGCTCTGGTAATCACATATCTGATCTCTTTTTCTATAAGCGTTTGTTTTTGAAGTGTAATTGACCTACAGTGCTATTTCAGTTTCTGTTATGCAAGATAGTAATTTGATATTTCTGTATGATGTATATGTAAGTTGAAAATCACGATGATTCTAGTTATAATATATCAGCACCCAACGATGTCACACATTTATTGACTATATTCACCACACTGTATATTTGACTGTGACTCAAATATTTAAAACTGAAAGTTTATATCTTTTAATTTTCCTTATGTGTTTTTCTCCTTCCCTCAACACCCTCCTCTCTGGTCAGTACCTATTTGTTTAATTTATAACTCTGTTTCTGTTTTGTTATGTTTATTTGTTTTATTTTTAAAATTCCATATTTAAATGAAGTCATACAGTGTTTTCTTTGTTTCATTCATGTCATTTATCATAATGCCCTTGTGACCCATCTGTGTTGTGACAAATGGCAAATTTTCATTGTTGTTCTTTTTTTCTATTCTTATCTATTTTATTCATTTTAAAAGTGGGATATAGTTGCTATACAATATTGTTAGTTTTTGCTGTTCAGCAAAGTGAGTCAGCTGTATGTATGCACATGGCCCCCCCCTCTAGTACTTCCTTCCCACCCTCCCTTCGTCCTATCTATCTGGGTCATTACAGAGCAATGAGCTGAGTTCCCTGCAATATCCCCCTAGTACGTTCCCACTAGTTATCTGTTTTACACATGGCAGTGCACATGCATTGATATCAGTCTCCCAGTTCATCTCTCCCTCTCCCACCCCATGTGCACATATCCATTCCCTAGGTCTGAATCTCTATTCCTGCCCTGCAAATAGGTTCATCTGTACCATTTTTCTAGATTCCACATACATGCATTAATATATGATATTTGTTTTTCTCTTTCTGATTTACTTCACTCTATAGGACAGACTCTTGATCTATCCACGTCTCTATTAATGACCCAATTCAGTTCCTTTTTATGGCTGAGTAATATTCTGTTGTATATATGTATCACATCTATTTTATGTATTCATCTGTCAGTGGACATTTAGGTTGCCTCCATGTCCTGGCTACTGTGAAGAGTGCTGCATTGTACATTGGGAGTACTTGTGTCTTTTTGAAATATGGCTTTCTCAGAGTATATGCCCAGTAGTAGATTTCTGGGTCGTATAATAGTTTTAGTTTTTTTTTTTTTCTGAAAAATTTATTTGATTTGAAGAATTTTTACAGAAAGAAGCCAAGAGAAATGATCTAATTGTTTTGTGACATTGCAAGTGTTCATCCTTTTTTTTTGGTCTTTGTATATAAAGATGCCTCTTATTTAGCATGTTCTGGTCTTCATTTTCTCTGTTGTTCATGCCTTTGTTTATTTTTTAACTTGAGGGTAATTGCTTTTCAATTTGTGCTGGTTTCTGCTGCACAGCAATGTGAATGAATCCTAATTATATATGTATCCCCTCCCTCCTGAGCCTCCCTCTCTGCCTCTCTGATTTGTAGTTTTTAAAGGAAACTTCCTACTGTTCTTCAAAGTGGTTGCATCAATGTATATTTCCACCAACAGTATAAGAGGTTTCCCTTTTCCCCATTATGTATCTATTATCACACTTTGTTTTATCCACTCATCTATTGATGAGCAGTTAGATTGCTTCTATATCTTATATAGGGGTACACATATATTTCCTATTTTTTTTTTGCATGCTTTGGATAAATCATAGATGAATGAAATTACTGGATCAGTGGTAGATCTGTTTTTAATTTTTTTAAGGAATCTTCATTCAGTTTTCCATAGTAGCAGCACAAATTTACTTTCTCTCCCTTTCTCCACATCTTCACCAACGCTCATTCTTGTTACTTTTTGTATAATACTTATGACAGGTATGGGCTTCCCTCATAGCTCAGTTGGTAAAGAATCCACCTGCAACGCAGGAGACTCCTGTTCGATCAGGAAGATCTGCTGGAGAAGGATAGGCTACTCACTCCAGTATTCTTGGGCTTCCCTTGTGGCTAAGATGTAAAGAACCTGCCTGCAGCGCGGGACACCTGGGTTCCAACCCTGGGTTGGGAGATCCCCTGAAGGAAAAGGCTACCCACTCCAGTGTTCTGGCCTGGAGAATTCCATAGAGTGTGTAGTACATGGGGTGTCCAACAAAGAGTTGGACATGACTGAACAACTTTCACTTCACTATGACAGATATAAAGTGATATCTCATTGTGGATTTGATTTGCATTTCCCTGATGATTAGCCATGTTGAACACCTTGTCATGTACATGTTGACCATGTGTGTGATTTTTGTGGAAAAATGTCTGTTCACATATTTTGCCCATTTTTAAAATTTGCTTATTTTTTTGTTACTGATTGTATGAATTCTTTGTATATTTAGGATATTAATCACTTATCAGATATGTTGTTTGCAAATATATTCTCCCATTCTGTAGATGGATATTCCATCATATTAATAATTGCCTTCACTGTACAAAAACTTTTTAGTTTGATATAATTCCCTTTGTTTATTTTTGCTTTTGGTTTCCTTTCCTGAGGAGACATATCCAACTAAATACTCTAAGATCAATGTCAAAGAACATATCACCCATATTTTCTTCCAGAAGTTTTGTAGTTTCAAGTCTTACATTTAATTCTTTAATACATTTCAAATTTACTTTTGTGCCTTCTGTGAGAAAGTCCTCCAACTATAGCTGGAAGTTCATGTACTGTTGAAGCCTAGCTTGATAGATTTTGAGCATTACCTTGCTAGCATGTGAAATGAATGCAATTGTATAGTAGTTTGAACATTCTTTGGCATTGCCCTTCTTTGGGATTTGAATGAAAACTGACCTATTATAGTTTTATGGCCATTGCTGAGTTTTCCAAATTTGCATATTGAGTGAAGCGCTTTAACAGCGTCATCTTTTAGGATTTTAAATAGCCCAGCTGGAATTCCATCACGTCCACTAGCTTTGTTCCTAGTAATGCTTCCTAAGGCCCACTTGAATTCACACCCAAGGATGTCTGGCTCTCAGTGAGTGACCACACCATCATGGTTATTGGGTCATAAAGATCTTTTTGGTATAGCTCTTCTGTGTACTTTTGTCACCTCTTCTTAATATCTGCTGCTTCTGTTATGTCTTTATTATTTCTGTCCTTTATTGTGCCCATCGTTGCATGAAATGAAACTAAAACAACAATCCAAACCCTAAGGGATGCACCAAAAGCAGTTCTAGGAGGAAAGTTTGTAGGAATACAAACTTACTCAAGAAATAGGAAAAATCTTAAACAACCTAACCCTATACCTAAAGGAACTAGAAAAAGAACATAACCTAAATATAGTAGAAAAAGAAAAAAATACATAAAATGGAGATTAAAGAAGTAATAGGAAAGATCAGTGAATCAGTGAAACTAAGAGCTGGTTTACTGAAAAGATGAACAAAATGGATGGATTTTTGCCAGACTCTTCAGGAGAAAAATGAAGAGGGCCCAAGTCAATAAAATCATAAATAAAAAAGGAGAAGTTACAACTGATGCCATACAAATGCAGAGAAGTATTTCTCATAGAAATGTGAGACTATGGTGACTATGCCAATTAAAGGGATATTTTAGAGGAAATGGATAAATTCTTAAAAATATACAACCTCCCAAGGTTGAACCAAGAAGAAACTTAAAAATATAAACAGACCAGTTACCAGTAATGAAATAGAGTCAGTAATTAAAAAATTCCAAACAAAAGAACATCCAGGACAAGGTGGCTTTGTGGGTAAATTCAGTCAAATATTTGGAGAAGAGTTAACAATTATGGTTTGAAACTATTTCAGAAAATTGCAAAGGAAAGAACACTTCAGAATTCATTCTATGAGGCCAGCATCACCCTGGTCACCAAACCAGATAGCAATACCAAGAAAAAAGAAAAATTACAAGCCAGTATGACTGATGAACACAGATGAAAAAATCCTCAATAGAGTATTCGCAAACTGAATCCAATAACATATAAAAAGGATTATAGAGCATGATCAAAGGGAGGAATGCAAAAACATTCCTCCTCAAATGAAATGTGATATAAAACATTGACAAATTGTTGAATAAATATTATTTAATCAAAGCAAAGGAGAAAAGGAAAGATATACCCATTTGAATGCAGAGTTCCAAAGAATAGCAAGGAGAGATAAGAAAGCCTTCCTCAGTGATGAATGCAAAGAAATAGAGGAAAACAATAGAATGGGAAAGACTAAAGATCTCGTTAAGAAAATTAGAGATATCAAGGGAACATTTCATGCAAAGATGGGCTCAATAAAGGACAGAAATGGTAGGGACCTAATAAGCAGAAGATATTAAGAAGAAGTTTCAAGAATACACAGAAGAACTGTATAAAAAAGATCTTCATGACCCAGATAATCATGATGATGTGATCATTCACCTAGAGCCTGACATCCCAGATGAGAAGTCAAGTGGGCCTTAGAAGGCATCACTACAAACAAAACTAGTGGAAGTGATAGCATTCTAGTTGTGCTGTTTTCAAATCCTGACAGATGATGCTGTAAAAGTGCTGCACTCAATATGCCAGCAAATTTGGAAAACTCAGCAGTGGCTACAGGACTGGAAAAGGTCAGTTTTCATTCCAATCCCAAAGAAAGGCAATGCCAAAGAATGCTCATAACTACTGCACAATCGCACTTATCTCACACACTAGTAAAGTAATGCTCCAAGCCAGGCTTCAGCAATACATGAACCTTGAACTTCCAGGTGTTCAGGCTGGTTTTAGAAAAGGCAGAGGAACCAGAGATCAGATTTCAACATCTGCTGAATCATCAAAAAAGCAAGAGAGTTCCAGAAAAATATCTATTTCTGTTTTATTGACTATGCCAAAGCCTTTGACTGTGTGGATCACAATAAACTGTAGAAAATCCTTAAAGAGATGGGACTACCAGACCATCTGACCTGCCTCCTGAGAAATCTGTATGCAGGTCAGGAAGCATCAGTTAGAACTGGACATGGAACAACAGACTGGTTCCAAATAGGAAAAGGAGTTTGTCAAGGCTGTATATTGTCACCCTGTTTATTTAACTTACATGCAGAGTACATCATGTGAAATGCCAGGCTGGATGAAGCACAAGCTGGAATCAAGATTGCCGGGAGAAATACCAATAACCTCAGATATGCTGATGACACTACCCTTATGGCAGAAAGTGAAGAGAAACTAAAAAGACTCTTGATGAAAGTGAAAGACGAGAGTGAAAAAGTTGGCTTAAAGCTCAACATTCAGAAAACTAAGATCTGGGCATCTGGCCCCTCACTTCATGGCAAATAGATGGGGAAACAGTGGAAATTGTGTCAAACTTTATTTTTTTTGGGGGGGGGTGTGCTCCAAAATCACTGCAGATGGTTATTGCAGCCATGAAATTAAAAGACGCTTATTCCTTGGAAGGAAAGTTATGACCTACGTAGATTAAAAAGCAGAGACGTTACTTTGCCAACAAAGGTCTGTCTAGTCAAGCCCATGGTTTTTCCAGGGGTCATGTATGGATGTGAGAATTGGACTGTGAGAATTGGACTGTGAAGAAAGCTGAGCACTGAAAAATTGATGCTTTTGAACTATGGTGTTGGAGAAGACTCTTGAGAGTCCATTGGACTGCAAGGAGATCCAACCAGTCCCTCCTAAAGGAGATCAGTCCTGGGTGTTCATTGGAAGGACTGATGCTGAAGCTAAAACTCCAAAACTTTGGCCACCTGATGGGAAGAGTTGACTCATTGGAAAAGACCCTGATGCTGGGAGGGATTGGGGGCAGGAGGAGAAGGGGATGACAGAGGATGAGAGGGCTGGATGGCATAAACGACTCAATGGACATGGGTTTGAGTAAACTCTGGGAGTTGGTGATGGACAGGGAGGCCTTACGTGCTGCAATTCATGGGGTCACAAAGAGTCGGACATGACTAAGCGACTGAACTGAACTGTTGGATTATAAAACCAGCTGAATAGTTTATTCCAGTGATCCTGGGTTGATTTCTCCGTGATTTCCTCAGCTATGTCTTCTGTTGTGTATTGACTTCATCTCTGGACTGGTTTCCCTCTTGATGGCAAAATGGATGAGATTATCCCAGCTATCATGTTCACACACCATTCAAGAGGGAGAAATACTATCTTTTATGATTGTCTTTTCAAATAAACAATACATAGTTTCCAGAAACATCTAGAAAAATCACCTTTTTTTTTGGCCTCATTGACCCCAAATAAGTCACATATTCTTTCCTTAACAGACCTCTGGGATACAGTATTGCTAAGGGTCGAGGTGGGTGGGGCAGAAATAAATAACAAAAGTCATTGCACTTGTAGAAAAGGGAAACTAAATCAGTACATTCCAGTCTGAAAATTAAAAATATCCATTTATATAGACAATGAATATAGGACATAGCAGTTCAGTTAGTTCAGTGGCTTAGTCATGTCTGACTCTTTGCGACTCCGTGAACTGGACTCCAGTTCAGTCACGCCAGACAGTCACGCCAGGCCTCCCTGTCCATCACCAACTTCCAGAGCCTACCCAGACTCATGTCCATTGTGTCAGTGATGCCATTTAATCACCTCATCCTCTGTCGTCCCCTTCTCCTCCTGCCCTCAGTCTTTCCCAGCATCAGGGTCTTTTCAAATGAATCAGCTTTTCTCATCAGGTGGCCAAAGTAATGGAGTTTCAGCTTCAGCATCCAACTCCCAGCTCCAATGAACACCCAAGGACCGATCTCTTAGAATGGACTGGTTGGATCTCCTTGTAGTCCAAGGGACTCTCAAGAGTCTTCTCCAACACCACAGTTCAAAAACATCAATTTTTCAGTGCTCAGCTTTCTTTATAGTCCAACTCTCACATCCATACATGACTACTGGAAAAACCATAGCCTTGACTAGACAGACCTTTGTTGGCAAAGTAATGTCTGCTTTTTAATATGCTGTCTAGGTTGGTCATAACTTCCCTACCAAGGAGTAAGCGTCAGTAAGTGTCTTTAATTTCATGGCTGCAGTCACCATCTGCAGTGATTTTGGAGCCCCCCCAAAATTACAGTCAGACACTGTTTCCCCATCTATTTGCCATGAAATGATGGAACCGGAAGGACTTCACTTGTGGCTCAGAAGGTAAAGCATCTGCCTCCAATGTGGGAGACCCAGGTTCGATCCCTGGGTTTGGGAAGATCCTTTGAAGAAGGAAATGGCAACCCACTCCAGTACTCTTGCCTGGAAAATCCCATGGATGGAGGAGCGTGGTAGGCTACAGCCCATGGGGTCTCAAAGAGTCGGACACGATGAGCGACTTCACTTGGTCACTTGCATGGGACCGGATGCCATGATCTTAGTTTTCTGAATGTTGAGCTTCAAGTCAACTTTTTCACTCTCCTCTTTCAGTTTTATCAAGAGGCTCTTTAGTTCTTCTTCACTTTCTGCCATAAGGGTGGTGTCATCTGCATATCTGAGGTTATTGATATTTCTCCTGGCAGTCTTGTTTCCAGCTTGTGCTTCATCTACCCCAACATACAACATCCCTCTAATTCCGAGCTGTCAAAGATTTTGTTATCTAGATTCCTTTTTTGCTCATAAAATATCTTATGATCATAAAGAACTATATTTATATGTAATATGTCTATCTATATAGTATTAGAAATAAAAACCATGAAATTAAAATTTATTAATCCAGTCAAAAGTAAATTAAGCCTAGTATATATTTGCTTACATAATTAAAATATATTGAGGGAAATGTTTATTGAATCACCAAATGTGTTAGGTACCTTGTTAAGTATTGGTGATACGAAATGAATTATATCATGTTTGATATTCATGGGAAGAAAATAGGCCTTCATTTTATTATCCAACAGCTACAATTTACTATTCTTTTCTTTACTATTACTCCTGCCTGTGCATTTCTGTACTTTCAGAGTTTTCTCCAGTTTCTGTTTTCCTCATCTGATATAGAGTTAGTCTTCTTGCTTTATGTCTCTTTCTAGTCAGTTGCACGATCAGGTTTTTGAAGTGTACAATTGTATTACTCTGCCCCAGGGACACTAGAGTGTCTGATGGAGTCTAAGATAAATTCAGATTTCTTAGGGTGACATTTAAGATTCTCAAATAACTTGATCTGCTTCTCCCCTTTCCCCTATTTTCACCAATAGCTCTCTCTAACTATTTTGTCCACTTTCTGAGTCTGTCCTCATCCTCCCCTTCCAGTACCACACTCTTTTCCATAAACATTGAATCTGATCATGATCATTCCTGTTTTCCTCCAGATATCATTTTTCTCCATTTTAAGGCACAGGTTACCTCTGATGTTACTAAGGACTAAATACTTTAAGCTACAAGAATCTCCTTTTTTGGAACTCCCAAGCATGTGGGGAAAAAGTAATACTTGATTCAAATTCTAGTTAAATTTGATGAGCTTGGGCAAGCTCCTCAATATTGCAAAGTATGAGGTTTTTACTGATGAAAAGCATGAAAATATCACATCTGATAACTTGGTAGGTAACATATATGAAAGGTCTAGCTTAGCACCAAGCAGAGAACAGGTTCTAAGTATAAATTACTTTTTTCTTCTATATTTGCACATGTAAAGATTAATAAATATTATTCCGTAGGTATTTAAATTTTTACTATTTCATGCCTTATTTTTCCTTTATCAGGACCTGCAACTTTTTGTTAATGGCCAGTACTTTACCCTGGAATCAGTCCAAGTTGGTGGTATTCCTAACAACAAACAAAACAGATAATAATATCAGAGAGAAAAAGCTTTATTTAAGAATATATTCAGGTGTTGAATTGTCATATATGATGGTCATTCAATCAAACTATATGAAATTATCAAATCCATAGTGATGTCAATATAATTAGCATCATCTTCAGGTACCGAATTATTCATCACAAATTTATAGATACTGTGTTTCAGAGATCTTGACAGCAATTTGACTACTAAATATTTTTGACTGGTGAATATGTATTCCGTGTGATTTCATATTCAAACAAAATCTGTTGAACAAATTGAGAATCAAATGAAATATATAGTTTACTTCTGTCACATGGTGATGCTTAAGAGGAGGCTATTATTTGACAACTTGGGATATGAGGGAGTTTGTAATATTATGCCTTGGGATTCCTGAAATTTGCCAAAGATATTGAATGGAGGTGACTTTTATATGTACTGGCTTCAAACTGTTGACTCAGACAGTAAAGAATCCACCTGTAATGTGGGAGACCCAGGTTTGATCCCTGGGTCGGGAAGATCCCTGGAGAAGGGAATGGCTACTCACTCTAGTATTCTTGCCTGGAGAATTCCACGGGCAGAGGAACCTGGCGGTTCCTCATTCAGTCCATGGGGATACAAGAGTTAGACATGACTGAGAGACTCGTACTTTCACTTTTGATTCTTAGCATTTGCTGAATTTGTTGAAAATTGTGAAGTTATTATACTTTGAAATATAGTTACTAGTGTAACTGATTACACCATGACACAATGGTAACCTCAACTGTAATTATTTAGTTTATTCCTAATGAAACTGATAGTTTAGATTTTAAAATATATTTACCATACTCTCTTCTTTTGAACTTCTTTGACTAATACATCATCATGTTTTAGTAATTCAGTGTTATATATGTTGTGACCTTTTTCCACTTTCTTGCTGTTCCTTGATTTTGGATGTTTAGTGACATTATAATCAGTTGTCCATAGGAATGATATTTGTTTCATAATGTTATAAATTCTTCATAATTTTTTTCATGGCATTTATGACTTCCTTATTTCTTAGACTATAAATAAATGGGTTTAACAAGGGAATTACCAGAGTATAAAAAATAGCAACAGGTATATCTTTATCTTCATCATTAACTGAATTTGGGCGAACATACATGAAAAGAAGGGAACCATAGAAAATTGAGACAGAGAGAAAGTGGGACGCACATGTAGATAAGGCTTTGCCTTTTCCCTCTTTGGATTTCATCTTGAAAATTGTGAAAAGAATAAAAAGGTAAGAGATTATTACTGTGGTAATAGTGAAGACTAAAACTGACCCTGCGAAGATGAATATCATCAATTCATTGATATAGGGATCCACACAAGAGAGCCTGTATAGTGGAAGGACATCACACAAAAAGTGATTGATTTGATGAGACTTACAGAAAGTTAGCCTAAACAGAAGTCCTACTTCAATCATGGGATGAATATTCCCAGCTATGTAGGCCCCCGTGGTCATCTGAACGCAGAGTTTCTGTGACATCATGGTGTGGTACTGCAGTGGTTTGCAGATGGCCACATAGCGGTCATAGGCCATTGCTGCCAGGAGAAAGCAATCTGCAGTTTCAGCAAGGCAGAGAAAATAAAATTGTGCCATGCATTCATAAAGGGAAATCATTCTGTCTTTAGAAAAGAAGTTCTGTAGCATCTTGGGAGTAATGGCACTGGAACAAAAGGAGTCCATCAGAGCGAGGTTACCCAGGAAGATGTACATTGGTGTATGAAGATGATACTCTGTAACGATCAGTGCCACCAGGCCAAGATTCCCCACCATGGTGATCAGATAGATGGTAAGGAACACCAGGAACAGAAGGGTCTTCAGCTCCGGGTGATCTGTAAATCCTGTCAGGATAAACTCTGTTGTCAAGGAGTGGTTATCTTCAGTCATATCCACCTTTTCTGTTGACATAGGAATTATGGAGATAAGAAGATTTGAAATTATTATCTCAATAATTTTCTCTTCAAAATCCTCTTTTTATAAAGATTGGAGCTCTTTCTCAAGCTGTCCTTATTTCCTCTGGGAAACAGGGACACATTCCTCTATGGGACATTCATTTCTCTGTAAGTGTCAGCTTTTATGATCTTGACTCTGAAACTCAGATTTCCCAAGAATATTTTGGTAATTCTGTGGAAGATGCTTACAGTGGAAAAGGCTTGTCTTTGTGAATTTATGAGGAGTAATATATTTATCTGTGTGTGTGTGTGTGTGTCCGGCTCTTTGTGACCCCATCAACTGTAGACTGTAGCCCGCCAGTTTCCTCTATCCATGGAGGAGGCAAGGATACTGGAGTGGGTTGCCATTTCCTTCTCCAATACATATGTAGGACACTCATGTTTGATTCAGTATTCCCAAATAATGTACTTCAGTGTTTATATTAGAGGTCCTTAAAGTATCTAGTCACTTTATATATATATATGTGTGTGTGTATGCATTATATATATATATATATATATATTATATATTTTAAATTCAGCAATATTTTTCATGTGCCCTCCCAGTAGAGGGTATGTTTAAAATGTGTACACAGATATGCTTAATTTATATGTTAGGAATTTTATGAAAATCACTAAGGATTAAGGAGAGGCCTGTTCCTCTTTAAAGAAAATTACCTGGGAAAGCTAAGAAGAGAAATACCCATAGATGATCACTTCTTTGGTGCCTTTTCCCAGTGTCATGCTAAATCCATTATTCTTTTGAAGTACCCAAGATATCTAAATCCTTTCCTCCTGTATATAAAGCATAATTTTTATGTAATGATACTTAAATTTACTCAGTGCCCCAGACTGTATACCAGTCTCCATATGTTGAAAGATCAAGAATGTCTTACATACCCAACACAAACTAGAATTGCTTATGTAAAGTCTAATATTGCCTTTGTTTCTTGTGTGCATGCACAATTTCTTGTGCTTACATTTATTTATTTGTAATTGGAGGATAACAGCTTTAAAATATTGTGTTGATTTGTGCCATACATCAACATGCATCAGTCATTGGTGCACATATGTCCCCTCCCTCTTGAACCTTCTTCCCATCTGGTACCCTATCCTACTCTCTAGGTTGTTACAGAGTACTGGTTGAGCTCCCTAAGTCATACACTGAATATTTTGAGGTTTCCTGTGACTTATACTTCTATAACAGCTTGGAGAGCTATGGGAAAAGAACATGATTGATGTTAGTCCTACCTCCAGTTCAGTGACCTGGGATGCGTGAACTTGTTTCCAGTATCCTACCAAACATTCTTAATGAACCATTTGGTATCTTCAAATTGAGATTTAACTTTCAAGAACAGTTTACAAAAGATATGTGTCCCTTTCTTTTACCTGAATTAGTGTATGTACTATTTTACTCCTTCCTGGGAAAATTACGTAAGATTTTCTGAAGTATATCACAGTATGTTAAAAGCTAATAAATAAAAGCAAGCCATGCCTTTATACTTTAGTTTTCTAACAGTTAGGAAGAGAGAAAATCCTTTAAATCTTCATATGATTTATGAGAACAAATTTTGTTTTTCTTTTAAAGGCTATATTCTATTACTATTTAGTGATCTACAAGACATCTTGACTGAGTTTCAATTTTATAAAGTCTTTGGTCAAAATGGTTTATTTCAATTCCAAACTCCAGGCACTGGCCGAAAGTTTTCTTTTAGTTTAAAAATATTAAACAGCCAAGATAGGAACAACTTTCTATATGCATTCCTGAATGATATAACAGAATTATATTCTGTTCTTACCTGTATATTTCGAACTTCTACCTTATAAACAGAGGTCAGCATAAGTTGCAATACATTTTCTCATCCTAGTTCCCATAGTCTTCAGTTTTGATAATAGCTAGAATGATAACTAAATAGTTGAAATCTAGCAAAAACAAAGAATCTTCAATGATTCAGAAAAATAAATGTTAATTGACCTTAATATTAAAAGTAAAAGTGAACTAGAATATTCCTCTTACCTTGATTTCACTGAGAAGTGTTTTGTAAAACCTTCTTGTTTGCTTTATGGTTTAAGTCTACTAGAATTTCAGAATATAAACCTCTAAAGCATTTGGGATTAAAAGAATAAATTACTGGAAGGCTACTAATAGGCCAGTGTCAATAATTATTTTCCATACAATGCAAATTTAAAATTTTTATCAAATGCTAAAGGGATTTCTTTGCAATGACTTCACTATATTTCTATGGGGAGATTAGGTCACTATAACATATACTACCTAACTTTAATTAAAGATGACCTGTGGTTCAGGAAGATCCCCTGGAGGAGGAAACCCACTCCAATATTCTTGCCTGGAAAAGTCCATGGACAGATGAGCCTGGTGGGCTGCAATCCATGGGGTGGCAAAGAATCAGACATGATTTTGCCACTGAGCATGCAAGAAAAATTTAGATTAAACTGAAAGATCTTCATTAAAGTCAGTAAGGTTATTTAAGATCACCTTGCTGAATCTTACTTAACTGATCTAATTTTTACAATTCTTTGCATTCTTTGTGTAAAATATAAAATTAGCAAAAGAATCAGATTGGTTTCACCTCCTATGGGAGGAATTTATATGTTTATGGATTAATGTGGTTTATGAAATATGATTGAATTTGGAGGAATAGAAGATTCAGCCTACTGAATTCAGATTTGGGGTATCAACTTCTTCCCTCTGTGAGCTGTGATTTCATGTCCTCCTCAACGCATTTTAGAAACTTTGATGTTATTAATATTATATATTCTCACATATGAATTACTAAGACTGTTCTCTTTTCACTTAAGTCTACAGTGGCTGCGCTTGCCTTTATTATGCTGATTCCTCTTTAATTCTAATAAACACTCTTTAGCATGCTGTATATTTGTTAGTAAATCTGTAATCAGTCACTCCTCCCCCAACGTCTATGAGCTTAATAGGGAAGAGATGTCTCTCTTATATTCATTCAGTTCAGTTCAGTTGCTCAATCGTATCTGACTCTGCGACCCCATGGACTGCAGCACGCCAGGCCTCCCTGTCCATCACCAACTCCCGGAGGATACTCAAACTCATGTCCATCGAGTTGGTGATGCCACCCAACCATCTCATCCTCTGTTGCCCCTTCTCCTTCCACCTTCAGTCTTTCTCAGCATCAGGGTCTTTTCAAATGAGTCAGTTCTTCTTCACATCAGGTGGCCAAAATATTGAAATTTCTGCTTCAGCATCAGCCCTTCTAATGAATATTCAGGACTGATTTCCTTTAGAATTGACTGGTTTGATATCCTTGCAGTCCAGGGAACTCTGAACTCGTCTCCAGCACCGCCGTTCAAATGCATCAATTCTTCGGCTCTCAGCTTTCTTTATAGTCCAGCTCTCATATCCATACATGACTACTGGAAAAACCACAGCTTTGACTAGACAGACCTTTGTTGGCAAAGTAATGTCTCTGCTTTTTAAAATGCTGTCTAGGTTGGTCATATCTTTTCTTCCAGGGAGCAAGCCTCTTTTAATTTTATAGCTGCAGTCACCATCTGCAGTGATTTTGGAGCCCCCCAAATTAAAGTCTGTGAATGTTTCCATTGTTTTCCCATCTATCTGCCATGAAGTGATGGGACCGGATGCCATGATCTTAGTTCTTTGAATGTTGAGTTTTTAAGCCAACTTTTTCATTCTCTTTCACTTTCATCAAGAGGCTCTTTAGTTCTTCACTTTCTGCCATAAGGGTGGTATTATCTGTGTATCTGAGGTTATTGATATTTCTCCCGTCAATCTTGATTCCAGCTTGTGCTTCATCCAGCCTGGCAGTTCGCATGATATACTCTGCATATAAGTTAAATAAGTGGGGGTACAATATGTTCCCTTGGATTCTCTAATTTTGTTGAAGTGATCTCTCGTCTTTCCCATTCTGTTCTTTCCCCCTATTTATTTGCATTGATCACTGAGGAAGGCTTTCTTATCTCTTCTTTTTATTCTTTGGAACTCTGCAATCAAATGGGTATATCTTTCCTTTTCTCCTTTGCCTTTCACTTCTCTTCTTTTCTCAGCTATTTGTAAGGCCTCCTTATACAATCATTTTGCCCTTTTGCATTTCTTTTTCTTGGGATGGCCTTGATCACTGTCTCCTGTACAATGTCTTGAACCTCTGACCGTAGTTCTTCAGGCACGCTGTCTATCAATTCTAATCCCTTGAGTCTATTTGTCACTTCCACTGTATAATTGTAAGGGGTTTGATTTAGGTCATACCTGAATGGTCTAGTGGTTTTCCCTACTTTCTTCAATTTAAATATGAATTTTGCAGTAAGGAGTTTGTGATCTGAGTCACAGTGAGCTCCCATTCTTGTTTTTGCTGACTATATAGAGCTTCTCCATCTTTGACTGCAAAGAATATAATCCACCTGATTTCAGTATTGACCATCTGATCATGTCCATGTGTAAAGTCTTCTCTTGTCTTGGACGAGGGTGTTTGCTATGACCAGTGTGTTCTCTTGGCAAAACTCTGTTAGCCTTTGCCCTGCTTCATCTTGTACTCCAAGGCAAAACTGACCTGTTACTCCAGGTGTCTCTTACTTCTAACACTTGAATAAGATGTGACACTTTGACACACTCAACAAATATTTATCTGATGATGATAAATGATAATAATCCCTTGCTGATGTATTTGAAGTGATCTTTGATTTGTTTTTAAACAAATAATTTCCCCTTATTTTGTCAGCCCTGATGCAGCACAGTCTCTCTGTATCATGCCTTTCACTCTGCTTTCTTCTGCTCACCTCATGGCTCTTGGCCATGTGCAGTCCTTCATTCTTCCTCTGTGCACCTGCTTAATTGATTTGCTTATGTTTCCTCATCTAAAATATGTTCTTCTCAATCTCTATCACCCCAGTCTTACTCATTCTTGATCTCAAATGAGATCTCTTTCTTGAGATTTTTCTAGTCCTCCTTCTAAATTAAAAAGTTTCCTTTTTCCTAGTTTCTATGTTAATAACATGCTTTTATAATGCATGTGGCTTTATCAGATATGAATTGTATGTGTCTTGATTGTAAAAGTAGTGGCTAAATATTCACAATTCACTGGTCATGTCCTACATCTTTTGGGTTTCTGACAAGATGAGCTAGATTCTTAATACAAGCTGCATTGATCTTTCAAATTTCAGTTCTGTTTAACCTTAAATCAAGCATTTACAATATACAGGGTATTGGAAGCAACTATATGTAGAATGAACACAGTATTAGGAGTTCCTAGATTTTAGAAATGGCTCCTGACAAGAAGCTCATAATCTAGTGGGGAGAAGAAGAGTTACGTTGGTAAATAGCAGACAACTCAAGCTGTGATATAAAAAAGTACAAATATGCAGTGTGAAAATATGGAGAATGAAATGAATACAGACTTGAAGGAAGAAAGAAAGATTTTTCACTGCAAGTATCATATCAGATGAACCTTGGTGGAGAAGTAGGATCATAATACATAAAGTGCAGGTGGGAAAGCAGCAGCAGATTGGAAGCAAATGGTAAATTCTGGAAGCTGGAAGTAGCAAGACCTAATTAGAAAGTGGATAGTAAATAATGTTGGCAGAAGTTTATGCATGCATGATATAGGAGAACTTACAGGTGCTATATAGTGCATGGGAAAATGGACTGGAAATTGTTCTGTTTGGGTCCTTCCCTGATCCCTCTCTCTCAGAAAGGTCAAAACCAATGCTAAGTGTCAACTCCAAAGAGCATCTAATTATCTGCCTAACCAAATCTTCATCTTTGGTTCTGTGATAAAACTCACTGCTTCTGTCTTCCTGAGTGTTCCATCTCAATTTAAATGCTGGGTTGTGTTTCTCTCTCTCTCTCTCTGTCTCTTTTTTTTTTTTTTTTTACAGTGTTTGTGTTCCCCTTGGTTCTGTACTTGACCAACTTCTTTCATTCTTTGAATTTCCTCCAGATGATCACATCTGCTTATATATTTCAATTATATTCCATCTTCTGATGATTTCCGTATAGGAGAGAAACAAGAGTTTTTTTTTTTGCTTTAATTCAGAACCCATTTTATTGGTTTCTATGTATTGCTGTTTTATTTTTTAGTTTTATTTTCTATTGGAGTATAGTTGATTCATAATGTTGTGTTAGTTTCAGGTTACAGCAAATTTATTCAGTTATACATATCATTTTCAAATTCTTTTCCTGTTTAAGTTGTTGTTGTTCAGTCACTAAGTTGTGTCTGACTCTTTGTAACCCCATGGACTGCAGCATGCCAGGCCTCTCTGTCCCTTACCATCTCCCAGAATTTGCCCATGTTCATGTCCATTGAATAATTGATGCCATCCAACCATCTCATCCTTTGTTGCCCTCCTCTCCTTTTTCCTTCAGTCTTTCCCAGCATCAAGGTCTTTTCCAATGAATTGGCTGTTCACCTCAGGTGGTCAAGTACTGGAGCTTCAGCTTCAGCATCAGTCCTTCACGTGAGAATTAAGGGTTGATTTCCTTTAGGATTTACTCGTTTGACTCCTTGCTGTCCAAGGGACTCTCAAGAGTTATCTCCAGCATCATGATTCAAAAGCATCAATTCTTCAGTATTTGGTCTTCTTTATGGTCCAACTCTTTCATCCGTATATGACAACTGGAAAGATCATAGCTTTGACTATATGAACCTTTGTGAGCAAAGTGATATCTTTGCTTTTTAATATGCTGTCTGGTTTTATCCTAGCCTTCCTTCCAAGAAGCAAGCATCTTCTAGTTTCACAGCTTCAGTTACCCAAGAAGAGAAAATCTGTTATTGTTTCCACTTTTTCCCTTCTCTTTGCCATTAAGTGATGGGACCAGGTGTCATGATCTTAGGGTTTTGTTTTTTTTTTTTTTAATGTTGAGTTTTAAGCCATCTTTTTCACTCTCCTCTTTCGTCTTCCTCAGTTCAGTTCAGTTGCTCAGTCATGTCCAACTCTTTGCGACCCCATGGACTGTAGCATGCCAGGCCTCCCTGTCCTTCACCAGCTCCTGGAGGCTACTCAAACTCATGTCCATCGAGTTGGTGATGCCATCCAACCATCTCATCCTCTGTCGTCCCCTTCTCCTCCTGCCTTCAATCTTTCCCAGCATCAGGGTCTTTTCAAATGAGTCACTTCTTTACATCAGATGGCCAAAGTATTTGAGTTTGAGCTTCAGCATCAGTCCTTTCAATCAGTTCTCAGGATTGATCTCCTTTAGGATGGACTGATGGATCTCCTTGCTGTCCAAGGGACTCTCAAGAGTCTTCTCCAACACCACAGTTCAAAAGCATCAATTCTTCGGCACTCAGCTTTCTTTATAGTCCAACTCTCACATCCATGTATGACTACTGGAAAAACTATAACTTCTGACTAGACGGACCTTTGTTGGCAAAGTAATATCTCTGCTTTTTAATATGCTGTCTAGGTTGGTCATAACTTTTCTTCCAAGGAGCAAGTGTCTTTTAATTTCATGGCTTCAGTCACCATCTGCAGTGATTTTGAAGCCCCCCAAAATAAAGTCTGTCACTGTTTCCATTGCTTCCCCATCTATTTTCCGTTTGCATATCTGATATTGTTTACTTCTCTTGGCAATCTTGATTTCAGCTTGTGATTCATCCTGCCTGGCATTTCACGTGATGTACTGTGCATGTAAGTTAAATAAACAGGGTGACAATATACAGTCTTGTTATATTCCTTTCACAGTTTTGAATCAGTCTTTTGTTTCATGTAAGGTTCTAGCTGGGCTTCCCTTGTGGTTCAGCTGGTAAAGAATTTACCTGCAAAGTGAGAGACCTGGGTTCAATCCCTGGGTTGGGAAGATCTGCTGGAGAAGGGAATGGCTTCCCACTCCAGTATTCTGGCCTGGAGAATTCCATGGATTTATGGTCCATGGGGTCATAAAGAGTCGGACACAACTGAGCAACTTTCACTTCACTTCAAGTTCTAACTGTTGCTTTTTGACCCTTAAAGAGGTTTCTCAGGAGACAGTTAAGATGGTCTCTGGTAGTCCCATCTTTTTAAAAAATTTCCACAGTTTGTTGTGATCCACAGAGTCAAAGGCTTTTGCATAGTCAGTGAAACAGAAGTAGATGCTTTTCTGGAATTTCATGGCTTTCTCTATGATCCAATGAATGTTAGCAATAGCAATTTGATCTCTGATTCCTCTGCCTTTTCTAAACTCTGCTTGTACATCTGGAAGTTTTCGATTCAAGTACTTCTGAAGCTTAGCTTGAAGGATTTTGAGCATTAGCTTACTAGCATGGGACATGATTGCCATTGTCCGGTAGTTTGGACATTCTTTGGCACTGCCCTTCTTTGGAATTGGGATGAAAACTAACCATTTCCAGCCCCATGGCCATTGCTAGATTTTCCAAATTTGCTGACATATTGAGTGCAGCACTTTAACACCGTCATCTTTTAATATTTTAGATAGTTCAGTAAGCTGGAATTCCAGCTGGAATTCACCTCCACTAGCCTTATTGGTAGTAATGCTTCCTAAAACCCTCTTGACCTCACTTTCCAGGATATCTGACTCTGGGTGAGTAATCACACCATCATGGTTATCTGGGTCATTAAGACCTTTTTTGTACAGTTCTTCTGTATATTCTTGCCACTTCTTCCTAATCTCTTCTACCTCTGTTAAGTATTTACCATTTCTGTCCGTTATCATGCCCATCCTTTCATGAACTGTTCCTTTGATATCTTCAGTTTTCTTGAAGAGATCTCTGGTCTTCCCATTCTATTGTTTTCCTTTTTTTTTTTTTTTTTTTGCATTGTTTGTTGAAGAAGGCCTTCTTATTTTTCCTTGCTATTCTCTGTGGCTCTGCATTCAGTTGGGCATATCTTTCCCTTTCTCCCTTGTTTTTGGCTTCTCTTCTTTCCTCAGCTATTTGTAAACCTCTTCTGACAACCACATTGCCTTCTTCCATTTCTTTTTCTTTGGGATGGTTTTATTTACTGCCTCCTGTACAGTGTTATGAACTTCAGTCCATAGTTCTCCAGGCACTCTGTCTCCCAGATTTAATCCTTTGAATCTATTTGTCACTCCCACTGTTTAATCATAAGAGACGTGATTTAAGTCATACCTGAATGGCCTAGTGTCATTCCCCAGTTTCTTTAGTTTAAGCCTGAATTTTTCTTTAAGGAGCAGATTATCTGAGCCACAGTCAGCTCCAGATCATGTTTTTGTGGACTGTTTAGTGCTTTTCCCTCTTCGGCTACAAAGAATGTAATCAGTCTGATTTCAGTATTGAATATTTGGTCCCAGTGTAGAGTCATTTCTTGAGCTGTTGAAAGGGTGTTTGTTGTGACCAGTGCATTCTATTGGAAAAGCTCTGTTAGCCTTTGGCCCTGTTTCAGTTTGTACTCCAAAGCCTAACTTGCCAACTACACCAGGTACCTCTTGACTTCCTACTTTGGCATTCTAGTCCCCTATAATGAAAAGCACATCTTTTTTTTTTTATGTCAGTTCTAGAAGGTCTTGTAGGTCATTATAGAACTGGTCAACTTCATCTTCAACGTTAGTGGTTGGGGCATAGACTTGGATTGCTGTGAAGTTGAATGGTTTGCCTTGGAAATGAACTGAAATCATTCTGTTGCTTTTGAGATTGTTCTGAAGTAGTGTATTTTAGACTCTTGTTGACTGTGAAGGCTATTCCATTTCTTCTAAGGGATTCTTGCCTACAGTAGTAGACATAATGATCATCTTAGTTAAATTTGCCCATTCCTGTCCATTTTGGTTCACTGATTCCTAAGATGCTGATGTTCACTCTTGCCGTTTCCTGCTTTACCACATCCAGTTTACCTTGATTCATGGACATAACATTCCAGGATCCTATGCAGTATTGTTCTTTACAGCATCAGATTTTACTTTTATCACCAGATGTATACACAACTGTCATTTCTGCTTTGGCCCGACCACTTCATTCTTTCTGCAGCTATTGATAATTGCCCTTCACTCTTCTCCAGTAGCATACTGGATGCCTTCCAACCTGGGGTTCGGTATCCTTTTCATACTGTTCATGGAGTTCTCGCTGCAAGACTACTGGAGTAGTTTGTCATTTCCTCTTCCAGTGGACCACATTTTCTCAGAACTCTCTTCTATATCCCATCCATCTTGGGTTGCCCTGCCTTGTGTGGCTGATAGCTTCATTGAGTTACACAAGCCCATTCACCACAAGGCAGTGACCCATGAAGGGCCCTGCTTAGGTTACTGCAGAATATTGAGCATAGGTTCATGTACTAAATAGTAGGTCCTTGTAGGTTAACTATTTTAAAATAGTAGAGTGTACATATCAACTCCAATCTCTCAATTTATCCATTCCTCAACATTTTCCCTTTGGTAACAATATTTGTCTTCTAAGTCAGTTTCTGTTTTGTAAGAAGTTCATTTGTATCATTTTCTTAAAAAAGATTCTACATATAAGTGATTTTACATGATATTTATCTTTCTCTGTCTGAGTTACTTCATTTTGTGAAATCTCCAGGTCCATCCATGTTGCTGAAAATGGCCTTATTTCATTCTTTGTTATGGTGAATTATATCCTGTGGTATAAGTGTTCCATATCTTGTTTATCCATTCTTCCATGGATGGACATTTAGGTTGTTTCCATGTCTTGGCTGCTGTAAATAGTGCTGCAGTCAACATTGGGGTGCATATATCCTATTGAACCTTGTTTTTCTTCAGACATATGCTGAGTAGAGGGATAACTCTAGTTTAAGTTTTTTAAGGAACCGCCATACAGTTTTCCATAATGAATGTACCAGTTCACATTTCCACCAACAGTGTAGGAAGATTCCCTTTTTGAAACATACTCTCAAGCATTTATTGTTTGTAGAGTTTTGGATGATGGCCATCTGTGGCCATCATCCAAAACTACCTCATTGTAGTTTGATTTGCATTTCTCTATTAATTAGAAATGTTGAGCATTTTTTCATGTGTCTCTTAGCCATTTGTATGTCTTCTTTGGAGAAATGCCTATCTAGGTCTTCTGCCTATTTTTTGATTGGGTGTTTTTTTTTTTTTTTTTTTAATATTGAGCTACACGACCTATTTGTAAATTTTGGAGGTTAATCCATTGTCAGTCACATCATTTGCAAATATTTTATTCTATTCTGTGGGTTGTACTTTGATTTTGTTTATGGTTTCCTTTGCTGTGCAAAAATCTTTTGAGTTAAGTTAGGTCCCGTTTGTTTATTACTTTTATGTCTCTTACTGGAGGAAATGGATTGAAAAAGATCTTGTTGCAGTTTATGTCAAAGAGTGTTCTTTCAGTGTTTTCCTCTAGACATTATAGAATATATTGTCTTACATTTTAAATTACTAAATTTAATAATTAATAATTTAATAGTCAGTGCATTTAATAACTTTAAATTTTTTATTTAAAATTAAATTTAAGTTAATACATTTTATAATTTCATTATTGTTTTGATATTTAGTTTTTTATTATTTTCTGTCTCTATTTTTGCTTTATCAGAACCTGATGCTTTTTGTTAACACCATGAATGTATAATAATTTATCTTGGAATTAGTCTAAGTTGGTGGTATTCCAAATAACAAGCAAGACAAGTAATATTAGTGAGAAAAACTTTATTTGAGAATATGTTTATGTGTTGGATTGTCATACATGATCAACCAAACCATTTAGAAATATCAAATCCATAGTGATGTCAGTATAAATAGCATCATATTCAAGTATAGATTTTGAAATCACAAATTTATAATACTTTGTTTCAGAAAGCTTAGAGAAAATTGACTAATAATAAAGAGGAAATTGATTAGCAAATATATATTCTGTGTGATTTCATATTCAAATAAAACCTGATGAACAGACCCAAAATTCAGAATTAAATGAAGTATAAAGATTACTTCTGTCACGCAGTTTTCTTAAGAACAGGCTAGTTAATAATTGAGAACTTGGGATATGGGGGAGTTTCAAAGTTATGCTTTGGAATTCCTGAAATTTGCCAAAAATATTAAATGAAGGTGACCTTATATGTACTGACTTCAATTCTTAGCATTTGTAGAATTTGCTGAAAATTGTGCTTTATTATACTCTGAAACATAGTCTCATATATTTATTACCTCAGGGGTACTTAGTTCATTCGTGATGAAAGCTTGTAGCTTAGATTTTGAAATATATTTACCACATTCTTTTCTTTTAACTTCTGTATTTAACTAATACCTCATCATGTTTTAGTAATTTAATGTTATATACGACATGGTTATTTTCTCCTTTCTCAACATTATTGATTTTGAAAAGAGTTTAATGACATTACATTTTGAAAAGTTTGATGACGTTAAAATCAGTTGTGCATATTGGACAATATTTGTTTCCTCATGTCATAAATTCTTCTCCATATTTTTTTTGTAGTGTTTATTACTTCCTTATTTCTTAGACTATAAATAAATGGGTTTAACAAGGGAATCACCAGAGTATAAAAAATAGCGACAGGTATATCTTTATTATCTTTATTACCTGAATTTGGTCGAACATACATGAAGAGAAGGGAACCGTAGAATATTGAGACAGAGAGAAAGTGGGACGCACAAGTAGATAAGGCTTTGCCTTTTCCCTCTTTGGATTTCATCTTGAAAATTGTGAAAAGAATAAAAAGGTAAGAGATTATTACTATGGTAATAGTGAAGACTAAAACTGACCCTGCAAAGATGAGTATCATCAATTGATTGATAAAAGGATCCACACAGGAGAGTCTGTATAATGGAAGGACATCACAAAAAAAGTGGTTGATTTGATGAGATCTGCAGAAAGTTAGCCTAAACAGAAACCCTACATGAATCACAGGATGAATGTTTCCAGCTGTGTAGGCCCCCGTGGTCATCTGAACGCAGAGTTTCTGTGACATCATGGTGTGGTACTGCAGTGGTTTGCAGATGGCCACGTAGCGATCATAGGCCATTGCTGCCAGGAGAAAGCAATCTGCAGTTTCAGCAAGGCAGAGAAAATAAAATTGTGCCATGCATTCATAAAGGGAAATCATTCTGTCTTTAGAAAAGAAGTTCTGTAGCATCTTTGGGGTAATGGCACTGGAACAAAAGGAGTCCATCAGAGCGAGGTTACCCAGGAAGATGTACATTGGTGTGTGAAGGTGATGCTCTGTAACGATCAGTGCCACCAGGCCAAGATTCCCCACCATGGTGATCAGATAGATGGTAAGGAACACCAGGAACAGAAGGGTCTTCAGCTCCGGGTGATCTGTAAATCCTGTCAGGATAAACTCTGTTGTCAAGGAGTGGTTATCTTCAGTCATATCCACCTTTTCTGTTGACATAGGAATTATGGAGATAAGAAGATTTGAAATTATAATCTCAATAATTTTCTCTTCAAAATCCTCTTTTTATAAAGATTGGAGCTCTTTCTCAAGCTGTTCTTATTTCCTCTGGGAAACAGGAACACATTCCTCTATGGGACATTCATTTCTCTGTAAATGTCAGCTTTTATGATCTTCACTCTGAAACTCAGATTTCCCAAGAATATTTTGGTAATTCTGTGGAAGATGCTTACAGTGGAAAAGGCTTGTCTTTGTGAATTTATGAGGAGTAATATATTTATCTGTGTGTGTGTGTGTGTGTGTGTGTGTGTGTGTGCACGCTCAGTTGTGTCCGGCTCTTTGTGACCCCATCAACTGTAGACTGTAGCCCGCCAGTTTTCTCTATCCATGGAGGAGGCAAGGATACTGGAGTGGGTTGCCATTTCCTTCTCCAATACATATGTAGGACACTCATGTTTGATTCAGTATTCCCAAATAATGTACTTCAGTGTTTATATTAGAGGTCCTTAAAGTAAGTATCTAGTCACTTTATATATATATGTGTGTGTATGTGTATGCATTATATATATATATATATATATATTTTAAATTCAGCAATATTTTTCCTGTGCCCTCCCAGTAGAGGGTATGTTTAAAATGTGTACACAGACATGCTTAATTTATATGTTAGGAATTTTATGAAAATCACTAAGGATTAAGGAGATGCCTCTTCCTCTTTAAAGAAAATTACCTGGGAAAGCTAAGAAGAGAAATACCCATAGATGATCACTTCTTTGGTGCCTTTTCCCAGTGTCATGCTAAATCCATTATTCTTTTGAAGTACCCAAGATATCTAAATCCTTTCCTCCTGTATATAAAGCATAATTTTTATGTAATGATACTTAAATTTACTCAGTGCCCCAGACTGTATACCCGTCTCCATATGTTGAATGATCAAGAATGTCTTATATACCCAACACAAACTAAAATTGTTTATGTAAAATCTAGGATTGCTTTTGTTTCATCTGTACATGAACAATTTCTTGTGTTTACATTTATTTGTTTTTAATTGGAGGATAACTGCTTTACAATATTGTGTTGATTTCTGCCATACATAAACATGCATCAGTCATAGGTGCACATATGTCCCCTCCCTCTTGAACCTCCCTCCCATCTCCCACTAGGTTGTTACAGCATCCCTCTAGGTTGTTACAGAGTACTGGTTGAGCTCCCTAAGTCATACACTGAATATTTTGAGGTTTCCTGTGACTTATACGTCTGTAACAGTTGTGGAGAGCTATGGGAAAAGAACCTGATTGACTCCAGCCCTGTCTCCAGTTCAGTGACCTAGGAAGGGTGAACTTGTTTTCAGCATCCTACCAAACATCCTTAATGAATATTTGGTGTCTGAAAATTGAGATATAATTTTGAAGAGCAGTTTACAAAGAATATTATTGAAATTCATTGTTTAAAAAAATTTGTGTCTCTTTTACCTGAATTAGTGTATCTACTATTTTACTCCTTCCTGGGAAATTTATGTAAGATTTTCTGAAGTATGTCACAGTATATTAATGCTAATAAATAAAAAAGCAAGCCATGCCTTTATATTTTAGTTTTCTAGCTGTTAGGAAGAGAGAAAAGCCTTTAACTCTTAATATGGTTTATGAGAACAGATTTTGTTTTTCTTTTAAAGGCTATGTTCTGTTGTTATGTAGTGATCTATAAGAACATCTTGACTGAGTTTCAGTTATATAAATTCTTTGGTCAAAATGGTTTATTTCAATTCCAAACTCCCAGCACTGGAGGGTAGTTTCCTTTAATTTTTGTTTTAAGATATTAAACATATGATACTTATTGTACAGCTAGGATAGAAACGACTTTCTACATGCAGTCCTGAATGATATAACAGAATTATATTCTGTCCTTACCTGTGTATTTTGAAATTCTACCATATAACCAGAGAGGTCAGCATAAATTGCAATAGATTTTCTCATCCTAGTTTCCATAGTCAGTTTTGAGAATAGCTAGAATGATAACTAAATAGGTGAAATCTAACTTCAACAAAAATGCTCAATAATTCAGAAATTAAATATTAATTGACCTTAATATTAAAGGTAAAAGTGAGCTAGTATATTCCTCTTACCTTGATTTCACTGAGAAGTGTTTTGTAAAACCTCTTTGTTTGCTTTATGGTTTAGGTCTACTAGAATTTCAGAATATAAACCTCTAAAGCATTTGGGATTAAAAGAATAAATTACTGGAAGGCTACTAATCGGCCGGTGTCGGTAATTATTTTTCATACAATGCAAATTTGAATGTTCCATCAAATGCTAAAGGGATTTCGTTGCCATGATTTCACTATATTTCTATGGGGAGATTATGTCACTATGACATACACTACCTAACTTTAATTAAAGTGACCTATGGTTCAGGAAGATCCCTGGAGGAGGAAATGTCAACCCACTCCAATATTCTTGCCTGGAAAAGTCCATGGACAGTGGAGCCTGGTGGGCTATAGTCCATGGGGTACCAAAGAATCAGACATGACTTGGTGACAGCCTGCATGAAGAAACTAGATCAAAGTAAATGGCTTCCCTGGTGGCTCAGCTGGTAAAGAATCTGCTTGCAGTGCAGGAGACCTGGGTTTGATCCCTGGTTTGGGAAGATCCGCTGGAGAAGGGAAAGGCTACCCACTCCAGTATTCTGGCCTGGAGAATTCCAAGGACTGTATAGTCCCTGCCGTTTCATAGAGTCAGACATGACTGAGCGACTTTCACTTCAGTTCACTTCAAAAGACCTTCGTTAAAGTCAGTAAGGTAATTTGAGATCATCTTGCTGAATCTTACTTAACTGACATAACTTTTATGATTCTTTGCATCCTTTGGGTAAAATGTAAAATGTGCAGAAGAGTCAGTTGGTTTCACCTCCTACTGAAGGAATTAATATGTCTATAAGATTAATATGTTTTATGAAAGATTATTGAATTTGGAGGTGTAGAAGATTCAGCCAGTGTCAACTTCCCTCTGTGAGTTGAATTTGGCCCCATGTCCACAAAAACAGTTTTGGAAACTTTGATGTTTTTAATATTGTATATTCTCACTATGATTTACTGAGATTGTTCTTTTTTTCTTTTAAGTCTACAGCAGCTACGTTTATCTTTATTATGCTGTGAGTTAGTTGCTAAGTCGTGTCCAGCTCTTTGCGACCCCATGGACGAAGCCCACAAGGCTCCTCTGTCTATGGAATTCTCCAGGCCAGAATACTGGAGTGGGTTGCCATTTCCTTCTCCAGGGGATATTCCCACCGCATGGATCATACCCAGGTCTTCAGCATTGCAGGCAGATTCTTTACCATCCGAGCTATCTTTCAAAACAACGTAGTGAAAGTGTTAGTTGCTCAGTTGTGTCTGACTCTTTGCGATCCCATGGGCTGTGGCCTGCCAGGCTCCTCTGTCCATGGAATTCTCCAGGGAAGAATACTGGAGTGGGTTGCCATTCCCTTCTTCAGGGGATCTTCCAGACCCAGCATCAAACCCTGTAGGGGTTTGAAATCTGTAGGCAGATTTTTTACTGTCTAAACCACCAGTGATTCCCCCTTAATTCTAATAATTACTCTTTAGGATGCTATATATTTGTTAGTATATCTGTAATCATCACTCTTCCCCCGACCTCTATGAGCTTAAGAAGGAAGAGATATCTCTGTTATATTCATTCCTTTATTCCTAAGACTTGAATAATATGTGACACTTGGATGCCCTCAACAAATATTTATCTGATGATGATAAAAGATAATAATCCCTTGCTCATGTATTTAACATGGCTGTTGATTTGTTTTTAAACAAATAATTTCCCCTTATTTTGTCAGCCCTGATACTGCAGTCTCTCTGTATCATGCCTTTCACTTTGCTTTCTTCTGCTCACCTTATGGCTCCTGGCCATGTGCAGTCCTTCACTCTTCCTCTGTGCACCCACTTCATTAATTTGCTTATGTTTCCTCATCTAAAATATGTTCTTCTCAATCTCTATCACCCCAGTCTTACTCATTCTTGATCTCAAATGAGATCTCTTTCTTGAGATTTTTCTAGTCCTCCTTCTAAATTAAAAAGTTTCCTTTTTCCTAGTTTCTGTGTTAATAACATGCTTTTATAATGCATGTGGCTTTATCAGATATGAATTGTATGTGTCTTGATTGTAAAAGTAGTGGCTAAATATTCACAATTCACTGGTCATGTCCTACATCTTTTGGGTTTCTGACAAGATGAGCTAGATTCTTAATACAAGCTGCATTGATCTTTCAAATTTCAGTTCTGTTTAACCTTAAATCAAGCATTTACAATATACAGGGTATTGGAAGCAACTATATGTAGAATGAGCACAGTATTAGGAGTTCCTAGATTTTAGAAATGGCTCCTGACAAGAAGCTCATAATCTAGTGGGGAGAAGAAGAGTTACGTTGGTAACTAGCAGACAACTCAAGCTGTGATATAAAAAAGTACAAATATGCAGTGTGAAAATATGGAGAATGAAATGAATACAGACTTGAAGGAAGAAAGAAGGATTTTTCACTGGAAGTATCATATCAGGTGAACCTTGGTGGAGAAGTAGGATTATAATACATGAAGTGCATATGGGAAAACAGCAGCAGATTGGAAGTAAATGGTAAATTCTGGAAGCTGGAAGTAGCAAGACCTAATTAGAATGTGGATAGTAAATAATGTTGGCAGAAGTTTATGCATGCATGGTATAGGAGAACTTACAGGTGCTATATAGTGCATGAGAAAATAGTCTGGAAATTGTTCTGTTTGGGTCCTTCTCTGCTAATTCCCTGAACCCTCTCTGTCAGTAAGATCAAAACCAATGCTAAATGGCAGCTCCAAAGAGCATCTAGTTATCTGCCTAAACATGCTGTGGTATTTGGTACTGTTGAAAATCTTCATCTTTGGCTCTTTGATAAAACTCACTGCTTCTGTCTTCCTGAGTGTTCCATCTCAATTTAAATGCTGGGTTGTGTTTCTCTCTCTTTTTACAATGCTTGTGTTCCCCTTGGTTCTGTACTTGATCAACTTCTCTTTCATTCTGGAGTTTCCCCCGGATTATCTCATTTACTTATATATTTCAACTATATTCCATCTTCTGATGACTTCTCTTAGGAGAGTAACAACACATTTTTTTGGTTTTAATTTATAACCAATTTTATTTTTGTTGCTTTTTATGTATTGCTGTTTTATTTTTCAGTTTTATTTTCTACTGGACTATAGTTGATTCATAATGTTGTGTTAGTTTCAGGTTACAGCAAATTTATTCAGTTATACATATTTTTATCTTATCTTTTTCAAATACTTTTCCTGTTTAGGTTGTTGTTGTTCAGGTGCTAAGTTGTGTTCAACTCTTTGGGACCCCATGGATTGTAGCACGCCAGACCTCCCTGTCCCTCATCATCTCCTAGAGTTCACCCAAGTTCATGTCCACTGAACTGTCCAAACATCTCATCCTCTGTCACCCCCTTCTCCTCCTGCCCTCAATCTGTCCCAGCATCAGGATCTTTCACAGTGAATTGCCTATTGTATCAGGTGGCCAAAGTCCTGGAGCCTCAGCTTCAGCATTAGTCTTTGAAGTGTGTATTTAGGGTTGATTTCCCTGGGGATTGGCCGGTTTGCTCTCCTTACTGTCCAAGGGACTCTCTAGAGTCTTCTCCAGCACCACAGTTCAAAAGCATCAATTCTTTGGTGTTCAGCTTTCTTTATGGTCCAGCTCTTACATCTGCACATGTACATGACTACTGGAAAGATCATAGCTTTGACTATATGGACCTATGTCAGCAAAGTGATATCTTTGCTTTTTAATATGCTGTCTAGGTTTGTCACAGCCTTCCTTCCAAGAAGCAAGCATCTTCTAATTTCATGGCTGCCATCACCATCCATAGTGATTTTGGAGCCCAAGAAGAGAAAATCTCTCATTGCTTCCACTTTTCCCCCTTCTATTTGACATGAAGTGATGGAACCAGATGCTATGATCTTAGTTTTTTTAAATTTTTTAAAAAAACTTTTTCTTAGTTTTTAAGTTTTTTAGTTTAGTTTTAAGTGAGCTTTTTCACTCTCCTCCTTCATCCTCATCAAGTGTCTCTTTAGTTCCTCTTCACTTTCTGCCATTAGAGTGGTATCATCTTCATATCTGAGGTTGTTGATACTTGGCAGTCTTGAATCGTGCTTGTGATTCATCCAGTCTGGCATTTCTCATGATGTGCTCTGCATATAAGTTAAATAAACAGGGTGACAATAAACAGCTTTGTCATACTTCTTTCCCAGTTTTGAACAAGCTAGTTGTTCCATGTAAGGTTCTGACTGTTGCTTTTTGACCTGCGTACAGGTTTCTCAGGAGACAGATAAAATGGTCTGGCATTTCCATCTCTAAGAATTTTCCACAGTTTGTTGTGATCCACACAGTCAAAGACTTTTGTGTAGTCAGTGAGACAAAAGTTGATGCTTTTCTGGAATTTACTGACTTTCTCTGTGATTCAGTTAATGTTGGCAATTTGATCTCTGATTCCTCTGCCTTTTCTAAACCCAGCTTGTACATCTGGAAGTTTTCAATTCAAGCACTTCTGAGGTCTAACATGGAGGATTTTGAGCATTAACCTACTAGCATGGGAAGTGATTGAAATTGTCTGGTAGTTTGCAGATTCTTTGGCACTGCCCTTCTTTGGAATTGGGATAAAAACTGACTGTTTCCAGTTCTGTGGCCATTGCTGCATTTTCCAAATTTGCTGACATATTAAGTGCAGCGCTTTAACACCATCACCTTTAGTATTTTATATTTTAAATAGCTCAGCTGTAATTCCATCACCTCCGCTAGCTTTATTGGTAGTAATACTTCCTAAGGCCCACTTGACTTCACTTTCCAGGATGTCTGTCTCTTGGTGGTGAAGACCACACCATTGTGGTTATCTGTGTCATGAAGACCTGTTTTGTACAGTTCTGTATATTCTTGCCACCTCTTCTTAATCTCTTCTCCCTCTGTTAAGTAATTACCACTTCTGTCCTTTATTAGGCCCATCTGTGCATGAACTGTCCCTTTTATATCTCCAGTTTTGAAGAGATCTTTAATGTTTCCCACTCTGTTGTTTTCCTCTATTTCTTTGCATTGTTCATTGAAGAAGGCCTTCTTATCTCTCCTTGCTATTCTCTGTAACTCTGCATTCAGTTGGAAGTATCTGCTCCTTTCTCCCTTACTTTTGGCCTCTCTTCTTTCCTCAGCTATTTGTAAAGCCTACTCTGTCACCCACTTTGCCTTCTTGCATTTCTCTTTGGGATGGTTTTATTCACTGCCTCCTGTACAGTGTTTGCTCAGTCCATAGTTCTTCAGGCACTCTGTCTACCAGATCTAATCCTTTGAATCTATTTGTCACTTCCACTGTATAATCATAAGAGTTTTCATCTAGGTCATACCTGAGTGGTCTAGTAGTTTTCTTCACTTTTCTTTTAGTCTGAGTTTTGCTATAAGGAGCTGACGATCTAAATCACAGTGAACTCCTGGTCTCATTTTTGCTGACTGTATAGAGCTTCTCCATCTTTGACTGCAATAATGTAATCATTCTAATATTGGTGTTGAACATTTGGTGATGTCCATGTGTAGAGTCATCTCTTGAATTGTTGTAAAAGGGTGTTTTCTATGACCAGTGTGTTCTCTTGTCAAAACTATATTAACAAAAGACCTATACATAGAAAACTATAAAACACTGATGAAAGAAATAAAAGAGGACATAAACAGATGGAGAAACATACCGTGTTCATGGATTGGAAGAATCAATATTGTCAAAATGGCTATACTGCCCAAAGCAATCTATAGATTCAATGCAATCGCTATTAAGCTCCCAACGGTATTTTTCACAGAACTAGAACAAATAATTTCACAATTTGTGTGGAAATACAAAAAACCTCGAATAGGCAAAGTAATCTTGAGAAATAAGAATGAAACTGGAGGAATCAACCTGCCTGACTTCAGGCTATACTACAAAGCCACAGTCATCAAGACAGTATGGTACTGGCACAAAGACAGAAATATAGATCAATGGAACAGAATAGAAAATCCAGAGATAAATCCACGAACCTATGGACACCTTATCTTCAACAAAGGAGGCAAAGATATACAATGGAAAAAAGACAACCTCTTTAACAAGTGGTGCTGGGAAAACTGGTCAACCACTTGTAAAAGAATGAAACTAGAACACTTTCTAACACCATACACAAAAATAAACTCAAAATTGATTAAAGATCTAAATGTAAGACCAGAAACTATAAAACTCCTAGAGGAGAGCATAGGCAATGCACTCTCTGACATAAATCACAGCAGGATCCTCTATGACCCACCTCCCAGAATATTGGAAATAAAAGCAAAAATAAACAAATGGGACCTAATTAAACTTAAAAGCTTTTGCACAACAAATGAAACTATAAGTAAGGTGAAAAGACAGCCCTCTGATTGGGAGAAAATAATAGCAAATGAAGCAACAGACGAAGGATTAATTTCAAAAATATACAAGCAACTCCTGCAACTCAATTCCAGAAAAATAAATGACCCAATCAAAAAATGGGCCAAAGGACTACACAGACATTTCTCCAAAGAAGACAAATAGATGGCTAACAAACATATGAAAAGATGCTCAACATCACTCATTATCAGAGAAATGCAAATCAAAACCACAATGAGGTACCATTACACGGCAGTCAGGATGGCTGCTATCCAAAAGTCTACAAGCAATAAATGCTGGAGAGGGTGTGGAGAGAAGGGAACCCTCTTACACTGTTGGTGGGAATGCAAACTAGTACAGCCACTATGGAGAACAGTGTGGTGATATCTTAAAAAACTGGAAATAGAACTGCCATATGACCCAGCAATCCCACTTCTGAGCATACACACCGAGGAAACCAGATCTGAAAGAGACACGTGCAGCCCAGTGTTCATCGCAGCACTGTTTATAATAGCCAGGACATGGAAGCAACCTAGATGCCCATCACCAGACGAATGGATAAGGAAGCTGTGGTACATATATACCATGGAATATTACTCAGCCATTAAAAAGAATTCGTTTCAATCAGTTCTAATGAGATGAATGAAACTGGAGCCCATTATACACAGTGAAGTAAGCCAGAAAGATAAAGACCAATACAGTATACTAACGCATATATATGGAATTTAAAAAGATGGTAACGATAACCCTATATGCAAAACAGAGAAAGAGACACATATGTACAGAACAGACTTTTGGACTCTGTGGGAGAAGGCGAGGGTGGGATATTCTGAGAGAATAGAATTGAAACATGTATATTATTAAGTGTGAAGCAGATTGCCAGTCCACGTTGGATGCATGAGAGAAGTGCTCAGGGCTGCTGCACTGCGGAGACCCAGAGGAATGGGATGGGGAGGGAGGTGGGAGGGGGTTGAGGATGGGGAACACATGTAAATCCATGGCTGATTCATATCAATGTATGGCAAAAACCACTACAATATTGTAAAATAATTAGCCTCCAACTAATAATAATAAAAAAAAACTGTATTAGCCTTTGCCCTGCTTGAGTTTGTACTCCAAGGTCAAACTTTCCTATTGTTCCAAGTTTCTCCTGACTTCCTACTTTTGCATTCCAATTCCCTTTGCTGAAAAGGACATTTTTTTTTTTTTTTTTTGGTGTTAGTTCTAGAAAGTCTTGTGTTTCTTCATAGAACTGATCAACTTCATCGTATTTGGCATTAGTGTTTGGGGCATAGACTTGGATTACTGTGATGTTGAATGGTTTGCCTTGCAAACCAACTGAGATCATACTGTTGTTTCTGAGATTGCACCCAAGTCCTGCATTTCAGACTCTTGTTGACTATGAAGGCTGCTTCATTTCTTCTAAGGGATTCTTGCCCACAGTAGTAGATATAACAGTAATCTGAATTAAATTCACCCATTCCTGTCCATTTTAGCTCAATGATTCCTAAGATGTTGATGTTCACTCTTGGCATTTCCTGCTTGACTACTTCCAATTTACCTTGATTCATAGATGTAACTTTCCAGGTTCCTATGCTGTATTGTTGTATACATCATTGGATTTTACTTTCACCACCAGACACATCCACAACTGAGTATCATTTCTGCTTTGGACCAGCCACTTCATTCTTTCTGAAGCTATTAGTAATTACCCTTTGTTCTTCCTCAGTAGCATATTCCAACCCAGGGGACTCATCTTTTGATGTCATATCTCTTTGCCTTTTTATACTGTTCATGGCGTTCTTGCTCCAAGAAAACTGGAGTGGTTTGTCATTCCCTCCTCCAGTGGACCATGTTTTCTCAGAAGTCTCTACTATATCCTGTCCCTCTTGGGTGGCCCTATGCAGCGTGGCTGATAACTTCATTGAGTTATAGAAGGCCCTTCACCACAATAAGGCAGTGACCCATGAAGGGTCCTGTTTAGGTTACTACAGAATATTGAGCAGAGTCCCATGTTCTGTACAGTAGGTCCTTGTAGGTTAACTATTTTAAAATAGTAGAATGTACATGTCAACTTCAAACTCTCAATTTATCCATTCCTCAACATTTTCCCTTTGATAACAATAAGTTTGTCTTCTAATTTTCTGTTTTGTAAATAAATTCACTTATATCATTAAAAAAAAAGATTCCTCATATAAGTGATATCATATGATATTTTTCTTTCTCTGTCTGACTTACTTCACTTAATATGATAATCTCCAGGTCCATCCATGTTGCTGCAAGTGGCCTTATTTCATTTTTTTTTTTATAGCTGAATTATATCCCTTGGTACATGTGTTCCATATCTTGTTTATCCATTCTTCTGTGGGTGCACATTTAGGTTGTTTCCATGTCTTGGCCATTGTAAATAGTGCTGCAGTCAACACTGCGGTTCATGTATCCTATTGAGTTATGTTTTTCTCTGGATATATGCTCAGTATATGTGGGATAGCTCTAATTTTAGTTTTTTAAGGAACCTCTGTACTGTTTTCCATAATGAATGTACCAATTCACATTTCCACCAATAGTGAAGGAGGGTTCCCTTTTTGAAACATACTCTCCAACATTTATTGTTTGTAGACTTTTGGATGATGCCATGCTGACTGGTGTATGGTGATACTTCATTGTAGTTTTGATTTGCATTTCTCTACTAATTATCAATATTGATCATCTTTTCATGTGTCTCTTGGTCATTTGTATCTCTTCTTTGGAGAAATGCCTATCTAGGTCTTCTGCCCAATTTTTGATTGGGTATTTGTTTTCTTTAATATTGAGCTATATGTCATGTTTGTAAATTTTGGAGGCTAATCCATTGTCCGTCTGATTATTTGCAAATATTGTATTCTCCATGGGGAGACAGTAGAAACAGTGTCAGACTTTATTTTTGGGGGCTCCAAAATCACTGCAGATGATGATTGCAGCCATGAAATTAAAAGAGGCTTACTCCTTGGGAGGAAAGTTATGACCAACCTAGATAGCACAATAAAAAGCAGAGACATTACTTTGCCAGCAAAGGTCCATCTGGTCAAGACTGTGGTTTGTGAGAGGCTATAAATGTGAGAGCTGGACTGTGAAGAAAGCTGAGCACCGAAAAATTGATGCTTCTGAACTGTGGTTTTGGAGAAGACTCTTGAGAGTCCCTTGGACTGCAAGGAGATTCAACCAGTCCATCCTAAAGGAGATCAGTCCTGGGTGTTCATTGGAAGGACTGATGCTGAAGCTGAAACTCAGTACTTTGGCCACCTCATGCGAAGAGTTGACTCATTGGAAAAGATCCTGATGCTGGGAGGGATTGGGGGCAGGAGGAGAAGGGATGACAGAGGATGAGATGGTTGGATGGCATCACCAACTCGATGGACATGGGTTTGAGTAAACTCCGGGAGTTGGTGATGGACAGGGAGGCCTGGCGTGCTGCAATTCATGGGGTCTCGAAGAGTCAGACACAACTGAGCGACTAAACTGAAGTGAATTGATTCTATTCTGTGGGTTGTGCTTTGATTTTGTTTATGCTTTCATTTGCTGTGCAACTTCTTCTGAGTTAAATTAGGTCCCATTTAGTTTTGTTTTTATGTCTCTTGCTGGAGGAAATGGATTGAAAAAGATGTTGTTGCAATTTATGTCAAAGAGTTTTCTTTCTGTGTTTTCCTCTAAGATTTTATAGTATCTAGTCTTACATTTAAATTAGTAAATTTAATAATACTTTTAATAAGCTTAAATTGTTATATTTAAAATTAAATTTATTAAATTTAATAATTACATTATTTTGATATTTAAATTTTTATGACTTTCTGCCTCATTTTTGCTTGATCAGAACCTGGTGTTTGTTGTTAATTCTATTCATGTGTCAGCAATTTACCTTGGAATCAGTCTAAGTCAGCGGTTTTCCTAATAACAAGCAAGACAAGTAATAATATCAGAGAGAAAAACTCTATTTAAGAATATATTTATGTATTGAATTGTCATATATGATGGTCAGCCAATCAAACTGTATGGAAATATCAAATCCATAGTGATGTCAATATAAATAGTATCATCTTCAAGTACTGATTTATAAATCACAAATTTATAGATACTGTATTTCAGAGAACTGAGAGAAAATTGAGTAATAATAGGAAAATGTTCTTGACTAGCAAATATATACTCTGTATGATTTCATATTCAAACAAAACCTGTTGAACAAACTCAAAATTGAGAATCAAATGAAATATAAAGACTACCTCTGTCACATGGTTTTTGTTAAGAAGAGTCTAATAATTGAGAACTTGGGATATTGGGAGAGTTGGCAAATTTTGCCTTGGGATTCCTGAAATTTGCCAGAAATATTATATGGAGGTGACCATATATGTACTGACTTCAATTCTTAGCATTTGTAGAAAATTGTAACTTACTATACTCTGAAACTTAGTTTCACATAGTTGTGACCTCAAGGGTAATTAGTTCATTCCTGATGTAACCTCTGGTAGGTTAGATTTTGAAGTTTATTTACCACATTTTCTTCTTTTAAAGTTTTTTTTTTTTGACCGATAAATCAACATGTGTTGGTAATTTAGTGTTATAACTGACATTGCCTTTTCCGTTTTCTCAATATTCCTTGATTTTGAAAAAGATTTAATGACATTACAATCAGTTGTCCATATTTGACAATATTTCTTTCATAATCTTATAAATTCTTCTCCATATTTTTTAAACATTTATAACTTCCTTGTTTCTTAGACTATAAATAAATTGGTTTAACAAGGGAATCACTAGAGTATAAAAAATAGCAACAGGTATATCTTTATCATCTTTATTACCTGAATTTGACTGAACATACATGAAGAGAAGGGAACCGTAGAATATTGAGACAGAGAGAAAGTGGGACGTGCATGTAGATAAGGCTTTGCCTTTTCCCTCTTTGGATTTCATCTTGAAAATTGTGAAAAGAATAAAAAGGTAAGAGATTATTACTAAGGTAATAATGAAGACTAAAACTGACCCTGCAAAGATGAATATCATCAATTGATTGATAAAAGGATCTACACAGGAGAGTCTGTATAATGGAAGGACATCACAAAAAAGTGATTGATTTGATGAGACCTACAGAAAGTTAACCTAAACACAAATCCAATGTGAATCATGGAATGTAGGTTTCCAGCTGTGTAGGCCCCCGTGGTCATCTGAATGCAGAGTTTCTTTGACATCATGGTGTGGTACTGCAGTGGTTTGCAGATGGCCATATAGTGATCATAGGCCATTGCTGCCAGGAGAAAGCAATCTGCAGTTTCAGCAAGGCAGTGAAAATAAAATTGTGCCATGCCTTCATAGAGGGAAATCATTCTGTCTTTAGAAAACAGGTTCTGTAACATCTTTGGGGTAATGGCACTGGAGCAACAGGAATCCATCAGAGGGAGGTTCCCCAGAAGGATGTACATTGATGTGTGAAGACGATGCTCTGTGACTATCAGTGCCACCAGGCCATGATTTCCCTCCATAGTAATCAGATGCAGGATAAGAAACACCAGAAACATAAGGGGCTTCAGCTCTGTATGATTTGTAAATCCTGTTAGGGTAAACTCTGTTGTCAAGGAGTGGTTATCCTCAGTCATATCCACCTTTTCTCCTGACAGAGGAGTTGTGGAGATACAAGATTTGAAATTAGCATGAAAATAATTGTCACTTAAAAATTTTCTTTTTATAAGGAATGGAGTTCTTCTCTGGCTTCCTCTGTTTATTCTGGGATACAAGAACACGTAATTGTAGGTGACATTCTTTTTTGAGTAATATCACCTTTTATGATTTTGTCTGTGAAATTCAGAATTCCAAAGAATATTTTTTTTTTAATTCTAAGGAAGATGCTCATTGTGAAAAAAAGCTTGTCTTTATGAATTTGTGAAGAATAGTATACATAGTTAGGGCACTTATATTTAATTTAGTAGTCCCCAAATATATTTGTCTGAGGAGGCCATACAAATAGCTGTAAAAAGAGGAGAAGCAAAAAGCAAAGGAGAAAAGGAAAGACATACCCATTCGATTGCAGAGTTCCAAAGAATAGCAAGGAGAGATATGAAAGCCTTCCTCAGCGATCAATGCAAAGAAATAGAGGAGAACAATAGAATGGGAAAGACTAGAGATCTCTGCAAGAAAATTAGAGATACCCAGGGAGCATTTCATGCAAAGATTGGCTCAATAAAGGACAGAAATGGCATGGACCTAACAGAAGCAGAAGATATTAAGAAGAAGTGGCAGGAATACACAGAAGAACTATATAAAAAAGATCTTCATGACCCAGATAATCACGATGGTGTGATCACTCACCTAGAGCCAGACATCCTGGAATGTGAAGTCAAGTGGCCCTTAGGAAGTAACACTACTAACTAAGCTAGTGGAGGTTATGGAATTCCAGTTGAGCTATTTCAAATCCTAAAAGATGATGCTGTGAAAGTGCTGCACTCAATATGTCAGCAAATTTGGAGAACTCAGCAGTGGCCACAGGACTGGAAAAGGTCAGTTTTCATTCCAATCCCAAAGAAAGGCAATGCCAAAGAATGCTCAAACTACCGCACAATTGCACTCATCTCACGCTAGTAAAGTAATGCTCAAAATTCACCAAGCCAGGCTTCAGCAATACGTGAACCATGAACTTCCAGATGTTCAAGCTGGTTTTAGAAAAGGCAGAGGAACCAGAGATCAAATTGTCAACATCCGCTGGATCATCGAAAAAGCAAGAGAGTTCCAGAAAAACATCTATTTCTGCTTTATTGATTATGCCAAGGCCTTTGACTGTGTGGATCACAATAAACTGTGGAAAATTCTGAAAGAGATGGGAATATCAGACCATCTGACCTGCCTCTTGAGAAACTGTATGCAGGCCAGGAAGCAACAGTTACAACTAGACATGGAACAACAGACTGGTTCCAAATAGAAAAAGGAGTACATCAAGGCTGTATATTGTCACCCTGCTTATTTAACTTATATGCAGAGTACATCATGAGAAACGCTGGGCTGGAAGAAGCACAACCTTAATCAAGATTGCCGGGAGAAATATCAGTAACCTCAGATGTGCAGGCGACACCACCCTTATGGCAGAAAGTGAAGAGGAACTAAAAAGCCTGTTAATGAAAGTGAAGAAGGAGAGTGAAAAAGTTGGCTTAAAGCTCAACATTCAGAAAACTAAGATCATGGCATCTGGTCCCATCACTTCATGGGAAATAGATGGGGAAACAGTGGAAACAGTGTCAGACTTTATTTTTTGGGGCTCCAAAAATCACTGCAGAATGTGATTGTAGCCATGAAATTAAAAGACGCTGACTCCTTGAAAGGAAAGTTATGACCAACCTAGATAGCATATTTAAAAGCAGAGACATTACTTTGCCAACAAAGGTCTGTCTAGTCAAGGCTATGGTTTTTCCTGTAGTCATGTATGGATGTGAGAGTTGAACTATGAAGAAAGCTGAGCATCAAAGAATTGATGCTTTTGAGCTGTGGTGTTGGAGAAGACTCTTGAGAGTCCCTTGGACTGCAAGGACATCCAGCCAGTCCCTCCTAAAGGAGATCAGTCCTGGGTGTTCATTGGAAGGAGTGATGTTGAAGCTGAAACTCCAATACTTTGGCTATCTCATGTGAAGAGTTTACTCATTGGAAAAGATCCTAATGCTGGGAAGGATTGGGAGCAGGAGGAGAAGGGGATGACAGAAGATGAGATGGCTGGATGGCATCACTGACTCTATGGACATGGGTTTGGGGAGACTCTGGGAGTTGGTGATGGACAAGGGAGGCCTGGCGTGCTGTGTTTCATGGGGTCACAGAGTCGGACATGACTGAGCGACTGAACTGTACTGATACATATAACTGAATCACTTTATTTTACTGAAATAATACAAGAATGTTTATCAACTGTACTCCAATATAACATTAAAAGTTAAAAAAAGACAGATGTGATAATAGTTGAATTGGTACTCAGTTCAGTTCAGTTCTATCACTCAGTCGTGTCGTCCCATTCTCCTTATGCCTTCAGTCTTTCCCAGCATCAGGGTCTTTTCAAATGAGTCAGCTCTTTGTATCAGTTGGCCAAAGTATGGGAGTTTCAGCTTCAGCATCTATCCTTCCAATATTCAGGACTGATTTCCTTTAGGATGGACTGGTTGGATCTCCTTGCAGCCCAAGGGACTCTCAAGAGTCTCCAGCACCACAGTTCAAAAGCATCAATTCTTCAGTGCTCACCTTTCTTTATAGTCCAGCTCTCACAGCCTTACATGACCACTGGACAAACCATAGTCATCCATACATGACTACTGGAGAAACACATCTAGTTGTGCCATCCTTAGCCAAAGTCCACTAGGTCCATCCTATAAAGTCACAATCCTGAAGACTGTGAGTAAAAATACACATAGATTGTGCCAGATATTATGATACCATGGTAGTCACATACCATTACTCGAGGGAGAGACACTATCTTTTTTGTGAACATCTTTTCACATAAATGATACATATTTCCCAGATAGTCTATTTGCCTCATTGACCCCCAGTCAGTCAAGTATTCTTCTCTTAACAGATATCTGGTGTTCCAGTATTGCTTAGGGTTGGGGAGTGGTGCAGTGGATCATAGATCAAATTTTGGTATCCTTAGGAAAGGGAAACTAAATCAATGTATACAAGCCTGCAAACTAAAAATATCCATTAAAATAGACAGAGACTCTCATGGCTTCTCATAATTTTTGGTATCTAGATTTCTTTTTGCTTATAAAGAATCTTATGACCGTAAAGGACTTTGTTTATATGGATTATATATACCCATAATACAATGTTAGAAATTAAAACTAAGCAATTAAAATTTACTAATTCATTGAAAAACAAAAATAATAAGCCTATTACATTAATTTTCACAGTTACATTAAAATATATTGAAGGAGGGCTCAGAAGGAGGCCTAAAAACTTGCCAGAAAAACTTGACCTCAGTGAAATGTTTATTGAAGTCCAAATGTGTCAGGTACCTTATTAAGTATTGGTGATATGGAATCAGTTACATCATGTTTGATATTCACAGGGAGAAGATAGACTTTCATTTTATTATTAGCAGTTACAGCTTACTATTTATTTTAGTTAAAATGTTTCTATCTGTGCATTCCACTTCATTCTCCAGTTTCAGTTCTTCTCATCTAATACATGAATTATTGACATTATCCTTCTTGCTTTAAGTCTCTTTCTGATTAGCTGCAAGATCAGGTTTTGAAATATACAATCATATTGTTCTGCTCCAAGGGGACTTCAGCCTCTAAGATTAAGTCAGATTCCTTAGGGTGGTCTTTAAAATTCTCAGTAACTGATGCACCTTCCCTGTTTTCTCCACATTAACCAAAAGCTCTCTCCGACTGTTTTGTTCATTTTTTGATTCCATCCCATGGTTCACCTTGCTCATCCTCATTCCCAAAGCCACTCTGTTTTCCATAAACATTGACATCAGTCATAACTATTTCTAATTTTCCTCCAAAAATCATTTTTTCCCCATTTTTAAGGTGCATTTTTACTTCTGATGCAACTGAAGAGCTAAATACCCTAGGCTGCAAGGATATTCATTTTCTGAACTCCTAATCATGTAGGGAAAAGGTAGTGCTGATTCAAATTCTGGCAGAATTTGATGAGCTGGATGAACTTGGACAAGCTCCTTAATATTGCAAAGTATGAGATTTTTACTGATGAAAAGCATGAAAAATCACATTTTATGAAATGAACGAAAGGTAATATATATGAAACATCTAATGTAATTTCAAGCACATTCTCAGTAAATTATTTTTTCTTCCATATTTACACATTAATGTCAATAAACATCATTGTTATTTAAATTTTTACTATTTTCTGCCTCCTTTATGTTTAATAAGCACCTCCAACTTTTTATTAATGATATGCATATACAGTAATTTACCCTGGTATCAGTCCAGATTGGTGGTATTCCTAATAACAAGAAAGACAAATAATAACATCAGAGAGAAAAAAACTTTATTTAAGAATATATTCAGGAATTTCACTGTCATATATCAATCAAATTACTTGAAGATGTCAAATTCATAGTGATGTCAATATAAATAGCATCATCTTCAAGTACAGATTGATAGTATACCAAAGTACATATACTGTATTTCAGACAACTTGAGTTTAAATTGACTAAGTCTAAAGAGAAAAAATTTTTATTAGTCAATATACATTCTGTGAGATTTCATACTTAAACATAATCTTTTGAACAAACTAAAAAGTTGAGAGTGAAGTTGATATATGTTTTCTCTTCTGTCATATGCTTAAGAGGGCACTAATATTTGAGAACTTGGCTATGGGAAATTTTATAAGATTATACCTTGGGATTCTAGAAATTTGCCAAATGAAGATACCCTTTATTTGTATTAACCTCAATTCCTGGCATTTGCTGAATTTGTCAAAAATTGTAACTTACTATACTCTGAAATACAGCTTCTAGTTTAACTAATATACCGTGACACAATTGTGACCTCAATGGTGATTATTTAGTTCACTTCTGATGAAACCTAATAGCTTAGATTTTTTAATATATTTTACCATATTTTCTCCTTTTACCTTGTTTATTTGACTGTTATGCCATCCTGTTTTAATAATTTAATGTTATTTGTGAGGTATCCATTTTCCATTTTCTCAGTATTTCTTGATTTTGAAAAAGCTTTAATGAAATTAAAATCATTTGTTCACATGGAATGATATTTGTTGTAGAATGTTATGAAATCTTCATAATTTTCTTCATAATATTAATTACTTCCCTATTTCTTAGACTATAAATAAAGGGGTTTAATAAAGGAATCACTGAAGTATAAAAAATAGCAATGGGTATAATATCTTTATTCTCTTCGTTAACTGAATCTGGTCGAATGTACATGAAGAGAAGGGAACCATAGAAAATAGACAGAGAGAAAATGGGATGCACATGTAGATAGGGCTTTGCCTTTTCCCTCTTTGGATTTCATTTTTAAAATCGTGAAAAGGATAAAAAGGTAAGAGATTATGACTATGGTAATAGTGAAGACTGAAAGTGACCCTGAAACAATAAATATCATCAGTTCGTTGATATAAGGGTCCACACAGGAGAGTCTGTATAATGGAAGGACATCACAGAAGAAGTGGTTGATTTGATGAGACCTGCAGAAAGTTACCTAAACAGAAACCCTACATGAATCGCGGGAAGAATGTTCTCAGCTGTGTAGGCCCCCATGGTCATCTGAGTGCAGAGTTTCTTTGACATCATGGTGTGGTACTGCAGTGGTTTGCAGATGGCCACATAGCGATCATAGGCCATTGCTGCCAGGAGAAAGCCATCTGTAGTTTCTGCAAGGCAGAGACAATAGAACTGTGCCATGCATTTATACAGAGAAATCATTCTGTCTTTGGAAAAGAGGTTCTGCAGCATCTTTGGGGTAATGGCACTGGAACAAAAGGAGTCCATCAGAGCGAGGTTACCCAGAAAGATGTACATTGGTGTGTGAAGATGATGCTCTGTAACTATCAATGCCACCAGGCCAAGATTCCCCACCATGGTGATCAGATAGATGGTAAAGAATACCAGAGAAAGAGGGGTCCTCAGCTCTGGACGTTCTGTAAATCCTATGAGGGTAAACTCTGTTGTCAAGGAGTGGTTCTCTTCAGTCATATCTACCTTCTCTGTTGACACAGGAATCGTGGAGATACAACATTGAAATTAGAGTGTCTGTAGTTTTCCCCTTCAATTTTTTTTGTGAGGAGTGTAGCCATTCTTAAAACTTCCCCTATTTCCTCTGGGATATAGGGACATGGACTTGTGTGAGACATTTATTTCTGTGAAATGTAAATTTTTTGATTTTGATTCTGAAATTCAGGATTCCCCAAAATATTTTTGTAGTTTTAGGGAGAATGCTTGTGGTGAAAAGGGGTTGCCTTTATAAATTTATGTACAATACTATATATATCTATGCACCCATACTCAGTATTCTCAAATAATGTGTCATTTTTTATAAGCGCTCATGTGCAGTCACTGACACATATCCAACCGTTTGTGACCCTGTGGACTGTAGCTCCCATGGCTCCTCTGTCCATGGGGTTTTCCAGGCAAGAATACTAGAGTGGGTTGCTATTTCCTCCTTCAGAGGCTCTTCCTGACTCGGAGATCAAACCCGCATCTCCTACATTGGCAGGCAGATTCTTTACCACTAAAGCCATCTGGGAGGCCCCAGTTTTTATACGAGTTCTTTAAAATAAATACCAATTCACATATATATCTCATTCACCTAGAGCCAGACATCCAGGAGTGTGAAGTCAAGTGGGCCTTAAGCAGAATTACCACAAAAAAAGTAGTGGGGTTAATGGAATTCCGGCTGAGCTATTTCAAATCCTAACGGATGATGCTATTGAAGTGCTGCGCTCAGTATGTTGAGCCAATTTGGGAAACTCAGCAATGGTCACAGGACTGGAAAAGGTCAATTTTCATTCCAATCCCAGAGAAAGGCAATGCTAGAGATTACTCGGACTGCTGCACAATTGCACTCATTTCACATGCTAGCAAGGTAACATTCAAAATCCTTTAAACTAAGCTTCAACACTATGTGAACTAAGAACTTTCATATGTACAAGCTGGATTTAGAAAAGGGAGAGGAACCAGAGATCAAACTGCTTACATCTGTTGGATCATAGAAAAAGCAAGGGAATTAAAAAAAAAAATCTACTTCTGCATCATTGACTACACTAAAGCCCTTGAATGTGTGAATCACAACAAACTGTCAAAAATTCTTAAAAAGATGGGAATACCAGACCACCTTACCTGTCTGCTGAGAAACCTGTATGCAGGTCAAAAAGCAACAGATAGAACCAGACATGGAACAATGGACAGGTTCAAAATTGGGAAAGAAGTATGTCAAGGCTGTATATTATCACCCTGCTTATTTAACTTATATGCAGAGTATATCATGCAAAATGCTGGGCTGGATGAATCACAAGCTGAAATCAAGATTGCTGAGAAAATAAGAACAACTTCAGATATGCAGATGGTATCTTTCTAATAGCAGAAAGTGAAGAGGAACTAAAGAGCCTCTTGATGAAGGTGAAAGAGGAGAGTAAAAAAGCTGGCTTAAAATTCAACATGCAAAAAAATAAGATCATGGCTTCTGGTCCTATCACTTCATGGCACATAGATGAAGAAAAGGTGGAAACAGTTTTTTATTTTATTTTCTTGGGCTCCTAAATCACTGTGGATGGTGACTACAGCCATGCAATTAAAAGATGCTTGCTCCTTGGAAGAAAAGCTATGTCATCGCTAGACAGTATAGTAAAAAGCAGGGACATCACTTTGCCAATAAAGGTCTGTGTAGTCAAAACTGTGGTTTTTCCAGCAGTCATGTACAGATTAGAGAGTTGGTCCATAAAGAAGGCTGAGCACTGAAGAATTGATGCTTTCGAATTGTGGTGCTGGAGAAGACTCTTGAGAGTTTCTTGGACAGCAAAGAGATCAAACCAGTCAATCCTAAAGGAAATCAACTTTGAATGTTCATTGAATGAACTGATGGTGAAGCTGAAGCTCCAATACTTTGGCCACCTGATGCGAAGAGCCAGCTCATTGAAAAAGACCGCGATGCTGGGAAAGATTGACAGCAGGAGAAGAGCAGGGTGACAGAGGATGAGATGGTTGGATGGCATCACCGACTCAATGGATATGAATTTGAGCAAACTCTGAGAGATAGTGAATGACAGGGAAGCCTGGTGTGTTGCAGTCCATGGGATCGCAAAGAGTCGGACATTACTTAGTGACTGAACAACAACAAATGTGTGTGTGTGTGTGTGTAATCAGATATTTTTCATGTACTCTCCAAGTAGTGGCAATTTTTGAATAACATACACAGATATGTTTGATTTATATCTTAGGAATGTGTGGAAATCACTAAGGATGAAGGACAGAGCTGTTCATCTTTAAAGAAAATTGCCTAAGAAAATAGCCCTTGTAGATTTTCATCTCTTTCATCTCTTTTCACAGTGTCATGCTGCATCCATTATTCTCTTTGAACGTGCTTAGATATCTACATCTTTGTATAAAGATAAAGCATAATGTTTTTTACATTTGCTTTATATAGGCATAGTTTCTTCTTTATATAAAGCATAGTTTTTATAATTATATGTAATAAAGTTTATTCAGTGTCCCAAACTATGCCAGTCTCCATTTTTTTTAACCATCAAGAGTGTTTTTTTATATCCAATACAATCTGGAATTCTTGCGTAAAATCTAACTGCTTTTTCCATATGTGTATGTGTATTTTTCCTTTTATATTATAGGCATTTTGAGATATTCCGTAACTTATACTTCAAAAACAGTTGTAGAGTGCTATGGGAAAGAGCATGATAGATTCCAGTCCTACCTCCAGTTCAATGACCTGGGATGGGTGAACTTGTTTTTAGTATCCTACCAATGATCCTTAATGAACTACTTGGTATCTGCAGGTTGAGATTTAATTTTGAAGAACAGTTTAGAAAGGATATTATCAAAATTCCTTGCTTCAAAATATCTGTGTATCTTTTATCTGAATTAACATGCCTACTATTTTCTGTTTCATAAGAAAGTTATGTAAGATTTTCTAAAGTATGTAATAGTACATTAAAAGTAAATAAAAGTAAGCCACACTTTTCTACTTTAGTTTCCTAAGACTTAGAGAAAACCCTTTAAATCTTAATATGATTTGTGAGAACAAATTTTGTTTTTCTTTAAAGAGCAACCTTCTACTATTATTTAGTAACCCACAAGACATATTGACTGAGTGTCTAATCATATAAATTCTGTGGTCAAAATGGTTTATTTCAATTTCAAACTATGGGATTTGCCTGAAAGTTTTATTTGTTTTTTGTTTTAAAGTATTAAATATATGCCACTTTATTATTCAGCAAAGATAGAAATAACTTTCTATGTACAGGTCTGAATTATATAACAGAATTATATTCTGTTTTTACCTGCATATTTTGAAGTTTTTTCTTATAATCAGAGAGGTCAGCATTAGTTGCAATAAATTTTTTCACCTTCTTTCCCATAGTTTTCAGTTTTGGAAATAGCTAGGATGATAACTAAATAGTTGAAACCTTCCAATAACAAAAAAGCTTAAAAATTTAAAAAATAAATATTAATTTATGTTAATATTAAAAGTAAAATAGAAACATAAATAAAAGTAAAAGTAAAACAGAAATTTCTTCTTATCTTGATTTCACTGAGAAGTCTTATATAACACCTAGTTATTTGTTTTCTGGTGTTAGGTCTACTAGAATTTCAGAATATAAACCTTAGTCTCTAAAACACTTGGGATTAAAGGAATAAATATCTGGGAGACTACTAATAGGTTAGCATCAGTAATTATTTTCCATACAATGCAGGTTTAAATTTTCCATCAAATGCTAAAGGGATTTCCTTGTAATGATTTCATTGTGTTTCTGTGGGGACATTAGGTCACTATGCTCTAACTACCAAAAGTTAATTAAAGATGACCTGTGAAAAAATTAGGTTAAAGTAAAAGACCTTCATTAAAGTCACCAAGGTAATTTGAGGTCATCTTGCTGGATCTTATGTAGCTGACCTCATTTTTACACATCTCTGCCTTCGTTTTGTAAAATGTAAAATAAGCTGAAGAGTCAGGTTGATTTCACCTTCTATTGAAGTAACTAATATTTTTATGGCTTTAATATTGTTTATGAAAGATGATTTAATTTGGAGATGATACTAAATGGTGTTGAAGATATAGCCAGCATATCAGCTTCTTCCCTCTGTGAATTGAATTTGGTCCCATGTCATCCTCAACCCATACTGGAAACTTTGATACTATTATTTAGTCCCAGATATGAATTACTGAAGTTGTTCTTTCTTTTAAGTCTTTACCAGCTGTTTTGTCTTTATTATGCTGATTCCTCCTTTAGTCTAATAATTACTCTCCTGGAGGCTGTATATTTAGTTGTGGTTGTTCAGTCATCAAGTTGTGTCCCACTGCTTGTGATACCATGCACTGTGTAGCGCAATTTCAAACTACCGCACAATTGCACTCCTTTCACGTGCTAGGAAGGTCATGCTCAAAATTCTTCAAGCTAGGCTTCCACAGTATGCGAACTGAGAACTTCCAGATGTACTAAGTGGATTTAGAAAAGGCAGAGGAACCAGACATCAAATTGCTAATATCCGTTGGATCATAGAAAAAACAAGAGAATTTCAGAAAAATGTCTGCTTCTGCTTCATTGATTACACTAAAGCCTTTGACTGTGTGGGTGACAACAAACTGTGGAAAATTCTTAGAGATGGGAATACCAGACCACCTGACCTCCTGAGCCTGCCTCCTGAGACACCTGTATGCAGGTCAAGAAGCAACAGTTAGAACCAGACATGAAACAAAGACGGGTTCCTAATTGGGAAAGGAGTATGTCAAGGCTGTAGATTGTCACCCTGCTTGTTTAAACTATATGCAGAGTATATTATGCGAAGGGACTTCCTTCCTAGCTCAGTCAGTAAAGAATCTGCCTGCAGTGCAGGAGAACGGGATCGATTCCTGGGTCTGGAAGATCCTGTGGAGAAGGAAATGGCAACCTACTCCAGCATTCTTGCCTGGAGAATCCCCATGGACATAGGAGCCTGGCAGGCTACAGTCCAGCAGGTCACAAGATTCAGACACAACTTAGAGGAAAACATCCACCACCATATCATGCAAAATGCTGGACTGGATGAAACACAAGTTGGAATCAAGATTGCCAGGAGAAATATCAATAACTCAGATATGCAGATGACACCATGCTTATGGGAGAAAGTGAAGAGGAACTAAAGAGCCTCTTGATGAAGGTGAAAGATGACACTGAAAAGCTGGCTTAAAACTCAGCATTCAAAAAATGAAGATCATGGCATCCGGTCCCATCACTTCATGGCAAAGAAATGGGGAAACAATGGAAACAGTGACAGACATTATTTTGAGGGGCTCCAAAATCACTGCAGGTGGTAACTGCAGCCATGAAATTACAAGATGCTTGCTCCTTAGAATGAAAGCTATGACACACCTAGACAGTGCATTAAAAACCAGAGATATCACTTTGCCAGCAAAATTCTGTGTAGTCAAAATTATGATTTTTCCAGTAGCCATGTACGAATGTGAGAGTTGGCTGAGTGCCAAAGAATTGATCCTTTCAAAGTGTGGTGTTAGAGAAGACTCTTGAAGAATCCCTTGGACTGCAAGGAGATCAAGCCAGTCAATCCTAAAGGCAGTCAACCCTGAATATGCATTGGAAAGACTGATGCTGGAGCTGAAGCTCCTATAGTTTCGTCACCTGATAGAAACTCCGGGAGATGGTGAAGGACAGGGAAGCCTGGCGAGTTGCAGTCCATGGGGTCACAAAGAGTCAGAAAGGACTAGCACCTGAACAACAGTAAGGAACTGTGTAGCATGCCAGGCTCCTCTCTCCTTCACTCTCTCCTGGGGGTTGTTCAAATTCATGTCCACTGAGTAGCTGATGCTATTGAATCATTTCATCCTCCGCAGCCCCCTTTTCTCCTTTTGCCTTCAGTCTTTCACAGCTTCAGGGTCTTTTCCAGTGAGTCAGCTCTTCACATCAGATGGCCATACTGTTGGAGCTTCAGCTTCAGCATCAGTACTCCCAGTGAATATTTAAGGGTTGATTTCCTTTAAGAAAGACTGGTTTCATCTCTTTGTTGTCCAAGGGACTCTCAAGAGTCTTCTCCAGCTCCACAGTTCGAAAGCATCAGTTCTTCAGCGCTTAGCATGTTTGTAATCAGTCACTCCTCTAATCTCTGTTGTTTTAAGAGGAAAGAGATGTCTTGGTTATGTTCATTCATTTATTTCTAACACTTGAATAGATACATGGTACTTGTAGTGCTCAACAAATGCTTATCTGATGAATGAAAGAAATGGTAATATTTCCTTGCTCAGGTATTTGTAAGGATCTCTGATTAGCTTTCAAACAGTTTTTCCTTGTTTTGTCATCCCAGATGCTCCACAGTCTGCATCTTGCCTCTCACCTTGCGTTCTTCCTCTCAGCTCAGGGCAGTTGGCCACGTGCATCCCTTTATTCTTCCTCTTGCACACTTGCTTCATTAATTTGCTTTTATTTCCTCATCTAAAATATCTTCTCACTCTCTCTCACCCTAGGCCTACTCATTTTTGTTCTCAAATCAGATCTCCTCCTTGAGAACTTTTAAGTACTCTACATTAAAAAAGGATTTTCCTTTTCCTGGCCTCTGTGATAATTATCTGCTTTTGTAATGTATTTACCAATTTATCAAATATGGATTGTATATGCCTCGATTGTAAAAGTATTGAATAAGTATCCATGTGTGTGTTTGTGTGTTCAGTCGCTCAGCCATGTCCAGCTCTTTGTGACCTCATGGACTGTAGCCTGCCAGGCTTGTCTGTCCATGGGATTCTCCAAGCCAGAACACTGGAGTGAGTAGCCTTTCCCTTCCCCAGGGGATCTCCCAACACAGGGATCAAACCTGCGTCTCTTATGTCTCCTGCATTGGCAGGCAGAGTCTTTACCACTGGGTCACCTGGGAAGCCCATATAAGCTACCAGTCATGCCTCATGACTTTTGGGCTCCTGACAACATAATGAGCTGGATCATTAATACAAGCTGCTTTATTTTTCAAATGTCAGTTCTTAACCTTAATCAAGTATTTACAGTATACAGGATGTTAGAAGAGACCTTTGGTAGAATGAGCAGAGTATAAGGAGTTCTTAGATTTTAGAAATGGCTCCTGACAAGAAGCTCATAATCTGATGGGGAGAAAAATGGTTACATTGGTAACTAGCAGACAACTCAATCTGTGATATAAAAGTGTTAATATGCTATATGAAAATATGGTTAAGAAAATGGATAGAGACCCAGAGGAAAAAAGAAAGATTTTTTTCATTAGAAGTATTATTTTGGATGAACTTTACAGAGTAAGAATTATCATATGTGAGGCACACAAGGAAAAGAAGCAACATATTGGAAGCATATGATGAATTCTGGAAGCTTGAAATAGCAGGACTTTTTAATTTCTATTAAAAAGTAGATAGTCAATAACTTTAGCTGAAGTTTATGCACCCTTGATACAGGTGACACTTAAGGTACTGTACAGGGCCTGGAAAAATAGACTGGAAATTGTTCTATTTGAATTCTTCCCTGAACCCCATCTCTCTCAGTAAGGTCAAAACCAATGCTAAATGGCAGTTGCAGAGAGCATCTAATTACCTGCCTAACCAAGTTCTGGTGTTTGGTACTAGTGAAAGTCTTCACCTTTGGTTTTGTGGTAAAATGCACTGCTTTCGTCTTCCTCTGTATTCCATCTCAGTCTTCAATGCTGGGTCATGTTTCTCTCTCTGCCTTAAAAATGCTTGTGTTGCCCTCAGCCCTTTACTTGACTTCCATCTTCTTTCAATCTGGAGTTTCCCCCAGATTATCTCATCTATTTATATATTTCACCTTCTTATACATTCCTCATCTACTCTATGTTTCATCTTCTGGTGGCTTCTCTATAGGAGATTAGTAAGTTTTTTTTTTTTGTTGTTTTAAATTACAACCCATTTTATTTTTATCACTTTTATGTGTAACTTTTATTTTATATTGCAATTTGATTGATTAACAATGTTGTGTTAGTTTCAGGTGTACAACAGAGTCATTCAGTTATTCATGTACATGTATCTAATCTTTTTCAAATTTGTTCCCCATTTAGGTTACTACAAATTACTGAGCAGAGTTCCTTGTGCTATGCAGAAGGTTCCTATTTAAGACAGTAGTGTCAGTGAGTGAGTGAAAGTCCCTCAGTCGTGTCTGACTCTTTGTGAGCCTGTGGACTGTAAAGTCCATGGAATTCTCCAGGCCAGAATACTGGAGTGGGTAGCCTTTCCCTTCTCCAGAGGATCTTCCCATTTCAGGGATCGAACCCATGTCTCCCACGCTGCAGGCAGATTCTGTACCAACTGAGCCACAAGGGAAGCCCAAGAATACTGGAGTGGGTAGTCTATTCCTTCTCCAGGGGATCTTCCTGCCCCAGGGATTGAATCAGGGTCTCCTGCAGCGAAGGTGGATTCTTTACCACTAGCACCACGTGATTCAGCTGGTAAAGAACTCGCCTGCCAACGCATGGGGCTTCCCTGATAGCTCAGTTGGTAAAGAATCCACCTGCAATGTGGTAGACCTGGGTTCAATCCCTGGGTTGGGAAGATCCCCTGGAGAAGGGACAGGCTACTCACTCCAGTATTCTGGCCCGGAGAATTCCAGGACTGTATGCAAGTGAAAGTGAAGTCTCTCAGTTGTGTCTGACTCTTTGCAACCCCATGAACTGTAACCTACTAGGCTCCTCCATCCATGGGATTTTCCAGGCAAGAGTACTGGAGTGGGTTCCCGTTTCCTTCTCCAGAGGATCTTCCCGACCCTGGGACTGAACCCAGGTCTCCTGCATTGTAGGCAGATGCTTTATCGTCAGAGCCACCAGGGAAGTCGGACTATACAGTCGTGTCCTGGACCCATGGGGTCACAAAGAGTCTGAAACGACTGAGCCAATGCACGAGACACAAGAGATGTGAGTTTGATCCCTGAGTTGGGAAGATCCCTTGGAGAAGGAAATGGTAACCCACTCCAGTATTCAAGTCTGGAAAATCCATGGACTAGGGACATAGTAGTCTACATTCCATGGGGTCATAGAGTCAGACATGACTGAATGCATGCGTGTACATACACACACAGAGGAAAATGAGGGATAAAGTAAGAGAGATAAATCTTTCAGTTATTATTCATTTGCAAGTAAAGTATCTTTTCCAAATAAACTTAAACATTAAGATCTGTTAGCATATATGCTCAGCAGAATGGTTGATTCCAATTTCTCTGAATCTGTTTCTCTGTGATTTCCTCAGCTTTGCCCTTCATTGTGTATTGACTTCATCTCCAGGCTGATTACCATCTTGATGGCTTATATCCCTGTGTGTTCAGTAGTGTCCAGCTCTTTGCAACCCCATGGGTTGTAATCTGCCAGACTTCTGTGTCCATTGGATTTTCTAGGAAAGAATACTGGAGTGGATTGTCATTTCCGTCTCCAGTGGATATTCTGGACCCAGGGATGAAACACTTGTCTCTTGTGTCTCCTATATTGGCAGGCGGATTCTACACCACTGTGCCACATGGGATGGCAAAATGTACCCCAGCTGCTGTATATCATATCCACACAGCATGGCATTAGAGGGAGAATGCTACCTATTTTGTGGATCTATTTTAAAATAAAAGATACATGTTTCCTCAGAAACTTCCGTTAAAACACCCTTTTGCCTTAGCCCCAAAAAGGTCACATATTCTTCCTTAACAGACCTCTGGGATTCAGCGTTGTTAAAGGTTGGGATTGATGGTGCAGAAATAATAATAAAAATTGTGGTACTGTTAGAAAAAAGTAACAAAAATTGTGCATTTAAGCCTAAAAACTGAAAATGTTGAGTGAAACAGAGGGTGACACAGGAGGTACAATATCCATCTATTTCAGTACTCCACAGAATTTTTGTATCTAGATTCCTTTTTGTTTGCAAAGTGTCTTAGGACATAAATACCTTTGTATATGTGGTTTAAATCTATCATTATTTACAGTATTAAAATTTGAACAAATTTACTAATTCAATCAAATATAAAAATACTAATATTGTTACATGTTAACTTCCTGACCTGCATACAGGTTTCTCAAGAGGCAGGTCAGGTGGTCTGGTATTCCCATCTCTTTCAGAATTTTCCACAGTTTATTGTGATCCACACAGTCAAAGGCTTTGGCATAGTCAATAAAGCAGAAATAGATGTTTTTCTGGAACTCTCTTGCTTTTTCGATGATCCAGCAGATGTTGGCAACTTGATCTCTGGTTCCTCTGCCTTTTCTAAAACCAGCTTGAACATCTGGAAGTTCACGGTTCACGTATTGGTGAAGCCTGGCTTGGAGAATTTTGAGTATTACTTTACTAACGTGTGAGATGAGTGCAATTGTGCGGTAGTTTGAGCATTCTTTGGCATTGCCTTTCTTTGGGATTGGAATGAAAACTGACCTTTTCCAGTCCTGTGGTCACTGCTGAGTTTTCCAAATTTGCTGGCATATTGAGTGCAGCACTTTCACAGCATCATCTTTTAGAATTTGAATAGCTCAACCGGAATTCCATCACCTCCACTAGCTTTGTTTGTAGTGGTGCTTCCTAAAGCACACTTGACTTCATATTCCAGGATGTCTGGCTCTAGGTGAGTGATCACACCATTGTGATTATCTGGGTCGTGAAGATCTTTTTTGTACAGTTCTTCTATATATTCTTGCCACCTCTTCTTAATATCTTCTGTTTCTGTTAGATCCATACCATTTCTGTCCTTTATTGAGCCCATCTTTGCATGAAGTGTTCCCTTGTTCCTGGACATGAAACAACAGACTGGTTCCAAATAGGAAAAGGAGTATGTCAGGCTGTATATTGTCACCCTGCTTATTTAACTTACATGCAGAATAGATCATGAGAAACACTGGGCTGGAAGAAGCGCAACCTGGAATCAAGATTACTAGGAGAAATATACACAACCTCAGATATGCAGATGACACCACCTTTCTGGCAGAAAGTGAAGCAGAACTAAAAAGCCTCTTGATGAAAGTGAAAGAGGAGAGTGAAAAAGTTGGCTTAAAGCTCAACATTCAGAAAACTAAGATCATGGCATCTAGTCCCATCACTTCATGGCAAATAGATGGGGAAACAGTGGAAACAGTGGCTGACTTAATTTTTCTGGGCTCCAGAATCACTGCAGATGGTGCTTACAGCTATGAAATTAAAAGACGCTTACTCCTGGGAAGGAAAGCTATGACCAACCTAGACAGAATATTAAAAAGCAGAGACATTACTTTGTCAGCAGATATCCAGCTAGTCAAGTTTATCCAGTAGTCATGTGTGGATGTATAGTTGGACTATAAAGAAAGCTGAGTGCAGAAGAATTGATGCTTTTGAACTGTGGTGTTGGAGAAGATTCTTGAGAGTCCCTTGGACTGCAAGGAGATTCAACCAGTCCATCCTAAAGGAGATCAGTCCTGGGTGTTCATTGGAAGGACTGATGCTGAAGCTGAAACTGCAATACTTTGACCACCTGATGTGAAGGGCTGACTCATTTGAAAAGACCCTGATGCTGGGAAAGATTGAAGGCAGAAGGAGAAGGGGACAACGATGAGATGGTTGGATGTCATCACTGACTCAATGGACATGCGTTTGGGTGAACTCCAGGAGCTGGTGATGGATGGGGAGGCCTGGCATGCTGCAGTTCATGGGGTCGCAGTGTCAGACATGACTGCGCGACTGAACTGAACTGAACATGTTAACTTACACAATTAAAAGATACTGAAAAAAAATTTATTGAATGGCCTAATGTGTCAGTTACCTTGCTAAGTACTCGTGATCTTAAATCATTGTCATGTTTGATACTCCTAGGAGGAAAATAGACCTTCATTTTTATTACTCAATTTACTGTACAATTTACTGTTTTCTCCTTAAAATGTTGCTCATATATGTGAACATCTCTCCTTTTACAAAACTCTCCAGTTTCTGTTCTCCTCACTGAATATATGATTTGTTAAAGTTAGTCTCCTTGCTTCAGAACTTTCAACCAATTGCATGAACAGGTTTCTGAAATGTATAATCATATTACTTTGCTTCTGGAAGACTTCAGTGACTGATGGCTTGAAGATAAATTCAGATTCCTTAGGGTGGCATATAAGAGTAGTTATCTGACCCATTTCCCTGCTCTTTCCACATATTCACTAACAGCTGTCATCATTAGTTTCATCAGCTTTCTGACTCCATGCCATGGTTCAACTCCTTCATCCCGCATTCCCAATACCACACTCATTTCCATAAACATTGACTCGGGTTTCATACCCATTCATGTTTTCCACAAATATCGGGTTTTTTTCTGTTTCTTTTTAAGGCATAGGTTATTTCTTATGCTAGTTAAAAAGTAAATACCCCAGGCTACTCATATCTTCATTTTCTGAACTCCTAAGCTTATTTGGGAAGAGGTAGTGTTGATTCAAATTCTGTCTGATTTCCATGACCTGAATGAACCTGGGCAAGCTCCTAAATATTGCAAAATGTGGGATTTCTGCTGAGGAAAAACATGAAAATTCACATCCAGTAACTGGGAAGTAATATATATGAAATGTCTACCTTAGCACTTAGAAGACAGTAAGTTGTCAATAATTTTTTTCTTTTCTATTGCACATGTGTGTGCATGCTTAGTTGCTCAGTCGTGTCTGACTCTTTGCGACCCTTTGAACTGTAGCCCACCAGGCTCCTCAGTCCATCGGATTCTCCAAGCCAGAATACTGGAGTGGGTTGCCATGCCCTCCAGAGGATCTTCCCGACCCAGTGATCAAACCCGCATTTCCTGTGTCTCCTGTTTTTCAGGCTGATTTTTTACCTGCTCAGCCACTGGGGAAGCCCAATTGCACATGTAAGGATCAATAAATACTACTAAGATGTTTAAGTTTTGCCTGTTTCTGCCTTATTTTTATTCAAGCAGCACCTGCAGCTTTTGTTAATGCTATGTAGGTATTGATTCTTACCTTTGAGGCAGTCCAGTTTAATGGTATTCCTATTAAACAACAAGCAAGTCATGGAATGATATCAGAGAGAAAAAGCTGTATTTAGTTAATATATTTAGGAATTGCACTGTCATATATGATGGTGTATATGACAACCAAACTACATGAAAATATAAAATCCAAAAACATGTCAATATAAATAGAATCATCTTAAAACTACAGGTTAAGTAACTAGTATACTCATATACTCTATTTCAGAGAACTTGAGAGAAAACTGACCAACACCAAAGAGGAAAGTGTTCTTGATTAGACAGTAGATTGATTTCACGTTCAAAGATAATCTCTTGAACAAACTCAAAACAGAGAGTCAAATTGAAACATAGAGTTTACTTCTGTCACACAATATTGTTCAAAAAGGGATTAATATTTGAGAACTTGCGATATGAGAGGTTTTGTAAAATTACACCTTGAGTTTTCAGGATCTTGCCAAGAATATTAAAGGGAGGCAAACTTCACATGTAGTGACTTTTATTCCCAGCATTTATTGAAAATTGTAAGCCCACTGTATTCTGAAGCAAGTAGTTACTGGTTAACTAATTGCATCATGACACAGTTTGTGACCTCAAGAGTAATAATAGTAGTAGTAGTTATTATTTTGTAACTTAAACAGCTTTATTTTAATGTAATTTGCTCTGTGCCATTGGTTCATCTCTTGAGTGTTTACACTGTGAAAATTCTCCCATGAAAATGATTTCTTAAATTCTACTCCTTTGGCACTTTGGCCACGTCTTCTTAAACCAATCATATGTTACTGAGCACTTGAGCTATTTCCGTGTCTTGGCTATTGTGAATAGTGCTTCTGTGAAAACTGGGGTACATGTATTCCCCATCCTGATCCCCCCTCCCTCTCCCCCCCCCCCCCCCCCCGATCCCTCTCGGTCTTCCCAGTGCACCAGGCCCGAGCACTTGTCTCATGCATCCCACCTGGGCTGGTGGGGGAATATATGTAAATCCATGGCTGATTCATGTCAATGACAAAAACCACTACAATATTGTAAAGTAATTAGCTTCCAACTAATAAAAATAAATGGAAAAAAAAAAGAAAACTGGGGTACATGCATCTTTCTGAATTAGTTTTTGTCTTTTCCAGATATATGCCCAGGTGGGATTTCTGGGCCATATAGTACCTGTAGTAGTTATTTAACAATCTGTTACTTACCTATTTACCCCTTATGGGACCTGTTAGCTTAGAGTTTGAAATGCATTTTAACAGAATCTCTGCTATCCGAACTTGTTTGTTTGACTCATACAACATCATTTTTTTTAGTAATTTAGTATTTTATAAACAAAATGATCATTTTCCACTTTCTCAGTACTCTTTGATTTTGAAAAAGAGGTCTGGGCAGATTGAAAACAATTATTCACAGAATATTTTCAGAATAGGAGTACGTCAAGGCTGTATGTTGTCACTCTGCTTTTTTAACTTATATGCAGAGTACATCATGAGAAATACTATGCTACATAAAGCTCAAGCTGGAATCAAGATTGTTGAGAGAAATATCAATAACCTCAGATATGCAGATGACACTACCCTTATGGAAGAAAGTGAAGAAGAACTAAAGAGTCTCTTAATGAAACTGAAAGAGGAGAGTGAAAATGTTGGCTTAAAGCTCAACATTCAGAAAACCAAGATCATGGCATCTGGTCCAATCACTTCATGACAAATCGATGGGAAACAATGGGAACAGTGGCTGACTATTTTTTTGGGCTCCAAAATCACTGGAGATGGTGATTGAAGCCAAGAAATTAAAAGATGCTTACTCCTTGGAAGGAAAGTTATGACCAACCTAGATAACATATTAAAAAGTAGAGACATTACTTTGCCAACAAAGGTTCGTCTGGTCAAGGCTATGGTTTTTCCTGTAGTCATGTATGGTTGTGAGATTTGGATGGTGAAGAAAGCTGAGCACTGAAGAATTGATACTTTTGAACTATGGTGTTACAGAAGACTCTTGAGAGTCCCTTGGACTGTAAGGAGATCCAACCAGTCCATCCGAAAGGAAATCAGTCCTGAATATTCATTGGAAGGACAGATGCTGCAGCTGAAACTCCTATACCTTGACCACCTGATGCGAAGAGCTGACTCATTGAAAAAGACCCTGATGCTGGGAAAGATTGAAGGCAGGAGGAGAAGGGGACAACAGAGGATGAGATGGTTGGATGGCATCACTGACAATGGACAAGAGTTTGAGTAAGCTCCGCAAGTTAGTGATGGACAGGGAGGCCTGACGTGCTGCAGTCCATGGGGTTGCAAAGAGTTGGACATGAGTGAGTGACTGAACTGAACTGAACTGATAACATTTTTATACTTTTTTTCATAGCATTTATTACCTCCCTATTTCTTAGACTATAAATAAGAGGGTTTAACAAAGGAATAACTAGAGTATAAAAAATAGCAAGGGGTATATCTTTGTCTTCGTCATTAACTGAATTTGGTCGCACATATGTGAAGAGAAGGGAACCGTAGAAAATTGAGACAGAGAGAAAGTGGGATGCACATGTAGATAAGGCTTTACCTTTTCCCTCTTTGGATTTCATCTTGAAAATTGTGAGAAGAATAAAAAGGTAAGAGATTATTACTATTATAATAGTAAAGACTGAAAGTGACCCTGCAATGATAAATAACATTAATTCATTGATATCAGGGTCTCGACAGGAGAGTCTGTATAATGGAAGGACATCACAAAAAAAGTGGTTGATTTGATGAGAACTACAGAAAGTTAGCCTAAACAGAAACCCTACATGAATCATGGGATGCAGATTTCCAACAACATAGGCCCCTGTGGTCATCTGAACGCAGAGTTTCTTTGACATCATGGTGTGGTACTGCAGTGGTTTGCAGATGGCCACATAGCGATCATAGGCCATTGCTGCCAGGAGAAAGCTATCTGTAGTTTCAGCAAGGCAGAGAAAATAAAATTGTGCCATGCATTCATACAGAGAAATCATTCTGTCTTTGGAAAAGAGGTTCTGTAGCATCTTGGGGGTAATGGCACTGGAGCAACAGGAATCCATCAGCGCGAGATTTCCCAGGAAGATGTACATTGGTGTGTGAAGGCGATGCTCTGTAACTATCAGTGCCACCAGGCCGAGATTGCCCACCATGGTGATCAGGTAGATGGTAAAGAACACCAGGAACAGAAGGGTCTTCAGCTCCAGGTGATCTGTAAATCCTGTCAGGGTAAATTCAGTTGTCAAGGAGTGGTTATCCTCAGTCATCTCTACTTGTCTGTTGAGATAGGAATTATGGAGATAGAAGGTTAATTTAAAACGTATGTAAATTTCCCTTAAATATTTTTTTTTGAACAAGAAGAGCTTCTCCTTCAGTCTTCTACTCTTACCTCCTGTGATATACACACAAACTCTAAGGGACATTCATTCCCATAACATGTCAGATTCTATGACCTCAAATCTGTAACTCATAATTCCCAAGACTCTTGATAATTATAGGAAGGATGTTAATATTGGAAGAGGTTTGTCTTTATGAGTTTGTGAAAGTATAGTATATGACTCTAAGGTACTTATATTTGTTGTGAGTTTCAAATAAGGTCAGTATTAGTTTTCACATTAAAGATCCTTGAAATGAACTTAGAATCAATTTTTTGTATATTTGTCATACACAATAAAGGACAGAAATGTTATGGACCTAACAGAAGCAGCAGATATTAAGAAGAGGTGCAAGAATGCATGGAAGAACTATACGAAAAAGATCTTCACGACCCAGATAATCATGATGGTGTGATCACTCACCTAGAGCCAGACGTCTGAGAATGCAAAGTTAACTGGGCCTTAGGAAGCATCACTACAAATAAAGCTACAGAGGTGATGGAATTCCAGTTGAGCTATTTCAAATCCTAAAAGATGATGCTAAAAGATCCTAAAAGAAAGTGCTGTTGTCAATGTGCCAGCAAATTCGGAAAACTCAGCAGTGGCCACAGGACAGGAAAAGGTCAGTTTTCATTCCAATCCCAAAGAAAGGCAATGCCAAAGAATGCTCAAACTACCTCACAATTGCACTCATCTCACACACTAATAAAGTAATGCTCAAAATCCTCCAAGCCAGGCTTTAGCAGTATGTGAACCATGAACTTCCAGATATTCAAGCTGGATTTAGAAAAGACAGAAGAACCAGAGATCAAATTGCCAACATCTGCTCGACAATTGAAAAAGAATGAGAATTCCAGGAAAACATCTATTTCTGCTTTATTGACTATGCCAAAGCCTTTGACTGTGTGGGTCACAATAAACTGTGAAAAATTCTTAAAGAAAAGGGAATACCAGACCACCTGACCTGCCTTCTGAGAAATCTGTATGCAGGTCAAGAAGTAACAGTTAGAACTGAATGTGGAAAAATAGACTGGTTCCAAATTGGGAAAGGAGTACGTCAAGGATGTATATTTTCACCCTGCTTATTTAACTTATATACAGAGTACATCATGAGAAACACTGGGCTGGATGAAGCACAAGCATGAATCAAGAATGCTGGGAGAGACATCAATAACCTCAGATATACAGATGACACCACCCTTATAGCAGAAAGCAAAGAACTACAGAGCCTCCTGATGAAAGTGAAAGAGGAGAGTGAAAAAGTTGGCGTTAAACTCAACATTCAGAAAACTAGGATCATGGCATCTGGTCCCATCACTTCATTTCAAATAGATGGGGAAACAGTGGATACAGTGGCAGACTTCATTTTTTTCCAGCTTCAAAATTGCTGCAGATTTTTGCTGAAGCCATGAAATTAAAAGACCCTTGCTCCTTGGAAGAAAAGGTATGACCAACCTAGACAGCATATTAAAAAACAGAGACATTACTTTGCCAACAAAGGTCCACCTAGTCAAAGCTATGGTCTTTCCAATAGTCACGTATGAGTGTGATAGTTGGACTATAAAGAAAGCTGAGAGCAGAAGAATTGATGCTTTTGAACTGTAGTGTTAGAGTCCCTTGGACTACAAGGAGATCCAACCAGTCACCCCTAAAGGAAGTCAGTCTGAATATTCACCAGAGGGACTGAAGCTGAACCTGAAACTCCAATACTTTGGCCACCTAATGTGAGGAACTGACTCCTTGGATAAGACCCTGATGCTGGGAAAGATTGAAGGTGGAGGTGAAGGGGACAACAGAGGATGAGGTGGTAGGATGGCATCACCAAGTCGATGGACATGAGTTTGAGTAATCTCTGGTGGTTGGTGATGGATAAAGAAGCCTGGCGTGCTGCAGTTCATGGGGTCGCAAAGAGTTAGACACAACTGAGCGTCTGAACTAACCTGAACTGATATTTGTCAGTGATCAGAAAGTTTTCATATACTCAGCATTGTGAATGTTTGAAAATAGCATGTATCATATGTGTTACGTTACTACCTTAGAATTGCGTGAAGGTCACTAAGGATTAATGAGAGGATTATTCAGTTTTAAAGAAAGTAAGCTGGGATAGCTACGGAATAAAACATGCATTGATTATCACATTTTTCATCCCTTTTCCCAGTGTCATACTATAAACACTGACTCTGTCCATTCCATTATTCTTATTGATTTTTGCTCTTAGGTATAGTCCTTTCTTTCTAAATGTAAAACTTAGTTTACTTAATAAAGTTTTATCTAAATGACTCAGACTGTTCTGATTTACAGTTCCTATACTCTCAACCACATCTTATGTATCCATTACAGTTTACAATGACTCTTGTACAGTCTATAATGCTTTTCTCATATGTGCACACACAATTTCTTTATTATACTATAGGCATTTTGAGGTTTAGTGTTAATTATTATTGCTTACAAAAGCTATGGGGAAAAAGTTGTTTTGATTCCATTTCTTCACTGCAGTTAGTTGTGATACACGAAATTGTTTTCTGTATACTACCAATGATCATTAGTGGCTTTGGTTGTTCCAGCAGTGACCCTTAGTAACCTCTTATGCAAATTGAGTCTATTATTTTGAGTAGTGTTCACAAAGAAAATTATTCGTGATACATCATTTTTTAAAATTAAGGGTTAATATCCAAAATATATGGGCTTCCCTTGTGGCTCAGCAGTAAAGAATCTGCCTGCTAGTGCAGGAGATGCAGGAGACTTGAGTTTGACCGCTGGATTGGAAAGATCCCCTGGAGGAGGAATTGGCTACCCACACCAGTATTCTTGCTTGAAGGATCCCATGGACAGAGGAGTTTGGTGGGCTACAGTCCATAGTGTTGCAGAGTCGGACTCGACTGAAGTAACTTGAGCATGCACGCACATCCAAAGTATATAAGGAACTTGTACAGTGCAACATATCAATAAATGTACAAACAATGTGATCACAAAATGGGCTAAGGAACTAAAAAGATAAAAAATTCAAATCGCCAATAGACTCATGAAAAGATATTCACATTAGTTAGGGAAATGCAAATTAAAGGAGATATTATCTCACACCTGTCAAAATGCCAGTCATTAAGAAGGCAAAATATTACACATGTTGCTGAGAATGTGGAGAAACCTCTGTTGGTGGGAGTGAAAATTGGTTCAGCCAACATGGATATCAATGTAGAGGTTCCTCAAATAAAACTAGAACTACCATATGACCTCACAATCCTGCTTCTGGGTATATACTAGAAGGAGATGAAAACAGATTAGCAAAAGGGTATCTGCACTCCTGTGGAGCATTAGTGACAATAGCAGGCATATATAAACACCCAAGTGACCATCAAAGGATAAAAGGTTAAAAGTATGGTGCCATGTATTCAACTGTGAGAAATAAGGCTCTCCGTCCATTTATGACAACATGGATTGACCTTGAGGACATTATGCTAAGTGAGGTAAGTCAGATAAAGACAAATACTGTAAGACATAACTTACATGTGCATCTCAGAAAGCCAAACTCATAAAAGTGGTGGTTACCAGGAGCTGAGGAATGGGAGAATTAGAGAGATGTTTGAGTGTATTAATTTGAAACTAATATATAAGTAATTCTGTAGATGTAACACATAGTATACTGGATAAAGACAACTTTTTATTCTAATCAAAGTTGCTAAGAGACCAGATCTTAACTATTCCTACCGCAAGAAAGAAATGACAGTTATATGATGTGATAGAGTGCTACAGTGGCAATCCCATTACTATTTATTATTGTATGAAGTCAACAAGTTTGACTTACACATGTTATATGTCAAATATGTTTTAATAAAAGTCTGTTTTTATGAAAAGTTTAGATATCCTTCTTTTATCTGAGTTGACCAGTCTATTATTTTTCTGTTTCTAAGAAAATTATGTTAGACTTTCTGAAGTATATTGCAGTAGATTCAAAGCTAATAAAAGTAAGCTTCCCTTTATACGTTAGTTTTCTAACAAGTAGAAAAAGAGAAAACCTTTTAAATTGTAATATAATTTTTGAGAACACATTTTGTTTTCCTTTAAATAACTGTCTTCTGCCATTGTTTAGGTATCCATTAGGAATGATGACTGAAGTCTGATATTAATTCTGTAATCAAAATTTTTTTCCCTTAATCAAAACATCAAAATAAAGGCCTTTGCTGAATATGTTATTTATTTGTTTTAAAGTATTAAATATGAGCTACTTATTCATCCTAGCTAGAAAAGACATTCCATGTGAGTGCTGGAATTGTTTAACAGAGTTACTTTGTTTCCTTACCTGTATATTTGAGGTTCGACTTTAATCAGAAAAGGTCAGAGTGAATTGAAGTGTCATTCTCATCCTAATTTTTCCGTCGCCTTCAGTGTTGAGAAAAGCAGGGAAGAAAACTGATTTGTTGAAATAAAACAACAACAAAAAATGCTTAATGCCTCATAGATGTTAATGGATACTAATACTAAAATTAAAGATAAATTAGAATAAATCCTTTACCTGGATTTCACTGAAAAAGTCTTGTTTGGTTTATAGTGTTAGATCTCATAGAACACCAGAATATAAACCTTGGTCTAGAAAACATTTGGGATTAAAAGAATGAAAATATGAGCGATTTCAAATAGCTTAGTCAACAATTATGTTCCTTACAATGCTAATTTAAAGTTCTCTATCAAATCCTAAGAGATTACTCAGGACCGACATAAGTGCATTTCTGTAGGGAGATTTATAACCAATACATATAAAGATGCCCTGTGAGACAGTGAGGTTAAAGCAAATTACATGTGGAATCTAAATAATACAACAAATTAATGAATATAATAAACAGAAACAGACTCACTGATACAGAGAATAAACTAGCAGTTAATAGTTGGAGAGGAAATGGGCGTGCTGTAAGATAAGGTGGATTGAGAGAGATGAAGTACTGTGTATAATATAAGTAAACTACAGTGATATATTGTACAACGTAGGGAATACAGCCAATATTTCATGTTAACCTTAAATGAAGCATAATCTATAAAATAATGAGTTACTATGTTTTACACCTGAACCTAATACAATATTATACATTATATATAATGCATCTGCCTTCTTTCTCAGGATGGCTTTGGGTACTTGGGGTATTTTGTGATCCCATACAGATTTTAAAATTGTCTATTTCTGTGGAAAATGTCATTATAATTTTTTTGCTGTGTATTATTTTTTGCTCTGTACTTAATTTTTTCTTTATTGAGGTGGAGTTGAAGTATATTATGTAAGTTTCAGTTGTACAAGATAGCATTTCACCATTTTTATAGGTAATAGTCGTTTATTGATAGAGAATTTCACCTGTTTTCATAATGCTATCCGTGTAGGTTATTTATTTTATGCATAGTAGTTTGTACCTCTTAATCATCTGACTCTGTCTTGGCCCCCACTTCTTCCCTCTGCCCACTGATAACCTCTCGTTTGTTCCTATCTGTTTAAATATGTTTCTGTTTTTTACATTTGCTAGTTTGGCTTATTTTTTAGATTACACATATAAGTGATATAGTACAGCATTTGCCTTTCTCTGCTGAACTCATTTCACTAAGCATGAATCCTTTAGCTAAACCCCAGTGTTAGTCACTCAGTCGTGTCTGACTCTCTGCGACCCCATGCACTATATCCCGCTAGGCTCCTCTGTCCATGGGATTCTCCAGGCAAGAATGCTGTAATGGGTTGCCATTTCCTTCTTCAGGGGATCTTCCCGACACAGGGATCGAACCCGGGTCTCCCGCATTGTAGGCAAAGGCTTCACTGTCTGAGCCACAGGAAAGTCCTTCCCATGTTAGGGGTGTTTTAAGGGATGTTTTAAGTCATTACATCTTCAAATTTTATTCTCAACCTCTTTTTATCTATCTTCTCCTTCTGGGCCCCCTATAATATAAATATTAGTATGCTTAATGTTGTCCTAGAGGACTCTTAAGTTTCTTTCCATTCCATTCTCATTTCTTTTTTCTGTTCAATGTTAGTAATTTCTACTATTCTGTTCCATGTTGCTGATCCATGTCCTAATATACTGTTGATATTTTCTAGTGTATTTTTCACCAGTTATTGTATTACTCATCTCTCTTTGGATGTCCTTTGTATTTTCTAACTGTTGTTTTGTTCAGTCCCTCAGTTGTGTCTGACTCTTTTGACCCCATGGACTGCAGCATGCTAGACTTCTCTGTCCTTCACTCTCTCTCAGAGTGTGCTCAAACATGTCCATTGAGTCAAAGATGTCATCCAACCATCTTATCCTCTGTCACACCATTCTCCTCCTGCCCCCAATGTTTACCAGCATCAGGGTCTTTTCCAATGAGTTGACTCTTCACATCAGGTGGCCAAAGCAGCGTCAGCACCAGCATCAGTCCTTCCAATGAGTATGCAGGGTTGATTTCCTTTAGCATTGACTGGTTTGATCTTCTTGCTGTCTAAGGGACTCTCGAGAGTCTTCTCCAGCACCATAGTTTGAAAGCATCAATTCTTTGGTGCTCAGCCTTCTTTGTGGTCCAGCTCTCACAGCAATACACTGTTTGTTAAAAACTTCTAATTTCTTTCTTTGTGCATCCATTCTTCTCCTGAGTTATTTGATAATTAACATGATCCTTGCCTTGAACTCTTTCTTGGGTTGATTGCCTATCTTCACTTAGTTTTTCTGGGGGGGTTTTATCTTGTTCCTTCATTTAGACCATGTTCCTCTGTCATCTCATTTTGCCTAACTGGTTTTTATTTCTGAGTGTCTTGTAGGTCGGTCATGTTTCCCAAGCTTAGGGAAGAGGTATTTTTATAGGAAATGTCCTATGTATTCCAGCAGTGCACTCCCCTCTCATCACCAGAGTTGAATGCTGTAGGAGTGCCCTTGTGTGGGCTGCATTATTCCTTCTGTTGTGGCAGGCTGACTACTGTGGGTGGTCTATTAGACGTGGTTGTCTCCTGGTCCATGTTGGTTGCCAGGCCATGCCTTGTGTGGAGCCTGCTACCATTGGCTGGTGGGGCCAGGTCACAGGGCTTCATGCTGCAGGACCCCAGTGAGCCCCACAACTTGTTCTGGCTCACTGGTGGGCAGAGGTGAGGCCCCGAAGACCCCAGGGCTGTGACAACCCACTGGTGTGTAAATCAAGGCACTGAGGCTACTACTGGTTTACAGCAAGCAGAGCTATATCCTGTGGTCTGACTGTAGGGCCCAAGTATCCCAGAGCTGATGTCAGGCAACTGTTTGGCAGGACCAATTCCTGACATAGCTGGCAATGGGATTAGGACTGTTTCAAAGCTTGCCTTGGCTTGCTGGTGGGTAGGGACAGGGCCCAGCTGGTTCTGGGGCAGAGTGTGACCTGCTGGTGGGAGTGCTAGGTCAGGAGGCTGCAGGGATGTGATTGTTCTGTGGCTTATCTGCCCACTGGCTGCGAGACTGAGCCTGAGGCTAGAGCATGCGTACTGGAGGTTGGTCCAGGAATTCTGGGGCTGGCGCCTGCCCACAGGTGGATAGAGCTGGCTCCCGGGATCTCTGGCTGCAGGACTCTGGGAGCTCCTGGTCTAGTTCTTGTGCATGGTGTGTGGGGGCAAGGCCTGAGCGCTCTGGTTATCAGGGCCTCAGTTGGCTCACTGGGTCTTAAGGTAGCTTCTCTACTGGTGAGTGGGGCTATGTTCTCCCAATTAGCTGCTTGGCTAGAAGCATCCCGCACTCCTACCTATATGCTATTGGGTAGGAACAAAGGTGCATCCTGAAGATAGTGTGCTATAGCAAGGATTCCAGCATGCTGCTTCCCAGCACCAGTGTTTACCTGTTGGTAGAAAGAACTCCCCCAAATGGCTGCCTCTGATGTATGTGTCTCCATGGTGATATGCAGTTGCCTCTTGCCTCTCTGGGGAACAATCCAAGATCAGCAGGTAGGTGTGACCCCGGTTCCTCTCAGCTTACTGCTTCTGTCCTGGTTCCCAGAGCATGTGAGATTTTGTGTGTGCCTTTTGAATATGAATTCTTTCCTACAGCCCTCTGGGACTCCTAAAAGTAAGCCCCACTGGCCTTCAGAGCCAAATGTTCCAGGGACTTGTCTTCCCAGCCCAGGATCTTTAAACTGGGTCACCCAATGTGAGGCTAAGACCCCTCACTCATTGGGTAGAGCCTCTACAATTTTAACTATTCTCCCATTTTTGGGTCACCCTCCTGGGGTTGTGAGATTTGACTGTATTGTGAGTGCACCCCTCCTATTGTCTTGCTGTAGCCTTTATACGTTTAGTTGTTTTATTTCTGTGTGATGCAATTATAAATTTGATCTTTTCCTTAATTTTACTTTCTGTTAGTTTGCATAGAAAATTAACTGATTTTTGCATATTGATTTTGTGTCCTGAGAATATATTGGATTCACTTATTTCTAACTGTATTTAGGTGGGATCTTGAAGGTTTTCTATGTGTAATATTATGTCATCTGCAAATTATGACATTTTTACTACTTCCTTACAGATTTGGAGGCCTCTATTTTTTTGTTTTTGTCTAGGGTAGGGAAGATAACCTGGAGAAGGAAATGGCAACCCATTCCAGTATCCTTGCCTGGAGAATCCCATGGAGAAAGGAGCCTGGCAGGGGCTGCATTCCCTGGGTTTGCAAAGAGTAGGATATGACTGAGCGATTATCACTCACTCAGCAGCAGTGTTTAGGACTTCTAATACTATATTCAGTAAATGTGGCAGGAGTGGTTATTCTTGTCTTGATTCTGATGTCAGAGGCAAAGTTTCATATTTTCAGTGTTCAATATCATTTAGCTATAGGCTTGTCATATGTGACCTTTATCATGTTGAGGTGCATTCCCGCTATGCCCACTTTGTTATGGTTTTTATTATAGATGGATGTTAAATGTCGTCAAGTGCTTTTTTCTGCATTCATTAACATGATTCTTCTGATGGTTGTTTACTAGAAATATTGGGTTCTTATTATCTTTTCTCGTGCAGTCTGTCTCGTTTTCATATCAGAGTAACTCTGGCCTTCTAATTGAGTTTAGAAGTGCTCCCTCATCTTCCATTTATGGAAGAGTTTGAGAAGGATTGGTTTTTATTCTTCTCTAAATATTTGGAAGAATTCAGCAGTGTAGCCATCTGATCCTGGGCTTGTTTCTTGATTAGTGAATCAGTGTCTAGTAATTACCAGTCATTATTCTGGGATTTCCAGTTTCTTTATGATTCAGTTTTAGTAAGTTGTATATTTCTAGAATATTTCCCATTACTTTGATTATGCAAAGTGTGTGTGTGTGCGCGCTCAGTCTTGTCCTACTCCTTGCAACCCCATGTACTGTAGCCCACCAGGCTCCTCTATCCTCATTCTCTCCAGGCAGAGGTACTGTAGTGGGTTGCCATTTCCTTCTCCAGAGGATCTTCCTGACCCAGGAGTGGAACCCACATGTCCTGCATTGGCAGTTCTTTACCCCTGAGCCACCAGGGAAGCCCTTTATTTCCATACATTTTTGCATTTTCCAGTTTTGTGATAATTTATTTCATATCTTTGGACTAGGAAAAGATGCTTCATATGTTTTCAGTCTTCTTAAAGTTCTTAAGATTTATTTTATGGCTTAACATATAACCTATATTAGAGAATATTTTATGTTCATTTGAGAAGACTGTGTATTCTGTTACCTTTGGATGGAATATTCTTTATATGTCTGTTAAGTTCACTTGGTCTAATATATAGCTTAAGGCAAAAGTTCCTTATTGAGTTTCTGTGTGGTAAAAGTGGGAAGTCCTCTACTGTTATATTATTTCTCCCTTTAGGTCACTTAATATTTACTTTATAAAAATTAGGTACCCCTATGTTGGGTGCAAAAATGCTCACAAATGTTATATCCCCTTTGTCATTTGAAAATAACCTTCTTTGTCTCACACTAAAGTCTGTGTCTTAAAGTCTATTTTCTGGATGTAAGTGTACTACCTCAGCATCCTTTTGGTTTTCATTTGCCTAGAATTTTTTTTTCATCCCTCAATTTTCAGTCTCTGTGTCTCCTTATATCTGAAATGAGTGTCTTATAAGCAGCATATGGAAGACTTAAAAAAATCCATTTAGCTAGTCTACATCCTTTGATTGGTGAAGTTAAAGTAATTATTGATATTTAGAGCTTACTAATATCATTCTGTTGTTTTCATACTATTTTGTAATTCCTCTGTTCTGTTATTCATCTCTTGCTGTCTCATTTGTGATTTGATATTAATACTTTTCTTAGTTGTATGCTTTGATCCCCTTCTTTTTAGCCTTTCTGTTTCTACACTAGATTTTTGCTTTATAGTTACTGTGAGTTTTTGTGTATCATTTAAAGTGTACTTCTTTTTTGAAGAATGTTTTAATTTCACTTTCTTTTACTGTAAACAGGCTACTTATTAATATCTATATAAATATATTCTTTATTTCTGATATATTATTAATAGAGGAGAACAGCCTGGAGCAAAGTTTATGAGAGTTATGAAAGTTTTTAATCTGTTTTGTTACACTGTCCGCCAGAAAGCCTGTTTCAATCTGAGTAATGTACCTATTCCATTTCAGTCCCAACAAATTTGCTATCATACTCCTTTAACTATTTGACAGAATTATAGCTCTTCTTTCCCTTTATCGGGCTTCCCTGGTGGCTCAGACGGTAAAGCGTCTGCCTGCAATGAGGGAGACCCGGGTTCGATCCCTGGGTCTGGAAGATCCCCTGGAGAAGGAAATGGCAACCCACTCCAGTATTCTTGCCTGGAAAATTCCATGGACTGAGGAGACTGGTAGGTTACAGTCCACAGGGTTGCAAAAATTCGGACACGACTGAGCGACTTCACTTTCACGTCCCTTTATTACTCCCAAAATGAAATAAATAAAGCCATAATGTTTCAATAGCCTTAATTTAAAATAAACAATATATTTTCTTAATCATACTGCATATTTTAATTTTTTTGAATGGCCATTGGTCCTTGTTTTGTTCAGAGGTTTGCATTTTTATATGAATTATAAGCACTCCTTATAAAGACATTTAACTTTTCTTTCTCTCATAAATTTCTTTTTTTTTTTTTTTTGTATTTTTATTTGACTGTTTACTCCACTTTTTTATTGTTCTGTAAAGGTTTTAACACTTTACGTAGTCATTTTAAGAGAGTCAACTCAACAAAACTGAGATCTTGCCCACTAGTTAAAATGAGAAAAATTTAATTTAGTGAACAGTTCCAAAGCATTATAAAAGCAAAGATTAAAACAGGCAATAGTAAGACAATTGAAAGATTACTAATGGTGGGAAGCTCCTACTGGGATCAGTGATGTTAACAGAACCATTGATTTCAGCCTTGAGCAATTTTCCTGTCGGGGCTCGACTCAGTGAGAAGATGCAAGTTGTGCTGGAGACACTGCCTGTAGCAGAGAAAAGGGGGAGAGATATTGCGATTTCTTTTCCTCCACTCTGAAGTTTCTTATCAGTGCCTCTCATTGTCCAAATCTAGCCCGAAGTCATTTGAAAGGGAGTCTGGCAAATAGTTTACAGTTGAAATTGCTTATAAAACAAAACATAGATGTGAAAGTTGAGAAATGGATTGAGAGCAAATAGGCAATGATCTGGAGAATTATATATATATCGATTATCTGGTTTACGATTTCTAGATTTGGTGTTTTTACAGTAAATCTTTTCCTTTCTCAGAATTACTTCTACTATTTGTATTCAGTGTTGATTCTTATGTTTTCAGTACACATGAAATATATTTTAGTATAAATATAAATAGAAATCTAATCTTATTTCTCAATGCAGAATAGTTTTCCAAACACTATCATTTATCTATTGTTTTGAAATTATGCTTTTGTCATATTCTGAGTTTTTAGTTTCTGCACTATTATTTAGCTTCTTATATCTCCTTGTTTATTCTGACAACCTACTGTGTTGCTTTTTATTCACTCACTCTACAATACGCAGATGACGCCACCCTTATGGCAGAAAGCAAAGAAGAACTAAAGAGCCTCTTGATGAAAGTGAAAGAGGAGAGTGAAAGAGTTGGCTTAAAACAACATTCAGAAAACTAAGATCATGACATCTGGTCCCATCACTTCATGGCAAATAGATGGGGGAACAATGGAAACCGAGAAAGACTTAATTTTTTGGGGGGGCTCCAAAATCACTGCAGCTGGTGTCTGCAACCATGAAGTTAAAAGACACTTACTTCTTGGAAGAAAAGTTGTGACCAACCTAGACAGCATATTAAAAAGCAGAGACATTGCTTTACCAACAAATGTCTATCGAGTCAAGGCTATGGTTTTTCCAATAGTCATGTATGGATGTGAGAGTTGGACTATAAAGAAAGTTGAGTGCTGAAGAACTGATGCTTTTGAACTGTGGTGTTGGAGAGTCCCTTGGACTGTAAGGAGATCCAGCCAGTACATCCTAAAGGAAATCAGTCCTGAATATTCATTGGAAGGACTGATGCTGAAGCTGAGACTCCAATACTTTGGCCACCTATTATGAAGAACCGACGCACTGGAAAAGACCCTGATGCTGGGAAAGATTGAGGTCATGTGGAGAAGGGGATGACAGAGAATGAGATGGTTGGATGCCATCACTGACTCGACGGACATGAGTTTGAGCAAACTCATGAGTTGATGATGGTGATGATGATGAGTTGAGTTGGTGATGGACAGCGAACCCTGGCATGCTGCAGTCCTTGGGGCTGCAAAGAGTTGGATGTGATTGAGTGACTGAACTGAACTGAACAACATGTTTATGGAGAAGGAAGTAGCAACTCACTCCAGTATTCTTGTGTGGAGAATTCCATGAACAGAGGAGCCTGGTGAACTACAGTCCATGGGGCTGCAAAGAGTCAGACATGACTGACCTATAACACATGAGAAATTAAAATTTAATAATTAAAATAAAAGACTTAATAGAGCATTAAATGGATATTGGTAAAAAGTTTTTTGAAAAGTTATTTGTAAACTTGTAAATAATAAGTGTTTCAGTTAATATTTATTCACTTGCAGATACGGCACCTCAGACGGTACGAAGATCTTTTGGATTGTGCAACTGGAAGAATGGTTTATTCCAGTGATTCTAAGTCTGTTTCTCTGTGATTTTTCAGCTATCTTTCTTGTCTCTTTGACTTCATCTCTAGGCTGGTTTCACTCTTGCTAACAAAAGCAATGTTGACTGTGCCAAGCTTCATGAAAATCAGAGAGATAAACACTACCTGTTTTGTGGACCTATATTAAAATAAAGGATACATATTTCCTATAAACTTCTGGAAAATCACCTCTTTTTTTCTCACTGTCCTCAAGTAAGTCACATACTTTCCCTTAATAGACCTCTGGGATTCAGTGTTGCTAATGGTGAGATGAATGCTACAGATGTCCATGACAGAAATCACGGTACCCTTAGAAAAAGGAAATGAAATCAATGCATGGAAGTCTAATAACAAAATATCCACTAAAATAGAGGGTGATACAGGATTAGAACATCTATTTAATTCAGAGCTTTTCAAAGTTTTGCTGTCTAGACTTCTTTCCGCCTCTAAAATATGTTAAATCCTAAAAAGCTTTATTTTGGGTTATATCTATCAGTATTTACAGTAGGAGATTTGAAATTGAGAAAATAAAATATTCTATTAAAAGAAAAATAATAAGCCTATTACATTTTAACATACTCAATTATATTAAAAGCATATTGAAGGAAATGCTTATTGAATGGCCATATGTCAGGTACCTTGTTAAGTATGAAGTCAGTTATGTCATGTTTGATTCAGGAAGAAGATAGGCTTTCATTTTATTATCTAACAGGTACAGTTTAGTATTTTTTTTTAATGTTGCTTCTTTCTGTCTACTTCTCTCTGTTTAGGATATTCTCCAGTTTCAGTTCTCCTTAAAAATAAGTTAGTCTCCTTGATTCAAGTCTCCTTCCAGTCAGTTGCAAGATCAAACTTCTGAACTGTACAATTACATCACTCTGCGCCAGGTTATCTTCAGTGTTTGATGGCTCTAAGATAAATTCGGATTCTTCAGGGTAGTGTATAAGTTTCTCAGTAACCTGATCCTCTTTCCCCCTTCTCCCCACATTCACCAACAGCTCTCTCCAACAGTTTTGTCCACTTTCTGGCTCTGTTCTATGGTTCGTCTTCCTCATCTCCCACTCCCAGTACCACACTCATTTCTATAAATATTGACTCTGGTCATATCTGTTCCTGTGTTTCTCCAAATACTACATTTCCCCCCCAGTTTTCAGTAGCACAGGTTACTTCCCATGCTACTTAAGAACTCAATACCCCAAGCTACATGCTGTCAATTTTCTGAACTCCCAAAGCATACAGAGGAAAAGACAGTATAGATTCAAATTCTAGGTCAGACCAGGGGAATTGGATGAGTCGGGCATGTTCCTCAGTATTTCAGAGTATGGTATTTTTATACTCTGGACCAGCCTGTAAAAGGTCTAACTAGTTGAGGGCGTAACATAAAGTCTAGCTTAGTGAACAGCTGATGAGAGTTTGTCAGTAAATTATTTTTTCTTTTATATTTGCCCATGTAAGAATCAATACATAGTTTAGATAATCAGAATTTTCACTTTTTCTGCCTCTCTTATGCCTGAAAAGCACCTCCAGCTTTTTTGTTAATGCTGTTTTTATATCAGTATGTTACATTGCAGTCAGTCCAGGTTAGTGGTATTTCTAATGGCAAACAAGGCAAGTAATACTATCAGAGAACAACGCCCTTCCATTAATAAATTACACTATCTTATGATAGATAGTCAGCCAGACTACATGAAAATGTAAAATTCATAGAGATGTCATATAAATAGCCTCACTTTCAACTTCATATTGGTAAATCAGTGATATATTCAGATCCTCTATTTCGAGAACTTAAGAGAAAACTAACACTAGAAGGAAACTGCTTAGAGAATACATGTTCTGCTTGATTTCATAGTTAAGTATAATTTCTAAAGCAAACTCAATATTGTGGTTTAAATTCAAACATAGTTTACTTCTGTCACATGCTGTTGCTTAAGAAGGGTTTGGTATTAGAGAACCTGGAATATGGGAGATTTTGTAACATTATGCCTTGTGGGATTCCAGGATGTTGCCAACAGTATTAAGTGGAGGAGACTTTCATATATAGTTACTTCTATTTCTAGCATTTATTGGATTTATTGAAAATTGTAGCTCATTATACTCTGAAACAAATAGTTGCTAGTATATGTAAATACATCCTGACATAATCTGTGACCTCAATAATAAATATTTAGTTTATCTGAGATGGAACCTAGTCACATATTTTGAAATACGTTGCAGCAGAATCTCTCCTTTCTTAACTTGTTTGCATGACTTACACAACATCATGTTTGAGTAATTTAATATTTTCCATGCAAAATGGTCATTTACCACTTTCTCAATATTGCTTGATTTTAAAAATAAAGTTTTATCAAATTTAAATCAGTTGTCCATATGGAATGATATTTTAGAATGTTATGATGTTTTCTTCATAATTTTTTTCATAACATTTATTACTTCCTTATTTCTTAGACTATAAATGAAAGGATTTAACAAAGGGATAACTAGTGTATAAAAAATAGCAAGAGGTATATCTTTATCTGTGTCATTAACTGAATTTGGTCTGATATACATGAACAGAAGGGAACCATAAAACATTGAGACGGAGAGAAAGTGGGATGCACAGGTAGATAGGGCTTTGCCTTTTCCTTCTTTGGATTTCATCTTAAAAATCGTGAAAAGGATGAGGAGATAAGAGATTATTACTATGATAATAGAGAATACTTGAACTGACCCTGAAAAGATAAATATCATTAATTCATTGATATAAGGGTCAGCACAGGAGAGTCTGTATAATGGAAGAACATCACAAAAGAAGTGATTGATTTGATGAGACCTGCAGAAAGTTAACCTAAACAAAAATCCAACGTGAATCATGGAATGCAGGTTTCCAGCTGTGTAGGCCCCCGTGGTCATCTGAACGCAGAGTTTCTGTGACATCATGGTGTAGTACTGCAGTGGTTTGCAGATGGCCACATAGCGGTCATAGGCCATTGCTGCCAGGAGAAAGCAATCTGCAGTTTCAGCAAGGCAGAGAAAGTAAAACTGTGCCATACATTCATAGAGGGAAATCATTCTGTCTTTGGAAAAGAAGTTCTGTAGCATCTTGGGGGTAATAGCACAAGAACAACAGGAATCCATCAGCGCGAGATTTCCCAGGAAGATGTACATTGGTGTGTGAAGGCGATGCTCTGTGACTATCAATGCCACCAGGCCAAGATTCCCCACCATGGTGATCAGATAGATGGTGAGGAAGACCAGGAACAGAAGGGGCTTCAGCTCTGGGTGATCTGTAAATCCTGTCAGGGTAAATTCAGTAGCCAAGGAGAGGTTATCTTCTGTCATCTCTATTGTTGTCTGTTGAGATAGGAATTATGGAGAGATAAGATTCCAATGTAGAATGTGTATAACTTTCCTTTTAATGTTTTTTTTTAATAAGAAGAAAGCTTTTCCTGCTGTCTTGTGATACAAGGACACAAACTTCTAGGGAAAATTCATCTCCAAAATGTGTCAGTGCCTATGACCTCAACTCTGAAACTCAAAAATTACATGGCTATTTGGTAATCACAGGGGGTTGCTAACAGTGGAAAAGGTTTGTCTTTATGAATTTATGGAAGTATGGTGTACAGCTAGATACTCATATTTGCTTCATTTTGCCCATAAAATTTGTTTCCATTTTTATATTAAAGCTTTTAAAAATGAATTTAAATTACTTTTTTTATATATAGAAACTTTTTAAAATTAAATTTTCATATACTCTCCCAATGGAATAGATATTTTAAAATAGCTTAGAATAGATGTGTTAATTTATATCTTAAGAATTGTTTGAAGATTACTAAGGATTATTGAGAATACTGTTCAGTTTTAAAGAAAGTAAACTCAGAAAGCTAAGGAGTAAAATAAGAATTGATTATCACCTCTTTATCCCTTTCCCCAGTTTCATACCCATTTTCATAAGCACTGACTGTCCATGCCTTTATTCCTATTTCTAGGATATCTGCATCCTTTTATCCTTCATTTAATGCATAGTTTGTATATACTACTCCTTAATAAAGTTAATCAGATCCCCCAAGCACACTAGTTTTCACCTTCTGGACTCTCCATCACGTTTTGTATACCCAACACAATCTTTGATAACGTATCTAATTGACATTGTGTTTTTCATAAGTGTGTACAATTAGCTTATTGTATAATAGACATTTTGAGGTTCGCTGTAACTTATACTTCTTATAGCAGCTGTACAGTACAAAAGCAGAAAGAACAGTATTGATTCTAGTCCTGCTTCCCTCCCAGTGACCTGGGATGGATGAACTTGTTTCTAGGGTCCTACCACTGATGCTTAATAACATCTTTGGTGGTCCTTACAGTGATCCTTAGTAAACTCTTCTGCAGGTTGAGAAGATTCTGCAAGGAGAATTATTCAAAACTCATCACTTAAAAATTAAGATTAATATGTAAAATATGTGAAAACTCATACAGCTCAATAATAAAAGTATAGACATTCAGATTAAAAAATGGGCAGAGGAACTACCAAGATAATTTTACTAAAGACATCCAAATGGTCACCAGACACATGAAAAGATGGTTGACATCACTAATCATTAGAAAAATGCAAATAAAAAACCATGAGATATTACCTCACACATTTCAGAATGCCTGTCATCAAGAAGATGAGAGATAACCATTGTTGCCTAGACTGTGGAGAACAGAGAATGTGGCAAGAACTTTGTTGGTGGAAATGTAAATTGGTTCAGCCACTGTGGATGCCAGCGTGGAGTTTCCTCAGATAATTTAAGATAGAACTACCATGTAATCCTACAATTGCACTTCTGTGTATATACTCTAAGAAAATGAAAACAAATTGTGAAAGGGATATGTGTAGTCTTGTATTTCTAGTTACAGAAGCTAAAATACAGAAACTTCTGTGTATCTGTCTAAGGATGAATGGACAGAAGTGAAAGGACATTCAGATATGAGAAAGAAGGATATCCTTCAATTTTACAGCATCATGGATTGACTTTGGGGACATTATGCCAAGTTATATAAGTCAGAGAAAGACAAAAAGTGTAAGATATAGCTTAAATGTGCATCTACAAAAACCAAACATAAAAACAGAGTAAAATAGTGGTTACTGGGGACTCTGGGAGATGAAGAAACAGGAAAGGTATTCTTTATTGGTAGAAACTTGAAATTAACAGATAAGTAAGATCTTATCTGAAATTAACAGATAAGTTCTAGTACGCACTACAGTGAATATAAACAATATTTTACTATAATCATCTAAACTGCTGAGAGACTAGATCTCAGTAATTTCTGCCACAAAAATGAAAATTATGTGGCATTATAGAGAGCTAACATTCTGCAATTGCAATCAATTACTAGTTTTTCAAATCAACATGTTATAAGCATTAAACTTACACAATGTATGTCAAATATATTTCAGTTTTATATATATATATATATATATATATATATATATATAGTAAGAACTTTCAGGTATCTTTTATCTGAGTTGACTCATCTACAATTATTTGCTTCTAAAAATTTATATAAGATTTTCTAAAGTATATCACAGTAGATTCAAAGTTAATAAAATAAACTTTATGCTTTAGTTTTCTAACACTTAGAAAAAGAGAAATTTCTTTAAACCTTAATATACTTTTTGAGAGCTAATTTTTATTTCCTTTAGATGGTTATCTTCTACCATTATTTAATGATCCACTAGAAATATTGACTGATATCTAATCATATGAATTCTATATTGTTTTCAAAATGGTTTATTTTTTCCATACTCAAGTATTAAAGAACTCAGCTGAAAAATGTTTGTTGTAAAATATGAAATATTAGCTGTTGGATTATTGGGCTAAGCTAGGAAAGCATTCAGTGCAAGTTCCTAAATTATTTGATTACTTTCTGTCTTTACCTGTGTATTTTTTAAAATTCTAAGTGATAAGAAAGGCCAGTGTACTTTACAGTTTGAATATCATTCTAGTTTTTCCATAGCCTTCAGTTTGGAGAAGAGGTAAAAAGATAACTGAGTAATTGACATCTAATAACAACAAAATACCCTCTGCAGTATTCTAGCCTGGAAAATCCCAGGGACAGTGGAACCTGGTGGGCTGCCGTCTACGCGGTCACACAGAGTCGGACACGACTGAAGTACTTAGCAGCAGCAACAACAAAATACTTTAGATAAATAAATATCAAGGAGTACTAATATGAAAAATAAATTAGAGTACTTCTCTTACCTATTTTCACAGCAGAAAGTTTTGCAGCATCTTAGGTTTGCCTTGTTACCTTGGATCTCATAGAATTTCAGAATATAAGCCTTAGTCTCTTAAAACATTTGGGATTCAAAGAATGAAAATATGGGCAAATACAAATAGGTCAGAGTCAATAATTATGTTCCTTACATTACAAAGTAAAATTTTCCATCAAATCCTAAGGGATTTCCCTGCAGGGGCACCAGTATATTTCCATGTGGAGATTCAGTCACCAACACACATCAGGATGACCTGTGAAATAATGAGGTTAAAACAGTTTACTTTCATTAAGGTCACTAAGGTTATTTGATCATTACCCACTGATTAATACGTAACTGACATCATTTTAAAATTCTGTTTCTCATTCTGCTTAAATGCAATATGAGCAGGAGTCTCATGTTGGCTTGAACTTTTTTACTGCAGGAATTAATATGGTTTATGAAAGATGCTTAGGATTTTGAGAGGAGGCTAGAAGATGTGGTAGTTTTATCACAGGGTCGTCTGTGACTTGATGTGTCCTGATGTTTTGCAAAATATCATTGGAAACTCTGATATTATTATTCAGTCCCACATATGAATTACCAAGGGCTTCCCTGGTGGCTCAGCAGTAAAGAATCCACATGCAATGGAAGAAAGAGATGCGAGTTCGATCCCTAGGTCAGAAAGATCCCCTGGAAAAGGAAATGGCAACTCACTCCAGTATTCTTGCCTGGGAAACCACATGGACAGAGGGATTATAGTTCATGGGGTCACCACAGAGTCAGACACAACTTATCAACTAAAGCAGTGACTAAACAACAACAACAGCAACAACCTGAATCACCTAGATGGTTCTCCTTACTTTTCAGTTTTCCCCAGCTGCCTTTATCCTTCGTACCCTGTTTTTTCCCACTACATTCCACTAATCACTCTTCAGTATACTACATATTTATTTGTTAGTACATTTATAGTCAATCAAAATCTCCCCCACCATTAGCATGTGGAGCTAAATGGAAAAGGTTTTTATCTCTATTATGCTCATTTCTGTGTTTATAATGCCTTGATAGCATGTGGCAGGTTATAATGGTCAACAAATACCTGTTAGATGAAAGAAATTATATTTTCCTGCTCAAGAATTTGAAATGATCTTTCATTAGTTTCAAACAATCCATGTTTAAAAAGAACTTAGTATTCTAGATGGTCCACAGTCTTTCAGTATCTTACTTATGACCCTGATTTCTTCTTCTGACCTCAGGACTTGACACTTGGTAGTATTTATTCCTTCACTGGTCTTGTGCGCGCCTGCATGATTAATTTACATGTAAAGTTTACTTTAGCTAAAACTCCTTGTTCAGCCTCTCTTTCCAGCCCAATATACTCATTCTTGATCTTAAGTCAGATCTCCGTGAGGACATTCCTTTCAGTTATATTGATGTTTCTTTTCCTGTTCTGCTTAGTAACTACCTGCTATCACAGTGCATTTGCCACTTGGTTACATGTGACTTCTTATATGTTGATTTAAAAGTATTGGCTAAATATCCATAAAGTACCAATCATGTCCTATGTATTTTGTGCTTCTGACAACACACTGAGTTAGATTCTCAATATATGCTTCACTGATATTTAAAATTTCAATTCTGTTTAACTTCAGTCAAGTACCTCTAATATACAGGATGCTGAAAGAGATGGCGGGTAGAATGAGCACAGGATGAGAAATATTTAGGTTTTTGAAATGGCTCCACAAGAAGCTTATAACTAGTGAGAGAAAGACACTTGCATTGCTAACTAGAAAGCAGTTCAGGCTGTGATATTAAAAAGTGTAAGTAGGTCACATATAAGCATGGTGAATGAAGTCAATGGAGACCCAGAGGAAAAAAGAAAGATTCCTCATTGGAAGTGCCATTTCAGATTAACTTTGCAGGGTAAGTAGAGTTATAATAAATGATACACATGAGGAAAATAAGAAGACTAAAGGTAGCATATGAAAAAATCCTGGAAGCTTGAAAGAGCAAGACCTAAGTTAAAAAAAATATAAATAGTATATATATAATAATAATATAATATAAATAATATATATAAAATATATAAAAATAGTAAACTAGGTGGCTGAGGCTTACTCATACATGATGTTGGAGATTCAGTTCAGTTCAGTCGCTCAGTCCTGTCCAACTCTTCGCAACCATATGTACTGCAACATGCCAGGCTTCCCTATCCATCACCAACTCCCAGAGCCTACTCAAATGCATGTCCATCGCGTAGGTGGTGCCATCCAACCATCTCATCCTCTGTCGTCTCCTTTTTTTGCTGGAGGAATTAATATGGTTTATGAAAGATGCTTAGAATTTTGAGAGGAGGCTAGATGTGGTAGTTTTATCACAGGGTCGTCTGTGACTTGATGTGTCCTGATGTTTTGCAACATATCATTGGAAACTCTAATATTAGTATTTAGTCCCACATATGAATTACCTAGGGCTTCCCTGGTGGCTCAGCAGTAAAGAATCCACCTGCAATGGAAGAAAGAGATGCGAGTTCGATCCCTAGGTCAGAAAGATCCCCTGGAAAAGGAAATGGCAACTCACTCCAGTATTCTTGCCTGGGAAACCGCATGGACAGAGGGATTTTAGTCCGTTGGGTCACCACAGAGTCAGACACAACTTATCAACTAAAGCAGTGACTAAACAACAACAGCAGCAACAACCTGAATCACCTAGATGGTTCTCCTTACTTTTCACTTTTCCCCAGCTGCCTTTATCCTTCGTACCCTGTTTTTTCCCACTACATTCCACTAATCACTCTTCAGTATACTACATATTTATTTGTTAGTACATTTATAGTCAATCAAAATCTCCGCCACCATTAGCATGTGGAGTTAAATGGAAAAGGTTTTTTTGTCTGTTATGTTCATTTCCATGTTTATAATGCCTTGATAGCATGTGGCAGATTGTAATGGTCAACAAATACCTGTTAGATGGAAGAAATTATATTTTCCTGCTCAAGAATGTGAAATGACCTTTCATTAGTTTCAAACAATCCATGTTTAAAAAGAACTTAGTATTCTAGATGGTCCACAGTCTTTAAGTATCTTACTTATGATCCTGATTTCTTCTGACCTCAGGACTTGACACTTGGTTGTATTTATTCCTTCACTGGTCTTATGCATGCCTGCTTGATTAATTTACATGTAAAGTTTACTTTAGCTAAAACTCCTTGTTCAGCCTCTCTTTCCAGCCCAATATACTCATTCTAGATCTTAAGTCAGATCTCTATGAGGACATTCCTTTCAATTATATTGATGTTCCGTTTCCTGTTCTGTTTAGTAACTACCTGGTATCATAGTGCATTTGCCACTTGGTTACATGTGACTTCTTATGTGTTGATTTAAAAGTATTGGCTAAATATCCATAAAGTACCAATCATGTCCTACGTATTTTGTGCTTCTGAAAAAACACTGAGTTAGATTCTCAATATATGCTTCACTGATATTTAAAATTTCAATTCTGTTTAACTTCAGTCAAGTACCTCTAATATACAGGATGCTGGAAGAGATGGTGGGTAGAATGAGCACAGGATGAGAAATATTTAAGTTTTAGAAATGGCTCCACAAGAAGCTTATAACTAGTGAGAGAAAGACACTTGCATTGCTAACTAGAAAGCAGTTCAGGCTGTGATATTAAAAAGTGTAAGTAGGTCACATATAAACATGGTGAATGAAGTGAATGGAGACCCAGAGGAAAAAAGAAAGATTCCTCATTGGAAGTGCCATTTCAGATTAACTTTGCAGGTTAAGTAGAGTTATAATAAAATATGCACATGAGAAAAATAAGAAGACTAATGGTAGCATATGAAAAAATCCTGGAAGCTTGAAAGAGCAAGACCTAAGTTAAAAAAAATATAAATAGTATATATATTATAATAATATAATATAAATAATATATATAAAATATATAAAAATAGTAAACTAGGTGGCTGAGGCTTACTCATACATGATGTTGGAGATTCAGTTCAGTTCAGTCGCTCAGTCCTGTCCAACTCTTTGCGACCATATGTACTGCAGCATGCCAGGCTTCCCAATCCATCACCAACTCCCAGAGCCTACTCAAATGCATGTCCATCGCGTAGGTGGTGCCATGCAACCATCTCATCCTCTGTCGTCCCCTTCTCCTCCAGCCTTCCATCTTTCCCAGCAACAGGGCCTTTTCCAGTGAGTTGGTTTTTCACATCAGGTGGCCAAAGTATTTGAGTTTCAGCCTCAGCGTCAGTCCTTCCAGTGAGTATTCAAGACTAATTGCCTTTAGGATGTACTAGTTGGACCTCCTTACAGTCCAAGAGATATAGGAGATATAGGTAGTATAAAAGGAATGGGAAAATAGATTAGAAATTGTTCTGATTGGTTCCTTCCCATTCTTTTCTGTCCCTGCCAATTCACCAAACCCTCTCTCTCAATAAGGTCACAATCAACTCTAAATGTCAACTCCAAAGAACATGTAATTATCTTTCAAACCAAGGTGTGAAGTTTGGTATTTTTAAAAAATCTTCACCTCTGATTCTGTGATAGCACTCACTGTTTCTATCTTTCTGACTCTTCCATTTCTGCCTTTTATGCTGGGTTGTTTTTCTCTGTTTGTGTTTAATGCTGCTTGTGTTTCCCTTAGTTTTATACTAGACCTTCCTCTTTAATACTAGATTTTCCTCTAGCTTGTCACATCTGATTATGTAACTCCACTTTGTTCCATCTTATGGTGGCTTCACCAGCAGAGAGTTCCAAGCCATTTTTGGTATATATTCATATTGCTAAAATCTTGGGGAGTATATTCTGAATATGTGCATTTTATCTATGACTTGGTAGAATTATCACTATGCTAAAATATTATGTGTACTATAAAATATGAAAATAGAATAAGAATTAAAGAAATGGTATTAAAAATTTTGTGTATTTAAAAAAATGTTATTCCCACTAACACTATTTTCAGTTTAAAAATTAATAATCTTATATTCAAAAAAGGTGTAATGATGTATGGTATATAATATAATTAAAATCTTAGGGCTGTGATATAACAAATCACGTACTTGCTTGAATCTATTTCCAAACATTAAAAATGTCTGAGATAGAGGAAAAGATTCTATACCAAGACATATCTGCCCAAATGGAGAAGAAGGCAAGTTTTGGTGGGTCCCAACACAGGAATGGGCTCTTCAGCAGGCTCAAGCTGGGGGTGAAGAGCCCTGATAATTTAGTCCAATGGCTCCTCAGAGCAATGGTGTAAGAGACATCTGAGGTGGGAAGAGGATATAGAGTGAGTGGAAAGTTAATGGAAAACTCTAGGAGGAGAGTTGCTTATGGTGTTGGGGCAAGGCCTTATTTTCTGCAGCAGAGAATAATCAACTATTTAAAAAAAAATCTCCCTGGTGTGCTGTGAACCCTACTAGAGAAAGAGTTCCTGACTTTGGAACATCAGGTGACCAAGAAGCCAGAGCTGACTCATGAACCGGAATTTATCAGACTATTGAGTATAAGGTTGAGTGAGCCCAGGAACAATTCATTAGAATACAAAGGTGGACCATTTAAGGATCTATTATGAGCAGGGCCAGAGATACCGTAAGACACACCAGTAGGTGACCCAGACTGCCTTGTTATCTACTCCCATTGCAATGACCTCTTTCCCTCAGCTCACACATCTTGACTCAAACAGCTAAGTTAGGTTTTCGACAGTAAGCTTTTTCTGTTGATAGAAGCCAATTGCCACAGAGCTAATGCCCCAGCCAGAGTGATCTTGAAAGGCACTGATACGGGGAACTCTTCCTTTTGACTGTTGGAATGCTTATCCATTTCTACTGGATAGAAAGAGAAGTGATCCAAGTTAAAACTATATAGATTCAGGGTAGAGGTGAATGATTTGGATATTGGTCAGTGACCTGGGGGGAGAGAGATGAGAATGTCAGAGTCCAGGAAGAAGAGGCATATGAATGGATCTCTTGGAATGGATAGGAAGTTTGGAGCACCTCATATTGTAATGTAAATGTCCTCCACACAACATCTACTATGGAGGAGCTACTAAAGAACCAAATTAGAATGACTCAGCCAGGTGAGGTTATAAATCTTTGTTCATCCATCACCCCAGGGCTGGATTATGGACACGTGAAAAATGGCTATATGGCTGCGATGGAGGCATGCATGTTGCCTAATAGCAGAGGTTCCAGTTTTTCTAGGCTGATTTAGCAACTGTTTCTTCCAGAAGTTCAACTTGCCCAGAAAGAGACGACTCTGGCCTCAAATGTGGCAACATCACTCAAGGAGATCAGTCAGTGACTTGGTGGTAAGAGTGCTACTCTGAACCTTTTTTACTCTAAAGTGGGAAGAAATTTGTTTTAGGAAGGAATTCATTTTGAGTACAATCAGCATAATCTAGATATGGAGATGATTGCTATGCATCTGTTGGTATTCTCTTGCTCAGATTTGACAGTAAATAGACAAATAATCTTGTACTCAAATGGTTCAGACAGCCCAGGCTCAGGACCCACCCCCTCAAGGGATCTGCTTCGTGATCATCCCATTATGATAGTCATCTGGAGCAGTAAAAGTGTAATGAATCAAGCAGAGGAATAAGGTGAATATTAGTGTGTGTTTGAGACTAGGTGTAACAGTGGGAACTGCAGGTGTCGATTAGCCTTCAACTTGTAAAATTCTCCAGGAAGAAAGAACAAGCTACCTTCTGGTGGGGCCTGCCCCAGAGCTTAGTATAAGTAACAAGTAACTCTGGACAGTGTATAACGTGGCCTGTAATGGACTGTGATTCCATCCCAGATCCCACCTGATTTCTCAAGCTGTAAGAGTGCTAGGAGGTGACAGCTGTCATCTAAATCTCATTCCAAAAATGTTCTTAAGGTGGAGATAACCAAGTTTGGAAGTTTATATAAACTTTATTTTATGTATTGGTTAATTTAAATACATTTATTTTGTATTGGAATATATTTGATTTAAGATGTTTTCATTTCCGGTGTATAACAAAGTGATTCAGTTATACAAATAAATATATTTATGTATATGTATATGTGTGTGTACACTCTTTTTCAAATTCTTTTCCCATTTAGGCTATTATAGAATATTGAGCAGAGTTCCCTGTGCAGTATAGTAGATCCGTGTTGGTTAACTATTATAAATATAGTAGTTTGTATAAGTCAATCCCAAACTCCCGGTTTATCCCACTCCCTCACTCTTTGGTAACCAGAAGTTTGCTTTCTAAGTCTGTGGGTCTATTTCTGTTTTGTAAATATGTTCATTGTGGATTCCACATCTAATCTATATCATATGATATTTGTCTTTCTCTATCAGACTTACTTCACTTAGACCTGATAATCTCCGGGTCCATACATGTTGTTGCAATAGTCATCACTTCATTCTTTTTTAAATTAATTTTTTTGGGGTATAGTTGCTTCACAATGTTGTGTTAGTTTCTGCTGAATAGCAAAGTGAGTCAGCTACATTTTAGCATGTATCTCCTCCTTTTTGAATTTCCTTCCCGCTTAGGTCACCACGGAGCATTGAGTAGAGTTCCCTGTGCTGCCGTGCAGTAGGTTCTCATTAGTCATCTGTTTTATATATGGTGCCAGTAGAGAGTATGTGTCAGTCCCAGTCCCCCAATTCAACCCTCCCCCTTCCCCCTTGGCATCTATTTATTCGTTCTCTACTCTCCGTTTCTCCTTTCTGAAGCTATTTGATTTTTAAACCAGTTATGTTATAGTAATTTTATATTTTATATATTAAATAGTGGACATGTTCACTTTCCCATTCAATAATCCTTGATATTGAAAAAAAATTTACTCAAAATCAATTAACTGTTGGGCATAATATTTATTTCAGAATGTTATGAAATCTTCATAATTTTTCTCAAGACTTTTATTATTTCCTTATTTCTTAGACTATAAATAAATGGGTTTAATAAAGGAATAACTAGAGTATAAAAAATAGCAACAGGTATGTCTTTTTCTTCTTCATTGACTGAACTTGGTCTAATGTACATGAAGAGAAGAGAACCGTAGAAAATTGAGACAGAGAGAAAGTGGGACGCACAGGTAGAGAAGCCTTTGCCTCTGGTCTTGTTAGATTTCATTTTGAAAATTGTGAAAAGGATGAAAAGGTAAGAGATTATAACTGTGGTAATGGTAAAGGTTTGAATTGACCCTGAAAAGATAAATACTATCAGTTGATTGATATAAGGGTCAGCACAGGAGAGTCTATATAATGGAAGGACATCACAAAAGAAGTGGTTGATTTGATGAGACCTACAGAAAGTTAGCCTAAACAGAAATCCAACGTGAATCATGGAATGCAGGTTTCCAGCTGTGTAGGCCCCCGTGGTCATCTGAATGCAGAGTTTCTGTGACATCATGATGTGGTACTGCAGTGGTTTGCAGATGGCCACATAGCGATCATAGGCCATTGCTGCCAGGAGAAAGCAATCTGCAGTTTCAGCAAGGCAGAGAAAGTAAAGCTGTGCCATACATTCATAGAGGGAAATCATTCTGTCTTTGGAAAAGAAGTTCTGTAGCATCGTGGGGGTAATAGCACTGGAGCAACAGGAATCCATCAGAGCGAGGTTACCCAGGAAGATGTACATTGGTGTGTGAAGGCGATTCTCTGTGACTATCAATGCCACCAGGCCAAGATTCCCCACCATGGTGATCAGATAGATGGTAAAGAACACCAGGAACAGAAGGGGCTTCAGCTCCGGGTGATCTGTAAATCCTGTCAGGGTAAATTCAGTAGCCAAGGAGATGTTATCCTCTGTCATCTCTATGTTGTCTGTTGAAATAGGAATTATGGAGAGATAAGATTCCAATGTAGAATGTGTATAACTTTCCTTTTAATATTTTTTTTAATAAGGAGAAAGCTTCTCCTGTTGTCTTGTGATACAAGGACACAAACTTCTAGGGAATATTCATCTCCAAAACGTGTCAGTGCCTATGACCTCAACTCTGAAACTCAAAATTCATATGGCTGTTTGGTAATCACAGGGGAGATGCTAACAGTGGAAAAGGTTTGTCCTTATGAATTTATGGAAGTATTTTATACAAATCTAGGTACTCATATTTGCTTCATTTTGCCCATAAAATTTGTTTCAATTTTATATTAAAGTTTTTAAAAATGAATTTAAATTACTTTTTCTATATATAGAAACTTTTTAAAGTTGAATTTTCATATACTTTCCCAGTTGAATAAAAATTTAAAATAGCTTAGAATAGAGGTGTTAATTTATGTCTTAAGAATTGTTTGAAAATTACTAAGGATTATTGAGAGTTCTGTTCAGTTTTAAAGAAAGTAAACTCAAAAACTAAGGAGTAAAATAAGAATTGATTATCACCTCTTTATTCCTTTCCCCATTTTCATACCCATTTTCATAAGCACTCACTGTCCATGCCATTATTCCTGTTTCTAGGATATCTGCATCCTTTTCTCCTTCATTTAAAGTATGGTTTCTATATACTACTACTTAAAAAAGTTAACCAGATCCCCCGATCACACTAATTTTCACTTTCTGGACTCTCCATCACGTCTTGTATACCCAACACAATCTTTGATAACATATCTAATTGATATTGTGTTTTTCATAAGTGTGTACAATTAACTTATTGTATAATAGACATTTTGAGATTTGCTGTAACTTATACTTCTTATAGCAGCTGTACAGTACAAAAACAAAAAGAACAATATTGATTCTAGTCCTACTTCCCTCCCAGTGACCTGGGATGGATGAACTTGTTTCCAGTGTCCTACCACTAATGCTTAATAATGTCTTTGGTGGTCCTTACAGTGATCCTTAGTAAACTCTTCTGCAGGTTGAGAAGATTCTACAAGGAGAATTACTCAAAACTCATCACTTAAAAATTAAGATTAATATCTAAAATATGTGAAAACTCATACAGCTCAATAATAAAAGTATAGACATTCAGATTGAAAAATGAACAGAGCAACTACCAAGATAATTTTACAAAAGACATCCAAATGTTCAACAGACAAATGAAAAGATGGTTGGCATCACTAGTCATTCAGTTCAGTCAGTCAGTCAGTTCACTCACTCAGTTGTGTCCGAGTCTTTGCAACCCCATGAATCACAGCACACCAGGCCTCCCTGTCCATCACCAACTCCCTGAGCTTACTCAAACCCATGTCCATCGAGTCGGTGATGCCATCCAACCATCTCATCCTCTGTCGTTCCCTTCTCCTCCTGCCCCCAATCCCTCCCAGAATCAGGGTCTTTTCCAATGAGTCAACTCTTCGCATGAGGTGGCCAAAGTACTGGAGTTTCAACTTCAGCATCAGTCCTTCCAATGAACACTCAACATTAAAAAAAAAACCTGAGATCATGGATCTGGTCACATCACTTAATGTCAAAGAGAAGGGGAAAAAGTGGATGCAGTAACAGATTTTCACTTCTTGGGCTCCAAAATCATTGCAGATGGTAATTGCAGGTGTGAAATTAGAATATGCTTGCTTCTTGGAAGGAAGGCTATGACAAACCTAGACAGCATATTAAAAAGCAAAGACATAACTTTGCTGACATAGGTCCATATAGTCAAAGCTATGATCTTTCCAATAGTCATATATGGATGTAAGAGTTGGACCAAAAAGAAGACTGAATGCCGAAGAAGTGATGCTTTTGAATTGTAGTGCTGGAGAAGACTCTTGAGAGTCCCTTGGACAGCAAGGAGTCAAACCAGTCAATCCCAAGGGAAATCAACCCTGAACACTCATCTTAAGGACTGATGCTGAAGTTGAAGCTCCAGAACTTTGGCCACCTGATGCAAACAGCCAATTCATTGGAAAAGATCCTGATGCTGGGAAAGATAGAAGACAAAAGAGAAGAGGGCGACAAAGGATGAGATGGTTGGATGGCATTAGTGATTCAACAGACATGAACTTGGGCAAACTTTGGGAGATGGTGAGGTACCGGGAGGCCTGGCGTGCTGCAGTCCACGGGGTCACAAAGAGTCAGACACAACTTAGTGACTGAACAACAACAACCTAAACAGGAAAAGAATTTGAAAAAGATAAGATGAAAACATGTATAACTGAATCATTTTGCTGTAACCTGAAACTAACACATTACTAATCAACTATACTCCAACATAAAATAAACCTAAAAAATAAAACAGCAATACATAAAAGATAATAAAAGGGGTTGCAAATTAAAACCAAAAATAAGTCTTGTTACTCTCTTATAGTGAAATCATCAGAAGATGGAATATAACTGAAATATATAAGTAGATATGATAATCTGGAGGAAACTCAGAGAATGAAAGAGAAGTTGGTCAAGTACAGAACCAATCTTCTCCAATACCACAGTTCAAAAGCATCAATTTTTCAGCACTCCGCTTCCTTCACAGTCCAACTCTCACATCCATACATGACCACTGGAGAAACCATAGCTTTGACCAGACACACCTTTGTTGACAATGTAATGTCTCTGCTTTTTAATACACTGTCTAGGTTGGTCATAACTTTCCTTCCAAGGAGCAACCGTCTTTCAATTTCATGGCTGTAATCACCATCTGCAGTGATTTTGGAGCCCAAAATAATGAAGTCTGACACTGTTTCCACTGTTTCCCCACCGATCATTAGGGAAAGCAAATCAAAAGCAATGAGATGTTACCTCAAACATTTTAGAATGCCTATCATCAAGAAGATGAGAGATAACCATTGTTGCCTAGACTGTGGAGAATAGAGAATGTGGCAAGAGAATTGTTGGTGGAAATGTAAATTGGTTCAGCCACTATGGATGCCAGCATGGAGTTTCCTCAGATAATTTAAAATAGAACTTCCATGTAATCCCACAATTGCGCTTCTGTATATATACCCAAAGAAGATGAAAACAAATTATGAAAGGGATTTATGCAGTCTTGTATTTATAGTAGCATTAGGTACAGTAGCTAAAATACAGAAACATCTGTGTATGTGTCTAAGGATGAATGGATAGAAGTGAAAGGACATTCAGACTTGAGAAAGAAGGATATCCTTCCATTTTACAGCATCATGGATTGACCTTGGGGATATTATGCCGAGTTATTTAAGTCACAGAAAGACAAAAATTGTAAGATATAACTTAAATGTGCATCTTAAACAACCAAACATAAAAACAGAGTAAAATAGTGGTTACCAGGGACTCTCGGGGATGAGGAAACCGGAAAGATATTCTTTATTTGTGCAAACTTGAAATTAACAGATAAATAAGAAATTATCTGAAATTGACAGATAAGATCCAGTACACACTGCAGTGAATATAAACAATATTTTGCTATTATCATCTAAACTGCTGAGGGACTAAATCTCAATTATTTCTGCCAGAAAAATGAAAATTATGTGACATTTTAGAGAGCTAACATTCTGCAATTGCAATGAATTACTAGTTTTTGAAATCAACATGTTATAAGCGTTAAACTTACACAATGTATGTCAAATATTTTTCAATTATATATATATATGTATATAATAAGAACTTTTAGGTATCTTTTATCTGAGTTGACTCATCTACTATTTTTTTTTTGCTTTAAAAATTTGTATAAGATTTTCTGAAGTATATCACAATAGATTCAAAGTCAATAAATTAAAAAAACTTTATGCTTTAGTTTTCTAACATTTAGAAAAAGAGAAATTTCTTTAAAACTTAATATACTTTTTGAGAACAAATTTTTATTTCCTTTAGATGACTATCTTGTACCATTATTTAGTGATCCACTAGAAATATTGACTGATATCTACTCATATGAATTCTATGTTGAAAATGGGTTTATTTTTTCCATAATCAAGTATTAAAGAACTTAGCTGAAAAGTGTTTGTTGTAAAATATTAAATATTAGTTGTTGGATTATTGGGCTAAGCTAGGAAAGCATTCAGTGCAGGTTCCTAAATTATTTAACGATTACTTTCTGTCTTTGCCTGTGTATTTTTTAAAATTCTAACTGACAAGAAAGGTCAGGGTACTTTACAGTTTGAATATCATGCTAGTTTTTCCATAGCCTTCCGTTTGAGGAAGAGGTAGAAAGACAACTGAGTAATTGTAATCTAATAACAACAAAGTCCTTTAGATAAATAAATATTAAGGAGTACTAATATGAAAAATAAATGAGAGTACTTCTCTGACCTAGATTTCACAGTGGAAGGTTTTGCAGCATCTTATGTTTGCCTTGTGATCTCGGATCTCATAGAATTTCAGAATATAAACCTTAGTCTCTTAAAACATTTGGGATTAAAAGAATGAAAATATGGGCGAATATAAATAGGTCAAAGTCAATAGTTATGTTCCTTACATTACAAAGTAAAATTTTCCATCAAATCCTAAGGGATTTCCCTGAAGTGGCACCAGTATATTTCCCTATGGGGATTCAGACATCAACACACATCAAGATGACCTGTGATATAATGAGGTTAAAACATATTCCTTTTATTAAGGTCACTAAGGTTATTTGATCATTACCCATTGACTAATATGTAACTGACCTCATTTTAAAATTCTGTTTATTATTCTGCTTAAATGCAATATGAACAGGAGTCTCATGTTGGCTTGACATTTTGTTACTGGAGAAATTAATATGGTTTATGAAAGATGCTTAGAATTTTGAGAGGAGGCTAGAAGATGTGGTAGTTTTATCACAGGGTCGTCTGTGACTTGATGTGTCCTGATGTTTTGCAACATATCATTGGAAACTCTGATATTAGTATTTAGTCCCACATATGAATTACCTAGGGCTTCCCTGGTGGCTCAGCAGTAAGGAATCCATCTGCAATGGAAGAAAGAGATGCGAGTTCGATCCCTAGGTCAGAAAGATCCCCTGGAAAAGGAAATGGCAACACACTCCAGTATTCTTGCCTGGGAAACTGCATGGACAGAGGGATTTTAGTCCGTGGGGTCACCACAGAGTCAGACACAATTTATCAACTAAAGCAGTGACTAAACAACAACAACAGCAACAACCTGAATCACCTAGATGGTTCTCCTTACTTTTCAGTTTTCCCCAGCTGCCTTTATCCTTCATACCCTGTTTTTTCCCACTACATTCCACTAATCACTCTTCAGTATACTACATATTTGTTTGTTGGTAAATTTATAGTCAATCAATATCTCCCCCACCATTAGCATGTGGAGCTAAATGGAGAAGGCTTTTTTCTCTGTTATGTTCATTTCCGTGTTTATAATGCCTTGATAGTATGTGACAAATTATAATGGTTAACAAATACCTGTTAGATGAAAGAAATTATATTTTCCTGCTCAAGAATTTGAAATGAACTTTCACTAGTTTCAAACAAGCCATTTTTAAAAAGAACTTAGTATTCTAGATGGTCCACAGTCTTTCAGTATCTTACTTATGGTCCTGATTTCTTCTTCTGACCTCAGGACATGACACTTGGTTGTATTTATTCCTTCACTGGTCTTGTGCGCACCTGCTTGATTAATTTACGCATAAAATTGACTTCAGCTAAAACTCCTTGTTCAGCCTCTCTTTTCAACCCAATATACTCATTCTTGATTAAGTCAGATCTCTCTGAGGACATTCCTTTCAGTTATATTGATGTTCCTTTTCCTGTTCTGCTTAGTAACGACCTGCTATCACACAGCATTTGCCACGTGGTTAAATGTGACTTCTTGTGTGTTGATTATAAAAGAATTGGCTGCTGCTACAGCTGCTAAGTCGCTTCAGTCATGTCTGACTCTGTGCAACCCCACAGATGGCAGCCCACCAGGCTCCTCCGTCCCAGGGATTCTCCAGGCAAGAATACTGGAGTGGGTTGCCATTTCCTTCTCCAATGCATGAAAGTGAAAAGTGAAAGTGAAGTCGTTCAGTTGTGTCCAACTCTTCAAGACTCCGTGGACTGTAGCCTACCAGGCTCTTCTGTCCATGGGATTTTCCAGGCAAGAGTACTGGAGTGGGGTGCCATTTCCTTCTCCAGAAGTATTGGCTAAATATCCATAAAGTACCTATCATGTCTTACATATTTTGTTCTTCTCACAACACACTGAGCTAGATTCTGAATAAACGCTTCACTGATATTTAAAATTTCAGTTCTGTTTAACTTCAGTCAAGTACTTCTGATATACAGGATGCTGGAAGAGATGTTGGGTAGAATGAGCACAGGATGAGATATATTTAGGTTTTAGAAATGGCTCCACAAGAAGCTCATATTCTAGTGAGAGAAAGACACTTGCATTGCTAACTAGAAAGCAGTTCAGGCTGTGATATTAAAAAGTGTAAGTAGGTCACATATAAACATGGTGAATGAAGTGGATGGAGACCCAGAGGAAAAAGGAAAGATTCCTCATTGAAAGTGCCATTTCAGATTAACTGCAGGATAAGTAGAGTTATAATAAATGATGCACTTGAGGAAATTAAGAAGACCAATGGGAGCATATGTAAAAATTCTGTAAGCTTGAAAGAGCAAGACCTAATTTAAAAATATATAAACAATATATATATGATAATAATATAATGTAAATAATTTATATAAAATATATAAAAATAGTAAACTAGGGTGGCTGAGGCTTCCTCATACATGATGTTGGAGATTCAGTTCAGTTCAGTTGCTCAGTCATGTCTGACTCTTTGCGACCCTGTGGACTGCAGCACACCAGGCTTCCCTATCCATTACCAACTCTGGAGCTTACTCAAACTCATGTCCATCACATAGCTTTGCCATCCAACCATCTCGTCCTCTGTCGTCCCCTTCTCCTCCTGCCTTCCATCTTTCCCAGCAACAGGGTCTTTTCCAATGAGTTGGTTTTTCACATCAGGTGGCCAAAATATTGGAGTTTCAGCCTCAGCATCAGTCCTTCCAATGAGTATTCAAGACTGATTTCCTCGAGAATGGAATAGTTGGACCTCCTTACAGTCCAAGGGATATAGGAGATACAGGAAGTAAAAAGAATGGTAAAATAGATTAGAAATTGTTCTGATTGGTTCCTTCCCATTCTTTTCTGTCCCTGCCAATTCACCAAACCCTCTCTCTCAATAAGGTCACAATCAACTCTAAATGTCAACTCCAAAGAACATGTAATTATCTTTCAAACCAAGCTGTGAAGTTTGGTATTTTTAAAAAATCTTCACTTCTGATTCTGTGATAGCACTCACTGTTTCTATCTTCCTGACTCTTCCATTTCTGCCTTTTATGCTGGGTTGTTTTTCTCTGTTTGTAAATAATGATGCTTGTGTTTCCCTTCGTTTTATACTTGACCTTCCTCTTTAATACTAGATTTTCATCTAGATTGTCACATCTGATTATGTAACTCCACTTTATTCCATCTTAAGGTGGCTTCACCAGCAGAGAGTTCCAAGCCATTTTTGGTGTATATTCATATTGCTAAAATCTTGGGGAGTGTATTCTGAATATGTACATTTTATCTATGACTTGATAGAATTATCACTATGCTAAAATATTATGTGTACTATAAAATATGAAAATAGAATAAGAATTAAAGAAATGGTATTAAAAGTATTATTTTGTGTACTGATTTAAAAACAATGTTGCTTCCACTAACACTATTTTCAGTTTAAAAATTAATAATCTTATATTCAGAAGAAGGTGTAATGATATATGGTACAAAATATAATTAAAATCTTAGGGCTGTGATATAACAATTCATGTACTTGTTTGAATCTATTTCCAAACATTTAGAAATGTCTGAGATAGAGGAAAAGATTCTATACCAAGACATATCTGCCCAAATGGAGAAGAAGGCAAGTTTTGGTGGGTCCCACACAGGAATGGGCTCTTCAGCAGGCTCAAGCTGGGGGTGAAGAGATCTGATAATTTAGTCCAATGACTCCTCAGACCAAAGGTGTTAGAGACATCTGAGGTGGGAAGAGGATATAGAGTGAGTGGAAAGTTAATGGAAAACTCTAGGAGGAGAGTTGCTTATGGTGTTGGGGCAAGGCCTTATTTTCTGCAGCAGAGAATAATCAACTACTTAAAAAAAATAACTCCCTGGTGTGCTGTGAACCCTAATAGAGGAAGAGTTCCTGACTTTGGAATATAAGGTGATCAAAAAGCAAGAGCTGACTCATGAACCTGAATTTATCAGACTATTGAGTATAAGGTTGAGTGAGCCCAGGAGCAATTCATTAGAATTCAAAGATGGACCATTTAAGGATCTATTATGAGCAGGGCCAGAAATACCATAAACCACACAAGTAGGTGACCCAGACTGCCTTGTTATCTACTCCCATTGCAATGACCTCTTTCCCTCAACTCACACGTCTTGCCTCAAACGGCCAAGTTAGTTTTTGGACAGTAAGCTTGGTCTATTGATACAAGCAATTGCCACCGAGCTATAGCCCCAGCCAGAGTGATCTTGAAAGGCACTGATAAGGGGAACTCCTCCTTTAGAGTGTTGGAATGCTGATCCATTTCTACTGGATAGAAAGAGAAGTGATCCAAGTTAAAACTACATAGATTCAGGGTGGAGATGAATGATTTGGATATTCGTCAGTGTCCTAGGAGGAGAGAGATGAGAAGGTCAGAATCCAGGAAGAAGAGCATATGAGTGGATGTCTTGGAATGGATAGGAAGTATGAAGCACCTCATATTGTAATGTAAATGTCCTCCACACAACATCTACTATGGAAGAGCTACTAAAGAACCAAATTAGAATGACTGAGCCCGTTGAGGTCATAAATCTTTGTTCATCCATCACCCCAGGGCTGGATTATGGACACGTGAAAAATGACTATATGGCTGCGATGGAGGCATGCATGTTGACTAATAGCAGAGGTTCCAGTTTTTCTAGGCTGATTTAGCAACTGCTTCTTCCAGAAGTTCAGCTTGCCCAGAAAGAGACCACTCTGGCCCCCAACGTGGCAACATCACTCAAGGAGATCAGTCAGTGACTTGGTGGTAAGAGTGCTACTCTGAACCTTTTTTACTCTAAAGTGGGAAGAAATTTGTTTTGGGAAGGAATTCATTTTGAGTAGAATCAGCGTAATCTAGATATGGAGATGATTCATATGCATCTGTTGGTATTCTTTTGCTCAGATTTGACAGTAAATAGACAAATAACTTTGTACTCAAATGGTTCAGACAGCCCAGGCTCAGGACCCACCTCCTCAATTCATCTGCTTCTTGATCATCCCATTATGATAGTCATCTGGAGCAGCAGAAGTGTGATGAATCAAGCAGAGGAATAAGGTGAATATTAGTGTATGTTTGAGACTAGGTGTAACAGTGGTAACTGCAGGTGTCGATTAACCTTCATCTTGTAAAATTCTCCAGGAAGAGAGAACAAGCTACCTTCTGGTGGGGCCTGCCCCAGGGCTTAGTATAAGTAACAAGTAACTCTGGACAGTGTAAGACGTGGCCTGTAATGGATCTGTGATTCCATCCCAGATCCCACCTGATTTCTCAAGCTATAAGAGTGCTAGGAGGTGACAGCTGTCATCTAAATCTCATTCCAAAAATGTTCTTAAGGTGGAGACAACCAACTTTGGAAGTTTATATAAACTTTATTTTATGCATTGGTTAATTTAAAAATGTTTATTTTGTATTGGAATATAGTTGATTTAAGATGTTTTCATTTCAGGTGTATAGCAAAGTGATTCAATTATACAAATATATATATGTATGTATTTGTATGTATATATATATACTCTTTTTCAAATTCTTTTCCCATTTAGGCTATTATAGAATATTGAGCAGAGTTCCCTGTGCTCTCCAGTAGATCTTTGTTGGTTAACTGTTATAAATATTGTAGTTTTATAAGTCAATCCCAAACTCCCGGTTTATCCCACTCCCTCACTCTTTGGTAATCAGAAGTTTGCTTTCTAAGTCTGTGGTTCTGTTTCTGTTTTGTAAATATGTTCATTGTGGATTCCACATATAATCTGTATCATATGATATTTGTCTTTCTCTATCAGACTTACTTCACTTAGTATGATAATCTCCAGGTTCATACATGTTGCTGCAAATGGCATCACTTCATTCTTTTTTAAATTAATTTTTATTGGAGTATATTTGCTTCACAATGCTGTGTTAGTTTCTGCTGAATAGCAAAGTGAGTCAGCTACATTTTAGCATGTATCTCCTCCTTTTTGAATTTCCTTCCCGCTTAGGTCACCACGGAGCACTGAGTAGAGTTCCCTGTGCTGCCGTGCAGTAGGTTCTCATTAGTCATTGGTTTTATACATGGTGCCAGTAGAGAGTATGTGTCAGTCCCAGTCCCCCAATTCATCCCTCCCCCTTCCCCCTTTGCATCTATTTATTCATTCTCTACATCTCTGTCTGTCCATTCTGAAGCTGTTTGGTTTAGAAACCAATTGTATTTTAGTAATTTTATATATTAAATAGTGGACATTTTCACTTTTCCATTCAATAATCCTTGATTTTGAAAAAAAAAAATTTACTCAAAATCAATTAACTGTAGGGCATGATATTTGTTTCAGAATGTTATAAAATCTTCATAATTCTTTTCATGACTTTTATTACTTCCTTATTTCTTAGACTATAGATAAAAGGGTTTAATAAAGGAATAACTAGAGTATAAAAAATAGCAACAGGTATGTCTTTTTCTTCTTCATTGACTGAACTTGGTCGAATATACATGAAGAGAAGAGAACCGTAGAAAATTGAGACAGAGAGAAAGTGGGATGCACATGTAGATAAGCCTTTGCCTCTGCTCTTGTTAGATTTTATTTTGAAAATTGTGAAAAGGATGAAAAGGTAAGAGATTATTACTGTGGTAATGGTAAAGGTTTGAATTGACCCTGAAAAGATAAATACTATCAGTTGATTGATATAAGGGTCAGTACAGGAGAGTCTGTATAATGGAAGGACATCACAAAAGAAGTGGTTGATTTGATGAGACCTGCAGAAAGTTAGCCTAAACAGAAACCCTACGTGAATAATGGAGTGCAGGTTTCCAGCTATGTAGGCCCCTGTGGTCATCTGAATGCAGAGTTTCTTTGACATCATGGTGTGGTACTGCAGTGGTTTGCAAATGGCCACATAGCGATCATAGGCCATTGCTGCCAGGAGAAAGCTATCTGCAGTTTCAGCAAGGCAGAAAAAATAAAATTGTACTATGCATTCATAGAGGGAAATCATTCTGTCTTTGGAAAAGAGGTTCTGTAGCATCTTGGGGGTAATGGCACTGGAGCAACAGGAATCCATCAGAGCGAGATTTCCCAGGAAGATGTACATTGGTGTGTGAAGGCGATGCTCTGTGACTATCAATGCCACCAGGCCAAGATTCCCCACCATGGTGATCAGATAGATGGTGAAGAACACCAGAAAAAGAGGGATCTTCAGCTGTGGGTGGTCTGTAAATCCTACGAGAATAAATTCAGTTGCCAAGGAGAGATTATGCTCAGTCATCTCTATGTTGTCTGTTGAAATAGAAATTATGGATATATAAGATTCTAATTTAGAGTGTGTATAATTTTTGCAACATTTTTTTTTTTTTTTTGTTTACAATGTTGAGAGGAGCTTTTTCTTCAAGCTTCTAACACTGTCTCTATGATACAGGCACACAGACTTCTGGGTGACATTTGCTTCACTAACATATCATCTTTTATGACCTCAGCTCATAAACTCAAGATTCGTGAGACTATTTCGATCATTTTAGGGAAGATGGTTACTGTGGAAAAATTTTGTCTTTATGAATTTTTGCTATTGTTCAAACCTCGGGTGCCCATATATGGCACAGTGTTCTCAAATAAGTTCATTGTCGATTTTTAAATTAAAGATTAAAAATAAATCAAAACTCATTTTCCTGTATATAGATCTTTTTGTTTTGTTTTCATTTTTAAAATTTTTTATTGGAGAAGAATTGCTTTATGATGCTGTATTTGCTTCTGCCCTACAATGCAAATCAGCTGTAATTATAACTATATCACCTCCCAGTTGAGCCTCCCTCCTCTCCTGCAGTGCACCCTTTTAGGTCATCAGAGAGTGCCAGGCTGGGCTCCCAGTATTGTATAGCAACTTTTTACCAGCTATGTATTTTACACATGATACTAGAACCTGTTATACAGAGTGAAGTAGGTCAGAAAGATATTTTATCTTGAGCAAAGGTTTTTTATTGTTTTTTTTTTTTTTTTGAGCAAAGGTTTTCATATGTTTTCTCAGAGGAGTGAATATTTAAAAATAGCATACAATAAACATGTTAAATTTGTATGTTAGAAATTACATGGAGATCACTAAAGATTAAAGAGTGGACTATTCAGTTTTATAGAAAGTAATTTTGGAAAGCTAAGGGGTTAATTATCCAGTGATTATCATTCACTTTTTTCATTCCTTTCCCCAGTATTATATACATTTCCATAAACATTGACTCTGTCTGTGCCATACTCCTGTTGATTTTTACCCATATATCTGAATCTTTGTTTCCTCTCTGTAAAGCAAGTTTATGTAAAATGTTACCTCATAAACATTTAACTAAATGTCCCAGGCCAAACTTATCTCCGTTTTCTCTACTCTTATGCTTGTCTTATGTACACAACATGTTTTAGAATGCCTTATGTGTAATTTACATTGCTTTTTGAAAATATGTGTATGGAGAATTCCCTTATTAAATTATTAAATAAATTATTTATTTATTTATTTATTATTTATTTATATAAATAAATTTATTATTAAATAAATTCCCTTATTATGGGCATCTTGAGTTTAGCTGTGACTTATACTTCTTAAGACAGCTATGTGTTGTTACGGGGAAAAGCACTGTTGATTCCAGTCCTACCTCCACTCCAGAGACCTGAGATGAGTGGAATGCTTTCCAGTGTCCTGTCAATGGCCCTTAATGACTTCTTCGATGATCCTACCGATTATCCTTAGCGACCTCTTCTGCAAGCTGAGCCTTTTAACTTTAAGAAAAATATACAGAGAAAATTATTCAAACTTATCAGTAAAAAGTAAGGGTTTACATTTAAAGTGTATTAAGAAATTCATACAACTCAATAGCAAAATTATAAACAACTGGATTTTTTTTAATGGGCAGTAACTCAAAAGAAATTTTTCCAGAAACATTTAAATGTTCAACAGGAACATGAAACGTTGATCAACGTTACTAATCATTAAGGAAATGCAAATAAAAAGCACAATGAGATATCACCTCACACTGTCAGAATGCCTATCATCAAGAAAACAAGAGATACAAGCATTGGTAAGGATGTGGAGAAATGGGAAATCTTTTGCAGTGTTGGTAGTAATGTTAATTGGTTCAGCCACTAAAGATAACAATATAGAGGTTTCTCAAAAACTTAAAAATAGAACTACCAAATGATCACAGAATTCCACTTTTGGCTATATACTCAGGAAATGAAAGCAGGCTGTCAAAGGGATATTTGTACTCCCATGTTTATTGCAGCATTATTTACAGTAGTCAAGATATGGAAACACTTTAGTGCCCATTAAAAGGTGAGTGGGTAAAGAAACTGAGGTGTTTCTATATAATCAAATATTGTTTAGCCCTGAGAAGATGAATATCCTGTCTTCTGTGACAGTATGGATGGGCCCTGCAGACATCATACAAAGTGCAATAAGTCAGACAGAAGAAGACATATACTATTTACATGTGAACCTAAAAAAAAAACCAAATTTGTAAAAGCAGTTGTGGATACATGGGGATAAGGGTTGAGGGAATAGGAGAGATGGTGTTCAAGGGCAGCTGTTGTTTAGTTGCTATATCCTGTCTGACTCTTTATAAACCGTGGACTGTAGCCGGCCAGACTGCTCTGTCCAAGTGATTTCCTCAGCAAGAATATTGGAGTGGGTTGCCATTTCCTTTTCCAAGGGATCTTCCAGACTCAGGGATAGAACTCACATCTCGTGCATTGGCAGGTAGAATCTTTATCACTGAGTCACCAAAGGAAGCCTGTTTAAGGGTACAGACTTGCAACAAATAATTCCTGGAAATCTAATTCATTGTATAGTAGATGTAAACCAACAATATTTTATCATTATCATCAAAATTATTAACAGAGTAAATGACAACTGTGTGATGTGATAGAGTGCCAACTACTGCTTCAATAAATGGCAATCATGTTTCCATTTACCATTTTATCAAATCAGTATGTTGGTGGTTTAGTCGCTAAGTCATGTCCAACTCTTGTGACCCACGGACTGTAGCCTGCCAGGCTCCTCTGTCCATGGGATTCTTCAGGCAAGAATACTGGAGTGGGTAGCCATTTCCTTTTCCAGGGGATTTAAAATAACACAATGTTATGTGTCATATATATATATATATATATATAATATTATATATGCATGCATATATTTATATAATCAAAATATCCTACACATTTCATTAATCTGAATTGACTCATCTATTATTTTTCTATTTAACCAAAAATTATGTAAGATTTTCTGAAGTAGATATACAAGTAAATTAAAAGTTTCCCATAACCTTCAGTTTTTAGAAGATCTATAAAGATCACTCAGTAGTTGAAATCTAACAATAATGATAAAATGTGTAATAATTCATATAAATATGTATTAGTGGATGCTAATACTAAAAGTAAAAATAAGTAAAAATACTTCCCTTATGTAACTTACACTGTAAGGTCTTCCAGCACCTTATTTTTGCTTCTTGATGTTAAGCCTTAGAATTTCAGAATATAAACCTTGGTCTCAAAACCATTTGGGATTAAAAAATGAAAATCTGGGAGACTACAAAGAGGTCAGAGTCACTAAGTATGTTTCTAACAATGGAAAGTTAAAATTTTCCATCAAATCCTAAGGGATTTCCTGCAATAACATCAGGGTATTTCTGTGGGGAGATTTAATCTATAAACATATAAAAATGACCTGTGAGATAATGAGGTTAAAGCAAATTATCTTCAGTAAGGTTACTTAGTGAAGTAACCTAACATCATTCATTGATCACCTTGTTGATTATTATGTAACTGACTTCATTTAAAAATTCTCTTTGATTTACTACCTAAATGTGAAATGAGCAGAAAGAATGTCATATTGACTTGACCTTTCTTTTTTGACAGGGAGAATTAATACAATTCAGGAAATATGATTAGATTTTGCCAAAAGACTAAAAAATGTGGTTAGGGTCTTCAGTTTCATTCTGTGAGTTGAATTTGTTTTGCTGTTTTACAAAAATCTCATTGTAGACTCTGATATCATTATGTAATCCCACAAATGAATTACTGTGATGATTCTCCTTTCTTTTCAATTTACGCCAACTGCCTTTATCTTTTTTACCCTGACCCTGTTTTTATTTTTTTCCCACTTCATTCCACTAATCATCCTTCAATATAATAATTGGTCAGTCCCATTTCCCCAACCACCGTTAGTGTATAACCTTGAGAGGGAGGTGATTTCTCGGTTACTTTCATTTGTATATTTCCTACACCTTCAATAGTATGTGGTACTTTGCATCAAATTTTTGTCCCATGAATGAAAAAAATACTTCCTTGCTCAAGAATTTGAAAGTGGTCTACATTTTAAACAAACCCATTTTCCTTAATTCAGTATTCCAGATGCCCTACATTATCTCTGCATCTTAAACTAAAGCTTGACTTCTCACCTTAGGATACTGGCCATGTTTATCCCTCTGCTGTTCCTTTATGCACCTGTTTCATTAATTTACTCTTAAGGTTTCCCTCACCTAACCCCTTCTTTTCTCTCTCCTTTCTATCCTACTAATTCTTGACTCAAATCATATCTCCTTGAGGGACTTTCCTGGGTTATTTAAATTGTTTTTTTCATTTTCTTCATTTACAAAATAATTATCTGTTTTTGTAATGCATTTGCCACTTTCCCCAAGTGTGACTTTGTGTGTCTTGGTTGAATATATCTGAGAATTGTGTAGTTGAAGCTTCAGTCAGTTCAGTTCAGTTCAGTTGCTCAGTCGTGTCCCACTCTTTGCAACCCCATGAACTGCAGCACTCCAAGGCTTCCCTGTTGAACCTTGTTGCGTCCTAACATGTTGACTTCAGGTAGAGGCAAAAAGTCTTCCCCAATCATAATACTATTTAGTATAATCATTTAGAAAATGTCTGTCCTACCTACCAGAATATAAACTATAAACTATCATTTGTTTTATCTTTTATTGAAATACAGTGGATTTGTGATATTACATTCAAGTCATGTGTACAACATAGTGATTTAGTATTTTTATAGGTTATATTACATTTAAAGCTATTATAAAATAATGGCTACTTCTCGTGTTGTACAATATATCCTTCTGCATCTTTATTTTATACATGCTAGTTCATCTGAACACAGATTTCCTAAGAATAGCAAGGAGAGATAAGAGAGCCTCCTCAGTGATCAATGAAAAGGAAATAGAGGAAAACAACAGAATAAGAAAGAGAAGAGACCTCTTCAAGAAAATTAGAGATACCAAGGGAACATTTCATGCAAAGACGGGCATAATAAAGGACAGAAATGGTATGGACCTAACAGAAACAGAAGATATTAAGAAGAGGTGGCAAGAATACACAGAAGAAATATGCAAAAAAGATCTTAATGACCCAAATAACCATGATGGTGTGATCACTCACCTAGAGCCAGACGTCCTGGAATGTGAAGTCAAGTGGGCCTTAGGAAGCATCATTGTGAACAAAGCTAGTGGAGGTGATGGAATTCCAGTTGAGCTGTTTCAAATCCTGGAAGATGATGCTGTGAAAGTGCTGCATTCAGTATGCCAGCAAACTTGGAAAACTCAGCAGTGGCCACAGGACTGGAAAAGGTCAGTTTTCATTCCAATCCCAAAGAAAGGCAATACCAAAGAATGCTCAAACTACCACACAATTGCACTCATCTCACACGCTAGTAAAGTAATGCTCAAAATTCTCCAAGCTAGGATTCAACATTGAGTGAGCCGAGAACTTCAGATGTTCAAGCTGGATTTAGAAAAGGCAGAGGAACCAGAGATCAAATTGCCAACATCTGTTGGATCATAGAAAAAGCAAGAGAATTCCAGAAAAACATCTGCTTCATTGACTATGCTAAAGCCTTTGGCTGTATGGATCACAACAAACTGTGAAAAATTCTTAAAGATGTGGTGTTATCAGACCCCCTTACCTGCCTCCTGTGAAACCTCTATCCAGGTCAAGAAGGAACAGTTAGAAATGGACATGGAACAACAGACTGGTTCCACTTGGGAAAGGAGTATGTCAAGCTGTATATTGTCACCCTGCTTAGTTAACTTATATACAGAGTACATCATGCGAAATGTTGGACTGGATGAAGTCCAAGCTGAAATCAAGATTGCCGGGAGAAATATAAAAAACCTCAGATATACAGATGACACCACCCTTATGGCAGAGAGTGAAGCAGAACTAAAGAGCCTCTTGATGAAAGTGAAGGAGGAGAGTGAGAAAGCTGACCTAAAATTCTACATTCGAAAAACTAAGATCCTGGCATCTGGTCTCATCTCTTCATGGCAAATAGATGGAGAAACAATGGAAAATAGTGACAGACTTTATTATTTTGGGCTCCAAAGTCACTGCAAGTGGTGACTGCAGCAATGAAACTCAAAGTGCTTGTTCCTTGAAAGAAAAGCTATGACCAACCTAGACAGCATATTAAAAAGCAGAGACATCTCTTTACTGACAAAGTTCTGTATAGTTTTTCCAGCAGTCATGTATGGATGTGAGAGTTAGACCATAAAGAAAGCTGAGCACTGAAGAATTGATGCTTTTGAACTGTGGTGTTGGAGAAGACTCTTGAGAGCCCCTTGGACTGCAAGGAGATCAAACCAGTCAATCCTGAAGTAGGTAAGAACCGAGTTCATTTCTGAAATTAGGTAATATTATTTCTTTTATAATATTTCTATGCACTTTTAATAAAAATGTATATATTTAAGATGTACAACATGATTTAACATGTACATAGAACAGTTATTACTCCAGTCAAGCTAACTTACATGTCATCCCCTCACGTAGTTATCATTTGTGTTTATGATAAATGCACTTAGTCTACTCTTAGCAGTTCTGATTCTTTTTTATATTTTCTAATTCCTTGTTAAAATTCTCATTGTATTCATATATTCTTTCCCCTAATTCAGTTAGCATTATTATTACTAATGCTTTGAACTCCTTATCTGGTAAATCATTTATTTCTGTTTTGTTAGTTGTTATTTCATGGATTTTGTCCTGTTATTTTAATTGGGACAAATTTGCCTGTCTCCTCATTTTTGCTTCACTTTCTCTCTTTCTGTGAAATTAGGTGAAACATTTACTTACTTTGGTCTTAAAGTGGTGTCCTTTGTGGGAGCATGCTTGTACAGTCTGCCTATGCATAGTAGAATTGGTGGGAAGTCTGCATCTGACTTAGCATTTTCTCTCAATGTCCTGACAGTTATCACCTTGGTGGCAGGCAGGGCGGGAGGTGAGAAGGTTGGAGCCAGAGGTGTCAAGTCTGAGGTAGCTTGTTCCTTCTGTGTGTGGGTTCTCCCCCTCCCAGCACCAGTGCCCAGATCTCAGAGGGAAGCAGTGCTGGAGCTAGAGGAGCTGGAGTGGATACTCTGCATGGGTCTGGTAAGAGCTATGGTGGTTCTGGGCTTATTCCGAGTTGCAGAATGCTTCTGATGCAGTGCCTTCTTAAACACCATTAATTGCTGTCCCACCTCTTTCAGGGGCTTCCCTGATAGTACAGTTGGTAAAAATGTGCCTGCAATGCAGGAGACTTTGGTTCTGTTCCTGGGTTGGGAAGATCCCCTGGAGAAAGGATAGGCTACCCACTCCAGTATTCTGGCCTGGAGAATTCCATGGACTGTACAGTTCATGGTTTCACAAAGAGTCTGACACGACTGAGCGACTTTCACTTCACTCCCCTCTTTCAAATGTGTTCAAGATCCAAGCCTACTCCATCTCTCACAACTGAGTTTTCCTCTCAGCCACAGCAGCCCTGGCTCTCGGGTGGAGCTATGCCATGGAACAAGCAGGGGTGAAACAAGTGCTCAACTCAGGGCAGTCATGGGAAATCTGCTTCCTCTATCTCGCTCTGGGAGCAAGCAAGTATATGCATGCTCTTCATAAGCAGTCTAGCTCTCTTACAGCCTTCCTGGTAGTTCTCCTGCTTTTCAAACCAGGTAAGGGGCTCCACTTCTCCGTGTTACAGCCCTGGACTGGAGTACCCAATATGTTGCTCCCACCTCTCACTCCCCAGAAAGTATCGCCACTTGTGTAATCCCTCTTTTCTTCTCTGTCCCCTCTAAGAGGTGCAAGTCCTGATCTGTCCACTTCTCTTACCTTCCTATTTAATTCCATGTGGCGCTCTCTTACAGCCTTGGTTGGACAAGAGTCTTGTCAGTCTCCGGTTTGTTTTCAGTGAAGATTACTCTACACATAGATGTATTTTGATGTGTTCATGGTGGGAGATGAGGTCCACACCCTCCTAGTTTGCCACATTGATTCCCTAGAACCATCTTATTTTTATTGTGCAGACTAGATGAGCTAGAAATAGACCTCTTTGTGTATGCATGTGTATGTGAGTATGTAAAGAGAAAGGAGGCATACATATTTAGTAAGAGAAGAGTTAGCTAATAAATGCCGTTTAGCCATAAAGTCAAATTTTAATTTTTACTTCACAACATTATAGAATGAATTCCAGTTGAGTAAAAGTGCTAAGTATAAAAACTTAAGGTGGAAAAAAATATGAAGTAAATTTATAGGATATCTCTGAGTGAGAGGAGATTTGTAAAGTTTAATACAAATTGAAGAAACAGTTAATCAATTGATGGAAGACTATTCATTAAACAACCGTTTCTTTCCTGATTGGTTTGTTTTGCTCTTCCTGTTTTATTTGGGAATTTACTTTTGGATAATCTCATTTTTTCATTTATCTATATACTGATTCTTAATTTGCAACCAAATTATTTCAGTTACTGGTACTTCATTATATATTTTAATATATAATACATCAAGTCTGTTTGCTTATTGATTATTATTTTTCTACAAAACTTTTAGAATTAATTTTGCTGCTTTCCCAAAGAAGTCCTCCTTTGATGTTTATTTGAGCTGAATTAAGTTGTGGATTATTTTTGGATTAAAAAGCCATGTAAAGTTACATGTTCAATTCATGCCATATACTAAATAGTTTCCAGGAAGAGTCAAAGGTCAAATACAAACTATCACACACACAAAAAAGGAGGAAAACAAGGGGGAGGAAAAGGAGAAAAAAAATAGAAAAGTAGGAGAAACAGAAATATTGGCTAATAGTAGAATTTGGATTAAGCAAAGAAATTCTAAACAAAAGTGCATGAAAGAGATTGTATTTAAAAAAATAATATATCAATTTTATAATTTTATTAATTATAAATAACACAAACAAGTATGAAAATACTATCAGCACACAGAGAAATTATTTACCACTAATAGTCTCATTTTATTTATTTATTTTTAAAAAAGATTTTTGATTTTTTTTATTAGTTGGAGGCTAATTACTTCACAACATTTCAGTGGGTTTTGTCATACTTTGACATGAATCAGCCATGGAGTTACACGTATAAATATTTTTCTCTATAAACATTGGCACAAATAAATGAGGAGAAAATTAGTAAGACAAAGAGAAAGTGAATAGAAAATTCATAGATGTAAAAATGGCCAGAAAACAAATAAAATATTAATATATTTCAGCATTACTCAAAAATTAGAAAAATAGCAAAACTGCCTTCATTAATATTTTTTAGAATGCTTATTGAGAATATATTATGTAAGCTGCTATTCTATGTTCCATAGTATATAATATGGTTGATGCCTTCAAAAAGGTGAAGGACTTTAATCACACTTCAGGTTAAAGTAGATCTGAAGCTACTGTAGCCAACTTGTTATAATATGTTGTTAATTGTTCTACAGAATATCTATGTGACTCTGTGAGTGTGTGTTTATTCCTCCTGACTCCTTTTTTCCCCATTCTTGGAATTGGATCTAGATCAAACCTCATTACTTTAAATATAGATCATTGCAAAGTTAGGGGCTTTCCAGGTTGTGCAGTGGTGAAGAATCCGCCTGCCATTGTAGGAGGTGCAAGAGACTCAGATTTGATCTTTGGATCAAGAAGATTCCCTGGAGTAGGATATGGAAATCCACTCTAATATTCTCGCCTGGAAAATTCCATGGACAGAGGATTCTGACGGTCTTCTACAGTCCAAGGGGTTGCAAAGAGTTGGATACGACTTGAGTGAAATAGTTAACTAAGGCAGGTTGATGAGTCCAAGCCTAAAGCCCCTTTAAGGAGGAGGTAAACATTCTTTCTTTTTCACTTTCTTTTGTCTGAAACAAGCAGGCCTTTTAGGCAGCAGTATCACTTGTTCAAGGACATGCCTTTTTTTGAGCTGCAGATGTATGTTACGGGAGAAGGTCTGGGTAAAAACTTCCACAGTCTTGAGTTCTGAGTTAATCTGTTCTTTCTGGCTAATCTTGTGCTGATGTCATCCCAGGATGCATGTTACAGGAAAGGGTCTGGGCAAAATTCTCATAACCTTGACACATTTTTTATCTATTCTCAGCAGCTGGTTGAGAAGTATATAAGGCCCTGCTTAAACTAGTGACGCGGGTACTCTCCTGACCCCTTCCAGTGCTTCTTGCTGGACGCTTTCTCCATCCCTTTTACTTGAATAAATTCTACACAAAGCTCTGAGTGACAGACTGTCTTTGGTCCCAGAGTTAAATCTTCTCATTTGGAGACCATGAATCCAGTGGCGCTGTTCACCATACGCTATCATGAGCAACTGAGCAAACTCTCACACGTGCAATTAGTTAGCTTGCTTCTAGTCTCTGTCTCTCCCTGAAACTCATCTACTTGTGTCCACCAGGTCAGTTTTCTGAGTAAAAATTATCCTTTCAGTCTGCCAGAAAATTTTAAGTATTTCAAACAGTCTACATAGAATCAGATATAAAGTTTTCCATTAGCTTAACAAGGTAAATCAAGGCAAATTCTTCTAAACATTTAATTTTGATCCTTTGTTGAGTTATTAAATTGAAAACACTGATCTGAGACAATTCTATAAGAATAATCTGAGTTGGTAATAAAAGTTATTATTGAGTTGCCTTCTGATTTCATCTGGTATTTGTGTAATTTGTATTAAGACCTGCCGGACAATGTTGAATTTCATTCATATATCTTTAAACCAACATAGTCTAATGATTTATAGAATAATACTTTACATGAGAATCTATTTTTCATTTTCTGTGTCCCTTAATCTATAAATCATTTAAATAAAAATCAGTTTTCTGTAAAAGATTAAGCTTGTTTAAGAATAGTATAAGTCCTCATAATTTTTTTCAGAACATTTATCACTTCCTTGTTTCTCAGGCTATAAATAAAAGGGTTTAATAAAGGAATTACTATTGTGTAAAAAATTGCCACTGGTATATCTTTATCCCCTTCTTCAAATGGTCGAATATACATGAGAAGACAAATGTAGAATATTGAGACAGATAGGAAGTGGGATGCACAAGTAGATAAGGCTTTACCTCTTCCTTCTCTGAATTTTATTTTGAAAACAGTGAAAAGAATGTAAACATAAGAAATCAAGACAGTGGCAATGGTAATGATCTGAATTGACATTGAAAAAATATATATCATTAATATAAGGGTCAGTACAGGAAAGTCTATACAGTGGAAGAATGTCACAAAAAAAGTGGTCAATTTGACTAGATCTACAGAAAGTTAACCTCAACAGAAGTCCTACATGAATCACAGAATGCAGGTTACTAGCTATGTAGGCCCCCGTGGTCATCTGAATGCAGAGTTTCTGTGACATCATGGTGTGGTACTGCAGTGGTTTGCAGATGGCCACATAGCGGTCATAGGCCATTGCTGCCAGGAGAAAGCAATCTGCAGTTTCGGCAAGGCAGAGAAAATAAAATTGTGCCATACATTCATAGAGGGAGATCATTCTGTCTTTAGAAAATAAATTCTGTAGCATCTTGGGGGTTATGGCACTGGAGCAACAGAAATCCATCAGAGCGAGATTTCCCAGGAAGATGTACATTGGTGTGTGAAGGCGATGCTCTGTGACTATCAATGCCACCAGGCCAAGATTCCCCACCATGGTGATCACATAGATGGTGAGGAACACCAGGAACAGAAGGGTCTTCAGCTCCGGGTGATCTGTAAATCCTGTCAGGATAAATTCAGTTGTCAAGGAGTGGTTATCCTCAGTCATCTCTACTTGTTTGTTGAGATAGGAATTATGGATATAAAAGATTAATTTAAAATGTATGTAAATTTCCCTTAAATATATATATTTTTAAACAAGAAGAGCTTCTCCTTCAGTCTTATGCTCTTATCTCCTGTGATAGACACACAAACTCTAAGGGACATTCATTCCCATAACATGTCAGATTCTATGACCTAAAATCTGGAACTCATAATTCCCAAGACTCTTGATAATTATAGGAAGGATGTTAATATTGGAAGAGGTTTGTCTTTATGAGTTTGTGAAAATATAGTATATGACTCTAAGGTACTTATATTTCTTCTGAGTTTCAAATAAGGTCAGTATTAGTTTTCACATTAAAGATCCTTGAAATGAACTTAAAATCAATTTTTTGTATATTTGTCATACACAATAAAGGACAGAAATGTTATGGACCTAACAGAAGCAGAAGATATTAATAAGAGGTGGCAAGAATGCATGGAAGAACTATACGAAAAAGATCTTCACGACCCAGATAATCACGATGGTGTGATCACTCACCTAGAGCCAGACATCTGGGAATGCAAAGTTAACTGGGCCTTAGGAAGCATCACTACAAATAAAGCTACAGAGGTGATGGAATTCCAGTTGAGCTCTTTCAAATCCTAAATGATGATGCTAAAAGATCCTAAAAGAAAGTGCTGTTGTCAATGTGCCAGCAAATTTGGAAAACTCAGCAGTGGCCACAGGACTGGAAAAGGTCAGTTTTCATTCCAATCCCAAAGAAAGGCAATGCCAAAGAATGCTCAAACTACCGCACAATTGCACTCCTCTCACACACTAATAAAGTAATGCTCAAAATCCTCCAAGCCAGGCTTTAGCAGTATGTGAACCATGAACTTCCAGATATTCAAGCTGGATTTAGAAAAGACAGAAGAACCAGAGATCAAATTGCCAACACCTGCTGGATCACTGAAAAAGCAAGTTCCAGGAAAACATCTATTTCTGCTTTATTGACTATGCCAAAGCCTTTGACTGTGTGGGTCACAATAAACTGTGAAAAATTCTTAAAGAAAAGGGAATACCAGACCACCTGACCTGCCTTCTGAGAAATCTGTATGCAGGTCAAGAAGCAACAGTTAGAACTGAATATTGAAAAATAGACTGTTTCCAAATCGGGAAAGGAGTACGTCAAGGCTGTATATTTTCACCCTGCTTATTTAACTTATATGCAGAGTACATCATGAGAAACACTGGGCTGGATTAAGCACAAGCATGAATCAAGAATGCTGGGAGAGATATCAATAACCTCAGATATACAGATGCCACCACCCTTATAGCAGAAAGCAAAGAACTACAGAGCCTCCTGATGAAAGTGAAAGAGGAGAGTGAAAAAGTTGGCGTTAAACTCAGCATTCAGAAAACTAGGATCATGGCATCTGGTCCCATCACTTCATTTCAAATGGATGGGGAAACACTGGATACAGTGGCAGACTTCATTTTTTTCCAGCTCCAAAATTGCTGCATATTTTTGCTGAAGCCATGAAATTAAAAGACGCTTGCCTCCTGGAAGAAAAGGTATGACCAACCTAGACAGCATATTAAAAAACAGAGACATTACTTTGCCAACAAAGGTCCATCTAGTCAAAGCTATGGTCTTTCCAATAGTCACATATGAATGTGAGAGTTGGACTATAAAGAAAGCTGAGAGCAGAAGAATTGATGCTTTTGAACTGTAGTGTTAGAGTCCCTTGGACTACAAGGAGATCCAACCAATCACTCCTATAGGAAGTCAGTCTGAATATTCACCAGAAGGACTGAAGCTGAACCTGAAACTGCAATACTTTGGCCACCTAATGTGAGGAACTGACTCCTTGGATAAGACCCTGATGCTGGGAAAGATTGAAGGTAGGAGGTGAAGGGGACAACAGAGGATGAGGTGGTTGGATGGCATCACCAAGTCGATGGACATGAGTTTGAGTAATCTCTGGTGGTTGGTGATGGATAAAGAAGCCTGGCGTGCTGCAGTTCATGGGATCGCAAAGAGTTAGACACAACTGAGCACTTGAACTAACCTGAACTGATATTTGTCATTGGTCAGAAAGTTTTCATATACTCAGCATTGTGAATGTTTGAAAATAGCATGTATCATATGTGTTACGTTACTACCTTAGAATTGCATGAAGGTCACTAATGATTAATGAGAGGATTATTCAGTTTTAAAGAAAGTAAACTGGGATAGCTACGGAATAAAACATGCATTGATTATCACATTTTAAATCCCTTTTCCCAGTGTCATACCCATTTCTATAAACACTGACTGTGTCCATTCCATTATTCTTATTGATTTTTGCTCTTAGGTACAGTCCTTTCTTTCTAAATGTAAAACATAGTTTACTTAATAAAATTTTATCTAAATGACTCAGACTGTTCTGATTTACAGTTCCTGTACTCTCAACCACATCTTATATATCCATTACAGTTTACAGTGGCTCTTGTACAGTCTATAATGCTTTTCTCATATGTGCACACACAATTTCTTTATTATACTATAGGCATTTTGAGGTTTAGTATGAATTATTATTGCTTACAAAAGCTATGGGGAAAAAGTGGTATTGATTCCAGTTCTTCACTGCAGTTAGTTGTGATACATGATATTGTTTTCTGTATACTACCAATGATCATTAGTGACTTTGGTTGTTTCAGCAGTGACCCGTAGTAACCTCTTATGCAAATTGAGTCTATTAATTTTGAGTAGTGTTCACAGAGACAATTATTTGTGATACATCATTTTTTAAATTTCAGGGTTAATATCCAAAATATATGGGCTTCCCTTGTGGCTCAGCAGTAAAGAATCTGCCTGCTGGTGCAGGAGATGCAGGAGACTTGAGTTTGATCGCTGAATTGGAAAGATCCCCTGGAGGAGGAAGTGGCTACCCACGCCAGTATTCTTGCCTGAAAGATCCCACGGACAGAGGAGTCTGGTGCCCATAGTGTCGCAGAGTCGGGCTCAACTGAAGTAACTTGAGCAAGCACGCACATCCAAAATATATAAGGACCTTGTACAGTGCAACATATCAATAAATGTACAAACAATGTGATCACAAAATGGGCTAAGGAACTAAAAAGATAAAAAATCCAAATCGCCAATGACTCATGAAGAGATATTCACATTAGTTAGGGAAATGCAAATTAAAGGAGATATTATCTCACACCTGTCAAAATCCCAGTCATTAGGAAGGCAAAATATTACACATGTTGCTGAGAATGTGGAGAAACCTCTGTTGGTGGGAATGAAAATTGGTTCAGCCAATATGGATATCAATGTAGAGGTTCCTCAAATAAAAGTAGAACTGCCATATGACCTCACAATCCTGCTTCTGGGTATATACTAGAAGGAGATGAAGACAGATTAGCAAAAGGGTATCTGCACTCCTGTGGAGCATTAGTGACAATAGCAGGCATATATAAACACCCACGTGTCCATCATAGGATAAAAGGTTAAAAGTATGGTGCCATGTATTCAACTGTGAGAAATAAGGCTATCTGTCCATTTTTGACAACATGGATTGACCTTGAGGACATTATGCTAAGTGAGGTAAGTCAGATAAAGACAAATACTGTAAGACATAACTTACATGTGCATCTCAGAAAGCCAAACTCATAAAAGGGGTGGTTACCAGGAGCTGAGGAATGGGAGAATTAGAGAGATGTTTGAGTGTATTTATTTGAAACTAATATAAAAATAATTCTGTAGATGTAACACATAGTATACTGGATAAAGACAACTTTTTATTATAATCAAAGTTGCTAAGAGACCAGATCTTAACTATTCCTACCGCAAGAAAGAAATGACAGTTATATGAAGTGATAGAGTGCTACAGTGGCAATCCCATTACTATTTATTATTGTATGAAGTCAACAAGTTTGACTTACACATGTTATATGTCAAATATGTTTTAATAAAAATAATATTACATTTTTCCCCCAGTTTTTAGTATCACAGGTTACTTCCCATGCTACTTAAGAACTCAATTCCCCAAGCTACATGCTGTCAATTTTCTGAACTCCCAAAGCATACAGAGGAAAAGACAGTATAGATGCAAATTCTAGGTCAGACCAGGGGAATTGGATGAGTCGGGCATGTTCCTCAGTATTTCAGAGTATGGTATTTTTATACTCTGGACCAGCCTGAAAAAGGTCTAACTAGTTGAGGGCATAACATAAAGTCTAGCTTAGTGAACAGCTGATGAGAGTTTGTCAGTAAATTATTTTTTTCTTTTATATTTGCCCATGTAAGAATCAATACATAGTTTAGATAATCAGAATTTTCAATTTTTTCTGCCTCTCTTATGCCTGAAAAGCACCTCCAGCTTTTTTGTTAATGCTGTTTTTATATCAGTATGTTACATTGCAGTCAGTCCAGGTTAGTGGTATTTCTAATGGCAAACAAGGCAAGTAATACTATCAGAGAACAAAGCCCTTTAATTAATAAATTACACTATCTTATGATAGATAGTCAGCCAGACTACATGAAAATGTAAAATTCATAGAGATGTCATATAAATAGCCTCACTTTCAACTTCATATTGGTCAATCAGTGATATATTCAGATCCTGTATTTCGAGAACTTGAGAGAAAACTAACACTAGAAGGAAACTGCTTAGAGAATATATGTTCTGCTTGATTTCATAGTTAAGTATAATTTCTAAAGCAAACTCAATATTGTGGTTCAAATTCAAACATAGTTTACTTCTGTCACATGCTGTTGCTTAAGAAGGGTTTGGTATTAGCGAACCTGGAATATGGGAGATTTTGTAACATTATGCCTTGTGGGATTCCAGGATGTTGCCAACAGTATTAAGTGGAGGAGACTTCATATATAGTTACTCTATTTCTAGCATTTATTGGATTTATTGAAAATCGTAGCTCATTATATTCTGAAACAAATAGTTGCTAGTATATGTAAATACATCCTGACATAATCTGTGACCTCAAGAATAAATATTTAGTTTATCTGAGATGGAATCTAGTCACTTATATTTTGAAATACGTTGCAGCAGAATCTCTCCTTTCTTAACTTGTTTGCATGACTTACACAACATCATGTTTAAGTAATTTAATATTTTCCATGCAAAATGGTCATTTACCACTTTCTCAATATTGCTTGATTTTAAAAATAAAGTTTTATCAAATTGAAATCAGTTGCCTATATGGAATGATATTTTAGAATGTTATGATGTTTTCTTCATAATTTTTTTCATAACATTTATTACTTCCTTATTTCTTAGACTATAAATGAAAGGATTTAACAACTAGTGTATAAAAAATAGCAAGAGGTATATCTTTATCTGTGTCATTAACTGAATTTGGTCTGATATACATGAACAGAAGGGAACCATAGAACATTGAGACGGAGAGAAAGTGGGATGCACAGGTAGATAGGGCTTTGCCTTTTCCTTCTTTGGATTTCATCTTAAAAATCGTGAAAAGGATGAGGAGATAAGAGATTATTACTATGATAATAGAGAATACTTGAACTGACCCTGAAAAGATAAATATCATTAATTCATTGATATAAGGGTCAGCACAGGAGAGTCTGTATAATGGAAGAACATCACAAAAGAAGTGATTGATTTGATGAGACCTGCAGAAAGTTAACCTAAACAAAAATCCAACGTGAATCATGGAATGCAGGTTTCCAGCTGTGTAGGCCCCCGTGGTCATCTGAACGCAGAGTTTCTGTGACATCATGGTGTAGTACTGCAGTGGTTTGCAGATGGCCACGTAGCGGTCATAGGCCATTGCTGCCAGGAGAAAGCAATCTGCAGTTTCAGCAAGGCAGAGAAAGTAAAATTGTGCCATACATTCATAGAGGGAAATCATTCTGTCTTTGGAAAAGAAGTTCTGTAGCATCTTGGGGGTAATAGCACAAGAACAACAGGAATCCATCAGCGCGAGATTTCCCAGGAAGATGTACATTGGTGTGTGAAGGCGATGCTCTGTAACTATCAATGCCACCAGGCCAAGATTCCCCACCATGGTGATCAGATAGATGGTAAAGAACACCAGGAACAGAAGGGGCTTCAGCTCTGGGTGATCTGTAAATCCTGTCAGGGTAAATTCAGTAGCCAAGGAGAGGTTATCTTCTGTCATCTCTATTGTTGTCTGTTGAGATAGGAATTATGGAGAGATAAGATTCCAATGTAGAATGTGTATAACTTTCCTTTTAATATTTTTTTTTAATAAGAAGAAAGCTTTTCCTGCTGTCTTGTGATACAAGGACACAAACTTCTAGGGAATATTCATCTCCAAAATGTGTCAGTGCCTATGACCTCAACTCTGAAACTCAAAATTCACATGGTTGTTCGGTAATCACAGGGGGTTGCTAACAGTGGAAAAGGTTTGTCTTTATGAATTTATGGAAGTATGGTGTACAGCTAGATACTCATATTTGCTTCATTTTGCCCATAAAATTTGTTTCCATTTTTATATTAAAGCTTTTAAAAATGAATTTAAATTACTTTTTCTATATATAGAAACTTTTTAATATTAAATTTTCATATACTCTCCCAGTGGAATAGATATTTTAAAATAGCTTAGAATAGATGTGTTAATGTATATCTTAGGAATTCTTTGAAGATTACTAAGAATTATTGAGAATACTGTTCAGTTTTAAAGAAAGTAAACTCAGAAAGCTAAGGAGTAAAATAAGAATTGTTTATCACCTCTTTATCCCTTTCCCCAGTTTCATACCCATTTTCATAAGCACTGACTGTCCATGCCATTATTCCTATTTCTAGGATATCTGCATTCTTTTATCCTTCATTTAAAGCATAGTTTGTATATACTACTCCTTAATAAAGTTAATCAGATCCCCCGATCACACTAGTTTTCACCTTCTGGACTCTCCATCACGTTTTGTATACCCAACACAATCTTTGATAACGTATCTAATTGACATTGTGTTTTTCATAAGTGTGTACAATTAACTTATTGTATAATAGGCATAATGAGGTTAACTGTAACTTATACTTCTTATAGCAGCTGTACAGTACAAAAGCAGAAAGAACAGTATTGATTCTAGTCCTGCTTCCCTCCCAGTGACCTGGGATGGATGAACTTTTCTAGGGTCCTACCACTGATGCTTAATAACATCTTTGGTGGTCCTTACAGTGATCCTTAGTAAACTCTTCTGCAGGTTGAGAAGATTCTGCAAGGAGAATTATTCAAAACTCATCATTTAAAAATTAAGATTAATATCTAAAATATGTGAAAACTCATACAGCTCAATAATAAAAGTATAGACATTCAGATTAAAAAATGGGCAGAGGAACTACCAAGATAATTTTACTAAAGACATCCAAATGGTCACCAGACACATGACAAGATGGTTGACATCACTAATCATTAGAAAAATGCAAATCAAAAACCATGAGATATTACCTCACACATTTCAGAATGCCTGTCATCAAGAAGATGAGAGATAACCATTGTTGCCTAGACTGTGGAGAACAGAGAATGTGGCAAGAACTTTGTTGGTGGAAATGTAAATTGGTTTAGCCACTGTGGATGCCAGCGTGGAGTTTCCTCAGATAATTTAAGATAGAACTACCATGTAATCCTACAATTGCACTTCTGTATATATACTCTAAGAAAATGAAAACAAATTGTGAAAGGGGTATGTGTAGTCTTGTATTTCTAGTTACAGAAGCTAAAATACAGAAACATCTGTGTATCTGTCTAAGGATGAATGGACAGAAGTGAAAGGACATTCAGATATGAGAAAGAAGGATATCCTTCAATTTTACAGCATCATGGATTGACTTTGGGGACATTATGCCAAGTTATATAAGTCAGAGAAAGACAAAAAGTGTAAGATATAGCTTAAATGTGCATCTAAAAAAACCAAACATAAAAACAGAGTAAAATAGTGGTTACTGGGGACTCTGGGAGATGAAGAAACAGGAAAGGTATTCTTTATTGGTACAAACTTGAAATTAACAGATAAGTAAGATCTTATCTGAAATTAACAGATAAGTTCTAGTATGCACTACAGTGAATATAAACAATATTTTACTATAATCATCTAAACTGCTGAGAGCTAGATCTCAATGATTTCTGCCACAAAAATGAAAATTATGTGGCATTATAGAGAGCTAACATTCTGCAATTGCAATCAATTACTAGTTTTTCAAATCAACATGTTATAAGCATTAAACTTACACAATGTATGTCAAATATATTTCAGTTTTATATATATATATATATATATATATATATATATATATATAGTAAGAACTTTCAGGTATCTTTTATCTGAGTTGACTCATCTACAATTATTTGCTTCTAAAAATTTATATAAGATTTTCTAAAGTATATCACAGTAGATTCAAAGTTAATAAAATAAACTTTATGCTTTAGTTTTCTAACACTTAGAAAAAGAGAAATTTCTTTAAACCTTAATATACTTTTTGAGAACTAATTTTTATTTCCTTTAGATGGTTATCTTCTACCATTATTTAATGATCTACTAGAAATATTGACTGATATCTAATCATATGAATTCTATATTGTTTTCAAAATGGTTTATTTTTTCCATACTCAAGTATTAAAGAACTCAGCTGAAAAATGTTTGTTGTAAAATATGAAATATTAACTGTTGGATTATTGGGCTCAGCTAGGAAAGCATTCAGTGCAAGTTCCTAAATTATTTGATTACTTTCTGTCTTTTCCTGTGTATTTTTTAAAGTTCTAACTGACAAGAAAAGTCAGCGTACTTTACAGTTTGAAAATCATTCTAGTTTTTCCATAGCCTTCAGTTTGGGGAAGAGGTAAAAAGATAACTGAATAATTGACATCTAATAACAACAAAATACCCTCTCCAGTATTCTCGCCTGGAAAATCCTAGGGACGGTGGAACCTGGTGGGCTGCCGTCTACGCGGTCACACAGAGTCGGACACGACTGAAGTACTTAGCAGCAGCAACAACAAAATACTTTAGATAAATAAATATCAAGGAGTACTAATATGAAAAATAAATTAGAGTACTTCTCTTACCTATTTTCACAGCAGAAAGTTTTGCAGCATCTTAGGTTTGCCTTGTTATCTTGGATCTCATAGAATTTCAGAATATAAGCCTTAATCTCTTAAAACATTTGGGATTCAAAGAATGAAAATATGGGCAAATACAAATAGGTCAGAGTCAATAATTATGTTCCTTACATTACAAAGTAAAATTTTCCATCAAATCCTAAGGGATTTCCCTGCAGTGGCACCAGTATATTTCCATGTGGAGATTCAGTCACCAACACACATCAGGATGACCTGTGAAATAATGACGTTAAAACAGTTTACTTTCATTAAGGTCACTAAGGTTATTTGATCATTACCCACTGATTAATACATAACTGACATCATTTTAAAATTCTGTTTCTCATTCTGCTTAAATGCAATATGAGCAGGAGTCTCATGTTGGCTTGACATTTTTTACTGGAGGAATTAATATGGTTTATGAAAGATGCTTAGAATTTTGAGAGGAGGCTAGAAGATGTGGTAGTTTTATCACAGGGTCGTCTGTGACTTGATGTGTCCTGTTGTTTTGCAAAATATCATTGGAAACTCTGATATTATTATTCAGTCCCACATATGAATTACCAAGGGCTTCCCTGGTGGCTCAGCAGTAAAGAATCCACCTGCAATGGAAGAAAGAGATGTGAGTTCGATCCCTAGGTCAGAAAGATCCCCTGGAAAAGGAAATGGCAACTCACTCCAGTATTCTTGCCTGGGAAACCACATGGACAGAGGGATTATAGTTCATGGGGTCACCACAGAGTCAGACACAACTTATCAACTAAAGCAGTGACTAAGCAACAACCTGAATCACCTAGATGGTTCTCCTTACTTTTCAGTTTTCCCCAGCTGCCTTTATCCTTCGTACCCTGTTTTTTCCCACTACATTCCACTAATCACTCTTCAGTATACTACATATTTATTTGTTAGTACATTTATAGTCAATCAAAATCTCCCCCACCATTAGCATGTGGAGCTAAATGGAAAAGGTTTTTATCTCTATTATGCTCACTTCTGTGTTTATAATGCCTTGATAGTATGTGGCAGATTATAATGGTCAACAAATACCTGTTAGATGAAAGAAATTATATTTTCCTGCTCAAGAATTTGAAATGATCTTTCATTAGTTTCAAACAATCCATGTTTAAAAAGAACTTAGTATTCTAGATGGTCCACAGTCTTTCAGTATCTTACTTATGACCTGATTTCTTCTTCTGACCTCAGGACTTGACACTTGGTAGTATTTATTCCTTCACTGGTCTTGTGCGCGCCTGCATGATTAATTTACATGTAAAGTTTACTTTAGCTAAAACTCCTTGTTCAGCCTCTCTTTCCAGCCCAATATACTCATTCTTGATCTTAAGTCAGATCTCCGTGAGGACATTCCTTTCAGTATATTGATGTTTCTTTTCCTGTTCTGCTTAGTAACTACCTGCTATCACAGTGCATTTGCCACTTGGTTACATGTGACTTCTTATATGTTGATTTAAAAGTATTGGCTAAATATCCATAAAGTACCAGTCATGACCTATGTATTTTGTGCTTCTGACAACACACTGAGTTAGATTCTCAATATATGCTTCACTGATATTTAAAATTTCAATTCTGTTTAACTTCAGTCAAGTACCTCTAATATACAGGATGCTGAAAGAGATGGCGGGTAGAATGAGCACAGGATGAGAAATATTTAGGTTTTTGAAATGGCTGCACAAGAAGCTTATAACTAGTGAGAGAAAGACACTTGCATTGCTAACTAGAAAGCAGTTCAGGCTGTGATATTAAAAAGTGTAAGTAGGTCACATATAAGCATGGTGAATGAAGTCGATGGAGACCCAGAGGAAAAAAGAAAGATTCCTCATTGGAAGTGCCATTTCAGATTAACTTTGCAGGGTAAGTAGAGTTATAATAAATGATACACATGAGGAAAATAAGAAGACTAAAGGTAGCATATGAAAAAATCCTGGAAGCTTGAAAGAGCAACACCTAAGTTAAAAAAAAATATAAATTGTATATATATGATAATAATATAATATAAATAATATATATAAAATATATAAAAATAGTAAACTAGGTGGCTGAGGCTTACTCATACATGATGTTGGAGATTCAGTTCAGTTCAGTCGCTCAGTCCTGTCCAACTCTTTGCAACCATATGTACTGCAGCACACCAAGCTTCCCTATCCATCACCAACTCCCAGAGCCTACTCAAATGCATGTCCATCGCATAGGTGGTGCCATCCAACCTTCTCATCCTCTGTCGTCTCCTTCTCCTCCTGCCTTCCATCTTTCCCAGCAACAGGGCCTTTTCCAGTGAGTTGGTTTTTCACATCAGGTGGCCAAAGTATTGGAGTTTCAGCCTCAGCATCAGTCCTTCCAGTGAGTATTCAAGACCTATTGCCTTTAGGATGGACTAGTTGGACCTCCATACAGTCCAAGGGATATAGGAGATACAGGTAGTATAAAAGGAATGGGAAAATAGATTAGAAATTGTTCTGATTGGTTCCTTCCTATTCTTTTCTGTCCCTGCCAATTCACCAAACCCTCTCTCTCAATAAGGTTACAACCAATTTTAAATGTCAACCCCAAAGAACATATAATTATCTTTATAACCCGGCTGTGAAGTTTGGTATTTTTTAAAATCTTCACCTCTGATTCTGTGATAGCACTCACTGTTTCTATCTTCCTGACTCTTCCATTTCTGCCTTTTATGCTGGGTTGTTTTTCTCTGTTTGTGTTTAATGATGCTTGTGTTTCCCTTAGTTTTATACTAGACCTTCCTCTTTAATACTAGATTTTCCTCTAGATTGTCACATCTGATTATGTAACTCCACTTTGTTCCATCTTCTGGTGGCTTCACCAGCAGAGAGTTCCAAGCCATTTTTGGTATATATTCATATTGCTAAAATCTTGGGGAGTGTATTCTGAATATGTGCATTTTATCTATGACTTAGTAGAATTATCACTATGCTAAAATATTATGTGTAGTATAAAATATGAAAAGAGAATAAGAATTAAAGAAATGGTATTAAAAGTTTTGTGTATTTAAAAAAATTGTTACTCCCACTAACACTATTTTCAATTTAAATTAATAATCTTATATTCAGAAAAAGGTGTAATGATGTATGGTATATAATATAATTAAAATCTTAGGGATGTGATATAACAATTTACGTACATGTTTGAATCTATTTCCAAACATTTTAAAATATCTGAGATAGAGGGAAAGGTCCTATACCAAGACATATCTGCCCAAATGGAGAAGAAGGCAAGTTTTGGTGGGTCCCAACACAGGAATGGGCTCTTCAGCAGGCTCAAGCTGGGGGTGAAGAGCCGTGATAATTGAGTCCAATGGCTCCTCAGAGCAATGGTGTAAGAGACATCTGAGGTGGGAAGAGGATATAGAGTGAGTGGAAAGTTAATGGAAAACTCTAGGAGGAGAGTTGCTTATGGTTTTGGGGCAAGGCCTTATTTTCTGCAGCAGAGAATAGTCAACTATTTTAAAAAAATAACTCCCTGGTGTGCTGTGAACCCTAATAGAGGAAGAGTTCCTGACTTTGGAACATCAGGTGACCTAGAAGCCAGAGCTGACTCATGAACTGGAATTTATCAGAGTATTGAGTATAAGGTTGAGTGAGTCCTGAAACAATTCATTAGAAAACAAAGATGGACCATTTAAGGATCTATTATGAGCAGAGCCAGAAATACCATAAGACACACAAGTAGGTGACCCACTGCCTTGTTATCTACTCCCATTGCAATGACCTCTTTCCCTCAGCTCACATGTCTTGCCTCAAAAAGCTAAGTTAGGTTTTCGACAGTAAGCTTGTTCTGTTGATAGAAGCCAATTGCCACAGAGCTAATGCCCCAGCCAGAGTGATCTTGAAAGGCACTGATAAGGGGAACTCCTCCTTTAGAGTGTTGGAATCCTTATCCATTTCTACTGGATAGAAAGAGAAGTGATCCAAGTTAAAACTATATAGATTCAGGGTAGAGGTGAATGATTTAGATATTAGTCAGTGACCTGGAGGGAGAGAGATGAGAAGGTCAGAGACCAGGAAGAAGAGGCATATGAATGGATCTCTTGGAATGGACACAAAGTATGGAGCACCTCATATTGTAATGTAAATGTCCTCCACACAACATCTACTATGGAAGAGCTACTGAAGAACCAAATTAGAATGACTCAACCAGTTGAGGTCATAAAGCTTTGTTCATCCATCCCCCCAGGGCTGGATTATGGACACATGTAAAATGGCTATACGGCTGGGATGGAGGCATGCATGTTGCCTAATAGCAGAGGTTCCAGTTTTTCTAGGCTGATTTAGCAACTGCTTCTTCCAGAAGTTCAACTTGCCCAGAAAGAGACCACTCTTCCCCCGGTGTGGCAACATCACTCAAGGAGTTCAGTCAGCAACTTGGTGGTAAGAGTGTTACTCTGAACCTTTTTTACTCTAAAGTGGGAAGAAATTTGTTTTGGGAAGGAATTCGTTTTGAGTAGAATCAGCATAATCTAGATATGGAGATGATTGCTATGCACATGTTGGTATTCTCTTGCTCAGATTTGACAGTAAATAGACAAGTATCCTTGTACTCAAATGGTTCAGACAGCCCAGGCTCAGGACCCACCCTCTCAAGCAATCTGCTTGTGATCATCCCATTATGATAGTCATCTGGAGCAGTAAAACTGTAATGAATCAAGCAGAGGAATAAGGTGAATATTAGTGTGTGTTTGAGACTAGGTGTAACAGTGGGAACTGCAGGTGTCGATTAACCTTCATCTTGTAAAATTCTCCAGGAAGAGAGAAGGAGCTACCTCCTGGTGGGGCCTGCCCCAGAGCTTAGTATAAGTAACAAGTAACTCTGAACAGTTTAAGACGTGGCCTGTAATGGATCTGTGGTTCCATCCCAGATCCCACCTGATTTCTCAAGCTGTAAGAGTGCTAGGAGGTGACAGCTGTCATCTAAATCTCATTCCAAAAATGTTCTTAAGGTGGGGATAACCAACTTTGGAAGTTTATGTAAACTTTATTTTATGTATTGGTTAATTTAAAAATGTTTATTTTGTATTGGAATATAGTTGATTTAAGATGTTTTCAGGTGTATAGCCAAGTGGTTCAGTTATACAAATATATATATGTATGTGTGTATATATATATATACATATATATATATTCTTTTTCAAATTCTTTTCCCATTTAGGCTATTATAGAATATTGAGCAGAGTTCCCTGTGCAGTATAGTAGATCCGTGTTGGTTAACTATTATAAATGTAGTAGTTTGTATAAGTCAATCCCAAACTCCCAATTTATCCCACTCCCTCACTCTTTGGTAACAAGAAGTTTGCTTTCTAAGTCTGTGGGTCTATTTATGTTTTGTAAATATGTTCATTGTAGATTCCATGTCTAATCTATATCATATGATATTTGTCTTTCTCTCATACTTACTTCACTTAGTATGATAATCTCCAGGTCCATACATGTTGCTGCAAATGGCATCACTTCATTCTTTTTTAAATTAATTTTTATTGGGGTATAGTTGCTTCACAATGTTGTGTTAGTTTCTGCTGAATAGCAAAGTGAATCAGCTACATTTTAGCATGTATCTCCTCCTTTTTGAATTTCCTTCCCACTTAGGTCACCAGAGAGCATTGAGTAGAGTTCCCTGTGCTGCCGTGCAGTAGGTTCTCATTAGTCATCTGTTTTATATATGGTGCCAGTAGAGTGTATATGTCAGTCCCAGTCCCCCAGTTCATCCGTCCCCCTTCCCCATTGGCATCCATTTATTCGTTCTCTACATCTCTGTCTCTCCATTCTGAAGCTATTTGATATATAAACCAATTGTATTTTAGTAATTTTATATATTAAATAGTGGACATTTTCACTTTTCCATTCAATAATCCTCAATTTTGAAAAAAAAATTTATTCAAAATCAATTAACTGTAGGGCATGATATTTGTTTCAGAATGTTATGAAATCTTCATAATTCTTTTCATGACTTTTATTACTTCCTTATTTCTTAGACTGTAAATAAAAGGGTTTAGTAAAGGAATGACTAGAGTATAAAAAATAGCAACAGGCATGTCTTTTTCTTCTTCATTAACTGAACTTGGTCGAATGTACATGAAGAGAAGAGAACCGTAGAAAATCGAGACGGAGAGAAAGTGGGACGCACAAGTAGATAGGGCTTTGCCTCTGGTCTTGTTAGATTTCATTTTGAAAATTGTGTAAAGGATGAAAAGATAAGAGATTATTACTGTGGTAATAGTAAAGGTTTGAATTGACCCTGAAAAGATAAATACCATCAGTTGATTGATGTAAGGGTCCACACAAGAGAGTCTGTAAAATGGAAGTACATCACAAAAGAAGTGTTTGATTTGATGAGACCTGCAGAAAGTTAGCCTAAACAGAAACCCTACGTGAATTGTGGGATGAATGTTTCCAGCTATGTAGGCCCCCGTGGTCATCTGAATGCAGAGTTTCTTTGACATCATCGTGTGGTATTGCAGTGGTTTGCAGATGGCCACATAGCGATCATAGGCCATTGCTGCCAGGAGAAAGCATTCTACAGTTTCAGCAAGGCAGAAAAAATAAAATTGTACTATGCATTCATAGAGGGAAATCATTCCGTCTTTGGAAAAGAGGTTCTGTAGCATCTTGGGGGTAATGGCACTGGAGCAACAGGAATCCATCAGAGCGAGGTTACCCAGAAAGATGTACATTGGTGTGTGAAGACGATGCTCTGTGACTATCAATGCCACCAGGCCAAGATTCCCCACCATGGTGATCAGATAGATGGTGAAGAACACCAGAAAAAGAGGGGTCTTCAGCTGTGGGTGGTCTGTAAATCCTATGAGAATAAATTCAGTTGCCAAGGAGAGGTTATGGTCAGTCATCTCTATGTTGTCTGTTGAGATAAAAATTATGGATATATAAGATTCTAATTTAGAGTGTGTATAATTTTCGCAGCATGTTTCTTTTTACAATGATGAGAGGAGCTTTTTCTTCAAGCTTCTAACACTGTCTCTGTGATACAGGCACACAGACTTCTGGGGGACATTTGTTTCACTAACATATCATCTTTTATGACCTCAGCTCAGAAACTCAAGATTCGTGAGATTATTTTGGTCATTTTAGGGAAGATGGTTACTGTAGAAAAGATTTGTCTTCATGAATTTTTGCTATTGAACAAACCTCGGGTACCCATATATGGCACAGTGTTCTCAAATAAGTTCATTGTCAATTTTTAAATTAAAGGTTAAAAATGAATCAAAACTCATTTTCCTGTATATAGATCATTTTGTTTTGTTTTCACTTTTTAAAATTTTTAATTGGAGGAGAATTGCTTTATGATGTTGTATCTGCTTCTGCCCTACAATGCAAATCAGCTGTAATTATAACTATATCACCTCCCACTTGAGCCTCCCTCCTCTCCCCACAGTGCACCCTTTTAGGTCATCAGAGAGTGCCAGGCTGGGCTCCCAGTATTGTATAGCAACTTTTTACCAGCTGTCTATTTTACACATGATACTAGAACCTGTTATACAGAGTGAAGTAGGTCAGAAAGATATTTTTTCTTGAGCAAAAGTTTTTCTTTTTTTTTGAGCAAAGGTTTTCATATGTTTTCTCAGTGGAGTGAATATTTAAAAATAGCATACAATAAATATGTTAAATTTGTATGTTAGAAATTACATGAAGATCACTAAGGATTAAAGAGGGGACTATTCAGTTTTATAGAAAGTAATTTTGGAAAGCTAAGGGATTAATTATCCATTGATTATCATTCACTTTTTTCATTCCTTTCCCCAGTGTCATACACATTTCCATAAACATTGACTCTGTGCCATACTCCTGTTGATTTTTACCCATATATCTGAATCTTTGTTTCCTCTCTGTAAAGCAAATTTATGTAAAATGTTACCTCATAAACATTTAACTAAATGTCCCAGGCCAAACTTATCTCCGTTTTCTCTACTCTTATGCTTGTCTTATGTACACAACATGTTTTAGAATACCTTATGTATAATTTACATTGCTTTTTGAAAATATGTGTATGGAGAATTCCCTTATTAAATTATGGGCATCTTGAGTTTAACTGTTTATACTTCTACATATAACTGAAGACTTATACATATACATATACGTATACATATATACATATATGTATACATATATACATATACATGTATACATATATACATATACAAGACTTATACATATAACTGAAGACTTATACTTCTTAAGACAGCTATGTGTTTTTACGGGGAAAAGCACTGTTGATTCCAGTCCTACCTCCACTCCAGAGACCTGAGATGAGTGGAATGGTTTCCAGTGTCCTGTCAATGGCCCTTAATGACTTCTTTGATGATCCTACCAATTATCCTTAGCGACCTCTTCTGTAAGCTGAGCCTTTTAACTTTAAGAAAAATATACAGAGAAAATTACCAGTAAAAAGTAAGGGTTTACATTTAAAGTGTATTAAGAAATTCATACAACTCAATAACAAAATTATAAACAACTGGATTTTTTTTTAATGGACAGTAACTCAAAAGAAATTTTTCCAGAAACATTTAAATGTTCAACAGGAACATGAAACGTTGATCAATGTTAATAATCGTTAAGGAAATGCAAATAAAAAGCACAATGAGATATCACCTCACACTGTCAGATTGCCTATCATCAAGAAAACAGTTGCATACAAGCATTGGTGAGGATGTGGAGAAATGGGAAATCTTGTGCACTGTTGGTAGTAATGTTAATTGGTTTAGCCACTAAAGATAACAATATAGAGGTTTCTCAAAAACTTAAAAATAAAACTACCAAATGATCACAGAATTCCACTTTTGGCTATATACTCAGGAAATGAAAGCAGGCTGTCAAAGGGATATTTGTTCTCCCATGTTTATTGCAGCATTATTTACAGTAGTCAAGATATGGAAACACTTTAGTGCCCATTAAAAGGTGAATGGGTAAAGAAACTGAGGTATTTCTATACAATCAAATATTGTTTAGCCCTGAGAAGATGAATATCCTGTCTTCTGTGACAGTATGGATGGGCCCTGCGGACATCATACAAAGTGCAATAAGTCAGACAGAAGAAGACATATACTATTTACATGTGAACCTAAAAAAACCCCAAATTTGTAAAAGCAGTTGTGGATACATGGGGATAAGGATTGAGGGAATAGGAGAGATGGTGTTCAAGGGCAGCTGTTGTTTAGTTGCTATATCTTGTCTGACTCTTTACGAACTGTGGACTGTAGCTGGCCAGACTGCTCTGTCCAAGTGATTTCCTCAGCAAGAATATTGGAGTGGGTTGCCATTTCCTTTTCCAAGGGATCTTCCAGACTCAGGGATAGAACTCACATCTCATGCATTGGCAGGTAGAATCTTTATCACTGAGTCACCAAAGGAAGCCTGTTTAAGGGTATAGACTTGCAATAAATAATTCCTGGAAATCTAATTCATTGTATAGCAGATGTAAACCAACAATATTTTATCATTATCATCAAAATTATTAACAGAGTAAATGACAACTGTGTGATGTGATAGAGTGCCAACTACTGCTTCAATAAATGGCAATCATATTTCCATTTACCATTTTATCAAATCAGTATGTTGGTGGTTTAGTCGCTAACTCATGTCCAACTCTTGTGACCCACGGACTGTAGCCTGCCAGGCTCTTCTGTCCATGGGATTCTCCAGGCAGGAATACTGGAGTGGGTAGCCATTTCCTTTTCCAGGGGATTTAAATTAACACAATGTTATGTGTCTTTTTTATATATATATATATATATATATATATATATATATATATATATGTATAATATTATATATGTGTGCATATATTTATATAATCAAAATATCCTACACATTTCATTAATCTGAATTGACTCATCTATTATTTTTCTATTTAAACCAAAATGATGTAAGATTTTCTGAAGTAGATATACAAGTAGATTAAAAGTTTCCCATAATCTTCAGTTTTGAGAAGATCTGTAAAGATCAGTGAGTAGTTGAAATCTAACAACAATGAAAAAATGTTTAATAATTCATATAAATATGTATTAGTGGATGCTAATACTAAAAGTAAAAATAAGTAAAAATACTTCCCTTATGTAACTTACACTGTAAAGTCTTCCAGCACCTTATTTTTGCTTCTTGATGTTAAGCCTTAGAATTTCAGAATATAAACCTTGGTCTCAAAACCATTTGGGATTAAAAAATGAAAATCTGGGAGACTACAAAGACGTCAGAGTCATTAAGTATGTTTCTAACAATGGAAAGTTAAAATTTTCCATCAAATCCTAAGGGATTTCCTGCAATAACATCAGGGTATTTCTGTGGGGAGATTTAATCTATAAACATATAAAAATGACCTGTGAGATAATGAGGTTAAAGCAAATTATCTTCAGTAAGGTTACTTAGTGAAGTAACCTAACATCATTCATTGATCACCTTGTTGATTATTATGTAACTGACTTCATTTAAAAATTCTCTTTGATTTACTACCTAAATGTGAAATGAGCAGAAAGAATGTCATGTTGACTTGACCTTTCTTTTTTGACGGGGAGAATTAATACAATTCATGAAATATGATTAGATTTTGCGAAAAGACTAAAAAATGTGGTAGAGTCTTTAGTTTCATTCTGTGAGTTGAATTTGTTTTGCTGTTTTACAAAAATCTCATTGGAGACTCTGATATCATTATGTAATCCCACAAATGAATTACTGTGATGATTCTCCTTTCTTTTCAATTTACGCCAACTGCCTTTATCTTTTTTACCCTGACCCTGTTTTGATTTCTTCCCACTTCATTCCACTAATCATCAATATGATAATTGGTCAGTCCCATTTCCCCAACCACCATTACTGTATAACCTTGAGAGGGAGGTGATTTCTCGGTTACTTTCATTTGTATATTTCCTACACCTTCAATAGTATGTGGTACTTTGCATCAAATTTTTGTCCCGTGAATGAAAAAAATACTTCCTTGCTCAAGAATTTGAAAGTGGTCTACATTTTAAACAAACCCATTTTCCTTAATTCAGTATTCCAGATGTTCTACATTATCTCTGCATCTTAAACTAAAGCTTGACTTCTCACCTTAGGATACTGGCCATGTTTATCCCTCTGCTGTTCCTTTATGCACCTGTTTCATTAATTTACTCTTAAGGTTTCCCTCACCTAACCCCTTCTTTTCTCTCTCCTTTCTATCCTACTAATTCTTGACTCAAATCAGATCTCCTTGAGGGACTTTCCTGGGTTATTTAAATTGTTTTTTTCATTTTCTTCATTTACAAAATAATTATCTGTTTTTGTAATGCATTTGCCACTTTCCCCAAGTGTGACTTTGTGTGTCTTGGTTGAATATATCTGAGAATTGTGTAGTTGAAGCTTCAGTCAGTTCAGTTCAGTTCAGTTGCTCAGTCGTGTCCCACTCTTTGCAACCCCATGAACTGCAGCACTCCAGGCTTCCCTGTTGAACCTTGTTGCGTCCTAACATGTTGACTTCAGGTAGAGGCAAAAACTCTTCCCCAATCATAATACTATTTAGTATAATCATTTAGAAAATGTCTGTCCTACCTACCAGAATATAAACTATAAACTATCATTTGTTTTATCTTTTATTGAAATACAGTTGATTTATGATATTACATTCAGGTCATGTGTACAACATAGTGATTTAATATTTTTATAGGTTATATTACATTTAAAGCTATTATAAAATAATGGCTACTTCTCGTGTTGTACAATATATCCTTCTGCATCTTTATTTTATACATGCTAGTTCATCTGAACACAGAGTTCCTAAGAATAGCAAGGAGAGATAAGAAAGCCTTCCTCAGTGATCAATGAAAAGGAAATAGAGGAAAACAACAGAATAAGAAAGAGAAGAGACCTCTTCAAGAAAATTAGAGATACCAAGGGAATATTTCATGCAAACACAGGCACAGTAAAGGACAGAAATGGTATGAACCTAACAGAAACAGAAGATATTAAGAAGAGGTGGCAAGAATACACAGAAGAAATATGCAAAAAAGATCTTAATGACCCAAATAACCATGATGGTGTGATCACTCACCTAGAGCCAGACATCCTGGAATGTGAAGTCAAGTGGGCCTTAGGAAGCATCATTGTGAACAAAGCTAGTGGAGGTGATGGAATTCCAGTTGAGCTGTTTCAAATCCTGGAAGATGATGCTGTGAAAGTGCTGCATTCAGTATGCCAGCAAACTTGGAAAACTCAGCAGTGGCTATAGAATTGGAAAAGATCAGTTTTCATTCCAATCCCAAAGAAAGGCAATGCCAAAGAATGTTCAGACTACCACACAAGTGCACTCATCTCACACGCTAGCAAAGTAATCCTCAAAATTCTCCAAGCTAGGATTCAACATTGAGTGAGCCGAGAACTTCAGATGTTCAAGCTGGATTTAGAAAAGGCAGAGGAACCAGAGATCAAATTGCCAACATCTGTTGGATCATAGAAAAAGCGAGAGAATTCCAGAAAAACATCTGCTTCATTGACTATGCTAAAACCTTTGGCTGTGTGGATCACAACAAACTGTGAAAAATTCTTAAAGATGTGGTGTTATCAGACCACCTTACCTGCCTCCTGTGAAACCTCTATCCAGGTCAAGAAGGACCAGTTAGAAATGGACATGGAACAACAGACTGGTTCCACTTGGGAAAGGAGTATGTCAAGCTGTATATTGTCACCCTGCTTAGTTAACTTATATACAGAGTACATCATCCGAAATGTTGGACTGGATGAAGTCCAAGCTGAAATCAAGATTGCCGGGAGAAATATAAAAAACCTCAGATATACAGATGACACCACCCTTATGGCAGAGAGTGAAGCAGATCTAAAGAGCCTCTTGATGAAAGTGAAAGAGGAGAATGAAAAAGCTGACTTAAAATTCTACATTCAAAAAACTAAGATCCTGGCATCCGGTCTCATCTCTTCATGGCAAATAGATGGGGAAACAACGGAAATAGTGACAGACTTTATTATTTTGGGCTCCAAAGTCACTGCAAGTGGTGACTGCAGCAATGAAACTCAAAGTGCTTGTTCCTTGAAAGAAAAGCTATGACCAACCTAGACAGCATATTAAAAAGCAGAGACATCTCTTTACTGACAAAGTTCTGTATAGTCAAAGTTCTGTATAGTTTTTCCAGCAGTCATGTATGGATGTGAGAGTTAGACCATAAAGAAAGCTGAGCACTGAAGAATTGATGCTTTTGAACTGTGGTGTTGGAGAAGACTCTTGAGAGCCCCTTGGACTGCAAGGAGATCAAACCAGTCAATCCTGAAGTAGGTAAGAACCGAGTTCATTTCTGAAATTAGGTAATATTATTTCTTTTATAATATTTCTATGCACTTTTAATAAAAATGTATATATTTAAGATGTACAACATGATTTAACATATACATAGAACAGTTATTACTCCAGTCAAGCTAACTTACATATCATCCCCTCACGTAGTCATCATTTGTGTGTATGGTAAATGCACTTAGTCTGTTCTTAGCAGTTCTGATTCTTTTTTATATTTTCTAATTCCTTGTTAAAATTCTCATTGTATTCATATATTCTTTCCCCTAATTCAGTTAGCATTATTATTACTAATGCTTTGAACTCCTTATCTGGTAAATCATTTATTTCTGTTTTGTTAGTTGTTATTTCATGGATTTTGTCCTGTTATTTTAATTGGGACAAATTTGCCTGTCTCCTCATTTTTGCTTCACTTTCTCTCTTTCTGTGAAATTAGGTGAAACATTTACTTACTTTGGTCTTAAAGTGGTGTCCTTTGTGGGAGCATGCTTGTACAGTCTGCCTATGCATAGTAGAATTGGTGGGAAGTCTGCATCTGACTTAGCATTTTCTCTGGATGTCCTGACAGTTATCACCTTGGTGGCAGGCAGGGCGGGAGGTGAGAAGGTTGGAGCCAGAGGTGTCAAGTCTGAGGTAGCTCTGTTCCTTCTGTGTGTGGGTTCTCCCCCTCCCAGCACCAGTGCCCAGATCTCAGAGGGAAGCAGTGCTGGAGTTAGAGGAGCTGGAGTGGATACTCTGCATAGGTCTGGTAAGAGCTATGGTGGTTCTGGGCTTATTCCGAGTTGCAGAATGCTTCTGATGCACTGCCTTCTTAAACACCATTAATTGCTGTCCCACCTCTTTCAGGGGCTTCCCTGATAGTACAGTTGGTAAAAATGTGCCTGCAATGCAGGAGACTCTGGCTCTGTTCCTGGGTTGGGAAGATCCCCTGGAGAAGGGATAGGCTACTCACTCCAGTATTCTGGCCTGGAGAATTTCATGGACTGTACAGTTCATGGTTTCACAAAGAGTCTGACACGACTGAGCGACTTTCACTTCACTCCCCTCTTTCAGATGTGTTCAAGATCCAAGCCTACTCCATCTCTCACAACTGAGTTTTCCTCTCAGCCACAGCAGCCCTGGCTCTCGCATGGAGCTATGCCATGGAACAAGCAGGGGTGAAACAAGTGCTCAACTCAGGGCAGTCATGGGAAATCTGCTTCCTCTATCTCGCTCTGGGAGCAAGCAAGTATATGCATGCTCTTCATAAGCAGTCTAGCTCTCTTACAGCCTTCCTGGTAGTTCTCCTGCTTTTCAAACCAGGTAAGGGGCTCCACTTCTCCGTGTTACAGCCCTGGACTGGAGTACCCAATATGTTGCTCCCACCTCTCACTCCCCAGAAAGTATCGCCACTTGTGTAATCCCTCTTTTCTTCTCTGTCCCCTCTAAGAGGTGCAAGTCCTGATCTGTCCACTTCTCTTACCTTCCTATTTAATTCCATGTGGCGCTCTCTTACAGCCTTGGTTGGACAAGAGTCTTGTCAGTCTCCGGTTTGTTTTCAGTGAAAATTACTCTACACATAGATGTATTTTGATGTGTTCATGGTGGGAGATGAGGTCCACACCCTCCTATGGTGGGAGATGAGGTCCACACCCTCCTAGTTTGCCACATTGATTCCCTAGAACCATCTTATTTTTATTGTGCAGACTAGATGAGTTAGAAATAGACCTCTTTGTGTATGCATGTGTATGTGAGTATATAAACAGAAAGGAGGCATACATATTTAGTAAGAGAAGAGTTAGCTAATAAATGCCGTTTAGCCATAAAGTCAAATTTTAATTTTTACTTCACAACATTATAGAATGAATTCCAGTTGAGTAAAAGTGCTAAGTATAAAACCTTAAGGTGGAAAAAAATATGAAGTAAATTTATAGGATAACTCTGAATGAGAGGAGATTTGTAAAGTTTAATACAAATTGAAGAAACAGTTAATCAATTGATGGAAGACTATTCATTAAACAACCCTTTCTTTCCTGATTGGTTTGTTTTGCTCTTCCTGTTTTATTTGGGAATTTACTTTTGGATAATCTCATTTTTTCATTTATCTATATACTGATTCTTAATTTGCAACCAAATTATTTCAGTTACTGGTACTTCATTATATATTTTAATATATAATACATCAAGTCTGTTTGCTTATTGATTATTATTTTTCTACAAAACTTTTAGAATTAATTTTGGTGCTTTCCCAAAGAAGTCCTCCTTTGATGTTTATTTGAGCTGAATTAAGTTGTGGATTATTTTTGGATTAAAAAGCCATGTAAAGTTACATGTTCAATTCATGCCGTATACTAAATAGTTTCCAGGAAGAATCAAAGGTCAAATACAAACTATCACACACACTAAAAAGGAGGAAAACAAGGGGGAGGAAAAGGAGAAAAAAAATAGAAAAGTAGGAAAAACAGAAATATTGGCTAATAGTAGAATTTGGATTAAGAAAAGAAATTCTAAACAAAAGTGCATGAAAGTAATTGTATTTAAAAAATAATATATCAATTTTATAATTTTATTAATTATAAATAACACAAACAAGTATGAAAATACTATCAGCACACAGAGAAATTATTTACCACTAATAGTCACAACATTTTATTTATTTATTTTTTAAAAAATTTTTTGATTTTTTTTTATTAGTTGGAGGCTAATTACTTTACAACATTTCAGTGGGTTTTGTCATACTTTGACATGAATCAGCCATGGAGTTACACAGATAAATATTTTTCTCTACAAACATTGGCACAAATAAATGAGGAAAAAATTAGTAAGACAAAGAGAAAGTGAATAGAAAATTCATAGATGTAAAAATGGCCAGAAAACAAATAAAATATTAATATATTTCAGCATTACTCAAAAATTAGAAAAATAGCAAAACTGCCTTCATTAATATTTTTTAGAATGCTTATTGAGAATATATTATGTAAGCTGCTATTCTATGTTCCATAATATATAATATGGTTGATGCCTTCAAAAAGGTGAAGGACCTTAATCACACTTCAGGTTAAAGTAGATCTGAAGCTACTGTAGCCAACTTGTTATAATATGTTGTTAATTATTCTACAAAATATCTATGTGACTCTGTGTGTGTGTGTTTATTCCTCCTGACTCCTTTTTTCCCCATTCTTGGAATTGGATCTAGATCAAACCTCATTACTTTAAATATAGATCATTGCAAAGTTAGGGGCTTTCCAGGTTGTGCAGTGGTGAAGAATCCGCCTGCCATTGTAGGAGGTGCAAGAGACTCAGATTTGATCTTTGGATCAAGAAGATTCCCTGGAGTAGGATATGGAAATCCACTCCAATATTCTCGCCTGGAAAATTCCATGGACAGAGGATTCTGACGGTCTTCTACAGTCCAAGGGGTTGCAAAGAGTTGGATACGACTTGAGTGAAATAGTTAACTAAGGCAGGTTGATGAGTCCAAGCCTAAAGCCCCTTTAAGGAGGAGGTAAACGTTCTTTCTTTTTCACTTTCTTTTGTCTGAAACAAGCAGGCCTTGTAGGCAGCAGTATCACTTGTTCAAGGACATGCCTTTTTTTGAGCTGCAGATGTATGTTACGGGAGAAGGTCTGGGTAAAAACTTCCACAGTCTTGAGCTCTGAGTTAATCTGTTCTTTCTGGCTAATCTTGTGCTGATGTCATCCCAGGATGCATGTTACAGGAAAGGGTCTGGGCAAAATTCTCACAGCCTTGACACATTTTTTATCTATTCTCAGCAGCTGGTTGAGAAGTATATAAGGCCCTGCTTAAACTAGTGATGCGGGTACTCTCCTGACCCCTTCCAGTGCTTCTTGCTGGACGCTTTCTCCATCCCTTTTACTTGAATAAATTCTACACAAAGCTCTGAGTGACAGACTGTCTTTGGTCCCAGAGTTAAATCTTCTCATTTGGAGACCATGAATCCAGTGGCGCTGTTCACCATTCGCTATCATGAGCAACTGAGCAAACTCTCACACGTGCAATTAGTTAGCTTGCTTCTAGTCTCTGTCTCTCCCTGAAACTCATCTACTTGTGTCTACCAGGTCAGTTTTCTGAGTAAGAAGTATCCTTTCAGTCTGCCAGAAAATTTTAAGTATTTCAAACAGTCTACATAGAATCAGATATAAAGTTTTCCATTAGCTTAACAAGGTAAATCAAGGCAAATTCTTCTAAACATTTAATTTTGATCCTTTGTTGAGTTATTAAATTGAAAACACTGATCTGAGACAATTCTATAAGAATAATCTGAGTTGGTAATAAAAGTTATTATTGAGTTTCCTCCTGATTTAGTCTGGTATTTGTGGAATTTGGATTAAGAGCTGCCGGACAGTTTTGAATTTCATTCATATATCTTTAAACCAACATAGTCTAATGATTTATAGATTAAAACTTTACATAAGAATCTATTTTTCATTTTCTGTGTCCCTTAATCTATAAATCATTTAAATAAAATCAGTTTTCTGTAGAAGATTAAGCTTGTTTAAGAATAGTATAAGTCCTCATAATTTTTTTCAGAACATTTATCACTTCCTTGTTTCTCAGGCTATAAATAAAAGGGTTTAATAAAGGAATTACTATTGTGTAAAAAATTGCCACTGGTATATCTTTATCCCCTTCTTCAAATGGTCGAATATACATGAGAAGACAAATGTAGAATATTGAGACAGATAGGAAGTGGGATGCACAAGTAGATAAGGCTTTACCTCTCCCTTCTCTGGATTTTATTTTGAAAACAGTGAAAAGAATGTAAGCATAAGAAATCAAGACAGTGGCAATGGTAATGATCTGAATTGGCATTGAAAAAATATATATCATTAGTTCATTAATATAAGGGTCAGTACAGGAAAGTCTATATAGTGGAAGAATGTCACAAAAAAAGTGGTCAATTTGACTAGATCTACAGAAAGTTAACCTCAACAGAAGTCCTACATGAATCACAGAATGCAGGTTACTAGCTATGTAGGCCCCCGTGGTCATCTGAATGCAGAGTTTCTGTGACATCATGGTGTGGTACTGCAGTGGTTTGCAGATGGCCACATAGCGGTCATAGGCCATTGCTGCCAGGAGAAAGCAATCTGCAGTTTCAGCAAGGCAGAGAAAATAAAATTGTGCCATGCATTCATAGAGGGAGATCATTCTGTCTTTAGAAAATAAATTCTGTAGCATCTTGGGGGTTATGGCACTGGAGCAACAGAAATCCATCAGAGCAAGGTTACCCAGAAGGATGTACATTGGTGTGTGAAGATGACGTTCCCTAAAAATCAATGCCACCAGACCAAGATTGCCCACTGTAGTGATCAGATAGATGGCAAGAAACACCAGGAACAGAAGGGTCTTCAGCACTGGATGATCTGTAAATCCTTTGAGAATGAACTCAGTTGTCAAAGATTGATTTTCCTTAGCCATTCCTGGCTTTTCAGCTGGGATAGAAATGGCAGAGAAATGAGATTCTAAATTAGAATGTATCTATTTCTTTCCTCTTGGAGAAGGCAATGGCAACCCACTCAGTACTCTTGCTTGGAAAATCCCACAGACAGAGGAGGCTGGTAGGCTGCAGTCCATGGGGCCGCTACAAGTCGAATACGACTGTGTGACTTCACTTTCACTTTTCACTTTCATGCATTGGAGAAGAAAACGGCAACCCACTCCAGTGTTCTTGCCTGGAGAATCCCAGGGTCGGGGGAGCCTGGTGGGCTGCCGTCTATGGGGTCGCACAGAGTCCAATACGACCGAAGCGACTTAGCAGCAGCAGCAGCAGTTCTTTCCTCTAATTTCCCCACATACAAAAAGAAAGAAGCTCATCTTTAATCATCCTGTGCTGTACCCTGAATACTAGTACATGCATAGTAGATTAAGTCTGTGAAAATAAAAGTATCACAGACTGTGTACTGAGGGGTAGTCTAAAAATCCTGTGTAAATTCTCAGGGCAGAAAACATTTTTATGCATGAATTACCTAATGCTGATGTACTAATTCCTGGTTAATATATATAATTTGACATTTCCAAAATTAGAGGACATAAGAAAATTTTATGGTGTTTTTTTTTCTCCAGGAAAAAAAAGTTTTAAATACAGTCCTATGGGATTGATATGGTGTTTGAAAATAAATTAATTTAGACATTTAAAATGTCTAATTTTTAAAACTGCCTAGAAACATAGGTGGCTGTAAAAATTGTTTCTCTTGCTTAGTATCCCTTTACCAAGGGATAATTTAAAGGAAGACATTTTCAGCCTTTAAGACAGTAAGAAAATAGCAATTTTAGAAGTTTTACTAATGGGTTAATTTTGTTATCATTTTTATATTTACTTCATCACATTCTGGATCCTACTACTATGGTGGTATGGCATACTGCCTCTAGAAGTTATTATTCCTAATTATTCATTTATCCTAGTACTTCCTGTCTTAAGGTTTAACTCCTAAATACATGTTTAACATTATGAGATTATGAGGTTACCAAGTCTCCATTCAAAGTGTTTATATAAATACCTATCTTGTACTCTATTATGGGCTTCCCAGGTGGCTCAGTGGGTAAAGAATTCACCTGCAATGCAGGATACAGGGATTCAATCCCTGGATCTGGAAGATTCCCTGGAGGAGGGCATGGCAACCCACTCCAGCATTCCTGCCTAGAGAATCCCATGGTTAGAGGAGCCTGGCAGGTTACAGCCCATGGAGTCGCAGAGTCGGACACAACTGAAGCAATTGAGCACATCACACACACTCTGTTATACCTCTTCTAAGCAACTAATGTCATTTTGGCAAATCCCATGGAGGTTCTACCTTTATTGTACGATTAAGTTTACAAACTCATCATTTCCTTCTAATGCACTATATATTTATTGAAATTCACTGATCACCCAGATTTATTATAAATTTACTGTAGTTATGTTTAGTTAATATTGCAAGAAGGATAAGTTTTAAGGAACGGTAAAGTCAAATTTCTTCTTTTGCATAAATTGATAAAATCTTTCATTTCTTAATTTTTCAAATAAATAATGTTAGAGAAGAACCTGAAAGTTCTTCAAAGTATATTACTTTAAGAACACATTTCATTTAACTTTTTCCCTTTCTTATCCTTGTCTATTCTGAATTTAATACACTGTTTTACTTTTTGTTCACATAGCATCATGAGGTTTTCTAGATCTTTATCACTAGAGGGCTGTAAAATGAGTAAAATATCTTTACCCTTTATAATGTAGGTCTATAACAGTGTTTGAAAAATCTTTCAGAATTAAAGTATTTTAGACAGCGTTTTATTATTATTTTAGCAATACCTGATGGTGAGTCAACTAAAGTTACTTGTCACGTGGACTATGGATTAGTTTTCAATAATCATATTCTATAGAGAAGATATTGGATCAGAGTAGTCCTGAGTGAAAACTCATTTTCTCTTCCCCAACTTGAAACATGCATTATTATGTAAATTAAACTGAATTAGAAATCAGTTTACTTTATCTCCCAGAATTATTTTACAGAATTGTTTATAGACTTACCTGTATATCTGCTGATAAGATAGTGGTACATTTGCAGTCAGAATAGGTACTGTGTCTTGTTATGGCCTTTCATGGTGTCTCCAATTTAGAGAGGAACCAAGAAAATTATTAATTAGATAAAATGAACAACCAATTAAAAATACTGACATTTTAGGAAAATGGGTGTTTCTGCATTTTAACTTTTTAAATAAATTAGAAATTAGTCCTCATATTTTGAGTTCACTGATATTTTATAGTATCTAATTGGCCACCTGATGCTATTTGTTTTTAGCAAAATTAATATTAAAGCCTTGGTCTTGAAAACATTTGGGAATCAATTATGAAAAGTTAGAACACTCCATCCACCAATATGTCAGTGACAATAATTATCTTAGCCTCGGAGCAAAGTAAAAGTTTTCCATCGATTCTAAAGGGATTTCCTTGGCATCTGCATCAGCGTTTCTGCAGAAACTTTTAACCTGAGAGACGTAGTTCCCAAAACAAAGGTAAACCAGAGAGCATCAATTTAAGATGGATATCTTTTGAAAGTCTGAGGTTAAATCAAATGGCCATCTCTAAAGCTGGCTTAAGGATCATGTTGACTTTTCAAACACTTGATCAAAATAAAACTGTGATCTAGGTATACAGGGACACAAAGAAGGGCATAACTTAGAGCTAAGAGCAGGCATCACAAAGAATTCCAATGATTCTTCAAGGAAAAGCTAAATTTCACTAAGCAGAACATGTGTGGTAGGGTGTAATAGGAAGAAACAGCATATTTAAGGAATAGAGAGTAAACCTGGGTAGCCAGAGTCTGTGTGTATTCTAGGAATAGGAGGGGCTGAGAGGTTCTGGTTGTAACTGGTTCTGTTTTTGGCACCCTCCATTTTTGCTGACATTGCTCTCTCACCAAGATAACTTCTCCTTTCCTAATTACCAAATTCAAATACATTTTTCAATTATTATCTTAATTCAGTTCAGTTCAGTTCAGTTGCTCAGTCATGTCCAACTCTTTGCAACCCCATGAACCTCAGCACGCCAGGCCTCCCTGTCCATCACCAACTCCCAGAGTTTACTCAAACTCATGCCCGTCGAGTCAGTGATGCCATCCAGCCATCTCATCCTCTGTCATCCCCTTCTCCTCCTGCTCCCAATCCCTCCCAGCATCAGGGTCTTTTCCAATGAGTCAACTCTTCACATGAGGTGGCCAAAGTACTGGAGTTTCAGCTCCAGTATCAGTCCTTCCAATGAATACCCAGGACTGATCTCCTTTAGGATGGACTGGTTGGATCTCCTTGCAGTCCAAGGGAATCTCAAGAGTCTTCTCCAACACCACAGCTCAAAAGCATCAATTTTTCAGTGCTCAGCTTTTTTCGCAGTCCAACTCTCACATCCATATATGACCACTGGAAAAACCATGGGCTTGACCAGATGGACCTTTATTGGCAAAGTAATGCCTCTGCTTTTTAATATGCTATCTAGGTTGGTCATAGCTTTCCTTCTAAGGAGTAAGCGTCTTTTAATTTCATGGCTGTAGTCACCATCTGCAGTGATTTTGGAGCCCAGAAAAATAAAGTCTGACACTGTTTCTACTGTCTCCCCATCTATTTCCCATGAGGTGATGGGACCAGATGCCATGATCTTAGTTTTCTGAATGTTGAGCTTTAAGCCAACTTTTTCACTCTCCTCTTTCACTTTCATCAAGAGGCTTTTAAGTTCCTCTTCACTTTCTGCTATAAGGGTAGTGTCATAAGGGTAGTAACCTCATATCTGAGGTGACCAATATTTCTCCTGGCAATGTTGATTCCAGCTTGTGCTTCTTCCAGCCCAGCGTTTCTCATGATGTACTCTGCATATAAGTTAAACAAGCAGGGTGACAATACACAGCCTTGACGTACTCTTTTTCTTATTTGGAACCAGTCTGTTGTTCCATGCCCAGCTGTAACTGTTGCTTCCTGACCTGCATACAGGTTTCTCAAGAGGTAGGTCAGGTGGTCTGGTATTCCCATCTCTTTCAGAATTTTCTACAGTTTATTGTGATCCACACAGTCGAAGGCTTTGGTGTAGTCAATAAAGCAGAAATAGATGTTTTTCTGGAACTCTCTTGCTTTTTCAGTGATCCAGTGGATATTGGCAATTTGATCTCTGGTTCCTCTGCCTTTTCTAAAACCAGCTTGAACATCTGGAAGTTCACAATTCATGTACTGTTGAAGCCTGGCTTGGAGAATTTTGAGCATTACTCTACTAGCATGTGAGATGATAATTAGCCATACATTAATAATTAGTCACTGTTGATCACACGGAGAAGCAATGGCACCCCACTCCAGTACTCTTGCCTGGAAAATCCTATGGACGGAGGAGCCTCGTAGGCTACGGTCCATGGGGTTGCTAGGAGTCAGACACGACTGAGCAACTTCACTTTCACTTTTCACTTTCATACATTGGAGAAGGAAATGGCAACCCACTCCAGGGTTCTTGCCTGGAGAATCCCAGCCTGGTGGGCTGCCGTCTATGGGGTCACACAGAGTCGGATACGAGTGAAGTGACTTAGCAGTGGCAATTGATCACACTCTAATACTCATTGCCTCCTCAGGATTCTATGATAATAATTTTTATTCCTGCATCTCTGACATTTTTCTCAGTGTTATATTAGATCCTCTTTTCCTCACAACTACATATTTGTTTAATTAAAAAAAGCCCATCCTTGAGTACATTTAAAAAATCATGGCACTTTGTTCTAAAAAACTATTAATTTATAAAGGATTTTTCTTAAAAAAATTTTTTTAATGTAGACCATTTTTAAAGTCTTTATTGAATTTGTTACAATACTGTTTCTGTTTTATGTTTTGTTTTTTTGGCCACAAGTCATGTGGAATTGTAGCTCCTCCACCAGGGATGAACCCACACCTCCTGCATTGGAAGGTGAAGTCTTAACCCCTGGATGGCCAGGAAAGTCCTGTAAAAAGAATTTTTCTAATATTTAGCTTGTAAATTGCCATATTCCTTGATGTCAGTCAGCTATTCTTGCTAACTAATCAGAATGTGTTGAATATATATATATATATATGTATATGTATATATTACATTTTTATATTTAAATGCACCTACACCTCATTGAAATTCTTTGGAATATTTTTTATGTCCTCTTTCTCAAAATTACTTTTGCTGTTGGGGTCTTTTTGTGATTCCACATGAACTGTAAGATTTTTTTTTTCTATTTTGATGAAAACTGCCATTGGGATTTTTATAGGAATTGCATTGAGTCTATAGTTGGCTTTGGATAGTATGGACGTATTAACAATATTAATTCTTCCAGATCATGGACATGGGATATTAGTCCATTTTTTTTTTTTTGCATTTGTTCTAATTTCTTTCATCAATGCCTTATTGTTTTTAGTATGTAAATCTTTTACCTGTTTGGTTCATCTTACTCCTAAGTATATCATTGGGTTTCTTTGTTGTTCTTCATTCAACAGTTATTTATTGAACGTTGTGCCAGATATTGGAGTAGGAAATACAACCCACTCCAGTATCCTTGCCTGGAAAATTCCATGGACAGAGAAGCCTGGCAGTCTGTGGTCCATGGAGTCACAGAGTCAGACACGACTGAGTGACTCAGCATGCACGCATGTGCCAGATATAAAACTGGAGAGACAAGCATTAAACAAAACTGTGTGAATTGTTTATATTTACAGTTGTGCAATGCAGGAGACCCTGGTTTGATTCCTGAGTCAGGAAGATCCCCTGGAGAAGGGAAATGCTACCCACTCCAGTGCTCTGGCCTGGAGAGTTCCATGGACTGTATAGTCCATGGGGTCGCAAAGAGTCAGACGTGACTGAGCAACTTTCACTTCACTTCACTTCACAATTGTGAAAACGCTACAATGAAGTAGAGCAGATGTGTGAGAAACTTAACCTTAGCAGCGGAATCAGAGAGAAGGTTTTCTTACCGAAGTATCATTTGAGGTGATGCCAATTAAACAGATTCACAGGGATCAGAAGGAAAGTGAGGAAATAGATGTGACTTAAACAGGGATTCAAGATATTCTTGAGTTTATACTTTAGAAGTGTTCTCTAGGAGTTGGTTAAAGCATCATATTAGACTTAACTCTCTTCTAAAGACTTGTTTAAGTTTGAGGGTACACTTGAGAAACAGGAGTGGTAAGCATAAAATTTGGTCCAGTCAGTCCTTATAATTCTCTTTGTTAAACTGCCATATACTGAGTGTTATTAGTTGTGTGTTTCATGTCAAGCATGAGCAAATATTTCTGAAGTTAATTTTGACACTTTAGGTTGAGTGTCACCAAGAGGATTGTATGTCATTCTTGGCTCCAGACTTTGTATATTTGTTGTATATTTGTTATATCATCAGTTGGAACCATTTAAATAAATTTATGTGCTATGGATGCTTATAAGGTTGAGTGTTTTGAAATAAAGGATGATTTTATTTGTGCTATAACTTAAATAGGACAAATTATTTTAATAGCATTAAATATATATACAGTATATATACTTCTGTACACTTCTATACACAGTAAAGTAATGAAAAGTAGTATAAAGACTTCTATACACAGTAAGGTAATGAAGCCTCAAATGTTTGTTGGGAACATGAAAGCTTCTGGCAATATGTGCAAAGTTAAATAATAAATGAAAACTTGGTGACGATCATTATCACTGATACATAGTAGCTGACAAAAAGGCAGAACACAATAGGTTATCTCATCTAGGTTTTCTCATAGCTAGCAAAGTAATATTATGAATATTTTATTTTTTTACTTTATTTTTTATTGGAGTATAGTTACTTGACAATGTTGTGTTAGTTTATAATGTACAGCAGAGTGAATCAGCCATGTGTACACATATATCCCCTCTTCCTTGGATTTCCTTCCCATTTAGACCACCACAGAGCATTGAGTCGAGTACCCTGTGCTATACAGTCGATTTTCATTAGTTATCTATTTTGTAGGTACTAGTGCATATGTAACAATCTCCCAATCCACCCCACATCCCACTTCCCATCTTGGTATCCATACTCTTGTTCTCTATATTTGTGTCTCTAGTCCTGTTTTGCAAATAAGTTCTTCTATACCATTTTCCTCCCTGGGGAAGGAAATGGCAACCCACTCCAGTGTTCTTGCCTAGAAAATCCCATGGACAGGGAGCCTGGTGGGCTATAAGTCCATGGGGTCGCAAAGAGTTGGACATGACTGATAGACTAATAGACATACCATTTTCCTAGATTCCACAAGTTAATATGCATGTTAATATATAATATTTATTTTTCTCTTTCTGACTTCACTCTTGTATGACAGTCTCTAGGTCTATCCACATCTCTGCAAATGGCACAATTTTGTTCTATTTTATGGTTGAGTAATATTCCTTTGAATTTATGTACAACATCTTCATTTTTCATTCCTCTGTTGATTGCGTTTAGGTTGCTCTCATTCCTGGCTATTGTAAATGGTGCTGCAGTGAACATTGGGGTGCATGTATCTTTTTGAATTTTGGTTTTCTCTGGGTATATGCCCAGGAATGGAATTGCTGAGTCATATGGTAGTTCTATTTTTAGTTTTTTAGGGAACCTTCATACTGTTCTCCATAGTGGCTGTATCGATTTATATCCCCATCATTAGGGTAAGAGGGTTCCTTTGTCTCTACACCCTTTCCAGCATTTATTTGAAGATTTTTCAGTGATGGCCTTTTGGATGGGTGTGAGGTGATTCCTCGTTGTAGTTTTGATTTGCATTTCTCTAATTAGTGATATTGAGCATTTTTTTCATGTGTTTGTTGGCCATGAACATGTCTTCTTTGGTGAAATTTCTATTTAGGTCTTAAGCCCATTTTTTGATTGGGTGATTTGTTTGTTTGTGTTTAATATAAAGCTGCATGAGCTGTTTGTATATTTTGAGTATTAATCCCTTGTCAGTTGCTTCATTTGCAAATATTTTCTCCTACTCAGGGTTGTCTTTTCTTTTTGTTTGTGGTTTCCTTTGCTATGCAAAAGCTTTTAAGTTTCATTAGATCCCATTTGTTTATTTCTGTTTTTATTTTTATGATCCTAGGTGGTGGGTCAACAAAGATCTTGCTGCGATTTATGTCAAAGAGTCTTCTGGCTGTTTTCTTCTAAGAACTTTATAGTGTCCAGCCTTACATTTAGGTCTTTAATCCATTTTGAGTTTATCTTTATGATTGGTATTAGGGAGTGTTCTAATTTTGTTCTTTTACATGTAGCCTTTCAGTTTTCCCAGCACCACTTATTGAAGAGACTATGTTTTCTCCATTGTATGTTCTCGTGTATTATTGTTTTTGATTCTTTTGTGAGTGGGATTATTCTCTTTCTCTTTCATATATTTTGTTGTTAGTGTATAGAAATGCAGCTGATTTTGTATCCTCCAACTTTACTGAACTTGTTGATTAGTTCTAATAGTAGTTTGGTAGAGTCTTTAGATTTGTCTATA